>NW_027332167.1:2427596-4855193 GCF_040802235.1 Manis javanica
ATCCTTCCCTTCCACATTACCGATCACTTATCCCAACCCTTGCCCTGGTTCAAGCATCAGACCCAGCACATCATTTTGTAGTCAACCAAACCAGATGCTTTACCTGCGAAATAATCTTGCGCTCACACTCACATCACAGTCGGATGCAAACTCTAACTGAACCCCGGTCTACCCTGTACAATTACACAAAAAATGAACCCTAACCCAGGCCCAGACACTTGGGAAAAGTCTCTACCATGAATATCGATGTCACCAATTTCTCACTGAGACACTGTAATCCAATATTGCTTTTGCCCTCACATAAGAGCCAAATCCTAAATGTAACTATAACTGTATCGAGGCCGTACAGCTAACTGAACCTCGAACTTTAACCCGAGCCCTCGCCTGGTGACATGATCACTCATGGTCAACATTGGCATCACCCACAGCTCATCATAAACCTTTCTCTCTATCTCGCCATCATCCTCACATCAGAACAAGTTTCTTATTGTAAACGCAGTGCTATCCTACTCGTACACATTACCGAACTCTTAACCCTAACCCTAGCACTGGAAACTACTTTGTCCACACACCGTAATTTTATGGTCTGCCCCAACAAATCCAAATCCCGAGACACAGTCTTGCAGTCACCCTCACATCACACCAAGACACTAACTCTAAACAAAACCATACCAGCCCCATAAACTTACCAAAACACTGAAATCTAACACTGGCCCTGACAATTAGAACAAAGCCTACCATGGATATTGGCCTCACCCATATCCCACTGCAAGACTGTAGTTCAATCTCACTGTCACCCAAACATCAGACCCGAATCTGAAATGTAAGCATAACCCTATGCTGTTCGTACAACTTAACGAACCCCTAACCCAATCTTAGCTCTCGCCTATGACCTGACCATCACTGTCAACATTGGCATCACCCACAGCTCACCGTTAACCTGTCCCTCAATGTCACACTTATCCTCACATCAGAAACAGATCCTTAATGTAAACCTAGCACTATTGTGCCCGTACATATTAAAGAACACTTCACCCAAACCCTAGCCCTTGCCACAGCAGAAGACCCGTCACATCATATTATTTTTAGACCCACCAAATTCTTATACTGAGACACAATTTCACACTCCCCCTCACATCACAGGCAGAGCTTAACTCTAACTGAAACACTATCAGCCGCATACCCCTTCCCAAATACCGAACCCTAACACTAGCCATGATTTTTGAAACAGAACAGTACCATGATTATCAGCATGGCTCATGTCTCACTGTAACACTGTAATTTAATCTCACTGTCGAACTCACTTCAGAGCCGAATCCCATATGTAACCCTAATCGTATCCTGCCCATACACCTTACAGAACCCCTTGTACTATCTCTAGCACTGGAGTCTGTGCCTCACCCTTCAAGGTCAACATCATCGATATCACCCACAGCTCTCCATAAACCTGTCAATCAAACTCACACTCATCCTCACATCAGAGCCAGGAAGTTACTGTAAACATATCGTTATCCTTCCCTTCCACATTACCAAACACTTATCTCTAACCCTAGTCCTGGCCGTAGCACCAGAACACTCACATCATTTTATTGTCAACACCACCAGATACTTCACCTGAGACACAATCTCTCACTCACCCTCACATCACAGCCAGATGCAAACTCTAACCAAATCCCAGTCAGCCCTGTACACTTTCACAGACACTGAACCCTTACCCAGGCCCTGACTCTTGGAAGAGGCCGCTACCATGAATAACAACATCACCCATTTCTCACTGTGACACTGTAATTCAATATCACTGTGGCCCTCACATCAGAGCCAGATCCAAAATGTTACTCTAAACCTTTCTAGCCATACTGCTTACCCATCCTGTAACTCTAACCCGAGCCTCGCCTGTTGACATACTCACTCATGGTCAACAATGGCATCATCCAGAGCTCACCAGAAACCTTTCTATCAGTCTTGCCTTCATCCTCACATCAGAACAAGATCCTTACTGTAAACGCAGTGCTATCCTACTCATGCACATTACTGAACACTTTACTGTAACCCTATCCCTGGAACCTGCATTGTCCACACACCACCATATTTTGGTCTGCCCCACCAAATCCAAATACCAAGACACAATCTTGCACTCACACCCATATCAAACCAGGACACTAACTCTAACTGAAACCCTTTCAGACCCATAAACCTACCCAAATACCGAACGCTAACACAACAGCTGACACTAAGAACAGACCCTACCCTGGATATTGGCGCCACCCATGTCTCACTGCAATACTGTAGATCAATCTCACTGTCGCCCTCACATCAGACCCGAATCCAAAATGTAGCCATAAATCTATACTCTCCATACAACTTAGCGAACCTCTACATCATTCCTACCACTTGCCCAAGGACCTGATCTTCACTGTCAACATTGGCATCACCCACAGCTCACCGTTAACCTGTCGCTCAATGTCTCACTCATGCTCACATAAGAGCCATATCCTTAGTGTAAACATAGCACTATCATGCTCATACATATTATCGAACACATAAGCCAAACCCTAGCAATTGCCGCAGCACCAGCCCTTCACATCATTTTATTTTCCTCCCCAAGAAATGCTTAACATGAGCCACAATCTCGCACTCACCCTCACATCACATCAGGATGTAACATCTAACCAAAACCCAAACAGCACCGTAAAGCTTCCAAAACGCTGAACTCTAACCATAGCCTTGAGACTTGGAACAGACCCTACCAAGTATATTGACGTCACCCATGTCTCACTGAAACACGGTATTCATTCTCACTGTCACCCTCACATCAAAATTGAACACTAAGTGTACCCATAAACCTTTCCTATCCGTAAACCTTTTCGAACCACTAAACCTAACCCTGGACCTGGCCCCTCGACATGAAACCTCGTAGTAAACTTCGACATCAGCCACAGCATATTACAAACCACTCTCTCAATACCACCCTGTCTCTAACATCAGAACCACATCCCCACTCTAACCATAGTACTAGATGGCCCATACAAATGACCAAACACTTAACCACACCCTAGCACTGTTCAGTGCTCTAAACTCCTCTCCTTCATTTTAGTGTCAGACCACCAAATCCTAAACCTGAGGCATAATCTCGCACACACCTTCACATCACAGCTCGACACTAACTCAACCCAAAACTGTACCAGCCCCATAAACCTACCCCAAAACCGAAACCTAACCCTTTCCCTGACACTTAGAACAGGCCCTACCATGGACATCAACGTCCGCCATGACTCCATGTAACACTGTAGTTAAATCTCGCAGTCGTCGTTACATCAGAACCAAATCCATAATATAACCACAATATTATTCTGGCCATATAGCTTTACAAATACCTAAACATAACCCCAGATCTTGCCGGTGCACCTGAACCCTCATGGTCAACATTGACATCACCATCAGCTCACCGTACACCTGTTGTTCTGTGTCGCACTCATCCTCACGTCAGAGCCAGATCCTTAGTGTAAACATAGTGATATCGTGCCTATATATGTTATCAAACACTTAACCCTAACCCTAGGCCTTGCCACAGCACCAGACTCTTCACATCATTTTATTTTCAGCCCCACCACATCCTTATACTGAGACAAAATCTCGCATTCACCCTCACACCAGAGCCAGACCGTAACTCTAAACAAAACACTATTAGCATCATATACGTTCCCAAACACCAAACCCTAACCACAACCCGGACTTTTCTAACAAACCAGTACCATGAATATCAATATCACTGATGTCTCACTGTAACACTCTAATTCTATCTCACTGTCGAACTCACATCAGAGCTGAATCCCTTATGTAACCGTACCCCTATCCTGCCTGTACAACTTACCGAATCCATAACCGTATCCCTAGGACAGTACCATGCATCTGACAGTACATGGTCAACATTGACAACATCCACAGCTCACCGCAAACCTCTCGATCATACTCTAACTCATCCTCACATAAGAGCCAGATTCTTATTATAATCGTAGCACTATCCTGCCCGAACACATTACCGAACACTTAACCCTAGCCCTGACACTAGCAAGAGACCTATCACATCATTTTATTTTCAGCCCCACCAAATGCTTTACCTGAGCCAAAATCTTGCACTCACACTCACATCACAGCCAGACCATAACTCTACCCAAAACTGTGCAAGACCCGTAAATCTACCCAAACACTAAACCCTTTCCATTGGGATGCTCTAAGAAGAGATCCCACCATGGATATCGATGACACCGATGACTCACAGTAACCCTGTAGTTCAATCTCGCTGTCGCCGTCACATCAGACCCGAATGCGAAATGTAATCATAACTGAATACTGGCCATACCACTTAGCGAACACCTAACCCTAACCCTAGCTCTCGCCCATGCACTTGACCCTCATGGTCAATATTGGCATCACTCACAGATCACTGTAAACCGGTGGATCAAACTCCCCCTCATCCTCACATCAGAGTCAGATCCTTATGGTAAATGTAGCGCTATACTTACCTTACACATTACCCAACGCTTAACAATATCCGTAGCCCATGGACTAGCATCAGACCCCTCACATCACTTTATTTTTGGCCAAGCAAATGCTTAACCTGAGCCACAACTCGCACACACCCTCACATCACAGCAGGATGTAAAGTCGAAAGAAATCCCTATCAACTCCGTAATCCTTCCCAAACACCGAAATCTAACCATAGCCTGACTCTTGGTAATGATCCTACAATGAATAATGACATCACTCTTGTCTAACTGCAACACTGTAATTAAATCACACTGTCACCCTCATATCAGAATAGGATCCTAAACACAACCACAACCCTTTCCTGGACTTACTCCTTTTCAAACTCCTAAATTTAACACTAGACCTGGCCTGTGGACCTCAAACCTCACAATAAACATCAACATCAGCCACCGCTTATCATAAACCAGTCGCTCAATATCTCCCTCTCCCTCAAATCAGGGCCACATCCTCACTGCTACTGTATTGCTAGACGGCCCATACTCATTATTGAACACTTAACCGTAACCCTAGCACTGTCCCATGCTCTGGAGTCCTCACTTTTATTTTAGTATCAGCCCACCAAATCTTAACCAGAGCCATAATCTCGCAGTCACCCTCACATCACAGCCAGACCCTAACTCTACCCAAAACCGTATCGGCCCTGTAAAACTATGCAAACACCGAAACCTAACACTACCCTGTCACTTAGAACAGACCCTAACATGTATATCGACATCACCCATGTCTCACTGTAACATGGCAGTTCAATTTCGCTGCTGCCCTCACATCAGACCCGAATCTGAGATGTAATCATAATCCTATACTGGCCGTACAGCTTAACAAACACTTAACCCCAACCCTAGCTCTCACCCACGGACATGAAACTCCTGGTCAACATTGACATCACCCACAGCTCACCATAAACCTGTCGATCATACTCAACACTCATTGTCAGATGAGACCCAGATCTTTACTGTAAACATAGAACTATCCTGCCCTTACACATTTCCGAACACAACCCTAAACCTAGCTCAGCACTAGCACCAGACCTGTCACATCATTTTTATTTACAGTCTCACCAAATGCTTAACCTGAGCCACTCACCCTCACATCACAGCAGGATTCAAAGTCTAACTGAAACCTTTTCAGCGCCGTAATCCCTCCCAAACAGTGAAATCTCAACATAGCCCTGACTCTTGGAACATACCGTACCATGGATATCGACATCACCCATGTCTCACTGTAACAATGTAATTCAATCTCACTGTCAGCCTCACAACAGAACCGAGAACTAAATGTAATCATAACCCTTTCTTACACGTACACCTTTTCAAACCCATAAAACTAACCCTAGACAATGCCCCTGCACCTAAACCCTCATGATAAACTTCGACATCAGCCACAGCTTTTCATACACCTGTCTCTCAAAATCGCCCCCTACCTCATATCCGGGCCACATCCTCACTGTAACTGTAGTACTAGACGGCACATACGCATTTCCAAACACTTGACCCTAACCCTAATACAGTCCCATGCTCTGAACTCACCTTAATTTTAGTATTACCGTCCAAAATCCTAAAGCTGTGGCATAATCACGCAATCACGCTCACATCATAGCCAGACCCTAACTCTACCCAAAATCGTATTAGCTCCATAAACCCTCACAAACACCAAACCCTAATCCTAGCCCTGACACATAGAATGTTCCCTAACATGGATATCGATGCCACCGCTTTCTCTCTGCAATGCAATAGTTCAATCTCACTGTCACACTCACATCAGACCCGAAACCGAAATATAACCATAGCCGTACACTTGAAGTATAAGTTAACGAACACCTAACCCTAGCAGTAGCTCTCAAGTGTAGTCCTGACCCCACATGGTGATCATTGACATCACCCACAGCTCACCGTAACCCAGTCGCTCAATGTCGCACTCATCTTCATATCAGAGGCAGACCCTTAGCTTAAACACAGCGCTATCGTGCCTGCACTTAATTATGAACACTTAACCCAAACCCTAGCCCGTGCCACAGCACCAGACACTTCACATCGTTTTATTTTCAGTCCCACAAGATCCTTATACTGAGACACAATCTTGTACTCACCCTCACATCAGAAATATACCCTAACTCTAAAACCCTATTAGCGCCATACACCTTCCCAATCCCCAAACCCTAAACATAGCCCTGACTTTTTGAACAGACCAGGACCATTAATATCGACATCCCTTACGTTTCACAGTTCCACTGCAATTCAGTCTCGCTGCCGTACTCACATCAGAGCCAAATCCCATACATAACCATATCCCTTACCTGCCCATACAACTTTCCGAATGCCTAGCTCTAACCCTAGCACTGTTTCCTGCAACTGACCCTTCATGGTCAACGTCGACTTCATCCACAGCTCTCCATTAAACCGTGGATCAAACTCACACTCATCCTCACATCAGAACCAGATCCTTACTCTAAACATAGTGTTATCCTTCCCTTCCACATTACCGATCACTTATCCCAACCCTTGCCCTGGTTCAAGCATCAGACCCAGCACATCATTTTGTAGTCAACCAAACCAGATGCTTTACCTGCGAAATAATCTTGCGCTCACACTCACATCACAGTCGGATGCAAACTCTAACTGAACCCCGGTCTACCCTGTACAATTACACAAAAAATGAACCCTAACCCAGGCCCAGACACTTGGGAAAAGTATCTACCATGAATATCGATGTCACCAATTTCTCACTGAGACACTGTAATCCAATATTGCTTTTGCCCTCACATAAGAGCCAAATCCTAAATGTAACTATAACTGTATCGAGGCCGTACAGCTAACTGAACCTCGAACTTTAACCCGAGCCCTCGCCTGTTGACATGATCACTCATGGTCAACATTGGCATCACCCACAGCTCATCATAAACCTTTCTCTCTATCTCGCCATCATCCTCACATCAGAACAAGTTTCTTATTGTAAACGCAGTGCTATCCTACTCGTACACATTACCGAACTCTTAACCCTAACCCTAGCACTGGAAACTACTTTGTCCACACACCGTAATTTTATGGTCTGCCCCAACAAATCCAAATCCCGAGACACAGTCTTGCAGTCACCCTCACATCACACCAAGACACTAACTCTAAACAAAACCATACCAGCCCCATAAACTTACCAAAACACTGAAATCTAACACTGGCCCTGACAATTAGAACAAAGCCTACCATGGATATTGGCCTCACCCATATCCCACTGCAAGACTGTAGTTCAATCTCACTGTCACCCAAACATCAGACCCGAATCTGAAATGTAAGCATAACCCTATGCTGTTCGTACAACTTAACGAACCCCTAACCCAATCTTAGCTCTCGCCTATGACCTGACCATCACTGTCAACATTGGCATCACCCACAGCTCACCGTTAACCTGTCCCTCAATGTCACACTTATCCTCACATCAGAAACAGATCCTTAATGTAAACCTAGCACTATTGTGCCCGTACATATTAAAGAACACTTCACCCAAACCCTAGCCCTTGCCACAGCAGAAGACCCGTCACATCATATTATTTTTAGACCCACCAAATTCTTATACTGAGACACAATTTCACACTCCCCCTCACATCACAGGCAGAGCTTAACTCTAACTGAAACACTATCAGCCGCATACCCCTTCCCAAATACCGAACCCTAACACTAGCCATGATTTTTGAAACAGAACAGTACCATGATTATCAGCATGGCTCATGTCTCACTGTAACACTGTAATTTAATCTCACTGTCGAACTCACTTCAGAGCCGAATCCCATATGTAACCCTAATCGTATCCTGCCCATACACCTTACAGAACCCCTTGTACTATCTCTAGCACTGGAGTCTGTGCCTCACCCTTCAAGGTCAACATCATCGATATCACCCACAGCTCTCCATAAACCTGTCAATCAAACTCACACTCATCCTCACATCAGAGCCAGGAAGTTACTGTAAACATATCGTTATCCTTCCCTTCCACATTACCAAACACTTATCTCTAACCCTAGTCCTGGCCGTAGCACCAGAACACTCACATCATTTTATTGTCAACACCACCAGATACTTCACCTGAGACACAATCTCTCACTCACCCTCACATCACAGCCAGATGCAAACTCTAACCAAATCCCAGTCAGCCCTGTACACTTTCACAGACACTGAACCCTTACCCAGGCCCTGACTCTTGGAAGAGGCCGCTACCATGAATAACAACATCACCCATTTCTCACTGTGACACTGTAATTCAATATCACTGTGGCCCTCACATCAGAGCCAGATCCAAAATGTTACTCTAAACCTTTCTAGCCATACTGCTTACCCATCCTGTAACTCTAACCCGAGCCTCGCCTGTTGACATACTCACTCATGGTCAACAATGGCATCATCCAGAGCTCACCAGAAACCTTTCTATCAGTCTTGCCTTCATCCTCACATCAGAACAAGATCCTTACTGTAAACGCAGTGCTATCCTACTCATGCACATTACTGAACACTTTACTGTAACCCTATCCCTGGAACCTGCATTGTCCACACACCACCATATTTTGGTCTGCCCCACCAAATCCAAATACCAAGACACAATCTTGCACTCACACCCATATCAAACCAGGACACTAACTCTAACTGAAACCCTTTCAGACCCATAAACCTACCCAAATACCGAACGCTAACACAACAGCTGACACTAAGAACAGACCCTACCCTGGATATTGGCGCCACCCATGTCTCACTGCAATACTGTAGATCAATCTCACTGTCGCCCTCACATCAGACCCGAATCCAAAATGTAGCCATAAATCTATACTCTCCATACAACTTAGCGAACCTCTACATCATTCCTACCACTTGCCCAAGGACCTGATCTTCACTGTCAACATTGGCATCACCCACAGCTCACCGTTAACCTGTCGCTCAATGTCTCACTCATGCTCACATAAGAGCCATATCCTTAGTGTAAACATAGCACTATCATGCTCATACATATTATCGAACACATAAGCCAAACCCTAGCAATTGCCGCAGCACCAGCCCTTCACATCATTTTATTTTCCTCCCCAAGAAATGCTTAACATGAGCCACAATCTCGCACTCACCCTCACATCACATCAGGATGTAACATCTAACCAAAACCCAAACAGCACCGTAAAGCTTCCAAAACGCTGAACTCTAACCATAGCCTTGAGACTTGGAACAGACCCTACCAAGTATATTGACGTCACCCATGTCTCACTGAAACACGGTATTCATTCTCACTGTCACCCTCACATCAAAATTGAACACTAAGTGTACCCATAAACCTTTCCTATCCGTAAACCTTTTCGAACCACTAAACCTAACCCTGGACCTGGCCCCTCGACATGAAACCTCGTAGTAAACTTCGACATCAGCCACAGCATATTACAAACCACTCTCTCAATACCACCCTGTCTCTAACATCAGAACCACATCCCCACTCTAACCATAGTACTAGATGGCCCATACAAATGACCAAACACTTAACCACACCCTAGCACTGTTCAGTGCTCTAAACTCCTCTCCTTCATTTTAGTGTCAGACCACCAAATCCTAAACCTGAGGCATAATCTCGCACACACCTTCACATCACAGCTCGACACTAACTCAACCCAAAACTGTACCAGCCCCATAAACCTACCCCAAAACCGAAACCTAACCCTTTCCCTGACACTTAGAACAGGCCCTACCATGGACATCAACGTCCGCCATGACTCCATGTAACACTGTAGTTAAATCTCGCAGTCGTCGTTACATCAGAACCAAATCCATAATATAACCACAATATTATTCTGGCCATATAGCTTTACAAATACCTAAACATAACCCCAGATCTTGCCGGTGCACCTGAACCCTCATGGTCAACATTGACATCACCATCAGCTCACCGTACACCTGTTGTTCTGTGTCGCACTCATCCTCACGTCAGAGCCAGATCCTTAGTGTAAACATAGTGATATCGTGCCTATATATGTTATCAAACACTTAACCCTAACCCTAGGCCTTGCCACAGCACCAGACTCTTCACATCATTTTATTTTCAGCCCCACCACATCCTTATACTGAGACAAAATCTCGCATTCACCCTCACACCAGAGCCAGACCGTAACTCTAAACAAAACACTATTAGCATCATATACGTTCCCAAACACCAAACCCTAACCACAACCCGGACTTTTCTAACAAACCAGTACCATGAATATCAATATCACTGATGTCTCACTGTAACACTCTAATTCTATCTCACTGTCGAACTCACATCAGAGCTGAATCCCTTATGTAACCGTACCCCTATCCTGCCTGTACAACTTACCGAATCCATAACCGTATCCCTAGGACAGTACCATGCATCTGACAGTACATGGTCAACATTGACAACATCCACAGCTCACCGCAAACCTCTCGATCATACTCTAACTCATCCTCACATAAGAGCCAGATTCTTATTATAATCGTAGCACTATCCTGCCCGAACACATTACCGAACACTTAACCCTAGCCCTGACACTAGCAAGAGACCTATCACATCATTTTATTTTCAGCCCCACCAAATGCTTTACCTGAGCCAAAATCTTGCACTCACACTCACATCACAGCCAGACCATAACTCTACCCAAAACTGTGCAAGACCCGTAAATCTACCCAAACACTAAACCCTTTCCATTGGGATGCTCTAAGAAGAGATCCCACCATGGATATCGATGACACCGATGACTCACAGTAACCCTGTAGTTCAATCTCGCTGTCGCCGTCACATCAGACCCGAATGCGAAATGTAATCATAACTGAATACTGGCCATACCACTTAGCGAACACCTAACCCTAACCCTAGCTCTCGCCCATGCACTTGACCCTCATGGTCAATATTGGCATCACTCACAGATCACTGTAAACCGGTGGATCAAACTCCCCCTCATCCTCACATCAGAGTCAGATCCTTATGGTAAATGTAGCGCTATACTTACCTTACACATTACCCAACGCTTAACAATATCCGTAGCCCATGGACTAGCATCAGACCCCTCACATCACTTTATTTTTGGCCAAGCAAATGCTTAACCTGAGCCACAACTCGCACACACCCTCACATCACAGCAGGATGTAAAGTCGAAAGAAATCCCTATCAACTCCGTAATCCTTCCCAAACACCGAAATCTAACCATAGCCTGACTCTTGGTAATGATCCTACAATGAATAATGACATCACTCTTGTCTAACTGCAACACTGTAATTAAATCACACTGTCACCCTCATATCAGAATAGGATCCTAAACACAACCACAACCCTTTCCTGGACTTACTCCTTTTCAAACTCCTAAATTTAACACTAGACCTGGCCTGTGGACCTCAAACCTCACAATAAACATCAACATCAGCCACCGCTTATCATAAACCAGTCGCTCAATATCTCCCTCTCCCTCAAATCAGGGCCACATCCTCACTGCTACTGTATTGCTAGACGGCCCATACTCATTATTGAACACTTAACCGTAACCCTAGCACTGTCCCATGCTCTGGAGTCCTCACTTTTATTTTAGTATCAGCCCACCAAATCTTAACCAGAGCCATAATCTCGCAGTCACCCTCACATCACAGCCAGACCCTAACTCTACCCAAAACCGTATCGGCCCTGTAAAACTATGCAAACACCGAAACCTAACACTACCCTGTCACTTAGAACAGACCCTAACATGTATATCGACATCACCCATGTCTCACTGTAACATGGCAGTTCAATTTCGCTGCTGCCCTCACATCAGACCCGAATCTGAGATGTAATCATAATCCTATACTGGCCGTACAGCTTAACAAACACTTAACCCCAACCCTAGCTCTCACCCACGGACATGAAACTCCTGGTCAACATTGACATCACCCACAGCTCACCATAAACCTGTCGATCATACTCAACACTCATTGTCAGATGAGACCCAGATCTTTACTGTAAACATAGAACTATCCTGCCCTTACACATTTCCGAACACAACCCTAAACCTAGCTCAGCACTAGCACCAGACCTGTCACATCATTTTTATTTACAGTCTCACCAAATGCTTAACCTGAGCCACTCACCCTCACATCACAGCAGGATTCAAAGTCTAACTGAAACCTTTTCAGCGCCGTAATCCCTCCCAAACAGTGAAATCTCAACATAGCCCTGACTCTTGGAACATACCGTACCATGGATATCGACATCACCCATGTCTCACTGTAACAATGTAATTCAATCTCACTGTCAGCCTCACAACAGAACCGAGAACTAAATGTAATCATAACCCTTTCTTACACGTACACCTTTTCAAACCCATAAAACTAACCCTAGACAATGCCCCTGCACCTAAACCCTCATGATAAACTTCGACATCAGCCACAGCTTTTCATACACCTGTCTCTCAAAATCGCCCCCTACCTCATATCCGGGCCACATCCTCACTGTAACTGTAGTACTAGACGGCACATACGCATTTCCAAACACTTGACCCTAACCCTAATACAGTCCCATGCTCTGAACTCACCTTAATTTTAGTATTACCGTCCAAAATCCTAAAGCTGTGGCATAATCACGCAATCACGCTCACATCATAGCCAGACCCTAACTCTACCCAAAATCGTATTAGCTCCATAAACCCTCACAAACACCAAACCCTAATCCTAGCCCTGACACATAGAATGTTCCCTAACATGGATATCGATGCCACCGCTTTCTCTCTGCAATGCAATAGTTCAATCTCACTGTCACACTCACATCAGACCCGAAACCGAAATATAACCATAGCCGTACACTTGAAGTATAAGTTAACGAACACCTAACCCTAGCAGTAGCTCTCAAGTGTAGTCCTGACCCCACATGGTGATCATTGACATCACCCACAGCTCACCGTAACCCAGTCGCTCAATGTCGCACTCATCTTCATATCAGAGGCAGACCCTTAGCTTAAACACAGCGCTATCGTGCCTGCACTTAATTATGAACACTTAACCCAAACCCTAGCCCGTGCCACAGCACCAGACACTTCACATCGTTTTATTTTCAGTCCCACAAGATCCTTATACTGAGACACAATCTTGTACTCACCCTCACATCAGAAATATACCCTAACTCTAAAACCCTATTAGCGCCATACACCTTCCCAATCCCCAAACCCTAAACATAGCCCTGACTTTTTGAACAGACCAGGACCATTAATATCGACATCCCTTACGTTTCACAGTTCCACTGCAATTCAGTCTCGCTGCCGTACTCACATCAGAGCCAAATCCCATACATAACCATATCCCTTACCTGCCCATACAACTTTCCGAATGCCTAGCTCTAACCCTAGCACTGTTTCCTGCAACTGACCCTTCATGGTCAACGTCGACTTCATCCACAGCTCTCCATTAAACCGTGGATCAAACTCACACTCATCCTCACATCAGAACCAGATCCTTACTCTAAACATAGTGTTATCCTTCCCTTCCACATTACCGATCACTTATCCCAACCCTTGCCCTGGTTCAAGCATCAGACCCAGCACATCATTTTGTAGTCAACCAAACCAGATGCTTTACCTGCGAAATAATCTTGCGCTCACACTCACATCACAGTCGGATGCAAACTCTAACTGAACCCCGGTCTACCCTGTACAATTACACAAAAAATGAACCCTAACCCAGGCCCAGACACTTGGGAAAAGTCTCTACCATGAATATCGATGTCACCAATTTCTCACTGAGACACTGTAATCCAATATTGCTTTTGCCCTCACATAAGAGCCAAATCCTAAATGTAACTATAACTGTATCGAGGCCGTACAGCTAACTGAACCTCGAACTTTAACCCGAGCCCTCGCCTGGTGACATGATCACTCATGGGCAACATTGGCATCACCCACAGCTCATCATAAACCTTTCTCTCTATCTCGCCATCATCCTCACATCAGAACAAGTTTCTTATTGTAAACGCAGTGCTATCCTACTCGTACACATTACCGAACTCTTAACCCTAACCCTAGCACTGGAAACTACTTTGTCCACACACCGTAATTTTATGGTCTGCCCCAACAAATCCAAATCCCGAGACACAGTCTTGCAGTCACCCTCACATCACACCAAGACACTAACTCTAAACAAAACCATACCAGCCCCATAAACTTACCAAAACACTGAAATCTAACACTGGCCCTGACAATTAGAACAAAGCCTACCATGGATATTGGCCTCACCCATATCCCACTGCAAGACTGTAGTTCAATCTCACTGTCACCCAAACATCAGACCCGAATCTGAAATGTAAGCATAACCCTATGCTGTTCGTACAACTTAACGAACCCCTAACCCAATCTTAGCTCTCGCCTATGACCTGACCATCACTGTCAACATTGGCATCACCCACAGCTCACCGTTAACCTGTCCCTCAATGTCACACTTATCCTCACATCAGAAACAGATCCTTAATGTAAACCTAGCACTATTGTGCCCGTACATATTAAAGAACACTTCACCCAAACCCTAGCCCTTGCCACAGCAGAAGACCCGTCACATCATATTATTTTTAGACCCACCAAATTCTTATACTGAGACACAATTTCACACTCCCCCTCACATCACAGGCAGAGCTTAACTCTAACTGAAACACTATCAGCCGCATACCCCTTCCCAAATACCGAACCCTAACACTAGCCATGATTTTTGAAACAGAACAGTACCATGATTATCAGCATGGCTCATGTCTCACTGTAACACTGTAATTTAATCTCACTGTCGAACTCACTTCAGAGCCGAATCCCATATGTAACCCTAATCGTATCCTGCCCATACACCTTACAGAACCCCTTGTACTATCTCTAGCACTGGAGTCTGTGCCTCACCCTTCAAGGTCAACATCATCGATATCACCCACAGCTCTCCATAAACCTGTCAATCAAACTCACACTCATCCTCACATCAGAGCCAGGAAGTTACTGTAAACATATCGTTATCCTTCCCTTCCACATTACCAAACACTTATCTCTAACCCTAGTCCTGGCCGTAGCACCAGAACACTCACATCATTTTATTGTCAACACCACCAGATACTTCACCTGAGACACAATCTCTCACTCACCCTCACATCACAGCCAGATGCAAACTCTAACCAAATCCCAGTCAGCCCTGTACACTTTCACAGACACTGAACCCTTACCCAGGCCCTGACTCTTGGAAGAGGCCGCTACCATGAATAACAACATCACCCATTTCTCACTGTGACACTGTAATTCAATATCACTGTGGCCCTCACATCAGAGCCAGATCCAAAATGTTACTCTAAACCTTTCTAGCCATACTGCTTACCCATCCTGTAACTCTAACCCGAGCCTCGCCTGTTGACATACTCACTCATGGTCAACAATGGCATCATCCAGAGCTCACCAGAAAGCTTTCTATCAGTCTTGCCTTCATCCTCACATCAGAACAAGATCCTTACTGTAAACGCAGTGCTATCCTACTCATGCACATTACTGAACACTTTACTGTAACCCTATCCCTGGAACCTGCATTGTCCACACACCACCATATTTTGCTCTGCCCCACCAAATCCAAATACCAAGACACAATCTTGCACTCACACCCATATCAAACCAGGACACTAACTCTAACTGAAACCCTTTCAGACCCATAAACCTACCCAAATACCGAACGCTAACACAACAGCTGACACTAAGAACAGACCCTACCCTGGATATTGGCGCCACCCATGTCTCACTGCAATACTGTAGATCAATCTCACTGTCGCCCTCACATCAGACCCGAATCCAAAATGTAGCCATAAATCTATACTCTCCATACAACTTAGCGAACCTCTACATCATTCCTACCACTTGCCCAAGGACCTGATCTTCACTGTCAACATTGGCATCACCCACAGCTCACCGTTAACCTGTCGCTCAATGTCTCACTCATGCTCACATAAGAGCCATATCCTTAGTGTAAACATAGCACTATCATGCTCATACATATTATCGAACACATAAGCCAAACCCTAGCAATTGCCGCAGCACCAGCCCTTCACATCATTTTATTTTCCTCCCCAAGAAATGCTTAACATGAGCCACAATCTCGCACTCACCCTCACATCACATCAGGATGTAACATCTAACCAAAACCCAAACAGCACCGTAAAGCTTCCAAAACGCTGAACTCTAACCATAGCCTTGAGACTTGGAACAGACCCTACCAAGTATATTGACGTCACCCATGTCTCACTGAAACACGGTATTCATTCTCACTGTCACCCTCACATCAAAATTGAACACTAAGTGTACCCATAAACCTTTCCTTATGTATCCGTAAACCTTTTCGAACCACTAAACCTAACCCTGGACCTGGCCCCTCGACATGAAACCTCGTAGTAAACTTCGACATCAGCCACAGCATATTACAAACCACTCTCTCAATACCACCCTGTCTCTAACATCAGAACCACATCCCCACTCTAACCATAGTACTAGATGGCCCATACAAATGACCAAACACTTAACCACACCCTAGCACTGTTCAGTGCTCTAAACTCCTCTCCTTCATTTTAGTGTCAGACCACCAAATCCTAAACCTGAGGCATAATCTCGCACACACCTTCACATCACAGCTCGACACTAACTCAACCCAAAACTGTACCAGCCCCATAAACCTACCCCAAAACCGAAACCTAACCCTTTCCCTGACACTTAGAACAGGCCCTACCATGGACATCAACGTCCGCCATGACTCCATGTAACACTGTAGTTAAATCTCGCAGTCGTCGTTACATCAGAACCAAATCCATAATATAACCACAATATTATTCTGGCCATATAGCTTTACAAATACCTAAACATAACCCCAGATCTTGCCGGTGCACCTGAACCCTCATGGTCAACATTGACATCACCATCAGCTCACCGTACACCTGTTGTTCTGTGTCGCACTCATCCTCACGTCAGAGCCAGATCCTTAGTGTAAACATAGTGATATCGTGCCTATATATGTTATCAAACACTTAACCCTAACCCTAGGCCTTGCCACAGCACCAGACTCTTCACATCATTTTATTTTCAGCCCCACCACATCCTTATACTGAGACAAAATCTCGCATTCACCCTCACACCAGAGCCAGACCGTAACTCTAAACAAAACACTATTAGCATCATATACGTTCCCAAACACCAAACCCTAACCACAACCCGGACTTTTCTAACAAACCAGTACCATGAATATCAATATCACTGATGTCTCACTGTAACACTCTAATTCTATCTCACTGTCGAACTCACATCAGAGCTGAATCCCTTATGTAACCGTACCCCTATCCTGCCTGTACAACTTACCGAATCCATAACCGTATCCCTAGGACAGTACCATGCATCTGACAGTACATGGTCAACATTGACAACATCCACAGCTCACCGCAAACCTCTCGATCATACTCTAACTCATCCTCACATAAGAGCCAGATTCTTATTATAATCGTAGCACTATCCTGCCCGAACACATTACCGAACACTTAACCCTAGCCCTGACACTAGCAAGAGACCTATCACATCATTTTATTTTCAGCCCCACCAAATGCTTTACCTGAGCCAAAATCTTGCACTCACACTCACATCACAGCCAGACCATAACTCTACCCAAAACTGTGCAAGACCCGTAAATCTACCCAAACACTAAACCCTTTCCATTGGGATGCTCTAAGAAGAGATCCCACCATGGATATCGATGACACCGATGACTCACAGTAACCCTGTAGTTCAATCTCGCTGTCGCCGTCACATCAGACCCGAATGCGAAATGTAATCATAACTGAATACTGGCCATACCACTTAGCGAACACCTAACCCTAACCCTAGCTCTCGCCCATGCACTTGACCCTCATGGTCAATATTGGCATCACTCACAGATCACTGTAAACCGGTGGATCAAACTCCCCCTCATCCTCACATCAGAGTCAGATCCTTATGGTAAATGTAGCGCTATACTTACCTTACACATTACCCAACGCTTAACAATATCCGTAGCCCATGGACTAGCATCAGACCCCTCACATCACTTTATTTTTGGCCAAGCAAATGCTTAACCTGAGCCACAACTCGCACACACCCTCACATCACAGCAGGATGTAAAGTCGAAAGAAATCCCTATCAACTCCGTAATCCTTCCCAAACACCGAAATCTAACCATAGCCTGACTCTTGGTAATGATCCTACAATGAATAATGACATCACTCTTGTCTAACTGCAACACTGTAATTAAATCACACTGTCACCCTCATATCAGAATAGGATCCTAAACACAACCACAACCCTTTCCTGGACTTACTCCTTTTCAAACTCCTAAATTTAACACTAGACCTGGCCTGTGGACCTCAAACCTCACAATAAACATCAACATCAGCCACCGCTTATCATAAACCAGTCGCTCAATATCTCCCTCTCCCTCAAATCAGGGCCACATCCTCACTGCTACTGTATTGCTAGACGGCCCATACTCATTATTGAACACTTAACCGTAACCCTAGCACTGTCCCATGCTCTGGAGTCCTCACTTTTATTTTAGTATCAGCCCACCAAATCTTAACCAGAGCCATAATCTCGCAGTCACCCTCACATCACAGCCAGACCCTAACTCTACCCAAAACCGTATCGGCCCTGTAAAACTATGCAAACACCGAAACCTAACACTACCCTGTCACTTAGAACAGACCCTAACATGTATATCGACATCACCCATGTCTCACTGTAACATGGCAGTTCAATTTCGCTGCTGCCCTCACATCAGACCCGAATCTGAGATGTAATCATAATCCTATACTGGCCGTACAGCTTAACAAACACTTAACCCCAACCCTAGCTCTCACCCACGGACATGAAACTCCTGGTCAACATTGACATCACCCACAGCTCACCATAAACCTGTCGATCATACTCAACACTCATTGTCAGATGAGACCCAGATCTTTACTGTAAACATAGAACTATCCTGCCCTTACACATTTCCGAACACAACCCTAAACCTAGCTCAGCACTAGCACCAGACCTGTCACATCATTTTTATTTACAGTCTCACCAAATGCTTAACCTGAGCCACTCACCCTCACATCACAGCAGGATTCAAAGTCTAACTGAAACCTTTTCAGCGCCGTAATCCCTCCCAAACAGTGAAATCTCAACATAGCCCTGACTCTTGGAACATACCGTACCATGGATATCGACATCACCCATGTCTCACTGTAACAATGTAATTCAATCTCACTGTCAGCCTCACAACAGAACCGAGAACTAAATGTAATCATAACCCTTTCTTACACGTACACCTTCTCAAACCCATAAAACTAACCCTAGACAATGCCCCGGCACCTAAAACCTCATGATAAACTTCGACATCAGCCACAGCTTTTCATACACCTGTCTCTCAAAATCGCCCCCTACCTCATATCCGGGCCACATCCTCACTGTAACTGTAGTACTAGACGGCACATACGCATTTCCAAACACTTGACCCTAACCCTAATACAGTCCCATGCTCTGAACTCACCTTAATTTTAGTATTACCGTCCAAAATCCTAAAGCTGTGGCATAATCACGCAATCACGCTCACATCACAGCCAGACCCTAACTCTACCCAAAATCGTATTAGCTCCATAAACCCTCACAAACACCAAACCCTAATCCTAGCCCTGACACATAGAATGTTCCCTAACATGGATATCGATGCCACCGCTTTCTCTCTGCAATGCAATAGTTCAATCTCACTGTCACACTCACATCAGACCCGAAACCGAAATATAACCATAGTCGTACACTTGAAGTATAAGTTAACGAACACCTAACCCTAGCAGTAGCTCTCAAGTGTAGTCCTGACCCCACATGGTGATCATTGACATCACCCACAGCTCACCGTAACCCAGTCGCTCAATGTCGCACTCATCTTCATATCAGAGGCAGACCCTTAGCTTAAACACAGCGCTATCGTGCCTGCACTTAATTATGAACGCTTAACCCAAACCCTAGCCCGTGCCACAGCACCAGACACTTCACATCGTTTTATTTTCAGTCCCACAAGATCCTTATACTGAGACACAATCTTGTACTCACCCTCACATCAGAAATATACCCTAACTCTAAAACCCTATTAGCGCCATACACCTTCCCAATCCCCAAACCCTAAACATAGCCCTGACTTTTTGAACAGACCAGGACCATTAATATCGACATCCCTTACGTTTCACAGTTCCACTGCAATTCAGTCTCGCTGCCGTACTCACATCAGAGCCAAATCCCATACATAACCATATCCCTTACCTGCCCATACAACTTTCCGAATGCCTAGCTCTAACCCTAGCACTGTTTCCTGCAACTGACCCTTCATGGTCAACGTCGACTTCATCCACAGCTCTCCATTAAGCCGTGGATCAAACTCACACTCATCCTCACATCAGAACCAGATCCTTACTCTAAACATAGTGTTATCCTTCCCTTCCACATTACCGATCACTTATCCCAACCCTTGCCCTGGTTCAAGCATCAGACCCAGCACATCATTTTGTAGTCAACCAAACCAGATGCTTTACCTGCGAAATAATCTTGCGCTCACACTCACATCACAGTCGGATGCAAACTCTAACTGAACCCCGGTCTACCCTGTACAATTACACAAAAAATGAACCCTAACCCAGGCCCAGACACTTGGGAAAAGTCTCTACCATGAATATCGATGTCACCAATTTCTCACTGAGACACTGTAATCCAATATTGCTTTTGCCCTCACATAAGAGCCAAATCCTAAATGTAACTATAACTGTATCGAGGCCGTACAGCTAACTGAACCTCGAACTTTAACCCGAGCCCTCGCCTGTTGACATGATCACTCATGGTCAACATTGGCATCACCCACAGCTCATCATAAACCTTTCTCTCTATCTCGCCATCATCCTCACATCAGAACAAGTTTCTTATTGTAAACGCAGTGCTATCCTACTCGTACACATTACCGAACTCTTAACCCTAACCCTAGCACTGGAAACTACTTTGTCCACACACCGTAATTTTATGGTCTGCCCCAACAAATCCAAATCCCGAGACACAGTCTTGCAGTCACCCTCACATCACACCAAGACACTAACTCTAAACAAAACCATACCAGCCCCATAAACTTACCAAAACACTGAAATCTAACACTGGCCCTGACAATTAGAACAAAGCCTACCATGGATATTGGCCTCACCCATATCCCACTGCAAGACTGTAGTTCAATCTCACTGTCACCCAAACATCAGACCCGAATCTGAAATGTAAGCATAACCCTATGCTGTTCGTACAACTTAACGAACCCCTAACCCAATCTTAGCTCTCGCCTATGACCTGACCATCACTGTCAACATTGGCATCACCCACAGCTCACCGTTAACCTGTCCCTCAATGTCACACTTATCCTCACATCAGAAACAGATCCTTAATGTAAACCTAGCACTATTGTGCCCGTACATATTAAAGAACACTTCACCCAAACCCTAGCCCTTGCCACAGCAGAAGACCCGTCACATCATATTATTTTTAGACCCACCAAATTCTTATACTGAGACACAATTTCACACTCCCCCTCACATCACAGGCAGAGCTTAACTCTAACTGAAACACTATCAGCCGCATACCCCTTCCCAAATACCGAACCCTAACACTAGCCATGATTTTTGAAACAGAACAGTACCATGATTATCAGCATGGCTCATGTCTCACTGTAACACTGTAATTTAATCTCACTGTCGAACTCACTTCAGAGCCGAATCCCATATGTAACCCTAATCGTATCCTGCCCATACACCTTACAGAACCCCTTGTACTATCTCTAGCACTGGAGTCTGTGCCTCACCCTTCAAGGTCAACATCATCGATATCACCCACAGCTCTCCATAAACCTGTCAATCAAACTCACACTCATCCTCACATCAGAGCCAGGAAGTTACTGTAAACATATCGTTATCCTTCCCTTCCACATTACCAAACACTTATCTCTAACCCTAGTCCTGGCCGTAGCACCAGAACACTCACATCATTTTATTGTCAACACCACCAGATACTTCACCTGAGACACAATCTCTCACTCACCCTCACATCACAGCCAGATGCAAACTCTAACCAAATCCCAGTCAGCCCTGTACACTTTCACAGACACTGAACCCTTACCCAGGCCCTGACTCTTGGAAGAGGCCACTACCATGAATAACAACATCACCCATTTCTCACTGTGACACTGTAATTCAATATCACTGTGGCCCTCACATCAGAGCCAGATCCAAAATGTTACTCTAAACCTTTCTAGCCATACTGCTTACCCATCCTGTAACTCTAACCCGAGCCTCGCCTGTTGACATACTCACTCATGGTCAACAATGGCATCATCCAGAGCTCACCAGAAACCTTTCTATCAGTCTTGCCTTCATCCTCACATCAGAACAAGATCCTTACTGTAAACGCAGTGCTATCCTACTCATGCACATTACTGAACACTTTACTGTAACCCTATCCCTGGAACGTGCATTGTCCACACACCACCATATTTTGGTCTGCCCCACCAAATCCAAATACCAAGACACAATCTTGCACTCACACCCATATCAAACCAGGACACTAACTCTAACTGGAACCCTTTCAGACCCATAAACCTACCCAAATATCGAACGCTAACACAACAGCTGACACTAAGAACAGACCCTACCCTGGATATTGGCGCCACCCATGTCTCACTGCAATACTGTAGATCAATCTCACTGTCGCCCTCACATCAGACCCGAATCCAAAATGTAGCCATAAATCTATACTCTCCATACAACTTAGCGAACCTCTACATCATTCCTACCACTTGCCCAAGGACCTGATCTTCACTGTCAACATTGGCATCACCCACAGCTCACCGTTAACCTGTCGCTCAATGTCTCACTCATGCTCACATAAGAGCCATATCCTTAGTGTAAACATAGCACTATCATGCTCATACATATTATCGAACACATAAGCCAAACCCTAGCAATTGCCGCAGCACCAGCCCTTCACATCATTTTATTTTCCTCCCCAAGAAATGCTTAACATGAGCCACAATCTCGCACTCACCCTCACATCACATCAGGATGTAACATCTAACCAAAACCCAAACAGCACCGTAAAGCTTCCAAAACGCTGAACTCTAACCATAGCCTTGAGACTTGGAACAGACCCTACCAAGTATATTGACGTCACCCATGTCTCACTGAAACACGGTATTCATTCTCACTGTCACCCTCACATCAAAATTGAACACTAAGTGTACCCATAAACCTTTCCTATCCGTAAACCTTTTCGAACCACTAAACCTAACCCTGGACCTGGCCCCTCGACATGAAACCTCGTAGTAAACTTCGACATCAGCCACAGCATATTACAAACCACTCTCTCAATACCACCCTGTCTCTAACATCAGAACCACATCCCCACTCTAACCATAGTACTAGATGGCCCATACAAATGACCAAACACTTAACCACACCCTAGCACTGTTCAGTGCTCTAAACTCCTCTCCTTCATTTTAGTGTCAGACCACCAAATCCTAAACCTGAGGCATAATCTCGCACACACCTTCACATCACAGCTCGACACTAACTCAACCCAAAACTGTACCAGCCCCATAAACCTACCCCCAAACCGAAACCTAACCCTTTCCCTGACACTTAGAACAGGCCCTACCATGGACATCAACGTCCGCCATGACTCCATGTAACACTGTAGTTAAATCTCGCAGTCGTCGTTACATCAGAACCAAATCCATAATATAACCACAATATTATTCTGGCCATATAGCTTTACAAATACCTAAACATAACCCCAGATCTTGCCGGTGCACCTGAACCCTCATGGTCAACATTGACATCACCATCAGCTCACCGTACACCTGTTGTTCTGTGTCGCACTCATCCTCACGTCAGAGCCAGATCCTTAGTGTAAACATAGTGATATCGTGCCTATATATGTTATCAAACACTTAACCCTAACCCTAGGCCTTGCCACAGCACCAGACTCTTCACATCATTTTATTTTCAGCCCCACCACATCCTTATACTGAGACAAAATCTCGCATTCACCCTCACACCAGAGCCAGACCGTAACTCTAAACAAAACACTATTAGCATCATATACGTTCCCAAACACCAAACCCTAACCACAACCCGGACTTTTCTAACAAACCAGTACCATGAATATCAATATCACTGATGTCTCACTGTAACACTCTAATTCTATCTCACTGTCGAACTCACATCAGAGCTGAATCCCTTATGTAACCGTACCCCTATCCTGCCTGTACAACTTACCGAATCCATAACCGTATCCCTAGGACAGTACCATGCATCTGACAGTACATGGTCAACATTGACAACATCCACAGCTCACCGCAAACCTCTCGATCATACTCTAACTCATCCTCACATAAGAGCCAGATTCTTATTATAATCGTAGCACTATCCTGCCCGAACACATTACCGAACACTTAACCCTAGCCCTGACACTAGCAAGAGACCTATCACATCATTTTATTTTCAGCCCCACCAAATGCTTTACCTGAGCCAAAATCTTGCACTCACACTCACATCACAGCCAGACCATAACTCTACCCAAAACTGTGCAAGACCCGTAAATCTACCCAAACACTAAACCCTTTCCATTGGGATGCTCTAAGAAGAGATCCCACCATGGATATCGATGACACCGATGACTCACAGTAACCCTGTAGTTCAATCTCGCTGTCGCCGTCACATCAGACCCGAATGCGAAATGTAATCATAACTGAATACTGGCCATACCACTTAGCGAACACCTAACCCTAACCCTAGCTCTCGCCCATGCACTTGACCCTCATGGTCAATATTGGCATCACTCACAGATCACTGTAAACCGGTGGATCAAACTCCCCCTCATCCTCACATCAGAGTCAGATCCTTATGGTAAATGTAGCGCTATACTTACCTTACACATTACCCAACGCTTAACAATATCCGTAGCCCATGGACTAGCATCAGACCCCTCACATCACTTTATTTTTGGCCAAGCAAATGCTTAACCTGAGCCACAACTCGCACACACCCTCACATCACAGCAGGATGTAAAGTCGAAAGAAATCCCTATCAACTCCGTAATCCTTCCCAAACACCGAAATCTAACCATAGCCTGACTCTTGGTAATGATCCTACAATGAATAATGACATCACTCTTGTCTAACTGCAACACTGTAATTAAATCACACTGTCACCCTCATATCAGAATAGGATCCTAAACACAACCACAACCCTTTCCTGGACTTACTCCTTTTCAAACTCCTAAATTTAACACTAGACCTGGCCTGTGGACCTCAAACCTCACAATAAACATCAACATCAGCCACCGCTTATCATAAACCAGTCGCTCAATATCTCCCTCTCCCTCAAATCAGGGCCACATCCTCACTGCTACTGTATTGCTAGACGGCCCATACTCATTATTGAACACTTAACCGTAACCCTAGCACTGTCCCATGCTCTGGAGTCCTCACTTTTATTTTAGTATCAGCCCACCAAATCTTAACCAGAGCCATAATCTCGCAGTCACCCTCACATCACAGCCAGACCCTAACTCTACCCAAAACCGTATCGGCCCTGTAAAACTATGCAAACACCGAAACCTAACACTACTCTGTCACTTAGAACAGACCCTAACATGTATATCGACATCACCCATGTCTCACTGTAACATGGCAGTTCAATTTCGCTGCTGCCCTCACATCAGACCCGAATCTGAGATGTAATCATAATCCTATACTGGCCGTACAGCTTAACAAACACTTAACCCCAACCCTAGCTCTCACCCACGGACATGAAACTCCTGGTCAACATTGACATCACCCACAGCTCACCATAAACCTGTCGATCATACTCAACACTCATTGTCAGATGAGACCCAGATCCTTACTGTAAACATAGAACTATCCTGCCCTTACACATTTCCGAACACAACCCTAAACCTAGCTCAGCACTAGCACCAGACCTGTCACATCATTTTTATTTACAGTCTCACCAAATGCTTAACCTGAGCCACTCACCCTCACATCACAGCAGGATTCAAAGTCTAACTGAAACCTTTTCAGCGCCGTAATCCCTCCCAAACAGTGAAATCTCAACATAGCCCTGACTCTTGGAACATACCGTACCATGGATATCGACATCACCCATGTCTCACTGTAACAATGTAATTCAATCTCACTGTCAGCCTCACAACAGAACCGAGAACTAAATGTAATCATAACCCTTTCTTACACGTACACCTTTTCAAACCCATAAAACTAACCCTAGACAATGCCCCTGCACCTAAAACCTCATGATAAACTTCGACATCAGCCACAGCTTTTCATACACCTGTCTCTCAAAATCGCCCCCTACCTCATATCCAGGCCACATCCTCACTGTAACTGTAGTACTAGACGGCACATACGCATTTCCAAACACTTGACCCTAACCCTAATACAGTCCCATGCTCTGAACTCACCTTAATTTTAGTATTACCGTCCAAAATCCTAAAGCTGTGGCATAATCACGCAATCACGCTCACATCATAGCCAGACCCTAACTCTACCCAAAATCGTATTAGCTCCATAAACCCTCACAAACACCAAACCCTAATCCTAGCCCTGACACATAGAATGTTCCCTAACATGGATATCGATGCCACCGCTTTCTCTCTGCAATGCAATAGTTCAATCTCACTGTCACACTCACATCAGACCCGAAACCGAAATATAACCATAGCCGTACACTTGAAGTATAAGTTAACGAACACCTAACCCTAGCAGTAGCTCTCAAGTGTAGTCCTGACCCCACATGGTGATCATTGACATCACCCACAGCTCACCGTAACCCAGTCGCTCAATGTCGCACTCATCTTCATATCAGAGGCAGACCCTTAGCTTAAACACAGCGCTATCGTGCCTGCACTTAATTATGAACACTTAACCCAAACCCTAGCCCGTGCCACAGCACCAGACACTTCACATCGTTTTATTTTCAGTCCCACAAGATCCTTATACTGAGACACAATCTTGTACTCACCCTCACATCAGAAATATACCCTAACTCTAAAACCCTATTAGCGCCATACACCTTCCCAATCCCCAAACCCTAAACATAGCCCTGACTTTTTGAACAGACCAGGACCATTAATATCGACATCCCTTACGTTTCACAGTTCCACTGCAATTCAGTCTCGCTGCCGTACTCACATCAGAGCCAAATCCCATACATAACCATATCCCTTACCTGCCCATACAACTTTCCGAATGCCTAGCTCTAACCCTAGCACTGTTTCCTGCAACTGACCCTTCATGGTCAACGTCGACTTCATCCACAGCTCTCCATTAAACCGTGGATCAAACTCACACTCATCCTCACATCAGAACCAGATCCTTACTCTAAACATAGTGTTATCCTTCCCTTCCACATTACCGATCACATATCCCAACCCTTGCCCTGGTTCAAGCATCAGACCCAGCACATCATTTTGTAGTCAACCAAACCAGATGCTTTACCTGCGAAATAATCTTGCGCTCACACTCACATCACAGTCGGATGCAAACTCTAACTGAACCCCGGTCTACCCTGTACAATTACACAAAAAATGAACCCTAACCCAGGCCCAGACACTTGGGAAAAGTCTCTACCATGAATATCGATGTCACCAATTTCTCACTGAGACACTGTAATCCAATATTGCTTTTGCCCTCACATAAGAGCCAAATCCTAAATGTAACTATAACTGTATCGAGGCCGTACAGCTAACTGAACCTCGAACTTTAACCCGAGCCCTCGCCTGGTGACATGATCACTCATGGGCAACATTGGCATCACCCACAGCTCATCATAAACCTTTCTCTCTATCTCGCCATCATCCTCACATCAGAACAAGTTTCTTATTGTAAACGCAGTGCTATCCTACTCGTACACATTACCGAACTCTTAACCCTAACCCTAGCACTGGAAACTACTTTGTCCACACACCGTAATTTTATGGTCTGCCCCAACAAATCCAAATCCCGAGACACAGTCTTGCAGTCACCCTCACATCACACCAAGACACTAACTCTAAACAAAACCATACCAGCCCCATAAACTTACCAAAACACTGAAATCTAACACTGGCCCTGACAATTAGAACAAAGCCTACCATGGATATTGGCCTCACCCATATCCCACTGCAAGACTGTAGTTCAATCTCACTGTCACCCAAACATCAGACCCGAATCTGAAATGTAAGCATAACCCTATGCTGTTCGTACAACTTAACGAACCCCTAACCCAATCTTAGCTCTCGCCTATGACCTGACCATCACTGTCAACATTGGCATCACCCACAGCTCACCGTTAACCTGTCCCTCAATGTCACACTTATCCTCACATCAGAAACAGATCCTTAATGTAAACCTAGCACTATTGTGCCCGTACATATTAAAGAACACTTCACCCAAACCCTAGCCCTTGCCACAGCAGAAGACCCGTCACATCATATTATTTTTAGACCCACCAAATTCTTATACTGAGACACAATTTCACACTCCCCCTCACATCACAGGCAGAGCTTAACTCTAACTGAAACACTATCAGCCGCATACCCCTTCCCAAATACCGAACCCTAACACTAGCCATGATTTTTGAAACAGAACAGTACCATGATTATCAGCATGGCTCATGTCTCACTGTAACACTGTAATTTAATCTCACTGTCGAACTCACTTCAGAGCCGAATCCCATATGTAACCCTAATCGTATCCTGCCCATACACCTTACAGAACCCCTTGTACTATCTCTAGCACTGGAGTCTGTGCCTCACCCTTCAAGGTCAACATCATCGATATCACCCACAGCTCTCCATAAACCTGTCAATCAAACTCACACTCATCCTCACATCAGAGCCAGGAAGTTACTGTAAACATATCATTATCCTTCCCTTCCACATTACCAAACACTTATCTCTAACCCTAGTCCTGGCCGTAGCACCAGAACACTCACATCATTTTATTGTCAACACCACCAGATACTTCACCTGAGACACAATCTCTCACTCACCCTCACATCACAGCCAGATGCAAACTCTAACCAAATCCCAGTCAGCCCTGTACACTTTCACAGACACTGAACCCTTACCCAGGCCCTGACTCTTGGAAGAGGCCACTACCATGAATAACAACATCACCCATTTCTCACTGTGACACTGTAATTCAATATCACTGTGGCCCTCACATCAGAGCCAGATCCAAAATGTTACTCTAAACCTTTCTAGCCATACTGCTTACCCATCCTGTAACTCTAACCCGAGCCTCGCCTGTTGACATACTCACTCATGGTCAACAATGGCATCATCCAGAGCTCACCAGAAACCTTTCTATCAGTCTTGCCTTCATCCTCACATCAGAACAAGATCCTTACTGTAAACGCAGTGCTATCCTACTCATGCACATTACTGAACACTTTACTGTAACCCTATCCCTGGAACGTGCATTGTCCACACACCACCATATTTTGGTCTGCCCCACCAAATCCAAATACCAAGACACAATCTTGCACTCACACCCATATCAAACCAGGACACTAACTCTAACTGAAACCCTTTCAGACCCATAAACCTACCCAAATACCGAACGCTAACACAACAGCTGACACTAAGAACAGACCCTACCCTGGATATTGGCGCCACCCATGTCTCACTGCAATACTGTAGATCAATCTCACTGTCGCCCTCACATCAGACCCGAATTCAAAATGTAGCCATAAATCTATACTCTCCATACAACTTAGCGAACCTCTACATCATTCCTACCACTTGCCCAAGGACCTGATCTTCACTGTCAACATTGGCATCACCCACAGCTCACCGTTAACCTGTCGCTCAATGTCTCACTCATGCTCACATAAGAGCCATATCCTTAGGGTAAACATAGCACTATCATGCTCATACATATTATCGAACACATAAGCCAAACCCTAGCAATTGCCGCAGCACCAGCCCTTCACATCATTTTATTTTCCTCCCCAAGAAATGCTTAACATGAGCCACAATCTCGCACTCACCCTCACATCACATCAGGATGTAACATCTAACCAAAACCCAAACAGCACCGTAAAGCTTCCAAAACGCTGAACTCTAACCATAGCCTTGAGACTTGGAACAGACCCTACCAAGTATATTGACGTCACCCATGTCTCACTGAAACACGGTATTCATTCTCACTGTCACCCTCACATCAAAATTGAACACTAAGTGTACCCATAAACCTTTCCTATCCGTAAACCTTTTCGAACCACTAAACCTAACCCTGGACCTGGCCCCTCGACATGAAACCTCGTAGTAAACTTCGACATCAGCCACAGCATATTACAAACCACTCTCTCAATACCACCCTGTCTCTAACATCAGAACCACATCCCCACTCTAACCATAGTACTAGATGGCCCATACAAATGACCAAACACTTAACCACACCCTAGCACTGTTCAGTGCTCTAAGCTCCTCTCCTTCATTTTAGTGTCAGACCACCAAATCCTAAACCTGAGGCATAATCTCGCACACACCTTCACATCACAGCTCGACACTAACTCAACCCAAAACTGTACCAGCCCCATAAACCTACCCCAAAACCGAAACCTAACCCTTTCCCTGACACTTAGAACAGGCCCTACCATGGACATCAACGTCCGCCATGACTCCATGTAACACTGTAGTTAAATCTCGCAGTCGTCGTTACATCAGAACCAAATCCATAATATAACCACAATATTATTCTGGCCATATAGCTTTACAAATACCTAAACATAACCCCAGATCTTGCCGGTGCACCTGAACCCTCATGGTCAACATTGACATCACCATCAGCTCACCGTACACCTGTTGTTCTGTGTCGCACTCATCCTCACGTCAGAGCCAGATCCTTAGTGTAAACATAGTGATATCGTGCCTATATATGTTATCAAACACTTAACCCTAACCCTAGGCCTTGCCACAGCACCAGACTCTTCACATCATTTTATTTTCAGCCCCACCACATCCTTATACTGAGACAAAATCTCGCATTCACCCTCACACCAGAGCCAGACCGTAACTCTAAACAAAACACTATTAGCATCATATACGTTCCCAAACACCAAACCCTAACCACAACCCGGACTTTTCTAACAAACCAGTACCATGAATATCAATATCACTGATGTCTCACTGTAACACTCTAATTCTATCTCACTGTCGAACTCACATCAGAGCTGAATCCCTTATGTAACCGTACCCCTATCCTGCCTGTACAACTTACCGAATCCATAACCGTATCCCTAGGACAGTACCATGCATCTGACAGTACATGGTCAACATTGACAACATCCACAGCTCACCGCAAACCTCTCGATCATACTCTAACTCATCCTCACATAAGAGCCAGATTCTTATTATAATCGTAGCACTATCCTGCCCGAACACATTACCGAACACTTAACCCTAGCCCTGACACTAGCAAGAGACCTATCACATCATTTTATTTTCAGCCCCACCAAATGCTTTACCTGAGCCAAAATCTTGCACTCACACTCACATCACAGCCAGACCATAACTCTACCCAAAACTGTGCAAGACCCGTAAATCTACCCAAACACTAAACCCTTTCCATTGGGATGCTCTAAGAAGAGATCCCACCATGGATATCGATGACACCGATGACTCACAGTAACCCTGTAGTTCAATCTCGCTGTCGCCGTCACATCAGACCCGAATGCGAAATGTAATCATAACTGAATACTGGCCATACCACTTAGCGAACACCTAACCCTAACCCTAGCTCTCGCCCATGCACTTGACCCTCATGGTCAATATTGGCATCACTCACAGATCACTGTAAACCGGTGGATCAAACTCCCCCTCATCCTCACATCAGAGTCAGATCCTTATGGTAAATGTAGCGCTATACTTACCTTACACATTACCCAACGCTTAACAATATCCGTAGCCCATGGACTAGCATCAGACCCCTCACATCACTTTATTTTTGGCCAAGCAAATGCTTAACCTGAGCCACAACTCGCACACACCCTCACATCACAGCAGGATGTAAAGTCGAAAGAAATCCCTATCAACTCCGTAATCCTTCCCAAACACCGAAATCTAACCATAGCCTGACTCTTGGTAATGATCCTACAATGAATAATGACATCACTCTTGTCTAACTGCAACACTGTAATTAAATCACACTGTCACCCTCATATCAGAATAGGATCCTAAACACAACCACAACCCTTTCCTGGACTTACTCCTTTTCAAACTCCTAAATTTAACACTAGACCTGGCCTGTGGACCTCAAACCTCACAATAAACATCAACATCAGCCACCGCTTATCATAAACCAGTCGCTCAATATCTCCCTCTCCCTCAAATCAGGGCCACATCCTCACTGCTACTGTATTGCTAGACGGCCCATACTCATTATTGAACACTTAACCGTAACCCTAGCACTGTCCCATGCTCTGGAGTCCTCACTTTTATTTTAGTATCAGCCCACCAAATCTTAACCAGAGCCATAATCTCGCAGTCACCCTCACATCACAGCCAGACCCTAACTCTACCCAAAACCGTATCGGCCCTGTAAAACTATGCAAACACCGAAACCTAACACTACCCTGTCACTTAGAACAGACCCTAACATGTATATCGACATCACCCATGTCTCACTGTAACATGGCAGTTCAATTTCGCTGCTGCCCTCACATCAGACCCGAATCTGAGATGTAATCATAATCCTATACTGGCCGTACAGCTTAACAAACACTTAACCCCAACCCTAGCTCTCACCCACGGACATGAAACTCCTGGTCAACATTGACATCACCCACAGCTCACCATAAACCTGTCGATCATACTCAACACTCATTGTCAGATGAGACCCAGATCTTTACTGTAAACATAGAACTATCCTGCCCTTACACATTTCCGAACACAACCCTAAACCTAGCTCAGCACTAGCACCAGACCTGTCACATCATTTTTATTTACAGTCTCACCAAATGCTTAACCTGAGCCACTCACCCTCACATCACAGCAGGATTCAAAGTCTAACTGAAACCTTTTCAGCGCCGTAATCCCTCCCAAACAGTGAAATCTCAACATAGCCCTGACTCTTGGAACATACCGTACCATGGATATCGACATCACCCATGTCTCACTGTAACAATGTAATTCAATCTCACTGTCAGCCTCACAACAGAACCGAGAACTAAATGTAATCATAACCCTTTCTTACACGTACACCTTTTCAAACCCATAAAACTAACCCTAGACAATGCCCCTGCACCTAAACCCTCATGATAAACTTCGACATCAGCCACAGCTTTTCATACACCTGTCTCTCAAAATCGCCCCCTACCTCATATCCGGGCCACATCCTCACTGTAACTGTAGTACTAGACGGCACATACGCATTTCCAAACACTTGACCCTAACCCTAATACAGTCCCATGCTCTGAACTCACCTTAATTTTAGTATTACCGTCCAAAATCCTAAAGCTGTGGCATAATCACGCAATCACGCTCACATCATAGCCAGACCCTAACTCTACCCAAAATCGTATTAGCTCCATAAACCCTCACAAACACCAAACCCCAATCCTAGCCCTGACACATAGAATGTTCCCTAACATGGATATCGATGCCACCGCTTTCTCTCTGCAATGCAATAGTTCAATCTCACTGTCACACTCACATCAGACCCGAAACCGAAATATAACCATAGCCGTACACTTGAAGTATAAGTTAACGAACACCTAACCCTAGCAGTAGCTCTCAAGTGTAGTCCTGACCCCACATGGTGATCATTGACATCACCCACAGCTCACCGTAACCCAGTCGCTCAATGTCGCACTCATCTTCATATCAGAGGCAGACCCTTAGCTTAAACACAGCGCTATCGTGCCTGCACTTAATTATGAACACTTAACCCAAACCCTAGCCCGTGCCACAGCACCAGACACTTCACATCGTTTTATTTTCAGTCCCACAAGATCCTTATACTGAGACACAATCTTGTACTCACCCTCACATCAGAAATATACCCTAACTCTAAAACCCTATTAGCGCCATACACCTTCCCAATCCCCAAACCCTAAACATAGCCCTGACTTTTTGAACAGACCAGGACCATTAATATCGACATCCCTTACGTTTCACAGTTCCACTGCAATTCAGTCTCGCTGCCGTACTCACATCAGAGCCAAATCCCATACATAACCATATCCCTTACCTGCCCATACAACTTTCCGAATGCCTAGCTCTAACCCTAGCACTGTTTCCTGCAACTGACCCTTCATGGTCAACGTCGACTTCATCCACAGCTCTCCATTAAACCGTGGATCAAACTCACACTCATCCTCACATCAGAACCAGATCCTTACTCTAAACATAGTGTTATCCTTCCCTTGCACATTACCGATCACTTATCCCAACCCTTGCCCTGGTTCAAGCATCAGACCCAGCACATCATTTTGTAGTCAACCAAACCAGATGCTTTACCTGCGAAATAATCTTGTGCTCACACTCACATCACAGTCGGATGCAAACTCTAACTGAACCCCGGTCTACCCTGTACAATTACACAAAAAATGAACCCTAACCCAGGCCCAGACACTTGGGAAAAGTCTCTACCATGAATATCGATGTCACCAATTTCTCACTGAGACACTGTAATCCAATATTGCTTTTGCCCTCACATAAGAGCCAAATCCTAAATGTAACTATAACTGTATCGAGGCCGTACAGCTAACTGAACCTCGAACTTTAACCCGAGCCCTCGCCTGTTGACATGATCACTCATGGTCAACATTGGCATCACCCACAGCTCATCATAAACCTTTCTCTCTATCTCGCCATCATCCTCACATCAGAACAAGTTTCTTATTGTAAACGCAGTGCTATCCTACTCGTACACATTACCGAACTCTTAACCCTAACCCTAGCACTGGAAACTACTTTGTCCACACACCGTAATTTTATGGTCTGCCCCAACAAATCCAAATCCCGAGACACAGTCTTGCAGTCACCCTCACATCACACCAAGACACTAACTCTAAACAAAACCATACCAGCCCCATAAACTTACCAAAACACTGAAATCTAACACTGGCCCTGACAATTAGAACAAAGCCTACCATGGATATTGGCCTCACCCATATCCCACTGCAAGACTGTAGTTCAATCTCACTGTCACCCAAACATCAGACCCGAATCTGAAATGTAAGCATAACCCTATGCTGTTCGTACAACTTAACGAACCCCTAACCCAATCTTAGCTCTCGCCTATGACCTGACCATCACTGTCAACATTGGCATCACCCACAGCTCACCGTTAACCTGTCCCTCAATGTCACACTTATCCTCACATCAGAAACAGATCCTTAATGTAAACCTAGCACTATTGTGCCCGTACATATTAAAGAACACTTCACCCAAACCCTAGCCCTTGCCACAGCAGAAGACCCGTCACATCATATTATTTTTAGACCCACCAAATTCTTATACTGAGACACAATTTCACACTCCCCCTCACATCACAGGCAGAGCTTAACTCTAACTGAAACACTATCAGCCGCATACCCCTTCCCAAATACCGAACCCTAACACTAGCCATGATTTTTGAAACAGAACAGTACCATGATTATCAGCATGGCTCATGTCTCACTGTAACACTGTAATTTAATCTCACTGTCGAACTCACTTCAGAGCCGAATCCCATATGTAACCCTAATCGTATCCTGCCCATACACCTTACAGAACCCCTTGTACTATCTCTAGCACTGGAGTCTGTGCTTCACCCTTCAAGGTCAACATCATCGATATCACCCACAGCTCTCCATAAACCTGTCAATCAAACTCACACTCATCCTCACATCAGAGCCAGGAAGTTACTGTAAACATATCGTTATCCTTCCCTTCCACATTACCAAACACTTATCTCTAACCCTAGTCCTGGCCGTAGCACCAGAACACTCACATCATTTTATTGTCAACACCACCAGATACTTCACCTGAGACACAATCTCTCACTCACCCTCACATCACAGCCAGATGCAAACTCTAACCAAATCCCAGTCAGCCCTGTACACTTTCACAGACACTGAACCCTTACCCAGGCCCTGACTCTTGGAAGAGGCCGCTACCATGAATAACAACATCACCCATTTCTCACTGTGACACTGTAATTCAATATCACTGTGGCCCTCACATCAGAGCCAGATCCAAAATGTTACTCTAAACCTTTCTAGCCATACTGCTTACCCATCCTGTAACTCTAACCCGAGCCTCGCCTGTTGACATACTCACTCATGGTCAACAATGGCATCATCCAGAGCTCACCAGAAAGCTTTCTATCAGTCTTGCCTTCATCCTCACATCAGAACAAGATCCTTACTGTAAACGCAGTGCTATCCTACTCATGCACATTACTGAACACTTTACTGTAACCCTATCCCTGGAACCTTCATTGTCCACACACCACCATATTTTGGTCTGCCCCACCAAATCCAAATACCAAGACACAATCTTGCACTCACACCCATATCAAACCAGGACACTAACTCTAACTGAAACCCTTTCAGACCCATAAACCTACCCAAATACCGAACGCTAACACAACAGCTGACACTAAGAACAGACCCTACCCTGGATATTGGCGCCACCCATGTCTCACTGCAATACTGTAGATCAATCTCACTGTCGCCCTCACATCAGACCCGAATCCAAAATGTAGCCATAAATCTATACTCTCCATACAACTTAGCGAACCTCTACATCATTCCTACCACTTGCCCAAGGACCTGATCTTCACTGTCAACATTGGCATCACCCACAGCTCACCGTTAACCTGTCGCTCAATGTCTCACTCATGCTCACATAAGAGCCATATCCTTAGTGTAAACATAGCACTATCATGCTCATACATATTATCGAACACATAAGCCAAACCCTAGCAATTGCCGCAGCACCAGCCCTTCACATCATTTTATTTTCCTCCCCAAGAAATGCTTAACATGAGCCACAATCTCGCACTCACCCTCACATCACATCAGGATGTAACATCTAACCAAAACCCAAACAGCACCGTAAAGCTTCCAAAACGCTGAACTCTAACCATAGCCTTGAGACTTGGAACAGACCCTACCAAGTATATTGACGTCACCCATGTCTCACTGAAACACGGTATTCATTCTCACTGTCACCCTCACATCAAAATTGAACACTAAGTGTACCCATAAACCTTTCCTATCCGTAAACCTTTTCGAACCACTAAACCTAACCCTGGACCTGGCCCCTCGACATGAAACCTCGTAGTAAACTTCGACATCAGCCACAGCATATTACAAACCACTCTCTCAATACCACCCTGTCTCTAACATCAGAACCACATCCCCACTCTAACCATAGTACTAGATGGCCCATACAAATGACCAAACACTTAACCACACCCTAGCACTGTTCAGTGCTCTAAACTCCTCTCCTTCATTTTAGTGTCAGACCACCAAATCCTAAACCTGAGGCATAATCTCGCACACACCTTCACATCACAGCTCGACACTAACTCAACCCAAAACTGTACCAGCCCCATAAACCTACCCCAAAACCGAAACCTAACCCTTTCCCTGACACTTAGAACAGGCCCTACCATGGACATCAACGTCCGCCATGACTCCATGTAACACTGTAGTTAAATCTCGCAGTCGTCGTTACATCAGAACCAAATCCATAATATAACCACAATATTATTCTGGCCATATAGCTTTACAAATACCTAAACATAACCCCAGATCTTGCCGGTGCACCTGAACCCTCATGGTCAACATTGACATCACCATCAGCTCACCGTACACCTGTTGTTCTGTGTCGCACTCATCCTCACGTCAGAGCCAGATCCTTAGTGTAAACATAGTGATATCGTGCCTATATATGTTATCAAACACTTAACCCTAACCCTAGGCCTTGCCACAGCACCAGACTCTTCACATCATTTTATTTTCAGCCCCACCACATCCTTATACTGAGACAAAATCTCGCATTCACCCTCACACCAGAGCCAGACCGTAACTCTAAACAAAACACTATTAGCATCATATACGTTCCCAAACACCAAACCCTAACCACAACCCGGACTTTTCTAACAAACCAGTACCATGAATATCAATATCACTGATGTCTCACTGTAACACTCTAATTCTATCTCACTGTCGAACTCACATCAGAGCTGAATCCCTTATGTAACCGTACCCCTATCCTGCCTGTACAACTTACCGAATCCATAACCGTATCCCTAGGACAGTACCATGCATCTGACAGTACATGGTCAACATTGACAACATCCACAGCTCACCGCAAACCTCTCGATCATACTCTAACTCATCCTCACATAAGAGCCAGATTCTTATTATAATCGTAGCACTATCCTGCCCGAACACATTACCGAACACTTAACCCTAGCCCTGACACTAGCAAGAGACCTATCACATCATTTTATTTTCAGCCCCACCAAATGCTTTACCTGAGCCAAAATCTTGCACTCACACTCACATCACAGCCAGACCATAACTCTACCCAAAACTGTGCAAGACCCGTAAATCTACCCAAACACTAAACCCTTTCCATTGGGATGCTCTAAGAAGAGATCCCACCATGGATATCGATGACACCGATGACTCACAGTAACCCTGTAGTTCAATCTCGCTGTCGCCGTCACATCAGACCCGAATGCGAAATGTAATCATAACTGAATACTGGCCATACCACTTAGCGAACACCTAACCCTAACCCTAGCTCTCGCCCATGCACTTGACCCTCATGGTCAATATTGGCATCACTCACAGATCACTGTAAACCGGTGGATCAAACTCCCCCTCATCCTCACATCAGAGTCAGATCCTTATGGTAAATGTAGCGCTATACTTACCTTACACATTACCCAACGCTTAACAATATCCGTAGCCCATGGACTAGCATCAGACCCCTCACATCACTTTATTTTTGGCCAAGCAAATGCTTAACCTGAGCCACAACTCGCACACACCCTCACATCACAGCAGGATGTAAAGTCGAAAGAAATCCCTATCAACTCCGTAATCCTTCCCAAACACCGAAATCTAACCATAGCCTGACTCTTGGTAATGATCCTACAATGAATAATGACATCACTCTTGTCTAACTGCAACACTGTAATTAAATCACACTGTCACCCTCATATCAGAATAGGATCCTAAACACAACCACAACCCTTTCCTGGACTTACTCCTTTTCAAACTCCTAAATTTAACACTAGACCTGGCCTGTGGACCTCAAACCTCACAATAAACATCAACATCAGCCACCGCTTATCATAAACCAGTCGCTCAATATCTCCCTCTCCCTCAAATCAGGGCCACATCCTCACTGCTACTGTATTGCTAGACGGCCCATACTCATTATTGAACACTTAACCGTAACCCTAGCACTGTCCCATGCTCTGGAGTCCTCACTTTTATTTTAGTATCAGCCCACCAAATCTTAACCAGAGCCATAATCTCGCAGTCACCCTCACATCACAGCCAGACCCTAACTCTACCCAAAACCGTATCGGCCCTGTAAAACTATGCAAACACCGAAACCTAACACTACCCTGTCACTTAGAACAGACCCTAACATGTATATCGACATCACCCATGTCTCACTGTAACATGGCAGTTCAATTTCGCTGCTGCCCTCACATCAGACCCGAATCTGAGATGTAATCATAATCCTATACTGGCCGTACAGCTTAACAAACACTTAACCCCAACCCTAGCTCTCACCCACGGACATGAAACTCCTGGTCAACATTGACATCACCCACAGCTCACCATAAACCTGTCGATCATACTCAACACTCATTGTCAGATGAGACCCAGATCTTTACTGTAAACATAGAACTATCCTGCCCTTACACATTTCCGAACACAACCCTAAACCTAGCTCAGCACTAGCACCAGACCTGTCACATCATTTTTATTTACAGTCTCACCAAATGCTTAACCTGAGCCACTCACCCTCACATCACAGCAGGATTCAAAGTCTAACTGAAACCTTTTCAGCGCCGTAATCCCTCCCAAACAGTGAAATCTCAACATAGCCCTGACTCTTGGAACATACCGTACCATGGATATCGACATCACCCATGTCTCACTGTAACAATGTAATTCAATCTCACTGTCAGCCTCACAACAGAACCGAGAACTAAATGTAATCATAACCCTTTCTTACACGTACACCTTTTCAAACCCATAAAACTAACCCTAGACAATGCCCCTGCACCTAAACCCTCATGATAAACTTCGACATCAGCCACAGCTTTTCATACACCTGTCTCTCAAAATCGCCCCCTACCTCATATCCGGACCACATCCTCACTGTAACTGTAGTACTAGACGGCACATACGCATTTCCAAACACTTGACCCTAACCCTAATACAGTCCCATGCTCTGAACTCACCTTAATTTTAGTATTACCGTCCAAAATCCTAAAGCTGTGGCATAATCACGCAATCACGCTCACATCATAGCCAGACCCTAACTCTACCCAAAATCGTATTAGCTCCATAAACCCTCACAAACACCAAACCCTAATCCTAGCCCTGACACATAGAATGTTCCCTAACATGGATATCGATGCCACCGCTTTCTCTCTGCAATGCAATAGTTCAATCTCACTGTCACACTCACATCAGACCCGAAACCGAAATATAACCATAGCCGTACACTTGAAGTATAAGTTAACGAACACCTAACCCTAGCAGTAGCTCTCAAGTGTAGTCCTGACCCCACATGGTGATCATTGACATCACCCACAGCTCACCGTAACCCAGTCGCTCAATGTCGCACTCATCTTCATATCAGAGGCAGACCCTTAGCTTAAACACAGCGCTATCGTGCCTGCACTTAATTATGAACACTTAACCCAAACCCTAGCCCGTGCCACAGCACCAGACACTTCACATCGTTTTATTTTCAGTCCCACAAGATCCTTATACTGAGACACAATCTTGTACTCACCCTCACATCAGAAATATACCCTAACTCTAAAACCCTATTAGCGCCATACACCTTCCCAATCCCCAAACCCTAAACATAGCCCTGACTTTTTGAACAGACCAGGACCATTAATATCGACATCCCTTACGTTTCACAGTTCCACTGCAATTCAGTCTCGCTGCCGTACTCACATCAGAGCCAAATCCCATACATAACCATATCCCTTACCTGCCCATACAACTTTCCGAATGCCTAGCTCTAACCCTAGCACTGTTTCCTGCAACTGACCCTTCATGGTCAACGTCGACTTCATCCACAGCTCTCCATTAAACCGTGGATCAAACTCACACTCATCCTCACATCAGAACCAGATCCTTACTCTAAACATAGTGTTATCCTTCCCTTCCACATTACCGATCACTTATCCCAACCCTTGCCCTGGTTCAAGCATCAGACCCAGCACATCATTTTGTAGTCAACCAAACCAGATGCTTTACCTGCGAAATAATCTTGCGCTCACACTCACATCACAGTCGGATGCAAACTCTAACTGAACCCCGGTCTACCCTGTACAATTACACAAAAAATGAACCCTAACCCAGGCCCAGACACTTGGGAAAAGTCTCTACCATGAATATCGATGTCACCAATTTCTCACTGAGACACTGTAATCCAATATTGCTTTTGCCCTCACATAAGAGCCAAATCCTAAATGTAACTATAACTGTATCGAGGCCGTACAGCTAACTGAACCTCGAACTTTAACCCGAGCCCTCGCCTGGTGACATGATCACTCATGGGCAACATTGGCATCACCCACAGCTCATCATAAACCTTTCTCTCTATCTCGCCATCATCCTCACATCAGAACAAGTTTCTTATTGTAAACGCAGTGCTATCCTACTCGTACACATTACCGAACTCTTAACCCTAACCCTAGCACTGGAAACTACTTTGTCCACACACCGTAATTTTATGGTCTGCCCCAACAAATCCAAATCCCGAGACACAGTCTTGCAGTCACCCTCACATCACACCAAGACACTAACTCTAAACAAAACCATACCAGCCCCATAAACTTACCAAAACACTGAAATCTAACACTGGCCCTGACAATTAGAACAAAGCCTACCATGGATATTGGCCTCACCCATATCCCACTGCAAGACTGTAGTTCAATCTCACTGTCACCCAAACATCAGACCCGAATCTGAAATGTAAGCATAACCCTATGCTGTTCGTACAACTTAACGAACCCCTAACCCAATCTTAGCTCTCGCCTATGACCTGACCATCACTGTCAACATTGGCATCACCCACAGCTCACCGTTAACCTGTCCCTCAATGTCACACTTATCCTCACATCAGAAACAGATCCTTAATGTAAACCTAGCACTATTGTGCCCGTACATATTAAAGAACACTTCACCCAAACCCTAGCCCTTGCCACAGCAGAAGACCCGTCACATCATATTATTTTTAGACCCACCAAATTCTTATACTGAGACACAATTTCACACTCCCCCTCACATCACAGGCAGAGCTTAACTCTAACTGAAACACTATCAGCCGCATACCCCTTCCCAAATACCGAACCCTAACACTAGCCATGATTTTTGAAACAGAACAGTACCATGATTATCAGCATGGCTCATGTCTCACTGTAACACTGTAATTTAATCTCACTGTCGAACTCACTTCAGAGCCGAATCCCATATGTAACCCTAATCGTATCCTGCCCATACACCTTACAGAACCCCTTGTACTATCTCTAGCACTGGAGTCTGTGCCTCACCCTTCAAGGTCAACATCATCGATATCACCCACAGCTCTCCATAAACCTGTCAATCAAACTCACACTCATCCTCACATCAGAGCCAGGAAGTTACTGTAAACACATCGTTATCCTTCCCTTCCACATTACCAAACACTTATCTCTAACCCTAGTCCTGGCCGTAGCACCAGAACACTCACATCATTTTATTGTCAACACCACCAGATACTTCACCTGAGACACAATCTCTCACTCACCCTCACATCACAGCCAGATGCAAACTCTAACCAAATCCCAGTCAGCCCTGTACACTTTCACAGACACTGAACCCTTACCCAGGCCCTGACTCTTGGAAGAGGCCGCTACCATGAATAACAACATCACCCATTTCTCACTGTGACACTGTAATTCAATATCACTGTGGCCCTCACATCAGAGCCAGATCCAAAATGTTACTCTAAACCTTTCTAGCCATACTGCTTACCCATACTGTAACTCTAACCCGAGCCTCGCCTGTTGACATACTCACTCATGGTCAACAATGGCATCATCCAGAGCTCACCGGAAACCTTTCTATCAGTCTTGCCTTCATCCTCACATCAGAACAAGATCCTTACTGTAAACGCAGTGCTATCCTACTCATGCACATTACTGAACACTTTACTGTAACCCTATCCCTGGAACCTGCATTGTCCACACACCACCATATTTTGGTCTGCCCCACCAAATCCAAATACCAAGACACAATCTTGCACTCACACCCATATCAAACCAGGACACTAACTCTAACTGAAACCCTTTCAGACCCATAAACCTACCCAAATATCGAACGCTAACACAACAGCTGACACTAAGAACAGACCCTACCCTGGATATTGGCGCCACCCATGTCTCACTGCAATACTGTAGATCAATCTCACTGTCGCCCTCACATCAGACCCGAATCCAAAATGTAGCCATAAATCTATACTCTCCATACAACTTAGCGAACCTCTACATCATTCCTACCACTTGCCCAAGGACCTGATCTTCACTGTCAACATTGGCATCACCCACAGCTCACCGTTAACCTGTCGCTCAATGTCTCACTCATGCTCACATAAGAGCCATATCCTTAGTGTAAACATAGCACTATCATGCTCATACATATTATCGAACACATAAGCCAAACCCTAGCAATTGCCGCAGCACCAGCCCTTCACATCATTTTATTTTCCTCCCCAAGAAATGCTTAACATGAGCCACAATCTCGCACTCACCCTCACATCACATCAGGATGTAACATCTAACCAAAACCCAAACAGCACCGTAAAGCTTCCAAAACGCTGAACTCTAACCATAGCCTTGAGACTTGGAACAGACCCTACCAAGTATATTGACGTCACCCATGTCTCACTGAAACACGGTATTCATTCTCACTGTCACCCTCACATCAAAATTGAACACTAAGTGTACCCATAAACCTTTCCTATCCGTAAACCTTTTCGAACCACTAAACCTAACCCTGGACCTGGCCCCTCGACATGAAACCTCGTAGTAAACTTCGACATCAGCCACAGCATATTACAAACCACTCTCTCAATACCACCCTGTCTCTAACATCAGAACCACATCCCCACTCTAACCATAGTACTAGATGGCCCATACAAATGACCAAACACTTAACCACACCCTAGCACTGTTCAGTGCTCTAAACTCCTCTCCTTCATTTTAGTGTCAGACCACCAAATCCTAAACCTGAGGCATAATCTCGCACACACCTTCACATCACAGCTCGACACTAACTCAACCCAAAACTGTACCAGCCCCATAAACCTACCCCAAAACCGAAACCTAACCCTTTCCCTGACACTTAGAACAGGCCCTACCATGGACATCAACGTCCGCCATGACTCCATGTAACACTGTAGTTAAATCTCACAGTCGTCGTTACATCAGAACCAAATCCATAATATAACCACAATATTATTCTGGCCATATAGCTTTACAAATACCTAAACATAACCCCAGATCTTGCCGGTGCACCTGAACCCTCATGGTCAACATTGACATCACCATCAGCTCACCGTACACCTGTTGTTCTGTGTCGCACTCATCCTCACGTCAGAGCCAGATCCTTAGTGTAAACATAGTGATATCGTGCCTATATATGTTATCAAACACTTAACCCTAACCCTAGGCCTTGCCACAGCACCAGACTCTTCACATCATTTTATTTTCAGCCCCACCACATCCTTATACTGAGACAAAATCTCGCATTCACCCTCACACCAGAGCCAGACCGTAACTCTAAACAAAACACTATTAGCATCATATACGTTCCCAAACACCAAACCCTAACCACAACCCGGACTTTTCTAACAAACCAGTACCATGAATATCAATATCACTGATGTCTCACTGTAACACTCTAATTCTATCTCACTGTCGAACTCACATCAGAGCTGAATCCCTTATGTAACCGTACCCCTATCCTGCCTGTACAACTTACCGAATCCATAACCGTATCCCTAGGACAGTACCATGCATCTGACAGTACATGGTCAACATTGACAACATCCACAGCTCACCGCAAACCTCTCGATCATACTCTAACTCATCCTCACATAAGAGCCAGATTCTTATTATAATCGTAGCACTATCCTGCCCGAACACATTACCGAACACTTAACCCTAGCCCTGACACTAGCAAGAGACCTATCACATCATTTTATTTTCAGCCCCACCAAATGCTTTACCTGAGCCAAAATCTTGCACTCACACTCACATCACAGCCAGACCATAACTCTACCCAAAACTGTGCAAGACCCGTAAATCTACCCAAACACTAAACCCTTTCCATTGGGATGCTCTAAGAAGAGATCCCACCATGGATATCGATGACACCGATGACTCACAGTAACCCTGTAGTTCAATCTCGCTGTCGCCGTCACATCAGACCCGAATGCGAAATGTAATCATAACTGAATACTGGCCATACCACTTAGCGAACACCTAACCCTAACCCTAGCTCTCGCCCATGCACTTGACCCTCATGGTCAATATTGGCATCACTCACAGATCACTGTAAACCGGTGGATCAAACTCCCCCTCATCCTCACATCAGAGTCAGATCCTTATGGTAAATGTAGCGCTATACTTACCTTACACATTACCCAACGCTTAACAATATCCGTAGCCCATGGACTAGCATCAGACCCCTCACATCACTTTATTTTTGGCCAAGCAAATGCTTAACCTGAGCCACAACTCGCACACACCCTCACATCACAGCAGGATGTAAAGTCGAAAGAAATCCCTATCAACTCCGTAATCCTTCCCAAACACCGAAATCTAACCATAGCCTGACTCTTGGTAATGATCCTACAATGAATAATGACATCACTCTTGTCTAACTGCAACACTGTAATTAAATCACACTGTCACCCTCATATCAGAATAGGATCCTAAACACAACCACAACCCTTTCCTGGACTTACTCCTTTTCAAACTCCTAAATTTAACACTAGACCTGGCCTGTGGACCTCAAACCTCACAATAAACATCAACATCAGCCACCGCTTATCATAAACCAGTCGCTCAATATCTCCCTCTCCCTCAAATCAGGGCCACATCCTCACTGCTACTGTATTGCTAGACGGCCCATACTCATTATTGAACACTTAACCGTAACCCTAGCACTGTCCCATGCTCTGGAGTCCTCACTTTTATTTTAGTATCAGCCCACCAAATCTTAACCAGAGCCATAATCTCGCAGTCACCCTCACATCACAGCCAGACCCTAACTCTACCCAAAACCGTATCGGCCCTGTAAAACTATGCAAACACCGAAACCTAACACTACCCTGTCACTTAGAACAGACCCTAACATGTATATCGACATCACCCATGTCTCACTGTAACATGGCAGTTCAATTTCGCTGCTGCCCTCACATCAGACCCGAATCTGAGATGTAATCATAATCCTATACTGGCCGTACAGCTTAACAAACACTTAACCCCAACCCTAGCTCTCACCCATGGACATGAAACTCCTGGTCAACATTGACATCACCCACAGCTCACCATAAACCTGTCGATCATACTCAACACTCATTGTCAGATGAGACCCAGATCCTTACTGTAAACATAGAACTATCCTGCCCTTACACATTTCCGAACACAACCCTAAACCTAGCTCAGCACTAGCACCAGACCTGTCACATCATTTTTATTTACAGTCTCACCAAATGCTTAACCTGAGCCACTCACCCTCACATCACAGCAGGATTCAAAGTCTAACTGAAACCTTTTCAGCGCCGTAATCCCTCCCAAACAGTGAAATCTCAACATAGCCCTGACTCTTGGAACATACCGTACCATGGATATCGACATCACCCATGTCTCACTGTAACAATGTAATTCAATCTCACTGTCAGCCTCACAACAGAACCGAGAACTAAATGTAATCATAACCCTTTCTTACACGTACACCTTTTCAAACCCATAAAACTAACCCTAGACAATGCCCCTGCACCTAAAACCTCATGATAAACTTCGACATCAGCCACAGCTTTTCATACACCTGTCTCTCAAAATCGCCCCCTACCTCATATCCGGGCCACATCCTCACTGTAACTGTAGTACTAGACGGCACATACGCATTTCCAAACACTTGACCCTAACCCTAATACAGTCCCATGCTCTGAACTCACCTTAATTTTAGTATTACCGTCCAAAATCCTAAAGCTGTGGCATAATCACGCAATCACGCTCACATCATAGCCAGACCCTAACTCTACCCAAAATCGTATTAGCTCCATAAACCCTCACAAACACCAAACCCTAATCCTAGCCCTGACACATAGAATGTTCCCTAACATGGATATCGATGCCACCGCTTTCTCTCTGCAATGCAATAGTTCAATCTCACTGTCACACTCACATCAGACCCGAAACCGAAATATAACCATAGCCGTACACTTGAAGTATAAGTTAACGAACACCTAACCCTAGCAGTAGCTCTCAAGTGTAGTCCTGACCCCACATGGTGATCATTGACATCACCCACAGCTCACCGTAACCCAGTCGCTCAATGTCGCACTCATCTTCATATCAGAGGCAGACCCTTAGCTTAAACACAGCGCTATCGTGCCTGCACTTAATTATGAACACTTAACCCAAACCCTAGCCCGTGCCACAGCACCAGACACTTCACATCGTTTTATTTTCAGTCCCACAAGATCCTTATACTGAGACACAATCTTGTACTCACCCTCACATCAGAAATATACCCTAACTCTAAAACCCTATTAGCGCCATACACCTTCCCAATCCCCAAACCCTAAACATAGCCCTGACTTTTTGAACAGACCAGGACCATTAATATCGACATCCCTTACGTTTCACAGTTCCACTGCAATTCAGTCTCGCTGCCGTACTCACATCAGAGCCAAATCCCATACATAACCATATCCCTTACCTGCCCATACAACTTTCCGAATGCCTAGCTCTAACCCTAGCACTGTTTCCTGCAACTGACCCTTCATGGTCAACGTCGACTTCATCCACAGCTCTCCATTAAACCGTGGATCAAACTCACACTCATCCTCACATCAGAACCAGATCCTTACTCTAAACATAGTGTTATCCTTCCCTTCCACATTACCGATCACTTATCCCAACCCTTGCCCTGGTTCAAGCATCAGACCCAGCACATCATTTTGTAGTCAACCAAACCAGATGCTTTACCTGCGAAATAATCTTGCGCTCACACTCACATCACAGTCGGATGCAAACTCTAACTGAACCCCGGTCTACCCTGTACAATTACACAAAAAATGAACCCTAACCCAGGCCCAGACACTTGGGAAAAGTCTCTACCATGAATATCGATGTCACCAATTTCTCACTGAGACACTGTAATCCAATATTGCTTTTGCCCTCACATAAGAGCCAAATCCTAAATGTAACTATAACTGTATCGAGGCCGTACAGCTAACTGAACCTCGAACTTTAACCCGAGCCCTCGCCTGTTGACATGATCACTCATGGTCAACATTGGCATCACCCACAGCTCATCATAAACCTTTCTCTCTATCTCGCCATCATCCTCACATCAGAACAAGTTTCTTATTGTAAACGCAGTGCTATCCTACTCGTACACATTACCGAACTCTTAACCCTAACCCTAGCACTGGAAACTACTTTGTCCACACACCGTAATTTTATGGTCTGCCCCAACAAATCCAAATCCCGAGACACAGTCTTGCAGTCACCCTCACATCACACCAAGACACTAACTCTAAACAAAACCATACCAGCCCCATAAACTTACCAAAACACTGAAATCTAACACTGGCCCTGACAATTAGAACAAAGCCTACCATGGATATTGGCCTCACCCATATCCCACTGCAAGACTGTAGTTCAATCTCACTGTCACCCAAACATCAGACCCGAATCTGAAATGTAAGCATAACCCTATGCTGTTCGTACAACTTAACGAACCCCTAACCCAATCTTAGCTCTCGCCTATGACCTGACCATCACTGTCAACATTGGCATCACCCACAGCTCACCGTTAACCTGTCCCTCAATGTCACACTTATCCTCACATCAGAAACAGATCCTTAATGTAAACCTAGCACTATTGTGCCCGTACATATTAAAGAACACTTCACCCAAACCCTAGCCCTTGCCACAGCAGAAGACCCGTCACATCATATTATTTTTAGACCCACCAAATTCTTATACTGAGACACAATTTCACACTCCCCCTCACATCACAGGCAGAGCTTAACTCTAACTGAAACACTATCAGCCGCATACCCCTTCCCAAATACCGAACCCTAACACTAGCCATGATTTTTGAAACAGAACAGTACCATGATTATCAGCATGGCTCATGTCTCACTGTAACACTGTAATTTAATCTCACTGTCGAACTCACTTCAGAGCCGAATCCCATATGTAACCCTAATCGTATCCTGCCCATACACCTTACAGAACCCCTTGTACTATCTCTAGCACTGGAGTCTGTGCCTCACCCTTCAAGGTCAACATCATCGATATCACCCACAGCTCTCCATAAACCTGTCAATCAAACTCACACTCATCCTCACATCAGAGCCAGGAAGTTACTGTAAACACATCGTTATCCTTCCCTTCCACATTACCAAACACTTATCTCTAACCCTAGTCCTGGCCGTAGCACCAGAACACTCACATCATTTTATTGTCAACACCACCAGATACTTCACCTGAGACACAATCTCTCACTCACCCTCACATCACAGCCAGATGCAAACTCTAACCAAATCCCAGTCAGCCCTGTACACTTTCACAGACACTGAACCCTTACCCAGGCCCTGACTCTTGGAAGAGGCCGCTACCATGAATAACAACATCACCCATTTCTCACTGTGACACTGTAATTCAATATCACTGTGGCCCTCACATCAGAGCCAGATCCAAAATGTTACTCTAAACCTTTCTAGCCATACTGCTTACCCATACTGTAACTCTAACCCGAGCCTCGCCTGTTGACATACTCACTCATGGTCAACAATGGCATCATCCAGAGCTCACCGGAAACCTTTCTATCAGTCTTGCCTTCATCCTCACATCAGAACAAGATCCTTACTGTAAACGCAGTGCTATCCTACTCATGCACATTACTGAACACTTTACTGTAACCCTATCCCTGGAACCTGCATTGTCCACACACCACCATATTTTGGTCTGCCCCACCAAATCCAAATACCAAGACACAATCTTGCACTCACACCCATATCAAACCAGGACACTAACTCTAACTGAAACCCTTTCAGACCCATAAACCTACCCAAATATCGAACGCTAACACAACAGCTGACACTAAGAACAGACCCTACCCTGGATATTGGCGCCACCCATGTCTCACTGCAATACTGTAGATCAATCTCACTGTCGCCCTCACATCAGACCCGAATCCAAAATGTAGCCATAAATCTATACTCTCCATACAACTTAGCGAACCTCTACATCATTCCTACCACTTGCCCAAGGACCTGATCTTCACTGTCAACATTGGCATCACCCACAGCTCACCGTTAACCTGTCGCTCAATGTCTCACTCATGCTCACATAAGAGCCATATCCTTAGGGTAAACATAGCACTATCATGCTCATACATATTATCGAACACATAAGCCAAACCCTAGCAATTGCCGCAGCACCAGCCCTTCACATCATTTTATTTTCCTCCCCAAGAAATGCTTAACATGAGCCACAATCTCGCACTCACCCTCACATCACATCAGGATGTAACATCTAACCAAAACCCAAACAGCACCGTAAAGCTTCCAAAACGCTGAACTCTAACCATAGCCTTGAGACTTGGAACAGACCCTACCAAGTATATTGACGTCACCCATGTCTCACTGAAACACGGTATTCATTCTCACTGTCACCCTCACATCAAAATTGAACACTAAGTGTACCCATAAACCTTTCCTATCCGTAAACCTTTTCGAACCACTAAACCTAACCCTGGACCTGGCCCCTCGACATGAAACCTCGTAGTAAACTTCGACATCAGCCACAGCATATTACAAACCACTCTCTCAATACCACCCTGTCTCTAACATCAGAACCACATCCCCACTCTAACCATAGTACTAGGTGGCCCATACAAATGACCAAACACTTAACCACACCCTAGCACTGTTCAGTGCTCTAAACTCCTCTCCTTCATTTTAGTGTCAGACCACCAAATCCTAAACCTGAGGCATAATCTCGCACACACCTTCACATCACAGCTCGACACTAACTCAACCCAAAACTGTACCAGCCCCATAAACCTACCCCAAAACCGAAACCTAACCCTTTCCCTGACACTTAGAACAGGCCCTACCATGGACATCAACGTCCGCCATGACTCCATGTAACACTGTAGTTAAATCTCGCAGTCGTCGTTACATCAGAACCAAATCCATAATATAACCACAATATTATTCTGGCCATATAGCTTTACAAATACCTAAACATAACCCCAGATCTTGCCGGTGCACCTGAACCCTCATGGTCAACATTGACATCACCATCAGCTCACCGTACACCTGTTGTTCTGTGTCGCACTCATCCTCACGTCAGAGCCAGATCCTTAGTGTAAACATAGTGATATCGTGCCTATATATGTTATCAAACACTTAACCCTAACCCTAGGCCTTGCCACAGCACCAGACTCTTCACATCATTTTATTTTCAGCCCCACCACATCCTTATACTGAGACAAAATCTCGCATTCACCCTCACACCAGAGCCAGACCGTAACTCTAAACAAAACACTATTAGCATCATATACGTTCCCAAACACCAAACCCTAACCACAACCCGGACTTTTCTAACAAACCAGTACCATGAATATCAATATCACTGATGTCTCACTGTAACACTCTAATTCTATCTCACTGTCGAACTCACATCAGAGCTGAATCCCTTATGTAACCGTACCCCTATCCTGCCTGTACAACTTACCGAATCCATAACCGATTCCCTAGGACAGTACCATGCATCTGACAGTACATGGTCAACATTGACAACATCCACAGCTCACCGCAAACCTCTCGATCATACTCTAACTCATCCTCACATAAGAGCCAGATTCTTATTATAATCGTAGCACTATCCTGCCCGAACACATTACCGAACACTTAACCCTAGCCCTGACACTAGCAAGAGACCTATCACATCATTTTATTTTCAGCCCCACCAAATGCTTTACCTGAGCCAAAATCTTGCACTCACACTCACATCACAGCCAGACCATAACTCTACCCAAAACTGTGCAAGACCCGTAAATCTACCCAAACACTAAACCCTTTCCATTGGGATGCTCTAAGAAGAGATCCCACCATGGATATCGATGACACCGATGACTCACAGTAACCCTGTAGTTCAATCTCGCTGTCGCCGTCACATCAGACCCGAATGCGAAATGTAATCATAACTGAATACTGGCCATACCACTTAGCGAACACCTAACCCTAACCCTAGCTCTCGCCCATGCACTTGACCCTCATGGTCAATATTGGCATCACTCACAGATCACTGTAAACCGGTGGATCAAACTCCCCCTCATCCTCACATCAGAGTCAGATCCTTATGGTAAATGTAGCGCTATACTTACCTTACACATTACCCAACGCTTAACAATATCCGTAGCCCATGGACTAGCATCAGACCCCTCACATCACTTTATTTTTGGCCAAGCAAATGCTTAACCTGAGCCACAACTCACACACACCCTCACATCACAGCAGGATGTAAAGTCGAAAGAAATCCCTATCAACTCCGTAATCCTTCCCAAACACCGAAATCTAACCATAGCCTGACTCTTGGTAATGATCCTACAATGAATAATGACATTCACTCTTGTCTAACTGCAACACTGTAATTAAATCACACTGTCACCCTCATATCAGAATAGGATCCTAAACACAACCACAACCCTTTCCTGGACTTACTCCTTTTCAAACTCCTAAATTTAACACTAGACCTGGCCTGTGGACCTCAAACCTCACAATAAACATCAACATCAGCCACCGCTTATCATAAACCAGTCGCTCAATATCTCCCTCTCCCTCAAATCAGGGCCACATCCTCACTGCTACTGTATTGCTAGACGGCCCATACTCATTATTGAACACTTAACCGTAACCCTAGCACTGTCCCATGCTCTGGAGTCCTCACTTTTATTTTAGTATCAGCCCACCAAATCTTAACCAGAGCCATAATCTCGCAGTCACCCTCACATCACAGCCAGACCCTAACTCTACCCAAAACCGTATCGGCCCTGTAAAACTATGCAAACACCGAAACCTAACACTACTCTGTCACTTAGAACAGACCCTAACATGTATATCGACATCACCCATGTCTCACTGTAACATGGCAGTTCAATTTCGCTGCTGCCCTCACATCAGACCCGAATCTGAGATGTAATCATAATCCTATACTGGCCGTACAGCTTAACAAACACTTAAACCCCACCCTAGCTCTCACCCACGGACATGAAACTCCTGGTCAACATTGACATCACCCACAGCTCACCATAAACCTGTCGATCATACTCAACACTCATTGTCAGATGAGACCCAGATCTTTACTGTAAACATAGAACTATCCTGCCCTTACACATTTCCGAACACAACCCTAAACCTAGCTCAACACTAGCACCAGACCTGTCACATCATTTTTATTTACAGTCTCACCAAAGTGCTTAACCTGAGCCACTCACCCTCACAATCACAGCAGGATTCAAAGTCTAACTGAAACCTTTTCAGCGCCGTAATCCCTCCCAAACAGTGAAATCTCAACATAGCCCTGACTCTTGGAAACATACCGTACCATGGAATATCGACATCAACCCATGTCTCTCACTGTAACAATGTAATTCAATCTCACTGTCAGCCTCACAACAGAACCGAGAACTAAATGTAATCATAACCACTTTCTTACACGTACACCTTTTCAAACCCATAAAAACTAACCCTAGACAATGCCCCCTGCACCTAAAACCTCATGATAAACTTCGACATCAGCCACAGCTTTTCATACACCTGTCTCTCAAAATCGCCCCTCCTACCTCATATCCGGGCCACATCCTCACTGTAACTGTAGTACTAGATGGCACATACGCAATTCCAAACACTTGACCCTAACCCTAATACAGTCCCATGCTCTGAACTCACCTTTAATTTTAGTATTACCGTCCAAAATCCTAAAGCTGTGGCATAATCACGCAATCACGCTCACATCATAGCCAGACCCTAACTCTACCCCCAAAATCGTATTAGCTCCATAAACCACTCTCACAAACACCAAACCCTAATCCTAGCCCTGACACATAGAATGTTCCCTAACATGGATATCGATGCCACCGCTTTCTCTCTGCAATGCAATAGTTCAATCTCACTGTCACACTCACATCAGACCCGAAAACCGAAATATAACCATAGCCGTACACTTGAAAGTATAAGTTAACGAACACCTAACCCTAGCAAGTAGCTCTCAAGTGTAGTCCTGACCCTCACATGGTGATCATTGACATCACCCACAGCTCACCGTAACCCAGTCGCTCAATGTCGCACTCATCTTTCATATCAGAGGCAGACCCTTAGCTTAAACACAGCGCTATCGTGCCTGCACTTAATTATGAACACTTAACCCAAACCCTAGCCCGTGCCACAGCACCAGACACTTCACATCGTTTTATTTTCAGTCCCACAAGATCCTTATACTGAGACACAATCTTGTACTCACCCTCACATCAGAAATATACCCTAACTCTAAAACCCTATTAGCGCCATACACCTTCCCAATCCCCAAACCCTAAACATAGCCCTGACTTTTTGAACAGACCAGGACCATTAATATCGACATCCCTTACGTTTCACAGTTCCACTGCAATTCAGTCTCGCTGCCGTACTCACATCAGAGCCAAATCCCATACATAACCATATCCCTTACCTGCCCATACAACTTTCCGAATGCCTAGCTCTAACCCTAGCACTGTTTCCTGCAACTGACCCTTCATGGTCAACGTCGACTTCATCCACAGCTCTCCATTAAACCGTGGATCAAACTCACACTCATCCTCACATCAGAACCAGATCCTTACTCTAAACATAGTGTTATCCCTTCCCTTTGCACATTACCGATCACTTATCCCCAACCCTTGCCCTGGTTCAAGCATCTAGACCCAGCACATCATTTTGTAGTCAACCAAACCAGATGCTTTACCTGCGAAATAATCTTGCGCTCACACTCACATCACAAGTCGGATGCAAACTCTAACTGAACCCCGGTCTACCCTGTACAATTACACAAAAAAATGAACCCTAACCCAGGCCCAGAACACTTGGGAAAAGTATCTGCCATTGAATATCGATGTCACCAATTTCTCACTGAGACACTGTAAATCCAATATTGCTTTTGCCCTCACATAAGAGCCAAATCCTAAATGTAACTATAACTGTATCGAGGCCCGTACAGCTAACTGAACCTCGAACTTTAACCCGAGCCCTCGCCTGTTGACATGATCACTCATGGTCAACATTGGCATCACCCACAGCTCATCATAAACCTTTCTCTCTATCTCGCCATCATTCCTCACATCAGAACAAGTTTCTTATTGTAAACGCCAGTGCTATCCTACTCGTACACATTACCGAACTCTTAACCCTAACCCTAGCACTGGAAACTACTTTGTCCACACACCGTAATTTTATGGTCTGCCCCAACAAATCCAAATCCCGAGACACAGTCTTGCAGTCACCCTCACATCACACCAAGACACTAACTCTAAACAAAACCATACCAGCCCCATAAACTTACCAAAACACTGAAATCTAACACTGGCCCTGACAATTAGAACAAAGCCTACCATGGATATTGGCCTCACCCATATCCCACTGCAAGACTGTAGTTCAATCTCACTGTCACCCAAACATCAGACCCGAATCTGAAATGTAAGCATAACCCTATGCTGTTCGTACAACTTAACGAACCCCTAACCCAATCTTAGCTCTCGCCTATGACCTGACCATCACTGTCAACATTGGCATCACCCACAGCTCACCGTTAACCTGTCCCTCAAATGTCACACTGTATCCTCACATCAGAAACAGATCCTTAATGTAAACCTAGCACTATTGTGCCCGTACATATTAAAGAAACACTTCACCCAAACCCTAGCCCTTGCCACAGCAGAAGACCCGTCACATCATATTATTTTTAGACCCACCAAATTCTTATACTGAGACACAATTTCACACTCACCCCCTCACATCACAGGCAGAGCTTAACGTCTAACTGAAACACTATCAGCCGCATACCCCTTCCCAAATACCGAACCCTAACACTAGCCATGATTTTTGAAACAGAACAGTACCATGATTATCAGCATGGCTCATGTCTCACTGTAACACTGTAATTTAATCTCACTGTTGAACTCACTTCAGAGCCGAATCCCATATGTAACCCTAATCGTATCCTGCCCATCACACCTTACAGAACCTCTTGTACTATCTCTAGCACTGGAGTCTGTGCCTCACCCTTCAAGGTCAACATCATCGATATCACCCACAGCTCTCCATAAACCTGTCAATCAAAACTCACAACTCATCCTCACATCAGAGCCAGGAAGTTACTGTAAACATATCGTTATCCTTCCCTTCCACATTACCAAACACTTATCTCTAACCCCTAGTCCTGGCCGTAGCACCAGAACACTCACATCATTTTATTGTCAACACCACCAGATACTTCACCTGAGACACTAATCTCTCACTCACCCTCGACATCACAGCCAGATGCAAACTCTAACCAAATCCCCAGTCAGCCCTGTACACTTTCACAGACACTGAACCCCTTACCCAGGCCCTGACTCTTGGAAGAGGCCGCTACCATGAATAACAACATCACACCATTTCTCACTGTGACAACTGTAATTCAATATCACTGTGGCCCTCACATCAGAGCCTAGATCCAAAATGTTACTCTAAACCTTTCTAGCCATACTGCTTACCCATACTGTAACTCTAACCCGAGCCTCGCCTGTTGACATACTCACTCATTGGTCAACAATGGCATCATCCAGAGCTCACCAGAAACCTTTCTATCAGTCTTGCCTTCATCCTCACATCAGAACAAGATCCTTACTGTAAACGCAGTGCTATCCTACTCATGCACATTACTGAACACTTTACTGTAAACCCTATCCCTGGAACCTGCATTGTCCACACACCACCCATATTTTGGTCTGCCCCACCAAATCCAAATACCAAGACACAATCTTGCACTCACACCCATATCAAACCAGGACACTAACTCTAACTGAAAACCCTTTCAGACCCATAAAACCTACCCCAAATACCGAACGCTAACACAACAGCTGACACTAAGAACAGACCCTACCCTGGATATTGGCGCCACCCATGTCTCACTGCAATACTTGTAGATCAATCTCACTGTCGCCCCTCACATATCAGACCCGAATCCAAAATGTAGCCATAAATCTATACTCTCCATACAACTTTAGCGAACCTCTACATCATTCCTACCACTTGCCCAAGGACCTGATCTTCACTGTCAACATTGGCATCACCCACAGCTCACCGTTAACCTGTCGCTCAATGTCTCACTCATGCTCACATAAAGAGCCATATCCTTAGTGTAAACATAGCACTATCATGCTATCATACATATTATCGAACACATAAGCCAAACCCTAGCAATTGCCGCCAGCACCAGCCCTTCACATCATTTTATTTTCCTCCCCAAGAAATGCTTAACATGAGCCACAATCTCCGCACTCACCCTCACATCACAATCAGGATGTAACATCTAACCAAAACCCAAACAGCACTGTAAAGCTTCCAAAACGCTGAACTCTAACCATAGCCTTGAGACTTGGAACAGACCCTACCCAAGTATATTGACGTCACCCCATGTCTCACTGAAACACGGTATTCAGTTCTCACTGTCACCCTCACATCAAAATTGAACACTAAGTGTACCCATAAACCTTTCCTATCCGTAAACCTTTTCGAACCACTAAACCTAACCCTGGACCTGGCCCCTCGACATGAAACCTCGTAGTAAACTTCGACATCAGCCACAGCATATTACAAACCACTCTCTCAATATCCACCCTGTCTCTTAACATCAGAACCACATCCCCACTCTAACCATAAGTACTAGGTGGCCCATACAAATGACCAAAACACTTAACCACACCCTAGCACTGTTCAGTGCTCTAAACTCCTCTCCTTCATTTTAGTGTCAGACCACCAAATCCTAAACCTGAGGCATAATCTCGCACACAACCTTCACATCACAGCTCGACACTAACTCAACCCCAAAACTGTACCAGCCCCATAAAACCTACCCCAAAACCGAAACCTAAACCCTTTCCCTGACACTTAGAACAGGCCCTACCATGGACATTCAACGTCCGCCATGACTCCATGTAACACTGTAGTTAAATCTCGCAGTCGTCGTTACATCAGAACCAAATCCATAATATAACCACAATATTATTCTGGCCATATAGCTTTTACAAATACCTAAACATAACCCCAGATCTTGCCGGTGCACCTGAACCCTCATGGTCAAACATTGACATCAACCATCAGCTCACCGTACACCTGTTGTTCTGTGTCGCACTTCATCCTCACGTCAGAGCCAGATCCTTAGTGTAAACATAGTGATATCGTGCCTATATATGTTATCAAACACTTAACCCTAACCCTAGGCCTTGCCACAGCACCAGACTCTTCACATCATTTTATTTTCAGCACCCCACCACATCCTTATACTGAGACAAAATCCTCGCATTCACCCTCACACCAGAGCCAGACCGTAACTCTAAACAAAAACACTATTAGCATCATATACGTTCCCCAAACACCAAACCCTAACCACAACCCGGACTTTTTCTAACAAACCAGTACCATGAATATCAATATCACTGATGTCTCACTGTAACACTCTAATTCTATCTCACTGTCGAACTCACATCAGAGCTGAATCCCTTATGTAACCGTAACCCCTATCCTGCCTGTACAACTTACCGAATCCATAACCGTATCCCTAGGACAGTACCATGCATCTGACAGTACATGGTCAACATTGACAACATCCACAGCTCACCGCAAACCTCTCGATCATACTCTAACTCATCCTCAACATAAGAGCCAGATTCTTATTATAATCGTAGCAGCACTATCCTGCCCGAACACATTACCAGAACACTTAACCCCTAGCCCCTGACACTAGCAAGAGACCTATCACATCATTTTATTTTCAGCCCCACCAAATGCTTTACCTGAGCCAAAATCTTGCACTCACACTGTCACATCACAGCCAGACCATAACTCTACCCAAAAACTGTGCAAGACCCGTAAATCTACCCCAAACACTAAACCCTTTCCATTGGGATGCTCTAAGAAGAGATCCCACCATGGATATCGATGACACCGATGACTCACAGTAACCCTGTAGTTCAATCTCGCTGTCGCCGTCACATCAGACCCGAATGCGAAATGTAATCATAACTGAATACTGGCCATACCACTTAGCGAACGACCTAACCCTAACCCTAGCTCTCGCCCATTGCACTTGACCCTCATGGTCAATATTGGCATCACTCACAGATCACTGTAAAACCGGTGGATCAAACTCCCCTCACATCCTCACATCAGAGTCAGATCCTTATGGTAAATGTAGCGCTATACTTACCTTACACATTACCCAACGCTTAACAATATCCGTAGCCCATGGACTAGCATCAGACCCCCTCACATCACTTTATTTTTTGGCCAAGCAAATGCTTAACCTGAGCCACAACTCGCACACACCCCTCACATCACAGCAGGATGTAAAGTCGAAAGAAATCCCTATCAACTCCGTAATCCTTCCCAAACACCGAAATCTAACCATAGCCTGACTCTTGGTAATGATCCTACAATGAATAATGACATCACTCTTGTCTAACTGCAACACTGTAATATAAATCACACTGTCACCCTCATATCAGAATAGGATCCTAAACACACAACCACAACCCTTTCCTGGACTTACTCCTTTTTCAAACTCCTAAATTTAACACTAGACCTGGCCTGTGGACCTCAAACCTCACAATAAACATCAACATCAGCCACCGCTTATCATAAACCAGTCGCTCAATATCTCCCTCTCCCTCAAATCAGGGCCACATCCTCACTGCTACTGTATTGCTAGACGGCCCCTACTCATTATTGAACACTTAAACCTAACCCTAGCACTGTCCCCTGCTCTGGGGTCCTCACTTTTATTTTTGTATCAGCCCACCAAATCTTAACCAGAGCCATAATCTCGCAGTCACCCTCACATCACAGCCAGACCCTAACTCTACCCAAAACCGTATCGGCCCTGTAAAACTATGCAAACACCGAAACCTAACACTACTCTGTCACTTAGAACAGACCCTAACATGTATATCGACATCACCCATGTCTCACTGTAACATGGCAGTTCAATTTCGCTGCTGCCCTCACATCAGACCCGAATCTGAGATGTAATCATAATCCTATACTGGCCGTACAGCTTAACAAACACTTAACCCCAACCCTAGCTCTCAACCCACGGACATGAAACTCCTGGTCAACATTGACATCACCCACAGCTCACCCATAAACCTGTCGATCATACTCAACACTCATTGTCAGATGAGACCCCAGATCTTTACTGTAAACATAGAACTATCCTGCCCTTACACATTTCCGAACACAACCCTAAACCTAGCTCAACACTAGCACCAGACCTGTCACATCATTTTTATTTACAGTCTCACCAAATGCTTAACCTGAGCCACTCACCCTCACATCACAGCAGGATTCAAAGTCTAACTGAAACCTTTTTCAGCGCCGTAATCCCTCCCAAACACGTGAAATCTCAACATAGCCCTGACTCTTGGAAACATACCGTACCATGGATATCGACATCACCCCATGTCTCACTGTAACAATGTAATTCAATCTCACTGTCAGCCTCACAACAGAACCGAGAACTAAATGTAATTCATAACCCTTTCTTACACGTACACCTTTTCAAACCCATAAAACTAACCCTAGACAATGCCCCTGCACCTAAAACCTCATGATAAACTTCGACATCAGCCACAGCTTTTCATACACCTGTCTCTCAAAATCGCCCCCCTACCTCATATCCGGGGCCACATCCTCACTGTAACTGTAGTACTAGATGGCACATACGCAATTCCAAACACTTGACCCTAACCCTAATACAGTCCCATGCTCTGAACTCACCTTAATTTTAGTATTACCGTCCAAAATCCTAAAGCTGTGGCATAATCACGCAATCACGCTCACATCATAGCCAGACCCTAACTCTTACCCAAAATCGTATTAGCTCCATAAACCCTCACAAACACCCAAACCCTAATCCTAGCCCTGACACATAGAATGTTCCCTAACATGGATATCGATGCCACACCGCTTTCTCTCTGCAATGCAATAGTTCAATCTCACTGTCACACTCACATCAGACCCGAAACCGAAATATAACCATAGCCGTACGACTTGAAGTATAAGTTAACGAACACCTAACCCTAGCAGTAGCTCTCAAGTGTAGTCCTGACCCCCACATGGTGATCATTGACATCACCCACAGCTCACCGTGTAACCCAGTCGCTCAATGTCGCACTCATCTTCATATCAGAGGCAGACCCTTAGCTTAAACACAGCGCTATCGTGCCTGCACTTAATTATGAACACTTAACGCCAAACCCTAGCCCGTGCCACAGCACCAGACACTTCACATCGTTTTATTTTCAGTCCCACAAGATCCTTATACTGAGACACAATCTTGTACTCACCCCTCACATCAGAAATATACCCTAACTCTAAAAACCCTATTAGCGCCATACACCTTCCCAATCCCCCAAACCCTAAACATAGCCCTGACTTTTTGAACAGACCAGGACCATTAATATCGTGACATCCCTTACGTTTCACAGTTCCACTGGCAATTCAGTCTCGCTGCCCGTACTCACATCAGAGCCAAATCCCATACATAACCCATATCCCTTACCTGCCCATACAACTTTCCGAATGCCTAGCTCTAACCCTAGCACTGTTTCCTGCAACTGACCCTTCATGGTCAACGTCGACTTCATCCACAGCTCTCCATTAAACCGTGGATCAAACTCACACTCATCCTCACATCAGAACCAGATCCTTACTCTAAACATAGTGTTATCCTTCCCTTGGCACATTACCGGATCACTTATCCCAACCCTTGCCCTGGTTCAAGCATCAGACCCAGCACATCATTTTGTAGTCAACCAAACCAGATGCTTTACCTGCGAAATAATCTTGCGCTCTCACACTCACATTCACAGTCGGTATGCAAAACTCTAACTGAACCCCCGGTCTACCCTGTACAATTACACAAAAAATGAACCCTAACCCAGGCCCAGACACTTGGGAAAAGTATCTGCCATGAATATCGATGTCACCAATTTCTCACTGAGACAACTGTAATCCAATATTGCTTTTGCCCTCACATAAGAGCCAAATCCTAAATGTAACTATAACTGTATCGAGGCCGTACAGCTAACTGAACCTCGAACTTTAACCCGAGCCCTCGCCTGTTGACATGATCACTCATGGTCAACATTGGCATCACCCACAGTCTCATCATAAACCTTTCTCTCTATCTCGCCATCATCCTCACATCAGAACAAGTTTCTTATTGTAAACGCAGTGCTATCCTACTCGTACACATTACCGAACTCTTAACCCTAACCCTAGCACTGGAAACTACTTTGTCCACACACCGTAATTTTATGGTCTGCCCCAACAAATCCAAATCCCGAGACACAGTCTTGCAGTCACCCTCACATCACATCACACCAAGACACTAACTCTAAACAAAACCATACCAGCCCCATAAACTTACCAAAATCACTGAAATCTAACACTGGCCCTGACCAATTTAGAAACAAAGCCTACCATGGATATTGGCCTCACCCATATCCCACTGCAAGACTGTAGTTCAATCTCCACTGTCACCCAAACATCAGACCCGAATCTGAAATGTAAGCATAACCCTATGCTGTTCGTACAACACTTAACGAACCCACCTAACCCAATCTTAGCTCTCTGCCTATGACCTGACCATCACTGTCAACATTGGCATCACCCACAGCTCACCGTTAACCTGTCCCCTCAATGTCACACTTTTCCTCACATCAGAAACAGATCCTTAATGTAAACCTAGCACTATTGTGCCCGTACATATTAAAGAACACTTCACCCAAACCCTAGCCCTTGCCACAGCAGAAGACCCGTCACATCATATTATTTTTAGACACCACCAAATTCTTATACTGAGACACAATTTCACACTCCCCCTTCACATCACAGGCAGAGCTTAACTCTAACTGAAAACACTATCAGCCGCATACCCCCTTCCCAAATACCGAACCCTAACACTAGCCATGATTTTTGAAACAGAACAGTACCATGATTATCAGCATGGCTCATGTCTCACTGTAACACTGTAATTTAATCTCACTGTCGAACTCACTTTCAGAGCCGAATCCCATATGTAACCCTAATCGTATCCTGCCCATACACCTTACAGAACCCCTTGTACTATCTCTAGCACTGGAGTCTGTGCCTCACCCTTCAAGGTCAACATCATCGATATCACCCACAGCTCTCCATAAACCTGTCAATCAAACTCACACTCATCCTCACATCAGAGCCAGGAAGTTACTGGTAAAACATATCGTTATCCTTCCCTTCCACATTACCAAACACATTATCTCTAAACCCTAGTCCTGGCCGTAGCACCAGAACACTCCACATCATTTTATTGTCAACACCACCAGATACTTCACCTGAGACACACAATGTCTCACTCACTCCCTCACATCACAGCCAGATGCAAACTCTAACCAAATCCCAGTCAGCCCCTGTACACTTTCACAGACACTGAACCCTTACCCAGGCCCTGACTCTTGGAAGAGGCCGCTACCATGAATAACAACATCACCCATTTCTCACTGTGACACTGTAATTCAATATCACTGTGGCCCTCACATCAGAGCCAGATCCAAAATGTTACTCTAAACCTTTCTAACCATACTGCTTACCCCATCCTGTAACTCTAACCCGAGCCTCGCCTGTTGACATACTCACTCATGGTCAACAATGGCATCATCCAGAGCTCACCAGAAACCTTTCTATCAGTCTTGCCTTCATCCTCACATCAGAACAAGATCCTTACTGTAAACGCAGTGCTATCCTACTCATGCACATTACTGAACACTTTACTGTAAACCCTATCCCTGGAACCTGCATTGTCCACACACCACCATATTTTGGTCTGCCCCACCAAATCCAAATACCAAGACACAATCTTGCACTCACACCCCATATCAAAACCAGGACACTAACTCTAACTGAAACCCTTTCAGACCCATAAACCTACCCAAATACCGAACGCTAACACAACAGCTGACACTAAGAACAGACCCTACCCTGGATATTGGCGCCACCCATGTCTCACTGCAATACTGTAGATCAATCTCACTGTCGCCCCCACATCACACCCCAATCCAAAATTGTAGCCATAAATCTATACTCTCCATACAACTTAGCGAACCTCTACATCATTCCTACCACTTGCCCAAGGACCTGATCTTCACTGTCAACATTGGCATCACCCACAGCTCACCGTTAACCTGTCGCTCAATGTCTCACTCATGCTCACATAAGAGCCATATCCTTAGTGTAAACATAGCACTATCATGCTCATACATATTATCGAACACATAAGCCAAACCCTAGCAATTCCCGCAGCACCAGCCCCTTCACATCATTTTATTTTCCTCCCCAAGAAATGCTTAACATGAGCCACAATCTCGCACTCACACCTCACATCACATCAGGATGTAACAATCTAACCAAAACCCAAACAGCACCGTAAAGCTTCCGAAAACGCTGAACTCTAACCATAGCCTTGAGACTTGGAACAGACCCTACCAAGTATATTTGACGTCACCCATGTCTCACTGAAACACGGTATTCATTCTCAACTGTCACCTCTCACATCAAAATTGAACACTAAGTGTACCCATAAACCTTTCCTATCCGTAAACCTTTTCGAGAACCACTAAACCTAACCCTGGACCTGGCCTCTCGACATGAAACCTCGTAGTAAACTTTCGACATCAGCCACAGCATATTACAAACCACTCTCTCAATACCACCCTGTCTCTAACATCAGAACCACATCCCCACTCTAACCATAGTACTAGATGGCCCCAATACAAATGACCAAACACTTAACCACCACCCTTAGCACTGTTCAGTGCTCTAAACTCCTCTCCATCATTTTAGTGTCAGACCACCAAATCCTAAACCTGAGGCATAATCTCGCACACACCTTCACATCACAGCTCGACACTAACTCAACCCAAAACTGTACCAGCCCCATAAACCTACCCCCAAACCGAAACCTAACCCTTTCCCTGACACTTAGAACAGGCCCTACCATGGACATCAACGTCCGCCATGACTCCATGTAACACTGTAGTTAAATCTCGCAGTCGTCGTTACATCAGAACCAAATCCATAATATAACCACAATATTATTCTGGCCATATAGCTTTACAAATACCTAAACATAACCCCCAGATCTTGCCGGTGCACCTGAACCCCTCATGGTCAACCATTGACATCACCATCAGCTCACCGTACACCTGTTGTTCTGTGTCGCACTCATCCTCACGTCAGAGCCAGATCCTTAGTGTAAACATAGTGATATCGTGCCTATATATATGTTATCAAACACTTAACCCTAACCCCTAGGCCTTGCCACAGCACCAGACTCTTCACATCATTTTATTTTCAGCCCCACCACATCCTTATACCTGAGACAAAATCTCGCATTCACCCTCACACCCAGAGCCAGACCGTAACTCTAAACAAAACACTATTAGCATCATATACGTTCCCAAAACACCAAACCCTAACCACAACCCGGACTTTTCTAACAAACCAGTACCATGAATATCAATATCACTGATGTCTCACTGTAACACTCTAATTCTATCTCACTGTCGAACTCACATCAGAGCTGAATCCCTTATGTAACCGTACCCCTATCCTGCCTGTACAACTTACCGAATCCATAACCGTATCCCTAGGACAGTACCATGCATCTGACAGTACATGGTCAACATTGACAACATCCACAGCTCACCCGCAAAACCTCTCGATCATACTCTAACTCATCCTCACATAAGAGCCAGATTTCTTATTATAATCGTAGCACTATCCTGCCCCGTAACACATTACCGAACACTTAACCCTAGCCCTGACACTAGCAAGAGACACTATCACATCATTTTATTTTCAGCCCCACCAAATGCTTTACCTGAGCCAAAATCTTGCACTCACACTCACATCACAGCCAGACCATAACTCTACCCAAAACTGTGCAAGACCCGTAAATCTACCCCAAACACTAAACCCTTTCCATTGGGGATGCTCTAAGAAGAGATCCCACCATGGATATCGATGACAACCGATGACTCACAGTAACCCTGTAGTTCAATCTCGCTGTCGCCGTCACATCAGACCCGAATGCGAAATGTAATCATAACTGAATACTGGCCATACCACTTAGCGAACACCTAAACCCTAACCCTAGCTCTCGCCCATGCACTTGACCCTCATGGTCAATATTGGCATCACTCACAGATCACTGTAAACCGGTGGATCAAACTCCCCCTCATCCTCACATCAGAGTCAGATCCTTATGGTAAATGTAGCGCTATAACTTACCTTACACATTACCCAACGCTTAACAATATCCGTAGCCCATGGACTAGCATCAGACCCCCTCACATCACTTTATTTTTGGCCAAGCAAATGCTTAACCTGAGCCACAACTCGCACACACCCTCACATCACAGCAGGATGTAAAGTCGAAAGAAATCCCTATCAACTCCGTAATCCTTCCCAAACACCGAAATCTAACCATAGCCTGACTCTTGGTAATGATCCTACAATGAATAATGACATCACTCTTGTCTAACTGCAACACTGTAATTAAATCACACTGTCACCCTCATATCAGAATAGGATCCTAAACACAACCACAACCCTTTCCTGGACTTACTCCTTTTCAAACTCCTAAATTTAACACTAGACCTGGCCTGTGGACCTCAAACCTCACAATAAACATCAACATCAGCCACCGCTTATCATAAACCAGTCGCTCAATATCTCCCTCTCCCTCAAATCAGGGCCACATCCTCACTGCTACTGTATTGCTAGACGGCCCCATACTCATTATTGAACACTTAACCGTAACCCTAGCACTGTCCCATGCTCTGGAGTCCTCACTTTTATTTTAGTATCAGCCCACCAAATCTTAACCAGAGCCATAATCTCGCAGTCACCCTCACATCACAGCCAGACCCTAACTCTACCCAAAAACCGTATCGGCCCTGTAAAAACTATGCAAACACCGAAACCTAACACTACCCTGTCACTTAGAACAGACCCTAACATGTATATCGACATCACCCATGTCTCACTGTAACATGGCAGTTCAATTTCGCTGCTGCCCTCACATCAGACCCGAATCTGAGATGTAATCATAATCCTATACCTGGCCGTACAGCTTAACAAACACTTAACCCCAACCCCTAGCTCTCACCCACGGACATGAAACTCCTGGTCAACATTGACATCAGCCCACAGCTCACCATAAAACCTGTCGACTCATACTCAACACTCATTGTCAGATGAGACCCAGATCTTTACTGTAAAACATAGAACTATCCTGCCCTTACACATTTCCGAACACAACCCTAAACCTAGCTCAGCACTAGCACCAGACCTGTCACATCATTTTTATTTACAGTCTCACCAAAATGCTTAACCTGAGCCACTCACCCTCACATCACAGCAGGATTCAAAGTCTAACTGAAACCTTTTTCAGCGCCGTAATCCCTCCCAAACAGTGAAATCTCAACATAGCCCTGATCTTTGTCTTTGTTTGGAACATACCCGGTACCATGGATATCGACATCACCCATGTCTCACTGTAACAATGTAATTCAATCTCACTGTCAGCCCTCACAACAGAACCGAGAACTAAATGTAATCATAACCCCTTTCTTACACGTACACCTTTTCAAACCCATAAAAACTAACCCTAGACAATGCCCCTGCACCTAAACCCTCATGATAAACTTCGACATCAGCCACAGCTTTTCATACACCTGTCTCTCAAAATCGCCCCCTACCTCATATCCGGGCCACATCCTCACTGTAACTGTAGTACTAGACGGCACATACGCATTTCCAAACACTTGACCCTAACCCTAATACAGTCCCATGCTCTGAACTCACCTTAATTTTAGTATTACCGTCCAAAATCCTAAAGCTGTGGCATAATCACGCAATCACGCTCACATCATAGCCAGACCCTAACTCTACCCAAAATCGTATTAGCTCCATAAACCCTCACAAACACCAAACCCTAATCCTAGCCCTGACACATAGAATGTTCCCTAACATGGATATCGATGCCACCGCTTTCTCTCTGCAATGCAATAGTTCAATCTCACTGTCACACTCACATCAGACCCGAAACCGAAATATAACCATAGCCGTACACTTGAAGTATAAGTTAACGAACACCTAACCCTAGCAGTAGCTCTCAAGTGTAGTCCTGACCCCACATGGTGATCATTGACATCACCCACAGCTCACCGTAACCCAGTCGCTCAATGTCGCACTCATCTTCATATCAGAGGCAGACCCTTAGCTTAAACACAGCGCTATCGTGCCTGCACTTAATTATGAACACTTAACCCAAACCCTAGCCCGTGCCACAGCACCAGACACTTCACATCGTTTTATTTTCAGTCCCACAAGATCCTTATACTGAGACACAATCTTGTACTCACCCTCACATCAGAAATATACCCTAACTCTAAAACCCTATTAGCGCCATACACCTTCCCAATCCCCAAACCCTAAACACATCATTTTGTTGTCAACCAAACCAGATGCCCATACAACTTTCCGAATGCCTAGCTCTAACCCTAGCACTGTTTCCTGCAACTGACCCTTCATGGTCAACGTCGACTTCATCCACAGCTCTCCATTAAACCGTGGATCAAACTCACACTCATCCTCACATCAGAACCAGATCCTTACTCTAAACATAGTGTTATCCTTCCCTTGCACATTACCGATCACTTATCCCAACCCTTGCCCTGGTTCAAGCATCAGACCCAGCACATCATTTTGTAGTCAACCAAACCAGATGCTTTACCTGCGAAATAATCTTGCGCTCACACTCACATCACAGTCGGATGCAAACTCTAACTGAACCCCGGTCTACCCTGTACAATTACACAAAAAATGAACCCTAACCCAGGCCCAGACACTTGGGAAAAGTATCTACCATGAATATCGATGTCACCAATTTCTCACTGAGACACTGTAATCCAATATTGCTTTTGCCCTCACATAAGAGCCAAATCCTAAATGTAACTATAACTGTATCGAGGCCGTACAGCTAACTGAACCTCGAACTTTAACCCGAGCCCTCGCCTGGTGACATGATCACTCATGGTCAACATTGGCATCACCCACAGCTCATCATAAACCTTTCTCTCTATCTCGCCATCATCCTCACATCAGAACAGGTTTCTTATTGTAAACGCAGTGCTATCCTACTCGTACACATTACCGAACTCTTAACCCTAACCCTAGCACTGGAAACTAGTTTGTCCACACACCGTAATTTTATGGTCTGCCCCAACAAATCCAAATCCCGAGACACAGTCTTGCAGTCACCCTCACATCACACCAAGACACTAACTCTAAACAAAACCATACCAGCCCCATAAACTTACCAAAACACTGAAATCTAACACTGGCCCTGACAATTAGAACAAAGCCTACCATGGATATTGGCCTCACCCATATCCCACTGCAAGACTGTAGTTCAATCTCACTGTCACCCAAACATCAGACCCGAATCTGAAATGTAAGCATAACCCTATGCTGTTCGTACAACTTAACGAACCCCTAACCCAATCTTAGCTCTCGCCTATGACCTGACCATCACTGTCAACATTGGCATCACCCACAGCTCACCGTTAACCTGTCCCTCAATGTCACACTTATCCTCACATCAGAAACAGATCCTTAATGTAAACCTAGCACTATTGTGCCCGTACATATTAAAGAACACTTCACCCAAACCCTAGCCCTTGCCACAGCAGAAGACCCGTCACATCATATTATTTTTAGACCCACCAAATTCTTATACTGAGACACAATTTCACACTCCCCCTCACATCACAGGCAGAGCTTAACTCTAACTGAAACACTATCAGCCGCATACCCCTTCCCAAATACCGAACCCTAACACTAGCCATGATTTTTGAAACAGAACAGTACCATGATTATCAGCATGGCTCATGTCTCACTGTAACACTGTAATTTAATCTCACTGTCGAACTCACTTCAGAGCCGAATCCCATATGTAACCCTAATCGTATCCTGCCCATACACCTTACAGAACCCCTTGTACTATCTCTAGCACTGGAGTCTGTGCCTCACCCTTCAAGGTCAACATCATCGATATCACCCACAGCTCTCCATAAACCTGTCAATCAAACTCACACTCATCCTCACATCAGAGCCAGGAAGTTACTGTAAACACATCGTTATCCTTCCCTTCCACATTACCAAACACTTATCTCTAACCCTAGTCCTGGCCGTAGCACCAGAACACTCACATCATTTTATTGTCAACACCACCAGATACTTCACCTGAGACACAATGTCTCACTCACCCTCACATCACAGCCAGATGCAAACTCTAACCAAATCCCAGTCAGCCCTGTACACTTTCACAGACACTGAACCCTTACCCAGGCCCTGACTCTTGGAAGAGGCCGCTACCATGAATAACAACATCACCCATTTCTCACTGTGACACTGTAATTCAATATCACTGTGGCCCTCACATCAGAGCCAGATCCAAAATGTTACTCTAAACCTTTCTAACCATACTGCTTACCCATCCTGTAACTCTAACCCGAGCCTCGCCTGTTGACATACTCACTCATGGTCAACAATGGCATCATCCAGAGCTCACCAGAAACCTTTCTATCAGTCTTGCCTTCATCCTCACATCAGAACAAGATCCTTACTGTAAACGCAGTGCTATCCTACTCATGCACATTACTGAACACTTTACTGTAACCCTATCCCTGGAACCTGCATTGTCCACACACCACCATATTTTGGTCTGCCCCACCAAATCCAAATACCAAGACACAATCTTGCACTCACACCCATATCAAACCAGGACACTAACTCTAACTGAAACCCTTTCAGACCCATAAACCTACCCAAATACCGAACGCTAACACAACAGCTGACACTAAGAACAGACCCTACCCTGGATATTGGCGCCACCCATGTCTCACTGCAATACTGTAGATCAATCTCACTGTCGCCCTCACATCAGACCCGAATCCAAAATGTAGCCATAAATCTATACTCTCCATACAACTTAGCGAACCTCTACATCATTCCTACCACTTGCCCAAGGACCTGATCTTCACTGTCAACATTGGCATCACCCACAGCTCACCGTTAACCTGTCGCTCAATGTCTCACTCATGCTCACATAAGAGCCATATCCTTAGTGTAAACATAGCACTATCATGCTCATACATATTATCGAACACATAAGCCAAACCCTAGCAATTCCCGCAGCACCAGCCCTTCACATCATTTTATTTTCCTCCCCAAGAAATGCTTAACATGAGCCACAATCTCGCACTCACCCTCACATCACATCAGGATGTAACATCTAACCAAAACCCAAACAGCACCGTAAAGCTTCCAAAACGCTGAACTCTAACCATAGCCTTGAGACTTGGAACAGACCCTACCAAGTATATTGACGTCACCCATGTCTCACTGAAACACGGTATTCATTCTCACTGTCACCCTCACATCAAAATTGAACACTAAGTGTACCCATAAACCTTTCCTATCCGTAAACCTTTTCGAACCACTAAACCTAACCCTGGACCTGGCCTCTCGACATGAAACCTCGTAGTAAACTTCGACATCAGCCACAGCATATTACAAACCACTCTCTCAATACCACCCTGTCTCTAACATCAGAACCACATCCCCACTCTAACCATAGTACTAGATGGCCCATACAAATGACCAAACACTTAACCACACCCTAGCACTGTTCAGTGCTCTAAACTCCTCTCCATCATTTTAGTGTCAGACCACCAAATCCTAAACCTGAGGCATAATCTCGCACACACCTTCACATCACAGCTCGACACTAACTCAACCCAAAACTGTACCAGCCCCATAAACCTACCCCCAAACCGAAACCTAACCCTTTCCCTGACACTTAGAACAGGCCCTACCATGGACATCAACGTCCGCCATGACTCCATGTAACACTGTAGTTAAATCTCGCAGTCGTCGTTACATCAGAACCAAATCCATAATATAACCACAATATTATTCTGGCCATATAGCTTTACAAATACCTAAACATAACCCCAGATCTTGCCGGTGCACCTGAACCCTCATGGTCAACATTGACATCACCATCAGCTCACCGTACACCTGTTGTTCTGTGTCGCACTCATCCTCACGTCAGAGCCAGATCCTTAGTGTAAACATAGTGATATCGTGCCTATATATGTTATCAAACACTTAACCCTAACCCTAGGCCTTGCCACAGCACCAGACTCTTCACATCATTTTATTTTCAGCCCCACCACATCCTTATACTGAGACAAAATCTCGCATTCACCCTCACACCAGAGCCAGACCGTAACTCTAAACAAAACACTATTAGCATCATATACGTTCCCAAACACCAAACCCTAACCACAACCCGGACTTTTCTAACAAACCAGTACCATGAATATCAATATCACTGATGTCTCACTGTAACACTCTAATTCTATCTCACTGTCGAACTCACATCAGAGCTGAATCCCTTATGTAACCGTACCCCTATCCTGCCTGTACAACTTACCGAATCCATAACCGTATCCCTAGGACAGTACCATGCATCTGACAGTACATGGTCAACATTGACAACATCCACAGCTCACCGCAAACCTCTCGATCATACTCTAACTCATCCTCACATAAGAGCCAGATTCTTATTATAATCGTAGCACTATCCTGCCCGTACACATTACCGAACACTTAACCCTAGCCCTGACACTAGCAAGAGACCTATCACATCATTTTATTTTCAGCCCCACCAAATGCTTTACCTGAGCCAAAATCTTGCACTCACACTCACATCACAGCCAGACCATAACTCTACCCAAAACTGTGCAAGACCCGTAAATCTACCCAAACACTAAACCCTTTCCATTGGGATGCTCTAAGAAGAGATCCCACCATGGATATCGATGACACCGATGACTCACAGTAACCCTGTAGTTCAATCTCGCTGTCGCCGTCACATCAGACCCGAATGCGAAATGTAATCATAACTGAATACTGGCCATACCACTTAGCGAACACCTAACCCTAACCCTAGCTCTCGCCCATGCACTTGACCCTCATGGTCAATATTGGCATCACTCACAGATCACTGTAAACCGGTGGATCAAACTCCCCCTCATCCTCACATCAGAGTCAGATCCTTATGGTAAATGTAGCGCTATACTTACCTTACACATTACCCAACGCTTAACAATATCCGTAGCCCATGGACTAGCATCAGACCCCTCACATCACTTTATTTTTGGCCAAGCAAATGCTTAACCTGAGCCACAACTCGCACACACCCTCACATCACAGCAGGATGTAAAGTCGAAAGAAATCCCTATCAACTCCGTAATCCTTCCCAAACACCGAAATCTAACCATAGCCTGACTCTTGGTAATGATCCTACAATGAATAATGACATCACTCTTGTCTAACTGCAACACTGTAATTAAATCACACTGTCACCCTCATATCAGAATAGGATCCTAAACACAACCACAACCCTTTCCTGGACTTACTCCTTTTCAAACTCCTAAATTTAACACTAGACCTGGCCTGTGGACCTCAAACCTCACAATAAACATCAACATCAGCCACCGCTTATCATAAACCAGTCGCTCAATATCTCCCTCTCCCTCAAATCAGGGCCACATCCTCACTGCTACTGTATTGCTAGACGGCCCATACTCATTATTGAACACTTAACCGTAACCCTAGCACTGTCCCATGCTCTGGAGTCCTCACTTTTATTTTAGTATCAGCCCACCAAATCTTAACCAGAGCCATAATCTCGCAGTCACCCTCACATCACAGCCAGACCCTAACTCTACCCAAAACCGTATCGGCCCTGTAAAACTATGCAAACACCGAAACCTAACACTACCCTGTCACTTAGAACAGACCCTAACATGTATATCGACATCACCCATGTCTCACTGTAACATGGCAGTTCAATTTCGCTGCTGCCCTCACATCAGACCCGAATCTGAGATGTAATCATAATCCTATACTGGCCGTACAGCTTAACAAACACTTAACCCCAACCCTAGCTCTCACCCACGGACATGAAACTCCTGGTCAACATTGACATCACCCACAGCTCACCATAAACCTGTCGATCATACTCAACACTCATTGTCAGATGAGACCCAGATCTTTACTGTAAACATAGAACTATCCTGCCCTTACACATTTCCGAACACAACCCTAAACCTAGCTCAGCACTAGCACCAGACCTGTCACATCATTTTTATTTACAGTCTCACCAAATGCTTAACCTGAGCCACTCACCCTCACATCACAGCAGGATTCAAAGTCTAACTGAAACCTTTTCAGCGCCGTAATCCCTCCCAAACAGTGAAATCTCAACATAGCCCTGACTCTTGGAACATACCGTACCATGGATATCGACATCACCCATGTCTCACTGTAACAATGTAATTCAATCTCACTGTCAGCCTCACAACAGAACCGAGAACTAAATGTAATCATAACCCTTTCTTACACGTACACCTTTTCAAACCCATAAAACTAACCCTAGACAATGCCCCTGCACCTAAACCCTCATGATAAACTTCGACATCAGCCACAGCTTTTCATACACCTGTCTCTCAAAATCGCCCCCTACCTCATATCCGGGCCACATCCTCACTGTAACTGTAGTACTAGACGGCACATACGCATTTCCAAACACTTGACCCTAACCCTAATACAGTCCCATGCTCTGAACTCACCTTAATTTTAGTATTACCGTCCAAAATCCTAAAGCTGTGGCATAATCACGCAATCACGCTCACATCATAGCCAGACCCTAACTCTACCCAAAATCGTATTAGCTCCATAAACCCTCACAAACACCAAACCCTAATCCTAGCCCTGACACATAGAATGTTCCCTAACATGGATATCGATGCCACCGCTTTCTCTCTGCAATGCAATAGTTCAATCTCACTGTCACACTCACATCAGACCCGAAACCGAAATATAACCATAGCCGTACACTTGAAGTATAAGTTAACGAACACCTAACCCTAGCAGTAGCTCTCAAGTGTAGTCCTGACCCCACATGGTGATCATTGACATCACCCACAGCTCACCGTAACCCAGTCGCTCAATGTCGCACTCATCTTCATATCAGAGGCAGACCCTTAGCTTAAACACAGCGCTATCGTGCCTGCACTTAATTATGAACACTTAACCCAAACCCTAGCCCGTGCCACAGCACCAGACACTTCACATCGTTTTATTTTCAGTCCCACAAGATCCTTATACTGAGACACAATCTTGTACTCACCCTCACATCAGAAATATACCCTAACTCTAAAACCCTATTAGCGCCATACACCTTCCCAATCCCCAAACCCTAAACATAGCCCTGACTTTTTGAACAGACCAGGACCATTAATATCGACATCCCTTACGTTTCACAGTTCCACTGCAATTCAGTCTCGCTGCCGTACTCACATCAGAGCCAAATCCCATACATAACCATATCCCTTACCTGCCCATACAACTTTCCGAATGCCTAGCTCTAACCCTAGCACTGTTTCCTGCAACTGACCCTTCATGGTCAACGTCGACTTCATCCACAGCTCTCCATTAAACCGTGGATCAAACTCACACTCATCCTCACATCAGAACCAGATCCTTACTCTAAACATAGTGTTATCCTTCCCTTCCACATTACCGATCACTTATCCCAACCCTTGCCCTGGTTCAAGCATCAGACCCAGCACATCATTTTGTAGTCAACCAAACCAGATGCTTTACCTGCGAAATAATCTTGCGCTCACACTCACATCACAGTCGGATGCAAACTCTAACTGAACCCCGGTCTACCCTGTACAATTACACAAAAAATGAACCCTAACCCAGGCCCAGACACTTGGGAAAAGTATCTACCATGAATATCGATGTCACCAATTTCTCACTGAGACACTGTAATCCAATATTGCTTTTGCCCTCACATAAGAGCCAAATCCTAAATGTAACTATAACTGTATCGAGGCCGTACAGCTAACTGAACCTCGAACTTTAACCCGAGCCCTCGCCTGTTGACATGATCACTCATGGTCAACATTGGCATCACCCACAGCTCATCATAAACCTTTCTCTCTATCTCGCCATCATCCTCACATCAGAACAAGTTTCTTATTGTAAACGCAGTGCTATCCTACTCGTACACATTACCGAACTCTTAACCCTAACCCTAGCACTGGAAACTACTTTGTCCACACACCGTAATTTTATGGTCTGCCCCAACAAATCCAAATCCCGAGACACAGTCTTGCAGTCACCCTCACATCACACCAAGACACTAACTCTAAACAAAACCATACCAGCCCCATAAACTTACCAAAACACTGAAATCTAACACTGGCCCTGACAATTAGAACAAAGCCTACCATGGATATTGGCCTCACCCATATCCCACTGCAAGACTGTAGTTCAATCTCACTGTCACCCAAACATCAGACCCGAATCTGAAATGTAAGCATAACCCTATGCTGTTCGTACAACTTAACGAACCCCTAACCCAATCTTAGCTCTCGCCTATGACCTGACCATCACTGTCAACATTGGCATCACCCACAGCTCACCGTTAACCTGTCCCTCAATGTCACACTTATCCTCACATCAGAAACAGATCCTTAATGTAAACCTAGCACTATTGTGCCCGTACATATTAAAGAACACTTCACCCAAACCCTAGCCCTTGCCACAGCAGAAGACCCGTCACATCATATTATTTTTAGACCCACCAAATTCTTATACTGAGACACAATTTCACACTCCCCCTCACATCACAGGCAGAGCTTAACTCTAACTGAAACACTATCAGCCGCATACCCCTTCCCAAATACCGAACCCTAACACTAGCCATGATTTTTGAAACAGAACAGTACCATGATTATCAGCATGGCTCATGTCTCACTGTAACACTGTAATTTAATCTCACTGTCGAACTCACTTCAGAGCCGAATCCCATATGTAACCCTAATCGTATCCTGCCCATACACCTTACAGAACCCCTTGTACTATCTCTAGCACTGGAGTCTGTGCCTCACCCTTCAAGGTCAACATCATCGATATCACCCACAGCTCTCCATAAACCTGTCAATCAAACTCACACTCATCCTCACATCAGAGCCAGGAAGTTACTGTAAACATATCGTTATCCTTCCCTTCCACATTACCAAACACTTATCTCTAACCCTAGTCCTGGCCGTAGCACCAGAACACTCACATCATTTTATTGTCAACACCACCAGATACTTCACCTGAGACACAATCTCTCACTCACCCTCACATCACAGCCAGATGCAAACTCTAACCAAATCCCAGTCAGCCCTGTACACTTTCACAGACACTGAACCCTTACCCAGGCCCTGACTCTTGGAAGAGGCCACTACCATGAATAACAACATCACCCATTTCTCACTGTGACACTGTAATTCAATATCACTGTGGCCCTCACATCAGAGCCAGATCCAAAATGTTACTCTAAACCTTTCTAGCCATACTGCTTACCCATCCTGTAACTCTAACCCGAGCCTCGCCTGTTGACATACTCACTCATGGTCAACAATGGCATCATCCAGAGCTCACCAGAAACCTTTCTATCAGTCTTGCCTTCATCCTCACATCAGAACAAGATCCTTACTGTAAACGCAGTGCTATCCTACTCATGCACATTACTGAACACTTTACTGTAACCCTATCCCTGGAACCTGCATTGTCCACACACCACCATATTTTGGTCTGCCCCACCAAATCCAAATACCAAGACACAATCTTGCACTCACACCCATATCAAACCAGGACACTAACTCTAACTGAAACCCTTTCAGACCCATAAACCTACCCAAATACCGAACGCTAACACAACAGCTGACACTAAGAACAGACCCTACCCTGGATATTGGCGCCACCCATGTCTCACTGCAATACTGTAGATCAATCTCACTGTCGCCCTCACATCAGACCCGAATCCAAAATGTAGCCATAAATCTATACTCTCCATACAACTTAGCGAACCTCTACATCATTCCTACCACTTGCCCAAGGACCTGATCTTCACTGTCAACATTGGCATCACCCACAGCTCACCGTTAACCTGTCGCTCAATGTCTCACTCATGCTCACATAAGAGCCATATCCTTAGTGTAAACATAGCACTATCATGCTCATACATATTATCGAACACATAAGCCAAACCCTAGCAATTGCCGCAGCACCAGCCCTTCACATCATTTTATTTTCCTCCCCAAGAAATGCTTAACATGAGCCACAATCTCGCACTCACCCTCACATCACATCAGGATGTAACATCTAACCAAAACCCAAACAGCACCGTAAAGCTTCCAAAACGCTGAACTCTAACCATAGCCTTGAGACTTGGAACAGACCCTACCAAGTATATTGACGTCACCCATGTCTCACTGAAACACGGTATTCATTCTCACTGTCACCCTCACATCAAAATTGAACACTAAGTGTACCCATAAACCTTTCCTATCCGTAAACCTTTTCGAACCACTAAACCTAACCCTGGACCTGGCCCCTCGACATGAAACCTCGTAGTAAACTTCGACATCAGCCACAGCATATTACAAACCACTCTCTCAATACCACCCTGTCTCTAACATCAGAACCACATCCCCACTCTAACCATAGTACTAGATGGCCCATACAAATGACCAAACACTTAACCACACCCTAGCACTGTTCAGTGCTCTAAACTCCTCTCCTTCATTTTAGTGTCAGACCACCAAATCCTAAACCTGAGGCATAATCTCGCACACACCTTCACATCACAGCTCGACACTAACTCAACCCAAAACTGTACCAGCCCCATAAACCTACCCCAAAACCGAAACCTAACCCTTTCCCTGACACTTAGAACAGGCCCTACCATGGACATCAACGTCCGCCATGACTCCATGTAACACTGTAGTTAAATCTCGCAGTCGTCGTTACATCAGAACCAAATCCATAATATAACCACAATATTATTCTGGCCATATAGCTTTACAAATACCTAAACATAACCCCAGATCTTGCCGGTGCACCTGAACCCTCATGGTCAACATTGACATCACCATCAGCTCACCGTACACCTGTTGTTCTGTGTCGCACTCATCCTCACGTCAGAGCCAGATCCTTAGTGTAAACATAGTGATATCGTGCCTATATATGTTATCAAACACTTAACCCTAACCCTAGGCCTTGCCACAGCACCAGACTCTTCACATCATTTTATTTTCAGCCCCACCACATCCTTATACTGAGACAAAATCTCGCATTCACCCTCACACCAGAGCCAGACCGTAACTCTAAACAAAACACTATTAGCATCATATACGTTCCCAAACACCAAACCCTAACCACAACCCGGACTTTTCTAACAAACCAGTACCATGAATATCAATATCACTGATGTCTCACTGTAACACTCTAATTCTATCTCACTGTCGAACTCACATCAGAGCTGAATCCCTTATGTAACCGTACCCCTATCCTGCCTGTACAACTTACCGAATCCATAACCGTATCCCTAGGACAGTACCATGCATCTGACAGTACATGGTCAACATTGACAACATCCACAGCTCACCGCAAACCTCTCGATCATACTCTAACTCATCCTCACATAAGAGCCAGATTCTTATTATAATCGTAGCACTATCCTGCCCGTACACATTACCGAACACTTAACCCTAGCCCTGACACTAGCAAGAGACCTATCACATCATTTTATTTTCAGCCCCACCAAATGCTTTACCTGAGCCAAAATCTTGCACTCACACTCACATCACAGCCAGACCATAACTCTACCCAAAACTGTGCAAGACCCGTAAATCTACCCAAACACTAAACCCTTTCCATTGGGATGCTCTAAGAAGAGATCCCACCATGGATATCGATGACACCGATGACTCACAGTAACCCTGTAGTTCAATCTCGCTGTCGCCGTCACATCAGACCCGAATGCGAAATGTAATCATAACTGAATACTGGCCATACCACTTAGCGAACACCTAACCCTAACCCTAGCTCTCGCCCATGCACTTGACCCTCATGGTCAATATTGGCATCACTCACAGATCACTGTAAACCGGTGGATCAAACTCCCCCTCATCCTCACATCAGAGTCAGATCCTTATGGTAAATGTAGCGCTATACTTACCTTACACATTACCCAACGCTTAACAATATCCGTAGCCCATGGACTAGCATCAGACCCCTCACATCACTTTATTTTTGGCCAAGCAAATGCTTAACCTGAGCCACAACTCGCACACACCCTCACATCACAGCAGGATGTAAAGTCGAAAGAAATCCCTATCAACTCCGTAATCCTTCCCAAACACCGAAATCTAACCATAGCCTGACTCTTGGTAATGATCCTACAATGAATAATGACATCACTCTTGTCTAACTGCAACACTGTAATTAAATCACACTGTCACCCTCATATCAGAATAGGATCCTAAACACAACCACAACCCTTTCCTGGACTTACTCCTTTTCAAACTCCTAAATTTAACACTAGACCTGGCCTGTGGACCTCAAACCTCACAATAAACATCAACATCAGCCACCGCTTATCATAAACCAGTCGCTCAATATCTCCCTCTCCCTCAAATCAGGGCCACATCCTCACTGCTACTGTATTGCTAGACGGCCCATACTCATTATTGAACACTTAACCGTAACCCTAGCACTGTCCCATGCTCTGGAGTCCTCACTTTTATTTTAGTATCAGCCCACCAAATCTTAACCAGAGCCATAATCTCGCAGTCACCCTCACATCACAGCCAGACCCTAACTCTACCCAAAACCGTATCGGCCCTGTAAAACTATGCAAACACCGAAACCTAACACTACCCTGTCACTTAGAACAGACCCTAACATGTATATCGACATCACCCATGTCTCACTGTAACATGGCAGTTCAATTTCGCTGCTGCCCTCACATCAGACCCGAATCTGAGATGTAATCATAATCCTATACTGGCCGTACAGCTTAACAAACACTTAACCCCAACCCTAGCTCTCACCCACGGACATGAAACTCCTGGTCAACATTGACATCACCCACAGCTCACCATAAACCTGTCGATCATACTCAACACTCATTGTCAGATGAGACCCAGATCTTTACTGTAAACATAGAACTATCCTGCCCTTACACATTTCCGAACACAACCCTAAACCTAGCTCAGCACTAGCACCAGACCTGTCACATCATTTTTATTTACAGTCTCACCAAATGCTTAACCTGAGCCACTCACCCTCACATCACAGCAGGATTCAAAGTCTAACTGAAACCTTTTCAGCGCCGTAATCCCTCCCAAACAGTGAAATCTCAACATAGCCCTGACTCTTGGAACATACCGTACCATGGATATCGACATCACCCATGTCTCACTGTAACAATGTAATTCAATCTCACTGTCAGCCTCACAACAGAACCGAGAACTAAATGTAATCATAACCCTTTCTTACACGTACACCTTTTCAAACCCATAAAACTAACCCTAGACAATGCCCCTGCACCTAAAACCTCATGATAAACTTCGACATCAGCCACAGCTTTTCATACACCTGTCTCTCAAAATCGCCCCCTACCTCATATCCGGGCCACATCCTCACTGTAACTGTAGTACTAGACGGCACATACGCATTTCCAAACACTTGACCCTAACCCTAATACAGTCCCATGCTCTGAACTCACCTTAATTTTAGTATTACCGTCCAAAATCCTAAAGCTGTGGCATAATCACGCAATCACGCTCACATCATAGCCAGACCCTAACTCTACCCAAAATCGTATTAGCTCCATAAACCCTCACAAACACCAAACCCTAATCCTAGCCCTGACACATAGAATGTTCCCTAACATGGATATCGATGCCACCGCTTTCTCTCTGCAATGCAATAGTTCAATCTCACTGTCACACTCACATCAGACCCGAAACCGAAATATAACCATAGCCGTACACTTGAAGTATAAGTTAACGAACACCTAACCCTAGCAGTAGCTCTCAAGTGTAGTCCTGACCCCACATGGTGATCATTGACATCACCCACAGCTCACCGTAACCCAGTCGCTCAATGTCGCACTCATCTTCATATCAGAGGCAGACCCTTAGCTTAAACACAGCGCTATCGTGCCTGCACTTAATTATGAACACTTAACCCAAACCCTAGCCCGTGCCACAGCACCAGACACTTCACATCGTTTTATTTTCAGTCCCACAAGATCCTTATACTGAGACACAATCTTGTACTCACCCTCACATCAGAAATATACCCTAACTCTAAAACCCTATTAGCGCCATACACCTTCCCAATCCCCAAACCCTAAACATAGCCCTGACTTTTTGAACAGACCAGGACCATTAATATCGACATCCCTTACGTTTCACAGTTCCACTGCAATTCAGTCTCGCTGCCGTACTCACATCAGAGCCAAATCCCATACATAACCATATCCCTTACCTGCCCATACAACTTTCCGAATGCCTAGCTCTAACCCTAGCACTGTTTCCTGCAACTGACCCTTCATGGTCAACGTCGACTTCATCCACAGCTCTCCATTAAACCGTGGATCAAACTCACACTCATCCTCACATCAGAACCAGATCCTTACTCTAAACATAGTGTTATCCTTCCCTTCCACATTACCGATCACTTATCCCAACCCTTGCCCTGGTTCAAGCATCAGACCCAGCACATCATTTTGTAGTCAACCAAACCAGATGCTTTACCTGCGAAATAATCTTGCGCTCACACTCACATCACAGTCGGATGCAAACTCTAACTGAACCCCGGTCTACCCTGTACAATTACACAAAAAATGAACCCTAACCCAGGCCCAGACACTTGGGAAAAGTATCTACCATGAATATCGATGTCACCAATTTCTCACTGAGACACTGTAATCCAATATTGCTTTTGCCCTCACATAAGAGCCAAATCCTAAATGTAACTATAACTGTATCGAGGCCGTACAGCTAACTGAACCTCGAACTTTAACCCGAGCCCTCGCCTGTTGACATGATCACTCATGGTCAACATTGGCATCACCCACAGCTCATCATAAACCTTTCTCTCTATCTCGCCATCATCCTCACATCAGAACAAGTTTCTTATTGTAAACGCAGTGCTATCCTACTCGTACACATTACCGAACTCTTAACCCTAACCCTAGCACTGGAAACTACTTTGTCCACACACCGTAATTTTATGGTCTGCCCCAACAAATCCAAATCCCGAGACACAGTCTTGCAGTCACCCTCACATCACACCAAGACACTAACTCTAAACAAAACCATACCAGCCCCATAAACTTACCAAAACACTGAAATCTAACACTGGCCCTGACAATTAGAACAAAGCCTACCATGGATATTGGCCTCACCCATATCCCACTGCAAGACTGTAGTTCAATCTCACTGTCACCCAAACATCAGACCCGAATCTGAAATGTAAGCATAACCCTATGCTGTTCGTACAACTTAACGAACCCCTAACCCAATCTTAGCTCTCGCCTATGACCTGACCATCACTGTCAACATTGGCATCACCCACAGCTCACCGTTAACCTGTCCCTCAATGTCACACTTATCCTCACATCAGAAACAGATCCTTAATGTAAACCTAGCACTATTGTGCCCGTACATATTAAAGAACACTTCACCCAAACCCTAGCCCTTGCCACAGCAGAAGACCCGTCACATCATATTATTTTTAGACCCACCAAATTCTTATACTGAGACACAATTTCACACTCCCCCTCACATCACAGGCAGAGCTTAACTCTAACTGAAACACTATCAGCCGCATACCCCTTCCCAAATACCGAACCCTAACACTAGCCATGATTTTTGAAACAGAACAGTACCATGATTATCAGCATGGCTCATGTCTCACTGTAACACTGTAATTTAATCTCACTGTCGAACTCACTTCAGAGCCGAATCCCATATGTAACCCTAATCGTATCCTGCCCATACACCTTACAGAACCCCTTGTACTATCTCTAGCACTGGAGTCTGTGCCTCACCCTTCAAGGTCAACATCATCGATATCACCCACAGCTCTCCATAAACCTGTCAATCAAACTCACACTCATCCTCACATCAGAGCCAGGAAGTTACTGTAAACATATCGTTATCCTTCCCTTCCACATTACCAAACACTTATCTCTAACCCTAGTCCTGGCCGTAGCACCAGAACACTCACATCATTTTATTGTCAACACCACCAGATACTTCACCTGAGACACAATCTCTCACTCACCCTCACATCACAGCCAGATGCAAACTCTAACCAAATCCCAGTCAGCCCTGTACACTTTCACAGACACTGAACCCTTACCCAGGCCCTGACTCTTGGAAGAGGCCACTACCATGAATAACAACATCACCCATTTCTCACTGTGACACTGTAATTCAATATCACTGTGGCCCTCACATCAGAGCCAGATCCAAAATGTTACTCTAAACCTTTCTAGCCATACTGCTTACCCATCCTGTAACTCTAACCCGAGCCTCGCCTGTTGACATACTCACTCATGGTCAACAATGGCATCATCCAGAGCTCACCAGAAACCTTTCTATCAGTCTTGCCTTCATCCTCACATCAGAACAAGATCCTTACTGTAAACGCAGTGCTATCCTACTCATGCACATTACTGAACACTTTACTGTAACCCTATCCCTGGAACCTGCATTGTCCACACACCACCATATTTTGGTCTGCCCCACCAAATCCAAATACCAAGACACAATCTTGCACTCACACCCATATCAAACCAGGACACTAACTCTAACTGAAACCCTTTCAGACCCATAAACCTACCCAAATACCGAACGCTAACACAACAGCTGACACTAAGAACAGACCCTACCCTGGATATTGGCGCCACCCATGTCTCACTGCAATACTGTAGATCAATCTCACTGTCGCCCTCACATCAGACCCGAATCCAAAATGTAGCCATAAATCTATACTCTCCATACAACTTAGCGAACCTCTACATCATTCCTACCACTTGCCCAAGGACCTGATCTTCACTGTCAACATTGGCATCACCCACAGCTCACCGTTAACCTGTCGCTCAATGTCTCACTCATGCTCACATAAGAGCCATATCCTTAGTGTAAACATAGCACTATCATGCTCATACATATTATCGAACACATAAGCCAAACCCTAGCAATTGCCGCAGCACCAGCCCTTCACATCATTTTATTTTCCTCCCCAAGAAATGCTTAACATGAGCCACAATCTCGCACTCACCCTCACATCACATCAGGATGTAACATCTAACCAAAACCCAAACAGCACCGTAAAGCTTCCAAAACGCTGAACTCTAACCATAGCCTTGAGACTTGGAACAGACCCTACCAAGTATATTGACGTCACCCATGTCTCACTGAAACACGGTATTCATTCTCACTGTCACCCTCACATCAAAATTGAACACTAAGTGTACCCATAAACCTTTCCTATCCGTAAACCTTTTCGAACCACTAAACCTAACCCTGGACCTGGCCCCTCGACATGAAACCTCGTAGTAAACTTCGACATCAGCCACAGCATATTACAAACCACTCTCTCAATACCACCCTGTCTCTAACATCAGAACCACATCCCCACTCTAACCATAGTACTAGATGGCCCATACAAATGACCAAACACTTAACCACACCCTAGCACTGTTCAGTGCTCTAAACTCCTCTCCTTCATTTTAGTGTCAGACCACCAAATCCTAAACCTGAGGCATAATCTCGCACACACCTTCACATCACAGCTCGACACTAACTCAACCCAAAACTGTACCAGCCCCATAAACCTACCCCAAAACCGAAACCTAACCCTTTCCCTGACACTTAGAACAGGCCCTACCATGGACATCAACGTCCGCCATGACTCCATGTAACACTGTAGTTAAATCTCGCAGTCGTCGTTACATCAGAACCAAATCCATAATATAACCACAATATTATTCTGGCCATATAGCTTTACAAATACCTAAACATAACCCCAGATCTTGCCGGTGCACCTGAACCCTCATGGTCAACATTGACATCACCATCAGCTCACCGTACACCTGTTGTTCTGTGTCGCACTCATCCTCACGTCAGAGCCAGATCCTTAGTGTAAACATAGTGATATCGTGCCTATATATGTTATCAAACACTTAACCCTAACCCTAGGCCTTGCCACAGCACCAGACTCTTCACATCATTTTATTTTCAGCCCCACCACATCCTTATACTGAGACAAAATCTCGCATTCACCCTCACACCAGAGCCAGACCGTAACTCTAAACAAAACACTATTAGCATCATATACGTTCCCAAACACCAAACCCTAACCACAACCCGGACTTTTCTAACAAACCAGTACCATGAATATCAATATCACTGATGTCTCACTGTAACACTCTAATTCTATCTCACTGTCGAACTCACATCAGAGCTGAATCCCTTATGTAACCGTACCCCTATCCTGCCTGTACAACTTACCGAATCCATAACCGTATCCCTAGGACAGTACCATGCATCTGACAGTACATGGTCAACATTGACAACATCCACAGCTCACCGCAAACCTCTCGATCATACTCTAACTCATCCTCACATAAGAGCCAGATTCTTATTATAATCGTAGCACTATCCTGCCCGTACACATTACCGAACACTTAACCCTAGCCCTGACACTAGCAAGAGACCTATCACATCATTTTATTTTCAGCCCCACCAAATGCTTTACCTGAGCCAAAATCTTGCACTCACACTCACATCACAGCCAGACCATAACTCTACCCAAAACTGTGCAAGACCCGTAAATCTACCCAAACACTAAACCCTTTCCATTGGGATGCTCTAAGAAGAGATCCCACCATGGATATCGATGACACCGATGACTCACAGTAACCCTGTAGTTCAATCTCGCTGTCGCCGTCACATCAGACCCGAATGCGAAATGTAATCATAACTGAATACTGGCCATACCACTTAGCGAACACCTAACCCTAACCCTAGCTCTCGCCCATGCACTTGACCCTCATGGTCAATATTGGCATCACTCACAGATCACTGTAAACCGGTGGATCAAACTCCCCCTCATCCTCACATCAGAGTCAGATCCTTATGGTAAATGTAGCGCTATACTTACCTTACACATTACCCAACGCTTAACAATATCCGTAGCCCATGGACTAGCATCAGACCCCTCACATCACTTTATTTTTGGCCAAGCAAATGCTTAACCTGAGCCACAACTCGCACACACCCTCACATCACAGCAGGATGTAAAGTCGAAAGAAATCCCTATCAACTCCGTAATCCTTCCCAAACACCGAAATCTAACCATAGCCTGACTCTTGGTAATGATCCTACAATGAATAATGACATCACTCTTGTCTAACTGCAACACTGTAATTAAATCACACTGTCACCCTCATATCAGAATAGGATCCTAAACACAACCACAACCCTTTCCTGGACTTACTCCTTTTCAAACTCCTAAATTTAACACTAGACCTGGCCTGTGGACCTCAAACCTCACAATAAACATCAACATCAGCCACCGCTTATCATAAACCAGTCGCTCAATATCTCCCTCTCCCTCAAATCAGGGCCACATCCTCACTGCTACTGTATTGCTAGACGGCCCATACTCATTATTGAACACTTAACCGTAACCCTAGCACTGTCCCATGCTCTGGAGTCCTCACTTTTATTTTAGTATCAGCCCACCAAATCTTAACCAGAGCCATAATCTCGCAGTCACCCTCACATCACAGCCAGACCCTAACTCTACCCAAAACCGTATCGGCCCTGTAAAACTATGCAAACACCGAAACCTAACACTACCCTGTCACTTAGAACAGACCCTAACATGTATATCGACATCACCCATGTCTCACTGTAACATGGCAGTTCAATTTCGCTGCTGCCCTCACATCAGACCCGAATCTGAGATGTAATCATAATCCTATACTGGCCGTACAGCTTAACAAACACTTAACCCCAACCCTAGCTCTCACCCACGGACATGAAACTCCTGGTCAACATTGACATCACCCACAGCTCACCATAAACCTGTCGATCATACTCAACACTCATTGTCAGATGAGACCCAGATCTTTACTGTAAACATAGAACTATCCTGCCCTTACACATTTCCGAACACAACCCTAAACCTAGCTCAGCACTAGCACCAGACCTGTCACATCATTTTTATTTACAGTCTCACCAAATGCTTAACCTGAGCCACTCACCCTCACATCACAGCAGGATTCAAAGTCTAACTGAAACCTTTTCAGCGCCGTAATCCCTCCCAAACAGTGAAATCTCAACATAGCCCTGACTCTTGGAACATACCGTACCATGGATATCGACATCACCCATGTCTCACTGTAACAATGTAATTCAATCTCACTGTCAGCCTCACAACAGAACCGAGAACTAAATGTAATCATAACCCTTTCTTACACGTACACCTTTTCAAACCCATAAAACTAACCCTAGACAATGCCCCTGCACCTAAACCCTCATGATAAACTTCGACATCAGCCACAGCTTTTCATACACCTGTCTCTCAAAATCGCCCCCTACCTCATATCCGGGCCACATCCTCACTGTAACTGTAGTACTAGACGGCACATACGCATTTCCAAACACTTGACCCTAACCCTAATACAGTCCCATGCTCTGAACTCACCTTAATTTTAGTATTACCGTCCAAAATCCTAAAGCTGTGGCATAATCACGCAATCACGCTCACATCATAGCCAGACCCTAACTCTACCCAAAATCGTATTAGCTCCATAAACCCTCACAAACACCAAACCCTAATCCTAGCCCTGACACATAGAATGTTCCCTAACATGGATATCGATGCCACCGCTTTCTCTCTGCAATGCAATAGTTCAATCTCACTGTCACACTCACATCAGACCCGAAACCGAAATATAACCATAGCCGTACACTTGAAGTATAAGTTAACGAACACCTAACCCTAGCAGTAGCTCTCAAGTGTAGTCCTGACCCCACATGGTGATCATTGACATCACCCACAGCTCACCGTAACCCAGTCGCTCAATGTCGCACTCATCTTCATATCAGAGGCAGACCCTTAGCTTAAACACAGCGCTATCGTGCCTGCACTTAATTATGAACACTTAACCCAAACCCTAGCCCGTGCCACAGCACCAGACACTTCACATCGTTTTATTTTCAGTCCCACAAGATCCTTATACTGAGACACAATCTTGTACTCACCCTCACATCAGAAATATACCCTAACTCTAAAACCCTATTAGCGCCATACACCTTCCCAATCCCCAAACCCTAAACATAGCCCTGACTTTTTGAACAGACCAGGACCATTAATATCGACATCCCTTACGTTTCACAGTTCCACTGCAATTCAGTCTCGCTGCCGTACTCACATCAGAGCCAAATCCCATACATAACCATATCCCTTACCTGCCCATACAACTTTCCGAATGCCTAGCTCTAACCCTAGCACTGTTTCCTGCAACTGACCCTTCATGGTCAACGTCGACTTCATCCACAGCTCTCCATTAAACCGTGGATCAAACTCACACTCATCCTCACATCAGAACCAGATCCTTACTCTAAACATAGTGTTATCCTTCCCTTCCACATTACCGATCACTTATCCCAACCCTTGCCCTGGTTCAAGCATCAGACCCAGCACATCATTTTGTAGTCAACCAAACCAGATGCTTTACCTGCGAAATAATCTTGCGCTCACACTCACATCACAGTCGGATGCAAACTCTAACTGAACCCCGGTCTACCCTGTACAATTACACAAAAAATGAACCCTAACCCAGGCCCAGACACTTGGGAAAAGTATCTACCATGAATATCGATGTCACCAATTTCTCACTGAGACACTGTAATCCAATATTGCTTTTGCCCTCACATAAGAGCCAAATCCTAAATGTAACTATAACTGTATCGAGGCCGTACAGCTAACTGAACCTCGAACTTTAACCCGAGCCCTCGCCTGTTGACATGATCACTCATGGTCAACATTGGCATCACCCACAGCTCATCATAAACCTTTCTCTCTATCTCGCCATCATCCTCACATCAGAACAAGTTTCTTATTGTAAACGCAGTGCTATCCTACTCGTACACATTACCGAACTCTTAACCCTAACCCTAGCACTGGAAACTACTTTGTCCACACACCGTAATTTTATGGTCTGCCCCAACAAATCCAAATCCCGAGACACAGTCTTGCAGTCACCCTCACATCACACCAAGACACTAACTCTAAACAAAACCATACCAGCCCCATAAACTTACCAAAACACTGAAATCTAACACTGGCCCTGACAATTAGAACAAAGCCTACCATGGATATTGGCCTCACCCATATCCCACTGCAAGACTGTAGTTCAATCTCACTGTCACCCAAACATCAGACCCGAATCTGAAATGTAAGCATAACCCTATGCTGTTCGTACAACTTAACGAACCCCTAACCCAATCTTAGCTCTCGCCTATGACCTGACCATCACTGTCAACATTGGCATCACCCACAGCTCACCGTTAACCTGTCCCTCAATGTCACACTTATCCTCACATCAGAAACAGATCCTTAATGTAAACCTAGCACTATTGTGCCCGTACATATTAAAGAACACTTCACCCAAACCCTAGCCCTTGCCACAGCAGAAGACCCGTCACATCATATTATTTTTAGACCCACCAAATTCTTATACTGAGACACAATTTCACACTCCCCCTCACATCACAGGCAGAGCTTAACTCTAACTGAAACACTATCAGCCGCATACCCCTTCCCAAATACCGAACCCTAACACTAGCCATGATTTTTGAAACAGAACAGTACCATGATTATCAGCATGGCTCATGTCTCACTGTAACACTGTAATTTAATCTCACTGTCGAACTCACTTCAGAGCCGAATCCCATATGTAACCCTAATCGTATCCTGCCCATACACCTTACAGAACCCCTTGTACTATCTCTAGCACTGGAGTCTGTGCCTCACCCTTCAAGGTCAACATCATCGATATCACCCACAGCTCTCCATAAACCTGTCAATCAAACTCACACTCATCCTCACATCAGAGCCAGGAAGTTACTGTAAACATATCGTTATCCTTCCCTTCCACATTACCAAACACTTATCTCTAACCCTAGTCCTGGCCGTAGCACCAGAACACTCACATCATTTTATTGTCAACACCACCAGATACTTCACCTGAGACACAATCTCTCACTCACCCTCACATCACAGCCAGATGCAAACTCTAACCAAATCCCAGTCAGCCCTGTACACTTTCACAGACACTGAACCCTTACCCAGGCCCTGACTCTTGGAAGAGGCCACTACCATGAATAACAACATCACCCATTTCTCACTGTGACACTGTAATTCAATATCACTGTGGCCCTCACATCAGAGCCAGATCCAAAATGTTACTCTAAACCTTTCTAGCCATACTGCTTACCCATCCTGTAACTCTAACCCGAGCCTCGCCTGTTGACATACTCACTCATGGTCAACAATGGCATCATCCAGAGCTCACCAGAAACCTTTCTATCAGTCTTGCCTTCATCCTCACATCAGAACAAGATCCTTACTGTAAACGCAGTGCTATCCTACTCATGCACATTACTGAACACTTTACTGTAACCCTATCCCTGGAACCTGCATTGTCCACACACCACCATATTTTGGTCTGCCCCACCAAATCCAAATACCAAGACACAATCTTGCACTCACACCCATATCAAACCAGGACACTAACTCTAACTGAAACCCTTTCAGACCCATAAACCTACCCAAATACCGAACGCTAACACAACAGCTGACACTAAGAACAGACCCTACCCTGGATATTGGCGCCACCCATGTCTCACTGCAATACTGTAGATCAATCTCACTGTCGCCCTCACATCAGACCCGAATCCAAAATGTAGCCATAAATCTATACTCTCCATACAACTTAGCGAACCTCTACATCATTCCTACCACTTGCCCAAGGACCTGATCTTCACTGTCAACATTGGCATCACCCACAGCTCACCGTTAACCTGTCGCTCAATGTCTCACTCATGCTCACATAAGAGCCATATCCTTAGTGTAAACATAGCACTATCATGCTCATACATATTATCGAACACATAAGCCAAACCCTAGCAATTGCCGCAGCACCAGCCCTTCACATCATTTTATTTTCCTCCCCAAGAAATGCTTAACATGAGCCACAATCTCGCACTCACCCTCACATCACATCAGGATGTAACATCTAACCAAAACCCAAACAGCACCGTAAAGCTTCCAAAACGCTGAACTCTAACCATAGCCTTGAGACTTGGAACAGACCCTACCAAGTATATTGACGTCACCCATGTCTCACTGAAACACGGTATTCATTCTCACTGTCACCCTCACATCAAAATTGAACACTAAGTGTACCCATAAACCTTTCCTATCCGTAAACCTTTTCGAACCACTAAACCTAACCCTGGACCTGGCCCCTCGACATGAAACCTCGTAGTAAACTTCGACATCAGCCACAGCATATTACAAACCACTCTCTCAATACCACCCTGTCTCTAACATCAGAACCACATCCCCACTCTAACCATAGTACTAGATGGCCCATACAAATGACCAAACACTTAACCACACCCTAGCACTGTTCAGTGCTCTAAACTCCTCTCCTTCATTTTAGTGTCAGACCACCAAATCCTAAACCTGAGGCATAATCTCGCACACACCTTCACATCACAGCTCGACACTAACTCAACCCAAAACTGTACCAGCCCCATAAACCTACCCCAAAACCGAAACCTAACCCTTTCCCTGACACTTAGAACAGGCCCTACCATGGACATCAACGTCCGCCATGACTCCATGTAACACTGTAGTTAAATCTCGCAGTCGTCGTTACATCAGAACCAAATCCATAATATAACCACAATATTATTCTGGCCATATAGCTTTACAAATACCTAAACATAACCCCAGATCTTGCCGGTGCACCTGAACCCTCATGGTCAACATTGACATCACCATCAGCTCACCGTACACCTGTTGTTCTGTGTCGCACTCATCCTCACGTCAGAGCCAGATCCTTAGTGTAAACATAGTGATATCGTGCCTATATATGTTATCAAACACTTAACCCTAACCCTAGGCCTTGCCACAGCACCAGACTCTTCACATCATTTTATTTTCAGCCCCACCACATCCTTATACTGAGACAAAATCTCGCATTCACCCTCACACCAGAGCCAGACCGTAACTCTAAACAAAACACTATTAGCATCATATACGTTCCCAAACACCAAACCCTAACCACAACCCGGACTTTTCTAACAAACCAGTACCATGAATATCAATATCACTGATGTCTCACTGTAACACTCTAATTCTATCTCACTGTCGAACTCACATCAGAGCTGAATCCCTTATGTAACCGTACCCCTATCCTGCCTGTACAACTTACCGAATCCATAACCGTATCCCTAGGACAGTACCATGCATCTGACAGTACATGGTCAACATTGACAACATCCACAGCTCACCGCAAACCTCTCGATCATACTCTAACTCATCCTCACATAAGAGCCAGATTCTTATTATAATCGTAGCACTATCCTGCCCGAACACATTACCGAACACTTAACCCTAGCCCTGACACTAGCAAGAGACCTATCACATCATTTTATTTTCAGCCCCACCAAATGCTTTACCTGAGCCAAAATCTTGCACTCACACTCACATCACAGCCAGACCATAACTCTACCCAAAACTGTGCAAGACCCGTAAATCTACCCAAACACTAAACCCTTTCCATTGGGATGCTCTAAGAAGAGATCCCACCATGGATATCGATGACACCGATGACTCACAGTAACCCTGTAGTTCAATCTCGCTGTCGCCGTCACATCAGACCCGAATGCGAAATGTAATCATAACTGAATACTGGCCATACCACTTAGCGAACACCTAACCCTAACCCTAGCTCTCGCCCATGCACTTGACCCTCATGGTCAATATTGGCATCACTCACAGATCACTGTAAACCGGTGGATCAAACTCCCCCTCATCCTCACATCAGAGTCAGATCCTTATGGTAAATGTAGCGCTATACTTACCTTACACATTACCCAACGCTTAACAATATCCGTAGCCCATGGACTAGCATCAGACCCCTCACATCACTTTATTTTTGGCCAAGCAAATGCTTAACCTGAGCCACAACTCGCACACACCCTCACATCACAGCAGGATGTAAAGTCGAAAGAAATCCCTATCAACTCCGTAATCCTTCCCAAACACCGAAATCTAACCATAGCCTGACTCTTGGTAATGATCCTACAATGAATAATGACATCACTCTTGTCTAACTGCAACACTGTAATTAAATCACACTGTCACCCTCATATCAGAATAGGATCCTAAACACAACCACAACCCTTTCCTGGACTTACTCCTTTTCAAACTCCTAAATTTAACACTAGACCTGGCCTGTGGACCTCAAACCTCACAATAAACATCAACATCAGCCACCGCTTATCATAAACCAGTCGCTCAATATCTCCCTCTCCCTCAAATCAGGGCCACATCCTCACTGCTACTGTATTGCTAGACGGCCCATACTCATTATTGAACACTTAACCGTAACCCTAGCACTGTCCCATGCTCTGGAGTCCTCACTTTTATTTTAGTATCAGCCCACCAAATCTTAACCAGAGCCATAATCTCGCAGTCACCCTCACATCACAGCCAGACCCTAACTCTACCCAAAACCGTATCGGCCCTGTAAAACTATGCAAACACCGAAACCTAACACTACCCTGTCACTTAGAACAGACCCTAACATGTATATCGACATCACCCATGTCTCACTGTAACATGGCAGTTCAATTTCGCTGCTGCCCTCACATCAGACCCGAATCTGAGATGTAATCATAATCCTATACTGGCCGTACAGCTTAACAAACACTTAACCCCAACCCTAGCTCTCACCCACGGACATGAAACTCCTGGTCAACATTGACATCACCCACAGCTCACCATAAACCTGTCGATCATACTCAACACTCATTGTCAGATGAGACCCAGATCTTTACTGTAAACATAGAACTATCCTGCCCTTACACATTTCCGAACACAACCCTAAACCTAGCTCAGCACTAGCACCAGACCTGTCACATCATTTTTATTTACAGTCTCACCAAATGCTTAACCTGAGCCACTCACCCTCACATCACAGCAGGATTCAAAGTCTAACTGAAACCTTTTCAGCGCCGTAATCCCTCCCAAACAGTGAAATCTCAACATAGCCCTGACTCTTGGAACATACCGTACCATGGATATCGACATCACCCATGTCTCACTGTAACAATGTAATTCAATCTCACTGTCAGCCTCACAACAGAACCGAGAACTAAATGTAATCATAACCCTTTCTTACACGTACACCTTTTCAAACCCATAAAACTAACCCTAGACAATGCCCCTGCACCTAAAACCTCATGATAAACTTCGACATCAGCCACAGCTTTTCATACACCTGTCTCTCAAAATCGCCCCCTACCTCATATCCGGGCCACATCCTCACTGTAACTGTAGTACTAGACGGCACATACGCATTTCCAAACACTTGACCCTAACCCTAATACAGTCCCATGCTCTGAACTCACCTTAATTTTAGTATTACCGTCCAAAATCCTAAAGCTGTGGCATAATCACGCAATCACGCTCACATCATAGCCAGACCCTAACTCTACCCAAAATCGTATTAGCTCCATAAACCCTCACAAACACCAAACCCTAATCCTAGCCCTGACACATAGAATGTTCCCTAACATGGATATCGATGCCACCGCTTTCTCTCTGCAATGCAATAGTTCAATCTCACTGTCACACTCACATCAGACCCGAAACCGAAATATAACCATAGCCGTACACTTGAAGTATAAGTTAACGAACACCTAACCCTAGCAGTAGCTCTCAAGTGTAGTCCTGACCCCACATGGTGATCATTGACATCACCCACAGCTCACCGTAACCCAGTCGCTCAATGTCGCACTCATCTTCATATCAGAGGCAGACCCTTAGCTTAAACACAGCGCTATCGTGCCTGCACTTAATTATGAACACTTAACCCAAACCCTAGCCCGTGCCACAGCACCAGACACTTCACATCGTTTTATTTTCAGTCCCACAAGATCCTTATACTGAGACACAATCTTGTACTCACCCTCACATCAGAAATATACCCTAACTCTAAAACCCTATTAGCGCCATACACCTTCCCAATCCCCAAACCCTAAACATAGCCCTGACTTTTTGAACAGACCAGGACCATTAATATCGACATCCCTTACGTTTCACAGTTCCACTGCAATTCAGTCTCGCTGCCGTACTCACATCAGAGCCAAATCCCATACATAACCATATCCCTTACCTGCCCATACAACTTTCCGAATGCCTAGCTCTAACCCTAGCACTGTTTCCTGCAACTGACCCTTCATGGTCAACGTCGACTTCATCCACAGCTCTCCATTAAACCGTGGATCAAACTCACACTCATCCTCACATCAGAACCAGATCCTTACTCTAAACATAGTGTTATCCTTCCCTTCCACATTACCGATCACTTATCCCAACCCTTGCCCTGGTTCAAGCATCAGACCCAGCACATCATTTTGTAGTCAACCAAACCAGATGCTTTACCTGCGAAATAATCTTGCGCTCACACTCACATCACAGTCGGATGCAAACTCTAACTGAACCCCGGTCTACCCTGTACAATTACACAAAAAATGAACCCTAACCCAGGCCCAGACACTTGGGAAAAGTATCTACCATGAATATCGATGTCACCAATTTCTCACTGAGACACTGTAATCCAATATTGCTTTTGCCCTCACATAAGAGCCAAATCCTAAATGTAACTATAACTGTATCGAGGCCGTACAGCTAACTGAACCTCGAACTTTAACCCGAGCCCTCGCCTGTTGACATGATCACTCATGGTCAACATTGGCATCACCCACAGCTCATCATAAACCTTTCTCTCTATCTCGCCATCATCCTCACATCAGAACAAGTTTCTTATTGTAAACGCAGTGCTATCCTACTCGTACACATTACCGAACTCTTAACCCTAACCCTAGCACTGGAAACTACTTTGTCCACACACCGTAATTTTATGGTCTGCCCCAACAAATCCAAATCCCGAGACACAGTCTTGCAGTCACCCTCACATCACACCAAGACACTAACTCTAAACAAAACCATACCAGCCCCATAAACTTACCAAAACACTGAAATCTAACACTGGCCCTGACAATTAGAACAAAGCCTACCATGGATATTGGCCTCACCCATATCCCACTGCAAGACTGTAGTTCAATCTCACTGTCACCCAAACATCAGACCCGAATCTGAAATGTAAGCATAACCCTATGCTGTTCGTACAACTTAACGAACCCCTAACCCAATCTTAGCTCTCGCCTATGACCTGACCATCACTGTCAACATTGGCATCACCCACAGCTCACCGTTAACCTGTCCCTCAATGTCACACTTATCCTCACATCAGAAACAGATCCTTAATGTAAACCTAGCACTATTGTGCCCGTACATATTAAAGAACACTTCACCCAAACCCTAGCCCTTGCCACAGCAGAAGACCCGTCACATCATATTATTTTTAGACCCACCAAATTCTTATACTGAGACACAATTTCACACTCCCCCTCACATCACAGGCAGAGCTTAACTCTAACTGAAACACTATCAGCCGCATACCCCTTCCCAAATACCGAACCCTAACACTAGCCATGATTTTTGAAACAGAACAGTACCATGATTATCAGCATGGCTCATGTCTCACTGTAACACTGTAATTTAATCTCACTGTCGAACTCACTTCAGAGCCGAATCCCATATGTAACCCTAATCGTATCCTGCCCATACACCTTACAGAACCCCTTGTACTATCTCTAGCACTGGAGTCTGTGCCTCACCCTTCAAGGTCAACATCATCGATATCACCCACAGCTCTCCATAAACCTGTCAATCAAACTCACACTCATCCTCACATCAGAGCCAGGAAGTTACTGTAAACATATCGTTATCCTTCCCTTCCACATTACCAAACACTTATCTCTAACCCTAGTCCTGGCCGTAGCACCAGAACACTCACATCATTTTATTGTCAACACCACCAGATACTTCACCTGAGACACAATCTCTCACTCACCCTCACATCACAGCCAGATGCAAACTCTAACCAAATCCCAGTCAGCCCTGTACACTTTCACAGACACTGAACCCTTACCCAGGCCCTGACTCTTGGAAGAGGCCACTACCATGAATAACAACATCACCCATTTCTCACTGTGACACTGTAATTCAATATCACTGTGGCCCTCACATCAGAGCCAGATCCAAAATGTTACTCTAAACCTTTCTAGCCATACTGCTTACCCATCCTGTAACTCTAACCCGAGCCTCGCCTGTTGACATACTCACTCATGGTCAACAATGGCATCATCCAGAGCTCACCAGAAACCTTTCTATCAGTCTTGCCTTCATCCTCACATCAGAACAAGATCCTTACTGTAAACGCAGTGCTATCCTACTCATGCACATTACTGAACACTTTACTGTAACCCTATCCCTGGAACCTGCATTGTCCACACACCACCATATTTTGGTCTGCCCCACCAAATCCAAATACCAAGACACAATCTTGCACTCACACCCATATCAAACCAGGACACTAACTCTAACTGAAACCCTTTCAGACCCATAAACCTACCCAAATACCGAACGCTAACACAACAGCTGACACTAAGAACAGACCCTACCCTGGATATTGGCGCCACCCATGTCTCACTGCAATACTGTAGATCAATCTCACTGTCGCCCTCACATCAGACCCGAATCCAAAATGTAGCCATAAATCTATACTCTCCATACAACTTAGCGAACCTCTACATCATTCCTACCACTTGCCCAAGGACCTGATCTTCACTGTCAACATTGGCATCACCCACAGCTCACCGTTAACCTGTCGCTCAATGTCTCACTCATGCTCACATAAGAGCCATATCCTTAGTGTAAACATAGCACTATCATGCTCATACATATTATCGAACACATAAGCCAAACCCTAGCAATTGCCGCAGCACCAGCCCTTCACATCATTTTATTTTCCTCCCCAAGAAATGCTTAACATGAGCCACAATCTCGCACTCACCCTCACATCACATCAGGATGTAACATCTAACCAAAACCCAAACAGCACCGTAAAGCTTCCAAAACGCTGAACTCTAACCATAGCCTTGAGACTTGGAACAGACCCTACCAAGTATATTGACGTCACCCATGTCTCACTGAAACACGGTATTCATTCTCACTGTCACCCTCACATCAAAATTGAACACTAAGTGTACCCATAAACCTTTCCTATCCGTAAACCTTTTCGAACCACTAAACCTAACCCTGGACCTGGCCCCTCGACATGAAACCTCGTAGTAAACTTCGACATCAGCCACAGCATATTACAAACCACTCTCTCAATACCACCCTGTCTCTAACATCAGAACCACATCCCCACTCTAACCATAGTACTAGATGGCCCATACAAATGACCAAACACTTAACCACACCCTAGCACTGTTCAGTGCTCTAAACTCCTCTCCTTCATTTTAGTGTCAGACCACCAAATCCTAAACCTGAGGCATAATCTCGCACACACCTTCACATCACAGCTCGACACTAACTCAACCCAAAACTGTACCAGCCCCATAAACCTACCCCAAAACCGAAACCTAACCCTTTCCCTGACACTTAGAACAGGCCCTACCATGGACATCAACGTCCGCCATGACTCCATGTAACACTGTAGTTAAATCTCGCAGTCGTCGTTACATCAGAACCAAATCCATAATATAACCACAATATTATTCTGGCCATATAGCTTTACAAATACCTAAACATAACCCCAGATCTTGCCGGTGCACCTGAACCCTCATGGTCAACATTGACATCACCATCAGCTCACCGTACACCTGTTGTTCTGTGTCGCACTCATCCTCACGTCAGAGCCAGATCCTTAGTGTAAACATAGTGATATCGTGCCTATATATGTTATCAAACACTTAACCCTAACCCTAGGCCTTGCCACAGCACCAGACTCTTCACATCATTTTATTTTCAGCCCCACCACATCCTTATACTGAGACAAAATCTCGCATTCACCCTCACACCAGAGCCAGACCGTAACTCTAAACAAAACACTATTAGCATCATATACGTTCCCAAACACCAAACCCTAACCACAACCCGGACTTTTCTAACAAACCAGTACCATGAATATCAATATCACTGATGTCTCACTGTAACACTCTAATTCTATCTCACTGTCGAACTCACATCAGAGCTGAATCCCTTATGTAACCGTACCCCTATCCTGCCTGTACAACTTACCGAATCCATAACCGTATCCCTAGGACAGTACCATGCATCTGACAGTACATGGTCAACATTGACAACATCCACAGCTCACCGCAAACCTCTCGATCATACTCTAACTCATCCTCACATAAGAGCCAGATTCTTATTATAATCGTAGCACTATCCTGCCCGAACACATTACCGAACACTTAACCCTAGCCCTGACACTAGCAAGAGACCTATCACATCATTTTATTTTCAGCCCCACCAAATGCTTTACCTGAGCCAAAATCTTGCACTCACACTCACATCACAGCCAGACCATAACTCTACCCAAAACTGTGCAAGACCCGTAAATCTACCCAAACACTAAACCCTTTCCATTGGGATGCTCTAAGAAGAGATCCCACCATGGATATCGATGACACCGATGACTCACAGTAACCCTGTAGTTCAATCTCGCTGTCGCCGTCACATCAGACCCGAATGCGAAATGTAATCATAACTGAATACTGGCCATACCACTTAGCGAACACCTAACCCTAACCCTAGCTCTCGCCCATGCACTTGACCCTCATGGTCAATATTGGCATCACTCACAGATCACTGTAAACCGGTGGATCAAACTCCCCCTCATCCTCACATCAGAGTCAGATCCTTATGGTAAATGTAGCGCTATACTTACCTTACACATTACCCAACGCTTAACAATATCCGTAGCCCATGGACTAGCATCAGACCCCTCACATCACTTTATTTTTGGCCAAGCAAATGCTTAACCTGAGCCACAACTCGCACACACCCTCACATCACAGCAGGATGTAAAGTCGAAAGAAATCCCTATCAACTCCGTAATCCTTCCCAAACACCGAAATCTAACCATAGCCTGACTCTTGGTAATGATCCTACAATGAATAATGACATCACTCTTGTCTAACTGCAACACTGTAATTAAATCACACTGTCACCCTCATATCAGAATAGGATCCTAAACACAACCACAACCCTTTCCTGGACTTACTCCTTTTCAAACTCCTAAATTTAACACTAGACCTGGCCTGTGGACCTCAAACCTCACAATAAACATCAACATCAGCCACCGCTTATCATAAACCAGTCGCTCAATATCTCCCTCTCCCTCAAATCAGGGCCACATCCTCACTGCTACTGTATTGCTAGACGGCCCATACTCATTATTGAACACTTAACCGTAACCCTAGCACTGTCCCATGCTCTGGAGTCCTCACTTTTATTTTAGTATCAGCCCACCAAATCTTAACCAGAGCCATAATCTCGCAGTCACCCTCACATCACAGCCAGACCCTAACTCTACCCAAAACCGTATCGGCCCTGTAAAACTATGCAAACACCGAAACCTAACACTACTCTGTCACTTAGAACAGACCCTAACATGTATATCGACATCACCCATGTCTCACTGTAACATGGCAGTTCAATTTCGCTGCTGCCCTCACATCAGACCCGAATCTGAGATGTAATCATAATCCTATACTGGCCGTACAGCTTAACAAACACTTAACCCCAACCCTAGCTCTCACCCACGGACATGAAACTCCTGGTCAACATTGACATCACCCACAGCTCACCATAAACCTGTCGATCATACTCAACACTCATTGTCAGATGAGACCCAGATCCTTACTGTAAACATAGAACTATCCTGCCCTTACACATTTCCGAACACAACCCTAAACCTAGCTCAGCACTAGCACCAGACCTGTCACATCATTTTTATTTACAGTCTCACCAAATGCTTAACCTGAGCCACTCACCCTCACATCACAGCAGGATTCAAAGTCTAACTGAAACCTTTTCAGCGCCGTAATCCCTCCCAAACAGTGAAATCTCAACATAGCCCTGACTCTTGGAACATACCGTACCATGGATATCGACATCACCCATGTCTCACTGTAACAATGTAATTCAATCTCACTGTCAGCCTCACAACAGAACCGAGAACTAAATGTAATCATAACCCTTTCTTACACGTACACCTTTTCAAACCCATAAAACTAACCCTAGACAATGCCCCTGCACCTAAAACCTCATGATAAACTTCGACATCAGCCACAGCTTTTCATACACCTGTCTCTCAAAATCGCCCCCTACCTCATATCCGGGCCACATCCTCACTGTAACTGTAGTACTAGATGGCACATACGCAATTCCAAACACTTGACCCTAACCCTAATACAGTCCCATGCTCTGAACTCACCTTAATTTTAGTATTACCGTCCAAAATCCTAAAGCTGTGGCATAATCACGCAATCACGCTCACATCATAGCCAGACCCTAACTCTACCCAAAATCGTATTAGCTCCATAAACCCTCACAAACACCAAACCCTAATCCTAGCCCTGACACATAGAATGTTCCCTAACATGGATATCGATGCCACCGCTTTCTCTCTGCAATGCAATAGTTCAATCTCACTGTCACACTCACATCAGACCCGAAACCGAAATATAACCATAGCCGTACACTTGAAGTATAAGTTAACGAACACCTAACCCTAGCAGTAGCTCTCAAGTGTAGTCCTGACCCCACATGGTGATCATTGACATCACCCACAGCTCACCGTAACCCAGTCGCTCAATGTCGCACTCATCTTCATATCAGAGGCAGACCCTTAGCTTAAACACAGCGCTATCGTGCCTGCACTTAATTATGAACACTTAACCCAAACCCTAGCCCGTGCCACAGCACCAGACACTTCACATCGTTTTATTTTCAGTCCCACAAGATCCTTATACTGAGACACAATCTTGTACTCACCCTCACATCAGAAATATACCCTAACTCTAAAACCCTATTAGCGCCATACACCTTCCCAATCCCCAAACCCTAAACATAGCCCTGACTTTTTGAACAGACCAGGACCATTAATATCGACATCCCTTACGTTTCACAGTTCCACTGCAATTCAGTCTCGCTGCCGTACTCACATCAGAGCCAAATCCCATACATAACCATATCCCTTACCTGCCCATACAACTTTCCGAATGCCTAGCTCTAACCCTAGCACTGTTTCCTGCAACTGACCCTTCATGGTCAACGTCGACTTCATCCACAGCTCTCCATTAAACCGTGGATCAAACTCACACTCATCCTCACATCAGAACCAGATCCTTACTCTAAACATAGTGTTATCCTTCCCTTCCACATTACCGATCACTTATCCCAACCCTTGCCCTGGTTCAAGCATCAGACCCAGCACATCATTTTGTAGTCAACCAAACCAGATGCTTTACCTGCGAAATAATCTTGCGCTCACACTCACATCACAGTCGGATGCAAACTCTAACTGAACCCCGGTCTACCCTGTACAATTACACAAAAAATGAACCCTAACCCAGGCCCAGACACTTGGGAAAAGTATCTACCATGAATATCGATGTCACCAATTTCTCACTGAGACACTGTAATCCAATATTGCTTTTGCCCTCACATAAGAGCCAAATCCTAAATGTAACTATAACTGTATCGAGGCCGTACAGCTAACTGAACCTCGAACTTTAACCCGAGCCCTCGCCTGTTGACATGATCACTCATGGTCAACATTGGCATCACCCACAGCTCATCATAAACCTTTCTCTCTATCTCGCCATCATCCTCACATCAGAACAAGTTTCTTATTGTAAACGCAGTGCTATCCTACTCGTACACATTACCGAACTCTTAACCCTAACCCTAGCACTGGAAACTACTTTGTCCACACACCGTAATTTTATGGTCTGCCCCAACAAATCCAAATCCCGAGACACAGTCTTGCAGTCACCCTCACATCACACCAAGACACTAACTCTAAACAAAACCATACCAGCCCCATAAACTTACCAAAACACTGAAATCTAACACTGGCCCTGACAATTAGAACAAAGCCTACCATGGATATTGGCCTCACCCATATCCCACTGCAAGACTGTAGTTCAATCTCACTGTCACCCAAACATCAGACCCGAATCTGAAATGTAAGCATAACCCTATGCTGTTCGTACAACTTAACGAACCCCTAACCCAATCTTAGCTCTCGCCTATGACCTGACCATCACTGTCAACATTGGCATCACCCACAGCTCACCGTTAACCTGTCCCTCAATGTCACACTTATCCTCACATCAGAAACAGATCCTTAATGTAAACCTAGCACTATTGTGCCCGTACATATTAAAGAACACTTCACCCAAACCCTAGCCCTTGCCACAGCAGAAGACCCGTCACATCATATTATTTTTAGACCCACCAAATTCTTATACTGAGACACAATTTCACACTCCCCCTCACATCACAGGCAGAGCTTAACTCTAACTGAAACACTATCAGCCGCATACCCCTTCCCAAATACCGAACCCTAACACTAGCCATGATTTTTGAAACAGAACAGTACCATGATTATCAGCATGGCTCATGTCTCACTGTAACACTGTAATTTAATCTCACTGTCGAACTCACTTCAGAGCCGAATCCCATATGTAACCCTAATCGTATCCTGCCCATACACCTTACAGAACCCCTTGTACTATCTCTAGCACTGGAGTCTGTGCCTCACCCTTCAAGGTCAACATCATCGATATCACCCACAGCTCTCCATAAACCTGTCAATCAAACTCACACTCATCCTCACATCAGAGCCAGGAAGTTACTGTAAACATATCGTTATCCTTCCCTTCCACATTACCAAACACTTATCTCTAACCCTAGTCCTGGCCGTAGCACCAGAACACTCACATCATTTTATTGTCAACACCACCAGATACTTCACCTGAGACACAATCTCTCACTCACCCTCACATCACAGCCAGATGCAAACTCTAACCAAATCCCAGTCAGCCCTGTACACTTTCACAGACACTGAACCCTTACCCAGGCCCTGACTCTTGGAAGAGGCCGCTACCATGAATAACAACATCACCCATTTCTCACTGTGACACTGTAATTCAATATCACTGTGGCCCTCACATCAGAGCCAGATCCAAAATGTTACTCTAAACCTTTCTAGCCATACTGCTTACCCATCCTGTAACTCTAACCCGAGCCTCGCCTGTTGACATACTCACTCATGGTCAACAATGGCATCATCCAGAGCTCACCAGAAACCTTTCTATCAGTCTTGCCTTCATCCTCACATCAGAACAAGATCCTTACTGTAAACGCAGTGCTATCCTACTCATGCACATTACTGAACACTTTACTGTAACCCTATCCCTGGAACCTGCATTGTCCACACACCACCATATTTTGGTCTGCCCCACCAAATCCAAATACCAAGACACAATCTTGCACTCACACCCATATCAAACCAGGACACTAACTCTAACTGAAACCCTTTCAGACCCATAAACCTACCCAAATACCGAACGCTAACACAACAGCTGACACTAAGAACAGACCCTACCCTGGATATTGGCGCCACCCATGTCTCACTGCAATACTGTAGATCAATCTCACTGTCGCCCTCACATCAGACCCGAATCCAAAATGTAGCCATAAATCTATACTCTCCATACAACTTAGCGAACCTCTACATCATTCCTACCACTTGCCCAAGGACCTGATCTTCACTGTCAACATTGGCATCACCCACAGCTCACCGTTAACCTGTCGCTCAATGTCTCACTCATGCTCACATAAGAGCCATATCCTTAGTGTAAACATAGCACTATCATGCTCATACATATTATCGAACACATAAGCCAAACCCTAGCAATTGCCGCAGCACCAGCCCTTCACATCATTTTATTTTCCTCCCCAAGAAATGCTTAACATGAGCCACAATCTCGCACTCACCCTCACATCACATCAGGATGTAACATCTAACCAAAACCCAAACAGCACCGTAAAGCTTCCAAAACGCTGAACTCTAACCATAGCCTTGAGACTTGGAACAGACCCTACCAAGTATATTGACGTCACCCATGTCTCACTGAAACACGGTATTCATTCTCACTGTCACCCTCACATCAAAATTGAACACTAAGTGTACCCATAAACCTTTCCTATCCGTAAACCTTTTCGAACCACTAAACCTAACCCTGGACCTGGCCCCTCGACATGAAACCTCGTAGTAAACTTCGACATCAGCCACAGCATATTACAAACCACTCTCTCAATACCACCCTGTCTCTAACATCAGAACCACATCCCCACTCTAACCATAGTACTAGATGGCCCATACAAATGACCAAACACTTAACCACACCCTAGCACTGTTCAGTGCTCTAAACTCCTCTCCTTCATTTTAGTGTCAGACCACCAAATCCTAAACCTGAGGCATAATCTCGCACACACCTTCACATCACAGCTCGACACTAACTCAACCCAAAACTGTACCAGCCCCATAAACCTACCCCAAAACCGAAACCTAACCCTTTCCCTGACACTTAGAACAGGCCCTACCATGGACATCAACGTCCGCCATGACTCCATGTAACACTGTAGTTAAATCTCGCAGTCGTCGTTACATCAGAACCAAATCCATAATATAACCACAATATTATTCTGGCCATATAGCTTTACAAATACCTAAACATAACCCCAGATCTTGCCGGTGCACCTGAACCCTCATGGTCAACATTGACATCACCATCAGCTCACCGTACACCTGTTGTTCTGTGTCGCACTCATCCTCACGTCAGAGCCAGATCCTTAGTGTAAACATAGTGATATCGTGCCTATATATGTTATCAAACACTTAACCCTAACCCTAGGCCTTGCCACAGCACCAGACTCTTCACATCATTTTATTTTCAGCCCCACCACATCCTTATACTGAGACAAAATCTCGCATTCACCCTCACACCAGAGCCAGACCGTAACTCTAAACAAAACACTATTAGCATCATATACGTTCCCAAACACCAAACCCTAACCACAACCCGGACTTTTCTAACAAACCAGTACCATGAATATCAATATCACTGATGTCTCACTGTAACACTCTAATTCTATCTCACTGTCGAACTCACATCAGAGCTGAATCCCTTATGTAACCGTACCCCTATCGTGCTTGTACAACTTACCGAATCCATAACCGTATCCCTAGGGCAGTACCATGCATCTGAAAGTACATGGTCAACATTGACAACATCCACAGCTCACCGCAAACCTCTCGATCATACTCTAACTCATCCTCACATAAGAGCCAGATTCTTATTATAATCGTAGCACTATCCTGCCCGAACACATTACCGAACACTTAACCCTAGCCCTGACACTAGCAAGAGACCTATCACATCATTTTATTTTCAGCCCCACCAAATGCTTTACCTGAGCCAAAATCTTGCACTCACACTCACATCACAGCCAGACCATAACTCTACCCAAAACTGTGCAAGACCCGTAAATCTACCCAAACACTAAACCCTTTCCATTGGGATGCTCTAAGAAGAGATCCCACCATGGATATCGATGACACCGATGACTCACAGTAACCCTGTAGTTCAATCTCGCTGTCGCCGTCACATCAGACCCGAATGCGAAATGTAATCGTAACTGAATACTGGCCATACCACTTAGCGAACACCTAACCCTAACCCTAGCTCTCGCCCATGCACTTGACCCTCATGGTCAATATTGGCATCACTCACAGATCACTGTAAACCGGTGGATCAAACTCCCCCTCATCCTCACATCAGAGTCAGATCCTTATGGTAAATGTAGCGCTATACTTACCTTACACATTACCCAACGCTTAACAATATCCGTAGCCCATGGACTAGCATCAGACCCCTCACATCACTTTATTTTTGGCCAAGCAAATGCTTAACCTGAGCCACAACTCGCACACACCCTCACATCACAGCAGGATGTAAAGTCGAAAGAAATCCCTATCAACTCCGTAATCCTTCCCAAACACCGAAATCTAACCATAGCCTGACTCTTGGTAATGATCCTACAATGAATAATGACATCACTCTTGTCTAACTGCAACACTGTAATTAAATCACACTGTCACCCTCATATCAGAATAGGATCCTAAACACAACCACAACCCTTTCCTGGACTTACTCCTTTTCAAACTCCTAAATTTAACACTAGACCTGGCCTGTGGACCTCAAACCTCACAATAAACATCAACATCAGCCACCGCTTATCATAAACCAGTCGCTCAATATCTCCCTCTCCCTCAAATCAGGGCCACATCCTCACTGCTACTGTATTGCTAGACGGCCCATACTCATTATTGAACACTTAACCGTAACCCTAGCACTGTCCCATGCTCTGGAGTCCTCACTTTTATTTTAGTATCAGCCCACCAAATCTTAACCAGAGCCATAATCTCGCAGTCACCCTCACATCACAGCCAGACCCTAACTCTACCCAAAACCGTATCGGCCCTGTAAAACTATGCAAACACCGAAACCTAACACTACCCTGTCACTTAGAACAGACCCTAACATGTATATCGACATCACCCATGTCTCACTGTAACATGGCAGTTCAATTTCGCTGCTGCCCTCACATCAGACCCGAATCTGAGATGTAATCATAATCCTATACTGGCCGTACAGCTTAACAAACACTTAACCCCAACCCTAGCTCTCACCCACGGACATGAAACTCCTGGTCAACATTGACATCACCCACAGCTCACCATAAACCTGTCGATCATACTCAACACTCATTGTCAGATGAGACCCAGATCTTTACTGTAAACATAGAACTATCCTGCCCTTACACATTTCCGAACACAACCCTAAACCTAGCTCAGCACTAGCACCAGACCTGTCACATCATTTTTATTTACAGTCTCACCAAATGCTTAACCTGAGCCACTCACCCTCACATCACAGCAGGATTCAAAGTCTAACTGAAACCTTTTCAGCGCCGTAATCCCTCCCAAACAGTGAAATCTCAACATAGCCCTGACTCTTGGAACATACCGTACCATGGATATCGACATCACCCATGTCTCACTGTAACAATGTAATTCAATCTCACTGTCAGCCTCACAACAGAACCGAGAACTAAATGTAATCATAACCCTTTCTTACACGTACACCTTTTCAAACCCATAAAACTAACCCTAGACAATGCCCCTGCACCTAAACCCTCATGATAAACTTCGACATCAGCCACAGCTTTTCATACACCTGTCTCTCAAAATCGCCCCCTACCTCATATCCAGGCCACATCCTCACTGTAACTGTAGTACTAGACGGCACATACGCATTTCCAAACACTTGACCCTAACCCTAATACAGTCCCATGCTCTGAACTCACCTTAATTTTAGTATTACCGTCCAAAATCCTAAAGCTGTGGCATAATCACGCAATCACGCTCACATCATAGCCAGACCCTAACTCTACCCAAAATCGTATTAGCTCCATAAACCCTCACAAACACCAAACCCTAATCCTAGCCCTGACACATAGAATGTTCCCTAACATGGATATCGATGCCACCGCTTTCTCTCTGCAATGCAATAGTTCAATCTCACTGTCACACTCACATCAGACCCGAAACCGAAATATAACCATAGCCGTACACTTGAAGTATAAGTTAACGAACACCTAACCCTAGCAGTAGCTCTCAAGTGTAGTCCTGACCCCACATGGTGATCATTGACATCACCCACAGCTCACCGTAACCCAGTCGCTCAATGTCGCACTCATCTTCATATCAGAGGCAGACCCTTAGCTTAAACACAGCGCTATCGTGCCTGCACTTAATTATGAACACTTAACCCAAACCCTAGCCCGTGCCACAGCACCAGACACTTCACATCGTTTTATTTTCAGTCCCACAAGATCCTTATACTGAGACACAATCTTGTACTCACCCTCACATCAGAAATATACCCTAACTCTAAAACCCTATTAGCGCCATACACCTTCCCAATCCCCAAACCCTAAACATAGCCCTGACTTTTTGAACAGACCAGGACCATTAATATCGACATCCCTTACGTTTCACAGTTCCACTGCAATTCAGTCTCGCTGCCGTACTCACATCAGAGCCAAATCCCATACATAACCATATCCCTTACCTGCCCATACAACTTTCCGAATGCCTAGCTCTAACCCTAGCACTGTTTCCTGCAACTGACCCTTCATGGTCAACGTCGACTTCATCCACAGCTCTCCATTAAACCGTGGATCAAACTCACACTCATCCTCACATCAGAACCAGATCCTTACTCTAAACATAGTGTTATCCTTCCCTTCCACATTACCGATCACTTATCCCAACCCTTGCCCTGGTTCAAGCATCAGACCCAGCACATCATTTTGTAGTCAACCAAACCAGATGCTTTACCTGCGAAATAATCTTGCGCTCACACTCACATCACAGTCGGATGCAAACTCTAACTGAACCCCGGTCTACCCTGTACAATTACACAAAAAATGAACCCTAACCCAGGCCCAGACACTTGGGAAAAGTATCTACCATGAATATCGATGTCACCAATTTCTCACTGAGACACTGTAATCCAATATTGCTTTTGCCCTCACATAAGAGCCAAATCCTAAATGTAACTATAACTGTATCGAGGCCGTACAGCTAACTGAACCTCGAACTTTAACCCGAGCCCTCGCCTGTTGACATGATCACTCATGGTCAACATTGGCATCACCCACAGCTCATCATAAACCTTTCTCTCTATCTCGCCATCATCCTCACATCAGAACAAGTTTCTTATTGTAAACGCAGTGCTATCCTACTCGTACACATTACCGAACTCTTAACCCTAACCCTAGCACTGGAAACTACTTTGTCCACACACCGTAATTTTATGGTCTGCCCCAACAAATCCAAATCCCGAGACACAGTCTTGCAGTCACCCTCACATCACACCAAGACACTAACTCTAAACAAAACCATACCAGCCCCATAAACTTACCAAAACACTGAAATCTAACACTGGCCCTGACAATTAGAACAAAGCCTACCATGGATATTGGCCTCACCCATATCCCACTGCAAGACTGTAGTTCAATCTCACTGTCACCCAAACATCAGACCCGAATCTGAAATGTAAGCATAACCCTATGCTGTTCGTACAACTTAACGAACCCCTAACCCAATCTTAGCTCTCGCCTATGACCTGACCATCACTGTCAACATTGGCATCACCCACAGCTCACCGTTAACCTGTCCCTCAATGTCACACTTATCCTCACATCAGAAACAGATCCTTAATGTAAACCTAGCACTATTGTGCCCGTACATATTAAAGAACACTTCACCCAAACCCTAGCCCTTGCCACAGCAGAAGACCCGTCACATCATATTATTTTTAGACCCACCAAATTCTTATACTGAGACACAATTTCACACTCCCCCTCACATCACAGGCAGAGCTTAACTCTAACTGAAACACTATCAGCCGCATACCCCTTCCCAAATACCGAACCCTAACACTAGCCATGATTTTTGAAACAGAACAGTACCATGATTATCAGCATGGCTCATGTCTCACTGTAACACTGTAATTTAATCTCACTGTCGAACTCACTTCAGAGCCGAATCCCATATGTAACCCTAATCGTATCCTGCCCATACACCTTACAGAACCCCTTGTACTATCTCTAGCACTGGAGTCTGTGCCTCACCCTTCAAGGTCAACATCATCGATATCACCCACAGCTCTCCATAAACCTGTCAATCAAACTCACACTCATCCTCACATCAGAGCCAGGAAGTTACTGTAAACATATCGTTATCCTTCCCTTCCACATTACCAAACACTTATCTCTAACCCTAGTCCTGGCCGTAGCACCAGAACACTCACATCATTTTATTGTCAACACCACCAGATACTTCACCTGAGACACAATCTCTCACTCACCCTCACATCACAGCCAGATGCAAACTCTAACCAAATCCCAGTCAGCCCTGTACACTTTCACAGACACTGAACCCTTACCCAGGCCCTGACTCTTGGAAGAGGCCACTACCATGAATAACAACATCACCCATTTCTCACTGTGACACTGTAATTCAATATCACTGTGGCCCTCACATCAGAGCCAGATCCAAAATGTTACTCTAAACCTTTCTAGCCATACTGCTTACCCATCCTGTAACTCTAACCCGAGCCTCGCCTGTTGACATACTCACTCATGGTCAACAATGGCATCATCCAGAGCTCACCAGAAACCTTTCTATCAGTCTTGCCTTCATCCTCACATCAGAACAAGATCCTTACTGTAAACGCAGTGCTATCCTACTCATGCACATTACTGAACACTTTACTGTAACCCTATCCCTGGAACCTGCATTGTCCACACACCACCATATTTTGGTCTGCCCCACCAAATCCAAATACCAAGACACAATCTTGCACTCACACCCATATCAAACCAGGACACTAACTCTAACTGAAACCCTTTCAGACCCATAAACCTACCCAAATACCGAACGCTAACACAACAGCTGACACTAAGAACAGACCCTACCCTGGATATTGGCGCCACCCATGTCTCACTGCAATACTGTAGATCAATCTCACTGTCGCCCTCACATCAGACCCGAATCCAAAATGTAGCCATAAATCTATACTCTCCATACAACTTAGCGAACCTCTACATCATTCCTACCACTTGCCCAAGGACCTGATCTTCACTGTCAACATTGGCATCACCCACAGCTCACCGTTAACCTGTCGCTCAATGTCTCACTCATGCTCACATAAGAGCCATATCCTTAGTGTAAACATAGCACTATCATGCTCATACATATTATCGAACACATAAGCCAAACCCTAGCAATTGCCGCAGCACCAGCCCTTCACATCATTTTATTTTCCTCCCCAAGAAATGCTTAACATGAGCCACAATCTCGCACTCACCCTCACATCACATCAGGATGTAACATCTAACCAAAACCCAAACAGCACCGTAAAGCTTCCAAAACGCTGAACTCTAACCATAGCCTTGAGACTTGGAACAGACCCTACCAAGTATATTGACGTCACCCATGTCTCACTGAAACACGGTATTCATTCTCACTGTCACCCTCACATCAAAATTGAACACTAAGTGTACCCATAAACCTTTCCTATCCGTAAACCTTTTCGAACCACTAAACCTAACCCTGGACCTGGCCCCTCGACATGAAACCTCGTAGTAAACTTCGACATCAGCCACAGCATATTACAAACCACTCTCTCAATACCACCCTGTCTCTAACATCAGAACCACATCCCCACTCTAACCATAGTACTAGATGGCCCATACAAATGACCAAACACTTAACCACACCCTAGCACTGTTCAGTGCTCTAAACTCCTCTCCTTCATTTTAGTGTCAGACCACCAAATCCTAAACCTGAGGCATAATCTCGCACACACCTTCACATCACAGCTCGACACTAACTCAACCCAAAACTGTACCAGCCCCATAAACCTACCCCAAAACCGAAACCTAACCCTTTCCCTGACACTTAGAACAGGCCCTACCATGGACATCAACGTCCGCCATGACTCCATGTAACACTGTAGTTAAATCTCGCAGTCGTCGTTACATCAGAACCAAATCCATAATATAACCACAATATTATTCTGGCCATATAGCTTTACAAATACCTAAACATAACCCCAGATCTTGCCGGTGCACCTGAACCCTCATGGTCAACATTGACATCACCATCAGCTCACCGTACACCTGTTGTTCTGTGTCGCACTCATCCTCACGTCAGAGCCAGATCCTTAGTGTAAACATAGTGATATCGTGCCTATATATGTTATCAAACACTTAACCCTAACCCTAGGCCTTGCCACAGCACCAGACTCTTCACATCATTTTATTTTCAGCCCCACCACATCCTTATACTGAGACAAAATCTCGCATTCACCCTCACACCAGAGCCAGACCGTAACTCTAAACAAAACACTATTAGCATCATATACGTTCCCAAACACCAAACCCTAACCACAACCCGGACTTTTCTAACAAACCAGTACCATGAATATCAATATCACTGATGTCTCACTGTAACACTCTAATTCTATCTCACTGTCGAACTCACATCAGAGCTGAATCCCTTATGTAACCGTACCCCTATCCTGCCTGTACAACTTACCGAATCCATAACCGTATCCCTAGGACAGTACCATGCATCTGACAGTACATGGTCAACATTGACAACATCCACAGCTCACCGCAAACCTCTCGATCATACTCTAACTCATCCTCACATAAGAGCCAGATTCTTATTATAATCGTAGCACTATCCTGCCCGAACACATTACCGAACACTTAACCCTAGCCCTGACACTAGCAAGAGACCTATCACATCATTTTATTTTCAGCCCCACCAAATGCTTTACCTGAGCCAAAATCTTGCACTCACACTCACATCACAGCCAGACCATAACTCTACCCAAAACTGTGCAAGACCCGTAAATCTACCCAAACACTAAACCCTTTCCATTGGGATGCTCTAAGAAGAGATCCCACCATGGATATCGATGACACCGATGACTCACAGTAACCCTGTAGTTCAATCTCGCTGTCGCCGTCACATCAGACCCGAATGCGAAATGTAATCATAACTGAATACTGGCCATACCACTTAGCGAACACCTAACCCTAACCCTAGCTCTCGCCCATGCACTTGACCCTCATGGTCAATATTGGCATCACTCACAGATCACTGTAAACCGGTGGATCAAACTCCCCCTCATCCTCACATCAGAGTCAGATCCTTATGGTAAATGTAGCGCTATACTTACCTTACACATTACCCAACGCTTAACAATATCCGTAGCCCATGGACTAGCATCAGACCCCTCACATCACTTTATTTTTGGCCAAGCAAATGCTTAACCTGAGCCACAACTCGCACACACCCTCACATCACAGCAGGATGTAAAGTCGAAAGAAATCCCTATCAACTCCGTAATCCTTCCCAAACACCGAAATCTAACCATAGCCTGACTCTTGGTAATGATCCTACAATGAATAATGACATCACTCTTGTCTAACTGCAACACTGTAATTAAATCACACTGTCACCCTCATATCAGAATAGGATCCTAAACACAACCACAACCCTTTCCTGGACTTACTCCTTTTCAAACTCCTAAATTTAACACTAGACCTGGCCTGTGGACCTCAAACCTCACAATAAACATCAACATCAGCCACCGCTTATCATAAACCAGTCGCTCAATATCTCCCTCTCCCTCAAATCAGGGCCACATCCTCACTGCTACTGTATTGCTAGACGGCCCATACTCATTATTGAACACTTAACCGTAACCCTAGCACTGTCCCATGCTCTGGAGTCCTCACTTTTATTTTAGTATCAGCCCACCAAATCTTAACCAGAGCCATAATCTCGCAGTCACCCTCACATCACAGCCAGACCCTAACTCTACCCAAAACCGTATCGGCCCTGTAAAACTATGCAAACACCGAAACCTAACACTACCCTGTCACTTAGAACAGACCCTAACATGTATATCGACATCACCCATGTCTCACTGTAACATGGCAGTTCAATTTCGCTGCTGCCCTCACATCAGACCCGAATCTGAGATGTAATCATAATCCTATACTGGCCGTACAGCTTAACAAACACTTAACCCCAACCCTAGCTCTCACCCACGGACATGAAACTCCTGGTCAACATTGACATCACCCACAGCTCACCATAAACCTGTCGATCATACTCAACACTCATTGTCAGATGAGACCCAGATCCTTACTGTAAACATAGAACTATCCTGCCCTTACACATTTCCGAACACAACCCTAAACCTAGCTCAGCACTAGCAGCAGACCTGTCACATCATTTTTATTTACAGTCTCACCAAATGCTTAACCTGAGCCACTCACCCTCACATCACAGCAGGATTCAAAGTCTAACTGAAACCTTTTCAGCGCCGTAATCCCTCCCAAACAGTGAAATCTCAACATAGCCCTGACTCTTGGAACATACCGTACCATGGATATCGACATCACCCATGTCTCACTGTAACAATGTAATTCAATCTCACTGTCAGCCTCACAACAGAACCGAGAACTAAATGTAATCATAACCCTTTCTTACACGTACACCTTTTCAAACCCATAAAACTAACCCTAGACAATGCCCCTGCACCTAAAACCTCATGATAAACTTCGACATCAGCCACAGCTTTTCATACACCTGTCTCTCAAAATCGCCCCCTACCTCATATCCGGGCCACATCCTCACTGTAACTGTAGTACTAGACGGCACATACGCATTTCCAAACACTTGACCCTAACCCTAATACAGTCCCATGCTCTGAACTCACCTTAATTTTAGTATTACCGTCCAAAATCCTAAAGCTGTGGCATAATCACGCAATCACGCTCACATCATAGCCAGACCCTAACTCTACCCAAAATCGTATTAGCTCCATAAACCCTCACAAACACCAAACCCTAATCCTAGCCCTGACACATAGAATGTTCCCTAACATGGATATCGATGCCACCGCTTTCTCTCTGCAATGCAATAGTTCAATCTCACTGTCACACTCACATCAGACCCGAAACCGAAATATAACCATAGCCGTACACTTGAAGTATAAGTTAACGAACACCTAACCCTAGCAGTAGCTCTCAAGTGTAGTCCTGACCCCACATGGTGATCATTGACATCACCCACAGCTCACCGTAACCCAGTCGCTCAATGTCGCACTCATCTTCATATCAGAGGCAGACCCTTAGCTTAAACACAGCGCTATCGTGCCTGCACTTAATTATGAACACTTAACCCAAACCCTAGCCCGTGCCACAGCACCAGACACTTCACATCGTTTTATTTTCAGTCCCACAAGATCCTTATACTGAGACACAATCTTGTACTCACCCTCACATCAGAAATATACCCTAACTCTAAAACCCTATTAGCGCCATACACCTTCCCAATCCCCAAACCCTAAACATAGCCCTGACTTTTTGAACAGACCAGGACCATTAATATCGACATCCCTTACGTTTCACAGTTCCACTGCAATTCAGTCTCGCTGCCGTACTCACATCAGAGCCAAATCCCATACATAACCATATCCCTTACCTGCCCATACAACTTTCCGAATGCCTAGCTCTAACCCTAGCACTGTTTCCTGCAACTGACCCTTCATGGTCAACGTCGACTTCATCCACAGCTCTCCATTAAGCCGTGGATCAAACTCACACTCATCCTCACATCAGAACCAGATCCTTACTCTAAACATAGTGTTATCCTTCCCTTCCACATTACCGATCACTTATCCCAACCCTTGCCCTGGTTCAAGCATCAGACCCAGCACATCATTTTGTAGTCAACCAAACCAGATGCTTTACCTGCGAAATAATCTTGCGCTCACACTCACATCACAGTCGGATGCAAACTCTAACTGAACCCCGGTCTACCCTGTACAATTACACAAAAAATGAACCCTAACCCAGGCCCAGACACTTGGGAAAAGTATCTACCATGAATATCGATGTCACCAATTTCTCACTGAGACACTGTAATCCAATATTGCTTTTGCCCTCACATAAGAGCCAAATCCTAAATGTAACTATAACTGTATCGAGGCCGTACAGCTAACTGAACCTCGAACTTTAACCCGAGCCCTCGCCTGTTGACATGATCACTCATGGTCAACATTGGCATCACCCACAGCTCATCATAAACCTTTCTCTCTATCTCGCCATCATCCTCACATCAGAACAAGTTTCTTATTGTAAACGCAGTGCTATCCTACTCGTACACATTACCGAACTCTTAACCCTAACCCTAGCACTGGAAACTACTTTGTCCACACACCGTAATTTTATGGTCTGCCCCAACAAATCCAAATCCCGAGACACAGTCTTGCAGTCACCCTCACATCACACCAAGACACTAACTCTAAACAAAACCATACCAGCCCCATAAACTTACCAAAACACTGAAATCTAACACTGGCCCTGACAATTAGAACAAAGCCTACCATGGATATTGGCCTCACCCATATCCCACTGCAAGACTGTAGTTCAATCTCACTGTCACCCAAACATCAGACCCGAATCTGAAATGTAAGCATAACCCTATGCTGTTCGTACAACTTAACGAACCCCTAACCCAATCTTAGCTCTCGCCTATGACCTGACCATCACTGTCAACATTGGCATCACCCACAGCTCACCGTTAACCTGTCCCTCAATGTCACACTTATCCTCACATCAGAAACAGATCCTTAATGTAAACCTAGCACTATTGTGCCCGTACATATTAAAGAACACTTCACCCAAACCCTAGCCCTTGCCACAGCAGAAGACCCGTCACATCATATTATTTTTAGACCCACCAAATTCTTATACTGAGACACAATTTCACACTCCCCCTCACATCACAGGCAGAGCTTAACTCTAACTGAAACACTATCAGCCGCATACCCCTTCCCAAATACCGAACCCTAACACTAGCCATGATTTTTGAAACAGAACAGTACCATGATTATCAGCATGGCTCATGTCTCACTGTAACACTGTAATTTAATCTCACTGTCGAACTCACTTCAGAGCCGAATCCCATATGTAACCCTAATCGTATCCTGCCCATACACCTTACAGAACCCCTTGTACTATCTCTAGCACTGGAGTCTGTGCCTCACCCTTCAAGGTCAACATCATCGATATCACCCACAGCTCTCCATAAACCTGTCAATCAAACTCACACTCATCCTCACATCAGAGCCAGGAAGTTACTGTAAACATATCGTTATCCTTCCCTTCCACATTACCAAACACTTATCTCTAACCCTAGTCCTGGCCGTAGCACCAGAACACTCACATCATTTTATTGTCAACACCACCAGATACTTCACCTGAGACACAATCTCTCACTCACCCTCACATCACAGCCAGATGCAAACTCTAACCAAATCCCAGTCAGCCCTGTACACTTTCACAGACACTGAACCCTTACCCAGGCCCTGACTCTTGGAAGAGGCCACTACCATGAATAACAACATCACCCATTTCTCACTGTGACACTGTAATTCAATATCACTGTGGCCCTCACATCAGAGCCAGATCCAAAATGTTACTCTAAACCTTTCTAGCCATACTGCTTACCCATCCTGTAACTCTAACCCGAGCCTCGCCTGTTGACATACTCACTCATGGTCAACAATGGCATCATCCAGAGCTCACCAGAAACCTTTCTATCAGTCTTGCCTTCATCCTCACATCAGAACAAGATCCTTACTGTAAACGCAGTGCTATCCTACTCATGCACATTACTGAACACTTTACTGTAACCCTATCCCTGGAACCTGCATTGTCCACACACCACCATATTTTGGTCTGCCCCACCAAATCCAAATACCAAGACACAATCTTGCACTCACACCCATATCAAACCAGGACACTAACTCTAACTGAAACCCTTTCAGACCCATAAACCTACCCAAATACCGAACGCTAACACAACAGCTGACACTAAGAACAGACCCTACCCTGGATATTGGCGCCACCCATGTCTCACTGCAATACTGTAGATCAATCTCACTGTCGCCCTCACATCAGACCCGAATCCAAAATGTAGCCATAAATCTATACTCTCCATACAACTTAGCGAACCTCTACATCATTCCTACCACTTGCCCAAGGACCTGATCTTCACTGTCAACATTGGCATCACCCACAGCTCACCGTTAACCTGTCGCTCAATGTCTCACTCATGCTCACATAAGAGCCATATCCTTAGTGTAAACATAGCACTATCATGCTCATACATATTATCGAACACATAAGCCAAACCCTAGCAATTGCCGCAGCACCAGCCCTTCACATCATTTTATTTTCCTCCCCAAGAAATGCTTAACATGAGCCACAATCTCGCACTCACCCTCACATCACATCAGGATGTAACATCTAACCAAAACCCAAACAGCACCGTAAAGCTTCCAAAACGCTGAACTCTAACCATAGCCTTGAGACTTGGAACAGACCCTACCAAGTATATTGACGTCACCCATGTCTCACTGAAACACGGTATTCATTCTCACTGTCACCCTCACATCAAAATTGAACACTAAGTGTACCCATAAACCTTTCCTATCCGTAAACCTTTTCGAACCACTAAACCTAACCCTGGACCTGGCCCCTCGACATGAAACCTCGTAGTAAACTTCGACATCAGCCACAGCATATTACAAACCACTCTCTCAATACCACCCTGTCTCTAACATCAGAACCACATCCCCACTCTAACCATAGTACTAGATGGCCCATACAAATGACCAAACACTTAACCACACCCTAGCACTGTTCAGTGCTCTAAACTCCTCTCCTTCATTTTAGTGTCAGACCACCAAATCCTAAACCTGAGGCATAATCTCGCACACACCTTCACATCACAGCTCGACACTAACTCAACCCAAAACTGTACCAGCCCCATAAACCTACCCCCAAACCGAAACCTAACCCTTTCCCTGACACTTAGAACAGGCCCTACCATGGACATCAACGTCCGCCATGACTCCATGTAACACTGTAGTTAAATCTCGCAGTCGTCGTTACATCAGAACCAAATCCATAATATAACCACAATATTATTCTGGCCATATAGCTTTACAAATACCTAAACATAACCCCAGATCTTGCCGGTGCACCTGAACCCTCATGGTCAACATTGACATCACCATCAGCTCACCGTACACCTGTTGTTCTGTGTCGCACTCATCCTCACGTCAGAGCCAGATCCTTAGTGTAAACATAGTGATATCGTGCCTATATATGTTATCAAACACTTAACCCTAACCCTAGGCCTTGCCACAGCACCAGACTCTTCACATCATTTTATTTTCAGCCCCACCACATCCTTATACTGAGACAAAATCTCGCATTCACCCTCACACCAGAGCCAGACCGTAACTCTAAACAAAACACTATTAGCATCATATACGTTCCCAAACACCAAACCCTAACCACAACCCGGACTTTTCTAACAAACCAGTACCATGAATATCAATATCACTGATGTCTCACTGTAACACTCTAATTCTATCTCACTGTCGAACTCACATCAGAGCTGAATCCCTTATGTAACCGTACCCCTATCCTGCCTGTACAACTTACCGAATCCATAACCGTATCCCTAGGACAGTACCATGCATCTGACAGTACATGGTCAACATTGACAACATCCACAGCTCACCGCAAACCTCTCGATCATACTCTAACTCATCCTCACATAAGAGCCAGATTCTTATTATAATCGTAGCACTATCCTGCCCGTACACATTACCGAACACTTAACCCTAGCCCTGACACTAGCAAGAGACCTATCACATCATTTTATTTTCAGCCCCACCAAATGCTTTACCTGAGCCAAAATCTTGCACTCACACTCACATCACAGCCAGACCATAACTCTACCCAAAACTGTGCAAGACCCGTAAATCTACCCAAACACTAAACCCTTTCCATTGGGATGCTCTAAGAAGAGATCCCACCATGGATATCGATGACACCGATGACTCACAGTAACCCTGTAGTTCAATCTCGCTGTCGCCGTCACATCAGACCCGAATGCGAAATGTAATCATAACTGAATACTGGCCATACCACTTAGCGAACACCTAACCCTAACCCTAGCTCTCGCCCATGCACTTGACCCTCATGGTCAATATTGGCATCACTCACAGATCACTGTAAACCGGTGGATCAAACTCCCCCTCATCCTCACATCAGAGTCAGATCCTTATGGTAAATGTAGCGCTATACTTACCTTACACATTACCCAACGCTTAACAATATCCGTAGCCCATGGACTAGCATCAGACCCCTCACATCACTTTATTTTTGGCCAAGCAAATGCTTAACCTGAGCCACAACTCGCACACACCCTCACATCACAGCAGGATGTAAAGTCGAAAGAAATCCCTATCAACTCCGTAATCCTTCCCAAACACCGAAATCTAACCATAGCCTGACTCTTGGTAATGATCCTACAATGAATAATGACATCACTCTTGTCTAACTGCAACACTGTAATTAAATCACACTGTCACCCTCATATCAGAATAGGATCCTAAACACAACCACAACCCTTTCCTGGACTTACTCCTTTTCAAACTCCTAAATTTAACACTAGACCTGGCCTGTGGACCTCAAACCTCACAATAAACATCAACATCAGCCACCGCTTATCATAAACCAGTCGCTCAATATCTCCCTCTCCCTCAAATCAGGGCCACATCCTCACTGCTACTGTATTGCTAGACGGCCCATACTCATTATTGAACACTTAACCGTAACCCTAGCACTGTCCCATGCTCTGGAGTCCTCACTTTTATTTTAGTATCAGCCCACCAAATCTTAACCAGAGCCATAATCTCGCAGTCACCCTCACATCACAGCCAGACCCTAACTCTACCCAAAACCGTATCGGCCCTGTAAAACTATGCAAACACCGAAACCTAACACTACCCTGTCACTTAGAACAGACCCTAACATGTATATCGACATCACCCATGTCTCACTGAAACATGGCAGTTCAATTTCGCTGCTGCCCTCACATCAGACCCGAATCTGAGATGTAATCATAATCCTATACTGGCCGTACAGCTTAACAAACACTTAACCCCAACCCTAGCTCTCACCCACGGACATGAAACTCCTGGTCAACATTGACATCACCCACAGCTCACCATAAACCTGTCGATCATACTCAACACTCATTGTCAGATGAGACCCAGATCCTTAATGTAAACATAGAACTATCCTGCCCTTACACATTTCCGAACACAACCCTAAACCTAGCTCAGCACTAGCAGCAGACCTGTCACATCATTTTTATTTACAGTCTCACCAAATGCTTAACCTGAGCCACTCACCCTCACATCCCAGCAGGATTCAAAGTCTAACTGAAACCTTTTCAGCGCCGTAATCCCTCCCAAACAGTGAAATCTCAACATAGCCCTGACTCTTGGAACATACCGTACCATGGATATCGACATCACCCATGTCTCACTATAACAATGTAATTCAATCTCACTGTCAGCCTCACAACAGAACCGAGAACTAAATGTAATCATAACCCTTTCTTACACGTACACCTTTTCAAACCCATAAAACTAACCCTAGACAATGCCCCTGCACCTAAACCCTCATGATAAACTTCGACATCAGCCACAGCTTTTCATACACCTGTCTCTCAAAATCGCCCCCTACCTCATATCCGGGCCACATCCTCACTGTAACGGTAGTACTAGACGGCACATACGCATTTCCAAACACTTGACCCTAACCCTAATACAGTCCCATGCTCTGAACTCACCTTAATTTTAGTATTACCGTCCAAAATCCTAAAGCTGTGGCATAATCACGCAATCACGCTCACATCATAGCCAGACCCTAACTCTACCCAAAATCGTATTAGCTCCATAAACCCTCACAAACACCAAACCCTAATCCTAGCCCTGACACATAGAATGTTCCCTAACATGGATATCGATGCCACCGCTTTCTCTCTGCAATGCAATAGTTCAATCTCACTGTCACACTCACATCAGACCCGAAACCGAAATATAACCATAGCCGTACACTTGAAGTATAAGTTAACGAACACCTAACCCTAGCAGTAGCTCTCAAGTGTAGTCCTGACCCCACATGGTGATCATTGACATCACCCACAGCTCACCGTAACCCAGTCGCTCAATGTCGAACTCATCTTCATATCAGAGGCAGACCCTTAGCTTAAACACAGCGCTATCGTGCCTGCACTTAATTATGAACACTTAACCCAAACCCTAGCCCGTGCCACAGCACCAGACACTTCACATCGTTTTATTTTCAGTCCCACAAGATCCTTATACTGAGACACAATCTTGTACTCACCCTCACATCAGAAATATACCCTAACTCTAAAACCCTATTAGCGCCATACACCTTCCCAATCCCCAAACCCTAAACATAGCCCTGACTTTTTGAACAGACCAGGACCATTAATATCGACATCCCTTACGTTTCACAGTTCCACTGCAATTCAGTCTCGCTGCCGTACTCACATCAGAGCCAAATCCCATACATAACCATATCCCTTACCTGCCCATACAACTTTCCGAATGCGTAGCTCTAACCCTACCACTGTTTCCTGCAACTGACCCTTCATGGTCAACGTCGACTTCATCCACAGCTCTCCATTAAACCGTGGATCAAACTCACACTCATCCTCACATCAGAACCAGATCCTTACTCTAAACATAGTGTTATCCTTCCCTTCCACATTACTGATCACTTATCCCAAGCCTTGCCCTGGTTCAAGCATCAGACCCAGCACATCATTTTGTAGTCAACCAAACCAGATGCTTTACCTGCGAAATAATCTTGCGCTCACACTCACATCACAGTCGGATGCAAACTCTAACTGAACCCCGGTCTACCCTGTACAATTACACAAAAAATGAACCCTAACCCAGGCCCAGACACTTGGGAAAAGTATCTACCATGAATATCGATGTCACCAATTTCTCACTGAGACACTGTAATCCAATATTGCTTTTGCCCTCACATAAGAGCCAAATCCTAAATGTAACTATAACTGTATCGAGGCCGTACAGCTAACTGAACCTCGAACTTTAACCCGAGCCCTCGCCTGTTGACATGATCACTCATGGTCAACATTGGCATCACCCACAGCTCATCATAAACCTTTCTCTCTATCTCGCCATCATCCTCACATCAGAACAAGTTTCTTATTGTAAACGCAGTGCTATCCTACTCGTACACATTACCGAACTCTTAACCCTAACCCTAGCACTGGAAACTACTTTGTCCACACACCGTAATTTTATGGTCTGCCCCAACAAATCCAAATCCCGAGACACAGTCTTGCAGTCACCCTCACATCACACCAAGACACTAACTCTAAACAAAACCATACCAGCCCCATAAACTTACCAAAACACTGAAATCTAACACTGGCCCTGACAATTAGAACAAAGCCTACCATGGATATTGGCCTCACCCATATCCCACTGCAAGACTGTAGTTCAATCTCACTGTCACCCAAACATCAGACCCGAATCTGAAATGTAAGCATAACCCTATGCTGTTCGTACAACTTAACGAACCCCTAACCCAATCTTAGCTCTCGCCTATGACCTGACCATCACTGTCAACATTGGCATCACCCACAGCTCACCGTTAACCTGTCCCTCAATGTCACACTTATCCTCACATCAGAAACAGATCCTTAATGTAAACCTAGCACTATTGTGCCCGTACATATTAAAGAACACTTCACCCAAACCCTAGCCCTTGCCACAGCAGAAGACCCGTCACATCATATTATTTTTAGACCCACCAAATTCTTATACTGAGACACAATTTCACACTCCCCCTCACATCACAGGCAGAGCTTAACTCTAACTGAAACACTATCAGCCGCATACCCCTTCCCAAATACCGAACCCTAACACTAGCCATGATTTTTGAAACAGAACAGTACCATGATTATCAGCATGGCTCATGTCTCACTGTAACACTGTAATTTAATCTCACTGTCGAACTCACTTCAGAGCCGAATCCCATATGTAACCCTAATCGTATCCTGCCCATACACCTTACAGAACCCCTTGTACTATCTCTAGCACTGGAGTCTGTGCCTCACCCTTCAAGGTCAACATCATCGATATCACCCACAGCTCTCCATAAACCTGTCAATCAAACTCACACTCATCCTCACATCAGAGCCAGGAAGTTACTGTAAACATATCGTTATCCTTCCCTTCCACATTACCAAACACTTATCTCTAACCCTAGTCCTGGCCGTAGCACCAGAACACTCACATCATTTTATTGTCAACACCACCAGATACTTCACCTGAGACACAATCTCTCACTCACCCTCACATCACAGCCAGATGCAAACTCTAACCAAATCCCAGTCAGCCCTGTACACTTTCACAGACACTGAACCCTTACCCAGGCCCTGACTCTTGGAAGAGGCCACTACCATGAATAACAACATCACCCATTTCTCACTGTGACACTGTAATTCAATATCACTGTGGCCCTCACATCAGAGCCAGATCCAAAATGTTACTCTAAACCTTTCTAGCCATACTGCTTACCCATCCTGTAACTCTAACCCGAGCCTCGCCTGTTGACATACTCACTCATGGTCAACAATGGCATCATCCAGAGCTCACCAGAAACCTTTCTATCAGTCTTGCCTTCATCCTCACATCAGAACAAGATCCTTACTGTAAACGCAGTGCTATCCTACTCATGCACATTACTGAACACTTTACTGTAACCCTATCCCTGGAACCTGCATTGTCCACACACCACCATATTTTGGTCTGCCCCACCAAATCCAAATACCAAGACACAATCTTGCACTCACACCCATATCAAACCAGGACACTAACTCTAACTGAAACCCTTTCAGACCCATAAACCTACCCAAATACCGAACGCTAACACAACAGCTGACACTAAGAACAGACCCTACCCTGGATATTGGCGCCACCCATGTCTCACTGCAATACTGTAGATCAATCTCACTGTCGCCCTCACATCAGACCCGAATCCAAAATGTAGCCATAAATCTATACTCTCCATACAACTTAGCGAACCTCTACATCATTCCTACCACTTGCCCAAGGACCTGATCTTCACTGTCAACATTGGCATCACCCACAGCTCACCGTTAACCTGTCGCTCAATGTCTCACTCATGCTCGCATAAGAGCCATATCCTCAGTGTAAACATAGCACTATCATGCTCATACATATTATCGAACACATAAGCCAAACCCTAGCAATTGCCGCAGCACCAGCCCTTCACATCATTTTATTTTCCTCCCCAAGAAATGCTTAACATGAGCCACAATCTCGCACTCACCCTCACATCACATCAGGATGTAACATCTAACCAAAACCCAAACAGCACCGTAAAGCTTCCAAAACGCTGAACTCTAACCATAGCCTTGAGACTTGGAACAGACCCTACCAAGTATATTGACGTCACCCATGTCTCACTGAAACACGGTATTCATTCTCACTGTCACCCTCACATCAAAATTGAACACTAAGTGTACCCATAAACCTTTCCTATCCGTAAACCTTTTCGAACCACTAAACCTAACCCTGGACCTGGCCCCTCGACATGAAACCTCGTAGTAAACTTCGACATCAGCCACAGCATATTACAAACCACTCTCTCAATACCACCCTGTCTCTAACATCAGAGCCACATCCCCACTCTAACCATAGTACTAGATGGCCCATACAAATGACCAAACACTTAACCACACCCTAGCACTGTTCAGTGCTCTAAACTCCTCTCCTTCATTTTAGTGTCAGACCACCAAATCCTAAACCTGAGGCATAATCTCGCACACACCTTCACATCACAGCTCGACACTAACTCAACCCAAAACTGTACCAGCCCCATAAACCTACCCCCAAACCGAAACCTAACCCTTTCCCTGACACTTAGAACAGGCCCTACCATGGACATCAACGTCCGCCATGACTCCATGTAACACTGTAGTTAAATCTCGCAGTCGTCGTTACATCAGAACCAAATCCATAATATAACCACAATATTATTCTGGCCATATAGCTTTACAAATACCTAAACATAACCCCAGATCTTGCCGGTGCACCTGAACCCTCATGGTCAACATTGACATCACCATCAGCTCACCGTACACCTGTTGTTCTGTGTCGCACTCATCCTCACGTCAGAGCCAGATCCTTAGTGTAAACATAGTGATATCGTGCCTATATATGTTATCAAACACTTAACCCTAACCCTAGGCCTTGCCACAGCACCAGACTCTTCACATCATTTTATTTTCAGCCCCACCACATCCTTATACTGAGACAAAATCTCGCATTCACCCTCACACCAGAGCCAGACCGTAACTCTAAACAAAACACTATTAGCATCATATACGTTCCCAAACACCAAACCCTAACCACAACCCGGACTTTTCTAACAAACCAGTACCATGAATATCAATATCACTGATGTCTCACTGTAACACTCTAATTCTATCTCACTGTCGAACTCACATCAGAGCTGAATCCCTTATGTAACCGTACCCCTATCCTGCCTGTACAACTTACCGAATCCATAACCGTATCCCTAGGACAGTACCATGCATCTGACAGTACATGGTCAACATTGACAACATCCACAGCTCACCGCAAACCTCTCGATCATACTCTAACTCATCCTCACATAAGAGCCAGATTCTTATTATAATCGTAGCACTATCCTGCCCGTACACATTACCGAACACTTAACCCTAGCCCTGACACTAGCAAGAGACCTATCACATCATTTTATTTTCAGCCCCACCAAATGCTTTACCTGAGCCAAAATCTTGCACTCACACTCACATCACAGCCAGACCATAACTCTACCCAAAACTGTGCAAGACCCGTAAATCTACCCAAACACTAAACCCTTTCCATTGGGATGCTCTAAGAAGAGATCCCACCATGGATATCGATGACACCGATGACTCACAGTAACCCTGTAGTTCAATCTCGCTGTCGCCGTCACATCAGACCCGAATGCGAAATGTAATCATAACTGAATACTGGCCATACCACTTAGCGAACACCTAACCCTAACCCTAGCTCTCGCCCATGCACTTGACCCTCATGGTCAATATTGGCATCACTCACAGATCACTGTAAACCGGTGGATCAAACTCCCCCTCATCCTCACATCAGAGTCAGATCCTTATGGTAAATGTAGCGCTATACTTACCTTACACATTACCCAACGCTTAACAATATCCGTAGCCCATGGACTAGCATCAGACCCCTCACATCACTTTATTTTTGGCCAAGCAAATGCTTAACCTGAGCCACAACTCGCACACACCCTCACATCACAGCAGGATGTAAAGTCGAAAGAAATCCCTATCAACTCCGTAATCCTTCCCAAACACCGAAATCTAACCATAGCCTGACTCTTGGTAATGATCCTACAATGAATAATGACATCACTCTTGTCTAACTGCAACACTGTAATTAAATCACACTGTCACCCTCATATCAGAATAGGATCCTAAACACAACCACAACCCTTTCCTGGACTTACTCCTTTTCAAACTCCTAAATTTAACACTAGACCTGGCCTGTGGACCTCAAACCTCACAATAAACATCAACATCAGCCACCGCTTATCATAAACCAGTCGCTCAATATCTCCCTCTCCCTCAAATCAGGGCCACATCCTCACTGCTACTGTATTGCTAGACGGCCCATACTCATTATTGAACACTTAACCGTAACCCTAGCACTGTCCCATGCTCTGGAGTCCTCACTTTTATTTTAGTATCAGCCCACCAAATCTTAACCAGAGCCATAATGTCGCAGTCACCCTCACATCACAGCCAGACCCTAACTCTACCCAAAACCGTATCGGCCCTGTAAAACTATGCAAACACCGAAACCTAACACTACTCTGTCACTTAGAACAGACCCTAACATGTATATCGACATCACCCATGTCTCACTGTAACATGGCAGTTCAATTTCGCTGCTGCCCTCACATCAGACCCGAATCTGAGATGTAATCATAATCCTATACTGGCCGTACAGCTTAACAAACACTTAACCCCAACCCTAGCTCTCACCCACGGACATGAAACTCCTGGTCAACATTGACATCACCCACAGCTCACCATAAACCTGTCGATCATACTCAACACTCATTGTCAGATGAGACCCAGATCTTTACTGTAAACATAGAACTATCCTGCCCTTACACATTTCCGAACACAACCCTAAACCTAGCTCAGCACTAGCACCAGACCTGTCACATCATTTTTATTTACAGTCTCACCAAATGCTTAACCTGAGCCACTCACCCTCACATCACAGCAGGATTCAAAGTCTAACTGAAACCTTTTCAGCGCCGTAATCCCTCCCAAACAGTGAAATCTCAACATAGCCCTGACTCTTGGAACATACCGTACCATGGATATCGACATCACCCATGTCTCACTGTAACAATGTAATTCAATCTCACTGTCAGCCTCACAACAGAACCGAGAACTAAATGTAATCATAACCCTTTCTTACACGTACACCTTTTCAAACCCATAAAACTAACCCTAGACAATGCCCCTGCACCTAAACCCTCATGATAAACTTCGACATCAGCCACAGCTTTTCATACACCTGTCTCTCAAAATCGCCCCCTACCTCATATCCGGGCCACATCCTCACTGTAACTGTAGTACTAGACGGCACATACGCATTTCCAAACACTTGACCCTAACCCTAATACAGTCCCATGCTCTGAACTCACCTTAATTTTAGTATTACCGTCCAAAATCCTAAAGCTGTGGCATAATCACGCAATCACGCTCACATCATAGCCAGACCCTAACTCTACCCAAAATCGTATTAGCTCCATAAACCCTCACAAACACCAAACCCTAATCCTAGCCCTGACACATGGAATGTTCCCTAACATGGATATCGATGCCACCACTTTCTCTCTGCAATGCAATAGTTCAATCTCACTGTCACACTCACATCAGACCCGAAACCGAAATATAACCATAGCCGTACACTTGAAGTATAAGTTAACGAACACCTAACCCTAGCAGTAGCTCTCAAGTGTAGTCCTGACCCCACATGGTGATCATTGACATCACCCACAGCTCACCGTAACCCAGTCGCTCAATGTCGCACTCATCTTCATATCAGAGGCAGACCCTTAGCTTAAACACAGCGCTATCGTGCCTGCACTTAATTATGAACACTTAACCCAAACCCTAGCCCGTGCCACAGCACCAGACACTTCACATCGTTTTATTTTCAGTCCCACAAGATCCTTATACTGAGACACAATCTTGTACTCACCCTCACATCAGAAATATACCCTAACTCTAAAACCCTATTAGCGCCATACACCTTCCCAATCCCCAAACCCTAAACATAGCCCTGACTTTTTGAACAGACCAGGACCATTAATATCGACATCCCTTACGTTTCACAGTTCCACTGCAATTCAGTCTCGCTGCCGTACTCACATCAGAGCCAAATCCCATACATAACCATATCCCTTACCTGCCCATACAACTTTCCGAATGCCTAGCTCTAACCCTAGCACTGTTTCCTGCAACTGACCCTTCATGGTCAACGTCGACTTCATCCACAGCTCTCCATTAAACCGTGGATCAAACTCACACTCATCCTCACATCAGAACCAGATCCTTACTCTAAACATAGTGTTATCCTTCCCTTCCACATTACTGATCACTTATCCCAACCCTTGCGCTGGTTCAAGCATCAGACCCAGCACATCATTTTGTAGTCAACCAAACCAGATGCTTTACCTGCGAAATAATCTTGCGCTCACACTCACATCACAGTCGGATGCAAACTCTAACTGAACCCCGGTCTACCCTGTACAATTACACAAAAAATGAACCCTAACCCAGGCCCAGACACTTGGGAAAAGTATCTACCATGAATATCGATGTCACCAATTTCTCACTGAGACACTGTAATCCAATATTGCTTTTGCCCTCACATAAGAGCCAAATCCTAAATGTAACTATAACTGTATCGAGGCCGTACAGCTAACTGAACCTCGAACTTTAACCCGAGCCCTCGCCTGTTGACATGATCACTCATGGTCAACATTGGCATCACCCACAGCTCATCATAAACCTTTCTCTCTATCTCGCCATCATCCTCACATCAGAACAAGTTTCTTATTGTAAACGCAGTGCTATCCTACTCGTACACATTACCGAACTCTTAACCCTAACCCTAGCACTGGAAACTACTTTGTCCACACACCGTAATTTTATGGTCTGCCCCAACAAATCCAAATCCCGAGACACAGTCTTGCAGTCACCCTCACATCACACCAAGACACTAACTCTAAACAAAACCATACCAGCCCCATAAACTTACCAAAACACTGAAATCTAACACTGGCCCTGACAATTAGAACAAAGCCTACCATGGATATTGGCCTCACCCATATCCCACTGCAAGACTGTAGTTCAATCTCACTGTCACCCAAACATCAGACCCGAATCTGAAATGTAAGCATAACCCTATGCTGTTCGTACAACTTAACGAACCCCTAACCCAATCTTAGCTCTCGCCTATGACCTGACCATCACTGTCAACATTGGCATCACCCACAGCTCACCGTTAACCTGTCCCTCAATGTCACACTTATCCTCACATCAGAAACAGATCCTTAATGTAAACCTAGCACTATTGTGCCCGTACATATTAAAGAACACTTCACCCAAACCCTAGCCCTTGCCACAGCAGAAGACCCGTCACATCATATTATTTTTAGACCCACCAAATTCTTATACTGAGACACAATTTCACACTCCCCCTCACATCACAGGCAGAGCTTAACTCTAACTGAAACACTATCAGCCGCATACCCCTTCCCAAATACCGAACCCTAACACTAGCCATGATTTTTGAAACAGAACAGTACCATGATTATCAGCATGGCTCATGTCTCACTGTAACACTGTAATTTAATCTCACTGTCGAACTCACTTCAGAGCCGAATCCCATATGTAACCCTAATCGTATCCTGCCCATACACCTTACAGAACCCCTTGTACTATCTCTAGCACTGGAGTCTGTGCCTCACCCTTCAAGGTCAACATCATCGATATCACCCACAGCTCTCCATAAACCTGTCAATCAAACTCACACTCATCCTCACATCAGAGCCAGGAAGTTACTGTAAACATATCGTTATCCTTCCCTTCCACATTACCAAACACTTATCTCTAACCCTAGTCCTGGCCGTAGCACCAGAACACTCACATCATTTTATTGTCAACACCACCAGATACTTCACCTGAGACACAATCTCTCACTCACCCTCACATCACAGCCAGATGCAAACTCTAACCAAATCCCAGTCAGCCCTGTACACTTTCACAGACACTGAACCCTTACCCAGGCCCTGACTCTTGGAAGAGGCCACTACCATGAATAACAACATCACCCATTTCTCACTGTGACACTGTAATTCAATATCACTGTGGCCCTCACATCAGAGCCAGATCCAAAATGTTACTCTAAACCTTTCTAGCCATACTGCTTACCCATCCTGTAACTCTAACCCGAGCCTCGCCTGTTGACATACTCACTCATGGTCAAAAATGGCATCATCCAGAGCTCACCAGAAAGCTTTCTATCAGTCTTGCCTTCATCCTCACATCAGAACAAGATCCTTACTGTAAACGCAGTGCTATCCTACTCATGCACATTACTGAACAATTTACTGTAACCCTATCCCTGGAACCTGCATTGTCCACACACCACCATATTTTGCTCTGCCCCACCAAATCCAAATACCAAGACACAATCTTGCACTCACACCCATATCAAACCAGGACACTAACTCTAACTGAAACCCTTTCAGACCCATAAACCTACCCAAATACCGAACGCTAACACAACAGCTGACACTAAGAACAGACCCTACCCTGGATATTGGCGCCACCCATGTCTCACTGCAATACTGTAGATCAATCTCACTGTCGCCCTCACATCAGACCCGAATCCAAAATGTAGCCATAAATCTATACTCTCCATACAACTTAGCGAACCTCTACATCATTCCTACCACTTGCCCAAGGACCTGATCTTCACTGTCAACATTGGCATCACCCACAGCTCACCGTTAACCTGTCGCTCAATGTCTCACTCATGCTCACATAAGAGCCATATCCTTAGTGTAAACATAGCACTATCATGCTCATACATATTATCGAACACATAAGCCAAACCCTAGCAATTGCCGCAGCACCAGCCCTTCACATCATTTTATTTTCCTCCCCAAGAAATGCTTAACATGAGCCACAATCTCGCACTCACCCTCACATCACATCAGGATGTAACATCTAACCAAAACCCAAACAGCACCGTAAAGCTTCCAAAACGCTGAACTCTAACCATAGCCTTGAGACTTGGAACAGACCCTACCAAGTATATTGACGTCACCCATGTCTCACTGAAACACGGTATTCATTCTCACTGTCACCCTCACATCAAAATTGAACACTAAGTGTACCCATAAACCTTTCCTATCCGTAAACCTTTTCGAACCACTAAACCTAACCCTGGACCTGGCCCCTCGACATGAAACCTCGTAGTAAACTTCGACATCAGCCACAGCATATTACAAACCACTCTCTCAATACCACCCTGTCTCTAACATCAGAACCACATCCCCACTCTAACCATAGTACTAGATGGCCCATACAAATGACCAAACACTTAACCACACCCTAGCACTGTTCAGTGCTCTAAACTCCTCTCCTTCATTTTAGTGTCAGACCACCAAATCCTAAACCTGAGGCATAATCTCGCACACACCTTCACATCACAGCTCGACACTAACTCAACCCAAAACTGTACCAGCCCCATAAACCTACCCCCAAACCGAAACCTAACCCTTTCCCTGACACTTAGAACAGGCCCTACCATGGACATCAACGTCCGCCATGACTCCATGTAACACTGTAGTTAAATCTCGCAGTCGTCGTTACATCAGAACCAAATCCATAATATAACCACAATATTATTCTGGCCATATAGCTTTACAAATACCTAAACATAACCCCAGATCTTGCCGGTGCACCTGAACCCTCATGGTCAACATTGACATCACCATCAGCTCACCGTACACCTGTTGTTCTGTGTCGCACTCATCCTCACGTCAGAGCCAGATCCTTAGTGTAAACATAGTGATATCGTGCCTATATATGTTATCAAACACTTAACCCTAACCCTAGGCCTTGCCACAGCACCAGACTCTTCACATCATTTTATTTTCAGCCCCACCACATCCTTATACTGAGACAAAATCTCGCATTCACCCTCACACCAGAGCCAGACCGTAACTCTAAACAAAACACTATTAGCATCATATACGTTCCCAAACACCAAACCCTAACCACAACCCGGACTTTTCTAACAAACCAGTACCATGAATATCAATATCACTGATGTCTCACTGTAACACTCTAATTCTATCTCACTGTCGAACTCACATCAGAGCTGAATCCCTTATGTAACCGTACCCCTATCCTGCCTGTACAACTTACCGAATCCATAACCGTATCCCTAGGACAGTACCATGCATCTGACAGTACATGGTCAACATTGACAACATCCACAGCTCACCGCAAACCTCTCGATCATACTCTAACTCATCCTCACATAAGAGCCAGATTCTTATTATAATCGTAGCACTATCCTGCCCGAACACATTACCGAACACTTAACCCTAGCCCTGACACTAGCAAGAGACCTATCACATCATTTTATTTTCAGCCCCACCAAATGCTTTACCTGAGCCAAAATCTTGCACTCACACTCACATCACAGCCAGACCATAACTCTACCCAAAACTGTGCAAGACCCGTAAATCTACCCAAACACTAAACCCTTTCCATTGGGATGCTCTAAGAAGAGATCCCACCATGGATATCGATGACACCGATGACTCACAGTAACCCTGTAGTTCAATCTCGCTGTCGCCGTCACATCAGACCCGAATGCGAAATGTAATCATAACTGAATACTGGCCATACCACTTAGCGAACACCTAACCCTAACCCTAGCTCTCGCCCATGCACTTGACCCTCATGGTCAATATTGGCATCACTCACAGATCACTGTAAACCGGTGGATCAAACTCCCCCTCATCCTCACATCAGAGTCAGATCCTTATGGTAAATGTAGCGCTATACTTACCTTACACATTACCCAACGCTTAACAATATCCGTAGCCCATGGACTAGCATCAGACCCCTCACATCACTTTATTTTTGGCCAAGCAAATGCTTAACCTGAGCCACAACTCGCACACACCCTCACATCACAGCAGGATGTAAGGTCGAAAGAAATCCCTATCAACTCCGTAATCCTTCCCAAACACCGAAATCTAACCATAGCCTGACTCTTGGTAATGATCCTACAATGAATAATGACATCACTCTTGTCTAACTGCAACACTGTAATTAAATCACACTGTCACCCTCATATCAGAATAGGATCCTAAACACAACCACAACCCTTTCCTGGACTTACTCCTTTTCAAACTCCTAAATTTAACACTAGACCTGGCCTGTGGACCTCAAACCTCACAATAAACATCAACATCAGCCACCGCTTATCATAAACCAGTCGCTCAATATCTCCCTCTCCCTCAAATCAGGGCCACATCCTCACTGCTACTGTATTGCTAGACGGCCCATACTCATTATTGAACACTTAACCGTAACCCTAGCACTGTCCCATGCTCTGGAGTCCTCACTTTTATTTTAGTATCAGCCCACCAAATCTTAACCAGAGCCATAATGTCGCAGTCACCCTCACATCACAGCCAGACCCTAACTCTACCCAAAACCGTATCGGCCCTGTAAAACTATGCAAACACCGAAACCTAACACTACCCTGTCACTTAGAACAGACCCTAACATGTATATCGACATCACCCATGTCTCACTGTAACATGGCAGTTCAATTTCGCTGCTGCCCTCACATCAGACCCGAATCTGAGATGTAATCATAATCCTATACTGGCCGTACAGCTTAACAAACACTTAACCCCAACCCTAGCTCTCACCCACGGACATGAAACTCCTGGTCAACATTGACATCACCCACAGCTCACCATAAACCTGTCGATCATACTCAACACTCATTGTCAGATGAGACCCAGATCTTTACTGTAAACATAGAACTATCCTGCCCTTACACATTTCCGAACACAACCCTAAACCTAGCTCAGCACTAGCACCAGACCTGTCACATCATTTTTATTTACAGTCTCACCAAATGCTTAACCTGAGCCACTCACCCTCACATCACAGCAGGATTCAAAGTCTAACTGAAACCTTTTCAGCGCCGTAATCCCTCCCAAACAGTGAAATCTCAACATAGCCCTGACTCTTGGAACATACCGTACCATGGATATCGACATCACCCATGTCTCACTGTAACAATGTAATTCAATCTCACTGTCAGCCTCACAACAGAACCGAGAACTAAATGTAATCATAACCCTTTCTTACACGTACACCTTTTCAAACCCATAAAACTAACCCTAGACAATGCCCCTGCACCTAAAACCTCATGATAAACTTCGACATCAGCCACAGCTTTTCATACACCTGTCTCTCAAAATCGCCCCCTACCTCATATCCGGGCCACATCCTCACTGTAACTGTAGTACTAGATGGCACATACGCAATTCCAAACACTTGACCCTAACCCTAATACAGTCCCATGCTCTGAACTCACCTTAATTTTAGTATTACCGTCCAAAATCCTAAAGCTGTGGCATAATCACGCAATCACGCTCACATCATAGCCAGACCCTAACTCTACCCAAAATCGTATTAGCTCCATAAACCCTCACAAACACCAAACCCTAATCCTAGCCCTGACACATAGAATGTTCCCTAACATGGATATCGATGCCACCGCTTTCTCTCTGCAATGCAATAGTTCAATCTCACTGTCACACTCACATCAGACCCGAAACCGAAATATAACCATAGCCGTACACTTGAAGTATAAGTTAACGAACACCTAACCCTAGCAGTAGCTCTCAAGTGTAGTCCTGACCCCACATGGTGATCATTGACATCACCCACAGCTCACCGTAACCCAGTCGCTCAATGTCGCACTCATCTTCATATCAGAGGCAGACCCTTAGCTTAAACACAGCGCTATCGTGCCTGCACTTAATTATGAACACTTAACCCAAACCCTAGCCCGTGCCACAGCACCAGACACTTCACATCGTTTTATTTTCAGTCCCACAAGATCCTTATACTGAGACACAATCTTGTACTCACCCTCACATCAGAAATATACCCTAACTCTAAAACCCTATTAGCGCCATACACCTTCCCAATCCCCAAACCCTAAACATAGCCCTGACTTTTTGAACAGACCAGGACCATTAATATCGACATCCCTTACGTTTCACAGTTCCACTGCAATTCAGTCTCGCTGCCGTACTCACATCAGAGCCAAATCCCATACATAACCATATCCCTTACCTGCCCATACAACTTTCCGAATGCCTAGCTCTAACCCTAGCACTGTTTCCTGCAACTGACCCTTCATGGTCAACGTCGACTTCATCCACAGCTCTCCATTAAACCGTGGATCAAACTCACACTCATCCTCACATCAGAACCAGATCCTTACTCTAAACATAGTGTTATCCTTCCCTTCCACATTACCGATCACTTATCCCAACCCTTGCCCTGGTTCAAGCATCAGACCCAGCACATCATTTTGTAGTCAACCAAACCAGATGCTTTACCTGCGAAATAATCTTGCGCTCACACTCACATCACAGTCGGATGCAAACTCTAACTGAACCCCGGTCTACCCTGTACAATTACACAAAAAATGAACCCTAACCCAGGCCCAGACACTTGGGAAAAGTATCTACCATGAATATCGATGTCACCAATTTCTCACTGAGACACTGTAATCCAATATTGCTTTTGCCCTCACATAAGAGCCAAATCCTAAATGTAACTATAACTGTATCGAGGCCGTACAGCTAACTGAACCTCGAACTTTAACCCGAGCCCTCGCCTGTTGACATGATCACTCATGGTCAACATTGGCATCACCCACAGCTCATCATAAACCTTTCTCTCTATCTCGCCATCATCCTCACATCAGAACAAGTTTCTTATTGTAAACGCAGTGCTATCCTACTCGTACACATTACCGAACTCTTAACCCTAACCCTAGCACTGGAAACTACTTTGTCCACACACCGTAATTTTATGGTCTGCCCCAACAAATCCAAATCCCGAGACACAGTCTTGCAGTCACCCTCACATCACACCAAGACACTAACTCTAAACAAAACCATACCAGCCCCATAAACTTACCAAAACACTGAAATCTAACACTGGCCCTGACAATTAGAACAAAGCCTACCATGGATATTGGCCTCACCCATATCCCACTGCAAGACTGTAGTTCAATCTCACTGTCACCCAAACATCAGACCCGAATCTGAAATGTAAGCATAACCCTATGCTGTTCGTACAACTTAACGAACCCCTAACCCAATCTTAGCTCTCGCCTATGACCTGACCATCACTGTCAACATTGGCATCACCCACAGCTCACCGTTAACCTGTCCCTCAATGTCACACTTATCCTCACATCAGAAACAGATCCTTAATGTAAACCTAGCACTATTGTGCCCGTACATATTAAAGAACACTTCACCCAAACCCTAGCCCTTGCCACAGCAGAAGACCCGTCACATCATATTATTTTTAGACCCACCAAATTCTTATACTGAGACACAATTTCACACTCCCCCTCACATCACAGGCAGAGCTTAACTCTAACTGAAACACTATCAGCCGCATACCCCTTCCCAAATACCGAACCCTAACACTAGCCATGATTTTTGAAACAGAACAGTACCATGATTATCAGCATGGCTCATGTCTCACTGTAACACTGTAATTTAATCTCACTGTCGAACTCACTTCAGAGCCGAATCCCATATGTAACCCTAATCGTATCCTGCCCATACACCGTACAGAACCCCTTGTACTATCTCTAGCACTGGAGTCTGTGCCTCACCCTTCAAGGTCAACATCATCGATATCACCCACAGCTCTCCATAAACCTGTCAATCAAACTCACACTCATCCTCACATCAGAGCCAGGAAGTTACTGTAAACATATCGTTATCCTTCCCTTCCACATTACCAAACACTTATCTCTAACCCTAGTCCTGGCCGTAGCACCAGAACACTCACATCATTTTATTGTCAACACCACCAGATACTTCACCTGAGACACAATCTCTCACTCACCCTCACATCACAGCCAGATGCAAACTCTAACCAAATCCCAGTCAGCCCTGTACACTTTCACAGACACTGAACCCTTACCCAGGCCCTGACTCTTGGAAGAGGCCACTACCATGAATAACAACATCACCCATTTCTCACTGTGACACTGTAATTCAATATCACTGTGGCCCTCACATCAGAGCCAGATCCAAAATGTTACTCTAAACCTTTCTAGCCATACTGCTTACCCATCCTGTAACTCTAACCCGAGCCTCGCCTGTTGACATACTCACTCATGGTCAACAATGGCATCATCCAGAGCTCACCAGAAAGCTTTCTATCAGTCTTGCCTTCATCCTCACATCAGAACAAGATCCTTACTGTAAACGCAGTGCTATCCTACTCATGCACATTACTGAACACTTTACTGTAACCCTATCCCTGGAACGTGCATTGTCCACACACCACCATATTTTGCTCTGCCCCACCAAATCCAAATACCAAGACACAATCTTGCACTCACACCCATATCAAACCAGGACACTAACTCTAACTGAAACCCTTTCAGACCCATAAACCTACCCAAATACCGAACGCTAACACAACAGCTGACACTAAGAACAGACCCTACCCTGGATATTGGCGCCACCCATGTCTCACTGCAATACTGTAGATCAATCTCACTGTCGCCCTCACATCAGACCCGAATCCAAAATGTAGCCATAAATCTATACTCTCCATACAACTTAGCGAACCTCTACATCATTCCTACCACTTGCCCAAGGACCTGATCTTCACTGTCAACATTGGCATCACCCACAGCTCACCGTTAACCTGTCGCTCAATGTCTCACTCATGCTCACATAAGAGCCATATCCTTAGTGTAAACATAGCACTATCATGCTCATACATATTATCGAACACATAAGCCAAACCCTAGCAATTGCCGCAGCACCAGCCCTTCACATCATTTTATTTTCCTCCCCAAGAAATGCTTAACATGAGCCACAATCTCGCACTCACCCTCACATCACATCAGGATGTAACATCTAACCAAAACCCAAACAGCACCGTAAAGCTTCCAAAACGCTGAACTCTAACCATAGCCTTGAGACTTGGAACAGACCCTACCAAGTATATTGACGTCACCCATGTCTCACTGAAACACGGTATTCATTCTCACTGTCACCCTCACATCAAAATTGAACACTAAGTGTACCCATAAACCTTTCCTATCCGTAAACCTTTTCGAACCACTAAACCTAACCCTGGACCTGGCCCCTCGACATGAAACCTCGTAGTAAACTTCGACATCAGCCACAGCATATTACAAACCACTCTCTCAATACCACCCTGTCTCTAACATCAGAACCACATCCCCACTCTAACCATAGTACTAGATGGCCCATACAAATGACCAAACACTTAACCACACCCTAGCACTGTTCAGTGCTCTAAACTCCTCTCCTTCATTTTAGTGTCAGACCACCAAATCCTAAACCTGAGGCATAATCTCGCACACACCTTCACATCACAGCTCGACACTAACTCAACCCAAAACTGTACCAGCCCCATAAACCTACCCCCAAACCGAAACCTAACCCTTTCCCTGACACTTAGAACAGGCCCTACCATGGACATCAACGTCCGCCATGACTCCATGTAACACTGTAGTTAAATCTCGCAGTCGTCGTTACATCAGAACCAAATCCATAATATAACCACAATATTATTCTGGCCATATAGCTTTACAAATACCTAAACATAACCCCAGATCTTGCCGGTGCACCTGAACCCTCATGGTCAACATTGACATCACCATCAGCTCACCGTACACCTGTTGTTCTGTGTCGCACTCATCCTCACGTCAGAGCCAGATCCTTAGTGTAAACATAGTGATATCGTGCCTATATATGTTATCAAACACTTAACCCTAACCCTAGGCCTTGCCACAGCACCAGACTCTTCACATCATTTTATTTTCAGCCCCACCACATCCTTATACTGAGACAAAATCTCGCATTCACCCTCACACCAGAGCCAGACCGTAACTCTAAACAAAACACTATTAGCATCATATACGTTCCCAAACACCAAACCCTAACCACAACCCGGACTTTTCTAACAAACCAGTACCATGAATATCAATATCACTGATGTCTCACTGTAACACTCTAATTCTATCTCACTGTCGAACTCACATCAGAGCTGAATCCCTTATGTAACCGTACCCCTATCCTGCCTGTACAACTTACCGAATCCATAACCGTATCCCTAGGACAGTACCATGCATCTGACAGTACATGGTCAACATTGACAACATCCACAGCTCACCGCAAACCTCTCGATCATACTCTAACTCATCCTCACATAAGAGCCAGATTCTTATTATAATCGTAGCACTATCCTGCCCGAACACATTACCGAACACTTAACCCTAGCCCTGACACTAGCAAGAGACCTATCACATCATTTTATTTTCAGCCCCACCAAATGCTTTACCTGAGCCAAAATCTTGCACTCACACTCACATCACAGCCAGACCATAACTCTACCCAAAACTGTGCAAGACCCGTAAATCTACCCAAACACTAAACCCTTTCCATTGGGATGCTCTAAGAAGAGATCCCACCATGGATATCGATGACACCGATGACTCACAGTAACCCTGTAGTTCAATCTCGCTGTCGCCGTCACATCAGACCCGAATGCGAAATGTAATCATAACTGAATACTGGCCATACCACTTAGCGAACACCTAACCCTAACCCTAGCTCTCGCCCATGCACTTGACCCTCATGGTCAATATTGGCATCACTCACAGATCACTGTAAACCGGTGGATCAAACTCCCCCTCATCCTCACATCAGAGTCAGATCCTTATGGTAAATGTAGCGCTATACTTACCTTACACATTACCCAACGCTTAACAATATCCGTAGCCCATGGACTAGCATCAGACCCCTCACATCACTTTATTTTTGGCCAAGCAAATGCTTAACCTGAGCCACAACTCGCACACACCCTCACATCACAGCAGGATGTAAAGTCGAAAGAAATCCCTATCAACTCTGTAATCCTTCCCAAACACCGAAATCTAACCATAGCCTGACTCTTGGTAATGATCCTACAATGAATAATGACATCACTCTTGTCTAACTGCAACACTGTAATTAAATCACACTGTCACCCTCATATCAGAATAGGATCCTAAACACAACCACAACCCTTTCCTGGACTTACTCCTTTTCAAACTCCTAAATTTAACACTAGACCTGGCCTGTGGACCTCAAACCTCACAATAAACATCAACATCAGCCACCGCTTATCATAAACCAGTCGCTCAATATCTCCCTCTCCCTCAAATCAGGGCCACATCCTCACTGCTACTGTATTGCTAGACGGCCCATACTCATTATTGAACACTTAACCGTAACCCTAGCACTGTCCCATGCTCTGGAGTCCTCACTTTTATTTTAGTATCAGCCCACCAAATCTTAACCAGAGCCATAATCTCGCAGTCACCCTCACATCACAGCCAGACCCTAACTCTACCCAAAACCGTATCGGCCCTGTAAAACTATGCAAACACCGAAACCTAACACTACCCTGTCACTTAGAACAGACCCTAACATGTATATCGACATCACCCATGTCTCACTGTAACATGGCAGTTCAATTTCGCTGCTGCCCTCACATCAGACCCGAATCTGAGATGTAATCATAATCCTATACTGGCCGTACAGCTTAACAAACACTTAACCCCAACCCTAGCTCTCACCCACGGACATGAAACTCCTGGTCAACATTGACATCACCCACAGCTCACCATAAACCTGTCGATCATACTCAACACTCATTGTCAGATGAGACCCAGATCCTTACTGTAAACATAGAACTCTCCTGCCCTTACACATTTCCGAACACAACCCTAAACCTAGCTCAGCACTAGCACCAGACCTGTCACATCATTTTTATTTACAGTCTCACCAAATGCTTAACCTGAGCCACTCACCCTCACATCACAGCAGGATTCAAAGTCTAACTGAAACCTTTTCAGCGCCGTAATCCCTCCCAAACAGTGAAATCTCAACATAGCCCTGACTCTTGGAACATACCGTACCATGGATATCGACATCACCCATGTCTCACTGTAACAATGTAATTCAATCTCACTGTCAGCCTCACAACAGAACCGAGAACTAAATGTAATCATAACCCTTTCTTACACGTACACCTTTTCAAACCCATAAAACTAACCCTAGACAATGCCCCTGCACCTAAAACCTCATGATAAACTTCGACATCAGCCACAGCTTTTCATACACCTGTCTCTCAAAATCGCCCCCTACCTCATATCCGGGCCACATCCTCACTGTAACTGTAGTACTAGACGGCACATACGCATTTCCAAACACTTGACCCTAACCCTAATACAGTCCCATGCTCTGAACTCACCTTAATTTTAGTATTACCGTCCAAAATCCTAAAGCTGTGGCATAATCACGCAATCACGCTCACATCATAGCCAGACCCTAACTCTACCCAAAATCGTATTAGCTCCATAAACCCTCACAAACACCAAACCCTAATCCTAGCCCTGACACATAGAATGTTCCCTAACATGGATATCGATGCCACCGCTTTCTCTCTGCAATGCAATAGTTCAATCTCACTGTCACACTCACATCAGACCCGAAACCGAAATATAACCATAGCCGTACACTTGAAGTATAAGTTAACGAACACCTAACCCTAGCAGTAGCTCTCAAGTGTAGTCCTGACCCCACATGGTGATCATTGACATCACCCACAGCTCACCGTAACCCAGTCGCTCAATGTCGCACTCATCTTCATATCAGAGGCAGACCCTTAGCTTAAACACAGCGCTATCGTGCCTGCACTTAATTATGAACACTTAACCCAAACCCTAGCCCGTGCCACAGCACCAGACACTTCACATCGTTTTATTTTCAGTCCCACAAGATCCTTATACTGAGACACAATCTTGTACTCACCCTCACATCAGAAATATACCCTAACTCTAAAACCCTATTAGCGCCATACACCTTCCCAATCCCCAAACCCTAAACATAGCCCTGACTTTTTGAACAGACCAGGACCATTAATATCGACATCCCTTACGTTTCACAGTTCCACTGCAATTCAGTCTCGCTGCCGTACTCACATCAGAGCCAAATCCCATACATAACCATATCCCTTACCTGCCCATACAACTTTCCGAATGCCTAGCTCTAACCCTAGCACTGTTTCCTGCAACTGACCCTTCATGGTCAACGTCGACTTCATCCACAGCTCTCCATTAAACCGTGGATCAAACTCACACTCATCCTCACATCAGAACCAGATCCTTACTCTAAACATAGTGTTATCCTTCCCTTCCACATTACCGATCACTTATCCCAACCCTTGCCCTGGTTCAAGCATCAGACCCAGCACATCATTTTGTAGTCAACCAAACCAGATGCTTTACCTGCGAAATAATCTTGCGCTCACACTCACATCACAGTCGGATGCAAACTCTAACTGAACCCCGGTCTACCCTGTACAATTACACAAAAAATGAACCCTAACCCAGGCCCAGACACTTGGGAAAAGTATCTACCATGAATATCGATGTCACCAATTTCTCACTGAGACACTGTAATCCAATATTGCTTTTGCCCTCACATAAGAGCCAAATCCTAAATGTAACTATAACTGTATCGAGGCCGTACAGCTAACTGAACCTCGAACTTTAACCCGAGCCCTCGCCTGGTGACATGATCACTCATGGGCAACATTGGCATCACCCACAGCTCATCATAAACCTTTCTCTCTATCTCGCCATCATCCTCACATCAGAACAAGTTTCTTATTGTAAACGCAGTGCTATCCTACTCGTACACATTACCGAACTCTTAACCCTAACCCTAGCACTGGAAACTACTTTGTCCACACACCGTAATTTTATGGTCTGCCCCAACAAATCCAAATCCCGAGACACAGTCTTGCAGTCACCCTCACATCACACCAAGACACTAACTCTAAACAAAACCATACCAGCCCCATAAACTTACCAAAACACTGAAATCTAACACTGGCCCTGACAATTAGAACAAAGCCTACCATGGATATTGGCCTCACCCATATCCCACTGCAAGACTGTAGTTCAATCTCACTGTCACCCAAACATCAGACCCGAATCTGAAATGTAAGCATAACCCTATGCTGTTCGTACAACTTAACGAACCCCTAACCCAATCTTAGCTCTCGCCTATGACCTGACCATCACTGTCAACATTGGCATCACCCACAGCTCACCGTTAACCTGTCCCTCAATGTCACACTTATCCTCACATCAGAAACAGATCCTTAATGTAAACCTAGCACTATTGTGCCCGTACATATTAAAGAACACTTCACCCAAACCCTAGCCCTTGCCACAGCAGAAGACCCGTCACATCATATTATTTTTAGACCCACCAAATTCTTATACTGAGACACAATTTCACACTCCCCCTCACATCACAGGCAGAGCTTAACTCTAACTGAAACACTATCAGCCGCATACCCCTTCCCAAATACCGAACCCTAACACTAGCCATGATTTTTGAAACAGAACAGTACCATGATTATCAGCATGGCTCATGTCTCACTGTAACACTGTAATTTAATCTCACTGTCGAACTCACTTCAGAGCCGAATCCCATATGTAACCCTAATCGTATCCTGCCCATACACCTTACAGAACCCCTTGTACTATCTCTAGCACTGGAGTCTGTGCCTCACCCTTCAAGGTCAACATCATCGATATCACCCACAGCTCTCCATAAACCTGTCAATCAAACTCACACTCATCCTCACATCAGAGCCAGGAAGTTACTGTAAACATATCGTTATCCTTCCCTTCCACATTACCAAACACTTATCTCTAACCCTAGTCCTGGCCGTAGCACCAGAACACTCACATCATTTTATTGTCAACACCACCAGATACTTCACCTGAGACACAATCTCTCACTCACCCTCACATCACAGCCAGATGCAAACTCTAACCAAATCCCAGTCAGCCCTGTACACTTTCACAGACACTGAACCCTTACCCAGGCCCTGACTCTTGGAAGAGGCCACTACCATGAATAACAACATCACCCATTTCTCACTGTGACACTGTAATTCAATATCACTGTGGCCCTCACATCAGAGCCAGATCCAAAATGTTACTCTAAACCTTTCTAGCCATACTGCTTACCCATCCTGTAACTCTAACCCGAGCCTCGCCTGTTGACATACTCACTCATGGTCAACAATGGCATCATCCAGAGCTCACCAGAAACCTTTCTATCAGTCTTGCCTTCATCCTCACATCAGAACAAGATCCTTACTGTAAACGCAGTGCTATCCTACTCATGCACATTACTGAACACTTTACTGTAACCCTATCCCTGGAACCTGCATTGTCCACACACCACCATATTTTGGTCTGCCCCACCAAATCCAAATACCAAGACACAATCTTGCACTCACACCCATATCAAACCAGGACACTAACTCTAACTGAAACCCTTTCAGACCCATAAACCTACCCAAATACCGAACGCTAACACAACAGCTGACACTAAGAACAGACCCTACCCTGGATATTGGCGCCACCCATGTCTCACTGCAATACTGTAGATCAATCTCACTGTCGCCCTCACATCAGACCCGAATCCAAAATGTAGCCATAAATCTATACTCTCCATACAACTTAGCGAACCTCTACATCATTCCTACCACTTGCCCAAGGACCTGATCTTCACTGTCAACATTGGCATCACCCACAGCTCACCGTTAACCTGTCGCTCAATGTCTCACTCATGCTCACATAAGAGCCATATCCTTAGTGTAAACATAGCACTATCATGCTCATACATATTATCGAACACATAAGCCAAACCCTAGCAATTGCCGCAGCACCAGCCCTTCACATCATTTTATTTTCCTCCCCAAGAAATGCTTAACATGAGCCACAATCTCGCACTCACCCTCACATCACATCAGGATGTAACATCTAACCAAAACCCAAACAGCACCGTAAAGCTTCCAAAACGCTGAACTCTAACCATAGCCTTGAGACTTGGAACAGACCCTACCAAGTATATTGACGTCACCCATGTCTCACTGAAACACGGTATTCATTCTCACTGTCACCCTCACATCAAAATTGAACACTAAGTGTACCCATAAACCTTTCCTATCCGTAAACCTTTTCGAACCACTAAACCTAACCCTGGACCTGGCCCCTCGACATGAAACCTCGTAGTAAACTTCGACATCAGCCACAGCATATTACAAACCACTCTCTCAATACCACCCTGTCTCTAACATCAGAACCACATCCCCACTCTAACCATAGTACTAGATGGCCCATACAAATGACCAAACACTTAACCACACCCTAGCACTGTTCAGTGCTCTAAACTCCTCTCCTTCATTTTAGTGTCAGACCACCAAATCCTAAACCTGAGGCATAATCTCGCACACACCTTCACATCACAGCTCGACACTAACTCAACCCAAAACTGTACCAGCCCCATAAACCTACCCCAAAACCGAAACCTAACCCTTTCCCTGACACTTAGAACAGGCCCTACCATGGACATCAACGTCCGCCATGACTCCATGTAACACTGTAGTTAAATCTCGCAGTCGTCGTTACATCAGAACCAAATCCATAATATAACCACAATATTATTCTGGCCATATAGCTTTACAAATACCTAAACATAACCCCAGATCTTGCCGGTGCACCTGAACCCTCATGGTCAACATTGACATCACCATCAGCTCACCGTACACCTGTTGTTCTGTGTCGCACTCATCCTCACGTCAGAGCCAGATCCTTAGTGTAAACATAGTGATATCGTGCCTATATATGTTATCAAACACTTAACCCTAACCCTAGGCCTTGCCACAGCACCAGACTCTTCACATCATTTTATTTTCAGCCCCACCACATCCTTATACTGAGACAAAATCTCGCATTCACCCTCACACCAGAGCCAGACCGTAACTCTAAACAAAACACTATTAGCATCATATACGTTCCCAAACACCAAACCCTAACCACAACCCGGACTTTTCTAACAAACCAGTACCATGAATATCAATATCACTGATGTCTCACTGTAACACTCTAATTCTATCTCACTGTCGAACTCACATCAGAGCTGAATCCCTTATGTAACCGTACCCCTATCCTGCCTGTACAACTTACCGAATCCATAACCGTATCCCTAGGACAGTACCATGCATCTGACAGTACATGGTCAACATTGACAACATCCACAGCTCACCGCAAACCTCTCGATCATACTCTAACTCATCCTCACATAAGAGCCAGATTCTTATTATAATCGTAGCACTATCCTGCCCGAACACATTACCGAACACTTAACCCTAGCCCTGACACTAGCAAGAGACCTATCACATCATTTTATTTTCAGCCCCACCAAATGCTTTACCTGAGCCAAAATCTTGCACTCACACTCACATCACAGCCAGACCATAACTCTACCCAAAACTGTGCAAGACCCGTAAATCTACCCAAACACTAAACCCTTTCCATTGGGATGCTCTAAGAAGAGATCCCACCATGGATATCGATGACACCGATGACTCACAGTAACCCTGTAGTTCAATCTCGCTGTCGCCGTCACATCAGACCCGAATGCGAAATGTAATCATAACTGAATACTGGCCATACCACTTAGCGAACACCTAACCCTAACCCTAGCTCTCGCCCATGCACTTGACCCTCATGGTCAATATTGGCATCACTCACAGATCACTGTAAACCGGTGGATCAAACTCCCCCTCATCCTCACATCAGAGTCAGATCCTTATGGTAAATGTAGCGCTATACTTACCTTACACATTACCCAACGCTTAACAATATCCGTAGCCCATGGACTAGCATCAGACCCCTCACATCACTTTATTTTTGGCCAAGCAAATGCTTAACCTGAGCCACAACTCGCACACACCCTCACATCACAGCAGGATGTAAAGTCGAAAGAAATCCCTATCAACTCCGTAATCCTTCCCAAACACCGAAATCTAACCATAGCCTGACTCTTGGTAATGATCCTACAATGAATAATGACATCACTCTTGTCTAACTGCAACACTGTAATTAAATCACACTGTCACCCTCATATCAGAATAGGATCCTAAACACAACCACAACCCTTTCCTGGACTTACTCCTTTTCAAACTCCTAAATTTAACACTAGACCTGGCCTGTGGACCTCAAACCTCACAATAAACATCAACATCAGCCACCGCTTATCATAAACCAGTCGCTCAATATCTCCCTCTCCCTCAAATCAGGGCCACATCCTCACTGCTACTGTATTGCTAGACGGCCCATACTCATTATTGAACACTTAACCGTAACCCTAGCACTGTCCCATGCTCTGGAGTCCTCACTTTTATTTTAGTATCAGCCCACCAAATCTTAACCAGAGCCATAATCTCGCAGTCACCCTCACATCACAGCCAGACCCTAACTCTACCCAAAACCGTATCGGCCCTGTAAAACTATGCAAACACCGAAACCTAACACTACCCTGTCACTTAGAACAGACCCTAACATGTATATCGACATCACCCATGTCTCACTGTAACATGGCAGTTCAATTTCGCTGCTGCCCTCACATCAGACCCGAATCTGAGATGTAATCATAATCCTATACTGGCCGTACAGCTTAACAAACACTTAACCCCAACCCTAGCTCTCACCCACGGACATGAAACTCCTGGTCAACATTGACATCACCCACAGCTCACCATAAACCTGTCGATCATACTCAACACTCATTGTCAGATGAGACCCAGATCTTTACTGTAAACATAGAACTATCCTGCCCTTACACATTTCCGAACACAACCCTAAACCTAGCTCAGCACTAGCACCAGACCTGTCACATCATTTTTATTTACAGTCTCACCAAATGCTTAACCTGAGCCACTCACCCTCACATCACAGCAGGATTCAAAGTCTAACTGAAACCTTTTCAGCGCCGTAATCCCTCCCAAACAGTGAAATCTCAACATAGCCCTGACTCTTGGAACATACCGTACCATGGATATCGACATCACCCATGTCTCACTGTAACAATGTAATTCAATCTCACTGTCAGCCTCACAACAGAACCGAGAACTAAATGTAATCATAACCCTTTCTTACACGTACACCTTTTCAAACCCATAAAACTAACCCTAGACAATGCCCCTGCACCTAAACCCTCATGATAAACTTCGACATCAGCCACAGCTTTTCATACACCTGTCTCTCAAAATCGCCCCCTACCTCATATCCGGGCCACATCCTCACTGTAACTGTAGTACTAGACGGCACATACGCATTTCCAAACACTTGACCCTAACCCTAATACAGTCCCATGCTCTGAACTCACCTTAATTTTAGTATTACCGTCCAAAATCCTAAAGCTGTGGCATAATCACGCAATCACGCTCACATCATAGCCAGACCCTAACTCTACCCAAAATCGTATTAGCTCCATAAACCCTCACAAACACCAAACCCTAATCCTAGCCCTGACACATAGAATGTTCCCTAACATGGATATCGATGCCACCGCTTTCTCTCTGCAATGCAATAGTTCAATCTCACTGTCACACTCACATCAGACCCGAAACCGAAATATAACCATAGCCGTACACTTGAAGTATAAGTTAACGAACACCTAACCCTAGCAGTAGCTCTCAAGTGTAGTCCTGACCCCACATGGTGATCATTGACATCACCCACAGCTCACCGTAACCCAGTCGCTCAATGTCGCACTCATCTTCATATCAGAGGCAGACCCTTAGCTTAAACACAGCGCTATCGTGCCTGCACTTAATTATGAACACTTAACCCAAACCCTAGCCCGTGCCACAGCACCAGACACTTCACATCGTTTTATTTTCAGTCCCACAAGATCCTTATACTGAGACACAATCTTGTACTCACCCTCACATCAGAAATATACCCTAACTCTAAAACCCTATTAGCGCCATACACCTTCCCAATCCCCAAACCCTAAACATAGCCCTGACTTTTTGAACAGACCAGGACCATTAATATCGACATCCCTTACGTTTCACAGTTCCACTGCAATTCAGTCTCGCTGCCGTACTCACATCAGAGCCAAATCCCATACATAACCATATCCCTTACCTGCCCATACAACTTTCCGAATGCCTAGCTCTAACCCTAGCACTGTTTCCTGCAACTGACCCTTCATGGTCAACGTCGACTTCATCCACAGCTCTCCATTAAACCGTGGATCAAACTCACACTCATCCTCACATCAGAACCAGATCCTTACTCTAAACATAGTGTTATCCTTCCCTTCCACATTACCGATCACTTATCCCAACCCTTGCCCTGGTTCAAGCATCAGACCCAGCACATCATTTTGTAGTCAACCAAACCAGATGCTTTACCTGCGAAATAATCTTGCGCTCACACTCACATCACAGTCGGATGCAAACTCTAACTGAACCCCGGTCTACCCTGTACAATTACACAAAAAATGAACCCTAACCCAGGCCCAGACACTTGGGAAAAGTCTCTACCATGAATATCGATGTCACCAATTTCTCACTGAGACACTGTAATCCAATATTGCTTTTGCCCTCACATAAGAGCCAAATCCTAAATGTAACTATAACTGTATCGAGGCCGTACAGCTAACTGAACCTCGAACTTTAACCCGAGCCCTCGCCTGGTGACATGATCACTCATGGTCAACATTGGCATCACCCACAGCTCATCATAAACCTTTCTCTCTATCTCGCCATCATCCTCACATCAGAACAAGTTTCTTATTGTAAACGCAGTGCTATCCTACTCGTACACATTACCGAACTCTTAACCCTAACCCTAGCACTGGAAACTACTTTGTCCACACACCGTAATTTTATGGTCTGCCCCAACAAATCCAAATCCCGAGACACAGTCTTGCAGTCACCCTCACATCACACCAAGACACTAACTCTAAACAAAACCATACCAGCCCCATAAACTTACCAAAACACTGAAATCTAACACTGGCCCTGACAATTAGAACAAAGCCTACCATGGATATTGGCCTCACCCATATCCCACTGCAAGACTGTAGTTCAATCTCACTGTCACCCAAACATCAGACCCGAATCTGAAATGTAAGCATAACCCTATGCTGTTCGTACAACTTAACGAACCCCTAACCCAATCTTAGCTCTCGCCTATGACCTGACCATCACTGTCAACATTGGCATCACCCACAGCTCACCGTTAACCTGTCCCTCAATGTCACACTTATCCTCACATCAGAAACAGATCCTTAATGTAAACCTAGCACTATTGTGCCCGTACATATTAAAGAACACTTCACCCAAACCCTAGCCCTTGCCACAGCAGAAGACCCGTCACATCATATTATTTTTAGACCCACCAAATTCTTATACTGAGACACAATTTCACACTCCCCCTCACATCACAGGCAGAGCTTAACTCTAACTGAAACACTATCAGCCGCATACCCCTTCCCAAATACCGAACCCTAACACTAGCCATGATTTTTGAAACAGAACAGTACCATGATTATCAGCATGGCTCATGTCTCACTGTAACACTGTAATTTAATCTCACTGTCGAACTCACTTCAGAGCCGAATCCCATATGTAACCCTAATCGTATCCTGCCCATACACCTTACAGAACCCCTTGTACTATCTCTAGCACTGGAGTCTGTGCCTCACCCTTCAAGGTCAACATCATCGATATCACCCACAGCTCTCCATAAACCTGTCAATCAAACTCACACTCATCCTCACATCAGAGCCAGGAAGTTACTGTAAACATATCGTTATCCTTCCCTTCCACATTACCAAACACTTATCTCTAACCCTAGTCCTGGCCGTAGCACCAGAACACTCACATCATTTTATTGTCAACACCACCAGATACTTCACCTGAGACACAATCTCTCACTCACCCTCACATCACAGCCAGATGCAAACTCTAACCAAATCCCAGTCAGCCCTGTACACTTTCACAGACACTGAACCCTTACCCAGGCCCTGACTCTTGGAAGAGGCCGCTACCATGAATAACAACATCACCCATTTCTCACTGTGACACTGTAATTCAATATCACTGTGGCCCTCACATCAGAGCCAGATCCAAAATGTTACTCTAAACCTTTCTAGCCATACTGCTTACCCATCCTGTAACTCTAACCCGAGCCTCGCCTGTTGACATACTCACTCATGGTCAACAATGGCATCATCCAGAGCTCACCAGAAAGCTTTCTATCAGTCTTGCCTTCATCCTCACATCAGAACAAGATCCTTACTGTAAACGCAGTGCTATCCTACTCATGCACATTACTGAACACTTTACTGTAACCCTATCCCTGGAACCTGCATTGTCCACACACCACCATATTTTGGTCTGCCCCACCAAATCCAAATACCAAGACACAATCTTGCACTCACACCCATATCAAACCAGGACACTAACTCTAACTGAAACCCTTTCAGACCCATAAACCTACCCAAATACCGAACGCTAACACAACAGCTGACACTAAGAACAGACCCTACCCTGGATATTGGCGCCACCCATGTCTCACTGCAATACTGTAGATCAATCTCACTGTCGCCCTCACATCAGACCCGAATCCAAAATGTAGCCATAAATCTATACTCTCCATACAACTTAGCGAACCTCTACATCATTCCTACCACTTGCCCAAGGACCTGATCTTCACTGTCAACATTGGCATCACCCACAGCTCACCGTTAACCTGTCGCTCAATGTCTCACTCATGCTCACATAAGAGCCATATCCTTAGTGTAAACATAGCACTATCATGCTCATACATATTATCGAACACATAAGCCAAACCCTAGCAATTGCCGCAGCACCAGCCCTTCACATCATTTTATTTTCCTCCCCAAGAAATGCTTAACATGAGCCACAATCTCGCACTCACCCTCACATCACATCAGGATGTAACATCTAACCAAAACCCAAACAGCACCGTAAAGCTTCCAAAACGCTGAACTCTAACCATAGCCTTGAGACTTGGAACAGACCCTACCAAGTATATTGACGTCACCCATGTCTCACTGAAACACGGTATTCATTCTCACTGTCACCCTCACATCAAAATTGAACACTAAGTGTACCCATAAACCTTTCCTATCCGTAAACCTTTTCGAACCACTAAACCTAACCCTGGACCTGGCCCCTCGACATGAAACCTCGTAGTAAACTTCGACATCAGCCACAGCATATTACAAACCACTCTCTCAATACCACCCTGTCTCTAACATCAGAACCACATCCCCACTCTAACCATAGTACTAGATGGCCCATACAAATGACCAAACACTTAACCACACCCTAGCACTGTTCAGTGCTCTAAACTCCTCTCCTTCATTTTAGTGTCAGACCACCAAATCCTAAACCTGAGGCATAATCTCGCACACACCTTCACATCACAGCTCGACACTAACTCAACCCAAAACTGTACCAGCCCCATAAACCTACCCCAAAACCGAAACCTAACCCTTTCCCTGACACTTAGAACAGGCCCTACCATGGACATCAACGTCCGCCATGACTCCATGTAACACTGTAGTTAAATCTCGCAGTCGTCGTTACATCAGAACCAAATCCATAATATAACCACAATATTATTCTGGCCATATAGCTTTACAAATACCTAAACATAACCCCAGATCTTGCCGGTGCACCTGAACCCTCATGGTCAACATTGACATCACCATCAGCTCACCGTACACCTGTTGTTCTGTGTCGCACTCATCCTCACGTCAGAGCCAGATCCTTAGTGTAAACATAGTGATATCGTGCCTATATATGTTATCAAACACTTAACCCTAACCCTAGGCCTTGCCACAGCACCAGACTCTTCACATCATTTTATTTTCAGCCCCACCACATCCTTATACTGAGACAAAATCTCGCATTCACCCTCACACCAGAGCCAGACCGTAACTCTAAACAAAACACTATTAGCATCATATACGTTCCCAAACACCAAACCCTAACCACAACCCGGACTTTTCTAACAAACCAGTACCATGAATATCAATATCACTGATGTCTCACTGTAACACTCTAATTCTATCTCACTGTCGAACTCACATCAGAGCTGAATCCCTTATGTAACCGTACCCCTATCCTGCCTGTACAACTTACCGAATCCATAACCGTATCCCTAGGACAGTACCATGCATCTGACAGTACATGGTCAACATTGACAACATCCACAGCTCACCGCAAACCTCTCGATCATACTCTAACTCATCCTCACATAAGAGCCAGATTCTTATTATAATCGTAGCACTATCCTGCCCGAACACATTACCGAACACTTAACCCTAGCCCTGACACTAGCAAGAGACCTATCACATCATTTTATTTTCAGCCCCACCAAATGCTTTACCTGAGCCAAAATCTTGCACTCACACTCACATCACAGCCAGACCATAACTCTACCCAAAACTGTGCAAGACCCGTAAATCTACCCAAACACTAAACCCTTTCCATTGGGATGCTCTAAGAAGAGATCCCACCATGGATATCGATGACACCGATGACTCACAGTAACCCTGTAGTTCAATCTCGCTGTCGCCGTCACATCAGACCCGAATGCGAAATGTAATCATAACTGAATACTGGCCATACCACTTAGCGAACACCTAACCCTAACCCTAGCTCTCGCCCATGCACTTGACCCTCATGGTCAATATTGGCATCACTCACAGATCACTGTAAACCGGTGGATCAAACTCCCCCTCATCCTCACATCAGAGTCAGATCCTTATGGTAAATGTAGCGCTATACTTACCTTACACATTACCCAACGCTTAACAATATCCGTAGCCCATGGACTAGCATCAGACCCCTCACATCACTTTATTTTTGGCCAAGCAAATGCTTAACCTGAGCCACAACTCGCACACACCCTCACATCACAGCAGGATGTAAAGTCGAAAGAAATCCCTATCAACTCCGTAATCCTTCCCAAACACCGAAATCTAACCATAGCCTGACTCTTGGTAATGATCCTACAATGAATAATGACATCACTCTTGTCTAACTGCAACACTGTAATTAAATCACACTGTCACCCTCATATCAGAATAGGATCCTAAACACAACCACAACCCTTTCCTGGACTTACTCCTTTTCAAACTCCTAAATTTAACACTAGACCTGGCCTGTGGACCTCAAACCTCACAATAAACATCAACATCAGCCACCGCTTATCATAAACCAGTCGCTCAATATCTCCCTCTCCCTCAAATCAGGGCCACATCCTCACTGCTACTGTATTGCTAGACGGCCCATACTCATTATTGAACACTTAACCGTAACCCTAGCACTGTCCCATGCTCTGGAGTCCTCACTTTTATTTTAGTATCAGCCCACCAAATCTTAACCAGAGCCATAATCTCGCAGTCACCCTCACATCACAGCCAGACCCTAACTCTACCCAAAACCGTATCGGCCCTGTAAAACTATGCAAACACCGAAACCTAACACTACCCTGTCACTTAGAACAGACCCTAACATGTATATCGACATCACCCATGTCTCACTGTAACATGGCAGTTCAATTTCGCTGCTGCCCTCACATCAGACCCGAATCTGAGATGTAATCATAATCCTATACTGGCCGTACAGCTTAACAAACACTTAACCCCAACCCTAGCTCTCACCCACGGACATGAAACTCCTGGTCAACATTGACATCACCCACAGCTCACCATAAACCTGTCGATCATACTCAACACTCATTGTCAGATGAGACCCAGATCTTTACTGTAAACATAGAACTATCCTGCCCTTACACATTTCCGAACACAACCCTAAACCTAGCTCAGCACTAGCACCAGACCTGTCACATCATTTTTATTTACAGTCTCACCAAATGCTTAACCTGAGCCACTCACCCTCACATCACAGCAGGATTCAAAGTCTAACTGAAACCTTTTCAGCGCCGTAATCCCTCCCAAACAGTGAAATCTCAACATAGCCCTGACTCTTGGAACATACCGTACCATGGATATCGACATCACCCATGTCTCACTGTAACAATGTAATTCAATCTCACTGTCAGCCTCACAACAGAACCGAGAACTAAATGTAATCATAACCCTTTCTTACACGTACACCTTTTCAAACCCATAAAACTAACCCTAGACAATGCCCCTGCACCTAAACCCTCATGATAAACTTCGACATCAGCCACAGCTTTTCATACACCTGTCTCTCAAAATCGCCCCCTACCTCATATCCGGGCCACATCCTCACTGTAACTGTAGTACTAGACGGCACATACGCATTTCCAAACACTTGACCCTAACCCTAATACAGTCCCATGCTCTGAACTCACCTTAATTTTAGTATTACCGTCCAAAATCCTAAAGCTGTGGCATAATCACGCAATCACGCTCACATCATAGCCAGACCCTAACTCTACCCAAAATCGTATTAGCTCCATAAACCCTCACAAACACCAAACCCTAATCCTAGCCCTGACACATAGAATGTTCCCTAACATGGATATCGATGCCACCGCTTTCTCTCTGCAATGCAATAGTTCAATCTCACTGTCACACTCACATCAGACCCGAAACCGAAATATAACCATAGCCGTACACTTGAAGTATAAGTTAACGAACACCTAACCCTAGCAGTAGCTCTCAAGTGTAGTCCTGACCCCACATGGTGATCATTGACATCACCCACAGCTCACCGTAACCCAGTCGCTCAATGTCGCACTCATCTTCATATCAGAGGCAGACCCTTAGCTTAAACACAGCGCTATCGTGCCTGCACTTAATTATGAACACTTAACCCAAACCCTAGCCCGTGCCACAGCACCAGACACTTCACATCGTTTTATTTTCAGTCCCACAAGATCCTTATACTGAGACACAATCTTGTACTCACCCTCACATCAGAAATATACCCTAACTCTAAAACCCTATTAGCGCCATACACCTTCCCAATCCCCAAACCCTAAACATAGCCCTGACTTTTTGAACAGACCAGGACCATTAATATCGACATCCCTTACGTTTCACAGTTCCACTGCAATTCAGTCTCGCTGCCGTACTCACATCAGAGCCAAATCCCATACATAACCATATCCCTTACCTGCCCATACAACTTTCCGAATGCCTAGCTCTAACCCTAGCACTGTTTCCTGCAACTGACCCTTCATGGTCAACGTCGACTTCATCCACAGCTCTCCATTAAACCGTGGATCAAACTCACACTCATCCTCACATCAGAACCAGATCCTTACTCTAAACATAGTGTTATCCTTCCCTTCCACATTACCGATCACTTATCCCAACCCTTGCCCTGGTTCAAGCATCAGACCCAGCACATCATTTTGTAGTCAACCAAACCAGATGCTTTACCTGCGAAATAATCTTGCGCTCACACTCACATCACAGTCGGATGCAAACTCTAACTGAACCCCGGTCTACCCTGTACAATTACACAAAAAATGAACCCTAACCCAGGCCCAGACACTTGGGAAAAGTATCTACCATGAATATCGATGTCACCAATTTCTCACTGAGACACTGTAATCCAATATTGCTTTTGCCCTCACATAAGAGCCAAATCCTAAATGTAACTATAACTGTATCGAGGCCGTACAGCTAACTGAACCTCGAACTTTAACCCGAGCCCTCGCCTGGTGACATGATCACTCATGGTCAACATTGGCATCACCCACAGCTCATCATAAACCTTTCTCTCTATCTCGCCATCATCCTCACATCAGAACAAGTTTCTTATTGTAAACGCAGTGCTATCCTACTCGTACACATTACCGAACTCTTAACCCTAACCCTAGCACTGGAAACTACTTTGTCCACACACCGTAATTTTATGGTCTGCCCCAACAAATCCAAATCCCGAGACACAGTCTTGCAGTCACCCTCACATCACACCAAGACACTAACTCTAAACAAAACCATACCAGCCCCATAAACTTACCAAAACACTGAAATCTAACACTGGCCCTGACAATTAGAACAAAGCCTACCATGGATATTGGCCTCACCCATATCCCACTGCAAGACTGTAGTTCAATCTCACTGTCACCCAAACATCAGACCCGAATCTGAAATGTAAGCATAACCCTATGCTGTTCGTACAACTTAACGAACCCCTAACCCAATCTTAGCTCTCGCCTATGACCTGACCATCACTGTCAACATTGGCATCACCCACAGCTCACCGTTAACCTGTCCCTCAATGTCACACTTATCCTCACATCAGAAACAGATCCTTAATGTAAACCTAGCACTATTGTGCCCGTACATATTAAAGAACACTTCACCCAAACCCTAGCCCTTGCCACAGCAGAAGACCCGTCACATCATATTATTTTTAGACCCACCAAATTCTTATACTGAGACACAATTTCACACTCCCCCTCACATCACAGGCAGAGCTTAACTCTAACTGAAACACTATCAGCCGCATACCCCTTCCCAAATACCGAACCCTAACACTAGCCATGATTTTTGAAACAGAACAGTACCATGATTATCAGCATGGCTCATGTCTCACTGTAACACTGTAATTTAATCTCACTGTCGAACTCACTTCAGAGCCGAATCCCATATGTAACCCTAATCGTATCCTGCCCATACACCTTACAGAACCCCTTGTACTATCTCTAGCACTGGAGTCTGTGCCTCACCCTTCAAGGTCAACATCATCGATATCACCCACAGCTCTCCATAAACCTGTCAATCAAACTCACACTCATCCTCACATCAGAGCCAGGAAGTTACTGTAAACATATCGTTATCCTTCCCTTCCACATTACCAAACACTTATCTCTAACCCTAGTCCTGGCCGTAGCACCAGAACACTCACATCATTTTATTGTCAACACCACCAGATACTTCACCTGAGACACAATCTCTCACTCACCCTCACATCACAGCCAGATGCAAACTCTAACCAAATCCCAGTCAGCCCTGTACACTTTCACAGACACTGAACCCTTACCCAGGCCCTGACTCTTGGAAGAGGCCGCTACCATGAATAACAACATCACCCATTTCTCACTGTGACACTGTAATTCAATATCACTGTGGCCCTCACATCAGAGCCAGATCCAAAATGTTACTCTAAACCTTTCTAGCCATACTGCTTACCCATCCTGTAACTCTAACCCGAGCCTCGCCTGTTGACATACTCACTCATGGTCAACAATGGCATCATCCAGAGCTCACCAGAAACCTTTCTATCAGTCTTGCCTTCATCCTCACATCAGAACAAGATCCTTACTGTAAACGCAGTGCTATCCTACTCATGCACATTACTGAACACTTTACTGTAACCCTATCCCTGGAACCTGCATTGTCCACACACCACCATATTTTGGTCTGCCCCACCAAATCCAAATACCAAGACACAATCTTGCACTCACACCCATATCAAACCAGGACACTAACTCTAACTGAAACCCTTTCAGACCCATAAACCTACCCAAATACCGAACGCTAACACAACAGCTGACACTAAGAACAGACCCTACCCTGGATATTGGCGCCACCCATGTCTCACTGCAATACTGTAGATCAATCTCACTGTCGCCCTCACATCAGACCCGAATCCAAAATGTAGCCATAAATCTATACTCTCCATACAACTTAGCGAACCTCTACATCATTCCTACCACTTGCCCAAGGACCTGATCTTCACTGTCAACATTGGCATCACCCACAGCTCACCGTTAACCTGTCGCTCAATGTCTCACTCATGCTCACATAAGAGCCATATCCTTAGTGTAAACATAGCACTATCATGCTCATACATATTATCGAACACATAAGCCAAACCCTAGCAATTGCCGCAGCACCAGCCCTTCACATCATTTTATTTTCCTCCCCAAGAAATGCTTAACATGAGCCACAATCTCGCACTCACCCTCACATCACATCAGGATGTAACATCTAACCAAAACCCAAACAGCACCGTAAAGCTTCCAAAACGCTGAACTCTAACCATAGCCTTGAGACTTGGAACAGACCCTACCAAGTATATTGACGTCACCCATGTCTCACTGAAACACGGTATTCATTCTCACTGTCACCCTCACATCAAAATTGAACACTAAGTGTACCCATAAACCTTTCCTATCCGTAAACCTTTTCGAACCACTAAACCTAACCCTGGACCTGGCCCCTCGACATGAAACCTCGTAGTAAACTTCGACATCAGCCACAGCATATTACAAACCACTCTCTCAATACCACCCTGTCTCTAACATCAGAACCACATCCCCACTCTAACCATAGTACTAGATGGCCCATACAAATGACCAAACACTTAACCACACCCTAGCACTGTTCAGTGCTCTAAACTCCTCTCCTTCATTTTAGTGTCAGACCACCAAATCCTAAACCTGAGGCATAATCTCGCACACACCTTCACATCACAGCTCGACACTAACTCAACCCAAAACTGTACCAGCCCCATAAACCTACCCCAAAACCGAAACCTAACCCTTTCCCTGACACTTAGAACAGGCCCTACCATGGACATCAACGTCCGCCATGACTCCATGTAACACTGTAGTTAAATCTCGCAGTCGTCGTTACATCAGAACCAAATCCATAATATAACCACAATATTATTCTGGCCATATAGCTTTACAAATACCTAAACATAACCCCAGATCTTGCCGGTGCACCTGAACCCTCATGGTCAACATTGACATCACCATCAGCTCACCGTACACCTGTTGTTCTGTGTCGCACTCATCCTCACGTCAGAGCCAGATCCTTAGTGTAAACATAGTGATATCGTGCCTATATATGTTATCAAACACTTAACCCTAACCCTAGGCCTTGCCACAGCACCAGACTCTTCACATCATTTTATTTTCAGCCCCACCACATCCTTATACTGAGACAAAATCTCGCATTCACCCTCACACCAGAGCCAGACCGTAACTCTAAACAAAACACTATTAGCATCATATACGTTCCCAAACACCAAACCCTAACCACAACCCGGACTTTTCTAACAAACCAGTACCATGAATATCAATATCACTGATGTCTCACTGTAACACTCTAATTCTATCTCACTGTCGAACTCACATCAGAGCTGAATCCCTTATGTAACCGTACCCCTATCCTGCCTGTACAACTTACCGAATCCATAACCGTATCCCTAGGACAGTACCATGCATCTGACAGTACATGGTCAACATTGACAACATCCACAGCTCACCGCAAACCTCTCGATCATACTCTAACTCATCCTCACATAAGAGCCAGATTCTTATTATAATCGTAGCACTATCCTGCCCGAACACATTACCGAACACTTAACCCTAGCCCTGACACTAGCAAGAGACCTATCACATCATTTTATTTTCAGCCCCACCAAATGCTTTACCTGAGCCAAAATCTTGCACTCACACTCACATCACAGCCAGACCATAACTCTACCCAAAACTGTGCAAGACCCGTAAATCTACCCAAACACTAAACCCTTTCCATTGGGATGCTCTAAGAAGAGATCCCACCATGGATATCGATGACACCGATGACTCACAGTAACCCTGTAGTTCAATCTCGCTGTCGCCGTCACATCAGACCCGAATGCGAAATGTAATCATAACTGAATACTGGCCATACCACTTAGCGAACACCTAACCCTAACCCTAGCTCTCGCCCATGCACTTGACCCTCATGGTCAATATTGGCATCACTCACAGATCACTGTAAACCGGTGGATCAAACTCCCCCTCATCCTCACATCAGAGTCAGATCCTTATGGTAAATGTAGCGCTATACTTACCTTACACATTACCCAACGCTTAACAATATCCGTAGCCCATGGACTAGCATCAGACCCCTCACATCACTTTATTTTTGGCCAAGCAAATGCTTAACCTGAGCCACAACTCGCACACACCCTCACATCACAGCAGGATGTAAAGTCGAAAGAAATCCCTATCAACTCCGTAATCCTTCCCAAACACCGAAATCTAACCATAGCCTGACTCTTGGTAATGATCCTACAATGAATAATGACATCACTCTTGTCTAACTGCAACACTGTAATTAAATCACACTGTCACCCTCATATCAGAATAGGATCCTAAACACAACCACAACCCTTTCCTGGACTTACTCCTTTTCAAACTCCTAAATTTAACACTAGACCTGGCCTGTGGACCTCAAACCTCACAATAAACATCAACATCAGCCACCGCTTATCATAAACCAGTCGCTCAATATCTCCCTCTCCCTCAAATCAGGGCCACATCCTCACTGCTACTGTATTGCTAGACGGCCCATACTCATTATTGAACACTTAACCGTAACCCTAGCACTGTCCCATGCTCTGGAGTCCTCACTTTTATTTTAGTATCAGCCCACCAAATCTTAACCAGAGCCATAATCTCGCAGTCACCCTCACATCACAGCCAGACCCTAACTCTACCCAAAACCGTATCGGCCCTGTAAAACTATGCAAACACCGAAACCTAACACTACCCTGTCACTTAGAACAGACCCTAACATGTATATCGACATCACCCATGTCTCACTGTAACATGGCAGTTCAATTTCGCTGCTGCCCTCACATCAGACCCGAATCTGAGATGTAATCATAATCCTATACTGGCCGTACAGCTTAACAAACACTTAACCCCAACCCTAGCTCTCACCCACGGACATGAAACTCCTGGTCAACATTGACATCACCCACAGCTCACCATAAACCTGTCGATCATACTCAACACTCATTGTCAGATGAGACCCAGATCTTTACTGTAAACATAGAACTATCCTGCCCTTACACATTTCCGAACACAACCCTAAACCTAGCTCAGCACTAGCACCAGACCTGTCACATCATTTTTATTTACAGTCTCACCAAATGCTTAACCTGAGCCACTCACCCTCACATCACAGCAGGATTCAAAGTCTAACTGAAACCTTTTCAGCGCCGTAATCCCTCCCAAACAGTGAAATCTCAACATAGCCCTGACTCTTGGAACATACCGTACCATGGATATCGACATCACCCATGTCTCACTGTAACAATGTAATTCAATCTCACTGTCAGCCTCACAACAGAACCGAGAACTAAATGTAATCATAACCCTTTCTTACACGTACACCTTTTCAAACCCATAAAACTAACCCTAGACAATGCCCCTGCACCTAAACCCTCATGATAAACTTCGACATCAGCCACAGCTTTTCATACACCTGTCTCTCAAAATCGCCCCCTACCTCATATCCGGGCCACATCCTCACTGTAACTGTAGTACTAGACGGCACATACGCATTTCCAAACACTTGACCCTAACCCTAATACAGTCCCATGCTCTGAACTCACCTTAATTTTAGTATTACCGTCCAAAATCCTAAAGCTGTGGCATAATCACGCAATCACGCTCACATCATAGCCAGACCCTAACTCTACCCAAAATCGTATTAGCTCCATAAACCCTCACAAACACCAAACCCTAATCCTAGCCCTGACACATAGAATGTTCCCTAACATGGATATCGATGCCACCGCTTTCTCTCTGCAATGCAATAGTTCAATCTCACTGTCACACTCACATCAGACCCGAAACCGAAATATAACCATAGCCGTACACTTGAAGTATAAGTTAACGAACACCTAACCCTAGCAGTAGCTCTCAAGTGTAGTCCTGACCCCACATGGTGATCATTGACATCACCCACAGCTCACCGTAACCCAGTCGCTCAATGTCGCACTCATCTTCATATCAGAGGCAGACCCTTAGCTTAAACACAGCGCTATCGTGCCTGCACTTAATTATGAACACTTAACCCAAACCCTAGCCCGTGCCACAGCACCAGACACTTCACATCGTTTTATTTTCAGTCCCACAAGATCCTTATACTGAGACACAATCTTGTACTCACCCTCACATCAGAAATATACCCTAACTCTAAAACCCTATTAGCGCCATACACCTTCCCAATCCCCAAACCCTAAACATAGCCCTGACTTTTTGAACAGACCAGGACCATTAATATCGACATCCCTTACGTTTCACAGTTCCACTGCAATTCAGTCTCGCTGCCGTACTCACATCAGAGCCAAATCCCATACATAACCATATCCCTTACCTGCCCATACAACTTTCCGAATGCCTAGCTCTAACCCTAGCACTGTTTCCTGCAACTGACCCTTCATGGTCAACGTCGACTTCATCCACAGCTCTCCATTAAACCGTGGATCAAACTCACACTCATCCTCACATCAGAACCAGATCCTTACTCTAAACATAGTGTTATCCTTCCCTTCCACATTACCGATCACTTATCCCAACCCTTGCCCTGGTTCAAGCATCAGACCCAGCACATCATTTTGTAGTCAACCAAACCAGATGCTTTACCTGCGAAATAATCTTGCGCTCACACTCACATCACAGTCGGATGCAAACTCTAACTGAACCCCGGTCTACCCTGTACAATTACACAAAAAATGAACCCTAACCCAGGCCCAGACACTTGGGAAAAGTCTCTACCATGAATATCGATGTCACCAATTTCTCACTGAGACACTGTAATCCAATATTGCTTTTGCCCTCACATAAGAGCCAAATCCTAAATGTAACTATAACTGTATCGAGGCCGTACAGCTAACTGAACCTCGAACTTTAACCCGAGCCCTCGCCTGGTGACATGATCACTCATGGGCAACATTGGCATCACCCACAGCTCATCATAAACCTTTCTCTCTATCTCGCCATCATCCTCACATCAGAACAAGTTTCTTATTGTAAACGCAGTGCTATCCTACTCGTACACATTACCGAACTCTTAACCCTAACCCTAGCACTGGAAACTACTTTGTCCACACACCGTAATTTTATGGTCTGCCCCAACAAATCCAAATCCCGAGACACAGTCTTGCAGTCACCCTCACATCACACCAAGACACTAACTCTAAACAAAACCATACCAGCCCCATAAACTTACCAAAACACTGAAATCTAACACTGGCCCTGACAATTAGAACAAAGCCTACCATGGATATTGGCCTCACCCATATCCCACTGCAAGACTGTAGTTCAATCTCACTGTCACCCAAACATCAGACCCGAATCTGAAATGTAAGCATAACCCTATGCTGTTCGTACAACTTAACGAACCCCTAACCCAATCTTAGCTCTCGCCTATGACCTGACCATCACTGTCAACATTGGCATCACCCACAGCTCACCGTTAACCTGTCCCTCAATGTCACACTTATCCTCACATCAGAAACAGATCCTTAATGTAAACCTAGCACTATTGTGCCCGTACATATTAAAGAACACTTCACCCAAACCCTAGCCCTTGCCACAGCAGAAGACCCGTCACATCATATTATTTTTAGACCCACCAAATTCTTATACTGAGACACAATTTCACACTCCCCCTCACATCACAGGCAGAGCTTAACTCTAACTGAAACACTATCAGCCGCATACCCCTTCCCAAATACCGAACCCTAACACTAGCCATGATTTTTGAAACAGAACAGTACCATGATTATCAGCATGGCTCATGTCTCACTGTAACACTGTAATTTAATCTCACTGTCGAACTCACTTCAGAGCCGAATCCCATATGTAACCCTAATCGTATCCTGCCCATACACCTTACAGAACCCCTTGTACTATCTCTAGCACTGGAGTCTGTGCCTCACCCTTCAAGGTCAACATCATCGATATCACCCACAGCTCTCCATAAACCTGTCAATCAAACTCACACTCATCCTCACATCAGAGCCAGGAAGTTACTGTAAACATATCGTTATCCTTCCCTTCCACATTACCAAACACTTATCTCTAACCCTAGTCCTGGCCGTAGCACCAGAACACTCACATCATTTTATTGTCAACACCACCAGATACTTCACCTGAGACACAATCTCTCACTCACCCTCACATCACAGCCAGATGCAAACTCTAACCAAATCCCAGTCAGCCCTGTACACTTTCACAGACACTGAACCCTTACCCAGGCCCTGACTCTTGGAAGAGGCCGCTACCATGAATAACAACATCACCCATTTCTCACTGTGACACTGTAATTCAATATCACTGTGGCCCTCACATCAGAGCCAGATCCAAAATGTTACTCTAAACCTTTCTAGCCATACTGCTTACCCATCCTGTAACTCTAACCCGAGCCTCGCCTGTTGACATACTCACTCATGGTCAACAATGGCATCATCCAGAGCTCACCAGAAACCTTTCTATCAGTCTTGCCTTCATCCTCACATCAGAACAAGATCCTTACTGTAAACGCAGTGCTATCCTACTCATGCACATTACTGAACACTTTACTGTAACCCTATCCCTGGAACCTGCATTGTCCACACACCACCATATTTTGGTCTGCCCCACCAAATCCAAATACCAAGACACAATCTTGCACTCACACCCATATCAAACCAGGACACTAACTCTAACTGAAACCCTTTCAGACCCATAAACCTACCCAAATACCGAACGCTAACACAACAGCTGACACTAAGAACAGACCCTACCCTGGATATTGGCGCCACCCATGTCTCACTGCAATACTGTAGATCAATCTCACTGTCGCCCTCACATCAGACCCGAATCCAAAATGTAGCCATAAATCTATACTCTCCATACAACTTAGCGAACCTCTACATCATTCCTACCACTTGCCCAAGGACCTGATCTTCACTGTCAACATTGGCATCACCCACAGCTCACCGTTAACCTGTCGCTCAATGTCTCACTCATGCTCACATAAGAGCCATATCCTTAGTGTAAACATAGCACTATCATGCTCATACATATTATCGAACACATAAGCCAAACCCTAGCAATTGCCGCAGCACCAGCCCTTCACATCATTTTATTTTCCTCCCCAAGAAATGCTTAACATGAGCCACAATCTCGCACTCACCCTCACATCACATCAGGATGTAACATCTAACCAAAACCCAAACAGCACCGTAAAGCTTCCAAAACGCTGAACTCTAACCATAGCCTTGAGACTTGGAACAGACCCTACCAAGTATATTGACGTCACCCATGTCTCACTGAAACACGGTATTCATTCTCACTGTCACCCTCACATCAAAATTGAACACTAAGTGTACCCATAAACCTTTCCTATCCGTAAACCTTTTCGAACCACTAAACCTAACCCTGGACCTGGCCCCTCGACATGAAACCTCGTAGTAAACTTCGACATCAGCCACAGCATATTACAAACCACTCTCTCAATACCACCCTGTCTCTAACATCAGAACCACATCCCCACTCTAACCATAGTACTAGATGGCCCATACAAATGACCAAACACTTAACCACACCCTAGCACTGTTCAGTGCTCTAAACTCCTCTCCTTCATTTTAGTGTCAGACCACCAAATCCTAAACCTGAGGCATAATCTCGCACACACCTTCACATCACAGCTCGACACTAACTCAACCCAAAACTGTACCAGCCCCATAAACCTACCCCAAAACCGAAACCTAACCCTTTCCCTGACACTTAGAACAGGCCCTACCATGGACATCAACGTCCGCCATGACTCCATGTAACACTGTAGTTAAATCTCGCAGTCGTCGTTACATCAGAACCAAATCCATAATATAACCACAATATTATTCTGGCCATATAGCTTTACAAATACCTAAACATAACCCCAGATCTTGCCGGTGCACCTGAACCCTCATGGTCAACATTGACATCACCATCAGCTCACCGTACACCTGTTGTTCTGTGTCGCACTCATCCTCACGTCAGAGCCAGATCCTTAGTGTAAACATAGTGATATCGTGCCTATATATGTTATCAAACACTTAACCCTAACCCTAGGCCTTGCCACAGCACCAGACTCTTCACATCATTTTATTTTCAGCCCCACCACATCCTTATACTGAGACAAAATCTCGCATTCACCCTCACACCAGAGCCAGACCGTAACTCTAAACAAAACACTATTAGCATCATATACGTTCCCAAACACCAAACCCTAACCACAACCCGGACTTTTCTAACAAACCAGTACCATGAATATCAATATCACTGATGTCTCACTGTAACACTCTAATTCTATCTCACTGTCGAACTCACATCAGAGCTGAATCCCTTATGTAACCGTACCCCTATCCTGCCTGTACAACTTACCGAATCCATAACCGTATCCCTAGGACAGTACCATGCATCTGACAGTACATGGTCAACATTGACAACATCCACAGCTCACCGCAAACCTCTCGATCATACTCTAACTCATCCTCACATAAGAGCCAGATTCTTATTATAATCGTAGCACTATCCTGCCCGAACACATTACCGAACACTTAACCCTAGCCCTGACACTAGCAAGAGACCTATCACATCATTTTATTTTCAGCCCCACCAAATGCTTTACCTGAGCCAAAATCTTGCACTCACACTCACATCACAGCCAGACCATAACTCTACCCAAAACTGTGCAAGACCCGTAAATCTACCCAAACACTAAACCCTTTCCATTGGGATGCTCTAAGAAGAGATCCCACCATGGATATCGATGACACCGATGACTCACAGTAACCCTGTAGTTCAATCTCGCTGTCGCCGTCACATCAGACCCGAATGCGAAATGTAATCATAACTGAATACTGGCCATACCACTTAGCGAACACCTAACCCTAACCCTAGCTCTCGCCCATGCACTTGACCCTCATGGTCAATATTGGCATCACTCACAGATCACTGTAAACCGGTGGATCAAACTCCCCCTCATCCTCACATCAGAGTCAGATCCTTATGGTAAATGTAGCGCTATACTTACCTTACACATTACCCAACGCTTAACAATATCCGTAGCCCATGGACTAGCATCAGACCCCTCACATCACTTTATTTTTGGCCAAGCAAATGCTTAACCTGAGCCACAACTCGCACACACCCTCACATCACAGCAGGATGTAAAGTCGAAAGAAATCCCTATCAACTCCGTAATCCTTCCCAAACACCGAAATCTAACCATAGCCTGACTCTTGGTAATGATCCTACAATGAATAATGACATCACTCTTGTCTAACTGCAACACTGTAATTAAATCACACTGTCACCCTCATATCAGAATAGGATCCTAAACACAACCACAACCCTTTCCTGGACTTACTCCTTTTCAAACTCCTAAATTTAACACTAGACCTGGCCTGTGGACCTCAAACCTCACAATAAACATCAACATCAGCCACCGCTTATCATAAACCAGTCGCTCAATATCTCCCTCTCCCTCAAATCAGGGCCACATCCTCACTGCTACTGTATTGCTAGACGGCCCATACTCATTATTGAACACTTAACCGTAACCCTAGCACTGTCCCATGCTCTGGAGTCCTCACTTTTATTTTAGTATCAGCCCACCAAATCTTAACCAGAGCCATAATCTCGCAGTCACCCTCACATCACAGCCAGACCCTAACTCTACCCAAAACCGTATCGGCCCTGTAAAACTATGCAAACACCGAAACCTAACACTACCCTGTCACTTAGAACAGACCCTAACATGTATATCGACATCACCCATGTCTCACTGTAACATGGCAGTTCAATTTCGCTGCTGCCCTCACATCAGACCCGAATCTGAGATGTAATCATAATCCTATACTGGCCGTACAGCTTAACAAACACTTAACCCCAACCCTAGCTCTCACCCACGGACATGAAACTCCTGGTCAACATTGACATCACCCACAGCTCACCATAAACCTGTCGATCATACTCAACACTCATTGTCAGATGAGACCCAGATCTTTACTGTAAACATAGAACTATCCTGCCCTTACACATTTCCGAACACAACCCTAAACCTAGCTCAGCACTAGCACCAGACCTGTCACATCATTTTTATTTACAGTCTCACCAAATGCTTAACCTGAGCCACTCACCCTCACATCACAGCAGGATTCAAAGTCTAACTGAAACCTTTTCAGCGCCGTAATCCCTCCCAAACAGTGAAATCTCAACATAGCCCTGACTCTTGGAACATACCGTACCATGGATATCGACATCACCCATGTCTCACTGTAACAATGTAATTCAATCTCACTGTCAGCCTCACAACAGAACCGAGAACTAAATGTAATCATAACCCTTTCTTACACGTACACCTTTTCAAACCCATAAAACTAACCCTAGACAATGCCCCTGCACCTAAAACCTCATGATAAACTTCGACATCAGCCACAGCTTTTCATACACCTGTCTCTCAAAATCGCCCCCTACCTCATATCCGGGCCACATCCTCACTGTAACTGTAGTACTAGACGGCACATACGCATTTCCAAACACTTGACCCTAACCCTAATACAGTCCCATGCTCTGAACTCACCTTAATTTTAGTATTACCGTCCAAAATCCTAAAGCTGTGGCATAATCACGCAATCACGCTCACATCATAGCCAGACCCTAACTCTACCCAAAATCGTATTAGCTCCATAAACCCTCACAAACACCAAACCCTAATCCTAGCCCTGACACATAGAATGTTCCCTAACATGGATATCGATGCCACCGCTTTCTCTCTGCAATGCAATAGTTCAATCTCACTGTCACACTCACATCAGACCCGAAACCGAAATATAACCATAGCCGTACACTTGAAGTATAAGTTAACGAACACCTAACCCTAGCAGTAGCTCTCAAGTGTAGTCCTGACCCCACATGGTGATCATTGACATCACCCACAGCTCACCGTAACCCAGTCGCTCAATGTCGCACTCATCTTCATATCAGAGGCAGACCCTTAGCTTAAACACAGCGCTATCGTGCCTGCACTTAATTATGAACACTTAACCCAAACCCTAGCCCGTGCCACAGCACCAGACACTTCACATCGTTTTATTTTCAGTCCCACAAGATCCTTATACTGAGACACAATCTTGTACTCACCCTCACATCAGAAATATACCCTAACTCTAAAACCCTATTAGCGCCATACACCTTCCCAATCCCCAAACCCTAAACATAGCCCTGACTTTTTGAACAGACCAGGACCATTAATATCGACATCCCTTACGTTTCACAGTTCCACTGCAATTCAGTCTCGCTGCCGTACTCACATCAGAGCCAAATCCCATACATAACCATATCCCTTACCTGCCCATACAACTTTCCGAATGCCTAGCTCTAACCCTAGCACTGTTTCCTGCAACTGACCCTTCATGGTCAACGTCGACTTCATCCACAGCTCTCCATTAAACCGTGGATCAAACTCACACTCATCCTCACATCAGAACCAGATCCTTACTCTAAACATAGTGTTATCCTTCCCTTCCACATTACCGATCACTTATCCCAACCCTTGCCCTGGTTCAAGCATCAGACCCAGCACATCATTTTGTAGTCAACCAAACCAGATGCTTTACCTGCGAAATAATCTTGCGCTCACACTCACATCACAGTCGGATGCAAACTCTAACTGAACCCCGGTCTACCCTGTACAATTACACAAAAAATGAACCCTAACCCAGGCCCAGACACTTGGGAAAAGTATCTACCATGAATATCGATGTCACCAATTTCTCACTGAGACACTGTAATCCAATATTGCTTTTGCCCTCACATAAGAGCCAAATCCTAAATGTAACTATAACTGTATCGAGGCCGTACAGCTAACTGAACCTCGAACTTTAACCCGAGCCCTCGCCTGTTGACATGATCACTCATGGTCAACATTGGCATCACCCACAGCTCATCATAAACCTTTCTCTCTATCTCGCCATCATCCTCACATCAGAACAAGTTTCTTATTGTAAACGCAGTGCTATCCTACTCGTACACATTACCGAACTCTTAACCCTAACCCTAGCACTGGAAACTACTTTGTCCACACACCGTAATTTTATGGTCTGCCCCAACAAATCCAAATCCCGAGACACAGTCTTGCAGTCACCCTCACATCACACCAAGACACTAACTCTAAACAAAACCATACCAGCCCCATAAACTTACCAAAACACTGAAATCTAACACTGGCCCTGACAATTAGAACAAAGCCTACCATGGATATTGGCCTCACCCATATCCCACTGCAAGACTGTAGTTCAATCTCACTGTCACCCAAACATCAGACCCGAATCTGAAATGTAAGCATAACCCTATGCTGTTCGTACAACTTAACGAACCCCTAACCCAATCTTAGCTCTCGCCTATGACCTGACCATCACTGTCAACATTGGCATCACCCACAGCTCACCGTTAACCTGTCCCTCAATGTCACACTTATCCTCACATCAGAAACAGATCCTTAATGTAAACCTAGCACTATTGTGCCCGTACATATTAAAGAACACTTCACCCAAACCCTAGCCCTTGCCACAGCAGAAGACCCGTCACATCATATTATTTTTAGACCCACCAAATTCTTATACTGAGACACAATTTCACACTCCCCCTCACATCACAGGCAGAGCTTAACTCTAACTGAAACACTATCAGCCGCATACCCCTTCCCAAATACCGAACCCTAACACTAGCCATGATTTTTGAAACAGAACAGTACCATGATTATCAGCATGGCTCATGTCTCACTGTAACACTGTAATTTAATCTCACTGTCGAACTCACTTCAGAGCCGAATCCCATATGTAACCCTAATCGTATCCTGCCCATACACCTTACAGAACCCCTTGTACTATCTCTAGCACTGGAGTCTGTGCCTCACCCTTCAAGGTCAACATCATCGATATCACCCACAGCTCTCCATAAACCTGTCAATCAAACTCACACTCATCCTCACATCAGAGCCAGGAAGTTACTGTAAACATATCGTTATCCTTCCCTTCCACATTACCAAACACTTATCTCTAACCCTAGTCCTGGCCGTAGCACCAGAACACTCACATCATTTTATTGTCAACACCACCAGATACTTCACCTGAGACACAATCTCTCACTCACCCTCACATCACAGCCAGATGCAAACTCTAACCAAATCCCAGTCAGCCCTGTACACTTTCACAGACACTGAACCCTTACCCAGGCCCTGACTCTTGGAAGAGGCCGCTACCATGAATAACAACATCACCCATTTCTCACTGTGACACTGTAATTCAATATCACTGTGGCCCTCACATCAGAGCCAGATCCAAAATGTTACTCTAAACCTTTCTAGCCATACTGCTTACCCATCCTGTAACTCTAACCCGAGCCTCGCCTGTTGACATACTCACTCATGGTCAACAATGGCATCATCCAGAGCTCACCAGAAACCTTTCTATCAGTCTTGCCTTCATCCTCACATCAGAACAAGATCCTTACTGTAAACGCAGTGCTATCCTACTCATGCACATTACTGAACACTTTACTGTAACCCTATCCCTGGAACCTGCATTGTCCACACACCACCATATTTTGGTCTGCCCCACCAAATCCAAATACCAAGACACAATCTTGCACTCACACCCATATCAAACCAGGACACTAACTCTAACTGAAACCCTTTCAGACCCATAAACCTACCCAAATACCGAACGCTAACACAACAGCTGACACTAAGAACAGACCCTACCCTGGATATTGGCGCCACCCATGTCTCACTGCAATACTGTAGATCAATCTCACTGTCGCCCTCACATCAGACCCGAATCCAAAATGTAGCCATAAATCTATACTCTCCATACAACTTAGCGAACCTCTACATCATTCCTACCACTTGCCCAAGGACCTGATCTTCACTGTCAACATTGGCATCACCCACAGCTCACCGTTAACCTGTCGCTCAATGTCTCACTCATGCTCACATAAGAGCCATATCCTTAGTGTAAACATAGCACTATCATGCTCATACATATTATCGAACACATAAGCCAAACCCTAGCAATTGCCGCAGCACCAGCCCTTCACATCATTTTATTTTCCTCCCCAAGAAATGCTTAACATGAGCCACAATCTCGCACTCACCCTCACATCACATCAGGATGTAACATCTAACCAAAACCCAAACAGCACCGTAAAGCTTCCAAAACGCTGAACTCTAACCATAGCCTTGAGACTTGGAACAGACCCTACCAAGTATATTGACGTCACCCATGTCTCACTGAAACACGGTATTCATTCTCACTGTCACCCTCACATCAAAATTGAACACTAAGTGTACCCATAAACCTTTCCTATCCGTAAACCTTTTCGAACCACTAAACCTAACCCTGGACCTGGCCCCTCGACATGAAACCTCGTAGTAAACTTCGACATCAGCCACAGCATATTACAAACCACTCTCTCAATACCACCCTGTCTCTAACATCAGAACCACATCCCCACTCTAACCATAGTACTAGATGGCCCATACAAATGACCAAACACTTAACCACACCCTAGCACTGTTCAGTGCTCTAAACTCCTCTCCTTCATTTTAGTGTCAGACCACCAAATCCTAAACCTGAGGCATAATCTCGCACACACCTTCACATCACAGCTCGACACTAACTCAACCCAAAACTGTACCAGCCCCATAAACCTACCCCAAAACCGAAACCTAACCCTTTCCCTGACACTTAGAACAGGCCCTACCATGGACATCAACGTCCGCCATGACTCCATGTAACACTGTAGTTAAATCTCGCAGTCGTCGTTACATCAGAACCAAATCCATAATATAACCACAATATTATTCTGGCCATATAGCTTTACAAATACCTAAACATAACCCCAGATCTTGCCGGTGCACCTGAACCCTCATGGTCAACATTGACATCACCATCAGCTCACCGTACACCTGTTGTTCTGTGTCGCACTCATCCTCACGTCAGAGCCAGATCCTTAGTGTAAACATAGTGATATCGTGCCTATATATGTTATCAAACACTTAACCCTAACCCTAGGCCTTGCCACAGCACCAGACTCTTCACATCATTTTATTTTCAGCCCCACCACATCCTTATACTGAGACAAAATCTCGCATTCACCCTCACACCAGAGCCAGACCGTAACTCTAAACAAAACACTATTAGCATCATATACGTTCCCAAACACCAAACCCTAACCACAACCCGGACTTTTCTAACAAACCAGTACCATGAATATCAATATCACTGATGTCTCACTGTAACACTCTAATTCTATCTCACTGTCGAACTCACATCAGAGCTGAATCCCTTATGTAACCGTACCCCTATCCTGCCTGTACAACTTACCGAATCCATAACCGTATCCCTAGGACAGTACCATGCATCTGACAGTACATGGTCAACATTGACAACATCCACAGCTCACCGCAAACCTCTCGATCATACTCTAACTCATCCTCACATAAGAGCCAGATTCTTATTATAATCGTAGCACTATCCTGCCCGAACACATTACCGAACACTTAACCCTAGCCCTGACACTAGCAAGAGACCTATCACATCATTTTATTTTCAGCCCCACCAAATGCTTTACCTGAGCCAAAATCTTGCACTCACACTCACATCACAGCCAGACCATAACTCTACCCAAAACTGTGCAAGACCCGTAAATCTACCCAAACACTAAACCCTTTCCATTGGGATGCTCTAAGAAGAGATCCCACCATGGATATCGATGACACCGATGACTCACAGTAACCCTGTAGTTCAATCTCGCTGTCGCCGTCACATCAGACCCGAATGCGAAATGTAATCATAACTGAATACTGGCCATACCACTTAGCGAACACCTAACCCTAACCCTAGCTCTCGCCCATGCACTTGACCCTCATGGTCAATATTGGCATCACTCACAGATCACTGTAAACCGGTGGATCAAACTCCCCCTCATCCTCACATCAGAGTCAGATCCTTATGGTAAATGTAGCGCTATACTTACCTTACACATTACCCAACGCTTAACAATATCCGTAGCCCATGGACTAGCATCAGACCCCTCACATCACTTTATTTTTGGCCAAGCAAATGCTTAACCTGAGCCACAACTCGCACACACCCTCACATCACAGCAGGATGTAAAGTCGAAAGAAATCCCTATCAACTCCGTAATCCTTCCCAAACACCGAAATCTAACCATAGCCTGACTCTTGGTAATGATCCTACAATGAATAATGACATCACTCTTGTCTAACTGCAACACTGTAATTAAATCACACTGTCACCCTCATATCAGAATAGGATCCTAAACACAACCACAACCCTTTCCTGGACTTACTCCTTTTCAAACTCCTAAATTTAACACTAGACCTGGCCTGTGGACCTCAAACCTCACAATAAACATCAACATCAGCCACCGCTTATCATAAACCAGTCGCTCAATATCTCCCTCTCCCTCAAATCAGGGCCACATCCTCACTGCTACTGTATTGCTAGACGGCCCATACTCATTATTGAACACTTAACCGTAACCCTAGCACTGTCCCATGCTCTGGAGTCCTCACTTTTATTTTAGTATCAGCCCACCAAATCTTAACCAGAGCCATAATCTCGCAGTCACCCTCACATCACAGCCAGACCCTAACTCTACCCAAAACCGTATCGGCCCTGTAAAACTATGCAAACACCGAAACCTAACACTACCCTGTCACTTAGAACAGACCCTAACATGTATATCGACATCACCCATGTCTCACTGTAACATGGCAGTTCAATTTCGCTGCTGCCCTCACATCAGACCCGAATCTGAGATGTAATCATAATCCTATACTGGCCGTACAGCTTAACAAACACTTAACCCCAACCCTAGCTCTCACCCACGGACATGAAACTCCTGGTCAACATTGACATCACCCACAGCTCACCATAAACCTGTCGATCATACTCAACACTCATTGTCAGATGAGACCCAGATCCTTACTGTAAACATAGAACTATCCTGCCCTTACACATTTCCGAACACAACCCTAAACCTAGCTCAGCACTAGCACCAGACCTGTCACATCATTTTTATTTACAGTCTCACCAAATGCTTAACCTGAGCCACTCACCCTCACATCACAGCAGGATTCAAAGTCTAACTGAAACCTTTTCAGCGCCGTAATCCCTCCCAAACAGTGAAATCTCAACATAGCCCTGACTCTTGGAACATACCGTACCATGGATATCGACATCACCCATGTCTCACTGTAACAATGTAATTCAATCTCACTGTCAGCCTCACAACAGAACCGAGAACTAAATGTAATCATAACCCTTTCTTACACGTACACCTTTTCAAACCCATAAAACTAACCCTAGACAATGCCCCTGCACCTAAAACCTCATGATAAACTTCGACATCAGCCACAGCTTTTCATACACCTGTCTCTCAAAATCGCCCCCTACCTCATATCCGGGCCACATCCTCACTGTAACTGTAGTACTAGACGGCACATACGCATTTCCAAACACTTGACCCTAACCCTAATACAGTCCCATGCTCTGAACTCACCTTAATTTTAGTATTACCGTCCAAAATCCTAAAGCTGTGGCATAATCACGCAATCACGCTCACATCATAGCCAGACCCTAACTCTACCCAAAATCGTATTAGCTCCATAAACCCTCACAAACACCAAACCCTAATCCTAGCCCTGACACATAGAATGTTCCCTAACATGGATATCGATGCCACCGCTTTCTCTCTGCAATGCAATAGTTCAATCTCACTGTCACACTCACATCAGACCCGAAACCGAAATATAACCATAGCCGTACACTTGAAGTATAAGTTAACGAACACCTAACCCTAGCAGTAGCTCTCAAGTGTAGTCCTGACCCCACATGGTGATCATTGACATCACCCACAGCTCACCGTAACCCAGTCGCTCAATGTCGCACTCATCTTCATATCAGAGGCAGACCCTTAGCTTAAACACAGCGCTATCGTGCCTGCACTTAATTATGAACACTTAACCCAAACCCTAGCCCGTGCCACAGCACCAGACACTTCACATCGTTTTATTTTCAGTCCCACAAGATCCTTATACTGAGACACAATCTTGTACTCACCCTCACATCAGAAATATACCCTAACTCTAAAACCCTATTAGCGCCATACACCTTCCCAATCCCCAAACCCTAAACATAGCCCTGACTTTTTGAACAGACCAGGACCATTAATATCGACATCCCTTACGTTTCACAGTTCCACTGCAATTCAGTCTCGCTGCCGTACTCACATCAGAGCCAAATCCCATACATAACCATATCCCTTACCTGCCCATACAACTTTCCGAATGCCTAGCTCTAACCCTAGCACTGTTTCCTGCAACTGACCCTTCATGGTCAACGTCGACTTCATCCACAGCTCTCCATTAAACCGTGGATCAAACTCACACTCATCCTCACATCAGAACCAGATCCTTACTCTAAACATAGTGTTATCCTTCCCTTGCACATTACCGATCACTTATCCCAACCCTTGCCCTGGTTCAAGCATCAGACCCAGCACATCATTTTGTAGTCAACCAAACCAGATGCTTTACCTGCGAAATAATCTTGCGCTCACACTCACATCACAGTCGGATGCAAACTCTAACTGAACCCCGGTCTACCCTGTACAATTACACAAAAAATGAACCCTAACCCAGGCCCAGACACTTGGGAAAAGTATCTACCATGAATATCGATGTCACCAATTTCTCACTGAGACACTGTAATCCAATATTGCTTTTGCCCTCACATAAGAGCCAAATCCTAAATGTAACTATAACTGTATCGAGGCCGTACAGCTAACTGAACCTCGAACTTTAACCCGAGCCCTCGCCTGGTGACATGATCACTCATGGGCAACATTGGCATCACCCACAGCTCATCATAAACCTTTCTCTCTATCTCGCCATCATCCTCACATCAGAACAAGTTTCTTATTGTAAACGCAGTGCTATCCTACTCGTACACATTACCGAACTCTTAACCCTAACCCTAGCACTGGAAACTACTTTGTCCACACACCGTAATTTTATGGTCTGCCCCAACAAATCCAAATCCCGAGACACAGTCTTGCAGTCACCCTCACATCACACCAAGACACTAACTCTAAACAAAACCATACCAGCCCCATAAACTTACCAAAACACTGAAATCTAACACTGGCCCTGACAATTAGAACAAAGCCTACCATGGATATTGGCCTCACCCATATCCCACTGCAAGACTGTAGTTCAATCTCACTGTCACCCAAACATCAGACCCGAATCTGAAATGTAAGCATAACCCTATGCTGTTCGTACAACTTAACGAACCCCTAACCCAATCTTAGCTCTCGCCTATGACCTGACCATCACTGTCAACATTGGCATCACCCACAGCTCACCGTTAACCTGTCCCTCAATGTCACACTTATCCTCACATCAGAAACAGATCCTTAATGTAAACCTAGCACTATTGTGCCCGTACATATTAAAGAACACTTCACCCAAACCCTAGCCCTTGCCACAGCAGAAGACCCGTCACATCATATTATTTTTAGACCCACCAAATTCTTATACTGAGACACAATTTCACACTCCCCCTCACATCACAGGCAGAGCTTAACTCTAACTGAAACACTATCAGCCGCATACCCCTTCCCAAATACCGAACCCTAACACTAGCCATGATTTTTGAAACAGAACAGTACCATGATTATCAGCATGGCTCATGTCTCACTGTAACACTGTAATTTAATCTCACTGTCGAACTCACTTCAGAGCCGAATCCCATATGTAACCCTAATCGTATCCTGCCCATACACCTTACAGAACCCCTTGTACTATCTCTAGCACTGGAGTCTGTGCCTCACCCTTCAAGGTCAACATCATCGATATCACCCACAGCTCTCCATAAACCTGTCAATCAAACTCACACTCATCCTCACATCAGAGCCAGGAAGTTACTGTAAACATATCGTTATCCTTCCCTTCCACATTACCAAACACTTATCTCTAACCCTAGTCCTGGCCGTAGCACCAGAACACTCACATCATTTTATTGTCAACACCACCAGATACTTCACCTGAGACACAATCTCTCACTCACCCTCACATCACAGCCAGATGCAAACTCTAACCAAATCCCAGTCAGCCCTGTACACTTTCACAGACACTGAACCCTTACCCAGGCCCTGACTCTTGGAAGAGGCCACTACCATGAATAACAACATCACCCATTTCTCACTGTGACACTGTAATTCAATATCACTGTGGCCCTCACATCAGAGCCAGATCCAAAATGTTACTCTAAACCTTTCTAGCCATACTGCTTACCCATCCTGTAACTCTAACCCGAGCCTCGCCTGTTGACATACTCACTCATGGTCAACAATGGCATCATCCAGAGCTCACCAGAAAGCTTTCTATCAGTCTTGCCTTCATCCTCACATCAGAACAAGATCCTTACTGTAAACGCAGTGCTATCCTACTCATGCACATTACTGAACACTTTACTGTAACCCTATCCCTGGAACCTGCATTGTCCACACACCACCATATTTTGGTCTGCCCCACCAAATCCAAATACCAAGACACAATCTTGCACTCACACCCATATCAAACCAGGACACTAACTCTAACTGAAACCCTTTCAGACCCATAAACCTACCCAAATACCGAACGCTAACACAACAGCTGACACTAAGAACAGACCCTACCCTGGATATTGGCGCCACCCATGTCTCACTGCAATACTGTAGATCAATCTCACTGTCGCCCTCACATCAGACCCGAATCCAAAATGTAGCCATAAATCTATACTCTCCATACAACTTAGCGAACCTCTACATCATTCCTACCACTTGCCCAAGGACCTGATCTTCACTGTCAACACTGGCATCACCCACAGCTCACCGTTAACCTGTCGCTCAATGTCTCACTCATGCTCACATAAGAGCCATATCCTTAGTGTAAACATAGCACTATCATGCTCATACATATTATCGAACACATAAGCCAAACCCTAGCAATTGCCGCAGCACCAGCCCTTCACATCATTTTATTTTCCTCCCCAAGAAATGCTTAACATGAGCCACAATCTCGCACTCACCCTCACATCACATCAGGATGTAACATCTAACCAAAACCCAAACAGCACCGTAAAGCTTCCAAAACGCTGAACTCTAACCATAGCCTTGAGACTTGGAACAGACCCTACCAAGTATATTGACGTCACCCATGTCTCACTGAAACACGGTATTCATTCTCACTGTCACCCTCACATCAAAATTGAACACTAAGTGTACCCATAAACCTTTCCTATCCGTAAACCTTTTCGAACCACTAAACCTAACCCTGGACCTGGCCCCTCGACATGAAACCTCGTAGTAAACTTCGACATCAGCCACAGCATATTACAAACCACTCTCTCAATACCACCCTGTCTCTAACATCAGAACCACATCCCCACTCTAACCATAGTACTAGATGGCCCATACAAATGACCAAACACTTAACCACACCCTAGCACTGTTCAGTGCTCTAAACTCCTCTCCTTCATTTTAGTGTCAGACCACCAAATCCTAAACCTGAGGCATAATCTCGCACACACCTTCACATCACAGCTCGACACTAACTCAACCCAAAACTGTACCAGCCCCATAAACCTACCCCAAAACCGAAACCTAACCCTTTCCCTGACACTTAGAACAGGCCCTACCATGGACATCAACGTCCGCCATGACTCCATGTAACACTGTAGTTAAATCTCGCAGTCGTCGTTACATCAGAACCAAATCCATAATATAACCACAATATTATTCTGGCCATATAGCTTTACAAATACCTAAACATAACCCCAGATCTTGCCGGTGCACCTGAACCCTCATGGTCAACATTGACATCACCATCAGCTCACCGTACACCTGTTGTTCTGTGTCGCACTCATCCTCACGTCAGAGCCAGATCCTTAGTGTAAACATAGTGATATCGTGCCTATATATGTTATCAAACACTTAACCCTAACCCTAGGCCTTGCCACAGCACCAGACTCTTCACATCATTTTATTTTCAGCCCCACCACATCCTTATACTGAGACAAAATCTCGCATTCACCCTCACACCAGAGCCAGACCGTAACTCTAAACAAAACACTATTAGCATCATATACGTTCCCAAACACCAAACCCTAACCACAACCCGGACTTTTCTAACAAACCAGTACCATGAATATCAATATCACTGATGTCTCACTGTAACACTCTAATTCTATCTCACTGTCGAACTCACATCAGAGCTGAATCCCTTATGTAACCGTACCCCTATCCTGCCTGTACAACTTACCGAATCCATAACCGTATCCCTAGGACAGTACCATGCATCTGACAGTACATGGTCAACATTGACAACATCCACAGCTCACCGCAAACCTCTCGATCATACTCTAACTCATCCTCACATAAGAGCCAGATTCTTATTATAATCGTAGCACTATCCTGCCCGTACACATTACCGAACACTTAACCCTAGCCCTGACACTAGCAAGAGACCTATCACATCATTTTATTTTCAGCCCCACCAAATGCTTTACCTGAGCCAAAATCTTGCACTCACACTCACATCACAGCCAGACCATAACTCTACCCAAAACTGTGCAAGACCCGTAAATCTACCCAAACACTAAACCCTTTCCATTGGGATGCTCTAAGAAGAGATCCCACCATGGATATCGATGACACCGATGACTCACAGTAACCCTGTAGTTCAATCTCGCTGTCGCCGTCACATCAGACCCGAATGCGAAATGTAATCATAACTGAATACTGGCCATACCACTTAGCGAACACCTAACCCTAACCCTAGCTCTCGCCCATGCACTTGACCCTCATGGTCAATATTGGCATCACTCACAGATCACTGTAAACCTGTGGATCAAACTCCCCCTCATCCTCACATCAGAGTCAGATCCTTATGGTAAATGTAGCGCTATACTTACCTTACACATTACCCAACGCTTAACAATATCCGTAGCCCATGGACTAGCATCAGACCCCTCACATCACTTTATTTTTGGCCAAGCAAATGCTTAACCTGAGCCACAACTCGCACACACCCTCACATCACAGCAGGATGTAAAGTCGAAAGAAATCCCTATCAACTCCGTAATCCTTCCCAAACACCGAAATCTAACCATAGCCTGACTCTTGGTAATGATCCTACAATGAATAATGACATCACTCTTGTCTAACTGCAACACTGTAATTAAATCACACTGTCACCCTCATATCAGAATAGGATCCTAAACACAACCACAACCCTTTCCTGGACTTACTCCTTTTCAAACTCCTAAATTTAACACTAGACCTGGCCTGTGGACCTCAAACCTCACAATAAACATCAACATCAGCCACCGCTTATCATAAACCAGTCGCTCAATATCTCCCTCTCCCTCAAATCAGGGCCACATCCTCACTGCTACTGTATTGCTAGACGGCCCATACTCATTATTGAACACTTAACCGTAACCCTAGCACTGTCCCATGCTCTGGAGTCCTCACTTTTATTTTAGTATCAGCCCACCAAATCTTAACCAGAGCCATAATCTCGCAGTCACCCTCACATCACAGCCAGACCCTAACTCTACCCAAAACCGTATCGGCCCTGTAAAACTATGCAAACACCGAAACCTAACACTACCCTGTCACTTAGAACAGACCCTAACATGTATATCGACATCACCCATGTCTCACTGTAACATGGCAGTTCAATTTCGCTGCTGCCCTCACATCAGACCCGAATCTGAGATGTAATCATAATCCTATACTGGCCGTACAGCTTAACAAACACTTAACCCCAACCCTAGCTCTCACCCACGGACATGAAACTCCTGGTCAACATTGACATCACCCACAGCTCACCATAAACCTGTCGATCATACTCAACACTCATTGTCAGATGAGACCCAGATCCTTACTGTAAACATAGAACTATCCTGCCCTTACACATTTCCGAACACAACCCTAAACCTAGCTCAGCACTAGCACCAGACCTGTCACATCATTTTTATTTACAGTCTCACCAAATGCTTAACCTGAGCCACTCACCCTCACATCACAGCAGGATTCAAAGTCTAACTGAAACCTTTTCAGCGCCGTAATCCCTCCCAAACAGTGAAATCTCAACATAGCCCTGACTCTTGGAACATACCGTACCATGGATATCGACATCACCCATGTCTCACTGTAACAATGTAATTCAATCTCACTGTCAGCCTCACAACAGAACCGAGAACTAAATGTAATCATAACCCTTTCTTACACGTACACCTTTTCAAACCCATAAAACTAACCCTAGACAATGCCCCTGCACCTAAAACCTCATGATAAACTTCGACATCAGCCACAGCTTTTCATACACCTGTCTCTCAAAATCGCCCCCTACCTCATATCCGGGCCACATCCTCACTGTAACTGTAGTACTAGACGGCACATACGCATTTCCAAACACTTGACCCTAACCCTAATACAGTCCCATGCTCTGAACTCACCTTAATTTTAGTATTACCGTCCAAAATCCTAAAGCTGTGGCATAATCACGCAATCACGCTCACATCATAGCCAGACCCTAACTCTACCCAAAATCGTATTAGCTCCATAAACCCTCACAAACACCAAACCCTAATCCTAGCCCTGACACATAGAATGTTCCCTAACATGGATATCGATGCCACCGCTTTCTCTCTGCAATGCAATAGTTCAATCTCACTGTCACACTCACATCAGACCCGAAACCGAAATATAACCATAGCCGTACACTTGAAGTATAAGTTAACGAACACCTAACCCTAGCAGTAGCTCTCAAGTGTAGTCCTGACCCCACATGGTGATCATTGACATCACCCACAGCTCACCGTAACCCAGTCGCTCAATGTCGCACTCATCTTCATATCAGAGGCAGACCCTTAGCTTAAACACAGCGCTATCGTGCCTGCACTTAATTATGAACACTTAACCCAAACCCTAGCCCGTGCCACAGCACCAGACACTTCACATCGTTTTATTTTCAGTCCCACAAGATCCTTATACTGAGACACAATCTTGTACTCACCCTCACATCAGAAATATACCCTAACTCTAAAACCCTATTAGCGCCATACACCTTCCCAATCCCCAAACCCTAAACATAGCCCTGACTTTTTGAACAGACCAGGACCATTAATATCGACATCCCTTACGTTTCACAGTTCCACTGCAATTCAGTCTCGCTGCCGTACTCACATCAGAGCCAAATCCCATACATAACCATATCCCTTACCTGCCCATACAACTTTCCGAATGCCTAGCTCTAACCCTAGCACTGTTTCCTGCAACTGACCCTTCATGGTCAACGTCGACTTCATCCACAGCTCTCCATTAAACCGTGGATCAAACTCACACTCATCCTCACATCAGAACCAGATCCTTACTCTAAACATAGTGTTATCCTTCCCTTGCACATTACCGATCACTTATCCCAACCCTTGCCCTGGTTCAAGCATCAGACCCAGCACATCATTTTGTAGTCAACCAAACCAGATGCTTTACCTGCGAAATAATCTTGCGCTCACACTCACATCACAGTCGGATGCAAACTCTAACTGAACCCCGGTCTACCCTGTACAATTACACAAAAAATGAACCCTAACCCAGGCCCAGACACTTGGGAAAAGTATCTACCATGAATATCGATGTCACCAATTTCTCACTGAGACACTGTAATCCAATATTGCTTTTGCCCTCACATAAGAGCCAAATCCTAAATGTAACTATAACTGTATCGAGGCCGTACAGCTAACTGAACCTCGAACTTTAACCCGAGCCCTCGCCTGTTGACATGATCACTCATGGTCAACATTGGCATCACCCACAGCTCATCATAAACCTTTCTCTCTATCTCGCCATCATCCTCACATCAGAACAAGTTTCTTATTGTAAACGCAGTGCTATCCTACTCGTACACATTACCGAACTCTTAACCCTAACCCTAGCACTGGAAACTACTTTGTCCACACACCGTAATTTTATGGTCTGCCCCAACAAATCCAAATCCCGAGACACAGTCTTGCAGTCACCCTCACATCACACCAAGACACTAACTCTAAACAAAACCATACCAGCCCCATAAACTTACCAAAACACTGAAATCTAACACTGGCCCTGACAATTAGAACAAAGCCTACCATGGATATTGGCCTCACCCATATCCCACTGCAAGACTGTAGTTCAATCTCACTGTCACCCAAACATCAGACCCGAATCTGAAATGTAAGCATAACCCTATGCTGTTCGTACAACTTAACGAACCCCTAACCCAATCTTAGCTCTCGCCTATGACCTGACCATCACTGTCAACATTGGCATCACCCACAGCTCACCGTTAACCTGTCCCTCAATGTCACACTTATCCTCACATCAGAAACAGATCCTTAATGTAAACCTAGCACTATTGTGCCCGTACATATTAAAGAACACTTCACCCAAACCCTAGCCCTTGCCACAGCAGAAGACCCGTCACATCATATTATTTTTAGACCCACCAAATTCTTATACTGAGACACAATTTCACACTCCCCCTCACATCACAGGCAGAGCTTAACTCTAACTGAAACACTATCAGCCGCATACCCCTTCCCAAATACCGAACCCTAACACTAGCCATGATTTTTGAAACAGAACAGTACCATGATTATCAGCATGGCTCATGTCTCACTGTAACACTGTAATTTAATCTCACTGTCGAACTCACTTCAGAGCCGAATCCCATATGTAACCCTAATCGTATCCTGCCCATACACCTTACAGAACCCCTTGTACTATCTCTAGCACTGGAGTCTGTGCCTCACCCTTCAAGGTCAACATCATCGATATCACCCACAGCTCTCCATAAACCTGTCAATCAAACTCACACTCATCCTCACATCAGAGCCAGGAAGTTACTGTAAACATATCGTTATCCTTCCCTTCCACATTACCAAACACTTATCTCTAACCCTAGTCCTGGCCGTAGCACCAGAACACTCACATCATTTTATTGTCAACACCACCAGATACTTCACCTGAGACACAATCTCTCACTCACCCTCACATCACAGCCAGATGCAAACTCTAACCAAATCCCAGTCAGCCCTGTACACTTTCACAGACACTGAACCCTTACCCAGGCCCTGACTCTTGGAAGAGGCCACTACCATGAATAACAACATCACCCATTTCTCACTGTGACACTGTAATTCAATATCACTGTGGCCCTCACATCAGAGCCAGATCCAAAATGTTACTCTAAACCTTTCTAGCCATACTGCTTACCCATCCTGTAACTCTAACCCGAGCCTCGCCTGTTGACATACTCACTCATGGTCAACAATGGCATCATCCAGAGCTCACCAGAAAGCTTTCTATCAGTCTTGCCTTCATCCTCACATCAGAACAAGATCCTTACTGTAAACGCAGTGCTATCCTACTCATGCACATTACTGAACACTTTACTGTAACCCTATCCCTGGAACCTGCATTGTCCACACACCACCATATTTTGGTCTGCCCCACCAAATCCAAATACCAAGACACAATCTTGCACTCACACCCATATCAAACCAGGACACTAACTCTAACTGAAACCCTTTCAGACCCATAAACCTACCCAAATACCGAACGCTAACACAACAGCTGACACTAAGAACAGACCCTACCCTGGATATTGGCGCCACCCATGTCTCACTGCAATACTGTAGATCAATCTCACTGTCGCCCTCACATCAGACCCGAATCCAAAATGTAGCCATAAATCTATACTCTCCATACAACTTAGCGAACCTCTACATCATTCCTACCACTTGCCCAAGGACCTGATCTTCACTGTCAACACTGGCATCACCCACAGCTCACCGTTAACCTGTCGCTCAATGTCTCACTCGTGCTCACATAAGAGCCATATCCTTAGTGTAAACATAGCACTATCATGCTCATACATATTATCGAACACATAAGCCAAACCCTAGCAATTGCCGCAGCACCAGCCCTTCACATCATTTTATTTTCCTCCCCAAGAAATGCTTAACATGAGCCACAATCTCGCACTCACCCTCACATCACATCAGGATGTAACATCTAACCAAAACCCAAACAGCACCGTAAAGCTTCCAAAACGCTGAACTCTAACCATAGCCTTGAGACTTGGAACAGACCCTACCAAGTATATTGACGTCACCCATGTCTCACTGAAACACGGTATTCATTCTCACTGTCACCCTCACATCAAAATTGAACACTAAGTGTACCCATAAACCTTTCCTATCCGTAAACCTTTTCGAACCACTAAACCTAACCCTGGACCTGGCCCCTCGACATGAAACCTCGTAGTAAACTTCGACATCAGCCACAGCATATTACAAACCACTCTCTCAATACCACCCTGTCTCTAACATCAGAACCACATCCCCACTCTAACCATAGTACTAGATGGCCCATACAAATGACCAAACACTTAACCACACCCTAGCACTGTTCAGTGCTCTAAACTCCTCTCCTTCATTTTAGTGTCAGACCACCAAATCCTAAACCTGAGGCATAATCTCGCACACACCTTCACATCACAGCTCGACACTAACTCAACCCAAAACTGTACCAGCCCCATAAACCTACCCCAAAACCGAAACCTAACCCTTTCCCTGACACTTAGAACAGGCCCTACCATGGACATCAACGTCCGCCATGACTCCATGTAACACTGTAGTTAAATCTCGCAGTCGTCGTTACATCAGAACCAAATCCATAATATAACCACAATATTATTCTGGCCATATAGCTTTACAAATACCTAAACATAACCCCAGATCTTGCCGGTGCACCTGAACCCTCATGGTCAACATTGACATCACCATCAGCTCACCGTACACCTGTTGTTCTGTGTCGCACTCATCCTCACGTCAGAGCCAGATCCTTAGTGTAAACATAGTGATATCGTGCCTATATATGTTATCAAACACTTAACCCTAACCCTAGGCCTTGCCACAGCACCAGACTCTTCACATCATTTTATTTTCAGCCCCACCACATCCTTATACTGAGACAAAATCTCGCATTCACCCTCACACCAGAGCCAGACCGTAACTCTAAACAAAACACTATTAGCATCATATACGTTCCCAAACACCAAACCCTAACCACAACCCGGACTTTTCTAACAAACCAGTACCATGAATATCAATATCACTGATGTCTCACTGTAACACTCTAATTCTATCTCACTGTCGAACTCACATCAGAGCTGAATCCCTTATGTAACCGTACCCCTATCCTGCCTGTACAACTTACCGAATCCATAACCGTATCCCTAGGACAGTACCATGCATCTGACAGTACATGGTCAACATTGACAACATCCACAGCTCACCGCAAACCTCTCGATCATACTCTAACTCATCCTCACATAAGAGCCAGATTCTTATTATAATCGTAGCACTATCCTGCCCGTACACATTACCGAACACTTAACCCTAGCCCTGACACTAGCAAGAGACCTATCACATCATTTTATTTTCAGCCCCACCAAATGCTTTACCTGAGCCAAAATCTTGCACTCACACTCACATCACAGCCAGACCATAACTCTACCCAAAACTGTGCAAGACCCGTAAATCTACCCAAACACTAAACCCTTTCCATTGGGATGCTCTAAGAAGAGATCCCACCATGGATATCGATGACACCGATGACTCACAGTAACCCTGTAGTTCAATCTCGCTGTCGCCGTCACATCAGACCCGAATGCGAAATGTAATCATAACTGAATACTGGCCATACCACTTAGCGAACACCTAACCCTAACCCTAGCTCTCGCCCATGCACTTGACCCTCATGGTCAATATTGGCATCACTCACAGATCACTGTAAACCGGTGGATCAAACTCCCCCTCATCCTCACATCAGAGTCAGATCCTTATGGTAAATGTAGCGCTATACTTACCTTACACATTACCCAACGCTTAACAATATCCGTAGCCCATGGACTAGCATCAGACCCCTCACATCACTTTATTTTTGGCCAAGCAAATGCTTAACCTGAGCCACAACTCGCACACACCCTCACATCACAGCAGGATGTAAAGTCGAAAGAAATCCCTATCAACTCCGTAATCCTTCCCAAACACCGAAATCTAACCATAGCCTGACTCTTGGTAATGATCCTACAATGAATAATGACATCACTCTTGTCTAACTGCAACACTGTAATTAAATCACACTGTCACCCTCATATCAGAATAGGATCCTAAACACAACCACAACCCTTTCCTGGACTTACTCCTTTTCAAACTCCTAAATTTAACACTAGACCTGGCCTGTGGACCTCAAACCTCACAATAAACATCAACATCAGCCACCGCTTATCATAAACCAGTCGCTCAATATCTCCCTCTCCCTCAAATCAGGGCCACATCCTCACTGCTACTGTATTGCTAGACGGCCCATACTCATTATTGAACACTTAACCGTAACCCTAGCACTGTCCCATGCTCTGGAGTCCTCACTTTTATTTTAGTATCAGCCCACCAAATCTTAACCAGAGCCATAATCTCGCAGTCACCCTCACATCACAGCCAGACCCTAACTCTACCCAAAACCGTATCGGCCCTGTAAAACTATGCAAACACCGAAACCTAACACTACCCTGTCACTTAGAACAGACCCTAACATGTATATCGACATCACCCATGTCTCACTGTAACATGGCAGTTCAATTTCGCTGCTGCCCTCACATCAGACCCGAATCTGAGATGTAATCATAATCCTATACTGGCCGTACAGCTTAACAAACACTTAACCCCAACCCTAGCTCTCACCCACGGACATGAAACTCCTGGTCAACATTGACATCACCCACAGCTCACCATAAACCTGTCGATCATACTCAACACTCATTGTCAGATGAGACCCAGATCCTTACTGTAAACATAGAACTATCCTGCCCTTACACATTTCCGAACACAACCCTAAACCTAGCTCAGCACTAGCACCAGACCTGTCACATCATTTTTATTTACAGTCTCACCAAATGCTTAACCTGAGCCACTCACCCTCACATCACAGCAGGATTCAAAGTCTAACTGAAACCTTTTCAGCGCCGTAATCCCTCCCAAACAGTGAAATCTCAACATAGCCCTGACTCTTGGAACATACCGTACCATGGATATCGACATCACCCATGTCTCACTGTAACAATGTAATTCAATCTCACTGTCAGCCTCACAACAGAACCGAGAACTAAATGTAATCATAACCCTTTCTTACACGTACACCTTTTCAAACCCATAAAACTAACCCTAGACAATGCCCCTGCACCTAAAACCTCATGATAAACTTCGACATCAGCCACAGCTTTTCATACACCTGTCTCTCAAAATCGCCCCCTACCTCATATCCGGGCCACATCCTCACTGTAACTGTAGTACTAGACGGCACATACGCATTTCCAAACACTTGACCCTAACCCTAATACAGTCCCATGCTCTGAACTCACCTTAATTTTAGTATTACCGTCCAAAATCCTAAAGCTGTGGCATAATCACGCAATCACGCTCACATCATAGCCAGACCCTAACTCTACCCAAAATCGTATTAGCTCCATAAACCCTCACAAACACCAAACCCTAATCCTAGCCCTGACACATAGAATGTTCCCTAACATGGATATCGATGCCACCGCTTTCTCTCTGCAATGCAATAGTTCAATCTCACTGTCACACTCACATCAGACCCGAAACCGAAATATAACCATAGCCGTACACTTGAAGTATAAGTTAACGAACACCTAACCCTAGCAGTAGCTCTCAAGTGTAGTCCTGACCCCACATGGTGATCATTGACATCACCCACAGCTCACCGTAACCCAGTCGCTCAATGTCGCACTCATCTTCATATCAGAGGCAGACCCTTAGCTTAAACACAGCGCTATCGTGCCTGCACTTAATTATGAACACTTAACCCAAACCCTAGCCCGTGCCACAGCACCAGACACTTCACATCGTTTTATTTTCAGTCCCACAAGATCCTTATACTGAGACACAATCTTGTACTCACCCTCACATCAGAAATATACCCTAACTCTAAAACCCTATTAGCGCCATACACCTTCCCAATCCCCAAACCCTAAACATAGCCCTGACTTTTTGAACAGACCAGGACCATTAATATCGACATCCCTTACGTTTCACAGTTCCACTGCAATTCAGTCTCGCTGCCGTACTCACATCAGAGCCAAATCCCATACATAACCATATCCCTTACCTGCCCATACAACTTTCCGAATGCCTAGCTCTAACCCTAGCACTGTTTCCTGCAACTGACCCTTCATGGTCAACGTCGACTTCATCCACAGCTCTCCATTAAACCGTGGATCAAACTCACACTCATCCTCACATCAGAACCAGATCCTTACTCTAAACATAGTGTTATCCTTCCCTTGCACATTACCGATCACTTATCCCAACCCTTGCCCTGGTTCAAGCATCAGACCCAGCACATCATTTTGTAGTCAACCAAACCAGATGCTTTACCTGCGAAATAATCTTGCGCTCACACTCACATCACAGTCGGATGCAAACTCTAACTGAACCCCGGTCTACCCTGTACAATTACACAAAAAATGAACCCTAACCCAGGCCCAGACACTTGGGAAAAGTATCTACCATGAATATCGATGTCACCAATTTCTCACTGAGACACTGTAATCCAATATTGCTTTTGCCCTCACATAAGAGCCAAATCCTAAATGTAACTATAACTGTATCGAGGCCGTACAGCTAACTGAACCTCGAACTTTAACCCGAGCCCTCGCCTGTTGACATGATCACTCATGGTCAACATTGGCATCACCCACAGCTCATCATAAACCTTTCTCTCTATCTCGCCATCATCCTCACATCAGAACAAGTTTCTTATTGTAAACGCAGTGCTATCCTACTCGTACACATTACCGAACTCTTAACCCTAACCCTAGCACTGGAAACTACTTTGTCCACACACCGTAATTTTATGGTCTGCCCCAACAAATCCAAATCCCGAGACACAGTCTTGCAGTCACCCTCACATCACACCAAGACACTAACTCTAAACAAAACCATACCAGCCCCATAAACTTACCAAAACACTGAAATCTAACACTGGCCCTGACAATTAGAACAAAGCCTACCATGGATATTGGCCTCACCCATATCCCACTGCAAGACTGTAGTTCAATCTCACTGTCACCCAAACATCAGACCCGAATCTGAAATGTAAGCATAACCCTATGCTGTTCGTACAACTTAACGAACCCCTAACCCAATCTTAGCTCTCGCCTATGACCTGACCATCACTGTCAACATTGGCATCACCCACAGCTCACCGTTAACCTGTCCCTCAATGTCACACTTATCCTCACATCAGAAACAGATCCTTAATGTAAACCTAGCACTATTGTGCCCGTACATATTAAAGAACACTTCACCCAAACCCTAGCCCTTGCCACAGCAGAAGACCCGTCACATCATATTATTTTTAGACCCACCAAATTCTTATACTGAGACACAATTTCACACTCCCCCTCACATCACAGGCAGAGCTTAACTCTAACTGAAACACTATCAGCCGCATACCCCTTCCCAAATACCGAACCCTAACACTAGCCATGATTTTTGAAACAGAACAGTACCATGATTATCAGCATGGCTCATGTCTCACTGTAACACTGTAATTTAATCTCACTGTCGAACTCACTTCAGAGCCGAATCCCATATGTAACCCTAATCGTATCCTGCCCATACACCTTACAGAACCCCTTGTACTATCTCTAGCACTGGAGTCTGTGCCTCACCCTTCAAGGTCAACATCATCGATATCACCCACAGCTCTCCATAAACCTGTCAATCAAACTCACACTCATCCTCACATCAGAGCCAGGAAGTTACTGTAAACATATCGTTATCCTTCCCTTCCACATTACCAAACACTTATCTCTAACCCTAGTCCTGGCCGTAGCACCAGAACACTCACATCATTTTATTGTCAACACCACCAGATACTTCACCTGAGACACAATCTCTCACTCACCCTCACATCACAGCCAGATGCAAACTCTAACCAAATCCCAGTCAGCCCTGTACACTTTCACAGACACTGAACCCTTACCCAGGCCCTGACTCTTGGAAGAGGCCACTACCATGAATAACAACATCACCCATTTCTCACTGTGACACTGTAATTCAATATCACTGTGGCCCTCACATCAGAGCCAGATCCAAAATGTTACTCTAAACCTTTCTAGCCATACTGCTTACCCATCCTGTAACTCTAACCCGAGCCTCGCCTGTTGACATACTCACTCATGGTCAACAATGGCATCATCCAGAGCTCACCAGAAACCTTTCTATCAGTCTTGCCTTCATCCTCACATCAGAACAAGATCCTTACTGTAAACGCAGTGCTATCCTACTCATGCACATTACTGAACACTTTACTGTAACCCTATCCCTGGAACCTGCATTGTCCACACACCACCATATTTTGGTCTGCCCCACCAAATCCAAATACCAAGACACAATCTTGCACTCACACCCATATCAAACCAGGACACTAACTCTAACTGAAACCCTTTCAGACCCATAAACCTACCCAAATACCGAACGCTAACACAACAGCTGACACTAAGAACAGACCCTACCCTGGATATTGGCGCCACCCATGTCTCACTGCAATACTGTAGATCAATCTCACTGTCGCCCTCACATCAGACCCGAATCCAAAATGTAGCCATAAATCTATACTCTCCATACAACTTAGCGAACCTCTACATCATTCCTACCACTTGCCCAAGGACCTGATCTTCACTGTCAACATTGGCATCACCCACAGCTCACCGTTAACCTGTCGCTCAATGTCTCACTCATGCTCACATAAGAGCCATATCCTTAGTGTAAACATAGCACTATCATGCTCATACATATTATCGAACACATAAGCCAAACCCTAGCAATTGCCGCAGCACCAGCCCTTCACATCATTTTATTTTCCTCCCCAAGAAATGCTTAACATGAGCCACAATCTCGCACTCACCCTCACATCACATCAGGATGTAACATCTAACCAAAACCCAAACAGCACCGTAAAGCTTCCAAAACGCTGAACTCTAACCATAGCCTTGAGACTTGGAACAGACCCTACCAAGTATATTGACGTCACCCATGTCTCACTGAAACACGGTATTCATTCTCACTGTCACCCTCACATCAAAATTGAACACTAAGTGTACCCATAAACCTTTCCTATCCGTAAACCTTTTCGAACCACTAAACCTAACCCTGGACCTGGCCCCTCGACATGAAACCTCGTAGTAAACTTCGACATCAGCCACAGCATATTACAAACCACTCTCTCAATACCACCCTGTCTCTAACATCAGAACCACATCCCCACTCTAACCATAGTACTAGATGGCCCATACAAATGACCAAACACTTAACCACACCCTAGCACTGTTCAGTGCTCTAAACTCCTCTCCTTCATTTTAGTGTCAGACCACCAAATCCTAAACCTGAGGCATAATCTCGCACACACCTTCACATCACAGCTCGACACTAACTCAACCCAAAACTGTACCAGCCCCATAAACCTACCCCAAAACCGAAACCTAACCCTTTCCCTGACACTTAGAACAGGCCCTACCATGGACATCAACGTCCGCCATGACTCCATGTAACACTGTAGTTAAATCTCGCAGTCGTCGTTACATCAGAACCAAATCCATAATATAACCACAATATTATTCTGGCCATATAGCTTTACAAATACCTAAACATAACCCCAGATCTTGCCGGTGCACCTGAACCCTCATGGTCAACATTGACATCACCATCAGCTCACCGTACACCTGTTGTTCTGTGTCGCACTCATCCTCACGTCAGAGCCAGATCCTTAGTGTAAACATAGTGATATCGTGCCTATATATGTTATCAAACACTTAACCCTAACCCTAGGCCTTGCCACAGCACCAGACTCTTCACATCATTTTATTTTCAGCCCCACCACATCCTTATACTGAGACAAAATCTCGCATTCACCCTCACACCAGAGCCAGACCGTAACTCTAAACAAAACACTATTAGCATCATATACGTTCCCAAACACCAAACCCTAACCACAACCCGGACTTTTCTAACAAACCAGTACCATGAATATCAATATCACTGATGTCTCACTGTAACACTCTAATTCTATCTCACTGTCGAACTCACATCAGAGCTGAATCCCTTATGTAACCGTACCCCTATCCTGCCTGTACAACTTACCGAATCCATAACCGTATCCCTAGGACAGTACCATGCATCTGACAGTACATGGTCAACATTGACAACATCCACAGCTCACCGCAAACCTCTCGATCATACTCTAACTCATCCTCACATAAGAGCCAGATTCTTATTATAATCGTAGCACTATCCTGCCCGTACACATTACCGAACACTTAACCCTAGCCCTGACACTAGCAAGAGACCTATCACATCATTTTATTTTCAGCCCCACCAAATGCTTTACCTGAGCCAAAATCTTGCACTCACACTCACATCACAGCCAGACCATAACTCTACCCAAAACTGTGCAAGACCCGTAAATCTACCCAAACACTAAACCCTTTCCATTGGGATGCTCTAAGAAGAGATCCCACCATGGATATCGATGACACCGATGACTCACAGTAACCCTGTAGTTCAATCTCGCTGTCGCCGTCACATCAGACCCGAATGCGAAATGTAATCATAACTGAATACTGGCCATACCACTTAGCGAACACCTAACCCTAACCCTAGCTCTCGCCCATGCACTTGACCCTCATGGTCAATATTGGCATCACTCACAGATCACTGTAAACCGGTGGATCAAACTCCCCCTCATCCTCACATCAGAGTCAGATCCTTATGGTAAATGTAGCGCTATACTTACCTTACACATTACCCAACGCTTAACAATATCCGTAGCCCATGGACTAGCATCAGACCCCTCACATCACTTTATTTTTGGCCAAGCAAATGCTTAACCTGAGCCACAACTCGCACACACCCTCACATCACAGCAGGATGTAAAGTCGAAAGAAATCCCTATCAACTCCGTAATCCTTCCCAAACACCGAAATCTAACCATAGCCTGACTCTTGGTAATGATCCTACAATGAATAATGACATCACTCTTGTCTAACTGCAACACTGTAATTAAATCACACTGTCACCCTCATATCAGAATAGGATCCTAAACACAACCACAACCCTTTCCTGGACTTACTCCTTTTCAAACTCCTAAATTTAACACTAGACCTGGCCTGTGGACCTCAAACCTCACAATAAACATCAACATCAGCCACCGCTTATCATAAACCAGTCGCTCAATATCTCCCTCTCCCTCAAATCAGGGCCACATCCTCACTGCTACTGTATTGCTAGACGGCCCATACTCATTATTGAACACTTAACCGTAACCCTAGCACTGTCCCATGCTCTGGAGTCCTCACTTTTATTTTAGTATCAGCCCACCAAATCTTAACCAGAGCCATAATCTCGCAGTCACCCTCACATCACAGCCAGACCCTAACTCTACCCAAAACCGTATCGGCCCTGTAAAACTATGCAAACACCGAAACCTAACACTACCCTGTCACTTAGAACAGACCCTAACATGTATATCGACATCACCCATGTCTCACTGTAACATGGCAGTTCAATTTCGCTGCTGCCCTCACATCAGACCCGAATCTGAGATGTAATCATAATCCTATACTGGCCGTACAGCTTAACAAACACTTAACCCCAACCCTAGCTCTCACCCACGGACATGAAACTCCTGGTCAACATTGACATCACCCACAGCTCACCATAAACCTGTCGATCATACTCAACACTCATTGTCAGATGAGACCCAGATCCTTACTGTAAACATAGAACTATCCTGCCCTTACACATTTCCGAACACAACCCTAAACCTAGCTCAGCACTAGCACCAGACCTGTCACATCATTTTTATTTACAGTCTCACCAAATGCTTAACCTGAGCCACTCACCCTCACATCACAGCAGGATTCAAAGTCTAACTGAAACCTTTTCAGCGCCGTAATCCCTCCCAAACAGTGAAATCTCAACATAGCCCTGACTCTTGGAACATACCGTACCATGGATATCGACATCACCCATGTCTCACTGTAACAATGTAATTCAATCTCACTGTCAGCCTCACAACAGAACCGAGAACTAAATGTAATCATAACCCTTTCTTACACGTACACCTTTTCAAACCCATAAAACTAACCCTAGACAATGCCCCTGCACCTAAAACCTCATGATAAACTTCGACATCAGCCACAGCTTTTCATACACCTGTCTCTCAAAATCGCCCCCTACCTCATATCCGGGCCACATCCTCACTGTAACTGTAGTACTAGACGGCACATACGCATTTCCAAACACTTGACCCTAACCCTAATACAGTCCCATGCTCTGAACTCACCTTAATTTTAGTATTACCGTCCAAAATCCTAAAGCTGTGGCATAATCACGCAATCACGCTCACATCATAGCCAGACCCTAACTCTACCCAAAATCGTATTAGCTCCATAAACCCTCACAAACACCAAACCCTAATCCTAGCCCTGACACATAGAATGTTCCCTAACATGGATATCGATGCCACCGCTTTCTCTCTGCAATGCAATAGTTCAATCTCACTGTCACACTCACATCAGACCCGAAACCGAAATATAACCATAGCCGTACACTTGAAGTATAAGTTAACGAACACCTAACCCTAGCAGTAGCTCTCAAGTGTAGTCCTGACCCCACATGGTGATCATTGACATCACCCACAGCTCACCGTAACCCAGTCGCTCAATGTCGCACTCATCTTCATATCAGAGGCAGACCCTTAGCTTAAACACAGCGCTATCGTGCCTGCACTTAATTATGAACACTTAACCCAAACCCTAGCCCGTGCCACAGCACCAGACACTTCACATCGTTTTATTTTCAGTCCCACAAGATCCTTATACTGAGACACAATCTTGTACTCACCCTCACATCAGAAATATACCCTAACTCTAAAACCCTATTAGCGCCATACACCTTCCCAATCCCCAAACCCTAAACATAGCCCTGACTTTTTGAACAGACCAGGACCATTAATATCGACATCCCTTACGTTTCACAGTTCCACTGCAATTCAGTCTCGCTGCCGTACTCACATCAGAGCCAAATCCCATACATAACCATATCCCTTACCTGCCCATACAACTTTCCGAATGCCTAGCTCTAACCCTAGCACTGTTTCCTGCAACTGACCCTTCATGGTCAACGTCGACTTCATCCACAGCTCTCCATTAAACCGTGGATCAAACTCACACTCATCCTCACATCAGAACCAGATCCTTACTCTAAACATAGTGTTATCCTTCCCTTGCACATTACCGATCACTTATCCCAACCCTTGCCCTGGTTCAAGCATCAGACCCAGCACATCATTTTGTAGTCAACCAAACCAGATGCTTTACCTGCGAAATAATCTTGCGCTCACACTCACATCACAGTCGGATGCAAACTCTAACTGAACCCCGGTCTACCCTGTACAATTACACAAAAAATGAACCCTAACCCAGGCCCAGACACTTGGGAAAAGTATCTACCATGAATATCGATGTCACCAATTTCTCACTGAGACACTGTAATCCAATATTGCTTTTGCCCTCACATAAGAGCCAAATCCTAAATGTAACTATAACTGTATCGAGGCCGTACAGCTAACTGAACCTCGAACTTTAACCCGAGCCCTCGCCTGTTGACATGATCACTCATGGTCAACATTGGCATCACCCACAGCTCATCATAAACCTTTCTCTCTATCTCGCCATCATCCTCACATCAGAACAAGTTTCTTATTGTAAACGCAGTGCTATCCTACTCGTACACATTACCGAACTCTTAACCCTAACCCTAGCACTGGAAACTACTTTGTCCACACACCGTAATTTTATGGTCTGCCCCAACAAATCCAAATCCCGAGACACAGTCTTGCAGTCACCCTCACATCACACCAAGACACTAACTCTAAACAAAACCATACCAGCCCCATAAACTTACCAAAACACTGAAATCTAACACTGGCCCTGACAATTAGAACAAAGCCTACCATGGATATTGGCCTCACCCATATCCCACTGCAAGACTGTAGTTCAATCTCACTGTCACCCAAACATCAGACCCGAATCTGAAATGTAAGCATAACCCTATGCTGTTCGTACAACTTAACGAACCCCTAACCCAATCTTAGCTCTCGCCTATGACCTGACCATCACTGTCAACATTGGCATCACCCACAGCTCACCGTTAACCTGTCCCTCAATGTCACACTTATCCTCACATCAGAAACAGATCCTTAATGTAAACCTAGCACTATTGTGCCCGTACATATTAAAGAACACTTCACCCAAACCCTAGCCCTTGCCACAGCAGAAGACCCGTCACATCATATTATTTTTAGACCCACCAAATTCTTATACTGAGACACAATTTCACACTCCCCCTCACATCACAGGCAGAGCTTAACTCTAACTGAAACACTATCAGCCGCATACCCCTTCCCAAATACCGAACCCTAACACTAGCCATGATTTTTGAAACAGAACAGTACCATGATTATCAGCATGGCTCATGTCTCACTGTAACACTGTAATTTAATCTCACTGTCGAACTCACTTCAGAGCCGAATCCCATATGTAACCCTAATCGTATCCTGCCCATACACCTTACAGAACCCCTTGTACTATCTCTAGCACTGGAGTCTGTGCCTCACCCTTCAAGGTCAACATCATCGATATCACCCACAGCTCTCCATAAACCTGTCAATCAAACTCACACTCATCCTCACATCAGAGCCAGGAAGTTACTGTAAACATATCGTTATCCTTCCCTTCCACATTACCAAACACTTATCTCTAACCCTAGTCCTGGCCGTAGCACCAGAACACTCACATCATTTTATTGTCAACACCACCAGATACTTCACCTGAGACACAATCTCTCACTCACCCTCACATCACAGCCAGATGCAAACTCTAACCAAATCCCAGTCAGCCCTGTACACTTTCACAGACACTGAACCCTTACCCAGGCCCTGACTCTTGGAAGAGGCCACTACCATGAATAACAACATCACCCATTTCTCACTGTGACACTGTAATTCAATATCACTGTGGCCCTCACATCAGAGCCAGATCCAAAATGTTACTCTAAACCTTTCTAGCCATACTGCTTACCCATCCTGTAACTCTAACCCGAGCCTCGCCTGTTGACATACTCACTCATGGTCAACAATGGCATCATCCAGAGCTCACCAGAAACCTTTCTATCAGTCTTGCCTTCATCCTCACATCAGAACAAGATCCTTACTGTAAACGCAGTGCTATCCTACTCATGCACATTACTGAACACTTTACTGTAACCCTATCCCTGGAACCTGCATTGTCCACACACCACCATATTTTGGTCTGCCCCACCAAATCCAAATACCAAGACACAATCTTGCACTCACACCCATATCAAACCAGGACACTAACTCTAACTGAAACCCTTTCAGACCCATAAACCTACCCAAATACCGAACGCTAACACAACAGCTGACACTAAGAACAGACCCTACCCTGGATATTGGCGCCACCCATGTCTCACTGCAATACTGTAGATCAATCTCACTGTCGCCCTCACATCAGACCCGAATCCAAAATGTAGCCATAAATCTATACTCTCCATACAACTTAGCGAACCTCTACATCATTCCTACCACTTGCCCAAGGACCTGATCTTCACTGTCAACATTGGCATCACCCACAGCTCACCGTTAACCTGTCGCTCAATGTCTCACTCATGCTCACATAAGAGCCATATCCTTAGTGTAAACATAGCACTATCATGCTCATACATATTATCGAACACATAAGCCAAACCCTAGCAATTGCCGCAGCACCAGCCCTTCACATCATTTTATTTTCCTCCCCAAGAAATGCTTAACATGAGCCACAATCTCGCACTCACCCTCACATCACATCAGGATGTAACATCTAACCAAAACCCAAACAGCACCGTAAAGCTTCCAAAACGCTGAACTCTAACCATAGCCTTGAGACTTGGAACAGACCCTACCAAGTATATTGACGTCACCCATGTCTCACTGAAACACGGTATTCATTCTCACTGTCACCCTCACATCAAAATTGAACACTAAGTGTACCCATAAACCTTTCCTATCCGTAAACCTTTTCGAACCACTAAACCTAACCCTGGACCTGGCCCCTCGACATGAAACCTCGTAGTAAACTTCGACATCAGCCACAGCATATTACAAACCACTCTCTCAATACCACCCTGTCTCTAACATCAGAACCACATCCCCACTCTAACCATAGTACTAGATGGCCCATACAAATGACCAAACACTTAACCACACCCTAGCACTGTTCAGTGCTCTAAACTCCTCTCCTTCATTTTAGTGTCAGACCACCAAATCCTAAACCTGAGGCATAATCTCGCACACACCTTCACATCACAGCTCGACACTAACTCAACCCAAAACTGTACCAGCCCCATAAACCTACCCCAAAACCGAAACCTAACCCTTTCCCTGACACTTAGAACAGGCCCTACCATGGACATCAACGTCCGCCATGACTCCATGTAACACTGTAGTTAAATCTCGCAGTCGTCGTTACATCAGAACCAAATCCATAATATAACCACAATATTATTCTGGCCATATAGCTTTACAAATACCTAAACATAACCCCAGATCTTGCCGGTGCACCTGAACCCTCATGGTCAACATTGACATCACCATCAGCTCACCGTACACCTGTTGTTCTGTGTCGCACTCATCCTCACGTCAGAGCCAGATCCTTAGTGTAAACATAGTGATATCGTGCCTATATATGTTATCAAACACTTAACCCTAACCCTAGGCCTTGCCACAGCACCAGACTCTTCACATCATTTTATTTTCAGCCCCACCACATCCTTATACTGAGACAAAATCTCGCATTCACCCTCACACCAGAGCCAGACCGTAACTCTAAACAAAACACTATTAGCATCATATACGTTCCCAAACACCAAACCCTAACCACAACCCGGACTTTTCTAACAAACCAGTACCATGAATATCAATATCACTGATGTCTCACTGTAACACTCTAATTCTATCTCACTGTCGAACTCACATCAGAGCTGAATCCCTTATGTAACCGTACCCCTATCCTGCCTGTACAACTTACCGAATCCATAACCGTATCCCTAGGACAGTACCATGCATCTGACAGTACATGGTCAACATTGACAACATCCACAGCTCACCGCAAACCTCTCGATCATACTCTAACTCATCCTCACATAAGAGCCAGATTCTTATTATAATCGTAGCACTATCCTGCCCGTACACATTACCGAACACTTAACCCTAGCCCTGACACTAGCAAGAGACCTATCACATCATTTTATTTTCAGCCCCACCAAATGCTTTACCTGAGCCAAAATCTTGCACTCACACTCACATCACAGCCAGACCATAACTCTACCCAAAACTGTGCAAGACCCGTAAATCTACCCAAACACTAAACCCTTTCCATTGGGATGCTCTAAGAAGAGATCCCACCATGGATATCGATGACACCGATGACTCACAGTAACCCTGTAGTTCAATCTCGCTGTCGCCGTCACATCAGACCCGAATGCGAAATGTAATCATAACTGAATACTGGCCATACCACTTAGCGAACACCTAACCCTAACCCTAGCTCTCGCCCATGCACTTGACCCTCATGGTCAATATTGGCATCACTCACAGATCACTGTAAACCGGTGGATCAAACTCCCCCTCATCCTCACATCAGAGTCAGATCCTTATGGTAAATGTAGCGCTATACTTACCTTACACATTACCCAACGCTTAACAATATCCGTAGCCCATGGACTAGCATCAGACCCCTCACATCACTTTATTTTTGGCCAAGCAAATGCTTAACCTGAGCCACAACTCGCACACACCCTCACATCACAGCAGGATGTAAAGTCGAAAGAAATCCCTATCAACTCCGTAATCCTTCCCAAACACCGAAATCTAACCATAGCCTGACTCTTGGTAATGATCCTACAATGAATAATGACATCACTCTTGTCTAACTGCAACACTGTAATTAAATCACACTGTCACCCTCATATCAGAATAGGATCCTAAACACAACCACAACCCTTTCCTGGACTTACTCCTTTTCAAACTCCTAAATTTAACACTAGACCTGGCCTGTGGACCTCAAACCTCACAATAAACATCAACATCAGCCACCGCTTATCATAAACCAGTCGCTCAATATCTCCCTCTCCCTCAAATCAGGGCCACATCCTCACTGCTACTGTATTGCTAGACGGCCCATACTCATTATTGAACACTTAACCGTAACCCTAGCACTGTCCCATGCTCTGGAGTCCTCACTTTTATTTTAGTATCAGCCCACCAAATCTTAACCAGAGCCATAATCTCGCAGTCACCCTCACATCACAGCCAGACCCTAACTCTACCCAAAACCGTATCGGCCCTGTAAAACTATGCAAACACCGAAACCTAACACTACCCTGTCACTTAGAACAGACCCTAACATGTATATCGACATCACCCATGTCTCACTGTAACATGGCAGTTCAATTTCGCTGCTGCCCTCACATCAGACCCGAATCTGAGATGTAATCATAATCCTATACTGGCCGTACAGCTTAACAAACACTTAACCCCAACCCTAGCTCTCACCCACGGACATGAAACTCCTGGTCAACATTGACATCACCCACAGCTCACCATAAACCTGTCGATCATACTCAACACTCATTGTCAGATGAGACCCAGATCCTTACTGTAAACATAGAACTATCCTGCCCTTACACATTTCCGAACACAACCCTAAACCTAGCTCAGCACTAGCACCAGACCTGTCACATCATTTTTATTTACAGTCTCACCAAATGCTTAACCTGAGCCACTCACCCTCACATCACAGCAGGATTCAAAGTCTAACTGAAACCTTTTCAGCGCCGTAATCCCTCCCAAACAGTGAAATCTCAACATAGCCCTGACTCTTGGAACATACCGTACCATGGATATCGACATCACCCATGTCTCACTGTAACAATGTAATTCAATCTCACTGTCAGCCTCACAACAGAACCGAGAACTAAATGTAATCATAACCCTTTCTTACACGTACACCTTTTCAAACCCATAAAACTAACCCTAGACAATGCCCCTGCACCTAAAACCTCATGATAAACTTCGACATCAGCCACAGCTTTTCATACACCTGTCTCTCAAAATCGCCCCCTACCTCATATCCGGGCCACATCCTCACTGTAACTGTAGTACTAGACGGCACATACGCATTTCCAAACACTTGACCCTAACCCTAATACAGTCCCATGCTCTGAACTCACCTTAATTTTAGTATTACCGTCCAAAATCCTAAAGCTGTGGCATAATCACGCAATCACGCTCACATCATAGCCAGACCCTAACTCTACCCAAAATCGTATTAGCTCCATAAACCCTCACAAACACCAAACCCTAATCCTAGCCCTGACACATAGAATGTTCCCTAACATGGATATCGATGCCACCGCTTTCTCTCTGCAATGCAATAGTTCAATCTCACTGTCACACTCACATCAGACCCGAAACCGAAATATAACCATAGCCGTACACTTGAAGTATAAGTTAACGAACACCTAACCCTAGCAGTAGCTCTCAAGTGTAGTCCTGACCCCACATGGTGATCATTGACATCACCCACAGCTCACCGTAACCCAGTCGCTCAATGTCGCACTCATCTTCATATCAGAGGCAGACCCTTAGCTTAAACACAGCGCTATCGTGCCTGCACTTAATTATGAACACTTAACCCAAACCCTAGCCCGTGCCACAGCACCAGACACTTCACATCGTTTTATTTTCAGTCCCACAAGATCCTTATACTGAGACACAATCTTGTACTCACCCTCACATCAGAAATATACCCTAACTCTAAAACCCTATTAGCGCCATACACCTTCCCAATCCCCAAACCCTAAACATAGCCCTGACTTTTTGAACAGACCAGGACCATTAATATCGACATCCCTTACGTTTCACAGTTCCACTGCAATTCAGTCTCGCTGCCGTACTCACATCAGAGCCAAATCCCATACATAACCATATCCCTTACCTGCCCATACAACTTTCCGAATGCCTAGCTCTAACCCTAGCACTGTTTCCTGCAACTGACCCTTCATGGTCAACGTCGACTTCATCCACAGCTCTCCATTAAACCGTGGATCAAACTCACACTCATCCTCACATCAGAACCAGATCCTTACTCTAAACATAGTGTTATCCTTCCCTTCCACATTACCGATCACTTATCCCAACCCTTGCCCTGGTTCAAGCATCAGACCCAGCACATCATTTTGTAGTCAACCAAACCAGATGCTTTACCTGCGAAATAATCTTGCGCTCACACTCACATCACAGTCGGATGCAAACTCTAACTGAACCCCGGTCTACCCTGTACAATTACACAAAAAATGAACCCTAACCCAGGCCCAGACACTTGGGAAAAGTATCTACCATGAATATCGATGTCACCAATTTCTCACTGAGACACTGTAATCCAATATTGCTTTTGCCCTCACATAAGAGCCAAATCCTAAATGTAACTATAACTGTATCGAGGCCGTACAGCTAACTGAACCTCGAACTTTAACCCGAGCCCTCGCCTGTTGACATGATCACTCATGGTCAACATTGGCATCACCCACAGCTCATCATAAACCTTTCTCTCTATCTCGCCATCATCCTCACATCAGAACAAGTTTCTTATTGTAAACGCAGTGCTATCCTACTCGTACACATTACCGAACTCTTAACCCTAACCCTAGCACTGGAAACTACTTTGTCCACACACCGTAATTTTATGGTCTGCCCCAACAAATCCAAATCCCGAGACACAGTCTTGCAGTCACCCTCACATCACACCAAGACACTAACTCTAAACAAAACCATACCAGCCCCATAAACTTACCAAAACACTGAAATCTAACACTGGCCCTGACAATTAGAACAAAGCCTACCATGGATATTGGCCTCACCCATATCCCACTGCAAGACTGTAGTTCAATCTCACTGTCACCCAAACATCAGACCCGAATCTGAAATGTAAGCATAACCCTATGCTGTTCGTACAACTTAACGAACCCCTAACCCAATCTTAGCTCTCGCCTATGACCTGACCATCACTGTCAACATTGGCATCACCCACAGCTCACCGTTAACCTGTCCCTCAATGTCACACTTATCCTCACATCAGAAACAGATCCTTAATGTAAACCTAGCACTATTGTGCCCGTACATATTAAAGAACACTTCACCCAAACCCTAGCCCTTGCCACAGCAGAAGACCCGTCACATCATATTATTTTTAGACCCACCAAATTCTTATACTGAGACACAATTTCACACTCCCCCTCACATCACAGGCAGAGCTTAACTCTAACTGAAACACTATCAGCCGCATACCCCTTCCCAAATACCGAACCCTAACACTAGCCATGATTTTTGAAACAGAACAGTACCATGATTATCAGCATGGCTCATGTCTCACTGTAACACTGTAATTTAATCTCACTGTCGAACTCACTTCAGAGCCGAATCCCATATGTAACCCTAATCGTATCCTGCCCATACACCTTACAGAACCCCTTGTACTATCTCTAGCACTGGAGTCTGTGCCTCACCCTTCAAGGTCAACATCATCGATATCACCCACAGCTCTCCATAAACCTGTCAATCAAACTCACACTCATCCTCACATCAGAGCCAGGAAGTTACTGTAAACATATCGTTATCCTTCCCTTCCACATTACCAAACACTTATCTCTAACCCTAGTCCTGGCCGTAGCACCAGAACACTCACATCATTTTATTGTCAACACCACCAGATACTTCACCTGAGACACAATCTCTCACTCACCCTCACATCACAGCCAGATGCAAACTCTAACCAAATCCCAGTCAGCCCTGTACACTTTCACAGACACTGAACCCTTACCCAGGCCCTGACTCTTGGAAGAGGCCACTACCATGAATAACAACATCACCCATTTCTCACTGTGACACTGTAATTCAATATCACTGTGGCCCTCACATCAGAGCCAGATCCAAAATGTTACTCTAAACCTTTCTAGCCATACTGCTTACCCATCCTGTAACTCTAACCCGAGCCTCGCCTGTTGACATACTCACTCATGGTCAACAATGGCATCATCCAGAGCTCACCAGAAACCTTTCTATCAGTCTTGCCTTCATCCTCACATCAGAACAAGATCCTTACTGTAAACGCAGTGCTATCCTACTCATGCACATTACTGAACACTTTACTGTAACCCTATCCCTGGAACCTGCATTGTCCACACACCACCATATTTTGGTCTGCCCCACCAAATCCAAATACCAAGACACAATCTTGCACTCACACCCATATCAAACCAGGACACTAACTCTAACTGAAACCCTTTCAGACCCATAAACCTACCCAAATACCGAACGCTAACACAACAGCTGACACTAAGAACAGACCCTACCCTGGATATTGGCGCCACCCATGTCTCACTGCAATACTGTAGATCAATCTCACTGTCGCCCTCACATCAGACCCGAATCCAAAATGTAGCCATAAATCTATACTCTCCATACAACTTAGCGAACCTCTACATCATTCCTACCACTTGCCCAAGGACCTGATCTTCACTGTCAACATTGGCATCACCCACAGCTCACCGTTAACCTGTCGCTCAATGTCTCACTCATGCTCACATAAGAGCCATATCCTTAGTGTAAACATAGCACTATCATGCTCATACATATTATCGAACACATAAGCCAAACCCTAGCAATTGCCGCAGCACCAGCCCTTCACATCATTTTATTTTCCTCCCCAAGAAATGCTTAACATGAGCCACAATCTCGCACTCACCCTCACATCACATCAGGATGTAACATCTAACCAAAACCCAAACAGCACCGTAAAGCTTCCAAAACGCTGAACTCTAACCATAGCCTTGAGACTTGGAACAGACCCTACCAAGTATATTGACGTCACCCATGTCTCACTGAAACACGGTATTCATTCTCACTGTCACCCTCACATCAAAATTGAACACTAAGTGTACCCATAAACCTTTCCTATCCGTAAACCTTTTCGAACCACTAAACCTAACCCTGGACCTGGCCCCTCGACATGAAACCTCGTAGTAAACTTCGACATCAGCCACAGCATATTACAAACCACTCTCTCAATACCACCCTGTCTCTAACATCAGAACCACATCCCCACTCTAACCATAGTACTAGATGGCCCATACAAATGACCAAACACTTAACCACACCCTAGCACTGTTCAGTGCTCTAAACTCCTCTCCTTCATTTTAGTGTCAGACCACCAAATCCTAAACCTGAGGCATAATCTCGCACACACCTTCACATCACAGCTCGACACTAACTCAACCCAAAACTGTACCAGCCCCATAAACCTACCCCAAAACCGAAACCTAACCCTTTCCCTGACACTTAGAACAGGCCCTACCATGGACATCAACGTCCGCCATGACTCCATGTAACACTGTAGTTAAATCTCGCAGTCGTCGTTACATCAGAACCAAATCCATAATATAACCACAATATTATTCTGGCCATATAGCTTTACAAATACCTAAACATAACCCCAGATCTTGCCGGTGCACCTGAACCCTCATGGTCAACATTGACATCACCATCAGCTCACCGTACACCTGTTGTTCTGTGTCGCACTCATCCTCACGTCAGAGCCAGATCCTTAGTGTAAACATAGTGATATCGTGCCTATATATGTTATCAAACACTTAACCCTAACCCTAGGCCTTGCCACAGCACCAGACTCTTCACATCATTTTATTTTCAGCCCCACCACATCCTTATACTGAGACAAAATCTCGCATTCACCCTCACACCAGAGCCAGACCGTAACTCTAAACAAAACACTATTAGCATCATATACGTTCCCAAACACCAAACCCTAACCACAACCCGGACTTTTCTAACAAACCAGTACCATGAATATCAATATCACTGATGTCTCACTGTAACACTCTAATTCTATCTCACTGTCGAACTCACATCAGAGCTGAATCCCTTATGTAACCGTACCCCTATCCTGCCTGTACAACTTACCGAATCCATAACCGTATCCCTAGGACAGTACCATGCATCTGACAGTACATGGTCAACATTGACAACATCCACAGCTCACCGCAAACCTCTCGATCATACTCTAACTCATCCTCACATAAGAGCCAGATTCTTATTATAATCGTAGCACTATCCTGCCCGTACACATTACCGAACACTTAACCCTAGCCCTGACACTAGCAAGAGACCTATCACATCATTTTATTTTCAGCCCCACCAAATGCTTTACCTGAGCCAAAATCTTGCACTCACACTCACATCACAGCCAGACCATAACTCTACCCAAAACTGTGCAAGACCCGTAAATCTACCCAAACACTAAACCCTTTCCATTGGGATGCTCTAAGAAGAGATCCCACCATGGATATCGATGACACCGATGACTCACAGTAACCCTGTAGTTCAATCTCGCTGTCGCCGTCACATCAGACCCGAATGCGAAATGTAATCATAACTGAATACTGGCCATACCACTTAGCGAACACCTAACCCTAACCCTAGCTCTCGCCCATGCACTTGACCCTCATGGTCAATATTGGCATCACTCACAGATCACTGTAAACCGGTGGATCAAACTCCCCCTCATCCTCACATCAGAGTCAGATCCTTATGGTAAATGTAGCGCTATACTTACCTTACACATTACCCAACGCTTAACAATATCCGTAGCCCATGGACTAGCATCAGACCCCTCACATCACTTTATTTTTGGCCAAGCAAATGCTTAACCTGAGCCACAACTCGCACACACCCTCACATCACAGCAGGATGTAAAGTCGAAAGAAATCCCTATCAACTCCGTAATCCTTCCCAAACACCGAAATCTAACCATAGCCTGACTCTTGGTAATGATCCTACAATGAATAATGACATCACTCTTGTCTAACTGCAACACTGTAATTAAATCACACTGTCACCCTCATATCAGAATAGGATCCTAAACACAACCACAACCCTTTCCTGGACTTACTCCTTTTCAAACTCCTAAATTTAACACTAGACCTGGCCTGTGGACCTCAAACCTCACAATAAACATCAACATCAGCCACCGCTTATCATAAACCAGTCGCTCAATATCTCCCTCTCCCTCAAATCAGGGCCACATCCTCACTGCTACTGTATTGCTAGACGGCCCATACTCATTATTGAACACTTAACCGTAACCCTAGCACTGTCCCATGCTCTGGAGTCCTCACTTTTATTTTAGTATCAGCCCACCAAATCTTAACCAGAGCCATAATCTCGCAGTCACCCTCACATCACAGCCAGACCCTAACTCTACCCAAAACCGTATCGGCCCTGTAAAACTATGCAAACACCGAAACCTAACACTACCCTGTCACTTAGAACAGACCCTAACATGTATATCGACATCACCCATGTCTCACTGTAACATGGCAGTTCAATTTCGCTGCTGCCCTCACATCAGACCCGAATCTGAGATGTAATCATAATCCTATACTGGCCGTACAGCTTAACAAACACTTAACCCCAACCCTAGCTCTCACCCACGGACATGAAACTCCTGGTCAACATTGACATCACCCACAGCTCACCATAAACCTGTCGATCATACTCAACACTCATTGTCAGATGAGACCCAGATCTTTACTGTAAACATAGAACTATCCTGCCCTTACACATTTCCGAACACAACCCTAAACCTAGCTCAGCACTAGCACCAGACCTGTCACATCATTTTTATTTACAGTCTCACCAAATGCTTAACCTGAGCCACTCACCCTCACATCACAGCAGGATTCAAAGTCTAACTGAAACCTTTTCAGCGCCGTAATCCCTCCCAAACAGTGAAATCTCAACATAGCCCTGACTCTTGGAACATACCGTACCATGGATATCGACATCACCCATGTCTCACTGTAACAATGTAATTCAATCTCACTGTCAGCCTCACAACAGAACCGAGAACTAAATGTAATCATAACCCTTTCTTACACGTACACCTTTTCAAACCCATAAAACTAACCCTAGACAATGCCCCTGCACCTAAAACCTCATGATAAACTTCGACATCAGCCACAGCTTTTCATACACCTGTCTCTCAAAATCGCCCCCTACCTCATATCCGGGCCACATCCTCACTGTAACTGTAGTACTAGACGGCACATACGCATTTCCAAACACTTGACCCTAACCCTAATACAGTCCCATGCTCTGAACTCACCTTAATTTTAGTATTACCGTCCAAAATCCTAAAGCTGTGGCATAATCACGCAATCACGCTCACATCATAGCCAGACCCTAACTCTACCCAAAATCGTATTAGCTCCATAAACCCTCACAAACACCAAACCCTAATCCTAGCCCTGACACATAGAATGTTCCCTAACATGGATATCGATGCCACCGCTTTCTCTCTGCAATGCAATAGTTCAATCTCACTGTCACACTCACATCAGACCCGAAACCGAAATATAACCATAGCCGTACACTTGAAGTATAAGTTAACGAACACCTAACCCTAGCAGTAGCTCTCAAGTGTAGTCCTGACCCCACATGGTGATCATTGACATCACCCACAGCTCACCGTAACCCAGTCGCTCAATGTCGCACTCATCTTCATATCAGAGGCAGACCCTTAGCTTAAACACAGCGCTATCGTGCCTGCACTTAATTATGAACACTTAACCCAAACCCTAGCCCGTGCCACAGCACCAGACACTTCACATCGTTTTATTTTCAGTCCCACAAGATCCTTATACTGAGACACAATCTTGTACTCACCCTCACATCAGAAATATACCCTAACTCTAAAACCCTATTAGCGCCATACACCTTCCCAATCCCCAAACCCTAAACATAGCCCTGACTTTTTGAACAGACCAGGACCATTAATATCGACATCCCTTACGTTTCACAGTTCCACTGCAATTCAGTCTCGCTGCCGTACTCACATCAGAGCCAAATCCCATACATAACCATATCCCTTACCTGCCCATACAACTTTCCGAATGCCTAGCTCTAACCCTAGCACTGTTTCCTGCAACTGACCCTTCATGGTCAACGTCGACTTCATCCACAGCTCTCCATTAAACCGTGGATCAAACTCACACTCATCCTCACATCAGAACCAGATCCTTACTCTAAACATAGTGTTATCCTTCCCTTGCACATTACCGATCACTTATCCCAACCCTTGCCCTGGTTCAAGCATCAGACCCAGCACATCATTTTGTAGTCAACCAAACCAGATGCTTTACCTGCGAAATAATCTTGCGCTCACACTCACATCACAGTCGGATGCAAACTCTAACTGAACCCCGGTCTACCCTGTACAATTACACAAAAAATGAACCCTAACCCAGGCCCAGACACTTGGGAAAAGTCTCTACCATGAATATCGATGTCACCAATTTCTCACTGAGACACTGTAATCCAATATTGCTTTTGCCCTCACATAAGAGCCAAATCCTAAATGTAACTATAACTGTATCGAGGCCGTACAGCTAACTGAACCTCGAACTTTAACCCGAGCCCTCGCCTGTTGACATGATCACTCATGGTCAACATTGGCATCACCCACAGCTCATCATAAACCTTTCTCTCTATCTCGCCATCATCCTCACATCAGAACAAGTTTCTTATTGTAAACGCAGTGCTATCCTACTCGTACACATTACCGAACTCTTAACCCTAACCCTAGCACTGGAAACTACTTTGTCCACACACCGTAATTTTATGGTCTGCCCCAACAAATCCAAATCCCGAGACACAGTCTTGCAGTCACCCTCACATCACACCAAGACACTAACTCTAAACAAAACCATACCAGCCCCATAAACTTACCAAAACACTGAAATCTAACACTGGCCCTGACAATTAGAACAAAGCCTACCATGGATATTGGCCTCACCCATATCCCACTGCAAGACTGTAGTTCAATCTCACTGTCACCCAAACATCAGACCCGAATCTGAAATGTAAGCATAACCCTATGCTGTTCGTACAACTTAACGAACCCCTAACCCAATCTTAGCTCTCGCCTATGACCTGACCATCACTGTCAACATTGGCATCACCCACAGCTCACCGTTAACCTGTCCCTCAATGTCACACTTATCCTCACATCAGAAACAGATCCTTAATGTAAACCTAGCACTATTGTGCCCGTACATATTAAAGAACACTTCACCCAAACCCTAGCCCTTGCCACAGCAGAAGACCCGTCACATCATATTATTTTTAGACCCACCAAATTCTTATACTGAGACACAATTTCACACTCCCCCTCACATCACAGGCAGAGCTTAACTCTAACTGAAACACTATCAGCCGCATACCCCTTCCCAAATACCGAACCCTAACACTAGCCATGATTTTTGAAACAGAACAGTACCATGATTATCAGCATGGCTCATGTCTCACTGTAACACTGTAATTTAATCTCACTGTCGAACTCACTTCAGAGCCGAATCCCATATGTAACCCTAATCGTATCCTGCCCATACACCTTACAGAACCCCTTGTACTATCTCTAGCACTGGAGTCTGTGCCTCACCCTTCAAGGTCAACATCATCGATATCACCCACAGCTCTCCATAAACCTGTCAATCAAACTCACACTCATCCTCACATCAGAGCCAGGAAGTTACTGTAAACATATCGTTATCCTTCCCTTCCACATTACCAAACACTTATCTCTAACCCTAGTCCTGGCCGTAGCACCAGAACACTCACATCATTTTATTGTCAACACCACCAGATACTTCACCTGAGACACAATCTCTCACTCACCCTCACATCACAGCCAGATGCAAACTCTAACCAAATCCCAGTCAGCCCTGTACACTTTCACAGACACTGAACCCTTACCCAGGCCCTGACTCTTGGAAGAGGCCACTACCATGAATAACAACATCACCCATTTCTCACTGTGACACTGTAATTCAATATCACTGTGGCCCTCACATCAGAGCCAGATCCAAAATGTTACTCTAAACCTTTCTAGCCATACTGCTTACCCATCCTGTAACTCTAACCCGAGCCTCGCCTGTTGACATACTCACTCATGGTCAACAATGGCATCATCCAGAGCTCACCAGAAACCTTTCTATCAGTCTTGCCTTCATCCTCACATCAGAACAAGATCCTTACTGTAAACGCAGTGCTATCCTACTCATGCACATTACTGAACACTTTACTGTAACCCTATCCCTGGAACCTGCATTGTCCACACACCACCATATTTTGGTCTGCCCCACCAAATCCAAATACCAAGACACAATCTTGCACTCACACCCATATCAAACCAGGACACTAACTCTAACTGAAACCCTTTCAGACCCATAAACCTACCCAAATACCGAACGCTAACACAACAGCTGACACTAAGAACAGACCCTACCCTGGATATTGGCGCCACCCATGTCTCACTGCAATACTGTAGATCAATCTCACTGTCGCCCTCACATCAGACCCGAATCCAAAATGTAGCCATAAATCTATACTCTCCATACAACTTAGCGAACCTCTACATCATTCCTACCACTTGCCCAAGGACCTGATCTTCACTGTCAACATTGGCATCACCCACAGCTCACCGTTAACCTGTCGCTCAATGTCTCACTCATGCTCACATAAGAGCCATATCCTTAGTGTAAACATAGCACTATCATGCTCATACATATTATCGAACACATAAGCCAAACCCTAGCAATTGCCGCAGCACCAGCCCTTCACATCATTTTATTTTCCTCCCCAAGAAATGCTTAACATGAGCCACAATCTCGCACTCACCCTCACATCACATCAGGATGTAACATCTAACCAAAACCCAAACAGCACCGTAAAGCTTCCAAAACGCTGAACTCTAACCATAGCCTTGAGACTTGGAACAGACCCTACCAAGTATATTGACGTCACCCATGTCTCACTGAAACACGGTATTCATTCTCACTGTCACCCTCACATCAAAATTGAACACTAAGTGTACCCATAAACCTTTCCTATCCGTAAACCTTTTCGAACCACTAAACCTAACCCTGGACCTGGCCCCTCGACATGAAACCTCGTAGTAAACTTCGACATCAGCCACAGCATATTACAAACCACTCTCTCAATACCACCCTGTCTCTAACATCAGAACCACATCCCCACTCTAACCATAGTACTAGATGGCCCATACAAATGACCAAACACTTAACCACACCCTAGCACTGTTCAGTGCTCTAAACTCCTCTCCTTCATTTTAGTGTCAGACCACCAAATCCTAAACCTGAGGCATAATCTCGCACACACCTTCACATCACAGCTCGACACTAACTCAACCCAAAACTGTACCAGCCCCATAAACCTACCCCAAAACCGAAACCTAACCCTTTCCCTGACACTTAGAACAGGCCCTACCATGGACATCAACGTCCGCCATGACTCCATGTAACACTGTAGTTAAATCTCGCAGTCGTCGTTACATCAGAACCAAATCCATAATATAACCACAATATTATTCTGGCCATATAGCTTTACAAATACCTAAACATAACCCCAGATCTTGCCGGTGCACCTGAACCCTCATGGTCAACATTGACATCACCATCAGCTCACCGTACACCTGTTGTTCTGTGTCGCACTCATCCTCACGTCAGAGCCAGATCCTTAGTGTAAACATAGTGATATCGTGCCTATATATGTTATCAAACACTTAACCCTAACCCTAGGCCTTGCCACAGCACCAGACTCTTCACATCATTTTATTTTCAGCCCCACCACATCCTTATACTGAGACAAAATCTCGCATTCACCCTCACACCAGAGCCAGACCGTAACTCTAAACAAAACACTATTAGCATCATATACGTTCCCAAACACCAAACCCTAACCACAACCCGGACTTTTCTAACAAACCAGTACCATGAATATCAATATCACTGATGTCTCACTGTAACACTCTAATTCTATCTCACTGTCGAACTCACATCAGAGCTGAATCCCTTATGTAACCGTACCCCTATCCTGCCTGTACAACTTACCGAATCCATAACCGTATCCCTAGGACAGTACCATGCATCTGACAGTACATGGTCAACATTGACAACATCCACAGCTCACCGCAAACCTCTCGATCATACTCTAACTCATCCTCACATAAGAGCCAGATTCTTATTATAATCGTAGCACTATCCTGCCCGTACACATTACCGAACACTTAACCCTAGCCCTGACACTAGCAAGAGACCTATCACATCATTTTATTTTCAGCCCCACCAAATGCTTTACCTGAGCCAAAATCTTGCACTCACACTCACATCACAGCCAGACCATAACTCTACCCAAAACTGTGCAAGACCCGTAAATCTACCCAAACACTAAACCCTTTCCATTGGGATGCTCTAAGAAGAGATCCCACCATGGATATCGATGACACCGATGACTCACAGTAACCCTGTAGTTCAATCTCGCTGTCGCCGTCACATCAGACCCGAATGCGAAATGTAATCATAACTGAATACTGGCCATACCACTTAGCGAACACCTAACCCTAACCCTAGCTCTCGCCCATGCACTTGACCCTCATGGTCAATATTGGCATCACTCACAGATCACTGTAAACCGGTGGATCAAACTCCCCCTCATCCTCACATCAGAGTCAGATCCTTATGGTAAATGTAGCGCTATACTTACCTTACACATTACCCAACGCTTAACAATATCCGTAGCCCATGGACTAGCATCAGACCCCTCACATCACTTTATTTTTGGCCAAGCAAATGCTTAACCTGAGCCACAACTCGCACACACCCTCACATCACAGCAGGATGTAAAGTCGAAAGAAATCCCTATCAACTCCGTAATCCTTCCCAAACACCGAAATCTAACCATAGCCTGACTCTTGGTAATGATCCTACAATGAATAATGACATCACTCTTGTCTAACTGCAACACTGTAATTAAATCACACTGTCACCCTCATATCAGAATAGGATCCTAAACACAACCACAACCCTTTCCTGGACTTACTCCTTTTCAAACTCCTAAATTTAACACTAGACCTGGCCTGTGGACCTCAAACCTCACAATAAACATCAACATCAGCCACCGCTTATCATAAACCAGTCGCTCAATATCTCCCTCTCCCTCAAATCAGGGCCACATCCTCACTGCTACTGTATTGCTAGACGGCCCATACTCATTATTGAACACTTAACCGTAACCCTAGCACTGTCCCATGCTCTGGAGTCCTCACTTTTATTTTAGTATCAGCCCACCAAATCTTAACCAGAGCCATAATCTCGCAGTCACCCTCACATCACAGCCAGACCCTAACTCTACCCAAAACCGTATCGGCCCTGTAAAACTATGCAAACACCGAAACCTAACACTACCCTGTCACTTAGAACAGACCCTAACATGTATATCGACATCACCCATGTCTCACTGTAACATGGCAGTTCAATTTCGCTGCTGCCCTCACATCAGACCCGAATCTGAGATGTAATCATAATCCTATACTGGCCGTACAGCTTAACAAACACTTAACCCCAACCCTAGCTCTCACCCACGGACATGAAACTCCTGGTCAACATTGACATCACCCACAGCTCACCATAAACCTGTCGATCATACTCAACACTCATTGTCAGATGAGACCCAGATCTTTACTGTAAACATAGAACTATCCTGCCCTTACACATTTCCGAACACAACCCTAAACCTAGCTCAGCACTAGCACCAGACCTGTCACATCATTTTTATTTACAGTCTCACCAAATGCTTAACCTGAGCCACTCACCCTCACATCACAGCAGGATTCAAAGTCTAACTGAAACCTTTTCAGCGCCGTAATCCCTCCCAAACAGTGAAATCTCAACATAGCCCTGACTCTTGGAACATACCGTACCATGGATATCGACATCACCCATGTCTCACTGTAACAATGTAATTCAATCTCACTGTCAGCCTCACAACAGAACCGAGAACTAAATGTAATCATAACCCTTTCTTACACGTACACCTTTTCAAACCCATAAAACTAACCCTAGACAATGCCCCTGCACCTAAAACCTCATGATAAACTTCGACATCAGCCACAGCTTTTCATACACCTGTCTCTCAAAATCGCCCCCTACCTCATATCCGGGCCACATCCTCACTGTAACTGTAGTACTAGACGGCACATACGCATTTCCAAACACTTGACCCTAACCCTAATACAGTCCCATGCTCTGAACTCACCTTAATTTTAGTATTACCGTCCAAAATCCTAAAGCTGTGGCATAATCACGCAATCACGCTCACATCATAGCCAGACCCTAACTCTACCCAAAATCGTATTAGCTCCATAAACCCTCACAAACACCAAACCCTAATCCTAGCCCTGACACATAGAATGTTCCCTAACATGGATATCGATGCCACCGCTTTCTCTCTGCAATGCAATAGTTCAATCTCACTGTCACACTCACATCAGACCCGAAACCGAAATATAACCATAGCCGTACACTTGAAGTATAAGTTAACGAACACCTAACCCTAGCAGTAGCTCTCAAGTGTAGTCCTGACCCCACATGGTGATCATTGACATCACCCACAGCTCACCGTAACCCAGTCGCTCAATGTCGCACTCATCTTCATATCAGAGGCAGACCCTTAGCTTAAACACAGCGCTATCGTGCCTGCACTTAATTATGAACACTTAACCCAAACCCTAGCCCGTGCCACAGCACCAGACACTTCACATCGTTTTATTTTCAGTCCCACAAGATCCTTATACTGAGACACAATCTTGTACTCACCCTCACATCAGAAATATACCCTAACTCTAAAACCCTATTAGCGCCATACACCTTCCCAATCCCCAAACCCTAAACATAGCCCTGACTTTTTGAACAGACCAGGACCATTAATATCGACATCCCTTACGTTTCACAGTTCCACTGCAATTCAGTCTCGCTGCCGTACTCACATCAGAGCCAAATCCCATACATAACCATATCCCTTACCTGCCCATACAACTTTCCGAATGCCTAGCTCTAACCCTAGCACTGTTTCCTGCAACTGACCCTTCATGGTCAACGTCGACTTCATCCACAGCTCTCCATTAAACCGTGGATCAAACTCACACTCATCCTCACATCAGAACCAGATCCTTACTCTAAACATAGTGTTATCCTTCCCTTGCACATTACCGATCACTTATCCCAACCCTTGCCCTGGTTCAAGCATCAGACCCAGCACATCATTTTGTAGTCAACCAAACCAGATGCTTTACCTGCGAAATAATCTTGCGCTCACACTCACATCACAGTCGGATGCAAACTCTAACTGAACCCCGGTCTACCCTGTACAATTACACAAAAAATGAACCCTAACCCAGGCCCAGACACTTGGGAAAAGTATCTACCATGAATATCGATGTCACCAATTTCTCACTGAGACACTGTAATCCAATATTGCTTTTGCCCTCACATAAGAGCCAAATCCTAAATGTAACTATAACTGTATCGAGGCCGTACAGCTAACTGAACCTCGAACTTTAACCCGAGCCCTCGCCTGTTGACATGATCACTCATGGTCAACATTGGCATCACCCACAGCTCATCATAAACCTTTCTCTCTATCTCGCCATCATCCTCACATCAGAACAAGTTTCTTATTGTAAACGCAGTGCTATCCTACTCGTACACATTACCGAACTCTTAACCCTAACCCTAGCACTGGAAACTACTTTGTCCACACACCGTAATTTTATGGTCTGCCCCAACAAATCCAAATCCCGAGACACAGTCTTGCAGTCACCCTCACATCACACCAAGACACTAACTCTAAACAAAACCATACCAGCCCCATAAACTTACCAAAACACTGAAATCTAACACTGGCCCTGACAATTAGAACAAAGCCTACCATGGATATTGGCCTCACCCATATCCCACTGCAAGACTGTAGTTCAATCTCACTGTCACCCAAACATCAGACCCGAATCTGAAATGTAAGCATAACCCTATGCTGTTCGTACAACTTAACGAACCCCTAACCCAATCTTAGCTCTCGCCTATGACCTGACCATCACTGTCAACATTGGCATCACCCACAGCTCACCGTTAACCTGTCCCTCAATGTCACACTTATCCTCACATCAGAAACAGATCCTTAATGTAAACCTAGCACTATTGTGCCCGTACATATTAAAGAACACTTCACCCAAACCCTAGCCCTTGCCACAGCAGAAGACCCGTCACATCATATTATTTTTAGACCCACCAAATTCTTATACTGAGACACAATTTCACACTCCCCCTCACATCACAGGCAGAGCTTAACTCTAACTGAAACACTATCAGCCGCATACCCCTTCCCAAATACCGAACCCTAACACTAGCCATGATTTTTGAAACAGAACAGTACCATGATTATCAGCATGGCTCATGTCTCACTGTAACACTGTAATTTAATCTCACTGTCGAACTCACTTCAGAGCCGAATCCCATATGTAACCCTAATCGTATCCTGCCCATACACCTTACAGAACCCCTTGTACTATCTCTAGCACTGGAGTCTGTGCCTCACCCTTCAAGGTCAACATCATCGATATCACCCACAGCTCTCCATAAACCTGTCAATCAAACTCACACTCATCCTCACATCAGAGCCAGGAAGTTACTGTAAACATATCGTTATCCTTCCCTTCCACATTACCAAACACTTATCTCTAACCCTAGTCCTGGCCGTAGCACCAGAACACTCACATCATTTTATTGTCAACACCACCAGATACTTCACCTGAGACACAATCTCTCACTCACCCTCACATCACAGCCAGATGCAAACTCTAACCAAATCCCAGTCAGCCCTGTACACTTTCACAGACACTGAACCCTTACCCAGGCCCTGACTCTTGGAAGAGGCCACTACCATGAATAACAACATCACCCATTTCTCACTGTGACACTGTAATTCAATATCACTGTGGCCCTCACATCAGAGCCAGATCCAAAATGTTACTCTAAACCTTTCTAGCCATACTGCTTACCCATCCTGTAACTCTAACCCGAGCCTCGCCTGTTGACATACTCACTCATGGTCAACAATGGCATCATCCAGAGCTCACCAGAAACCTTTCTATCAGTCTTGCCTTCATCCTCACATCAGAACAAGATCCTTACTGTAAACGCAGTGCTATCCTACTCATGCACATTACTGAACACTTTACTGTAACCCTATCCCTGGAACCTGCATTGTCCACACACCACCATATTTTGGTCTGCCCCACCAAATCCAAATACCAAGACACAATCTTGCACTCACACCCATATCAAACCAGGACACTAACTCTAACTGAAACCCTTTCAGACCCATAAACCTACCCAAATACCGAACGCTAACACAACAGCTGACACTAAGAACAGACCCTACCCTGGATATTGGCGCCACCCATGTCTCACTGCAATACTGTAGATCAATCTCACTGTCGCCCTCACATCAGACCCGAATCCAAAATGTAGCCATAAATCTATACTCTCCATACAACTTAGCGAACCTCTACATCATTCCTACCACTTGCCCAAGGACCTGATCTTCACTGTCAACATTGGCATCACCCACAGCTCACCGTTAACCTGTCGCTCAATGTCTCACTCATGCTCACATAAGAGCCATATCCTTAGTGTAAACATAGCACTATCATGCTCATACATATTATCGAACACATAAGCCAAACCCTAGCAATTGCCGCAGCACCAGCCCTTCACATCATTTTATTTTCCTCCCCAAGAAATGCTTAACATGAGCCACAATCTCGCACTCACCCTCACATCACATCAGGATGTAACATCTAACCAAAACCCAAACAGCACCGTAAAGCTTCCAAAACGCTGAACTCTAACCATAGCCTTGAGACTTGGAACAGACCCTACCAAGTATATTGACGTCACCCATGTCTCACTGAAACACGGTATTCATTCTCACTGTCACCCTCACATCAAAATTGAACACTAAGTGTACCCATAAACCTTTCCTATCCGTAAACCTTTTCGAACCACTAAACCTAACCCTGGACCTGGCCCCTCGACATGAAACCTCGTAGTAAACTTCGACATCAGCCACAGCATATTACAAACCACTCTCTCAATACCACCCTGTCTCTAACATCAGAACCACATCCCCACTCTAACCATAGTACTAGATGGCCCATACAAATGACCAAACACTTAACCACACCCTAGCACTGTTCAGTGCTCTAAACTCCTCTCCTTCATTTTAGTGTCAGACCACCAAATCCTAAACCTGAGGCATAATCTCGCACACACCTTCACATCACAGCTCGACACTAACTCAACCCAAAACTGTACCAGCCCCATAAACCTACCCCAAAACCGAAACCTAACCCTTTCCCTGACACTTAGAACAGGCCCTACCATGGACATCAACGTCCGCCATGACTCCATGTAACACTGTAGTTAAATCTCGCAGTCGTCGTTACATCAGAACCAAATCCATAATATAACCACAATATTATTCTGGCCATATAGCTTTACAAATACCTAAACATAACCCCAGATCTTGCCGGTGCACCTGAACCCTCATGGTCAACATTGACATCACCATCAGCTCACCGTACACCTGTTGTTCTGTGTCGCACTCATCCTCACGTCAGAGCCAGATCCTTAGTGTAAACATAGTGATATCGTGCCTATATATGTTATCAAACACTTAACCCTAACCCTAGGCCTTGCCACAGCACCAGACTCTTCACATCATTTTATTTTCAGCCCCACCACATCCTTATACTGAGACAAAATCTCGCATTCACCCTCACACCAGAGCCAGACCGTAACTCTAAACAAAACACTATTAGCATCATATACGTTCCCAAACACCAAACCCTAACCACAACCCGGACTTTTCTAACAAACCAGTACCATGAATATCAATATCACTGATGTCTCACTGTAACACTCTAATTCTATCTCACTGTCGAACTCACATCAGAGCTGAATCCCTTATGTAACCGTACCCCTATCCTGCCTGTACAACTTACCGAATCCATAACCGTATCCCTAGGACAGTACCATGCATCTGACAGTACATGGTCAACATTGACAACATCCACAGCTCACCGCAAACCTCTCGATCATACTCTAACTCATCCTCACATAAGAGCCAGATTCTTATTATAATCGTAGCACTATCCTGCCCGTACACATTACCGAACACTTAACCCTAGCCCTGACACTAGCAAGAGACCTATCACATCATTTTATTTTCAGCCCCACCAAATGCTTTACCTGAGCCAAAATCTTGCACTCACACTCACATCACAGCCAGACCATAACTCTACCCAAAACTGTGCAAGACCCGTAAATCTACCCAAACACTAAACCCTTTCCATTGGGATGCTCTAAGAAGAGATCCCACCATGGATATCGATGACACCGATGACTCACAGTAACCCTGTAGTTCAATCTCGCTGTCGCCGTCACATCAGACCCGAATGCGAAATGTAATCGTAACTGAATACTGGCCATACCACTTAGCGAACACCTAACCCTAACCCTAGCTCTCGCCCATGCACTTGACCCTCATGGTCAATATTGGCATCACTCACAGATCACTGTAAACCGGTGGATCAAACTCCCCCTCATCCTCACATCAGAGTCAGATCCTTATGGTAAATGTAGCGCTATACTTACCTTACACATTACCCAACGCTTAACAATATCCGTAGCCCATGGACTAGCATCAGACCCCTCACATCACTTTATTTTTGGCCAAGCAAATGCTTAACCTGAGCCACAACTCGCACACACCCTCACATCACAGCAGGATGTAAAGTCGAAAGAAATCCCTATCAACTCCGTAATCCTTCCCAAACACCGAAATCTAACCATAGCCTGACTCTTGGTAATGATCCTACAATGAATAATGACATCACTCTTGTCTAACTGCAACACTGTAATTAAATCACACTGTCACCCTCATATCAGAATAGGATCCTAAACACAACCACAACCCTTTCCTGGACTTACTCCTTTTCAAACTCCTAAATTTAACACTAGACCTGGCCTGTGGACCTCAAACCTCACAATAAACATCAACATCAGCCACCGCTTATCATAAACCAGTCGCTCAATATCTCCCTCTCCCTCAAATCAGGGCCACATCCTCACTGCTACTGTATTGCTAGACGGCCCATACTCATTATTGAACACTTAACCGTAACCCTAGCACTGTCCCATGCTCTGGAGTCCTCACTTTTATTTTAGTATCAGCCCACCAAATCTTAACCAGAGCCATAATCTCGCAGTCACCCTCACATCACAGCCAGACCCTAACTCTACCCAAAACCGTATCGGCCCTGTAAAACTATGCAAACACCGAAACCTAACACTACCCTGTCACTTAGAACAGACCCTAACATGTATATCGACATCACCCATGTCTCACTGTAACATGGCAGTTCAATTTCGCTGCTGCCCTCACATCAGACCCGAATCTGAGATGTAATCATAATCCTATACTGGCCGTACAGCTTAACAAACACTTAACCCCAACCCTAGCTCTCACCCACGGACATGAAACTCCTGGTCAACATTGACATCACCCACAGCTCACCATAAACCTGTCGATCATACTCAACACTCATTGTCAGATGAGACCCAGATCTTTACTGTAAACATAGAACTATCCTGCCCTTACACATTTCCGAACACAACCCTAAACCTAGCTCAGCACTAGCAGCAGACCTGTCACATCATTTTTATTTACAGTCTCACCAAATGCTTAACCTGAGCCACTCACCCTCACATCACAGCAGGATTCAAAGTCTAACTGAAACCTTTTCAGCGCCGTAATCCCTCCCAAACAGTGAAATCTCAACATAGCCCTGACTCTTGGAACATACCGTACCATGGATATCGACATCACCCATGTCTCACTGTAACAATGTAATTCAATCTCACTGTCAGCCTCACAACAGAACCGAGAACTAAATGTAATCATAACCCTTTCTTACACGTACACCTTTTCAAACCCATAAAACTAACCCTAGACAATGCCCCTGCACCTAAAACCTCATGATAAACTTCGACATCAGCCACAGCTTTTCATACACCTGTCTCTCAAAATCGCCCCCTACCTCATATCCGGGCCACATCCTCACTGTAACTGTAGTACTAGACGGCACATACGCATTTCCAAACACTTGACCCTAACCCTAATACAGTCCCATGCTCTGAACTCACCTTAATTTTAGTATTACCGTCCAAAATCCTAAAGCTGTGGCATAATCACGCAATCACGCTCACATCATAGCCAGACCCTAACTCTACCCAAAATCGTATTAGCTCCATAAACCCTCACAAACACCAAACCCTAATCCTAGCCCTGACACATAGAATGTTCCCTAACATGGATATCGATGCCACCGCTTTCTCTCTGCAATGCAATAGTTCAATCTCACTGTCACACTCACATCAGACCCGAAACCGAAATATAACCATAGCCGTACACTTGAAGTATAAGTTAACGAACACCTAACCCTAGCAGTAGCTCTCAAGTGTAGTCCTGACCCCACATGGTGATCATTGACATCACCCACAGCTCACCGTAACCCAGTCGCTCAATGTCGCACTCATCTTCATATCAGAGGCAGACCCTTAGCTTAAACACAGCGCTATCGTGCCTGCACTTAATTATGAACACTTAACCCAAACCCTAGCCCGTGCCACAGCACCAGACACTTCACATCGTTTTATTTTCAGTCCCACAAGATCCTTATACTGAGACACAATCTTGTACTCACCCTCACATCAGAAATATACCCTAACTCTAAAACCCTATTAGCGCCATACACCTTCCCAATCCCCAAACCCTAAACATAGCCCTGACTTTTTGAACAGACCAGGACCATTAATATCGACATCCCTTACGTTTCACAGTTCCACTGCAATTCAGTCTCGCTGCCGTACTCACATCAGAGCCAAATCCCATACATAACCATATCCCTTACCTGCCCATACAACTTTCCGAATGCCTAGCTCTAACCCTAGCACTGTTTCCTGCAACTGACCCTTCATGGTCAACGTCGACTTCATCCACAGCTCTCCATTAAACCGTGGATCAAACTCACACTCATCCTCACATCAGAACCAGATCCTTACTCTAAACATAGTGTTATCCTTCCCTTGCACATTACCGATCACTTATCCCAACCCTTGCCCTGGTTCAAGCATCAGACCCAGCACATCATTTTGTAGTCAACCAAACCAGATGCTTTACCTGCGAAATAATCTTGCGCTCACACTCACATCACAGTCGGATGCAAACTCTAACTGAACCCCGGTCTACCCTGTACAATTACACAAAAAATGAACCCTAACCCAGGCCCAGACACTTGGGAAAAGTATCTACCATGAATATCGATGTCACCAATTTCTCACTGAGACACTGTAATCCAATATTGCTTTTGCCCTCACATAAGAGCCAAATCCTAAATGTAACTATAACTGTATCGAGGCCGTACAGCTAACTGAACCTCGAACTTTAACCCGAGCCCTCGCCTGTTGACATGATCACTCATGGTCAACATTGGCATCACCCACAGCTCATCATAAACCTTTCTCTCTATCTCGCCATCATCCTCACATCAGAACAAGTTTCTTATTGTAAACGCAGTGCTATCCTACTCGTACACATTACCGAACTCTTAACCCTAACCCTAGCACTGGAAACTACTTTGTCCACACACCGTAATTTTATGGTCTGCCCCAACAAATCCAAATCCCGAGACACAGTCTTGCAGTCACCCTCACATCACACCAAGACACTAACTCTAAACAAAACCATACCAGCCCCATAAACTTACCAAAACACTGAAATCTAACACTGGCCCTGACAATTAGAACAAAGCCTACCATGGATATTGGCCTCACCCATATCCCACTGCAAGACTGTAGTTCAATCTCACTGTCACCCAAACATCAGACCCGAATCTGAAATGTAAGCATAACCCTATGCTGTTCGTACAACTTAACGAACCCCTAACCCAATCTTAGCTCTCGCCTATGACCTGACCATCACTGTCAACATTGGCATCACCCACAGCTCACCGTTAACCTGTCCCTCAATGTCACACTTATCCTCACATCAGAAACAGATCCTTAATGTAAACCTAGCACTATTGTGCCCGTACATATTAAAGAACACTTCACCCAAACCCTAGCCCTTGCCACAGCAGAAGACCCGTCACATCATATTATTTTTAGACCCACCAAATTCTTATACTGAGACACAATTTCACACTCCCCCTCACATCACAGGCAGAGCTTAACTCTAACTGAAACACTATCAGCCGCATACCCCTTCCCAAATACCGAACCCTAACACTAGCCATGATTTTTGAAACAGAACAGTACCATGATTATCAGCATGGCTCATGTCTCACTGTAACACTGTAATTTAATCTCACTGTCGAACTCACTTCAGAGCCGAATCCCATATGTAACCCTAATCGTATCCTGCCCATACACCTTACAGAACCCCTTGTACTATCTCTAGCACTGGAGTCTGTGCCTCACCCTTCAAGGGTCAACATCATCGATATCACCCACAGCTCTCCATAAACCTGTCAATCAAACTCACACTCATCCTCACATCAGAGCCAGGAAGTTACTGTAAACATATCGTTATCCTTCCCTTCCACATTACCAAACACTTATCTCTAACCCTAGTCCTGGCCGTAGCACCAGAACACTCACATCATTTTATTGTCAACACCACCAGATACTTCACCTGAGACACAATCTCTCACTCACCCTCACATCACAGCCAGATGCAAACTCTAACCAAATCCCAGTCAGCCCTGTACACTTTCACAGACACTGAACCCTTACCCAGGCCCTGACTCTTGGAAGAGGCCACTACCATGAATAACAACATCACCCATTTCTCACTGTGACACTGTAATTCAATATCACTGTGGCCCTCACATCAGAGCCAGATCCAAAATGTTACTCTAAACCTTTCTAGCCATACTGCTTACCCATCCTGTAACTCTAACCCGAGCCTCGCCTGTTGACATACTCACTCATGGTCAACAATGGCATCATCCAGAGCTCACCAGAAACCTTTCTATCAGTCTTGCCTTCATCCTCACATCAGAACAAGATCCTTACTGTAAACGCAGTGCTATCCTACTCATGCACATTACTGAACACTTTACTGTAACCCTATCCCTGGAACCTGCATTGTCCACACACCACCATATTTTGGTCTGCCCCACCAAATCCAAATACCAAGACACAATCTTGCACTCACACCCATATCAAACCAGGACACTAACTCTAACTGAAACCCTTTCAGACCCATAAACCTACCCAAATACCGAACGCTAACACAACAGCTGACACTAAGAACAGACCCTACCCTGGATATTGGCGCCACCCATGTCTCACTGCAATACTGTAGATCAATCTCACTGTCGCCCTCACATCAGACCCGAATCCAAAATGTAGCCATAAATCTATACTCTCCATACAACTTAGCGAACCTCTACATCATTCCTACCACTTGCCAAGGACCTGATCTTCACTGTCAACACTGGCATCACCCACAGCTCACCGTTAACCTGTCGCTCAATGTCTCACTCATGCTCACATAAGAGCCATATCCTTAGTGTAAACATAGCACTATCATGCTCATACATATTATCGAACACATAAGCCAAACCCTAGCAATTGCCGCAGCACCAGCCCTTCACATCATTTTATTTTCCTCCCCAAGAAATGCTTAACATGAGCCACAATCTCGCACTCACCCTCACATCACATCAGGATGTAACATCTAACCAAAACCCAAACAGCACCGTAAAGCTTCCAAAACGCTGAACTCTAACCATAGCCTTGAGACTTGGAACAGACCCTACCAAGTATATTGACGTCACCCATGTCTCACTGAAACACGGTATTCATTCTCACTGTCACCCTCACATCAAAATTGAACACTAAGTGTACCCATAAACCTTTCCTATCCGTAAACCTTTTCGAACCACTAAACCTAACCCTGGACCTGGCCCCTCGACATGAAACCTCGTAGGTAAAGTTCGACATCAGCCACAGCATATTACAAACCACTCTCTCAATACCACCCTGTCTCTAACATCAGAATCACATCTCCACTCTAACCATAGTATTAGATGGTCCATACAAATGACCAAACACTTAACCACACCCTAGCACTGTTCAGTGCTCTAAACTCCTCTCCTTCATTTTAGTGTCAGACCACCAAATCCTAAACCTGAGGCATAATCTCGCACACACCTTCACATCACAGCTCGACACTAACTCAACCCAAAACTGTACCAGCCCCATAAAACTACCCGAAAAACCGAACCCAACCCTTTCCCTGACACTTAGAACAGGCCCTACCATGGACATCAACGTCCGCCATGACTCCATGTAACACTGTAGTTAAATCTCGCAGTCGTCGTTACATCAGAACCAAATCCATAATATAACCACAATATTATTCTGGCCATATAGCTTTACAAATACCTAAACATAACCCCAGATCTTGCCGGTGCACCTGAACCCTCATGGTCAACATTGACATCACCATCAGCTCACCGTACACCTGTTGTTCTGTGTCGCACTCATCCTCACGTCAGAGCCAGATCCTTAGTGTAAACATAGTGATATCGTGCCTATATATGTTATCAAACACTTAACCCTAACCCTAGGCCTTGCCACAGCACCAGACTCTTCACATCATTTTATTTTCAGCCCCACCACATCCTTATACTGAGACAAAATCTCGCATTCACCCTCACACCAGAGCCAGACCGTAACTCTAAACAAAACACTATTAGCATCATATACGTTCCCAAACACCAAACCCTAACCACAACCCGGACTTTTCTAACAAACCAGTACCATGAATATCAATATCACTGATGTCTCACTGTAACACTCTAATTCTATCTCACTGTCGAACTCACATCAGAGCTGAATCCCTTATGTAACCGTACCCCTATCCTGCCTGTACAACTTACCGAATCCATAACCGTATCCCTAGGACAGTACCATGCATCTGACAGTACATGGTCAACATTGACAACATCCACAGCTCACCGCAAACCTCTCGATCATACTCTAACTCATCCTCACATAAGAGCCAGATTCTTATTATAATCGTAGCACTATCCTGCCCGTACACATTACCGAACACTTAACCCTAGCCCTGACACTAGCAAGAGACCTATCACATCATTTTATTTTCAGCCCCACCAAATGCTTTACCTGAGCCAAAATCTTGCACTCACACTCACATCACAGCCAGACCATAACTCTACCCAAAACTGTGCAAGACCCGTAAATCTACCCAAACACTAAACCCTTTCCATTGGGATGCTCTAAGAAGAGATCCCACCATGGATATCGATGACACCGATGACTCACAGTAACCCTGTAGTTCAATCTCGCTGTCGCCGTCACATCAGACCCGAATGCGAAATGTAATCATAACTGAATACTGGCCATACCACTTAGCGAACACCTAACCCTAACCCTAGCTCTCGCCCATGCACTTGACCCTCATGGTCAATATTGGCATCACTCACAGATCACTGTAAACCGGTGGATCAAACTCCCCCTCATCCTCACATCAGAGTCAGATCCTTATGGTAAATGTAGCGCTATACTTACCTTACACATTACCCAACGCTTAACAATATCCGTAGCCCATGGACTAGCATCAGACCCCTCACATCACTTTATTTTTGGCCAAGCAAATGCTTAACCTGAGCCACAACTCGCACACACCCTCACATCACAGCAGGATGTAAAGTCGAAAGAAATCCCTATCAACTCCGTAATCCTTCCCAAACACCGAAATCTAACCATAGCCTGACTCTTGGTAATGATCCTACAATGAATAATGACATCACTCTTGTCTAACTGCAACACTGTAATTAAATCACACTGTCACCCTCATATCAGAATAGGATCCTAAACACAACCACAACCCTTTCCTGGACTTACTCCTTTTCAAACTCCTAAATTTAACACTAGACCTGGCCTGTGGACCTCAAACCTCACAATAAACATCAACATCAGCCACCGCTTATCATAAACCAGTCGCTCAATATCTCCCTCTCCCTCAAATCAGGGCCACATCCTCACTGCTACTGTATTGCTAGACGGCCCATACTCATTATTGAACACTTAACCGTAACCCTAGCACTGTCCCATGCTCTGGAGTCCTCACTTTTATTTTAGTATCAGCCCACCAAATCTTAACCAGAGCCATAATCTCGCAGTCACCCTCACATCACAGCCAGACCCTAACTCTACCCAAAACCGTATCGGCCCTGTAAAACTATGCAAACACCGAAACCTAACACTACCCTGTCACTTAGAACAGACCCTAACATGTATATCGACATCACCCATGTCTCACTGTAACATGGCAGTTCAATTTCGCTGCTGCCCTCACATCAGACCCGAATCTGAGATGTAATCATAATCCTATACTGGCCGTACAGCTTAACAAACACTTAACCCCAACCCTAGCTCTCACCCACGGACATGAAACTCCTGGTCAACATTGACATCACCCACAGCTCACCATAAACCTGTCGATCATACTCAACACTCATTGTCAGATGAGACCCAGATCCTTACTGTAAACATAGAACTATCCTGCCCTTACACATTTCCGAACACAACCCTAAACCTAGCTCAGCACTAGCACCAGACCTGTCACATCATTTTTATTTACAGTCTCACCAAATGCTTAACCTGAGCCACTCACCCTCACATCACAGCAGGATTCAAAGTCTAACTGAAACCTTTTCAGCGCCGTAATCCCTCCCAAACAGTGAAATCTCAACATAGCCCTGACTCTTGGAACATACCGTACCATGGATATCGACATCACCCATGTCTCACTGTAACAATGTAATTCAATCTCACTGTCAGCCTCACAACAGAACCGAGAACTAAATGTAATCATAACCCTTTCTTACACGTACACCTTTTCAAACCCATAAAACTAACCCTAGACAATGCCCCTGCACCTAAAACCTCATGATAAACTTCGACATCAGCCACAGCTTTTCATACACCTGTCTCTCAAAATCGCCCCCTACCTCATATCCGGGCCACATCCTCACTGTAACTGTAGTACTAGACGGCACATACGCATTTCCAAACACTTGACCCTAACCCTAATACAGTCCCATGCTCTGAACTCACCTTAATTTTAGTATTACCGTCCAAAATCCTAAAGCTGTGGCATAATCACGCAATCACGCTCACATCATAGCCAGACCCTAACTCTACCCAAAATCGTATTAGCTCCATAAACCCTCACAAACACCAAACCCTAATCCTAGCCCTGACACATAGAATGTTCCCTAACATGGATATCGATGCCACCGCTTTCTCTCTGCAATGCAATAGTTCAATCTCACTGTCACACTCACATCAGACCCGAAACCGAAATATAACCATAGCCGTACACTTGAAGTATAAGTTAACGAACACCTAACCCTAGCAGTAGCTCTCAAGTGTAGTCCTGACCCCACATGGTGATCATTGACATCACCCACAGCTCACCGTAACCCAGTCGCTCAATGTCGCACTCATCTTCATATCAGAGGCAGACCCTTAGCTTAAACACAGCGCTATCGTGCCTGCACTTAATTATGAACACTTAACCCAAACCCTAGCCCGTGCCACAGCACCAGACACTTCACATCGTTTTATTTTCAGTCCCACAAGATCCTTATACTGAGACACAATCTTGTACTCACCCTCACATCAGAAATATACCCTAACTCTAAAACCCTATTAGCGCCATACACCTTCCCAATCCCCAAACCCTAAACATAGCCCTGACTTTTTGAACAGACCAGGACCATTAATATCGACATCCCTTACGTTTCACAGTTCCACTGCAATTCAGTCTCGCTGCCGTACTCACATCAGAGCCAAATCCCATACATAACCATATCCCTTACCTGCCCATACAACTTTCCGAATGCCTAGCTCTAACCCTAGCACTGTTTCCTGCAACTGACCCTTCATGGTCAACGTCGACTTCATCCACAGCTCTCCATTAAACCGTGGATCAAACTCACACTCATCCTCACATCAGAACCAGATCCTTACTCTAAACATAGTGTTATCCTTCCCTTGCACATTACCGATCACTTATCCCAACCCTTGCCCTGGTTCAAGCATCAGACCCAGCACATCATTTTGTAGTCAACCAAACCAGATGCTTTACCTGCGAAATAATCTTGCGCTCACACTCACATCACAGTCGGATGCAAACTCTAACTGAACCCCGGTCTACCCTGTACAATTACACAAAAAATGAACCCTAACCCAGGCCCAGACACTTGGGAAAAGTATCTACCATGAATATCGATGTCACCAATTTCTCACTGAGACACTGTAATCCAATATTGCTTTTGCCCTCACATAAGAGCCAAATCCTAAATGTAACTATAACTGTATCGAGGCCGTACAGCTAACTGAACCTCGAACTTTAACCCGAGCCCTCGCCTGTTGACATGATCACTCATGGTCAACATTGGCATCACCCACAGCTCATCATAAACCTTTCTCTCTATCTCGCCATCATCCTCACATCAGAACAAGTTTCTTATTGTAAATGCAGTGCTATCCTACTCGTACACATTACCGAACTCTTAACCCTAACCCTAGCACTGGAAACTACTTTGTCCACACACCGTAATTTTATGGTCTGCCCCAACAAATCCAAATCCCCAGACACAGTCTTGCAGTCACCCTCACATCACACCAAGACACTAACTCTAAACAAAACCATACCAGCCCCATAAACTTACCAAAACACTGAAATCTAACACTGGCCCTGACAATTAGAACAAAGCCTACCATGGATATTGGCCTCACCCATATCCCACTGCAAGACTGTAGTTCAATCTCACTGTCACCCAAACATCAGACCCGAATCTGAAATGTAAGCATAACCCTATGCTGTTCGTACAACTTAACGAACCCCTAACCCAATCTTAGCTCTCGCCTATGACCTGACCATCACTGTCAACATTGGCATCACCCACAGCTCACCGTTAACCTGTCCCTCAATGTCACACTTATCCTCACATCAGAAACAGATCCTTAATGTAAACCTAGCACTATTGTGCCCGTACATATTAAAGAACACTTCACCCAAACCCTAGCCCTTGCCACAGCAGAAGACCCGTCACATCACATTATTTTTAGACCCACCAAATTCTTATACTGAGACACAATTTCACACTCCCCCTCACATCACAGGCAGAGCTTAACTCTAACTGAAACACTATCAGCCGCATACCCCTTCCCAAATACCGAACCCTAACACTAGCCATGATTTTTGAAACAGAACAGTACCATGATTATCAGCATGGCTCATGTCTCACTGTAACACTGTAATTTAATCTCACTGTCGAACTCACTTCAGAGCCGAATCCCATATGTAACCCTAATCGTATCCTGCCCATACACCTTACAGAACCCCTTGTACTATCTCTAGCACTGGAGTCTGTCCCTCACCCTTCAAGGTCAACATCATCGATATCACCCACAGCTCTCCATAAACCTGTCAATCAAACTCACACTCATCCTCACATCAGAGCCAGGAAGTTACTGTAAACATATCGTTATCCTTCCCTTCCACATTACCAAACACTTATCTCTAACCCTAGTCCTGGCCGTAGCACCAGAACACTCACATCATTTTATTGTCAACACCACCAGATACTTCACCTGAGACACAATCTCTCACTCACCCTCACATCACAGCCAGATGCAAACTCTAACCAAATCCCAGTCAGCCCTGTACACTTTCACAGACACTGAACCCTTACCCAGGCCCTGACTCTTGGAAGAGGCCACTACCATGAATAACAACATCACCCATTTCTCACTGTGACACTGTAATTCAATATCACTGTGGCCCTCACATCAGAGCCAGATCCAAAATGTTACTCTAAACCTTTCTAGCCATACTGCTTACCCATCCTGTAACTCTAACCCGAGCCTCGCCTGTTGACATACTCACTCATGGTCAACAATGGCATCATCCAGAGCTCACCAGAAACCTTTCTATCAGTCTTGCCTTCATCCTCACATCAGAACAAGATCCTTACTGTAAACGCAGTGCTATCCTACTCATGCACATTACTGAACACTTTACTGTAACCCTATCCCTGGAACCTGCATTGTCCACACACCACCATATTTTGGTCTGCCCCACCAAATCCAAATACCAAGACACAATCTTGCACTCACACCCATATCAAACCAGGACACTAACTCTAACTGAAACCCTTTCAGACCCATAAACCTACCCAAATACCGAACGCTAACACAACAGCTGACACTAAGAACAGACCCTACCCTGGATATTGGCGCCACCCATGTCTCACTGCAATACTGTAGATCAATCTCACTGTCGCCCTCACATCAGACCCGAATCCAAAATGTAGCCATAAATCTATACTCTCCATACAACTTAGCGAACCTCTACATCATTCCTACCACTTGCCCAAGGACCTGATCTTCACTGTCAACACTGGCATCACCCACAGCTCACCGTTAACCTGTCGCTCAATGTCTCACTCATGCTCACATAAGAGCCATATCCTTAGTGTAAACATAGCACTATCATGCTCATACATATTATCGAACACATAAGCCAAACCCTAGCAATTGCCGCAGCACCAGCCCTTCACATCATTTTATTTTCCTCCCCAAGAAATGCTTAACATGAGCCACAATCTCGCACTCACCCTCACATCACATCAGGATGTAACATCTAACCAAAACCCAAACAGCACCGTAAAGCTTCCAAAACGCTGAACTCTAACCATAGCCTTGAGACTTGGAACAGACCCTACCAAGTATATTGACGTCACCCATGTCTCACTGAAACACGGTATTCATTCTCACTGTCACCCTCACATCAAAATTGAACACTAAGTGTACCCATAAACCTTTCCTATCCGTAAACCTTTTCGAACCACTAAACCTAACCCTGGACCTGGCCCCTCGACATGAAACCTCGTAGTAAACTTCGACATCAGCCACAGCATATTACAAACCACTCTCTCAATACCACCCTGTCTCTAACATCAGAACCACATCCCCACTCTAACCATAGTACTAGATGGCCCATACAAATGACCAAACACTTAACCACACCCTAGCACTGTTCAGTGCTCTAAACTCCTCTCCTTCATTTTAGTGTCAGACCACCAAATCCTAAACCTGAGGCATAATCTCGCACACACCTTCACATCACAGCTCGACACTAACTCAACCCAAAACTGTACCAGCCCCATAAACCTACCCCAAAACCGAAACCTAACCCTTTCCCTGACACTTAGAACAGGCCCTACCATGGACATCAACGTCCGCCATGACTCCATGTAACACTGTAGTTAAATCTCGCAGTCGTCGTTACATCAGAACCAAATCCATAATATAACCACAATATTATTCTGGCCATATAGCTTTACAAATACCTAAACATAACCCCAGATCTTGCCGGTGCACCTGAACCCTCATGGTCAACATTGACATCACCATCAGCTCACCGTACACCTGTTGTTCTGTGTCGCACTCATCCTCACGTCAGAGCCAGATCCTTAGTGTAAACATAGTGATATCGTGCCTATATATGTTATCAAACACTTAACCCTAACCCTAGGCCTTGCCACAGCACCAGACTCTTCACATCATTTTATTTTCAGCCCCACCACATCCTTATACTGAGACAAAATCTCGCATTCACCCTCACACCAGAGCCAGACCGTAACTCTAAACAAAACACTATTAGCATCATATACGTTCCCAAACACCAAACCCTAACCACAACCCGGACTTTTCTAACAAACCAGTACCATGAATATCAATATCACTGATGTCTCACTGTAACACTCTAATTCTATCTCACTGTCGAACTCACATCAGAGCTGAATCCCTTATGTAACCGTACCCCTATCCTGCCTGTACAACTTACCGAATCCATAACCGTATCCCTAGGACAGTACCATGCATCTGACAGTACATGGTCAACATTGACAACATCCACAGCTCACCGCAAACCTCTCGATCATACTCTAACTCATCCTCACATAAGAGCCAGATTCTTATTATAATCGTAGCACTATCCTGCCCGTACACATTACCGAACACTTAACCCTAGCCCTGACACTAGCAAGAGACCTATCACATCATTTTATTTTCAGCCCCACCAAATGCTTTACCTGAGCCAAAATCTTGCACTCACACTCACATCACAGCCAGACCATAACTCTACCCAAAACTGTGCAAGACCCGTAAATCTACCCAAACACTAAACCCTTTCCATTGGGATGCTCTAAGAAGAGATCCCACCATGGATATCGATGACACCGATGACTCACAGTAACCCTGTAGTTCAATCTCGCTGTCGCCGTCACATCAGACCCGAATGCGAAATGTAATCATAACTGAATACTGGCCATACCACTTAGCGAACACCTAACCCTAACCCTAGCTCTCGCCCATGCACTTGACCCTCATGGTCAATATTGGCATCACTCACAGATCACTGTAAACCGGTGGATCAAACTCCCCCTCATCCTCACATCAGAGTCAGATCCTTATGGTAAATGTAGCGCTATACTTACCTTACACATTACCCAACGCTTAACAATATCCGTAGCCCATGGACTAGCATCAGACCCCTCACATCACTTTATTTTTGGCCAAGCAAATGCTTAACCTGAGCCACAACTCGCACACACCCTCACATCACAGCAGGATGTAAAGTCGAAAGAAATCCCTATCAACTCCGTAATCCTTCCCAAACACCGAAATCTAACCATAGCCTGACTCTTGGTAATGATCCTACAATGAATAATGACATCACTCTTGTCTAACTGCAACACTGTAATTAAATCACACTGTCACCCTCATATCAGAATAGGATCCTAAACACAACCACAACCCTTTCCTGGACTTACTCCTTTTCAAACTCCTAAATTTAACACTAGACCTGGCCTGTGGACCTCAAACCTCACAATAAACATCAACATCAGCCACCGCTTATCATAAACCAGTCGCTCAATATCTCCCTCTCCCTCAAATCAGGGCCACATCCTCACTGCTACTGTATTGCTAGACGGCCCATACTCATTATTGAACACTTAACCGTAACCCTAGCACTGTCCCATGCTCTGGAGTCCTCACTTTTATTTTAGTATCAGCCCACCAAATCTTAACCAGAGCCATAATCTCGCAGTCACCCTCACATCACAGCCAGACCCTAACTCTACCCAAAACCGTATCGGCCCTGTAAAACTATGCAAACACCGAAACCTAACACTACCCTGTCACTTAGAACAGACCCTAACATGTATATCGACATCACCCATGTCTCACTGTAACATGGCAGTTCAATTTCGCTGCTGCCCTCACATCAGACCCGAATCTGAGATGTAATCATAATCCTATACTGGCCGTACAGCTTAACAAACACTTAACCCCAACCCTAGCTCTCACCCACGGACATGAAACTCCTGGTCAACATTGACATCACCCACAGCTCACCATAAACCTGTCGATCATACTCAACACTCATTGTCAGATGAGACCCAGATCTTTACTGTAAACATAGAACTATCCTGCCCTTACACATTTCCGAACACAACCCTAAACCTAGCTCAGCACTAGCACCAGACCTGTCACATCATTTTTATTTACAGTCTCACCAAATGCTTAACCTGAGCCACTCACCCTCACATCACAGCAGGATTCAAAGTCTAACTGAAACCTTTTCAGCGCCGTAATCCCTCCCAAACAGTGAAATCTCAACATAGCCCTGACTCTTGGAACATACCGTACCATGGATATCGACATCACCCATGTCTCACTGTAACAATGTAATTCAATCTCACTGTCAGCCTCACAACAGAACCGAGAACTAAATGTAATCATAACCCTTTCTTACACGTACACCTTTTCAAACCCATAAAACTAACCCTAGACAATGCCCCTGCACCTAAAACCTCATGATAAACTTCGACATCAGCCACAGCTTTTCATACACCTGTCTCTCAAAATCGCCCCCTACCTCATATCCGGGCCACATCCTCACTGTAACTGTAGTACTAGACGGCACATACGCATTTCCAAACACTTGACCCTAACCCTAATACAGTCCCATGCTCTGAACTCACCTTAATTTTAGTATTACCGTCCAAAATCCTAAAGCTGTGGCATAATCACGCAATCACGCTCACATCATAGCCAGACCCTAACTCTACCCAAAATCGTATTAGCTCCATAAACCCTCACAAACACCAAACCCTAATCCTAGCCCTGACACATAGAATGTTCCCTAACATGGATATCGATGCCACCGCTTTCTCTCTGCAATGCAATAGTTCAATCTCACTGTCACACTCACATCAGACCCGAAACCGAAATATAACCATAGCCGTACACTTGAAGTATAAGTTAACGAACACCTAACCCTAGCAGTAGCTCTCAAGTGTAGTCCTGACCCCACATGGTGATCATTGACATCACCCACAGCTCACCGTAACCCAGTCGCTCAATGTCGCACTCATCTTCATATCAGAGGCAGACCCTTAGCTTAAACACAGCGCTATCGTGCCTGCACTTAATTATGAACACTTAACCCAAACCCTAGCCCGTGCCACAGCACCAGACACTTCACATCGTTTTATTTTCAGTCCCACAAGATCCTTATACTGAGACACAATCTTGTACTCACCCTCACATCAGAAATATACCCTAACTCTAAAACCCTATTAGCGCCATACACCTTCCCAATCCCCAAACCCTAAACATAGCCCTGACTTTTTGAACAGACCAGGACCATTAATATCGACATCCCTTACGTTTCACAGTTCCACTGCAATTCAGTCTCGCTGCCGTACTCACATCAGAGCCAAATCCCATACATAACCATATCCCTTACCTGCCCATACAACTTTCCGAATGCCTAGCTCTAACCCTAGCACTGTTTCCTGCAACTGACCCTTCATGGTCAACGTCGACTTCATCCACAGCTCTCCATTAAACCGTGGATCAAACTCACACTCATCCTCACATCAGAACCAGATCCTTACTCTAAACATAGTGTTATCCTTCCCTTGCACATTACCGATCACTTATCCCAACCCTTGCCCTGGTTCAAGCATCAGACCCAGCACATCATTTTGTAGTCAACCAAACCAGATGCTTTACCTGCGAAATAATCTTGCGCTCACACTCACATCACAGTCGGATGCAAACTCTAACTGAACCCCGGTCTACCCTGTACAATTACACAAAAAATGAACCCTAACCCAGGCCCAGACACTTGGGAAAAGTATCTACCATGAATATCGATGTCACCAATTTCTCACTGAGACACTGTAATCCAATATTGCTTTTGCCCTCACATAAGAGCCAAATCCTAAATGTAACTATAACTGTATCGAGGCCGTACAGCTAACTGAACCTCGAACTTTAACCCGAGCCCTCGCCTGTTGACATGATCACTCATGGTCAACATTGGCATCACCCACAGCTCATCATAAACCTTTCTCTCTATCTCGCCATCATCCTCACATCAGAACAAGTTTCTTATTGTAAACGCAGTGCTATCCTACTCGTACACATTACCGAACTCTTAACCCTAACCCTAGCACTGGAAACTACTTTGTCCACACACCGTAATTTTATGGTCTGCCCCAACAAATCCAAATCCCGAGACACAGTCTTGCAGTCACCCTCACATCACACCAAGACACTAACTCTAAACAAAACCATACCAGCCCCATAAACTTACCAAAACACTGAAATCTAACACTGGCCCTGACAATTAGAACAAAGCCTACCATGGATATTGGCCTCACCCATATCCCACTGCAAGACTGTAGTTCAATCTCACTGTCACCCAAACATCAGACCCGAATCTGAAATGTAAGCATAACCCTATGCTGTTCGTACAACTTAACGAACCCCTAACCCAATCTTAGCTCTCGCCTATGACCTGACCATCACTGTCAACATTGGCATCACCCACAGCTCACCGTTAACCTGTCCCTCAATGTCACACTTATCCTCACATCAGAAACAGATCCTTAATGTAAACCTAGCACTATTGTGCCCGTACATATTAAAGAACACTTCACCCAAACCCTAGCCCTTGCCACAGCAGAAGACCCGTCACATCACATTTTTTTTAGACCCACCAAATTCTTATACTGAGACACAATTTCACACTCCCCCTCACATCACAGGCAGAGCTTAACTCTAACTGAAACACTATCAGCCGCATACCCCTTCCCAAATACCGAACCCTAACACTAGCCATGATTTTTGAAACAGAACAGTACCATGATTATCAGCATGGCTCATGTCTCACTGTAACACTGTAATTTAATCTCACTGTCGAACTCACTTCAGAGCCGAATCCCATATGTAACCCTAATCGTATCCTGCCCATACACCTTACAGAACCCCTTGTACTATCTCTAGCACTGGAGTCTGTGCCTCACCCTTCAAGGTCAACATCATCGATATCACCCACAGCTCTCCATAAACCTGTCAATCAAACTCACACTCATCCTCACATCAGAGCCAGGAAGTTACTGTAAACATATCGTTATCCTTCCCTTCCACATTACCAAACACTTATCTCTAACCCTAGTCCTGGCCGTAGCACCAGAACACTCACATCATTTTATTGTCAACACCACCAGATACTTCACCTGAGACACAATCTCTCACTCACCCTCACATCACAGCCAGATGCAAACTCTAACCAAATCCCAGTCAGCCCTGTACACTTTCACAGACACTGAACCCTTACCCAGGCCCTGACTCTTGGAAGAGGCCACTACCATGAATAACAACATCACCCATTTCTCACTGTGACACTGTAATTCAATATCACTGTGGCCCTCACATCAGAGTCAGATCCAAAATGTTACTCTAAACCTTTCTAGCCATACTGCTTACCCATCCTGTAACTCTAACCCGAGCCTCGCCTGTTGACATACTCACTCATGGTCAACAATGGCATCATCCAGAGCTCACCAGAAACCTTTCTATCAGTCTTGCCTTCATCCTCACATCAGAACAAGATCCTTACTGTAAACGCAGTGCTATCCTACTCATGCACATTACTGAACACTTTACTGTAACCCTATCCCTGGAACCTGCATTGTCCACACACCACCATATTTTGGTCTGCCCCACCAAATCCAAATACCAAGACACAATCTTGCACTCACACCCATATCAAACCAGGACACTAACTCTAACTGAAACCCTTTCAGACCCATAAACCTACCCAAATACCGAACGCTAACACAACAGCTGACACTAAGAACAGACCCTACCCTGGATATTGGCGCCACCCATGTCTCACTGCAATACTGTAGATCAATCTCACTGTCGCCCTCACATCAGACCCGAATCCAAAATGTAGCCATAAATCTATACTCTCCATACAACTTAGCGAACCTCTACATCATTCCTACCACTTGCCCAAGGACCTGATCTTCACTGTCAACATTGGCATCACCCACAGCTCACCGTTAACCTGTCGCTCAATGTCTCACTCATGCTCACATAAGAGCCATATCCTTAGGGTAAACATAGCACTATCATGCTCATACATACTATCGAACACATAAGCCAAACCCTAGCAATTGCCGCAGCACCAGCCCTTCACATCATTTTATTTTCCTCCCCAAGAAATGCTTAACATGAGCCACAATCTCGCACTCACCCTCACATCACATCAGGATGTAACATCTAACCAAAACCCAAACAGCACCGTAAAGCTTCCAAAACGCTGAACTCTAACCATAGCCTTGAGACTTGGAACAGACCCTACCAAGTATATTGACGTCACCCATGTCTCACTGAAACACGGTATTCATTCTCACTGTCACCCTCACATCAAAATTGAACACTAAGTGTACCCATAAACCTTTCCTATCCGTAAACCTTTTCGAACCAGTAAACCTAACCCTGGACCTGGCCCCTCGACATGAAACCTCGTAGTAAACTTCGACATCAGCCACAGCATATTACAAACCACTCTCTCAATACCACCCTGTCTCTAACATCAGAACCACATCCCCACTCTAACCATAGTACTAGATGGCCCATACAAATGACCAAACACTTAACCACACCCTAGCACTGTTCAGTGCTCTAAACTCCTCTCCTTCATTTTAGTGTCAGACCACCAAATCCTAAACCTGAGGCATAATCTCGCACACACCTTCACATCACAGCTCGACACTAACTCAACCCAAAACTGTACCAGCCCCATAAACCTACCCCAAAACCGAAACCTAACCCTTTCCCTGACACTTAGAACAGGCCCTACCATGGACATCAACGTCCGCCATGACTCCATGTAACACTGTAGTTAAATCTCGCAGTCGTCGTTACATCAGAACCAAATCCATAATATAACCACAATATTATTCTGGCCATATAGCTTTACAAATACCTAAACATAACCCCAGATCTTGCCGGTGCACCTGAACCCTCATGGTCAACATTGACATCACCATCAGCTCACCGTACACCTGTTGTTCTGTGTCGCACTCATCCTCACGTCAGAGCCAGATCCTTAGTGTAAACATAGTGATATCGTGCCTATATATGTTATCAAACACTTAACCCTAACCCTAGGCCTTGCCACAGCACCAGACTCTTCACATCATTTTATTTTCAGCCCCACCACATCCTTATACTGAGACAAAATCTCGCATTCACCCTCACACCAGAGCCAGACCGTAACTCTAAACAAAACACTATTAGCATCATATACGTTCCCAAACACCAAACCCTAACCACAACCCGGACTTTTCTAACAAACCAGTACCATGAATATCAATATCACTGATGTCTCACTGTAACACTCTAATTCTATCTCACTGTCGAACTCACATCAGAGCTGAATCCCTTATGTAACCGTACCCCTATCCTGCCTGTACAACTTACCGAATCCATAACCGTATCCCTAGGGCAGTACCATGCATCTGACAGTACATGGTCAACATTGACAACATCCACAGCTCACCGCAAACCTCTCGATCATACTCTAACTCATCCTCACATAAGAGCCAGATTCTTATTATAATCGTAGCACTATCCTGCCCGTACACATTACCGAACACTTAACCCTAGCCCTGACACTAGCAAGAGACCTATCACATCATTTTATTTTCAGCCCCACCAAATGCTTTACCTGAGCCAAAATCTTGCACTCACACTCACATCACAGCCAGACCATAACTCTACCCACAACTGTGCAAGACCCGTAAATCTACCCAAACACTAAACCCTTTCCATTGGGATGCTCTAAGAAGAGATCCCACCATGGATATCGATGACACCGATGGCTCACAGTAACCCTGTAGTTCAATCTCGCTGTCGCCGTCACATCAGACCCGAATGCGAAATGTAATCATAACTGAATACTGGCCATACCACTTAGCGAACACCTAACCCTAACCCTAGCTCTCGCCCATGCACTTGACCCTAATGGTCAATATTGGCATCACTCACAGATCACTGTAAACCTGTGGATCAAACTCCCCCTCATCCTCACATCAGAGTCAGATCCTTATGGTAAATGTAGCGCTATACTTACCTTACACATTACCCAACGCTTAACAATATCCGTAGCCCATGGACTAGCATCAGACCCCTCACATCACTTTATTTTTGGCCAAGCAAATGCTTAACCTGAGCCACAACTCGCACACACCCTCACATCACAGCAGGATGTAAAGTCGAAAGAAATCCCTATCAACTCCGTAATCCTTCCCAAACACCGAAATCTAACCATAGCCTGACTCTTGGTAATGATCCTACAATGAATAATGACATCACTCTTGTCTAACTGCAACACTGTAATTAAATCACACTGTCACCCTCATATCAGAATAGGATCCTAAACACAACCACAACCCTTTCCTGGACTTACTCCTTTTCAAACTCCTAAATTTAACACTAGACCTGGCCTGTGGACCTCAAACCTCACAATAAACATCAACATCAGCCACCGCTTATCATAAACCAGTCGCTCAATATCTCCCTCTCCCTCAAATCAGGGCCACATCCTCACTGCTACTGTATTGCTAGACGGCCCATACTCATTATTGAACACTTAACCGTAACCCTAGCACTGTCCCATGCTCTGGAGTCCTCACTTTTATTTTAGTATCAGCCCACCAAATCTTAACCAGAGCCATAATCTCGCAGTCACCCTCACATCACAGCCAGACCCTAACTCTACCCAAAACCGTATCGGCCCTGTAAAACTATGCAAACACCGAAACCTAACACTACCCTGTCACTTAGAACAGACCCTAACATGTATATCGACATCACCCATGTCTCACTGTAACATGGCAGTTCAATTTCGCTGCTGCCCTCACATCAGACCCGAATCTGAGATGTAATCATAATCCTATACTGGCCGTACAGCTTAACAAACACTTAACCCCAACCCTAGCTCTCACCCACGGACATGAAACTCCTGGTCAACATTGACATCACCCACAGCTCACCATAAACCTGTCGATCATACTCAACACTCATTGTCAGATGAGACCCAGATCTTTACTGTAAACATAGAACTATCCTGCCCTTACACATTTCCGAACACAACCCTAAACCTAGCTCAGCACTAGCACCAGACCTGTCACATCATTTTTATTTACAGTCTCACCAAATGCTTAACCTGAGCCACTCACCCTCACATCACAGCAGGATTCAAAGTCTAACTGAAACCTTTTCAGCGCCGTAATCCCTCCCAAACAGTGAAATCTCAACATAGCCCTGACTCTTGGAACATACCGTACCATGGATATCGACATCACCCATGTCTCACTGTAACAATGTAATTCAATCTCACTGTCAGCCTCACAACAGAACCGAGAACTAAATGTAATCATAACCCTTTCTTACACGTACACCTTTTCAAACCCATAAAACTAACCCTAGACAATGCCCCTGCACCTAAAACCTCATGATAAACTTCGACATCAGCCACAGCTTTTCATACACCTGTCTCTCAAAATCGCCCCCTACCTCATATCCGGGCCACATCCTCACTGTAACTGTAGTACTAGACGGCACATACGCATTTCCAAACACTTGACCCTAAGCCTAATACAGTCCCATGCTCTGAACTCACCTTAATTTTAGTATTACCATCCAAAATCCTAAAGCTGTGGCATAATCACGCAATCACGCTCACATCATAGCCAGACCCTAACTCTACCCAAAATCGTATTAGCTCCATAAACCCTCACAAACACCAAACCCTAATCCTAGCCCTGACACATAGAATGTTCCCTAACATGGATATCGATGCCACCGCTTTCTCTCTGCAATGCAATAGTTCAATCTCACTGTCACACTCACATCAGACCCGAAACCGAAATATAACCATAGCCGTACACTTGAAGTATAAGTTAACGAACACCTAACCCTAGCAGTAGCTCTCAAGTGTAGTCCTGACCCCACATGGTGATCATTGACATCACCCACAGCTCACCGTAACCCAGTCGCTCAATGTCGCACTCATCTTCATATCAGAGGCAGACCCTTAGCTTAAACACAGCGCTATCGTGCCTGCACTTAATTATGAACGCTTAACCCAAACCCTAGCCCGTGCCACAGCACCAGACACTTCACATCGTTTTAGTTTCAGTCCCACAAGATCCTTATACTGAGACACAATCTTGTACTCACCCTCACATCAGAAATATACCCTAACTCTAAAACCCTATTAACGCCATACACCTTCCCAATCCCCAAACCCTAAACATAGCCCTGACTTTTTGAACAGACCAGGACCATTAATATCGACATCCCTTACGTTTCACAGTTCCACTGCAATTCAGTCTCGCTGCCGTACTCACATCAGAGCCAAATCCCATACATAACCATATCCCTTACCTGCCCATACAACTTTCCGAATGCCTAGCTCTAACCCTAGCACTGTTTCCTGCAACTGACCCTTCATGGTCAACGTCGACTTCATCCACAGCTCTCCATTAAACCGTGGATCAATCTCACACTCATCCTCACATCAGAACCAGATCCTTACTCTAAACATAGTGTTATCCTTCCCTTGCACATTACCGATCACTTATCCCAACCCTTGCCCTGGTTCAAGCATCAGACCCAGCACATCATTTTGTAGTCAACCAAACCAGATGCTTTACCTGCGAAATAATCTTGCGCTCACACTCACATCACAGTCGGATGCAACTCTAACTGAACCCCGGTCTACCCTGTACAATTACACAAAAAATGAACCCTAACCCAGGCCCAGACACTTGGGAAAAGTATCTACCATGAATATCGATGTCACCAATTTCTCACTGAGACACTGTAATCCAATATTGCTTTTGCCCTCACATAAGAGCCAAATCCTAAATGTAACTATAACTGTATCGAGGCCGTACAGCTAACTGAACCTCGAACTTTAACCCGAGCCCTCGCCTGTTGACATGATCACTCATGGTCAACATTGGCATCACCCACAGCTCATCATAAACCTTTCTCTCTATCTCTCCATCATCCTCACATCAGAACAAGTTTCTTATTGTAAACGCAGTGCTATCCTACTCGTACACATTACCGAACTCTTAACCCTAACCCTAGCACTGGAAACTACTTTGTCCACACACCGTAATTTTATGGTCTGCCCCAACAAATCCAAATCCCGAGACACAGTCTTGCAGTCACCCTCACATCACACCAAGACACTAACTCTAAACAAAACCATACCAGCCCCATAAACTTACCAAAACACTGAAATCTAACAGTGGCCCTGACAATTAGAACAAAGCCTACCATGGATATTGGCCTCACCCATATCCCACTGCAAGACTGTAGTTCAATCTCACTGTCACCCAAACATCAGACCCGAATCTGAAATGTAAGCATAACCCTATGCTGTTCGTACAACTTAACGAACCCCTAACCCAATCTTAGCTCTCGCCTATGACCTGACCATCACTGTCAACATTGGCATCACCCACAGCTCACCGTTAACCTGTCCCTCAATGTCACACTTATCCTCACATCAGAAACAGATCCTTAATGTAAACCTAGCACTATTGTGCCCGTACATATTAAAGAACACTTCACCCAAACCCTAGCCCTTGCCACAGCAGAAGACCCGTCACATCACATTATTTTTAGACCCACCAAATTCTTATACTGAGACACAATTTCACACTCCCCCTCACATCACAGGCAGAGCTTAACTCTAACTGAAACACTATCAGCCGCATACCCCTTCCCAAATACCGAACCCTAACACTAGCCATGATTTTTGAAACAGAACAGTACCATGATTATCAGCATGGCTCATGTCTCACTGTAACACTGTAATTTAATCTCACTGTCGAACTCACTTCAGAGCCGAATCCCATATGTAACCCTAATCGTATCCTGCCCATACACCTTACAGAACCCCTTGTACTATCTCTAGCACTGGAGTCTGTGCCTCACCCTTCAAGGTCAACATCATCGATATCACCCACAGCTCTCCATAAACCTGTCAATCAAACTCACACTCATCCTCACATCAGAGCCAGGAAGTTACTGTAAACATATCGTTATCCTTCCCTTCCACATTACCAAACACTTATCTCTAACCCTAGTCCTGGCCGTAGCACCAGAACACTCACATCATTTTATTGTCAACACCACCAGATACTTCACCTGAGACACAATCTCTCACTCACCCTCACATCACAGCCAGATGCAAACTCTAACCAAATCCCAGTCAGCCCTGTACACTTTCACAGACACTGAACCCTTACCCAGGCCCTGACTCTTGGAAGAGGCCACTACCATGAATAACAACATCACCCATTTCTCACTGTGACACTGTAATTCAATATCACTGTGGCCCTCACATCAGAGCCAGATCCAAAATGTTACTCTAAACCTTTCTAGCCATACTGCTAACCCATCCTGTAACTCTAACCCGAGCCTCGCCTGTTGACATACTCACTCATGGTCAACAATGGCATCATCCAGAGCTCACCAGAAACCTTTCTATCAGTCTTGCCTTCATCCTCACATCAGAACAAGATCCTTACTGTAAACGCAGTGCTATCCTACTCATGCACATTACTGAACACTTTACTGTAACCCTATCCCTGGAACCTGCATTGTCCACACACCACCATATTTTGGTCTGCCCCACCAAATCCAAATACCAAGACACAATCTTGCACTCACACCCATATCAAACCAGGACACTAACTCTAACTGAAACCCTTTCAGACCCATAAACCTACCCAAATACCGAACGCTAACACAACAGCTGACACTAAGAACAGACCCTACCCTGGATTTTGGCGCCACCCATGTCTCACTGCAATACTGTAGATCAATCTCACTGTCGCCCTCACATCAGACCCGAATCCAAAATGTAGCCATAAATCTATACTCTCCATACAACTTAGCGAACCTCTACATCATTCCTACCACTTGCCCAAGGACCTGATCTTCACTGTCAACATTGGTATCACCCACAGCTCACCGTTAACCTGTCGCTCAATGTCTCACTCATGCTCACATAAGAGCCATATCCTTAGTGTAAACATAGCACTATCATGCTCATACATATTATCGAACACATAAGCCAAACCCTAGCAATTGCCGCAGCACCAGCCCTTCACATCATTTTATTTTCCTCCCCAAGAAATGCTTAACATGAGCCACAATCTCGCACTCACCCTCACATCACATCAGGATGTAACATCTAACCAAAACCCAAACAGCACCGTAAAGCTTCCAAAACGCTGAACTCTAACCATAGCCTTGAGACTTGGAACAGACCCTACCAAGTATATTGACGTCACCCATGTCTCACTGAAACACGGTATTCATTCTCACTGTCACCCTCACATCAAAATTGAACACTAAGTGTACCCATAAACCTTTCCTATCCGTAAACCTTTTCGAACCACTAAACCTAACCCTGGACCTGGCCCCTCGACATGAAACCTCGTAGTAAACTTCGACATCAGCCACAGCATATTACAAACCACTCTCTCAATACCACCCTGTCTCTAACATCAGAACCACATCCCCACTCTAACCATAGTACTAGATGGCCCATACAAATGACCAAACACTTAACCACACCCTAGCACTGTTCAGTGCTCTAAACTCCTCTCCTTCATTTTAGTGTCAGACCACCAAATCCTAAACCTGAGGCATAATCTCGCACACACCTTCACATCACAGCTCGACACTAACTCAACCCAAAACTGTACCAGCCCCATAAACCTACCCCAAAACCGAAACCTAACCCTTTCCCTGACACTTAGAACAGGCCCTACCATGGACATCAACGTCCGCCATGACTCCATGTAACACTGTAGTTAAATCTCGCAGTCGTCGTTACATCAGAACCAAATCCATAATATAACCACAATATTATTCTGGCCATATAGCTTTACAAATACCTAAACATAACCCCAGATCTTGCCGGTGCACCTGAACCCTCATGGTCAACATTGACATCACCATCAGCTCACCGTACACCTGTTGTTCTGTGTCGCACTCATCCTCACGTCAGAGCCAGATCCTTAGTGTAAACATAGTGATATCGTGCCTATATATGTTATCAAACACTTAACCCTAACCCTAGGCCTTGCCACAGCACCAGACTCTTCACATCATTTTATTTTCAGCCCCACCACATCCTTATACTGAGACAAAATCTCGCATTCTCCCTCACACCAGAGCCAGACCGTAACTCTAAACAAAACACTATTAGCATCATATACGTTCCCAAACACCAAACCCTAACCACAACCCGGACTTTTCTAACAAACCAGTACCATGAATATCAATATCACTGATGTCTCACTGTAACACTCTAATTCTATCTCACTGTCGAACTCACATCAGAGCTGAATCCCTTATGTAACCGTACCCCTATCCTGCCTGTACAACTTACCGAATCCATAACCGTATCCCTAGGACAGTACCATGCATCTGACAGTACATGGTCAACATTGACAACATCCACAGCTCACCGCAAACCTCTCGATCATACTCTAACTCATCCTCACATAAGAGCCAGATTCTTATTATAATCGTAGCACTCTCCTGCCCGTACACATTACCGAACACTTAACCCTAGCCCTGACACTAGCAAGAGACCTATCACATCATTTTATTTTCAGCCCCACCATATGCTTTACCTGAGCCAAAATCTTGCACTCACACTCACATCACAGCCAGACCATAACTCTACCCAAAACTGTGCAAGACCCGTAAATCTACCCAAACACTAAACCCTTTCCATTGGGATGCTCTAAGAAGAGATCCCACCATGGATATCGATGACACCGATGACTCACAGTAACCCTGTAGTTCAATCTCGCTGTCGCCGTCACATCAGACCCGAATGCGAAATGTAATCATAACTGAATACTGGCCATACCACTTAGCGAACACCTAACCCTAACCCTATCTCTCGCCCATGCACTTGACCCTCATGGTCAATATTGGCATCACTCACAGATCACTGTAAACCTGTGGATCAAACTCCCCCTCATCCTCACATCAGAGTCAGATCCTTATGGTAAATGTAGCGCTATACTTACCTTACACATTACCCAACGCTTAACAATATCCGTAGCCCATGGACTAGCATCAGACCCCTCACATCACTTTATTTTTGGTCAAGCAAATGCTTAACCTGAGCCACAACTCGCACACACCCTCACATCACAGCAGGATGTAAAGTCGAAAGAAATCCCTATCAACTCTGTAATCCTTCCCAAACACCGAAATCTAACCATAGCCTGACTCTTGGTAATGATCCTACAATGAATAATGACATCACTCTTGTCTAACTGCAACACTGTAATTAAATCACACTGTCACCCTCATATCAGAATAGGATCCTAAACACAACCACAACCCTTTCCTGGACTTACTCCTTTTCAAACTCCTAAATTTAACACTAGACCTGGCCTGTGGACCTCAAACCTCACAATAAACATCAACATCAGCCACCGCTTATCATAAACCAGTCGCTCAATATCTCCCTCTCCCTCAAATCAGGGCCACATCCTCACTGCTACTGTATTGCTAGACGGCCCATACTCATTATTGAACACTTAACCGTAACCCTAGCACTGTCCCATGCTCTGGAGTCCTCACTTTTATTTTATTATCAGCCCACCAAATCTTAACCAGAGCCATAATCTCGCAGTCACCCTCACATCACAGCCAGACCCTAACTCTACCCAAAACCATATCGGCCCTGTAAAACTATGAAAACACCGAAACCTAACACTACCCTGTCACTTAGAACAGACCCTAACATGTATATCTACATCACCCATGTCTCACTGTAACATGGCAGTTCAATTTCGCTGCTGCCCTCACTTCAGACCCGAATCTGAGATGTAATCATAATCCTATACTGGCCGTACAGCTTATCAAACACTTAACCCTAACCCTAGCTCTCACCCACGGACATGAATCTCCTGGTCAACATTGACATCACCCACAGCTCACCATAAACCTTTCACCGAATGTCACACTCATCCTCACATCAGAGCCAGATCCTTTTTGTAAACATTGCGCTATTGTGCCCGTACATATTAATGAACAGTTAACCCTAACCCTAGCTCTTGCTATAGGACCAGACCCTTCACATTATTTTATTTTCAAACACACCTAGTCGTTATACTGAGAGAAAATCTCGTATTCACCCTCGCATTAGAGCCAGACCTTAACTCTAACCAAAACCCAAGAAGCCCCATACACTTTCACAAACATGGAACCGTAACCCTAGCACTGACTTTTGGAAAAGACCAGTACCATGAATATTGACATCCCTCATGTCTCACTGTAACAATGTAATTCAATCTCACTGTCAAACTCACATCAGACCCAAAGCAGACATGTAAACATAACTATATGTAACCATAAATATATTCCTGCCCATGCAACTTACTGAACACCAAACACTAACCCTACCACTGTACCCTACGTCTGACACTACATGGTCAACATTGACATCATCCGAGGCTCACCGTAAACCTGTCTATCGTACTCACCCTCATCCTCACAACAGAGCAAGATCCTTACTCTAAATGTAGAACTATCCTGCCTATACACATTACTGAAGACATAACCCTAACCCAAGCCATGGCACTAGCACCAGACCTGTCACATCATTTGATTTTCAGCCCCACCAAATAATAAACCTGTGCGACAATCTCGCACTCACCCTCACATCACAGCAGGATGCAAACTCTAACCGAAACTCTATCAGCGCTGTCAACCTTCCCAAACACCGAACTCTATAAATGGCCCTGACTCTTGGAACAGACCCTGCAATGGACATCCAGGTCACCCATGTCTCACTGTGACACTGTAATTCAATTTTACGGTCAACCTCACATCAGAACCGAAATCTAAATATATCAATAACCCTTCCGAACCTGTACACCATTTCGAGACACTCAACCTAAACCTTGACTTGGACCCTGGACCTGAAACCTCACGAAAAACTTTGTGATCGGATACAGCTTATTATAAACCTATCTCTCAATATCGCCCTCTCCGACACATCAGGTCCACATCCTCACTGTTACCATAGCCGTAGATGTTCCGAACCCATTACAGAAACCTTAACCCTAAACCTAGCACTGTCCCAGGCTCTGGACTCCTCACCTTCATTTTAGTGTCAGCCCACCAAATCCTAAACCTCAGGCAAAATCTCGCACTCACACTCACATCACAGCCATACCTTAAAATCTAAGCAAAATCGTATCAGCCCAGTACACCTGAAAAACATCGAACACTAACCCTAGTACTAACACTTAGAACAGACCCTACCATGGATATGGATGTCAACCATGCTTCCCTGTAACACTGTAGTTCAATATCACTGTTGCCCTCACATCAGACCCGAATTTGAAATGTATTCATAACCGTATACTGGCCACACAAGTTAACGAGCACCTAACCCTAAACACAGCTCTCGCCTGTGGTCCTGAACCCTCACGGTCAATACTGACATTACCCACACTCGCCATAAACCTGTCGCTCAATGTCGCACTCATCCTCACATCAGAGACAGATCCTTAGTGTAAACATAGTGCTATCGTCACTGTACATATTAACGAACACTTAACTCTAACCCTAACTCTTGCAGCAGCACCAGACCCAAAACAACATTTTATTTTCAGCCTCACCAAATCCTTATACTGAGACAAAATATCGCATTCAAACTCAAATCAGAGCTGAACCCTAACTCTAACCAAAATCCTATTAGACCCGTACACCTTCCCAAACACCAAACACTAACCATAGCCCTGAGTTTTGGAAAAGACCAGTACCGTGAATATCGACATCCTCACGTCTTACTATAACACTGTGTTTCAATCTAACTGTCAAATTCACATCAGAGCCAATTTCATATGTAACCATAACCCTGTCCTGCCTGTACAACATGCCGAATCCATATCCCTAACCCTATCACTGTACCCTGCATCTCACACTTCATGGTCAACATTGACATCATCCACATCACACTGGACACCTGTCGATCAGACTCAGCCTCATCCTCACATCAGAGCCAGATCCACACTGTGATCGTAGCGCTGTCCTACCCATACACATTACCGAACACTTAACTCTAACCCAATCCCTGGCACTAGCACCAGACCTGTCACATCATTTGATTTTCAGCCCCAACAAATAATAAACCTGGGCGACAATATCGCACTCAGCCTCACATCACAGCAGGATGCAAACTCTAACCGAAACTCTTTCAGCGCTGTAAACCTTCCCAAACACCGAACTCTATAAATGGCCCTGACTCTTGGAACAAACCCTACAATGGACATCCACGTCACCCATGTCTCACTGTGACACTGTAATTCAATTTCATGGTCACCCTCACATCAGAACCGAAATCTAAATATATCAATAACCCTTCCCAACCTTTACACCATTTCAAGACACTAAACGTAAACCTTCACTTGGACCCTGGACATGAAACCTCACAATAAACTTTGACAACAGCCACAGCTTATTATAAACCTGTCCCTCAACATCGTCTTCTCCCACACATCAGGGCCACATCTTCACTGTTACTGTATTGCCAGACGGCCTGTACCCTTTATTGAACACTTAACATGATACCTGGCACTGTCCATGCTCTGAACTCCTCACCTTCATTTTAGCATCAGGCCACCAAATCTCAACCTGATGCTTAAACTCGCACTCACCCTGACATCACAGCCAGAACCTACCTCTACCCAAAACTGTATCAGCCCCGTAATGTACCCAAACACCAAACCCTAACCCTAGCCCTGTCCTGTCACTTTGAACTGACCCTACCATGGATATCGACGTCATCCATGTCAAACTGTAGCACTGTAGTTCAATCTCGCTGTCTCCCACACAACACTCCTGAATCCAAAACGTAACCTTACCACTTATCAAATACCTAATGCTAACCCTAGCTCTCGCTTGTGAACCTGAACCCTCGTGGTCAACATTGGCATTACCCACAGCTCGCCATAAACCTGTCGCTCAATGTCGCACTCATCCTCACATCAGAGACAGATCCTTTGTGTAAACATAGTGCTATCGTCACTGAACATATTAACGAACACTTAACTCTTACACTAACTCTTGCCGCAGCACCACACCCAAAACAACATTTTATTTTCAGCCCCACCAAATCCTTATACTGAGACAAAATATCGCATTCACCCTCAATTCAGAGCCAAAACCTAACTCTAACCAAAATCCTATTAGACCCGTACACCTTCCCAAACACCAAACACTAACCATAGCCCTGAGTTTTGGAAAAGACCAGTACCGTGAATATCGACATCCCTGATGTCTCACTGTAACAGTGTAATTCAATCTCACTGGCGAACTCACATCAGAGCCCTGGCCCATATGCATCCGTAAACCTATCCTGTGAATACAACTTACTGAACCCCAAACCCTAACCCCAGCACTGTACCCTGCATCTGACACTTCATGGTCAACATTGACATCATCCGCAGCTCACTGATTACTGTCAGTCATACTAATCCTCATCCTCACATGAGAACAAGATTCTTACTGTAAACATAGCACTATCTTGCCCGTACACATTACCGAACACTTAACCCTACCCCTAGCCCTAGTACTAGCACCAGACCCATTACATCATTTGGTATTTAGCCCAACCAAATACTTAACCTGAGCCACAATCCCTCACTCACACTCACATCAAAGCAGCATGCAAACTCTGAACGAAACCCTTTAAGCACCGTAAACCTTCCCAAACAGCGAACTCTATTCATAGCCCTGACTCTCGGAACAGACCCTACCATTGACATCGACGTCACCCATGTCTCACTGTAATACTGTATTTCAATCTCACTGTCGCCCTCAATTCAGAACAGAATACTGAATGTGACCATAACTCTTTCCCACCTGTAAACATTTTCGATCCCCCAAACCTCTCCCTAATTCTGGACCCTGGACCTGGAGCCTCATGATAAACTTTGACATCAGCCACAACTTATAATAAGCCTGTCTCTCAATATCGCCCTCTTCCTCACATCAGGGCCACATCTGCACTGTAACCAAAGTACTAGGCAACCCCTACCCATTACTGAACATTTAATCCTATCTCTTTCACTGTTCCTTGCTCTGCGCACCTCACCTTCATTTCAATATCAGCCCACCAAATCTAAACCTGAGGGATAATCTTGCACTCACTCTCATATAACCTAACTCTACCACAAAACATATCACCCCGTAAACCTACCCAAACAACGAACCCTAAATATAGCCCTGACACTTTGAACAGACCCTACTTTGAATATTGACGTCAACCATGTCTCACTGTAACATTGTAGTTCAATCTCGCTGTCGCCCTCACATGAGACCCGAATCCGAAATGTAGCAATAACTGTATATTGTCATTAGAACGGAAGAAACACCTAACCCTAACCCTAGCCCTCTCCCGTGGACCTGAACCCTCATGGTCAACATTGACATCACCCAAAGTTCACCGTAAACCTGTCGCTGAATGTCGCTCTCATCCTCACATCAGAGCCAGACCCTTAGTGTAAACATAGTGCTATCATGCCCGTACACATTAACTAACACTTAACCTTCACCATAGCCCTTGGCCACCTCACGAGACCCTTCGCATCATTTTATATTTAGCTGTACCAAATCCTTATACTGAGACAAAATCTAGCATTCACCCTCACATTAGACAAGGACTCTAACTCTAAACAAAACGCACTTAGCGCCATACACGTTCCCAAACACCATACCCTAACCCCAGTCCTGACTTTTGGAACAGACCAGTACCATGAATATCAACATCCCTTATGTCTCACTGTAACACTGTAATTCAATCTCACTGTCGAAATCACATCACAGCCGAATCCCATATATAACTGTAACCCTATCCTGCCCATACAACTTAGAGAATCCCTAAAACTATCCATAGGACAGTACCCTGCATCTCACACTACATGGTCAACATTGACATCATCCACAGCTCACAGTAAACCTGTCAATAATACTCACACTCATCCTCACATCAGAGTGAGATCCTTACAGTAAAAGTAGCACTATCCTGCCTGTACACATTTCCAAACACTTAACACTGACCCTAGCCCTTGCACTAGCACCAAACCCATCACATCATTTTATTTTCAGCCCAACCAAATGCTTAACCTGAGATGAGCCACAATCTCGCACTCATACTAAAATCACAGCAGGATGCAAACTCTATCCGAAACCCTATCAACACTGTAGACCTTCCCAAACACCGAACTCTAAGCATAGGCCTGACTCTTGGAATAGACCCTACCATGGATATCGACGTCACCCATGTCTCACTGTAACACTGTAATTCAATCTCAATGTCACCCTCACATCAGAACTGAATACTAAATGAGACCATATACCTTTCCTAGCCCAACACCACTTCAAACTCTTAAACATAAAGCTAGACCTGGCCACTGGATGTGAAACCTCATGATGTACTTCGACATCAGCCACAGCTTATCATGATCCTGACTCTCAATACTGCCCTCTCCCTCACATCAGGGCCACATCCTCACTGTAACCGTAGTACTAGATGGCCTGTACCCATTACCTAACACTTAACCCTAACCCTAGCACTGTTCCATTTTCTGGATTCCTCACCTTTATTTAAGTGTCAGCCCACCAAATCCTAAACCTGAGCCATAATCTCGCACTCACCGTCATATCACAACCAAACTCTAACTCAAACCAAATCCGTATCAGCCCCTTTAACCCAGCTTTGACACTTAGAACAGACCCTACCATGGATATCGACATCACCCATGTCTCACTGTAACATGGTAGTTCAATCTCGCTGTTGCCCTCACATCAGACCCCAATCCAAAATGTAACCATAAATGTATACAGGCCGTACAACTTAACATAAACCTGACTTTAACCCTAGATCTCACCCGTGGAACTTAACCCTCATGGTCAAAATTGAAATAACCCCCCACTCGCCGTAAATCTGTTGCTCAATGTTACACTCATCCTCACATCAGAGACAGATCCTTAGTGGAAACATTGCACTATCGTGCCTGTACATATTAATGAATACTTAATCCTAACACTACCCCTTGCAACAGCACTGGCCAATTCACATCATTTTATTTCCAGCCCCACCAAATCCTTATACTAAGACAAAATCTCACAATCACCCTCACTTCAGAGCCGAAACCTAATGCTAACCCAAACCCTATTAGCCCCATACATCTTCCCAAACACCGAACACTAACCATATCCCTGACATTTGGAAGAGACCAGTACTATGAATATCGACATCCCTCATGTCTCACTGTAACACTGTAATTCAATGTCAATGTCGATCTCACATCAGAGCCAAATTCCATATGTAATCCAAAACATATCCTGCCCGTACAACTTACCAAACCCCTAACACTAACCCTAGCACTGCACCCTGCATCTGACACTTCATGGTCAACATTGACATCATCCACAGCTCTCCGCAAACCTGTCTATCAGTGTCACACTCATCCTTACATCAGAGCTACTTTTTTAGTGTAAATAAAGTGCAATCATGCCCGTACATATTAATCAATACTTAACCCTAGCCCTTGCCACAGCACCAAACCCTTCACATCAATTTATTTTCAGCCCAACCAAATCCTTATACTGAGACACAAACTCACACTCACCCTCACATCATAGCCAGAACCTAAATCTAACCAAAGCCCTATTAGCCCCATAAACCTTCCCTATAACTGAAGACTAACCATAGACCTGACTCTTACATCAGACCCAACCATGGATATCGACGACACCCATGTCTGACTGTAACACTGTAATTCTATCTCACTGTCACCCTCACATGAGAACCGAATACTAAATGTAACCATTACACTTTCCTTGCCGTACACATTTTTTAGAGTGCATCTCTCATATTTATTGATCAAATGGTTGTTAACAACAATAAAATTCTGTATACGGGACTCAATGCAAAATCATTAATCAACCCCAAGCATAATTCTCAACAGTTTCCAGTCTTCTGTTGCATAACGAACAAGTTCTTACATGGTGAACAAATTCTTACATAGTGAATAAGTTCTTACATGGTGAACAGTGCAAGGGCAGTCATCACAGAAACTTTCTGTTTTGATCACATATTATGAACTATAAACAAACAGGTAAAATATGAATATTCATTTGATTTTTATACTTGATTTATATGTGAATCCCACATTTTCCCATTATTATTGTTATTATTAATTATTATTATTATTATTATTATTAATAAAATGCTGAAGTGGTAGGTAGATGCAAGATAAAGGTAGAAAACAGTTTAGTGCTGTAAGAAAGCAAATGTAGGTGATCAGGTGCATGCCTGTAGACTAAGTGTAAATCCAAGCTAGACAAGGGCAATAAAACTTCCATAGATGCAGAAGATTTCTCTCAAAACAGGGTGGTGAGGTTCTAAACCTCACCTCTGTTGATCCCCAATTTCTCACCTGATGGCCTCGCTGTGACTGTGCCTGTCTTAGGTTGTTCCTCCCTTGAGGAATCTTACCCGTCTCTGGCTAACCAGTCATCTTCCGGGGCCATACAGGGAAATGTAAAGTTGATAAGTGAGAGAGAAGCCATATTTTTTTAAAAGGTTAGCTTTTTACTTCTTTACAGATTTATTCCCTGTGGCTTCTATGCCCAGCATTTGTCCTGAGCTTTATTTACCACTTGGAAGTATTATGATACTCGGTAATTTTGACATGAGGCACGAATTCTATTGAAGGGTTGTAATTAGGAAGGAAGAAGAAAAGCTATACAAGTAGCAGACGGAAGAAAACATGGGAAGATTGATTATTTCTTTGACATATCTTCTTGTAGAATAACATAAGCATGTATAGGTTTTAAACTACTAAAAAATTGCGCACACACATTAACAAAATAGGAATACAGCTACATAATCAAATCAGACCTACAATTACCAGCCATCTCCAGTGAAACCAAGAAAACCAGTTAGGCACCCTAGGCATTTGTGAAAACTTATCAATGATATGATGGATATTGTCTACCTGAATTTGAATAGTTTGAGAAAAATCAGACAAATTAAAACACTTTCCTGGGAACTGTTCACATCCCATATGTTCTCTTAACAGTAGATAGTCTGTAGTCGCAAGATTTTGGAGCACTGCAACTTGCACTTCTCCTAATTTTTGGTTGAGTTCCGACAGTATAGATCCAGTCAAATTTGTTGTTTTACTGTATGCACAGGCCAGCTTAGATATCTCCTTCTTCATTCCAATGGCAAGTCCAGGAACCGGTGGGATGAATGCAGCTACAACTGCAACAGCGCCAGGATCTTTGTTGAAATTTTTTGATGATCATCTTCTGGAATGACTCTTCCAGAGAATGTTGATATTGGAAGTTCTTTTTCATATCATATCTTAATTCGTTTTCTGGGTAGCCAAATTAGGCTTTGATCCTCTGTATAAACACAAACAGACCCTTTGCCCACTCTTTGATATGCCCTTTATACCATTGTGTAGAACTCATTGGAGGTCACCACACAGGAACTGCTTTTTTTTAAGAGAAAGGAATATTATCAGAAAAGTGTACATCCATAGCCGATCATCTGAAACCCTTTAAGTGATCAAAATTAAGAATATTTAAAGCATGCATTAATCTTTGATTTACAGTTAGTTTTATCCTATCAGGGAGTAATCCCCCTTTTCCTCTTTCTTTTTTTGTTATCATTAATATACAATTACATGAAGAATATTATATTTACTAGGCTCTCCCCTTTACCAGGTGCCCCCCACAAACCCCGTTACAGTCACTGTCCATCAGCATAGCAAAATGTTGTAGAATCACTACTTGTATTCTCTGTGCTGTACAGCCACCCTTTCTCCCTCCCCCCTATATATTCTAATCTTAATAACCCCCCTTTTCTTCACCCCTTTTCCCTCCCTACCCACCCATCCTCCCCAGTCCCTTTCCCTTTGGTACCTGTCAGTCCAATCTTGAGTTCCGTGATTCCGCTGCTGTTTTGTATCTTCAGTTCTTCCTTTGTTCTTATACTCCACAGATGAGTGAAATCATTTGGTATTGCTCTTTCTCCACTTGGCTTATTTCACTGAGCATAATACCCTCCAGCTCCATCCATGTTGCTGCAAATGGTAGGATTTGCCCTCTTCTTATGGCTGGGTAGTATTCCATTGTGTATATGTACCACATCTTTATCCATTCATCTACCGATGGACATTTAGGTTGCTTCCAATTCTTGGCTATTGTAAATAGTGCTGTGATAAACATGGGGGTGCATCTGTCTTTCTCAAATTTGATTGCTGTGTTCTTAGGGTAAATTCCTAGGAGTGGAATTCCTGGGTCAAATGGTAAGTCTGTTTTGAGCATTTTGAGGAACCTCCATACTGCTTTCCACAATGGTTGAACTAATTTACATTCCCACCAGCAGTGTAGGAGGGTTCCCCTTTCTCCACAGCCTCGCCAACATTTGTTGTTGTTTGTCTTTTGGATGGCAGTCGTCCTTACTGGTGTGAGGTGATACCTCATTGTAGTTTTAACTTGCATTTCTCTGATAATTAGCGATGTGGAGCATCTTTTCATGTGTCTGTTGGCCATCTGTATTTCTTTTTTGGAGAACTGTCTGTTCAGTTCCTCTGCCCATTCATTAATTGGATTATTTGCTTTTGTTTGTTGAGGTGTGTGAGCTCTTTATATATTTTGGACGTCAATCCTTTATCGGATCTGTCATTTAGAAATATATTCTACCATACTGTAGGGTTCCTTTTTTTTAAAGAGGGCATCTCTCATATTTATTGATCAAATGGTTGTTGACAACAATAAAATTCAGTATAGGGGGGTCAATGCTCAATGTACAATCATTAATGCATCTCAAGGCTAATTCTCATCAGTCTCCAGTCTTCTGAAGCATAACGAACAAGTTCTTACATGGTGAACGAATTCTTACATAGTGAATAAATTCTTACATGGTGAACAGTACAAGGGCATTCATCACAGAAACTTTCGGTTTTGATCACACATTATGACCTATAAACAATCAGGTCAAATATGAATATCCGTTTGATTTTTGTACTTGATTTATATGTTGATCCCACATTTCTCCCTCTATTATTATTATTATTTTTATTTTTAATGAAATGCTGAAGTGGTAGGTAGATGCAAGATAAAGGTAGAAAACATAGTTTAGTGCTGTAAGAGGGCAAATGTAGCTGATCAGATGATCAGGTGTGTGCCTATGGACTAAATATTAATCCAGGCTAGACAAGGGCAGCAAGACATCCACGGATGCAGAAGATTTCTCTCAAAGCGGGGGGGGGGGGTGAGGTTCTAAGCTTCACCTCTGTTGATCCCCAAATTCTCACTTGATGGCCCTCCTGCGACTGTGCCTGTCTTAGGTTGTTCCTCCCTTGAGGAATCTTACCTGTCTCTGGCTAACCAGTCATCTTCCGGGGCCATACAGGGAAATGTAATGTTGGTAAGTGAGAGAGAAGCCATATTGTTTGAAAAGGTTAGCTTTTTACTTCTTTGCAGATTTATGCCCTGTGGCTTCTATGCCCAGCACTTGTCTCGAGGTATCTTTACCACCTGGAGGAATTATGATACTCGGTAAATTCGATATGAGGCACGAATTCTATTTAAGGGTTGTAATTAGGAAGGAAGAAGAAAAGCTATAGATGTAGCATATGGAAGGAAACATGGGAGGATTGATTATTTCTTTGACATACCTTCTTCTAGAGTACCTTAAGTATGTATAGGTTTTAAACTACTAACTAATTTGCACACACATATTAACATAATCGGAATAGGGTGACATAAACAAAGCAAATCTATAATACCATCCATCTCCAGTGAAGCCACGAAAACCATTTAGGCACCCTAGGCATTTGTGAAAATTTATCTATGATATGATGGATATTGTCCAACTGTACTTGAACAATCAGACAAATTAAAGCAGCCCATTTCTGGGGTCTGTTCACATCCCATATGTTCTTTTAACCATAGATAGTCTGTAGTCATGAGATTTTGGAGTGCTACAACTTGCACCCCTCCTAACTCCTGGTTGAGTTCCAAAAGTACAGATCCGGTCAAATTCGTTGTCCCACTGTATGCGCATGCCAGCCCAGACATCTCCCTCCTCATTCCTATGGCAAGTCCAGGAGACGGTGGGCTGGATGCAGCCACAACCGCAGCATCGTCCAGATCCATGTGGAGGCTTTTTGATGATCATCCCCCGGCACAAGTCCTCCAGAGATTGCTGATGCCGGAAGCTCCTCCTCATATCTTATCTTAGTTCATTTTCTGGGTATCCAAGCTAGGTCTTGATCTTCTGCATAGAAACAAACAGACCCTTTGCCCACACTTTGACATGCCCTCTATACCACTGTGCAGAACTCACCGGAGGTCAGCACACAGGAACTGCTTTTTTTTTTTTTTATTAAGAGGAAGGAATATTATCAGAAAAGAGTACCTCCATAGCTGATCATCTGACACCCTTTAAGTGATCAACATTAAGTATATTTAAAGCACGCCTTGATCTTTGATTTACCAATAGTTTAATCCTATCAAGGAGTAATCCCCCTTTTCTTTCTTTCTTTTTTTTTTTTAATTTTTAATCTACACTTACATGAAGAATACTATGTTTACTATGCTCTCCCCTTTATCAGGTCCCCCCTAACAACCACATTACGGTTACTGTCCATCAGCTTAGCAAAATGTGATAGAGTCACTACTTGTCCTCTCTGTGTTGTGCAGCCGACCCTCCCCTTTCTCCCTCCCCCCATGCATGCTAATCTTAATACCCCCATTCTTCTTCCCCCCCCCTTATCTCTCCCTGCCCACCCATCCTCCACAGTTCCTTTCCCTTTAGTACCTGTTAGTCCATTTTTGGGTTCTGCAATTCTGCTGCTGTTTTGTTCCTTCAGTTTTTCCTTTGTTCCTATACTCCTCAGATGAGTGAAATCATTTGGTATTTCTGTTTCTCCGCTTGGCTTATTTCACTGAGCATAATACTCTCCAGCTCCATCCATGTTGCTGCAAATGGTTGGATTTTTCCACTTCTTATGGATGAGTAGTATTTCATTGTGTATATGTACCACATCTTCTTTATCCATTCATCTACCGATGGACATTTAGGTTGCTTCCAATTCTTGGCTATTGCAAATAGTGCTGCGATAAACATAGGGGTGCATCTGTCTTTCTCAAACTTGATTGCTGCTTTCTTAGGGTAAATTCCAAGGAGTGGAATTACTGGGTCAAATGGTAGGTCTGTTTAGAGCATTTTGAGGAACCTCCATACTGCATTCCACAATGGTTGAACTAATTTACATTCCCACCAGCAGTGTAGGAGGGTTCCCCTTTCTCCATAGCCTCGCCAACATTTGTTGTTGTTTGTCTTTTGGATGGCAGTCATCCTTACTGGTGTGAGGTGATACCTCATTGTAGTTTTAACTTGCATTTCTCTGATAATTAGCGATGTGGAGCATCTTTTCATGTGTCTGTTGGCCATCTGTATTTCTGTTTTGGAGAACTGTCTGCTCAGTTCCTCTGCCCATTTATTAATTGTATTATTTGCTTTTGTTTGTTGAGGTGTGTGAGCTCTTTATATATTTTGGACGTCAATCCTTTATCGGATCTGTCATTTACAAATATATTCTACCATACTGTAGGGTTCCTTTTTGTTCCATTGATGGTGTCCTTTGCTGTACAGAGGCTTTTCAGCTTAATATAGTCCCACTTGTTCAATTTTGCTGTTGTTTTCCTTGCCCAGGGAGATATGTCCAAGAAGAGGTCACTCATGTTTATGTCTAAAACGTTTTTGCCTATGTTTTTTTCTAAGAGATTAATGGTTTCATGACTTACATTCAGGTCTTTGATCCATTTTGAGTTTACTTTTGTGTATGGGGTTAGACAATGCTCCAGTTTCATTCTCCTACATGTAGCTGTCCAGCTTTTCCAGCACCATCAGCTGAAGAGACTGTCATTTCTCCAATGTATGTCCATGGTTCTTTATCAAATATTAATTGACCATATATGTTTGGGTTAATTTCTGGAGTCTCTAATCTATTCCCCTGTTCTGTGACTCTTTTCTTGTGCCAGTACCAAATTGCTTGATTACTATGGCTTTGTAGTAGAGCTTGATGTTGGGGAGTGAAATCTCCCCTACTTTATTCTTCTTTCTCAGGATTGCTTTGGCTATTCGGGGTCTTTGGTGTTTCCATATGAATTTTTGAATTATTTGTTCCAGTTCATTGAAGAATGTTGCTGGTAATTTGATAGGGATTGCATCAAATCTGTATATTGCTTTGGGCAAGTTGGCTATTTTGACGATATTAATTCTTCCTAGCCATGAGCAGGGGATGAGTTTCCATTTGTTAGTGACCCCTTTAATTTCTCTTAAGAGTGACTTGTAGTTTTCAGGGTATAGGTCTTTCACTTCTTTGGTTAGGTTTATTCCTAGGTATTTTATTCTTTTTGATGCAATTGTGAATGGAATTGTTTTCCTGATTTCTCTTTCTATTGGTTCATTGTTAGTGTATAGGAAAGCTACAGATTTCTGTGTTTTAAGTTTGTATCCTGCAACATTGCTGTATTCTGATATCAGTTCTAGTAGTTTTGGAGTGGAGTCTTCAGGGTTTTTTATGTACAATATCATATCATCTGCAAATACTGACAGTTTAACTTCTTCTTTACCAATCTGGATTCCTTGTATTTCTTTGTTTTGTCTGATTGCCGTGGCTAGGACCTCCAGTACTATGTTAAATAACAGTGGTGAGAGTGAGCATCCCTGTCTAGTTCCCGATCTCAGATGAAAGGCTTTCAGCAGCTTCTCGCTGTTCAGTATAATGTTGGCTGTGGGTTTATCATATATGGACTTTATTATGTTGAGGTACTTGCCCTCTATTCCCATTTTGCTGAGAGTTTTTATCATGAATGGGTGTTGAATTTTGTCAAATGCTTTTTCAGCATCTGCGGAGATGATCTGGTGGTTTTTGTCTTCCTTTTTGTTGATGTGGTGGATGATGTGGATGGATTTTCGAATGTTGTACCATCCTTGCATCCCTGGGATGAATCCCACTTGGTCATGGTGTATGATCCTTTTGCTATACTGTTGAATTCTGTTTGCTAATATTTTATTGAGTATTTTTGCATCTACATTCATCAGGGATATTGGTCTGTAATTTTCTTTTTTGGTGGGGTCTTTGCCTGGTTTTGGTATTAGGGTGATGTTGGCTTCAGAGAATGAGTTTGGGAGTATTCCCTCATCTTCTATTTTTTGGAAAACTTTAAGGAGAATGGTATTATGTCTTCTCTGTGTGTCTGATAAAATTCCGAGGTAAATCCGTCCATTCCGGGGGTTTTGTACTTGGGTAGTTTTTTGATTACCATTTCAATTTCTTTGCTCGTAATTGGTTTGTTTAAATTTTGTGTTTCTTTCTTGGTCAGTCTTGGAAGGTTGTATTTTTCTAGGAAGTTGTCCATTTATTCTAGGTTTTCCAGCTTGTTGGCGTATAGGTTTTCATAGTAGTCTTTAATAATTCTTTGTATTTCTGTGGAGTCTGTCGTGATTTTTCCATTCTCATTTCTGATTCTGTTGATTTGTGTTGATTCTCTTTTTCTCTTAAGTTTGGCTAGAGGCTGATCTATTTTGTTTATTTTCTCAGAGAACCAGCTCTTGGTTTCTTTGATTTTTGCTATTGTTTTATTCTTCTCAATTTTGTTTATTTCTTCTCTGGTCTTTATTATATCCCTCCTTCTGCTGACTTTACGCCTCATTTGTTCTTCTTTTTCTAGTTTCGATAATTGTGATTGCTGACTATTCATTTGGGATTGTTCTTCCTTCTTCAAGTGTGCCTGGATCGCTATATACTTTCCTCTTAAGACTGCTTTCGCTGCGTCCCACAGAAGTTGGGGCTTTGTGTTGTTGTTGTCATTTGTTTCTATATATTCTTTGATCTCTATTTTGATTTGTTCATTGATCCATTGATTATTTAGAAGCATGTTGTTAAGCCTCCATGTGTTTGTGAGCCTTTTTGTTTTCTTTGTAGAATTTATTTCTAGTTTTATACGTTTGTGGTCTGAAAAATTGGTTGGTAGAATTTCGATATTTTGGAATTTAATGAGGCTCTTTTTGTGAGCTAGTATGTGGTCTATTCTGGAGAATGTTCTATGTCCACGTGAGAAGAATGTATATCCTGTTGCTTTTGGATGTAGAGTTCTATAGATGTCCATTAGGTCCATCTGTTCTAGTGTGTTGTTCAGTGCCTCTGTGTCCTTACTTATTTTCTGCCCAGTGGATCTATCCTTTGCGGTGAGTGGTGTGTTGAAGTCTCATAAAATGAGTGCATTGCAGTCTATTTCCCTCTTTAGTTCTGTTAGTATTCGTTTTACATATGCTGGTGCTCCTGTGTTGGGTGCATATATATTTATAATGGTTATATCCTCTTGTTGGACTGAGCCCTTTATCATTATGCGGTGTCCTTCTTTATCTCTTGTTACTTTCTTTTTTTGAAGTCTATTTTGTCTGATATTAGTACTGCAACCCCTGCTTTCTTCTCGCTGTTGTTTGCCTGAAATATGTTTTTCCATCCTTTGACTTTTAGTCTGTGCATGTCTTTGGGTTTGAGATGAGTTTCTTGTAAGCAGCATATAGATGGCTTTTGCTTTTTTATCCGTTCTATTACTCTGTGTCTTTTGATTGGTGCATTAAGTCCATTTACATTTAGGGTGACTATTGAGAGATATGTACTTATTGCCATTGGATGCTTTATATTCGTGGTTACCAAAGGTTTAAGGTTAGCCTCTTTAGTATCTTACTGCCTAACTTAGCTCGCTTATTGAGCGGTTATATACACTGTCTGGAGATTCTTTTCTTCTCTCCCTTCTTATTCCTCCTCCTCCATTCTTCATATGTTGTGTGTTTTGTTCTGTGCTCTTTTTAGGAGTGCTCCCATCTAGAGCAGTCCCTGTAAGATCCCCTGTAGAGGTGGTTAGTGGGAAGCAAATTTCCTCAGCTTTTGCTTGTCTCAGAATTGTTTAATCCCGCCATCATATATAAATGATAGTCGTGCTGGATACAGTATTCTTGGTTCAAGGTCCTTCTGTTTTATTGTATTAAATATATCATGCCATTCTCTTCTGCCCTTTAGGGTTTCTGTCAAGATGTCTGATGATAGCCTGATATGTTTTCCTTTATAGGTGACCTTTTTCTCTCTAGCTGCCTTTAAAACTCTTTCCTTGTCCTTGATCCTTGCCATTTTAATTATTATGTGTCTTGGTGTTTTCCTCCTTGAATCCTTTCTGTTGGGGGTTCTGTGTATTTCCGTGGTCTGTTCGATTATTTCCTCCCCCAGTTTGGGGAAGTTTTCAGCAATTATTTCTTCAAAGACACTTTCTATCCCTTTTCCTCTGTCTTCTTCTTCTGGTACCCCTATAATACGGATATTGTTCCTTTCAGATTGGTCACATAGTTCTCTTAGTATTGCTTCATTCCTGGAGATCCTTTTATCTCTCTCTATGTCAGCTTCCATACGTTCCTCTTCCCTGGTTTCTATTCCTTCAATGGCCTCTTGCATCTTATCCATTCTGCTTATAAATCCTTCCAGGGTGTTTTTTCACTTCTCTGATCTCCTTCCTGACATCTGTGATGTACCTCCGGACTTCATTCCATTGCTCTTGCATTTTTCTCTTCTTCTCCATCAGCATGTTCATGATTTTTATTTTGAATTCTTTTTCAGGAAGACTGGCTAGGTCTGTCTCCTTCTCAGGTGTTGTCTCTGTGATATTTGTATGCCTGTAGTTTTGCCTTTTCATGGTGATAGAGATAGTTTGCAGAGCTGGTACGAGTGACGGCTGGAAGAGCTTTCCTTCTTGTTGGTTTGTGGCCTTCCTCTCCTGGGAGAATAGCGACCTCTAGTGGCTTGTGCTGGGCAGCTGTGCGCAGACAGGGCTTCTGCTTCCTGCCCGGCTGCTATGAAGTTCATCTCTGCTATTGCTGTGGGTGTGGACTGGCTCGGGCTGCTGCTACGACATGGTGGAGCCCCGTTGGACGGGGAGTGCCTGGTAGGCTATTTATCTCCGTAAGGGGCCTCTGTGCTCCCTGCAGCCCTGGAGGTTAGAGTGCCCAGAGATCCCCAGATTCCCTGCCTCCAGACTAAGAGTCCTGCACTGCTCCTTTAAGAATTCCAAAAAGCACTCTCCAAACCTAAACAACAACAGCAAGAACAGCAAAAAAAAATTTTTAATAAATAATTTAAAAATAATAAGAAAAAGCACGATTTTCATTGTCCTCAGGCGCGGGTCTCAGGCACCCGCTCACTAGTCTTGCTTCCCTCTTTCCCTAGTATTGGGGTCCCTGTTCTTTAAAGACTTTCAAAAAACACTCGCCAAAAAAAAAGAAAGGCCACTTCCATTTCTTTGTTCTCCAGCATCGACATCAGGCAACCCCTCACCGGTCCTGCCACCCTGTTTCCCTAGTATCCAGGACCCCACGCATGCGCTCTGTGCTCTGGTATGGATGGCTGGGGCTGTGTGTTCAGCTGTCCTGGGCTCCTTCTTCCTCCAGCTCAGATCTCTCTCTTACTGCTGGGAGCTGGGGGGAGGGGTGCTGGGGTCCCTCCCAGCCGGGGTTTGTATCTTACCCCCTTCGTGAGGCACTGGGTTCTCGCAGGTGTGCATGTGGTCTGAATGTTGTCCTGGGTCCTCTGGTCTCTATTTTAGGAAGAGATGTCTTTGTTATATTTTCATAGATATATGTGGTTTTGGGAGGAGATTTCTGCTGCTCTACTTATGCCACCATCTTGGCTCCCCGCTATGCCACTGACTTTTTAAACAGACCAGTACCATGAATATCTCTCATGTCTCACTGTTACACTGTGATTCAATCTCACTGTTGAACTCACATCAGAGCCAAATCCCCAAATGCAACCATAACCCTATCGTGCCCATACAACTTACCAAACCCCTAAACCTAACCCTAGCACTGTATCCTGCATCTGACACTTCATGGTTAACATTGACATCATCCACATCTTACCAGAAAACCTGCCAATCATTCTCACTCTCATCCTCACATCAGAGCCAGATCCTCACTGTAAACGTAGCGCTCTCCTGCCCATAACAAATTTCCGAACACTTAACCCAAAACCCACCCTGGCACTTGCACAAGATGCATCACATAATTTTATTTTCAGCCCCACAATATGCTCAACATGAGCCACAATCTCGCACTCAGCGTCACATCACAGCAGGATGCAAACTCTAACACAAACCCTAATCGGCGCCATGAACCTTCCAAAACAACGAACTCTAACCATAGCCCCTGACTCCTTGAGTTGACCCTACCATGGATATCAACGCCACCCGTATCTCATCGTAACACAGTTATTCAGTCTCACTGTCACTCTCACATCATAAGCTAATAGGAAATGTAACCATAACCCTTTCCTACCCCTATACCTTTTCGAACCTTTAAACTTAACCCTAGACCTGGCCCCTGGAACTCAAAACTCATGATAAACTTTGACCTCAGCCACAACTTATCATAGACCTGTCTCTCAATATCGACCTATCCCTCACATCAGGACCACATCCTCACTGTAACCATAGTCATAGATGTCCCCTATCCCATTACAGGACACAGAACCCTAACCCTAGCACTGTACCATACTCTGGAATCCTCACCTTCATTTTAGTGTCATCCCCACTTAATCCTAAACCTGAGGGCTAAACTCACACTCACACCTCACATCACAGCCATACCCTAACTCTACCCAATGCCATATCAGCCCTGTAAACCTAACCAAACACTGAACCCTAAACCAAGCCCTGATACTTAGAACAGACCCCTACCATGGATATCGACGTCATCCATGTCTCACTGTAACACTGTAGTTCAATCTCGTTGTCGCACTCACATCAGACCCAAATCTGAAATGTAAGCATAGTCATATACTAGCCTTACAACTGAACAAACACCTAACCCCTAACTCTAGCTCTCGCCTGTGGACCTGAAATGTCATGGTCAACATTGACATCACTCAGAGCTCACCATAAACCTGTAGCTCAATGTCGCACTCATGCTCCCCTCAGAGCCAGATCCATAGAGGAAACATAGCGCTATCGTGCCTGTACATACTTATGAACACTTAACACCAACCCTAGCCCTTGCCACAGCACCAGAACCTTCACATTATTTTGTTTTCAGCCCCACCCAAATACTTAACCTGTGTCACAATCTCGCACACACTCTCACATCACAGCAGGATGCAAACTCTAACCGATAGTTTATGAGTGCTGCAAAACTTTCCGAACACTGAACTCTGAAAATAGCCCTGAATCGTGGAACCGACCCGTCCATGGATATCGACGTCACCCATGTCTCACTGTAACACTGTAATACAATGTCACAGTCACACTCACATTAGAACCGGATACTAAATGTAACCATAACATTTTCCAACCCATACACCATTTTGAATCCCTAAACCTAAACCTACACCTGGCCCCTGGACATAAAACCTGATGATAAACTCAGTGATCAGGCACAGCTTATCATAAACCTGTACCTCAATATCGCCTTCTTCCACACATCAGGGCCCCGTCCTCACTATTACCATATTGCTAGATGGCTCATATCCACTATCGAACACTTAACCCTAACCCTCGCACTGTCCAATGCTCTGGACTCCTCACCTACACTTTAGTGTCAGCCCACCAATTCCTATACTTGAGGCATAATCTCGCAGTCACACTCACATCACAGCCTGTCCCTAACTCTACCCAAAACCACATCAGCCCCGTAAACCTACCCAAACACCGAACCCTAACCCTAGCCCTGACACATAGAACAGATCCTACCATGGATATTGATGTCACCCATGTCTCACTGTAACAATGCAGTTCAATCTCCTTGTCACTCTCACATCAGACCGAAATCTGAAATGTAACCATAAACATATAGTGGCCTTACAACTTAGCAAACACCTAACCAAAACCCTAGCTCTTGACCATGGACCTGAACCCTCATGGTCAACATTGACATCACCCACAGCTCACCGTAAACCTGTCGCTCAAAGTCGCACTCATCCTCACATCAGAGCCAGATCCTTAGAGGAAACATAGCGCTATCATGCAGGTACATATTAATGAACACTTAACGCTAACCCTAGCCCTTGCCACTGCACCAGAACCTAAACATCATGTTATTTTCAGCCCCAGAAAATCCTTATACTGAGACAAAATCTCACATTCACTCTCACATCAGAGCCGTATCCTAACTCTAACCAAAACCCTATTAGACACATACACCTTTCCAAACACTGAAACCTAACTGTACCCCTTACTTTTATAACAGACCAGTGCCATGAATATCGACATTCCTCATGTCTTCCTGTAACACTGTGATTCAATCTGACGGTCGAACTCACATTAGAGCCAAATCCCGTATGTAACCGTAACCCTATCCTGCCCGTACAACATACCAAACCCCTAAACGTGACCCTAGCATTGTACCCTGCATCTGACACTTCATAGTTAACATTGACATCATTCACATCTCACCAGAGACCTGCCATTCATTCTCACCCTCATCCTCATATCAGAGCCAGATACTTAATGTAAATGCAGCGCTCTCCTGCACATACAAATTTCCGAACACTTAACCCAAACTCTACCCTGGCACTTGCACAAGACGCACCACATAATTTTATTTTCAGCCCCACAATATGCTCAACATGAGCCACAATCTCGCACTCACGCTCACATCACAGCAGGATTCAAACTGTATCTGATACTCTATCAGTGTCGCAAACCTTTTCGAATACTTAACTCTATAAATAGCCCTGAATCTTGGAACAGACCCTTCCATGGATATCGACGTCACCCATGTCTCACTGTAACACTGTAATACAATGTCACAGTCACCCTCACATCAGAACTGGATACTAAATGCAACCATAACCCTTTACAACCCATACAACATTTTGAACCCCTAATCCTAAACCTACACCTGGCCCCTGGACATAAAACCTGATGATAAACTTTGACATCATACACAGCTTATCATAACACTGTAACTTAATATCGCCATTTCCACACATCAGGACCACATTCTCACTGATACCATATTGCTAGATGGCCCATATCCATTATCGAACACTTAACCCTAACCCTAGCACTTTCCCCTGCTGTGGACTCCTCACCTTCATTTTAGTGTCAGCCCATGAATTCCTATACTTGAGGCATAATCTAGCATCCACACTCACATCACAGCCAAGCCCTAACTCTACCCCAAACCATATTAGCCCCATAAACTTAAAGAAACACCGAACTCTTACCCTCGCCCTGGCACATAGAACAGATCATAGCATGGATATCGATGTCACCCATGTCTCACTGTAACACTATAGTTCAATCTCGTTGTCACTCTCACATCAGACCCAAATCTGAAATGTAACCATAAACATAGACTGGCCTTACAAATTAGGGAACACATAGCCAAAACCCTAGCTCTCCAACATGGACATTGACATTACCCACAGCTCACTGTAAACCTGTCGCTCAAAGTCGCACTCATCCTCACATCAGAGCCAGATCCTTAGAGGAAACATAGCGTTATCGTGTTGGTACATATTAATGAACACTTAACCCTCACCCTTGCCATTGCCACCACACCAGAACCTAAACATCACTTTATTGTCACCCCCAGGAAATCCTTATACTGAGACAAAATCTCGCATTCACTCTCACATCAGAACTGGATCCTCACTCTAACCAAAACCCTATTAGACACATACACCTTCTCAAACACCGAACCCTAACCCTACCCCTGACGTTTTTAACAGACCAGTACAATGAATATCGACATCCCTCATGTCTCACTGTAACACTGTGATTCAATCTCACTGTCGAACTCACATCAGAGCCAAATCCCATATGTAACCATAAGCCTATCCTACGAGTACTACTTTCCAAACCCCTAAACCTAACCCTAGCACTGTACCCTGCATCGGACATTTCAGAGTTAACATTGACATCATCCACATCTTAGCAGAAACCTACGAAACATTCTGACCCTCATCCTCATATCAGAGAGAGATCCTTACTGTAAACGTAGTGCTCTCCTGCCCGTACAAATTTCCGAACAATTAACCCAAAATCTACACCAGCACTTGCACAAGACACGTCACAGCATTTTATTTTAAGCTCCACAATATGCTCAAGATGAGCCACAATCTCGCACTCACCATCACATCACCGCAAGATGCAAACTTTAACCCCAACCCTATTGGCGCTGTAAACCTTCCAAAACAACAAACTCTAACCGTAGTCCTGACTCCTTGAGCTGACCCTACCATGGATATCAACGCCACCCAAATCTCATAGTAATACTGTAATTCAGTCTCACTGTCACCCTCACATCACAGCCAAATACGAAATGTAACCATAACCCTTTCCTACCCCTACACCTTTACAAACCTCTAAAATTAACCCTAGACCTGGTTCCTGGATCTCAAACCTCATGATAAACTTCGACATCCGCCACAACTTATCATAAACCTGTCTCTCAATATCGACCTATCCCTCACATCAGGGCCACATTCTCACTGTAACCATAGTAGTATGTGGCCCCTACCCATGACAGGACACTTAACCCTAACCCTAGCACTGTACCATACTATGGAATCCTCACCTTCATTTTAGTATCAGCCCACTAAATCCTAAACCTGAGGTATAAACACGCACTCAACCTCACATCACAGCCATTCCCTCACTCTACCCAAAACCATATCAGCCCTGTAAACCTTACCAAACACTGAAGTGTAAACCAAGCCCTATCACTTAGAACAGAACCTACCATGGATATTGACGCCACCCATGTCTCACTGTAACACTGTTCAACCTCACCGTCGCCCTCACATCAGACCCTAATCCGAAATGTTAGCCATAAACCTATCTTGTCCGTACAACTTAACGAACCCCTAACCCAATCCTAGCTCTTGCCCATGGACCTTACCTTCACTGTCAACTTTGGCATCACCCACAGCTCACTGTTAACCCGTCGCTCAATATCTCACTCATCCTCACATCAGAGCCATATCCTTAGTGTAAGCATAGCACTATCAGGCCCTTACATATTATTGAACACATAAGCCAAACCCTAGCAGTTGCCACAGCACCAGCCCTTCACATCATTTTACTTTCAACCCAGGAAAAGCTTATCATGAGCCACAATCTGGCACTCACACTCCCATCACAGCAGGATGTAAATTCTAACCAATTGCCTAACAGCTCCATAAAGCTTCTGAAACACCGAACTCTAACCACAGCACTGAGTCTTGGAACAGACCCTACCATGTATATCGATGTCACCCATGTCTCACTGTAACACTGTCATTCATTCTCACTGTCATCCTCACATCAGAACCGAATACTAAATGTAACCATAAAGCTTTCCTAGCCGTACATCTTTTCGAACCACTAAACCTAACCCTAGACCTGGCCCCTGGAGATGAAACCTCACAGCAAACTTCTACATTAGCCACAGCTTATTATAAACCACTCTCTCAATATTGCACTGTCCCAAAACTTACCCATAACCCTAGATCTTGCCCGTGCACCTGAACCCTCATGGTCAACATTGACATCTCCCTCAGCTCACCGTACACCTGTCGCTCTGTCGCACGCATCCTCAGATCACAGCCAGATCCTTAGTGTAAACATAGTGATATCATACCCGTACGTGTTATTGAACACTTAACTCTAACCCTAGGCCTTGCCACAGCACTAGACTCTTCACATCATTTTATTTTCAACCCCACAAAATCCTTATACGGAGACAAAATCTCGCATTCACCCTCACATCAGAGCCGGACCCTAACACTAACCAAAATCCTATTATCCCTATACACCTTCTCAAACACTGAACCCTAACCCTCGTTCTGACTTTTGGAACTGACCAGTATCATGAATATCAACATCCCTCATGTCTCATTGTAACACAAATTCAATCTCACTGTCGAACTCACATCAGACCGGATTCCCATATGTCACTGTTCCACTATCCAGCCCATACAAATGACCGATCCCCTAAACCTAACCCTAGAACTGTACCCTGCATCTGACACTTCCTGGTCAACATTGGCAGTATCCAGAGCTCACCATAAACCTGTCGATCATACTCACACTCATCCTCACATCAGTGCAAGATCCTTATTGTAAACGTAGTACTATCCTGCCTGTACACAATACCGAACACCTAATCATAACCTTCGATTTGACACTAGTATCGGACCCATCACATCATTTTATTTTCAGCCCAACCAAATGCTTAACCTGAGCCACAATCTCGAACTCACGTTCACATCACAGCACATGCAAACTCTAAGTTAAACCGTATCAGCGAAATAAACCTTCCCAAACACCGAACTCTAACCATAGCTCTGACTTTGTTACAGACCTTGCCATGGATATCGACGTCAACCATGTCTCACTGTAACACTGTAATTCACTCTCACTGTCACCCTCACATCAGAATCGAACACTAAATGTAACCATAAACCTTTCCAAGCTGTAACAGTTTTTGAATCCCTAAACCTAGTCCTAGACCTGGCCCGTGGACCTGAAACCTCATGTTAAACTTTGACATCAGATACAGCTTGTCATAATCCTGTCTCTCAACATCATCCTCTCCCTCACATCAGGGCCACATTCTCATTGTAACCGCAGTACTACACGGCACGTACACATTACCGAAACCTAACCCTAACCCTAGCACTGTCCCATGCTATGGACTCCTCACCTTCTTTTTAGTGTCAGTCCACATAATACTAAACCTTAAGCATAATCTCACACACACCCTCATATCACAGCCACACCCTAACTCTACCGAAAACTGTATCAGCCCTGTAAACCTACCCATACACCGAAACCTAACCTTAGCCCTGAATCTTATAACAGGCCCTACCATGGGTATGGTAAATAAAATGTAACCATAACAATATACTGGCCATAGAACTTAACAATCACCTAACCCAAACCCTAGTTCTTGCCTGTGGACCTGAATCCTCATGGTCAACATTGACTTCAATCACAGCAGCTGTCACTCAATGTTGCAAACATCCTCACATCACATCCAGAATCTCAGTGTAAACATAGCGCTATCATTCCCATACCCATTATGAAACAGTAAACCCTTACCCTAGCCCTTGCCACAGCACAAGACCCTTCACATCATTTTATTTTGAGCCCCACGAAATCCTTATACTGAGACAAAATCTTGCATTCACCCTCACATCAGAGCGAGAACCTAACTCTAAACAAAACACTATTAGCATCATATACGTTCCCTGTTGGGAGCAAACCTGTGGGCCTTTAGGCAGACTTGGTCACAAAAGCCTTAAGACAACAGGAACGTTTGAGTAAAGTCTTTCCTGTAAAGTCAGCAACAATGAATCCATCCACGCGTTAGAAACTGGTTTTCCCCTATTACCAAGAAACGCATTTAGTGAACTCCTAGGTTAGAGCTAGTGGTTAGGTTACCTCGCAACATGTGCTTTTCTAGGTTAGAGGGAGTGGTTAGGCTACCTCGCAATATGTGATTTTTTTGTCCTTTGTTAAACAAGAAACACCCTCTGCCCCAAGGGAAAGCCCCTCCCTTAAAACCTCCCTCCCAAGGGCCCCCACCCCCAAAATGGCGAACTCCCCGCTTCTCTTCCGGGTCCTCCGTTCCCGCCGGTGCCAACCAAGACCCAATCATCCCTCTACACCTCCCCGCCGGCGCCACGTAAGGTCCAATTACCTCCTGACCCACCCCTTACTTGCTAACCTGTATAAATTGAGCCTGCAAACAATAAACTGTGCCAGCTTGATCAGACATCCTGTGTTGCTGGTCGTTCTTTGTGCCCCTTGCCTCTCTCTTTTTTTCTTTCAATTCTCTCCTACAGGTCGTCGACCCTCGTTGATAGTCCTGCAGGTCGGAACAACTGGTGCCCAACGTGGGGCCTCCCAACCCCGACAGACCGAAGAGGAGAAAATGTTGCCCCCAGGAGGGTGGGTGGGTGGGCCCACCCATGAAAGGAGGTGTCTGCAGCGAGACCCTCGCCTGAGTCGCCACGTTCTGAACCCGGTGTGAGACAGACTCGTGTGTATTTCCCCGGTGAAAAAGTAGGACAGTAAGTTATTATGGGGCAAGAATCCTCTCGAGAAGAATTATTTATAGCCGGACTCAAGGAGTCCCTCAGGACACGAGGAACAAGGGTTAAGAAAAAAGATTTGAAACATTTTGTCTTTCTAGAAGATGTCTGTCCTTGGCTCCCTCAAGAAGTGACCATTAGTGAAAAGAAATGGCAACGCGGGGGTGATTGCCTTCAAGACTATTACAGAGTTTTTGTTCCAGAAAAAGTACCTGTGTCAGCATTTAGCTATTGGAATCTCATTAATGATATCCTGCGCGTTCATTGCGAATGGCCCGATTTACAGAAAGTTGTTATTGAGGGAGAAAAAAGCTTGAAATCCCGTTCTCGTCCCCTTTCCGAAGCCTCCCGGCCAGCTTCCCCTTCTTTTAAAACACATCCTTCAGATCCAGCTACAAACACTTCCCAGGACCCAAATGAACTCCCGCCCTTGCCAACAATTGAGTCTCTTTCTCTGTCCCTTCCTCAACGCTCCCGCCGAGAACCCATTACTGCTGTTAATATTGCTGTTTTGCTTGGCCTAGGGGCGGTAGGTGCCAGCACAGGCATCTCTTCCCTAGTTCTTTCCAGATCTCACTATCACGAACTCAGTGCCACTATAGACTAAGATATCCAAGAATTGCAAAAAGGAATCTCTGACCTGACAGATTTGATCTCGCCCCTCGCTGAAGTAGTTCTCCAAAACTGCAGGGGGCTTGATCTGCTCTTTCTGCAGCAGTGCCGGTTTTGGGCCACCCTAAAAGAAGATGTTGTTTCTCTGCTGACAAAACAGGGGTTGATACAGATAGTATGAGAAGGGTCAGAGAGGGGTTAGAGAAAAGAAGAATAGAAAGAGAGCAGACTGAATGTTGGTATAAAAACTAGTTCTCTACCTCTCCATGGCTCACTACTCTTTTGCCCTCTCTCTTAGGCCCCCTCATAGGATTAATATTGCTCTTGTCTTTCAGCCCTTGGGCTCTTAACCATTTGACGAGCCTTGTAAAAAGCCAATACACACCCTTGTTGGCAAGCCTATTCAAGTCCACTATCACAGACTTGCTCGTGATAGCGATGATGAGGAAGCTCCCTCCTCCAGCAGATATGAACGTCGTCAGTATGACTCTTCTAAGAGTCCTTGAGTAAGCTGGCTGAGTACCTAGGGTAATGGCAGTGAAAAACCTGCCTTGAGGGACATGTCTGATTGCATAGAGGTTTGTGTCACCAATGTCTCACAATAAGACAGTAATTCAATCTTACAGTAACCCTCACATCAGAACAGAATACTAAATGAAACCATAACCCTTTTCAACCATAGACCTTTTCAAACCCCTAAACCTAAACCTAGACCTGGCACCTGGACATGAAACCTCATGATAAACTTCGACATCAGCCACAGCTCATCATAATCCTGTTCCTCAATATGGCCTTCTCCAACACATCACGGCCACATCCTCACTTTTACCATATTGTTAGCCTGCACAAATTATCGAACACTTAATCCTAACCCTAGCACTATTCCATGCTCTGGACTCCTCACCTTCATTTTAGTGTCAGCCCAGTAAATCTCAACCTGAGGCATAATCTCACACTCACCATCACAACACAACCAGATCCTAACTCTTCCCAAAACTGTATCACCCATAAACGTTCACAAACACTGAATTCTAACATTAACCCTGTCACTTAGAACAGAACCAACCATGGATATTGATGTCACACATGTCTCACTGTTACACTGTACTTCAATATCGCTGTAGCCCTCATGTCAGACCCGAATCCGAAATGTAACCATGACCGTATACTGGCTGTACAACTTAACGAATACCTAACCCTAAACCTAGCCCTCACCTGTGGACATGAAGCCTCATGGACAACATTGACATCACCCACAGCTCACTGTAAACCTGTCAATCAATGTTGCACTCATTCTCACATCAGAGCCAGATCCTTAGTGTAAACATTGTGCTATCGTTCCCATACATATGAAAGAACACTTAGCCCTAACCCTTGCCCTTGCCATAGCACCAGACCCTTCACATCATTTATTTTCAGCCTCACGTAGTCCTTATAATGAGACAAATCTTGCATTCACCCTTGCATTAGAGCTGTACCCTAACTCTAAACAAAACCATATTAGCCCCATACACATTCCCAAACACCGAACCCTCACTCTAGCCCAGATTTTTGGAACAGACTACTACCATGAATATTGACATCCCTCATGTCCCACAGTAACACTGTTATTCAATGTCAATGTCGAACTCACATCAGAGCCGAATCCCATATGTAACTGAACCCTATCCTGCCCATACAACTTACCAAACCTCTAACACTAAACCTAGAACTGTACCCTGCATCTGACACTTCATGGTCAAATTTGACATCATCTGCATCTCACCATAGACCTGTAAATCATACTCACCCTCATACTCATATCAGAGCCAGATTCTTACAGTAAATGTAGCGCTATCCTTCCTGTACACAGTCCTGAACACTTAACCCTAACCCTAGCCGTGCCATTACAACCAGACACATCCCATCATTTTATTTTCAGACCGACCAAAAGCTTAACTTCAGCCACAATGTTGCACTCACCCTTACATCACAGCAGGGTGCAAACTCTTACCAAAACACTATCAGCGCCGTAAACCTTCCAACACACTGAAATGTAACCACAGCCCTGACACTTAGAACAGACCCTACCATGGATATCGACGTCACCCATGCTCACTGTAACACTGTAATTCAATCTCACTGTCACCCTCACATCAGAAGCGAATACTAAAATGAACCATAAACCTTTTCTACCCGTACACCTTTATGAACCCCTAAATGTAACCCTAGACCTACAGCCTGTACCTGAAACTTCATGATAAACTTTGACTTCAGCCACAGCTGATCGTAAACCTGTCTCTCAATATCGCTCTCTCCCTCATATCAGGGCCACATCGCCACTGTAACCATAGTACTAGATGGCCCGTACCCCTTACCAAAAACATAACCTTAACCATAGCATTGTCCCATACTCTGGACATCTCACCATCAATTTAGTGTCAGCCTACCTATTCCTAAACCTGACACAAAATCTCGCACTCACCCTCACATCAAAGCCAGACCCTATCTCTACCCAAAACCATATCGGCACCATAAACCTGCTCAAACACAAAACCCTAACCCTTGGCCTGACTCCTACAACAAAGCATAACATGGATATCTATGTCACCCACGTCTCTCTGTAATACTGCTGTTCAATATCGCTGTCGCCCACACATCAGACTGAAATGCGACATGTAACCACAATCATATAGTGGACTTACAAATGAACAAACACCTAACCCTAACCCTAGCTCTCAACCATGGACATGAACCCTCGTGGTCAACAATGATGTCACCCACAGTTCACCGTAAACCTGACCCTCATAGTCGCACTCATCGTCACATCAGAGGCAGATCCTTACTGTAAACATAGCGCTATCATGCCTTTACATATTAAAGAACACTTAACACTAACCCTATCCCTTGCCACAGCACCAGACCGTTCACATCATTTTATTTTCAGCACCACCAAATCCTTATACTGAGACAATTATCATATTCACCCTCACATTAGAACCAGAGCCTAACTCTAACCCAAACCCCGTTAGCCCCGTACATCTTCCCAAACACCTAACCCTCAGTCTAGCCCAGACTTTTGGAAAAGACCAGTACCATGAATATCGACATCCTCAAGTCTTACTGTAACACTGTGTTTCAATCTCACTTTCAAACTCACATCACAGCCAAATTCCATATGTAACCATAACCCTATCCTGCCTATACAACATACCGAACTCCTAGACCTAACACTAGCACTGTACCCTGCATCTCACACTTCACGCTCAACATTGACATCATCCACATCACACCAGACAGCTATTGATTAAACTCAGTCTCATCCTCACATCCGAGCCAGATCCTGACTGTAAACGTAGCTCTATCCTGCGTGTACACATTACCGCACACAACCCTAACCCAAGCCCTGGCACTAGCACCAGACCTGTCACATCATTTGATTTTCAGCCCCACCAAATAATAAACCTGAGCGACAATCTCGCACTCAACCTCACATCACAGCAGGATTCAAACTCTAAATGAAACCCTAAGAGCGACATAAACCTTCAAAAACACCGAACTCTAACCAAAACCTTGAGTCATGGAATATACCCAAACATTGATATCGACGTCACCCTTGTCTCACTGTAGCACTGTAATTCAATCTCACTGTCACCCTGACATCAGAATTGAATTCTAAATGTAACCATAACCCTTTCCTAGCAGTACACCTTTGGCAAACCACTAGACCTAGACCTAGAGATTTTCCGTGGACATAAAACCTCATGATAAACTTCGACATCAGCCACACCTTATCATAAACCTGTCTTTCAATATCGCCCTTTCCCTCATGTCAGGGCCATATTCTCTCTGTAACCTTAGAACTAGTCGGGTAGCACCCATTACCGAATACTTAACCCTAACCCTAGCCCTGTCCCATGCTCTGGACTCCTCACCACCATTTCAGTGACAGCCCACAAAATCCTAAACCTCAGACATAATCTCACAATCACCCTCACAAAACAGCCAGACCCTAATTCTATCCAAGATAGTATCAGCCCCATAAACATACCGAATGACCGGACCCCAGTACTTAGAATAGACCATACAGTGCAACCCAATTCCACTCCATTCTAAAACGTTTTACTCCATTCACCAATATTCCAGCACATTCATTTGCTTTGCATTCCGGCAAAGAAGGCACCATTCGCTTCGAAACCACTCTGGAGACCTTTATTATGTCCCATTACAGCCGATTCCACTGCATTCTGCATCATTGCCCTCCATTCCGCAACATTCCAAAACGTTCTATTGCGTTCCATTCTGCTAAAGAATGCTCCTGTTGCTTCCAAACAATTCACGAACTTCCTATTGTGTCACTTCACATGCCATTCCACTCCATTCCGCAAGACTCTACTCCATTCCCCAACATTCCAACAAGTTGTACTGAGTTCCATTGTGACAAAGTAGGCACCATTCTTATCGTAAAATCCAAGGGAACTCTCTGTTGTGTCACATTACACCACATTCTACTATATACCACAGCATTGCACTCCATTGTGCACCATTAAACCACATTCCATTGTATTCATTCTATAAAAGAAGGCCCCATAGCCACCAAACCATTCAGGAACAGCCTATAGCGTCAATTCACATGCCATTCCACACGATTCCACAAGACTTTACTCCATTCCAAACATTCCACTACGTTCTAATGCATTCCATTGTTACAAGAAGACACTGTTATCTATAAAAACTCTCAGGAAGACTCTATTGAATCACTTTACACCTCATTACTCTCCATGTCACAACTTTCCGCTCTATTCCACAACATTACACAACGTTGTATGACATTGGGTTCTGTCAGGTAAGGCTGCATTCACTTCCAAATCACTCTGCAACCCTTTATTGCGTCACATTACAAACCGATACATCTCTATTCCACAACATTGCACTCCATACCACACTACACCAGATCCTATCGTGTTTCATTCTGCAAAAGAAGGCTTCCACTCCTTTCCCAAAGAATCAGGAACCGTCTATTACGTCCCATTACACCGCATTACACTCCATTCAACAACTCTCCACTTCACTTTGCAACTTTCCACAATGTTCTTTTGCATTCCATTCTTACAAAGAAGGATCAATTGTCTTCCAACCCATTAAGGGCTGTCTACTGCATAAAATCAAATGCAACTCCAAGCCATTCTCCAAGATTCTACTCCATTCCTAAAAATTACACCCCAATCTATTGCATTGCATTCCATAAAAATAGGCTTGTTCCCTTTCCAAACCAATGAGGAACACTCTACTGTGTAACTTTACACACGAGTCCAGTCCATTTAACTGCATTGTACTCCATTCCTGAACATCTCACCATGTTCTGTGGCACTCCATTCAATGAGAGAGAGGTCCATTTGCGTCGCGACCACTCAGGAACTCTATATTGTGTCACATTACATGCGCTCCTTCACCAAATCTACAAAATTTCACTTAACTCCACAAAATTCCACCACCTTCTATAGCGTTCCATTCTGGCAAAGGAGGATCCATTCATTTCCAAAACAATCACTAACTTTACTGTGTCACAGTATACCCCATTCCACTCCATTCCACAACATTTTCTATATTCCCCAGTATTCCAGCACATTCCTTTGCTTTACATTCTCGCAGAGGTGGCACCATTCCCTTCCAAACCACACTGGAGACCTTTATTATGTCTCATTACAGATGATTCCACTCCATTCCACAACATTGCCCTCCATTCCACGACATTGCACCACATTCTATTGCGTTCCCTTCTGCGATAGAATGCTTGATTGGCTTACAAACTATTCACGAACTGCGTATTGTGTCACTTCACATGAAATTTCTCTCCATTCCACAATATTCTACTCCATTCCCCAACATTCCAACAAGTTCTACCGAGTTCCATTGTCACAAAGTAGGCACGACTCTTATCCAAACAACCGAGGAACTGTCTATTGCGTCACATTCCACCACGTTCATCTCAATACCACAGCATGGCACTCCATTGTGCAACATTCTGCCACATTCTATTGCATCCCATTACGTATAGGAAGGTCCCTTAGGTCCCAATCCAGTCAGGAACAGCATATTGCATCAGCTTGCAGGCATTTGCACGATTGGTTGAGGAACACGATTCCTCAAGATTCTACTGCATTCCAAACATTGCACTGCATTCCATTGCACTCCATTGTTATAAAGAGTGCACCATTCTCTAAAACCATCTCCGGAACCCGCTATTGCATCACATTACACCGCATTACACTCCATTTCACAACCTTCCACTCTGTTCCACAACATTCCAACACGTTCCACTACGTTTGGTTCCATCAGGCAAGGCTGCATTCGCTTTCAATTCACTCCAGAACCCTTTATTGCATCACATTACAATCAATTCACCTCCATTCTACAACAGTGCACTCAATCCCACACCACTCTACCGTGTTCTATCGCGTTCCATTCTGCAAAAGAAGGCTCTGCTCTTTCCTCAAAGAATTAGAAACCGTCTATTAGGTCACATTACACCCCATTACACTCCATTCCACAACACTCCACTTCATTTCGCAACATTCCACAATGTTCTTTTGGGTTGCAATCCTTCAAAGGCTCGATTCACTTCGAACCCAATTAGGACTGTCTATTGCATCACATCAAATGCCATTCCAGTCCATTCTCCAAGATTCTACACGATTCCACAACATTCCACCACGTTCTATTGCATTCCATTCTGTGCAAAAAGGCTACATTCCATTCCAAACAAATGAGGAACACTCTACTGCGTCACTTTACACACGAGTCCAGTCCGTTGAACAACATTGTACTCCATTCCTGAACATCTCACCATGTTCTCTCGCATTCCATTCAATCAAATAGAGCTCCATTTGCGTCGAGAAAGCTCAGGAACTCTACATTTTGACACATTACATACGCTTCTACACCAAATCTACAAAATTGCAGATGACTCCACAAAATTCCACCACGTTCTATAGCATACCATTATGTCAAAGGAGATGCCATTCATTTTCAAAATAATCTGTAACTATTGCGTCACAGTGTACCCCATTCCACTCCATTTCACAACATTTTACTCCATTCCCCAATATTCCAGCACATTCCTTTGCTTTACATTCTCGCAAAGGAGGCATCATTCGCTTCTAATCCGCACTGGAGACCTTTATTATGTCACATTACAGCGGATTCCACTCCAATCCACGACATTGCCCTCCATTCCACGACACTCCACCACGTTCTATTGCGTTGTATTCTGCAAAAGAAGGCTCCGCTCTTTTCCCAAAGAATCAGAAACCGTCTATTAAGTCACATTACACCCCATTACAGTCCATTCTTCAACTCCCACTTCATTTCGCTACAATCCACAATGTTCTTTTGCATTCCATTCCTACAAAGAAGGCTCGATTCACTTCCAACCCATTAAGGACTGTCTATTGCATCACATCAAATGCCATTCCATTCCATTCTCCAAGATTCTACTCCATTCCACAACATTCCACCACGTTCCATTGCATTCCATTCTGTGAAAAAAGCTCCATTCCTCTCCAGACCGATGAGGAATACCCTACTGCCTCACTTTACACATGATTACAGTCAATTTCACAACATTGTACTCCATTCTTGAACATCTCACCGTGCTCTGTGGCGTTCCATTCAATCAAAGAGAGCTCCATTTGAGTCGATACCACTCAGGAGCTCTATACTGTGTCACATTACATGCACTTCTACACGAAATCTACAATATTGCACTTAAGTCCACCAAATTCCACCACGTTCTATAGCGTTCCATTCTGTCAAAGGAGGATCCATTCATTTTCAAAACAATCTCTAACTCTCTATAGCGTCACAGTGTACCCCATTCCACTCCACTCCACAACACATTACTCCATTCCCTAATATTCCAGCACATTACTTTGCTTTACGTTCTCGCAAAGGAGGCACAATTCGCTTACAAACCACACTGGAGACCTTTATTATGTCCCATTACACTCGATTCCACTCCACTCCACAACATTGCCCTCCATTCAACGACATTCCACCACGTTCTATTTTGTTCCATTCTTCCAAGGAATACCCTATTCCCTACCAAACAATTCACGAACTGCATATTTTGTCACTTCACACACCATTCCTCTCCATTCCACAAGATTCTACTCCATTCCCCAACATTCCAACAAGTTCTACTGAGTTCCATTGTGACAAAGTAGGCACCATTCTTATCCAAACAACCGAGGAACTCTGTGTTGTGCCACCTTCCACCACGTGCCACTCAATACCACAGTATGGCACTCCATTTTTCCACTTTCGACCACATTCCATTGCATTCCATTATGTCAAGGAAGGTCCCATAGCTCCCAAACCACTCAGGAACAGCCTATTGTGTTAGTTCACATGCCTATGCACATGATTCCTCAAGATTGTGCTGCATTCCAAACATTCCACTGCGTTCCATTGCACTCCATTGTTACAAAGAGGGCACCGTCCTTAAAAAACTCTCAGGAAACCTGCATTGCATCTCATTTCACCTCATTACACTCCATTTCACAACCTTCCTCTCTATTCCGCGACATTCCACCACGTTCTATTACAGTCGGTTCCAACAGGCAACGTTGCATGCGCTTCCAATTCACTCCAGAACCCTTTATTGCGTCACATTACAACCGATACAACTCCATTCCACAACATTACACTCCATCGTACAACAGTCCGCCGTGTTCTATTGCGTTCCATTCTGCATAAGAAGGCTCTGCTCTTTTCCCAGAGAATCAGAAACCCTCTATTAAGTGACATTGCACCCCATTACACTCCATTCCACAACTCTCCACTTCATGTCCCAACATTCCACAATGTTCTTTTGCGTTCCATTCCTACAAAGAAGGCTCGATTCACTTGCAACGCATTAAGGAATGTCTATTGCATCACATCAAATGCCATTCCAGCCCATTCTCCAAGATTCTACTCCATTCCACAACATTCCACCGCGTTCTATTGCATGCCATCAGTGAGAAAAAGCCCCATTCCTTTCTATACCAATGAGGAACGCTCTACTGCGTCACTATACACACGATTCCAATACATTTCACAACATTGTACTCCATAACTGAACATCTCACCATGTTCTGTGGCTTTCCATTCAATCAAAGACAGCTCCATTTGCTTCGAGACCACCCAGAAACTCTGTATTGTGTCACATTCCATACGCTAATACACCAAATCTACAAAATTGCACTTGACTCCACAAAATTCCACCACGTTGTGTAGCGTTCCATTCTGTCAAAGGAGGATCCATTCATTTACAAAACAATCTCTAACTCTCTATTGCATCACAGTATACCCCATTCCACTCCATTCTACAATATTTTCCTCCATTCCCCAGTATTCCAGCACATTCTTTTGGTTTACATTCACGCAAAGGAGGCACAATTCGCGTCCAAATTGCACTGGAAACTTGTATAATGTCCCATTATAGCCGATTCCACACCGTTCCGCAACATTGCCCTACATTCCACCACGTTCTATTGTGTTCCATTCTGCCAAGGAATGCTCCATTTGCTACCAAACAGTTCATAAAATTAGTATTGTGTCAGTTCAAATGCCATTCCTCTCCATTCCACAAGATTATAAGCCATTTCCCAACATTCCAAAAAGTTCTACTGAGTTCATTGTGACAAAATTGGCATGGTTCTCTTCCAAATAACCCAATAACTCTCTGTTGTGTCACACTCCACCACGTTCCACTCAATATCACAGAATGGCACTCCATTGTGCAACATTCTGCCACATTCTATTGCATTCCGTCAGGTAATTGCAGGCCCCAAATCTTCCTAACAGCCTATTGCATCAGTTCGCATTTCTATCCACACAGTTCCTCAAGATTCTCCTACATTCCAATCTTTCCACTGCATTCCATTGCACTCCATTGTTACAAAGAGGGCACCGTTCTCTAAAAAACACTCAGGAACCCACTATTGCATCACATTACAACCCATTACACTCCATTTCACAAACTTCCACTCTACACAGCAACATTCCACCACGTTCTATTACGTTCGGTTCCATCAGGCAAGGCGGCATTTGCTTCCAATTCACTGCAGAACCCTCTATTGCGTCATACTACAACCGTTTCAACTCCATTCCACAACATTGCACTCCGTACCACAACACTGCACTGTGTTCTATGGCGTTCTATTCTGCAAAAGAGGGCTCCGCTCTTTTCCCAAAGAATCAGAAACCGTGTAATGTCACATTACACCGCATTACACTCCATTCCACAACTCTCCTCTTCATTTCGCAACACTCCACAATGTTCTTTTGCATTCCATTCCTACAAAGAAGGCTTGATTCACTTCCAACCCACTAAGGACTGTCTATAGCATAACATCAAATGCCATTCCAGTCCATTCTCCAAGATTCTACTCCATTTTACAACATTCCACCACGTTCTATTGTATTCCATTCTGTGAAGAAAACCTCCATTCCTTTCTAAACCAATGAGGAACACTCTACTGCGTCACTTTACGCACGATTCCTGTCCATTAAACAACATTGTACTCCATTCCTGAATATCTCACCATGTTCTGTGGCATTCCATTCAGTCAAAGAGAGCTCCATTTGCGTCGAGACCGCTCAGGAACTCTATATTTTGTCACGTTACATACGCCCCTATAGAAAATCTACAAAATTGAAATTAACTCCACAAAGTTCCACCACGTTCTATAGCGGTCCATTCTTTCAAGGAAGTATCCATTCATTTACAGAACAATCTCTAACTGTATTCCTCGTCACAGTATACCCCATTCCTCTCCATTCTACAACATTTTACTCCATTCCCCAATATTCCAGCACATTCCTTTCCTTTACATTCTCGAAAAGGAGGCACCATTCGCTTCCAAACCGCACTGGAGACTTTTATTATATCCCATTACAGCCGATTCCACTCCATTCCACAACGTTGCCCTCCATTCCACGACATTCCACCACATTTTATAGCGTTCCCTTCTGCCAAAGAGTGCTCCATTTGCTTCCAAAGAATTCACGAACTTCGTATTGTGTCACTTCACATGCCATTCCTCTCCATTCCACAAGATTCTACTCCATTCTACAACATTCCAACAAGTTCTACTGAGCTCCATTGTGACAAAGTAGGCACCATTCTTATCCAAACAACCCAGGAACTCTCTGTTGCATCACATTCCACCACGTTCCACTCCATAGCACAGCATGGCACTCTGTTGTGCAAAATTCCGCCACATTCCATTGCATTCCATTAGGTAAAAGGGGGCCCCATAGCTCCCAACCATTCATGAACAGCCTATTGCGTCAGTTCGCATGACTATCCACACTATTCCTCAAGATTCCTCTGCATTCCAAACATTCCACTGCATTCCTTTGCACCCCATTTTTACAAAAAGGGAACAGTTCCCTAAAAAACTCTCAGGAACCCTCTATTGCACACATTACACTACATTTCACAACCTTCCACTCTATTCTGCAACATTCCACCACGTTCTATTACGCTTCGTTCCATCAAGTAATGCTGCGTTCGCCTTCAATTCTCTCCAGAACCCTTTATTGTGTCACATTACAACCAATTATCCTCCATTCCACAACAGTGCGCTCCAACCCACAACACTCCACCGTATTCTGTCGTGTTCTATTCTTCAAAGAAAGCTCCAGTCTTTTCAAAAACCATCAGGAACCGTCTATTGTGTCACATTACAGCACTCCATTCCAAAACTCTCCACTTCATTTCAGAACATTCCACAATGTTCTTTTGCGTACCATTCCTGCAAAGAACACTCGATTCACTTCCACCCTATTAAGGACTGTCTATTGCATCAAATCAAAAGCAATTCAGGTCCACTCTCCAAGATTCGACTCAATTGCACAACATTCAACATGTTCTATTGCATTCTATTCTGTAAAAAAGGCTTCATTCCTTTCCAAACCAATGAGGAACACTCTACTGCGTCACTTTACACACGAGTACCTTCCATATAACAACACTGTACTCCATTCCTGAACATCTCACCATGTTCTGTGGCGTTCCATTACATCAAAGAGAGCTCCATATTTTCCAGACCACTCAAGAACTGTATATTGTGTTACAGTATAAGCGATTATACAAAAATATACGAATTTGAACACTTCTCTACAGATGTTCACCAAGCACTGCACCGTTCCCCTCTCTCAAGGAAGGATCCATTCATTTCCACAATAATTTGTACAACTCTATTGGATCACATTAGACCGCATTCCAGTCCATTCCACAACATTTCACCCCACACCCAAATATTACAGCAGATTTATTTGCTATTCATTCCAGCAAAGTAGACACCATTAGCTTCCTAACAACTCTGAAGACCTTTATTAGGGCACATTACAGCCGATTCCACTGCATTCCACATTTCTCTCCATTCCACAGCATTCCACCACGTTCTATTCCGTTCCTTTATGCCAACAAATGCTCCATTTGCTTCCAAACAATTCACGAACTTCCTATTTTGTCACTTCACATTCCATTCCTCTCCATTCCACAAGGTTCGACTCAATTCCCCATCATTCCAACAATTTCTACTGAGTTCCATTGTGAGAAAGTAGGTACCATTCTTATCCATAAAACCCAGGAAGTCTCTGCTGCGTCATATTGCAGCACGTTGCACTCAATACCACAGAATTGCACTCCATTGTGCAACATTCCTCCTTACTCGTTTGCATTCCATTCTGTAAAAGAAGGCCCCTTTGCTTTCAAACCGTACAGTAACAGCCTATTGCGTTAATTCACACCCCATTTCACACGATTCCACAAGATTCTACTCCATTCCATTCATTCCACTATTTTCATTTGCATTCCATTGTGACAAAAAGCAGCAATGTCTACAAAATTTGCGAAAATCCTCTAGTGAATCACATTAGAACACATTATACTCCAGTTCACAAGCTTCCACTCTATTTTGCGGCATTCCACCGCTTTCTATTATGTTCCATTATGCCAAGCAAGGCTGCATTCACTTCCACATCACTCCAGAAACCTTTTCTGCATCACTAACTCTAACCGAAACACTATAAGCACCAAATTCCTTCCCAAACAACGAACCCTATACCTACCCGTGAGTTTTGTAAAAGACCAGTACCATGAATATCAACATCTCTACATCCCTCATATGTCACTGTAACACTGTATTTCAATCTCACTGTCGAACTCACATCAGAGTGGTATACCATATGTAACAGTAACCCTATCAGGCTGTTACAACATAACAAACCCATAACCATAACCCTAGAACTCTACCGTGCGTCTGACACTTCATGTTCAACATTGACATCATTTGCAGTTTACTGTAAACCTGCCGATCATACTCACGCTGATCCTCACATCAGAGTCAGGACCTTACTGTAAATGTACTTCTATCCTTCCCATACGCATTACCAGACACTTAACCATACCCCTAGCCCAGGGACTAGCACCAGACCCCTCACATCATTTTATTTTCTGCCCCACCAAATGCTTAACCTGAGACAAAATTTCGCACTCACCCTCACATCACAGCAGGCTGCAAACTCTAACAGAAACACTGCCAGTGCCATAAACTCTTATCAACACCGAATTCTAACCATAGCCCTGACTCTTAGAACAGACCCTGCCATGGTTATTGATGTCACCCATGTCTCACTGTTCACTGAAATTCAATCTCACTGTCACCCCCACATCAGAACCCAATACTAAATGTAACCATAACACTTTCCTCGGTGTACACCATTTCGAACACCTAATCCTAAACCTAGACCGGGACCCTGGAGCTGAAATCTCATGATAAACTTCAACATCAGCCACAGCTCATCATAAACCTGTCTCTCAATATCGCCCTCTTCCTCACATCGGGGCCACACCCTCACTGTAACTGTAGTACTAGACAACCTGTACCCATTACCGAACACATAACCCTAAACATAGCACTGTCTCATGCTCTGGACTCCTCACCTACATTTTAGTGTCAGTCCACCTAATCCTAAACCCGAGGCATAATTTAGAACTCACCCTCCCATTACAGCCAGACTGTAACTCTACCCTAAACGGTATTAGCCCTGTAAACCTACCCGCACAATGAAACCTAACCCTAGCCTTGACACTTAGAACCAACCGTACCATGGATATTGACGTCACCCATGTCTCACTGTAACACTGTAGTTCAATCTCGCTGTCGCCCTCCCAGCAGACCCAAATCAGAAATGTAACCAATACCGTATACTGGCCGTACAACTTAGCGAACACATAACCCAACCCTAGATCTTGCCCGTGAACATGAACACTCATGGTCAACATTGACATCACCCACAGCTCACAGTAAACCTGTCGCTCAGTGTCACTCTCATACTCATATCAGAGCCAGACCTTCAGTGTAAACATAGTGCTATCCTTCCAGTACATATTAACGAACACTTAACCCTTACCCTAGCCCTTGCACAGCACCAGACACTACACATCATTTTATGTTCAGCACCAACAAATCCTCATACTGAGACAAAATCTCGTATTTACCCTCACTTCAGAGCCGGACTCTGACTCTAACCAAAACCCTTTTGGTCCCATACACCTTCCCATACACCGAACCCTATCCCTATCCCTGACTTTTTGAACCGACCAGTACCATGAATATCGACATACCTCATGTCTCACTGCAATACTGTAATTTAATATCACTGTCCAACTCACATCAGAGCCATGTCCCATTTGAAACCGTAACACTATCCTGCCCATACAACATATCGAACTTCTAAACCTAACCCTAGCACTGTACCCTGCACCTGACACTTCATGGTCAACATTGTCATCATCCACAGCTCACCATAAACCTGTCGATCATACTCAACACTCATGGTCACATCAGAGCCAGATAATTACTGTAAACATAGAACTATCCTGCCCTTACACATTTCCGAACACTTAACCCTAAACCTAGCTCAGCACTAGCACCAGACCTGTCACATCATTTTTATTTACATTCTCACCAAATGCTTAACCTGAGCCACTCACCCTCACATCACAGCAGGATTCAAAGTCTAACTGAAACCTTTTCAGCGCTGTAATCCCTCCCAAACACTGAACTCTCAGCATAGCCCTGACTCTTGGAACATACCGTACCATGTATATGGACGTCACCCATGTCTCACTGTAACAATGTAATTCAATCTCACCTTCACCCTCACAACAGAACCGAGAACTAAATGGAATCATAACCCTTTCCTACACGTACACTTTTTCAAATCCCTACAACTAACCCTAGACAATGTCCCTGCACCTAAAACCTCATGATAACCTTCAACATCAGCCACAGCTTATCATAAACCTGCCTCAGTATCGCCCCCTACCTCACATCAGGGCCGTATCCTCACTGTAACCATAGTACTAGATGGCACATACGCATTACCAAACACTTCACCCTAACACTAACACTGTCCCATGCTCTGAACTCCTCACCTTAATTTTAGTATCAGCCTCCCAAATCCTAAACCTGTGGCATAATCACGCAATCAGGCTCACATCATAGCCAGACCCAAACTCTATCCATAATCATATCAGCCCCATAAACCCTCCCAAACACCAAACCCTAATCCTAGCCCTGACACATAGAACATTCCTTAACATGGATATCGACAGCACCCCTTTCTCACTGCAACACTATATTTCAATCTCACTGTCACACTCACATCAGACCCGAAACCAAAATGTAACCATAACCATACACTTGCGGTACAAGTGAACAAACACCTAACCCTAGCACTAGCTCTCACGTGTAGTCCTGACCCCTCATGGTGAACATTGACATCACCCACAGCTCACCGTAAACCAGTCGCTCAATGTCGCACTCATCTTCACATTAGAGCCAGACCCTTAGTTTAAACACAGTGCTATCGTGCCTGGACATAATTATGAACACTTAACCCAAACCCTAGCCCTTGCCTCAGAACCAGACGCTTCATATCGTTTTATTTTCAATCCCCCCAGATCCTTACACTGAGACAAAATCTTGTACTTACCCTCCCATCAGAACTGTACCCTAACTCTAAGCAAAACCCTATTAGCCCCATACACCTTCCCAAACACCAAACCCTAAACCTAGCCCTGACTTTTTGAACAGTCCATTATCATGAATATCAACATCCCTCACGTTTCACAGTTCCACTGCAATTCAGTCTCACTACCGGACTCACATCGGAGCCAAATCCCATATGTAACCATATTCATTTCCTGCCCATACAACGTTCCGAATGCCTAGCCCTAACCCTAGCACTGTTTCCTACAACTGACGCTTCATGGTCAACATCGACTTCACCCACAGCTCTCCATTAACCCGTCGATCAAACTCACACGCATCCTCACATCAGAGCCAGATCCTTACTCTAAACATAGTGTTATGCTTCCCTTACACATTACTGATCACTTATCCCAACCCTTGCCCTGGCCCAAGCACCAGAACCAGCACATCATTTTATAGTCAACCCCACCAGATGCTTTACCTGAGAAACAATCTTGCACTCACACTCACATCACAGCCAGATGCAAACTCTAACTGAACCCGGTCTACCACATACAATTTCACAAACTCTGATTCCTAACCCAGGCCCAGACACTTGGAAAAAGTCTCTATAATGAATATCGATGTCACCCGTTCCTCACTGTGACACTGTAATTCAATATTGCTGTCGCCCTCACATAAGAGCCGAATCCTGAATGTAACTATAACTGAATCCAGGCCGTACAGCTTACTGAATCTCCAGTTCTAACCAAAGCCCTCTCCTGTTGACTTGATCACTCATGGTCAACATTGGCATCACCCACAGCTCATCGTAAACCTTTCTCTCTCTCTTGCCATCATCCTCACATCAGAACAAGTTTCTTTCTGTAAACGCAGTGCTATCCTACCTGTACACATTACTGAACTCTTAACCCTAACCCTAGCTCTGGAAACTGCTTTGTCCACACACCATCATTTTATTGTCTGCCCCACCAAATCCAAATCCCGAGACACAGTCTTGCAGTGACCCTCACAACACACCAGGACACTAACTCTATCCAAAACCATACCAGCCCCATAAACTTACCAAAACACTGAAACCTAACACTGGCCCTGACAATTAGTACAACCCTACCATAGATATTGGCGTCACCCATATCCCACTGCCAGACTGTAGTTCAATCTCACTGTCTCCCAAACATCAGACCCGAATCTGAAATGTAACCATAACCCTATGCTGTTCGTACAACTTAACGAACCCCAAACCCAATCTTAGCTCTCGCGCATGGACCTGACCCTCACTATCAACATTGGAATCACACAAAGCTCACCGTTAACCTGTCACTCAATGTCACACTCATCCTCACAACCGAAAGGAACCCTTAATAAAAAATAGCTCTATTGTGACCGTACATATTAAAAAACACTTCACCCAAACTCTAGCCCTTGCCACAGCAGAAGACCCGTCACATCATTTTATTTTCAGACCCACCAAATCCTTATACTGAGACACAATCTCGCACTCCCCCTCACTTCACAGGCAGAGCTTAACTCTAACCGCAGGCCTATACCCCTTCCCAAATATTGAACCTTAACACTAGCCATGACTTTTGGAACAGAACAGTACCATGAATATCAGCATCACTCATGTCTCACTGTGACACTGTAATTTAATCTCACTGTCGAACTCACATCAGAGCAAAATCCCATATATAAACGTAATCGTATCCTGCCCATACACACCCCTATCCCTATGTCTAGCACTGGAGTCTGCACTTCACCCTTCAAGGTCAACATCATCGATATCACCCACAGCTCTCCATAAACCTGTCAATCAAACTCACCCTTATCCTCACATCAGAGCCAGAAACTTACTGTAAACGTATCATTATCCTTCCCTTCCACATTACTGAACACTTAGCTCTAACCCCAGTGCTGGATGTAGCACCGGAACCCTAACATCATTTTATTGTCAACACCACCAGATACTTCACCTGAGACACAATCTCTCACTCACCCTCACATCACAGCCGGATGCAAACTCTAACCAAATCCCAGTCAGCCCTGTACACTTTCACAAACACTGAACCCTTACCCAGGCCCTCATTCCTGGAATAGGTCACTACAATGAATATCAACATCAGCCATTTCTCACTGTGACACTATAATTCAATATGCCTGTCGCCCCCACATCAGAGCCGGGACCTAAATGTTACTCTAAACCTTTCTAGCCATACTGCTTACCGACCCTCTAAAGCTAACCCGAGCCTCGTCTGTTGATATACTTACTCATGGTCAATATTGGCATCATCCACAGCTCACCAGAAACCTTCCTCTCAGTGTCGCCTTCACCCTCACATCAGAACAAGATCATTACTGTAAACGCAGTGGAATCCTACTCATGCACATTACTGAACACTTTACTGTAACCCTATCCTTGGAACCTGCATTGTCCACACACCACCATATTTTGGTCTGCCCCACAAAATCTAAATACCGAGACACAATCTTGCACTCACTCCCATATCAAACCAGAACACTAACTACCTGAAACCCTTTCAGACCCATAAACGTACCCAAATACTGAAAGCTAACACTACAGCTGACAGTTAGAACAGACCCTACCCTGGATATCGGTGTCACCCATGTCTCACAGCAACACTGTAGTTCGATCTCTCTGTCGCCCTTACATCAGACCCGAATCCAAAATGTAGCAATAAACCTATCCTGTCCATACAACTTAACGAACCCCTAAGCCAATCCTAGCACTTGCCCATGAACCTGACCTTCACTGTCAACATTGGCATCACCCACAGCTCACTGTTAACCTGTCGCTCAATGTCTCACTCATCCTCACATCAGAGCCATATCCTTAGTGTAAACATAGAACTATCATGCCCGTACATATTATCGAACACATAAGCCAAACCCTAGCACTTGCCACAGCACCAGTCGTTCACATCATTTAGTTTTCAACCCCAAGAAATGCTTAACATGAGCCACAATCTCGCACTCACCCTCACATCACATCAGGATGTAAACTCTAACCAAAACCTGAACAGTGCCGTAAAGCTTCCAAAACACTGAACTCTAACCATAGCCCTGAGACTTGGAACAGAACCTACCAAGTATATCGACGTCACCCATGTCTCACTGTAACACGGTCATTCATTCTCACTGTCACCCTCACATCAGAACCGAATATTAATGTAACCATAAACCTTTCCTAGCTGAACACCTTTTCGAACCACTAAACCTATCCCTAGACCTGGCCCCTGGATATGAATCCTCATAGTAATCTTCGACATCAGCCGCAGCTTATTATAAACCACTCTCTCAATATCGGCCTGTCCCTAACATCAGGGCCACATCCCCACTGTAACCATAGTACTAGATGGCCCATACAAATTACGAACACTTAACCTTGCCCTAGCACTGTCCAATGCTCTGAACTCCACTCCTTCATTTTAGTGTCAGACCACCAAATCCTAAACCTGAGGCATAAACTCGCACACACCTTCACATCATAGCCGGACTCTAACTCAACCCAAAACTGTATCAACCCCATAAACCTACCCAAAAACCGAAACCTAACCCTTTCCCTGACACTTAGAACAGGCCCTATAATGGACATCAACGTCCGCCATGACTCCATGTAACACTGTAATTCAATCTTGCAGTCGTCGTCACATCAGAACCGAATCCAAAATGTAACCATAACCTTATTCTTGCTGTGCAGCTTGACAAACACCTAACCATAACCCTAGATCTTGCTCGTGCCACTGAACCCTCATGGACAACATTGACATCACCGGCAGCTCTCCGTACACCTGTAGCTCTGTGTCACACTCATCCTCACATCAGAGCCAGATCCTTAGTGTAGACATAGAGATATCGTGCCTGTACATATTATCAAACAGTTAACCCTAACCCTAGGCCTTGCCACAGCACCATACTATTCACATCATTTCATTTTCAGCCCTACCATATCCTTATACTGAGACAAAATCTCGCATTCAACCTCATGTCAGAGCCGGACACTAACACTAACCAAAATCCTCTTTTTCCTATACACCTTCCCAAACACTGAACCCTAACCTTCGTCCTGAATTTTGGTACTGACCAGTATCATGAACATCGACATTGCTCATGTCTCACTGTGACACTGAAATTCCATCTCACTGTCGAAATCACATCAGACTGGATACCCATATGTCACTGTTCCACTATCCTGCCCATACAAAATACCGAACCCCTAAACCTAACCCTAGCACTGTACCTTGCATCTGACACTTCCTGGTCAACATTGTCAGTAAAAGAGCTCACCATAAACCTGTCGATCATACTCACACTCATCCTCACATCAGTGCCAGATCCTTACTGTGCACGTAGTACTCTACTCCCTGTACACAGTACCGAACACTTAATCATAACCTTTGATTTGAAACTAGTATCAGACCCATCACATCATTTTATTTTCAGCCCAACCAAGTGCTTAACCTGAGCCACAATCTCGAACTAACCTTCATGTCACAGCACATGCAAACTCTAAATTAAACCCTATCAGCAACATAAACCTTCCCAAACACCGAACTCTAACCATAGCCCTGACTCTTGGTACAGACCCTACCATGGATATCAACGTCACCCATGTCTCACTGTAACACTGTAATTCACTCTCAGGGTCACCGTACCATCAGAACCAAACACTAAATGTAACCATAAGCCTTTCCAGTCTGTAACCCTTTTTGATCCCCTAACCTAATCCTAGACCTGGCCTGTGGACCTGAAACGTCATGATAAACTTTGACATCAGCCACAGCTTGTCATAAGCCTGTCTCTCAATATCACCCTCTCCCGCACATCAGGGCCACATCCTCACCGCAACTGTAGTACTAGATGGCACATACACATTACTGAACACCTAACCCTAACCCTAGGAATGTCCCATGCTATGGACTCCTCACCTTCTTTTTAGTGTCAGTCCACATAATTCTAAACCTTAAGAATAATCTCGCACACACCCTCATATCACAGCCACAACCTAACGTTATCCAAAACTGTATCAGCCCTGTAAACCTACGCATACACTGAACCTTAACCCTAGCCACGAATCTTATAAGAGGCCCTACCAAGGATATGATAACCAAAATGTAACCATAACAATATACTGGCCATAGAACTTAACAATCACCTAACCCGAACCCTAGTTCTTGCCTGTGGACCTGAACCCTCATGGTCAACATTGACTTCACTCACAGCACCTGTCACTCAATGTTGCAAACATCCTCACATCACATCCAGATCCTAGGTGTAAACATAGCGCTATCATTCCCCTTCACATGATGAAACAGTAAACCCTTACCCTAGCCCTTGCCACAGCACAAGACCCTTCACATCATTTTATTTTGAGCCCCACGAAATCCTCATACTGAGACAAAATCTCGCATTCACCCTCACACCAGAGCCAGAACCTAACTCTAAACAAAACACTGGTAGCATCATATACCTTCCCAAACACTGAACAGCAACCTCAGCCTGGGCTTTTGTAACCGACCAGTAACATGAATGTCTATATCACTGATGTCTCACTTAACACTGTAATTCAATCTCTCTGTAGAACTCACATCAGAGACGAATCCCATATGTAACCGTACCCCTATCCTGCCTGTACAAACTACCGAATCCCTAAACCTATTCCTATGACTGTACCATGCATCTGACACTTCATGGTCAATATTGACAACATCCACATCTCACTGCAAACCTGTCGATCATATTCACACTCATCCTCACATAAGAGCCAGATTCATATTATAAACGTAGGGCTATCCTGCTCATACAAGTTACCGAGCACTTAACCCTAGCCCTGGCACTAGCAAGAGACCAGTCACATTATTTTATTTTCAGTCCACCAAATGCTTAACCTGAGCCGAAATCTTGCACTCACACTCACATCACACCCAGACCCTAACTCTATCCAAATTGTGCTAGCCCCATAAATCTACCCAAACACTAAACCCTTTCCTTTGCCCTGAAACATAGAATAGATCCTACCGTGGATATCGACCTCACCCATGACTCACAGTAACCCTGTAGTTCAATCTCGCTGTTGCCCTCACATCAGAACCGAATGGAAAATATAATCATAACTGAATACCGGCCATGCCACTTAGCGATCACCTAACCCTAATCCTAGTTCCCGCCCATGTACCTGACCCCTCATGGTCAATTTTGACATCACCCACAGATCACTGTAAACCTGTCGATCAAACTCACCCTCATCCTCACATCAGAGTCAGATCCTTATGGTAATCGTACCACTATACTTACTGTACACATTAGTGAGCGCTTAAAACTATCGGTAGCCCATGGCCTAGCAGCAGACCCCTCACATCACTTTATTTTTGTCCAAGCACATGCTTAACCTGAGCCACAACTAGCACTCACCCTCACATCACAGCAGGATGCAAAGTCGAAGCAAATACCTATCAGCTTCGTAATCATTCCAAAACACCAAAATCTAACCATAGCCTTGACTCTTGGAAATGACCCTACAATGAATAATGATGTCACCCTTGTCTCACAGTAACACTGTAATTCAATCCCACTGTCACCGTCATATCAGAAGAGAATCCTAAATACAACCATATCCCTTTCCTAGCCTTACACCTTTTCGAACTCCTTAATTTAACAGTAGACCTGGCCTGTGGACCTCAAACGTCACGAAAAACATCAACATCAGAAACAGCTTATTATAAACCAGTCGCTCAATACCTCGCTCTCCGTCAAATCAGGGCCACATCCTCACTGCTACTGTATTGCTAGACGGCCCATACCCATTATCGAACACTTAACCGTAACCCTCTCACTGTCCTATGCTCTGGAGTCCTCACCTTCATTTTAGTATCAGCCCGCCAATACTTAACCTGAGGGATAATCTCACAGTCACCCTCGCATCACAGCCAGACCCTAACTCTATCCAATACCATATTGGAACTGTAAAACTAGGCAAACACCGAACCATGAAACTAGCCCTGTCACTTAGAACCGACCCTAACACAGATATCGACATCACCCATGTCTCACTATAACATGGTAGTTCAATATCGCTGTTGCCCTCACATCAGACCCGAATCTGAGATGTAACCATAACCCTATGCTGGCTGGACAACTTAACAAACACGTAACCCTAACCCTAGCTCTCACCCATGGAAATGAACAATCCCGGTCAACATTGACAACACCCACAGCTCACCATAAACCTTTCAGTCAATGTCGCACTCATCCTCACATCAGAGCCGGATCCTTAGTGTAAACATTGCACTAATGTGCCCGTACATATTAATGAACACTTAACCCTAACCCTAGGTCTTGCCATAGAACCGGACCCTTCACATTATTTTATTTTCAGACTCACCTAGTCCTTTTATTGAGACATAATCTCGTATTCACCCTTGCATTAGAGCCGGACCTTTACTCTAACCATAACCCAATTAGCCCGATACACTTTCACAAACACGGAACCGAACCTTAGCCCTGACTTGTGGAGAAGACCAGTACCATGAATATCGACATCCCTCATGTCTCACTGTAACATTGCAATTCAATCTCACAGTCACACTTACATCAGAACCAACGCCGATATGTAACCATAACTATATGTAAGCACAACCGTACTCGTGCCCATGCAACTTACCGAAACCCTAACACTAACCCTCGCACTGTTCCCTACATCTGACACTTCATGGTCAACAGTGACATCATCCACAGCTCACCGTAAACCTGTAGTTCATACTCACCCTCATCCTCACATCAGAGCCACATCCTTACTATAAACGTAGGACTATGCTGCCCATACACATTAGCGAACACTTAACCCTATCCCTAGCCCTTGCCATAGCACCGGACCCTTCACATCATTTTATTTTCAGCCTCATGTATTCCTTATAATGAGACAAAATCTTGCGTTCACCCTTGCATTAGAGCTGTACCCTAACTCTGAACAAAACCCTATTAGCCCCATACACCTTCCTAATCACCGGTCCCTCACTCTAGCCCTGACTTTTGGAACAGACTACTACCATGAATGTCGACATCCCTCATGTCCCACTGTAACACTGTTGTTCAATGTCAATGTCGAACTCACATCAGAGTCGAATCCCATATGTAACTGAACCCTATCCTCCACGTACAACTTACCAAACCTCTAACCCTAAACCTAGAAATGTACCCTGCATCTGACACTTCATGGTCAAATTTGACATCATGTGCAGCTCACCATAGACCTGATAATCATAATCACACTCATCGACATACCAGAGCCAGATTCTTACAGTAAATGTAGCGATATCTTTCCTGTACACATTCCTGAACACTTAACCCTAACCCTAGCCCTGCCATTACCACCAGACACATTCCAACATTTTATTTTCAGACCCACCAAAAGCTTAACCTGAGCCACAATGTCGTACTCACCCTTACATCACAGCAGGATGCAAACTCTTACCAAAACACTATCAGCTCCGTAAACCTTCTAGTACACCGAAATGTAAGCACAGACGTGACACTTAGAACAGATCCTACCATGGATATCGACGTCACCCATGCCTCACTGTAACACTGTAATTCAATCTCACTGTCACCCTCACATCAGAAGCGAATACTAAATGTAACCATAAACCTTTCATACTCGTAAACCTATATGAACCCCTAAATGTAACCCAAGATATTCAGGCTGTACCGGAAACCTCATGATAAACTTCGACTTCAGCCACAGCTGATCATAAACCTGTCTCTCAATATCGCCCTCCCCCTCATATCAGGGCCACATCATCACTGTAACCATAGGAGCAGATGGCCCGTTCCCCTTACCGATACTTAACCTTAACCCTAGCATTGTCCCATACTCTGGACATCTCACCTACAATTTACTGTCAGCCCACCAATTGCTAAACCTGACACAAAATCTCGAACTCACCCTCACATCACAGCCAGACCCTATCTCTACCCAAATCCATATCGGCACCATAAACCTGCTCAAACACCAAACCCTAACCCTAGCCCTGACTCTTAGAACAGACCATACCATGGATATCTATGTCACCCACGTCTCACTGTAATACTGCTGTTCAATATCGCTGTCGCCCACACATCAGACCGAAATCCGACATGTAACCACAACCATATACTGGCCTTACAAATGAACAAACACCTAAGCCTACCCCTAGCTCTCACCCATGGACATGAATCCTCCTGGTCAACATTGACATCACCCACAGCTCACCGTACACCTGTTCCTCATTGGCGCACTCATCGTCACATCAGAGCCAGATCCTGACTGTAAACATAGCGCTATCATGCCTTTACATATTAAAGAACACTTAACACTAACCCTATCCCTTGCCACAGCACCAGACCCTTCACATGGTTTTATTTTCAGCACCACCAAATCCTTATACTGAGAGAATTATCATATTCACCCTCACATTAGAACCAGAGCCTAACTAACCCAAACCCTGTTAGCCCCATACACCTTTCCAAACACCCGACCCTAACCCTAGCCCTGACTTTTCAAAAATAGCAGTACCATGAATATTGACATCCCTCATGTCTCACTGTAACACTGTAATTCAATCTCACTGCTGACCTCACATCAGAATTGAAGTCAATATGTAGCCATAACCCTATCGTGGCCCATACAAGTTTCTGAACCCCTAACACTAACACTAGCACTGTACCCTGCATCTGACACTGCATGGTCAACTTTGGCGTCATCCACAGCTGAACGTAAACCTGTTGATCATACTCATCCTCATCCATACATTAGAGGCTGATCCTTACTGTACACATAGATCCTGCCATACACATTACCGAACACTTAACCCAATCCAGCCCTAACTGGCACCAGACCCATCACATCGTTTTATTTTAAGCACCACCAAACTTTTAACCTGAGCCACAGTCTCAAACTCACAGTCACATCAAAGCAGGATGCAAACTTAACCAAAACTCTATCAGCGCCATTAACCTTCTCAAACACTGAACTCTATAAATAGCCCTGACTCTTGGAACAGAGCCTACCATGGATATCAACATCACCTTTGTCTCACTGTAACAGTTTAATTCAATCTTACAGTCACCCTCACATCAGGACCGATATGTAAATGTAACAATAACCTTTCCCAACCCGTATACCATTTCGAGACCCTAAACCTAAACCTTGACTTTGACCCTGGACATGAAACCTCATTATAAACATCGACAACAGCCACAGCTTATCATAAACCTGTCCCTCAATATCACCTTCTCCCACACATCAGGGCCACATCTTCACTGTTACTATATGGCTAGACGGCCTGTACCCATTATTGAACACTTAACATGATCCCTAGCACTGTCCCATGCTCTGGACTCCTCACCTTCATTTTAGCATCAGTCCAACAAATCTCAACCTAAGGGTTAAACTCGCACTCACACTCACATCACAGCGAGAACCTAACTCTACCCCAAACTGTATCAGCTCCGTAACGTACCCGATCACCGAACCCTAAACATAGCCCTGCCCTATCACTTTGCATGGACTCTATCATGAGTATCAACGTCACCCGTGTCAAACTGTAACACTTATGTTGAATCTCGGTGTCTCCGTCACATCAGACCCGAATCAAAAATGTAACCATACAACTTAACAAACACCTAACGCTAACCCTAGCTCTCGCTTGTGGACCTGAACCCTCATAGTCAACATTGCCATAATCCACAGATCACCATAAAATTGTCGCTCAATGTCACACTCATCCTCACCTCAGAGCCAGATCCTTATTGTTAACATAGAGCTATTGTGCCAGTACATATTAACGAACACTTAACCCTAACCCAAGCCCTTGCCTCTGCACCAGAACCTTAACATCATTTATTTTATTTTCCGTCCCAACAAATCCTTATACTGAGACAAAATCTCGCACTCACCCTCACATCACAGCAGGATGCAAACTCTAAATGAAACCCTACCAGTGCCATAAACCTTCCCAAACACCGAACTCTAACCAAAATCTTGAGTCATGGAATAGACCCAACCATTGATATTGACGTCACCCTTGTGTCACTGTAACACTGTAATTCAATCTCATTGTCAACCTGACATCAGAATTGAATTCTAAATGCAGCGTAACCCTTACCTAGCTGTACACCTTTGCAAACCACTAGACCTTAACCTAGACATTTTCCCTGGACATGAAACCTCCAGGTAAACTTCGACATCAGCCACACCTTATCATAAACCTGTCATTCAATATCGCCTTCTCCTTCACATCAGGGCCACATCGTCTCTGTAATCTTATTACTAGTCTGCCTGCACCCATTACCGAATGCTTATTCCTAACCTTGGCACTGCCCCATGCTCTGGACACCTCACCATCATTTCCTTGTCAGCTCACAAAATTATAAACCTCAGGCATAATCTCTCAATCTCCCCAACAAAAGATCAAGACCCTAATTCTATCCAAGGCAGTATCAGCCCCATAAACATACAAACTGACAGAACCCTAAAGCCAGCCCTGACACTTTGAATAGACCATACAGTACACCCCATTCCTCTCCATTATAAAATATTTTACTCCATTCCCCAATATTCCAGCACATTGCTTTGCTTTACATTTCGGCATATGAGTCACCATTCGCATCCAAACCACTCTGCAGGGCCTTTATTATGTCACACTACAGCTGATTCCACTCCATTCTGCAACATTGCACTCCATTCCACAACATTCCAAAACATTCTATTGCGTTCCATTCTCCCAAAGTATGCTCCATTTTCTTCCAAACAACTCAAGAACTTCGCATTGTGTCACTTCACATGCCTTTCCTCTCCATTCCACAAGATTCTACTCCATTCTCCAACATTCCAACAAGTTCTACCGATTTCCACTGTGGCAAACTGGGCACATTCTTATCCAGAAATCCGTGTAACTCTGTTGCGTCACATTCTACCACGATCCACTCAATATCATAGCATGGCACTCCACTGTGAAACATTCCGCCACATTCCATTGCATTCCATTATGAACAAGTAGGCCCACTATCCTCCAAACCATTCAGGAACAGCATATTGCGTCAGTTAATATGAATATCCACACAATTCCTCAAGGTTCAACTGCATTCCAAACATTCCACTGCGTACCATTGCACTCCGTTGTTACAAAGAGGTCAACGTTCTGTAAAAAACTCTCTGGAAGCCTCTATTGCATCACATTGCACCCCACTACACTCCGTTTCACAACTTCCACTATATTCCGCAACATTCCACCATGATCTATTACGTTCGGTTCCATCAAGCATTGCTGCATTCGCTTCCAATTCACTCCAGAACCCTTGATTGCATCCACAACATTGCACTCCATCCCAAAACAGTCCACCGTGTTCTATCGCGTTCCATTCTGCAAAGGAATGCTCCACTCTTTTCCAAAAGAATCAGAAACCGTGTATTAAGTCACATTACACCGCATTGCACTCTATTCCTCAACTCTCCACTTCATTTTGCAACATTACACAATGTCCTTCTGCATTCCATTCCTACAAAGAAGGCTCGATTCACTTCCAAACCATTAAGGACTGCCTATTGCATCACATCAAATGCCATTCCAGTCCATTCTCCAAGATTCTACACCAATCCACAACATTCCACCTCATTTAATTGCATTCTCTTCTGTGAAAAAATGCTCTATTCCTTTCCATACCGATGAGGAACACTGTACTGCGTCAATTTTCACATGATTTCATTCCATTTCACAATATTGTACTCCATTCCTGAACATCTTACCGTGTTCTGTGGCATTCCTTTCAATCAAAGAGAGCTCCATTTGCATCGAGACCATTCAGGATCTCTATACAGTGTCACGTTACACACGCTTCTACAGCAAATCTACAAAATTGCACTTAACTCCACAAAATTCCACAACGTTCTAAAGTGTTCCATTCTATTAAAGAAGGATACATTCATCTTCAAACAATCTCTAATTCTCTACTGCATCACAGTGTACCCCATTCCACTCCATTACACAACATTTTACTCCTTTCCCCTACATTCCATAACATTCCTTTGCCTTACGTTCTCTCAAAGGAGGCACCATTTGCTTACAAACCGCACTGGAGACGTTTATTATGTCACATTACAGCCGACTCCATTCGAATGCACATTATTGCCCTCCATTCCACCACATTCTACAACATTGTAACGCGTTTCATTCTGTAAAAGAAGGCTGCACTCTTTTCCCAAAGAATCAGATACCGTCTATTAAGTCACATTACACACCATTACAATCCATTCTTCAACTCTCCACTTCATTTCGCTGCAATGCACAATGTTCTTTTGCGATCCATTCCTACAAAGAGTGCTCTTTTCACTTCCAACCCATTTAGGACTGTCTATTACATCACATCAAATGCCATTCCAGTCCATTGCCCAAGTTTCAACTCGATTCCACAACATTCCACCACGTTCCATTGCATTTCATTCTGTGAAAAAAACCTCCATTCCTTTCTAATCCGATGAGGATCACTCTACCGCGTCACTTCACACACGATTCCAGTCCATGTCACAACATTGTAATCCATTCCTGAACATCTCACCGTGTTCTGTGGCGTTCCATTAAATCAAAGACAGCTCCCTTTTGCGGCAAGACCGCTCAGGAACTCTAAACTGTGTCACACTACATGCGATTCAACACTTAATCAACAAAATTGCACTTAACTCCTCAAATTTCCACTACGTTCTAGAGCGTACCATTCTGTCAAAGAAGGATCCATTCAACTCCAAAGCAATCTCTAACTCTCTTCTCTGTCTCGGTGTACCCCACTCCACTCCATTCCACAACATTTTACCAAATTCCCCTATATTCCAGCATATTCCTTTGCTTCACATTCTCGCAGTGAGGCACTGTTCTCATCCAACCCGCACTGGAGATCTTTATTATGTCACATTACAGCAGATTCCACTCGAATCCACAACATTGCAATCCATTCCACAACATTCCACCACGTTGTATCGCGTACCATTCTGCAAAAGAAGCTCCACTCTTTTCCAAAAGAAACCGTCTATTAAGTAACATTACACCCCACTACACTCCATTCCTCAACGTTCCACTTCATTTTGCAACATTCCACAATGTCCTTCTGTATTCCATTCCTACAAAGAAGGCTCGATTCACTTCCAACCCATTAAGGACTCTCTATTGCATCACATCAAATGCCATTCCAGTCCATTCTCCAAGATTCTACTCCATTCCACAACGTTCCATGGCATTCCATTGTGTGAAAAAAAATCTCCATTCCTTTCCAAACGAATGAGGATCACTCTACTGCGTCACTTTACACATGATTCCAGTCCATTTCACAACACTGTACTCCATTCCTGAACATCTCATCATGTTCTGTGGCGTTCCATTCAAAGAGAGCCCCATTTGCATCAAGAACGCTTTGCAACTCCATACTGTGTCACATTACATACGCTTCTATACCAAATCTACAAAATTGCACTTAACTCCACAAAATTCCACCACGTTCTATAGTGTTCCATTCTGTCAAAGAAGGATCCATTCATGTCCAAAACAATCTCTAACTCTCTACTGCATCACAGTGAACCCCATTACAGTCCATTCCACAACATTATACTCCATTCCCCAATAATCCAGCACATTGCTTTGCTTAACATTCTCTCAAAGGAGGCATCATTCGCTTCTAAACCGCACTGGAGACCTTTATTATGTCACATTACAGCGGATTCCACTCCAATCCACGACATTGCCCTCCATTCCACGACACTCCACCTCGTTCTATTGCGTTGTATTCTGCAAAAGAAGGCTCCACTCTTTTCCCAAAGAATCAGAAACCGTCTATTAAGTCACATTACACCCCATTACAGTCCATTCCTCAACTCTCCACTTCATTTCGCTAAAATCCACAATGTTCTTTTGCATTCCATTCCTGCAAAGAAGGCTCGATTCACTTCCAACCCATTAAGGACTGTCTATTGCATCACATCAAATGCCATTCCATTCCATTCTCCAGGATTCTACTCCATTCCACAACATTCCACAACATTATACTCCATTGCCTAATATTCCAGCACTCTCCTCAGCTTTACGTTATCGAAAAGGAGGCACCATTCGGTTCAATCCACCCTGGAGACATTTATTATGTCGCATTACAGACAATTCCCCTCCGATACACAAAATTGACCTCCATTCCACGATATTCCACCACTTTCTATAGCGTTTCATTCTGCAACAGAAGGCTCCACTCTTCTCCCAAAGAATCAGAAACCATCTATTAAGTCAAATTACACCACATTACACTCCATTCCTCAACACTCTACTTCATTTCGTTACATTCCACAATGTCTTTTTGTGTAACATTTCTACAAAGAAGGCTCGATTCACTTCCAACCCATTCAGGACTGTCTACTGCATCACGTCAAATTCCATTAACGTCCATTCTCCAAGACTCTACTCCATTCCAAAAAATTCTCTTCCGAACCGCACTGGAGACATTTATTATGTCACGTTACAGCTGCTTCCATTCCAATGTACAACATTGCCCTCCATTCCGTGTCATTCCATCACGTTCTATCGCATTCCATTCTGCAAAAGAAGGCTCCACTCTTTTCCCAAGGAATTAGAAACCATCTATTAAGTCACATTACACCACATTACACTCCACTCCTCAACTCTCCAGTTCATTTCGCTCCAATCCACAATGTTCTTTTGCGTTCCATTCCTACAAAGAAGGTTCAATTCACTTCCAACCCATTAAGGACTGTCTATTACATCACATCAAATGCCATTCCAGTCCATTATCCAAGATTCTACTCCATTCCACAACATTCCACCATGTTCCATTGCATTCCACTGTGTGAAAAAAAGGTCCATTCCTTTGCAAACCGATGAGGAACAATCAACTGCCTTACTTTTCACATGATTCCAGTCCATTTCACAACATTGTGCTCAATTCCTGAATATCTCACCGTGTTCTGTGACACTCAATTCAATCAGAGAGAGCTCCTGTTGCGTCGAGACCACTCATGAACTCTGCACTGTGTCACGTTACATACCCCTCTACACCAATCTGCAAAATTGCACTTAACTCTATAAAATTTGACCACGTTCTATAGCATTCCATTCTGTCAAAGAAGGATCCATTTATCTCCAAAAGTATCTCTAACTCTCTACGGCGTCACAGTGAACCCCATTCCACACAATTCCACTACATTTTACTCCATTCCTCAACATTCCAGCACATTCCTCTGCTTCACATTGTCAAAAGGAGGCACCATTCTCATCAAAACCGCAGTGGAGACACTTATTATGTCACATTACAGCCGATGCCACTCCAATCCACAACATTGCCCTCCATTTCACGACATTCCAAACGTTCTATCGCGTTCATTCTGCAAAAGAAGGCTACAGTCTTTTCCCAAATAAACATAAACCGTCTTCTAAGACACATTACAACCCATTGCACTCCATTCCTCAACTCTCCACTTCATTTCACAACATTCTATAGTGTTCTTTTGTGTTCCGTTCCTACAAAGAAGTCACGTTTCACTTCCAACCAATTAAGGACTGTCCATTGCATCACATCAAATGCCATTCCATTCCATTCTCCAGGATTCTACTACATTCCACAACATTCCACCACGTTCCATTGCATTCCATTCTGTGAAAAAAAGCTCCGTTCCATCCAGACCAATGAGGAACACTCTACTGAATCACTGTACACTAGATTCCAGTCATTTTCGCAATATGGTACTCCATTCCTGAACATGTCACCGTGCTCTGTGGCATTCCATTCAATCAAATAGAGCTCCAGTTGCGTGGAAACCACTCAGGAACTCTATACAGTGTCACATTACGTGCGATTCTACACAAAATATACAAGCTTGCACTTAACTCCACAAAAATCCAGCACTTTCTATAGCATTCCATTCTGTCAAAGAAGGATCCATTCACCTCCAAAACAATCTCTAACATTGTACTGCGTCACAGTGTAACAATTCCACTCCATTCCACAACATATTACTCCATTCCCCAATATTCCAGCATATTCTTTTGCTTCACATTGTCGCCAAGGAGGCACCATTCGCTTCCAAACTACACTGGACACATTTATTGTGTCACATTACAGCCGATTCCACTCCAATCCACAACATTGCCCTCGATTCCGCGACATTTCACCACGTTCAATCACGTTCCATTCTGCAAAAGAAGGGTCCACTCTTTTCCCAAAGAATCATAAACCGTCCATTAAGTCTCATTACAACCCATTCCCCTCCATATCTCAACTCTCCATTTCACGTCACTACAATCCACAATGTTCTTTTCCATTCAATTCCTGCAAAGAAGGCTCGATTCACTTGCAACCTATTAAACACTGTCTATTGCATCACATCAAATGCCATTCCAGTCCATTGTCCAAGTTTCAACTCGATTCCACAACATTCCACAACGTTCAATTGCATTCCATTCTGTGAATAAAACCTCCATTCCTTTCCAATCTGATGAGGAACACGACTGCATCGCTTTACACACGATTCCAGTAAATGTCACAACATTGTGCACCATTCCTGAATATCTCACCGTGTTCTGTTGCGTACATTAAATCAAAGACAGCTCCATTTGCACCGAGACCGCTCAGGCAGTCTAACCTGTGTCACATTACATGTGATTCAACACTTTATCAACAACATTGCACTTAACTCCTCAAATTGCCAGCATGTTCTACAGCGTTCCATTCTGTCAAAGAAGGATCCATTCAAATCCAAAACAATCTCCAACTCTACTGCGTCACATTGTATCCCATTACACAACATTTTACTCCATTCCACAATATTCCAGCACATTCATTTGCTTTACATTCTCTCAAAGCGGGCACCATTCGATTCCAAACCAGTCTGCAGACCTTTATTATGTCACACTACAGTGGCTTTCACTCCATTCCACAACATTGCCCTCCATTACACAACATTTCATCACGTTCCTTTGCATTCTATTCTGTCAAATAAGGCTCAATTCGTTACCAAAACAATCAGGAACACTGTACTGAGTCACATTACAGACGATTCCCGTCTATTTAAGAACATTGCATTTTCTGAACATCTCAATATGTTCTGTGGCATTACATTCCATTAAAGAGCGCTCCATTTTTTGACAGACCATGGAGGAACTCAATATTGTGTCACAATGCACACGATTCTACACCAATCTGCAAAATTGCACTTATCTGCACAAAATTACACCACGTTCTGTTGCGTTCCATTCTGTCAAAGAATGTTCCATTTGCTTCCAAAGAATTCACGAACTTCATATTGTGTCACTTCACATGCCATTCCTCTCCATTCCACAAGATTCTACTCCATTCCCCAACACTCCAACAAGTTCTACTGAGTTCCATTGTGACACAGTAGGCACCATTCTAATCCAAACAACCCAGGAACTCTCTGTTGCATCACATTCCACCACGTTCCACTCAATAACACAGCATGGCATTCCATTGTGCAACATTCCGCCACATTCCATTGCATTCCATTATGTAAAAGAAAGCCCGATAGCTTCCAAACCATTCAGGAACAGCTATTTGCGTCAATTCACATGCCATTCCAAACAATTCCTCAAGATTCTACACCATACCAAACGTTCCACTTCATTCTACTGCATTACATTGTTACAAAGAGGGCACAGTTCTCTAAAAAACTCTCAAGAATCCGCTTTTGCATCACACTGCACCCATGACACTCCATTTCACAAGCTTCCACTCTATTCCACAACATTCCACCATGTTCTATTACGTTCAATCGCACCAAGCAAAGCAGCGTTCGCTTCTAAATCACTCCATAACCGTTTATTGCACCACATTAAAACAGATTCAACTCCATTCCACAACATTGCACTCCATCCCACAACACTCCACCGTTTTCTACCGCTTCCGTTCTTCAAAAGAAGCCTCCACTCTTTTCCCAAATATTCAGAAACCATTCTATTGCGTCATATTTCACCACATAACACTTCATTCAACGACTCTCCACTTCATTTCACAGCATTTCACAATGTCCTTTTGCCTACCACTCAGAAAAAAAAGGCTCCATTCACTTCCAACCCATTTAGGACTCTCTACTGCATCACATCAAATGCCACTGCAGTCCATTTTGCAAGATTCCACTTCATTCCAGAAAATTCCACGATGTTCCATTGCATTCCATTCTGACAAAATAGGCTTCTTTCCTTGCCATACCAATGAGGAGCACTCTACTGCGTCACTTTACACACGATTCCAGTCCATTTCACAACATTGTACTCCATTCCTGAACATCTATCCATGTTCTGTGGTGGTCCGTTACATCAAAGAGAGCTCCATTCTTTCCAGACCACTCAAGAACTGTATATTGTGAAACAGTACAAGCGATTCTACAAAAATATACGAATTTGAACTTACCTCCACAAAAGTTCACCAAGCTCTGTACCATTCCCTTCTGTCAAAGAAGGATCCATTCATTTCCAAAACAATTTGTACAACTCTATTGGATCACATTACTCTCCATTCCACTCCATTCCACAACATTTCACCCCATTCCCAAATATTCCAGCACATTCATTTGCTCTACATTCGATCAAAGTAGACACCATTACGTTCTTTAGCACTCTGAAGACCTTTATAATGTCACATCATAGCCGATTCCAATGCATCCCACATTTCTCTCCATTCCAAAGCATTCCACCATGTCCTATTCGATCCATTCTGCCAAAAAAAGCTCCATTTGCTTCCAAACAATTCACGAACTTCCTATTTTGTCACTTCACATGACATTCCTCTCCATTCCACAAGGATCGACTCCATTCGCCAACATTCCAACAAGTTCTACTGAGTTCCATTGTGATAAAGTAGGCACCATTCTTATCCATACAACCCAGGAAGTCTCTGCTGCGTCATATTACAGCACGTTCCACTCAATACCACAGAATTGCACTCCATTGTGCAACATTCCACCTTATTCGTTTGCATTCCATTCTGTAAAAGAAGGCCCCTTTGCTTTCAAACCGTACAGTAACAGCCTTTTGCGTCAATTCACACCCCATTTCACACGATTCCACAAGATTGTTCTCCAGTCCATTCATTCCACTATGTTCATTTGCATTCCATTGTGACAAAAAACACCAATGTCTACAAAATTCGCAAAAACCCTCTATTGAATCACATTATAACCAATTACACTCCAGTTCACAAACTTCCACTCTATTTTGCAACATTCCGCTGCTTTCTATTACGTTCCATTATGCCAAGCAAGGCTGCATTCACTTCCACATCAATCTGGAAACCTTTTCTGCACCACTAACTCTAACTGAAATGCTATCAGCACCAAAATCTTTCCCAAACACCAAACCCTACACCGGCCCATGAGTTTTGTAACAGACCAGAACGATGAATATCAACATCTCTACATCCCTCATATCTCACTGCAACACTGTATTTCAATCTCACTGTCGAACTCACATCAGAGTGGTAATCCATATGTAACAGTTACACTATCGGGCTGTTACAACATAACAAACACCTAACCGTTACCCTAGAACTGTACCGTGCATCTGACTCTTCATGTTCAACATTGACTTCACTCACAGCTGTTACAACATAACAAACACCTAACCGTTACCCTAGAACTGTACCGTGCATCTGACACTTCATGTTCAACATTGACTTCACTCACAGCTCACTGTAAACCTGTCGATCATACTCAAGCTCATTCTCACATCAGAGACAGGATCTTACTGTAAACGCATTTCTACCCTGCCCATACACATTACCAAACACTTAACCTTATCCCAAGCCCAGGACTAGCACCAGACCCCTCACATCATTTAATTTTCTGCCCCACCAAATGCTTAACCTGAGACAAAATTTCGCACTCACCCTCACATCACAGCAGGCTGCAAACTCTAACAGAAACATTAGCAGTGCCATAAACTTTTATCAACACCGAATTCTAACCATAGCCCTGAGTCTTAGCACAGACCCTACCATGGATATTGATGTCACTCATGTCTCACTGTTCACTGTAATTCATTCTCACAGTCACCCCGACATCAGAACCGAATACTAAATGTATCCATAACACTTTTCTGGGTTTGCACTATTTCAAACACCTAATCCTAAACCTAGACCGGGCCCCTGGAGCTGAAATCTCATCATAAACTTCAACATCAGCCACAGCTCATCATAAACCTGTCTCTCAATATCGCCCTCTTCCTCACATCGGGGCCACATACTCACTGTAACTGTAGTACCAGGCGGCCCGTACCCATTACCGAACAAGCAACCCTAAACATAGCACTGTCTCATGTTCTGGACTCCTAACCTATATTTTAGTGTTAGCCAAACTAATCCTAAACCTGAGGTATAATCTAGTACTCACCCTCCCATCACAGCCAGACCGTAACTCTACCCTAAACCATATTAGCCCTGTAAAACTACCCACACAATGAAACCTAACCCTAACCTTGACACTTAGAACCGACCGTAGCATGGATATAGACGTCACCCATGTCTCACTGTAACACTGTATTTCAATCTCACTGTCGCCCTCCCAGCAAAACCAAATCAGAAATGCAACCAGTACCGTATACTGGCCGTGAAACTGTGCGAACACATAACCCAACCCTAGATCTTGCCCGTGAACATGAACACTCATGGTCAACATTGACATCACCCGCAGCTCACAGTAAACCTGTCGCTCAGTGTCACTCTCATACTCATATGAGAGCCAGATCTTCAGTGTAAACATAGTGCTATAATTCCCATACATATTAACGAACACTTAACACTAACCCTAGCACTTGCACAGCACCAGACACTTCACATCATTTTATTTTCAGAACCAACAAATTCTTATACTGAGACAAAATCTCGTATTTACCCTCAATTCAGAGCCGGACTCTGAGTCTAACCAAAACCCTTTTGGTCTCATACACCTTCATATACACTGAACCTTATCCCTAACCCTGACTTATTGAACAGAGCAGTACCATGAATATTGACATCCCCCATGACTCACTGCAATACAGTAATTTAATATCACTGTCCAACTCACATCAGAGCCATATCCCATTTGAAATCGTAACACTATCCTGCCCATAAAGCATATTGAACTTCTTAACCTAACCCTAGCACTGTACCCTGCACCTGACACTTCATGGTCAACATTGTCATCATCCACAGCTCACCATAAACCTGTCGATCATAGTCAACACTCATTGTCACATCAGAGCCAGATCCTTACTGTAAACATAGAACTATCCTGCCCTTACACATTTCCGAACACTTAACCATAAACCTAGCTCAGCACTAGCACCAGACCTGTCACATCATTTTTATTTACAGTCTCACCAAATGCTTAACCTGAGCCACTCACCCTCACATCACAGCAGGATTCAAAGTCTAACTGAATCCTTTTCAGCGCCATAATACCTCCCAAACACTGAACTCTCAGCATAGCCCTGACTCTTGGAACATACCATACCATGGATATCGACGTCACCCATGTCTCACTGTAACAATGTAATTCAATCTCACTTTCAGCCTCACAACATAACCGAGAACTAAATGTATTCATAACCCTTTCTTACACGTACACCTTTTCAAACCCATAAAACTAACCCTAGACAATGCCCCTGCACCTAAAACCTCATGATAAACTTCGACATCAGCCACAGCTTATCATACACCTGTCTCTCAAAATCGCCCCCTACCTCATATCAGGGCCACATCCTCACTGTAACTGTAGTACTAGATTTCACATACGCATTTCCAAACACTTGACCCTTACCCTAAGACTGTCCCATGCTCTGAACTCCTCACCTTAATTTTAGTATTAGCCTCCCAAATCCTAAATCTGTGGCATAATCACGCATTCACGCTCACATCATAGCCAGACCCTAACTCTACCGAAAATCGTATTAGCTCCATAAACCCTCCCAAACACCAAAACCCTAATCCTAGCCCTGACACATAGAATGTTCCCTAACATGGATATCGATGCCACCTCTTTCTCTCTGCAATACAATAGTTCAATCTCACTGTCACACACACATCAGACACGAAACCGAAATGTAACCATAACCGTACACTTGCAGTACAAGTTAACGAACACCTAACCCTAGCACTAGCTCTCATGTGTAGTCCTGAACCCTCCTGGTGAACATTGACATCACCCACAGCTCACCGTAAACCAGTCGCTCAATGTTGCACTCATCTTCACATCAGAGGCAGACCCTTAGCTTAAACACAGCGCTATCGTGCCTGCACATAATTATGAACACTTAACCCAAACCCTAGCCCGTGCCACAGCACCAGAACCTTCACATCGTTTTATTTTTAGTCCCACAAGATCCTTATACTGAGACACAGTCTTGTACTCACCCTCCCATCAGAACTGTAACCTAACTCTAAAACCCTATTTGCGCCATACACCTTCCCAAACCCCAAACCCTAAACAAAGCCCTGACTTTTTGAACAGACCAGGACCATTAAATCGACTTCCCTCACGTTTCACAGTTCCACTGCAATTCAGTCTCGCTGCCGTACTCACATCAGAGCCAAATCCCATACATAACCATATCCCTTTCCTGCTCATACAACTTTCCGAATGCCTAGCTCTAACCTTAGCACTGTTTCCGGCAACTGACCCTTCATGGTCCACGTCGACTTCACCCACAGCTCTCCATTAAACCGTCTATCAAACTCACACTCCTCCTCACATCAGAACCAGATCCTTACTCTAATCATAGTGTTATCCTTCCCTTGCACATTACCGATCACTTATCCCAACCCTTGACCTGGCTCAAGCACCAGACCCAGCACATCATTTTGTAGTCAACCAAACCAGATGCTTTACCTGAGAAATAATCTTGTACTCACACTCACATCACAGTCGGAAGCAAACTCTAACTGAACCCCGGTCTACCCTGCACAATTTTACAAAAAATGAACCCTAACCCAGGCCCAGACACTTGGAAAAAGTCTCTACCATGAATATCGATGTCACCAATTTCTCACTGAGACACTGTAATTCAATATTGCTTTTGCCCTCACATAAGAGCCAAATCCTAAATGAAACTATAACTTTATCAAGGCCATACAGCTTACCGAACCTCTAACTTTAACCCGAGCCCTCGCCTGTTGACATGATCACTCATGGTCAACATTGGCATCACCCACAGCTCATCAGAAACCTTTCTCTCTATCTCGCCATCATCCTCACATCAGAACAAGTTTCTTATTGTAAACGCAGTGCTATCCTACTCGTACACATTACCGAACTCTTAACCATAACCCTAGCCTGGAATCTGCTTTGTCCACACACCCTAATTTTATGGTCTGCCCCAACTAATCCAAATTCTGAGACACAGTCTTGCAGTCACCCTCACATCACACCAAGACACTAACTCTAAACAAAACCATACCAGCCCCATAAACTTACCAAAACACTGAAATCTAACACTGGCCCTGACAATTAGAACAAAGCCTACCATGGATATATTCCTCACCCATATCCCACTGCAAGACTGTAGTTCAACCTCAGTGTCACCCAAACATCAGACCCGAATCTGAAATGTAAGCATAACCCTATGCTGTTCGTACAACTTAACGAACCCCTAACCCAATCTTAGCTCTCGCCTATGACCTGACCATCACTGTCAACATTGGCATCACCCACAGCTCACCGTTAACCTGTCACTCAATGTCACACTTATCCTCACATCAGAAACAGATCCTTAATGTAAACCTAGCACTATTGTGCCCGTACATATTAAAGAACACTTCACCCAAACCCTAGCCCTTGCCATAGCAGAAGACCCTTCACATCATTTTATTTTCAGACCCACCAAATTCTTATACTGAGACACAATTTCGCACTCCCCCTCACATCACAGGCAGAGCTTAACTGTAACTGAAACCCTATCAGCCGCATACCCCTTCCCAAATACCGAACCCTAACACTAGCCATGATTTTTGAAACAGAACAGTACCATGATTATCAGCATGATGCATGTCTCACTGTAACACTGTAATTTAATCTCACTGTCGAACTCACATCAGCGCGGAATCCCATATATAACCCTAATCGTATCCTGCCAATACACCTTACAGACACCTTTTACTATCTCTAGACTGGAGTCTGCGCCTCACCCTTCAAGGTCAACATAATCGATATCACCCACAGCTCTCCAAAAACCTGTCAATCAAACTCACCCTCATCCTCACATGAGAGCCAGAAAGTTACTGTAAACATATCATTATACTTCCCTTCCACATTACCAAACACTTTCCTCTAACCCTAGTCCTGGCCGTAGCACCAGAACACTCACATCATTTTATTGTCAACACTACCAGATACTTCAACTGAGACACAATCTCTCACTCACCCTCACATCACAGCCAGATGCAAATTCTAACCAAATCCCAGTCAGCCCTGTACACTTTCACAGACACTGAACCCTTACCCAGGCCCTGATTCTTGGAAGAGGCCGCTACCATGAATAACCACATCACCCATTTCTCACTGTGACACTGTAATTCAATATCACTGTGGCCCTCACATCACAGCCAGATCCTAAATGTTACTCTAAACCTTTCTAGCCATACTGCTTACCGATCTTCTACCTCCAACCCGAGCCTCGCCTGTTGACATACTCACTCATGGTCAACAATGGCATCATCCAGAGCTCACCAGAAGCCTTTCTATCAGTCTTGCCTTCATCCTCACATCAGAACCAGATCCTTACTGTATACACAGTGCTATCCTACTCATGCACATTACTGAACACTTTATTGTAACCCTATCCCTGGAACCTGCATTGTCCACACACCACCATATTTTGGTCTGCCCCACCATATCCAAATACCAAGACACACTCTTGCACTCACACCCATATCAAACCAGGACACTAACTCTAACTGAAACCCTTTCAGACCCATAAACCTACACAAACACCGAATGCTAACACAACAGTTGACAATTAGAACAGACCCTACCCTGGATACTGGCGTCACCCATGTCTCACTGCAATACTGTAGATCAATCTCACTGTCGCCCTTACATCAGACCCGAATCCAAAATGTAGCCATAATTCTATCCTCTCCATACAACTTAGTGAACCCCTACACCATTCCTACCACTTGCCCAAGGACCTGACCTTCAATGTCAACGTTGGCATCACCCACACCTCACCGTTAACCTGTCGCTCAATGTCTCACTCATCCTCACATCAGAAGCATATCCTTAGAGTAAACATAGCACTATCATGCTCATACATTTTATCGAACACATAATCCAAACCCTAGCACTTGCCACAGCACCAGCCCTTCACATTATTTTATTTTCCTCCCCAAGAGATGCTTAACATGAGCCACAATCTCGCACTCACCCTCACATCGCATCAGGTTGTAATCTCTAAGCAAAACCCTAACAACACCGTAAAGCTTCCAAAACGCTGAACTCTAACCATAGCCTTGACACTTGGAACAGACCCTACTAAGTATATTGACGTCACCCATGTTTCACTGAAACACGGTATTCATTCTCACTGTCACCCTCACATCAAAATTGAATGCTAAGTGTACCCATAAACCTTTCTTATCCGTAAACCTTTTCGAACCACTAAACCAAACCTAACCCTGGATCTGGCCCCTGGACATGAAAACTCGTAGTAAACTTCGACATCAGCCACAGCTTATTACAAACCACTCTCTCAATACCACCCTGTCTCTAACATCAGGACCACATCCCCACTCTAACCATAGTACTAGATGGCCCATACAAATTACCGAACACTTAACCATACCCTAGCACTGTTCAATGCTCTAAACTCCTCTCCTTCATTTTAGTGTCAGACCACCAAATCCTAAACCTGAGTCATAATCTCGCACACACCTTCACATCACAGCTCGACACTAACTCAACCCAAAACTGTACCAGCCCCATAAACCTACCCCAAAACCGAAACCTAACCCTTTCCCTGACACTTAGAACAGGCCCTACCATGGACATCAACGTCCGCCATGACTCCATGTAACACTGTAGTTAAATCTCGCAGTCGTCGTTACATCAGAACCAAATCCATAATATAACCACAATATTATTCTGGCCATATAGCTTTACAAATACCTAAACATAACCCCAGATCTTGCCGGTGCACCTGAACCCTCATGGTCAACATTGACATCACCATCAGCTCACCGTACACCTGTTGTTCTGTGTCGCACTCATCCTCACGTCAGAGCCAGATCCTTAGTGTAACCATAGTGATATCGTGCCTATATATGTTATCAAACACTTAACCCTAACCCTAGGCCTTGCCACAGCACCAGACTCTTCACATCATTTTATTTTCAGCCCCACCACATCCTTATACTGAGACAAAATCTCGCATTCACCCTCACACCAGAGCCAGACCGTAACTCTAAACAAATCACTATTAGTATCATATACGTTCCCAAACACCAAACCCTAACCACAGCCAGGACTTTTGTAACAAACCAGCACCATGAATATCAATATCACTGATGTCTCACTGTAACACTCTAATTCTATCTCACTGTCGAACTCACATCAGAGATGAATCCCTTATGTAACCGTACCCCTATCCTGCCTCTACAACTTACCGAATCCATAACCGTATCCCTCGGACAGTACCATGCATATGACAGTACATGGTCAACATTGACAACATCCACAGCACACCGCAAACCTCTCGATCATAATGAAACTCATCCTCACATAAGAGCCAGATTCTTACTATAATCGTAGCACTATCCTGTCTGTAAACATTACCAAACACTTAACCCTAGCCCTGACACTAGCAAGAGACCTATCACATCATTTTATTTTCAGCCCCACCAAATGCTTAACCTGAGCCAAATCTTGCACTCACACTCACATCACAGCCAGACCATATCTCTACCCAAATTGGGCTAGACCCGAAATCTACCCAAACACTAAACCTTTTCCGTTGGCCTGACACTAAGAACAGATCCCACCATGGATATCGACGACACCGATGACTCACAGTAACCCTGTAGTTCAATCTCACTGTCGCCGACACATCAGACCCAAATGCAAAATGTTATCATAACTGAATACTGGCCATACCACTTAGCGAACACCTAACCCTAACCCTAGCTCTAGACCATGCACTTGAACCCTCATGGTCAATATTGGCATCACCTACAGATCATTGTAAACCTGTCGATCACACTCCCACTCATCCTCACATCAGAGTCAGATCCTTATGGTAAATGTAGTGCTATACTTGCCATACATATTACCGAACGCTTAACAATATCCGTAGCCCATGGACTAGCATCAGACCCCTCACATCACTTTATTTTTGGCCACGCAAATGCTTAACCTGATCCACAACTTGCACACACCCTCACATCACAGCAGGATGCATAGTCGAAAGAAATCCCTATCAAGTCCGTAATCCTTCCCAAACACCGAAATCTAACCATCGCCCTGACTCTTGGTAATGATCCTACAATGAATAATGACATCACCCTTGTCTAACTGCAACATTGTAATTAAATCACACTGTTACCCTCATATTAGAATAGGATCCTAAACACAACCATAACCCTTTCCTAGACTTACACCTTTTCAAACTCCTAAATTTAACACTAGACCTGGCCTGTGGACCTCAAACCTCACAATAAACATCAACATCAGCCACCACTTATCATAAACCAGTCACTCAATATCTCCCTCTCCCTCAAATCAGGGCCACATCCTCACTGCTACTGTACTGCTAGACAGCCCATACTCATTATCGAACACTTAACCGTAACCCTAGCACTGTCCCATGCCCTGGAGTCTTCACTTTTATTTTAGTATCAGCCCACCAAATCTTAACCTGAGCCATAATCTCGAAGTCACCCTCACATCACAGCCAGACCCTAACTCTACCCAAAACCGTATCAGCCCTGTAAAACTATGCAAACACCGAAACCTAACACTACCCCTGTCACTTAGAACAGACCCTAACATGGATATCGACATCACCCATGTCTCACTGTAACATGGGAGTTCAATTTCGCTGCTGCCCTCACATCAGACCCGAATCTGAGATGTAATCATAATCCTATACTGGCCGCACAGCTTAACAAACACTTAACCCTAACCCTAGCTCTCACCCATGGACATGAACCCTCCTGGTCAACATTGACTTCACCCACAGCTCACCATAAACCTTTCACTCAATGTCACACTCATCCTCACATCAGAGCCGGATCCTTATTGTAAACATTGCGCTCTTGTGCCCGTACATATTAATGAACAGTCAACCCTAACCCTAGCTCTTGCTATAGGAACAGACTCTTCACATTATTTTATTTTCAAACTCACCTAGTCGTTATACTGAGACAAAATCTCGTATTCACTGTCGCACTAGAGCCAGACCACAATTCTAACCAAAACCCAATAAGCCCCATCACTTTCACAAACATGGAACCGTAACCCTAGCACTGACTTTTGGAAAAGACCAGTACCATGAATATCGACATCCCTCATGTCTCACTGTAACATTGTAATTCAATCTCACTGTCAAACTCACATCAGATCCAAAGCCCATATGTAAACCTAACTATATGTAACCATAACCGTATTCCTGCCCATGCAACTTTACTGAACACCTAACACTAACCCTACCACTGTATCCTACATCTGACACTACATGGTCAACATTGACATCATCCGAGACTCACCATAATCCTGTTGATGATACTCACCCTCATCCTCACAACAGAGCCAGATCCTTCTGTGAACGTCGCGCTGTCCTACCCATACACATTACCGAACACTTAACTCTAACCCAAGCCCTGGCACTAGCACCAGGCCTGTCACATCATTTGATTTTCAGCCCCACCAAATAATAAACCTGTGCGACAATCTTGCACTCACCCTCACTTCACAGCAGGATGCAACCTCTAACCGAAACTGTATCCGCACTGTAAACCTTTCCAAACACCGAAGTCTATAAATGGTCCTGACTCTTGGAAAAGACACTACAATGGACATCCAGGTCACCCATGTCTCACTGTGACACTGTAACTCAATTTTACGGTCACCCTCACATCAGAACCAAAATCTCAATTTATCGATAACCCTTCCCAACCTGTACGCCATATCGAGACACTAAACCTAAACCTTGACTTGGACCGTGGACATGCAACCTCACGATAAGCTTCGACAACAGCCACAGCTTATCATAAACCTGTCTCTCAATATCGCCCTCTTCGACACATCAGGTCCACATCCTCACTGTAACCATAGCCAAATATGGTCCGAACCCATTACCGAAACCTTAACCCTAACCCTAGCACTGTGCCAGGCTCTGGACTCCTCACCTTCATTTTAGTGTCAGCCCACCAAATCCTAAACCTCAGGCAAAATCTCGCACTCACATATCACAGCCATACCCTAAAATCTAAGCAAAATCGTATCAGCCCAGTAAACCTGAAAAACACCGAACACTAACACTAGCACTGACACTTAGAACAGACCCTACCGTGGATATGGATGTCAACCAGGTTTCACTGTAACACTGTAGTTCGATATCACTGTTGCCCTCACCTCAGACCCGAATTTGAAATATATCCATAACCGTATACTGGCCGTACAACTAAACGAGCACCTAACCCTAAACCCAGCTCTCGCCTGTGGTCCTGAACCCTCACGGTCAACATTGACATTACCCACAGCTTGCCATAAACCTGTCACACAATGTCGCACTCATCCTCACATCAGGGACAGATCCTTAGTGTAAACATAGTGATATCCTCCCTGTACATATTACTCAGCACTTAACTCTAACCCTAACTCTTGCTGAAGCACTAGACAAAAAATAATATTTTATTTTCAGCCCCACCAAATCCTTATACTAAACAAAATCTCGCATTCACCCTCAAATCAGAGCCAGTCCCTATCTCTATCCAAAACCCCATTAGACCCATACACCTTCCCAAACACCAAACCCTAACCATAGCCCTGACTTTTGGAAAAGACCAGTACCATGAATATCGACTTTCTCATGTCTTACTGTAACACTGTGATTCAATCTCACTGTCAAACTCACATCACAGCAAAAATTCCATATGTCACCGTAACCCTATCCTGCCTGTACAACATACCGAACCCCTATCCGAACCCTAGCACTGTACCCTGCATCTCACACTTCACATTCAACATTGACATCATCCACATCACACTGGACACCTGTCGATCAGACTCAGCCTCATCCTCACATCAGAGCCAGATCCTTACTGTCAACGTAGCGCTATCCTTCCCGTGCACATTAACGAACACTTAACCCTAACGTAAACCCTGGCACTAGCACCAGACCTGTCACATCATTTGATTTTCAGCCCCACCAAATAATATACCTGAGCGACAATCTCGCACTCACCCTCACAGCACAGCAGGATGCAAACTCTAAATGAAACCCTACCAGTGCATTAACCTTCCCAAACACCGAACTCTAACCAAAACCTTGAGTCATGGAATAGACCCAACCATTGATATTGACGTCACCCTTGTGTCACTGTAACACTGTAATTCAATCTCACTGTCAACCTGACATCAGAATTGAATTCTAAATGTAAGCATAACCCTTTCCTAGCTGTACACCTTTGCAAACCACTAGACCTTAATCTAGACATTTTCCCTTGACATGAAACCTCCAGGTAAACTTTGACATCAGCCACACCTTATCATAAACCTGTCATTCAATATAGCTTTCTCCTTCACATCAGGGCCACATAGTCTCTGTAATCTTAGTACTAGTCAGCCTGCACCCATTACCGAATGCTTAATCCTAACCTTGGCACTGTCCCATGCTCTGGACTCCTCACCATCATTTCCTTGTCAGCCCACAAAATTATAAACCTCAGGCATAATCTCTCAATCTCCCCTACAAAAGAGCAAGACCGTAATTCTATCCTAGGCAGTATCAGCCCCATAAACATACAAACTGACGGAACCCTAAAGCCAGCCCTGACACTGAGAATAGACCATACAGTACACACCATTCCTCTCCATTATAAAATATTTTACTCCATTCCCCAATATACCAGCACATTCCTTTGCTTTACATTTTGGCAAATGAGGCACCATTCGCATCCAAACCACTCTGAAGGGACTTTATTATGTCACACTACAGCTGATTCCACTCCATTCTGCAACATTGCACTCCATTCCATAACATTCCTAAACATTCTATTGCGTTCCATTCTCCCAAAGTATGCTCCATTTTCTTCCAAACATCTCAAGAACTTCGCATTGTGTCACTTCACATGCCTTTCCTCTCCATTCCACAAGATTCTACTCCATTCCCCACCATTCCAACAAGTTCTACCGAGTTCCACTGTGGCAAACTGGGCACCATTCTTATCCAGAAATCCGTGTAACTCTCTGTTGCATCACATTCTACCATGATCCACTCAATACCCCAGCATGGCACTCCACTGTACAACATTCCGCCATATTGCATTGCATTCCACTATGTACAAGAAGGCTCAATATCTTGCAAACCATTCAGGAACAGCATACTGCATCAGTGAACATGAATATCCACACAATTCCTGAAGGTTCGACTGCATTCAAAACATTCCACTGCGTTCTATTGCACTCCATTGTTATAAAGAGGGCACCGTTCTCTAAAAAACTCTCAGGAACCCTCTATTGCATCTTATTACACCCCATTACACTGCATTTCACAGCCTTCCACTCTATTCCGCAACATTTCAACACGTTCTATTACGTTCGGTTCCATCAGGCAAGGCTGCATTCCCTTCCAATTCACTCCAGAACCCTTTATTGCATCACATTTCAACCGATTCACCTCCATTCCACAACATTGTACTTCGTCCCACAACACTCCACCGTATTTTATCACGTTCTGCTCTGCAAAAGAAGGCTGCACTCTTTTCGCAAAGAATCCGAAACCGTCTATTAGTCACATTACACCCCATTACACTACATTCCACAACTCTCCACTTCATTTTGCAACATTCCACAACGTTCTTTTGCGTTACTTTCCGACAAAGAAGGCTCGATTCACTTCCAACCGATTAAGGACTGTCTATTGTGTCACATCAAATGCCATTCCAGTCCATTCTCCAAGATTCTACTCCATCCCACAACAATCCACCACGTTCGATTGCATTCCATTCTGTGAAAAAAAAAGCCCAATTCCTTTCCAAACCAAAGAGGAACACTCTACTGTGGCACTTACACACGATTCCAGTCCATTTCACAGCACTGTAGTCCATTCCTGAACATCTCACCGTATTCTGTGGTGTTCCATTCAATCAAGGAGAGCACCATTTGCTTCGAGCACACTCATGAACTCTATATTGTGTCACATTACATACGCTTCTACACAAAATCTACAAAATTGCACTTAACTCCACAATATTCCAAAGCGTTCTGTAGCGGAACATTCTGTCAAAGAAGGATCCATTCGTTTCCAAACAATCTCTAACTCTCTATTGCATCACAGTATACCCCATTCCACTCCATTCCACAACATTTTACTCCATTCGCCAATATTCCAGCACATTCCTTTGCTTTACATTCTCGCAAAGGAGGCACCATTCGCTTCCAAAACGCACAGGAGACCTTTATTATGTCACATTACAGACGATTCCACTCCGTTCCACATCATTGCCCCACATTCCACGACATTCCAACACTTTCTATTTCGTTCCATTCTGCAAAGGAATGCTACATTTACTTCCAAACAATTCACGACTTCGTATTGTGTCACTTCACATGCCATTCCTCTCCATTCCACAGGATTCTACTCCATTCCCCAATTCCAACAAGTTCTACTGAGCTCCATTGTGACAAAGTAGGCACCATTCTTATGCAAGCAACCCAGGGAAACCCTGTTGTGTCTGTTTCCACCACGTTCCACTCAGTGCCACAGCATGGCACTCCATTGTGCAACATTCTGCCACATTCCATTGCATTCTATTATGTAAAATAAGGCCCCACAGCTTTCAAACCATTAAGGAATAGCCTATTGCGTGACTTCACAAGACTGTCGACATGATTCCTCCTGATTCTACTCCATGTCAAACACAAAACTGCATTCCATTGCATTCCATTGTTACAAAGAGGGCAACGTTCTCTAAAAAACTCTCTGGAAGCCTCTATTGCATCACATTGCACCCCACTACACAGCGTTTCACAACTTTCCCCTAATTTCTGTAACATTCCAAAATGATCTACTACGTTCCGTTTCATCAAGCAAGGCTGCATTCGCTTCCAATTCACTCCAGAACCCTTGATTGCGTCCACAACATTGCACTCCATCCCAAAACAGTCCAACGTGTTCTATCGCATTCCGTTCTGCAAAAGACGGCTCCACTCTTTTCTCCAAGAATCAGAAACCGTCTATTAAGTCACATTAGAACCCATAACACTCCATTCCACAACACTCCACTTCATTTCACAACATTCCACAATGTTCTTTTGCGTTCTACTCGTACAAAGACGGATGGATTCACTTGCAACCCATTAAAGACTGTCTATTGCATCACATCGAAAGCCATTCCAGTCCATTCTCCAAGATTCTACTTCATTCCACAACATTCCACCACGTCCATTGCATTCCATTCTGTGAAAAAAAGCTCCATTCCTTTCCAAATCCATGAGGAACACTCTACTGCGTCAATTTACACACGATTCCAGCCCATTTCACAGCATTGTACTCCATTCCTGAACATCTCACCATGTTCTGTCGCGTTCCATTCAATCAAAGAGAGCTCCATTTGGGTCAAGACCACCCAGGAACTCTATATTGTGTCAGATTACATACGCTTCTATACAAAATTTTACCTAACTCCACAAAATTCTAAAACGTTCCATACCGTTCCATTCTGTCAAAGAAGGATCCATTAATTTACAAAACAGTCACTAAGTCTCCAGTGCGTCACAGTCTACCACATTCCACTCCATTCCACAACATTTTACTCCATTCCCCAATATTCCAGCACAATCCTTTGCTTTACATTCTCGCAAAGGAGGCACCATCCGTTTCCAAACTGCACTGGAGAACTTTGTTATGTCACATTACAGCCAATTCCCCTCCATTCCACAGCATTGCCCTCCATTCCAAGACATTCTACCACGTTCTATTGTGTTCCATTCTGCCAAAGAATGCTCCAAGTGCTTCCAAGCAGTTCAGGAACTTCGTGTTGTGTCACTTCACATGTAAATCCTCTCCATTCCACAAGATTCTACACCATTCCACAACATTCCAACAAGTTCTACTGAGTTTCATTGTGACAAAGTGGGCACCATTCTATTCCAAACAACCCAGGAACTCTCTGTTGCATCACATTACACCACGTTCCACTCAATACCACAGTATGTCACTCTATTGTGCAACATTTTGCTACATTCCATTGCATTCCATTATGTTAAGGAAGGCCTCATAGCTTTCAAACCATTCAAAAACAGCCTATTGCGTCAGTTCACATGCCTATTCACACGATTCCTCAAGGATCTACTGCGTTCCATACATTCCACTGCGTTCCATTGCACTCCATTGTAACAAAGAGTTCACCGTTCTCTTAAAAACTCTCAGGAACCCTCTATTGCATCACATTACACCCCATTACACTCCATTTCACAGCCTTCCACTCTATTCTGCAACATTCCCACACGTTCTATTACGTTCGATTCCATCAGCCAAGGCTGCATTCGCTTCCAATTCACTCCAGAACCTTTTATTGCATCACACTACAACCGATTCACCTCCATTCCACAATATTGCACTCCATCCCACAACACTCCACCGTGTTCTATTGCGTTCCATTTTGCTAAAGAAGGCACCAATCTTATCCCAAAGAATCTGAAACCGTCGAATGAGTCACATTACACCCCACTACACTCCATTCCACAACTCTCCACTTCATTTCGCAACATTCCACAATGTTCTTTAGGGTTCCTTTCCAACAAAGAAGGCTCGATTCACTTCCAACCGATTAAGGACTGTCTATTGCATCACATCAAATGCCATTCCAGTCTATTCTCCAAGATTCTACTCCATCCCACAACATTCCACCACGTGCCATTGCATTCCGTTCTGTGGAAAAAAATCTCCATTCCTTTCCAAACCGATGAGGAACACTCTACTGCGTTACGTTACCCATGATTCCAGTACATTTCACAACATTGTACTCCATTCCTGAACATCTCACCATGCTCTGTGGCATTCCATTCAATGAAAGACAGTTCCATTTGCGTGGAGACCACTCAGGAACTCTATACAGTGTCACATTTCTTGGGATTCTACACCAAATCTACAAAATTGCAGTTAACTCCACAAAATTTCACCACGTTCTGTAGCGTTCCATTCTGGCAAAGAAGGAACCATTCATATCCAAACCAATCTCTAAGTCTCTACGGCATCACAGTGCACCCCATTCCACTCCATTCCACAACATTTTACTCCATTCCCCAATATTCCAGCACATTGCTTTGCTTTACATTGTCTCAAAGGAGGCAACATTCGCTTCGAAAGCGCAGTGGAGACATTTAATGTGTCACATTACAATCGATTCCACCCCAATCCACAACATTTCCTTCCAATCCACGACATTCCACCACGTTCTATCGCGTTCCATTCTGCAAAAGAAGGCTCCACTCTTTTCCCAAGGAATCAGCAAGCGTCCATTAGTTCACATTACACCCCATTACAGTCCATTCCTCAACTCTCCACTTCATTCTCTACAATCCACAATGTTCTTTTGGGTTCCATTCCTACAAAGATGGCTCGATTCCCTTCCACCAAATTAAGGACTGTCTATTGAATCACATCAAATGCCATTCCCGTCCATTCTCCAAGATTCTACTACATTCCACAAAATTCCACCACGATCCATTGCGTTCCATTCTGTTTTAAAAAGCTCCATTCCTTTCCAAACTGATGAGGAACAGTCGACGGTGTCACTTTACATACGATTCCAGTCCATGTCACAAGATTGTACTCAATTCCAGAAGATCTCACTGTGTTCTGTGGCATTAGATTCAGTCAAAGAGAGCTCCACTTGTGTCTAGACCACTCAGGAACTCTCTCCTGTGTCACATTACATACGCTCCTACACTAAATCTATGAAATTGCCCTTAACTCCACAAAATTCCACAATGTTCTATAGCGTTCCATTCTGTCAAAGAGGGATGAATTCATTTCCAAAGCAATCTTTAACTCTCTTCTCCGTCACAGTGTACCCCATTCCACTCCATTCCACAACACTTTACTCCATTCCCCTTTTTTCCAGCATATTCCTTTGCTTCACATTCTCGCAGGGAGGCACCGTTCTCATCCAACCTGCACTGGAGACCTTTATTATGTCACATTACAGCAGAGTCCACTCCAATCCACAACATTGCCCTCCATTTCTCAACATTCCACCACGTTGTATCGCGTTCCATTCTGCAAAAGAATGCTCCACTCTTTTCCAAAAGAATCAGAAACCGTCTATTAAGTCACATTACACCCCATTGCCCTCTATTCCTCAACTCTCCACTTCATTTTGCAACATTACACAATGTCCTTCTGCATTCCATTCCTACAAAGAAGGCTCGATTCACTTCCAAACCATTAAGGACTGCCTATTGCATCACATCAAATGCCACTCCAGTCCATTCTCCAAGATTCTACTCCAATCCACAATATTCCACCTTATTTAATTGCATTCTATTCTGTGAAAAAAAGCTCTATTCCTTTCCATACCGATGAGGAACACTCTCCTACGTCAATTTTCACATGATTTCATTCCATTTCACAATATTGTACTCCATTCCTGAACATCTTACCGTGTTCTGTGGCGTTCCTTTCAATCAAAGAGAGCTCCATTTGCGTCGAGACCATTCAGGATCTCTATACAGTGTCACGTTACATACGCTTCTACACCAAATCTACAAAATTGCACTTAACTCCACAAAATTCCACAACGTTCTAAAGTGTTCCATTCTATTAAAGAAGGATACATTCATCTCCACACAATCTCTAATTCTCTACTGCGTCACAGTGTACCCCATTCCACTCCATTCCACAACATTTTACTCCTTTCCCCTACATTCCGTAACATTCCTTTGCCTTACGTTCTCTCAAAGGAGGCACCATTCGCTTACAAACCGCACTGGAGACGTTTATTATGTTACATTACAGCCGATTCCATTCGAATCCACAACCTTGCCCTCCATTCCATCACATTCTACAACATTGTATCGCGTTTCATTCGGTAAAAGAAGGCTCCACTCTTTTCCCAAAGAATCAGAAACCGTCTATTAAGTCACATTACACACCATTACAATCCATTCCTCAACTCTCCACTTCATTTCGCTGCAATGCACAATGTTCTTTTGCGATCCATTCCTACAAAGAATGCTCTTTTCACTTCCAACCCATTAAGGACTGTCCATTGCATCACATCAAATGCCATTCCAGTCCATTGCCCAAGTTTCAACTCGATTCCACAACATTCCACCACGTTCCATTGCATTTCTTTCTGTGAAGAAATCCTCCATTCCTTTCTAATCCAATGAGGAACACTCTACTGCGTCACTTTACACACGATTCCAGTCCATGTCGCAACATTGTAATCCATTCCTGAACATCTCACCGTGTTCTGTGGCGTTCCATTAAATCAAGGACATCTCCATTTGCGGCGAGACCGCTCAGGAACTCTAAACTGTGTCACATTACATGCGATCCAACACTTAATCAACAAAATTGCACTTAACTCCTCAAAATTCCACCACGTTCTATACCGTTCCATTCTGTCAAAGAAGGATTCATTCAACTCCAAAGCAATCTCTAACTCTCTTCTCCGTCACAGTGTACCCCACTCCACTCCATTTCACGACATTTTACAAAATTCCCCTATATTCCAGCATATTCCTTTGCTTCACATTCTCGCAGGGAGGCACCGTTCTCATCCAACCTGCACTGGAGATCTTTAATATGTCACATTAGAGCAGATTCCACTCGAATCCACAACATTGCCCTCCATTCCACAACATTCCACCACGTTGTATCGCGTACCGTTCTGCAAAAGAATGCTCCACTCTTTTTCAAAAGAAACCGTCTATTAAGTAACATTACACCCCACTACACTCCATTCCTCAACGCTCCACTTCATTTTGCAACATTCCACAATGTCCTGCTGTATTCCATTCCTTCAAAAAAGGCTCGATTCACTTCCAACCCATTAAGGACTCTCTATTGCATCACATCAAATGCCATTCCAGTCCATTCTCCAAGATTCTACTCCGTTCCACAACGTTCCATTGCATTCCATTGTGTGAAAAAAAATCTCCATTTCTTTACAAACCAAAGAGGATCACTCTACCTCGACACTTTACACATGATTCCAGTCCATTTCACAACACTGTACTCCATTCATGAACATCTCATCATGTTCTGTGGCGTTCCATTCAAAGAGAGCTCCATTTGCATCAAGAACACTCTGCAACTCCATTCTGTGTCACATTACATACGCTTGTACACCGAATCTACAAAATTGCATTTAACTCCACATAATTGCACCACATTCTGTAGTGTTCTATTCTGTCAAAGAAGGATCCATTCATGTCCAAAACAATCTCTAACTCTCTACTGCGTCACAGTGTACCCCATTCCACTCCATTCCACAATATTTTACTCCATTCCCCAATATTCCAGTACATTCCTTTGCTTTACATTCTCCCAAAGGAGGCACCATTCTCTTCCAAACCGCACTGGAGACATTTATTATGTCACATTAAAGACGATTGCACTCCAATCCACAACATCGCCCTCCATTACTCGACATTCCACCACGTTCTATCGCTTTCCATTCTGCAAAAGAAGGCTCCACACTTTTCCCAAAGTTTCAGAAACCGTCTATTAAGTCACATGACTCCCCATTACACTACATTCCACAACACTCCACTTCATTTTGCAACATATAAAAACGTTCTTTTGCATTCCATTTCTTCAAAAAAGCCTCGATTCACTTCCATCCCATTAAGGACTGTCTATTGCATCACATCAAATGCCATTGCAGTCCATTCTCTAAGGTTCTATTCCATTCCACAACATTCCACCACGTTCCACTTCCTTCCATTCTGTGAAAAAATCCTACATTCCTTTCCAAACCGATGAGGAACACTCTACTGTGTCACTTTACACATGATTCCAGTCCATTTCACAACATTGTACTCCATTCCAGAACATATCACCGTGTATCCTGTGGCGGTCCATTCAATCAAAGAGATCTCCATTTGCATCGAGACCATTCAGGATCTCTATACTGTCGCGTTACATACGCTTGTATAGAAAATCTACAAAATTGCACTTAACTCCACAAAATTGCACCACTTTTTAGAGCGATCCATTCTTTTAAAGAAGGATCCGTTCATCTCGAAAAGCATCTCTAACTCTCTACTGCGTGACAGTGTACAATATTCCACTCCATTCCTCAACATTGTACTCTATTCCCCAATAATACAGTACATTCCTTTGCTTTACATTGTCGGAAAGGAGGCACCATTCGCTTCAAATCCGCACTGGAGACATTTGTTATGGCACATTACAGCCGATTCCAACCCAATCCGCAACATTGCCCTCCATTCCACGACACTCCACCACGTTCTATTGCATTGTATTCTGCAAAGAAGGCTCCACTCTTTTTCCCAAAGAATCAGAAACTCTATTAAGTCACATTACAGCCCACTACACTCCATTCCCCAACTCTCCACTTCATTTCGCTACAATCCACAATGTTCTTTTGCATTCCTTTCCTACAAAGAAGGACCGATTCATTTCCAAACCATTATCGACTGTCTATTGCATTACATCAAATGTCATTCCAGTCCATTCTCCAAGATTCTACTCTATTCCACAACATTCCACCACGTTCCACTGCGTTCCATTCTGTGAAAAAAATCTCCATTCCTTTCCAAACCGACGAGGAACACTCTACTGCATGACTTTACACACGATTCAAGTCCATTTCCCAAGACTCTACTCCATTCCTGAACATCTCACGTGTTCTTTGGCGTTCCAGTCAATCAAAGAGATCTCCATTTGCGTTGAAACCACTCAGGAATTCTATACTGTGTCACATTACATGCGCTTCTACACCAAATCTACAAAACTGCACTTAACTCCACAAAATTCCACCACGTAGAATAGCGTTCTATTCTGTCAAAGAAGGATCCATTTATCTCCAGAACAATCTCTAACTCTCTACTGCGTCACAGTGTACCCCATTCCACTCCACTCCACAACATTTTATTCCATTCCCCAATATTCCAGCACATTCCTTTGCTTTCCCTTCTCACAAGGTGGCATAATTCTCTTCCAAACCGCATTGAGGATTTTTATAATGGCACATTACAGCCGATTCCACTCAAACTCACAACATTGCCCTCCATTCCATGATATTCCACCACGTTCTTCTGCGTGTCATTCTGAAAAAGAAGGCTCTACACTTTTCCAAAGATTCAGAAACCATCTATTAAGTCACGTTACACCCCATTACACTCCATTCCTGAACTCTCCACTTCATTTCGGTACAATCCACAATTTTCTTTTGCGTTCCATTCCTACAAAGAAGGCTCGATTCACTTCCAACCATTTAAGGGCTTGTCTATTGCATCACATCAAATGCCATTCCAGTCCATTCTCCAAGATTCTACTCCATTCCACAACATTCCACCACGTTCCATTGCATTCCATTCTGTGAAAAAAAGGTCCATTCCTTTCCAAACTGATGAAGAACACTCTGCTGCTTCAGTTTACATTTGATTCCAGTCCATTTCACCAACACTGTACTACATTCCTGATCATGTCACCATGTTCTGTGGCGTTCCGTTCAATCAAAGAGCCCTCCATTTGCGTCGAGACCACTCAGCCACTCTATAGTGTGTCACATTACATACGCTTCTACACCATATCTACAAAATTGCACTTAACTCCACAAAATTCCACCACGTTCTACAGTGTTCTTTTCTGTCAAAGAAGGATCCATTCATCTTCAAAACAATCTCTAACTCTCTACTGCGTCACAGTGTATCCCATTCTACTCCGTCCCACAACATTTTACTTCATTCTCCAATATTTCAGCACAATACTTTGCTTTGCTTTCTCGTAAAGTAGGCACCATTCGCTTCCAAACTGCGCAGGAAACCTTCATCATGTCACATTACAGCCGATTCCGCTCCATGCCACAGCATTGCCCTCCATTCCACTACATTCTCCCACGTTCTGTTGCGTTCCATTCTTCCAAAGAATGCACAGTTTGTTTCCAAACAATTGAGGAACTTCGTATTGTGTCACTTCACATGCCATTCCTCTCCATTCCACAAGATTATACTCCATTACCCAACATTCCAGCAAGTTCTACTGTGCTCCATTGTGACAAAGTGGGCACCATTCTTATCCAAACAACCCAGGAACTCTCTGTTGCGTCACATTCCACCACTATCCACTCAATAACACATCATGGCACTTCATTGTGCAACATTCCGCCACAATCTGTTGCATTCCTTTATGTAAAAAAAAAGGCCCCATTGCTTCCAAACCACTCAAGAACAGCCTACTGCGTCAGTTCACATGCCTATCCACACGGTTCCTCAAGGTTCTACTGCATTCCAAACATTCCACTGTGTTCCATTGCACTATATTGTAACCAAGAGGACACCGTTCTCCAAAAAAACTCTCAGGAACGCTCTATTGCATCACATTACACTCTATTGCACACCATTTCACAAACTTCCACTCTATTCCACAACATTCCACCACGTTCTATTACGTTCGGTTCCATCAAGCAAGGCTGCATTCGTTTCCAATTCACTCCAGGACCCTTTATTGCGTCACATTACAACCGATTCCCCTCCATTCCACAACATTGCACTCCATCACACGACACTCCACTGTCTTCTACCGCGTTCCATTCTGCAAAAGAAGGCTCCACTCTTTTCCAAAAGTATCTGAAACCGTCCAATGAGTCACATTACACCCCACTACACTCCATTCCACAACTCTCAACTTCATATCGCAACATTCCGCAATGTTCTTTTGCGTTCCATTCCTACAAAGAAGGCTCTATACACTTCCAAACTATTAAGGACTGTCTACTGCATCACATCAAATGCCATTCCAGTCCATATTCCAAGATTCTACTCCATTCCACATCATTCCACCACGTTCCATTGCATTCCATTCTGTGAGAATAAGCTCCATTCCTTTCCAAGCCGATGAGGAACACTCTACTGCATCACTTTACACACGATTCCAGTCCAATTCTCAACATTGTACACCATTCCTGAACATCTCACCATGTTCTGTAGCATTCCGTTCAATCAAAGAGAGCTCCATTTGCGTCTAGAAGACTCAGGAACTCTATATTGTGTTACATTACATATGCTTCTTCACCAAATCTACAAAATTGCACTTAACTCCACAAAATTCCACCATGGTCTATAGCGTTCCATTCTGTCAAAGAAGGATTCATTCATTTCCAAAACAACCTCTAACTGTCTACTGCGTCACAGTATACCCCATTCCACTCCATTCCACAACATGTTACTCCATTCCCCAATATTCCAGCACAATCCTTTGCTTTACATTCTCTCAAAGGAGGCACCATTCGCTTCGAAACCGCACTGGAGTCCTTCGTTATGTCATATTACAGGAGATTTCACTCAATCCTCAACATTGCCCTCCATTCCACGACATCCCCCACGTTCTATTGCGTTCCATTCTGCCAAAGAATGCTCCATTTGCTTCCAAACAGTTCACGAACGTCGTATTGTGTCACTTCACATGCCATTCCTCTCCATTCCAAAAGATTCTACTCCATTACCCAACATTCCAGCATGTTCTACTGAGTGGCATTTTGACAAACTGGGCACCAGTCTTCTCCAAACAACCCTGGAACTCGCTGTTGTGTACATTCCACCACGTTCCAGTCAAAACCACCGCATGGTTGCCATTGGGCAACTTTCCGCCACATTCCATTGCTTTCCTTTATGTAAAAGAAGGCCCCATAGCTTCCAAACCATTCAAAAAGAGCCTATTGCACCAGTTCACATGGCTATCCACATGATTCCTCAAGGTTCTACTGTATTCCAAACATTCCACTGCGTTCCATTGCACTCCATTGTTACAAACAGTGCACCGTTCTCTAAAAAACTCTCAGGAACCCTCTATTGCATCACATTACACCCTATTACACTCCATTTCACAAACTTCCACTCTATTCCGCAACATTCCATCACGTTCTATTACGTTCGGTTCCATCAACCAAGGCTGCATTCGCTTCCAATTCACTCCAGAATCCTTTATTGCCTCACATTACAACCGATTCCCCTCCATTCCACAACACTGCACTACATACCACAACACACCACCATATTCTATCCCGTTCCATGCTGAAAAGAAAGCTCCAGTCTTTTCCCAAAGAATCAGAAAACGTCTAATGAGTCACATTACACCCCACTACACACCATTCCACAACTCTCCACTTCATTTCGCAAAATTCCACATTGTTCTTTTGCATTCCATTCCTACAAAGAAGGCTCGATTCACTTCAGACCCATTAAGGACTGTCCATTGCATCACATCAAATACCATTCCAGTCCATTCTCCAAGTTGTACTCCATTCCACAACATTCCACCACATTCCATTGCATTCCATTCTGTGAAAAAAAGCTCCATTCCTTTCCAAACCGATGAGGAACACTCTACTGCATCACTTTACACACGATTCCAGTGCATTTCACATTGCTCTCCATTCCTGAACATCTCACCATTTGCTTCCACTCCACTCTGGGACCTTTATTACGTCACAATTCAGCTGATTCCACTCTATTCCTCCACATTGCCCTCCATTCTGCAGCATTCGACCACATTCTCTTACGTTTCGTGATGTCAAAGAAGGCTCGATTTGTTTCCAAAACAATCAGGAACACTCTACTAAGTCACATTACAAACGATTCCAGTACATTTCACAACATTGCACTTCATTCTGGGATATCTCACCATGTTCTGTGGCATTCCATTCCATCAAAGAGCTCCATTTTCTTCTAGACAACTAACTAAGTCTATATTGTGCCTCACATCATGCGGTTCTACACCAATCTACAAAATTGCACATAGCTCCAGAATATTTCACCGTGTTCTATAGCGTTTCATTCTGTCAGGAAGGATCCATTCATTTCCGAAACAATCTGTAACCCTCTATTGCATCACATTGCACCCCATTCCACTCTATTCCACAACATTTTACTCCATTCCCCAATATTCCAGCACATTCATTTGCTTTACATTCTCTCAAAGCGGGCACCATTCGATTCCAAACCAGTCTGGAGACCTTTATTATGTCACATTACAGTGGCTTTCACTCCATTCCACAACATTGCCCTCCATTACACAACATTTCATCACGTTCCTTTGCATTCTATTCTGTCAAATAAGGCTCAATTCGTTACCAAAACAATCAGGAACACTGTACTGTGTCACATTACAGGCTATTTCCGTCTATTTAAGAACATTGCATTTTCTGAACATCTCAATATGTTCTGTGGCATTACATTCCATTAAAGAGCGCTCCATTTTCTGACAGACCACGGAGGAACTCAATATTGTGTCACAATGCACACGATTCTACACCAATCTGCAAAATTGCACTTATCTGCACAAAATTACACCACGTTCTGTTGCGTTCCATTCTGTCAAAGAATGTTCCATTTGCTTCCAAAGAATTCACGAACTTCGTATTGTGTCACTTCACATGCCATTCCTGTCTATTCCACAAGATTCAACTCCATTCCCCAACACTCCAACAAGTTCTACTGAGTTCCATTGTGACACAGTAGGCACCATTCTAATCCAAACAAACCAGGAACTCTCTGTTGCATCACATTCCACCACGTTCCACTCAATAACACAGCATGGCACTCCATTGTGCAACATTCCGCCACATTCCATTGCATTCCATTATGTAAAAGAAAGCCCGATAGCTTCCAAACCATTCAGGAACAGCCATTTGCGTCAATTCACATGCCATTCCAAACAATTCCTCAAGATTCTACACCATACCAAACATTCCACTGCATTCTACTGCATTCCATTGTTACAAAGAGGGTACAGTTCTCTAAAAAACTCTCAAGAATCCGCTTTTGCATCACACTACACCGCATTACACTCCATTTCACAAGCTTCCACTCTATTCCACAACATTCCACCATGTTCTATTACTTTCGATCCCACCAAGCAATGCAGCATTCGCTTCTAAATCACTCTGGAACCGTTTATTGCACCACATTAAAACAGATTCAACTCCATTCCACAACATTGCACTCCATCCCACAACACTCCACCGTTTTCTACCGCATCCATTCTTCAAAAGAAGCCTCCACTCTTTTCCCAAATATTCAGAAACCATTCTATTGCGTCATATTTCACCACATTACACTTCATTCAACCACTCTCCACTTCATTTCGCAGCACTTCACAATGTCCTTTTGCCTACACTCATACAAAAAAGGCTCCATTCACTTCCAACCCATTTAGGACGGTCTATTGCATCACATCAAATGCCACTGCAGTCCATTCTGCAAGATTCTTCTTCATTCCAGAAAATTCCACGATGCTCCATTGCATTCCATTCTGAGAAAATAGGCTCCTTTCCTTGCCATACCAATGAGGAGCACTCTACTGCGTCACTTTACACATGATTCCAGGTCATTTCACAACATTGTACTCCATTCCTGAACATCTATCCATGTTCTGTGGTGGTCCGTTACATCAAAGAGAGCTCCATTCTTTCCAGACCACTCAAGAACTGTATATTGTGAAACAGTACAAGCGATTCTACAAAAATATACGAATTTGAACTTACCTCCACAAAAGTTCACCAAGCTCTGTACCATTCCCTTCTGTCAAAGAAGGATCCATTCATTTCCAAAACAATTTGTACAACTCTATTGGATCACATTACTCTCCATTCCACTCCATTCCACATTTAACCCCATTCCCAAATAATCCAGCACATTCATTTGCTGTACATTCGATCAAAGTAAACACCATTACGTTCTTTAGCACTCTGAAGACCTTTATAATGTCACATCACAGCCGATTCCAATCCATCCTACATGTCTCTCCATTCCAAAGCATTCCACCATGTTCTATTCCAATCCATTCTGCCAAAAAATGCTCCATTTGCTTCCAAACAAGTCACGAACTGACTATTTTGTCACTTCACATGACATTCCCCTCCATTCCACAAGGATCGACTCCATTCCCCAACATTCCAACAAGTTCTACTGAGTTCCATTGTGATAAAGTAGGCACCATTCTTATCCATACAACCCAGAAAGTCTCTACTGCGTCATATTACAGCACGTTCCACTCAATACCACAGAATTGCACTCCATTGTGCAACATTCCACCTTACTCGTTTGCATTCCATTCTGTAAAAGAAGGCACCTTTGCTTTCAAACCGTACAGTGTCAGCCTATTGCGTCAATTCACACCCCATTTCACACGATTCCACAAGATTCTACTCCAGTCCATTCATTCCACTATGTTCATTTGCATTCCATTGTGACAAAAAGCAGCAATGTCTACAAAATTCGCAAAAACCCTCTATTGAATCACATTATAACCAATTACACTCCAGTTCACAAACTTCCACTCTATTTTGCAACATTCCGCCGCATTCTATTATGTTCCATTACACCAAGCAAGGCTGCATTCACTTCCAAATCACTCCGGAAACCTTTTCTGCATCACTAACTCTAACTGAAATGCTATCAGCACCAAAATCTTTCCCAAACACCAAACCCTAACCCGGCCCATGAGTTTCGTAACAGACCAGTACGATGAATATCATCATCTCTATGTCCCTCATATCACACTGCAACACTGTATTTCAATCTCACTGTCGAACTCACATCAGAGTGGTAACCCATATGTAACAGAAACCGTATCGGGCTGTTACAACATAACAAACCCCTAACCATAACCCTAGAACTGTACCGTGCATCTGACACTTCATGTTCTACATTGACATCATTCACAGCTCACTGTAAACCTGTCGATCATACTCATGCTCATTCTCACATCAGAGACAGGATCTTACTGTAAACGCATTTCTACCCTGCCCATACACATTACCAAACACTTAACCTTATCACTAGCCCAGGGACTAGCACCAGACCCCTCACATCATTTTATTTTCTGCCCCACCAAATGCTTAACCTGAGACAAAATTTCGCACTCACCCTCACATCACAGCAGACTGCAAACTCTAACAGAAACACTAGCGGTGCCATAATCTTTTATCAACACCGAATTCTAACCATAACCCTGACTGTTAGAACAGACCCTACCATGGATATTGATGTCACTCATGTCTCACTGTTCACTGTAATTCAATCTCACAGTCACTCCGACATCAGAACCGAATACTAAATGTAACCATAACACTTTACTGGGTGTGCACTATTTCAAACACCTAATCCTAAACCTAGTCCGGGACCCTGGAGCTGAAATCTCGTCATAAACTTCAACATCAGCCACAGCTCATCATAAACCTGTCTCTCAATATCGCCCTCTTCCTCACATCAGGGCCACATACTCACTGTAAGTGTAGTACCAGGCGGCCCATACCCATTACCGAACAAGCCACCCTATACATAGCACTGTCTCATGCTCTGGACTCCAAACCTACATTTTAGTGTTAGCGCAAATAATCCTAAACCTGAGGTATAATCTAGTACTCACCCTCCCATCACAGCCAGACCGTAACTCTACCCTAAACCGTATTAGCCCTGGAAACCTACCCACACAATGAAACCTAACCCTAGCCTTGACACTTAGAACCGACTGTAGTATGGATATAGACGTCACCCATGTCTCACTGTTACACTGTAGTTCAATCTCACTGTCGCCCTCCCAGCAAAACCAAATCAGAAATGTAACCAATACCGTATACTGGCCGTAGAACTTAGCGAACACATAACCCAACCCTAGATCTTGCCCATGAACATGAACACTCATGGTGAACATTGACATCACCCACAGCTCACAGTAAATCTGTCGCTCAGTGTCACTCTCATACTCATATCAGAGCCAGATCTTCAGTGTAAACATAGTGCCATCCTTCCCATACATATTAACGAACACTTCACACTAACCCTAGCACTTGCACAGCACCAGACACTTCACATCACTTTATTTTCAGAACCAACAAATCCTTATACTGAGACAAATCTCGTATTTACCCTCAATTCAGAGCCGGACTCTTACTCTAACCAAAACCCTTTTGGTCTCATACACCTTCATATACACTGAACCTTATCCCTAACCCTGACTTATTGAACAGAGCAGTACCACGAATATTTATATCACTCATGACTTGCTGTAATACAGTAATTTAATATCACTGTCCAACTCACATCAGAGCCATATCCCATTTGAAACCGTAACACTATCCTGCCCATACAACATATCGAACTTCTAACCCTAACCCTAGCACTGTACACTGCACCTGACAGTTTATGGTCAACAATGTCATCATCCACAGCTCACCATAAACCTGTCGATCATACTCAACACTCATTGTCAGAACAGAGCCAGATCCTTACTGTAAACATAGAACTATCCTGCCCTTACACATTTCCGAACACTTAACACTAAACCTAGCTCAGCACTAGCACCTGACCTGTCACATCATTTGTATTTACAGTCTCACCAAATGCTTAAACTGAGCCACTCACCCTCACATCACAGCAGGATTCAAAGTCTAACTGAATCCTTTTCAGCGCCATGGTCCCTCCCAAACACTGAACTCTCAGCATAGCCCTGACTCTTGGAACATACCAGACCATGGATATCGACGTCACCCATGTCTCACTGTAACAATGTAATTCAATCTCACTTTCAGCCTCACAACAGAACCGAGAACTAAATGTATTCATAACCCTTTCTACACGTACACCTTTTCAAACCCATAAAACTAACCCTAGACAATGCCCCTGCACCTAAAACCTCATGATAAACTTCTACATCAGCCACAGCTTATCATAAACCTGTCTCTCACAATCGTCCCCTACCTCATATCAGGGCCACATCCTCACTGTAACTGTTGTACTAGATGGCACATACGCATTTCCAAACACTTGACCCTTACCCTAACACTGTCCCATGCTCTGAACTCCTCACCTTAATTTTAGTATTAGCCTCCCAAATCCTAAATCTCTGGCATATTCACGCAATCCCGCTCACATCATAGCCAGACCCTAACTCTACCCAAAATCGTATTAGCTCCATAAACCCTCCCAAACACCAAACCCTAATCCTAGCCCTGACACATAGAATGTTCCCTAACATGGATATCGTTGCCACCCCTTTCTCTCTGCAATACAATAGTTCAATCTCACTGTCACACTCACATCACACCCGAAACTGAAATATAACCATAACCGTACACTTGCAGTACAAGTTAACGGACACATAACCCTAGCACTAGCTCTCACGTGTAGTCCTGAACCCTCATGGTGAACATTGACATCACCCACAGCTCACCTTAAACCAGTCGCACAATGTCGCACTCATCTTCACATCAGAGGCAGACCCTTAGCTTAAACACAGCGCTATCGTGCCTGCACATAATTATGAACACTTAACCCAAACCCTAGCCCGTGCCACAGCACCAGAACCTTCACATCGTTTTATTTTCAGTCCCACAAGATCCTTATACTGAGACACAATCTTGTACTCACCCTCCCATCAGAACTGTAACCTAACTCTAAAACCCTATTTGCGCCATACACCTTCCCAAACCCCAAACCCTAAACAAAGCCCTGACTTTTTGAACAGACCAGGACCATTAAATCGACTTCCCTCACGTTTCACAGTTCCACTGCTATTCAGTCTCGCTGCCGTACTCACATCAGAGCCAAATCCCATACATAAACATATCCCTTACCTCCCCATACAACTTTCCGAATGCCTAGCTCTAACCCTAGCACTGTTTCCTGCAACTGACCCTTCATGGTCAACGTCGACTTCACCCACAGCTCTCCATTAAACCATCGATCAAACTCACACTCATCCTCACATCAGAGCCAGATCCTTACTCTAAACATAGTGTTATCCTTCCCTTGCACATTACCGATCACTTATCCCAACCCTTGCCCTGGCTCAAGCACCAGACCCAGCACATCATGTTGTAGTCAACCAAACCAGATGCTTTACCTGAGAAATAATCTTGTGCTCCCACTCACACCATAGTCGGCTGCAAAATCTAACTGATCCCCGGACTACCCTGCACAAATTCACAAAAAATGAACCCTCACCCAGGCCCACACACTTGGAAAAATTATCTACCATGAATATTGATGTCACCAATTTCTCACTGAGACACTGTAATTCAATATCGCTTCTGCCCTCACATAAGAGCCAAATCCTAAATGAAACTATAACTGTATCGAGGCCGTACAGCTTACCGAACCTCTAACTTTAACCCGAGCCCTCGCCTGTTGACATGATCACTCATGGTCAACATTGGCATCACCCACAGCTCATCATAAACCTTTCTCTCTATCTCGCCATCATCCTCACATCAGAACAAGCTTCTTATTGTAAACGCAGTACTATCCTACTCGTACACATTACCGAACTCTTAACCCTAAACCTAGCCCTGGAAACTACTTTGTCCACACACCGTAATTTTATGGTCTGCCCCAACAAATCCAAATCCCGAGACACAGTCTTGCAGTCACCCTCACATCACACCAAGACACTAACTCTAAACAAAACCATACCAGCCCCATAAACTTACCAAAACACTGAAATCTAACACTGGCCCTGACAATTAGAACAAAGCCTACCATGGATATTGGCCTCACCCATATCCCACTGCAAGACTGTAGTTCAATCTCATTGTCACCCAAACATCAGACCCGAATCTGAAATGTAAGCATAACCCTATGCTGTTCGTACAACTTAACGAACCCCTAACCCAATCTTAGCTCTCGCCTATGACCTGACCATCACTGTCAACATTGGCATCACCCACAGCTCACCGTTAACCTGTCACTCAATGTCACACTTATCCTCACATCAGAAACAGATCCTTAATGTAAACCTAGCACTATTGTGCCCGTACATATTAAAGAACACTTCACCCAAACCCTAGCCCTTGCTACAGCAGAAGACCCTTCACATCATTTTATTTTCAGACCCACCAAATTCTTATACTGAGACACAATTTCGCACTCCCCCTCACATCACAGGCAGAGCTTAACTCTAACTGAAACCCTATCAGCCACATACCCCTTCCCAAATACCGAACCCTAACACTAGCCATGATTTTTGAAACAGAACAGTACCATGATTATCAGCATGACTCATGTCTCACTGTAACACTGTAATTTAATCTCACTGTCGAACTCACATCAGAGCAGAATCCCATATATAACCCTAATCGTATCCTGCCCATACACCTTACAGAACCCCTTTTACTATCTCTAGCACTGGAGTCTGTGCCTCACCCTTCAAGGTCAACATCATCGATATCACCCACAGCTCTCCATAAACCTGTCAATCAAACTCACCCTGATCCTCACATCAGAGCCAGGAAGTTACTGTAAACATATCGTTATCCTTCCCTTCCACATTACCAAACACTTATCTCTAACCGTAGTCCTGGCCGTAGCACCAGAACCCTCACATCATTTTATTGTCAACACCACCAGATACTTCACCTGAGACACAATCTCTCACTCACCCTCACATCACAGCCAGGTGTAAACTCTAACCAAATCCCAGTCAGCCCTGTACACTTTCACAGACACTGAACCCTTACCCAGGCCCTGATTCTTGGAAGAGGCCACTACCATGAATAACAACATCACCCATTTCTCACTGTGACACTGTAATTCAATATCACTGTGGCCCTCACATCAGAGCCAGATCCTAAATGTTACTCTAAACCTTTCTAGCCATACTGCTTACCCATCCTGTAACTCTAACCCGAGCCTCGCCTGTTGACATACTCACTCATGGTCAACAATGGCATCATCCAGAGCTCACCAGAAACCTTTCTATCAGTCTTGCCTTCATCCTCACATCAGAACAAGATCCTTACTGTAAACGCAGTACTATCCTACTCATGCACATTACTGAACACTTTACTGTAACCCTATCCCTGGAACCTGCATTGTCCACACACCACCATATTTTGGTCTGCCCCACCAAATCCAAATACCAAGACACAATCTTGCACTCACACCCATATCAAACCAGGACACTAACTCTAACTGAAACACCTTCAGACCCATAAACCTACCCAAATACCGAACACTAACACAACAGCTGACACTTAGAACAGACCCTACCCTGGATATTGGCGCCACCCATGTCTCACTGCAATACTGTAGGTCAATCTCACTGTCGCCCTCACATCAGACCCGAATACAAAATGTAGCCATAAATCTATCCTTTCCATGCAACTTAGCGAACCCCTACACCATTCCTACCACTTGCCCAATGACCTGACCTTCACTGTCAACATTGGCATCACCCACACCTCACCGTTAACCTGTCGCTCAATGTCTCACTCATCCTCACATCAGAGCCATATCCTTAGAGTAAACATAGCACTATCATGCTCATACATATTATCGAACACATAATCCAAACCCTAGCACTTGCCACAGCACCAGCCCTTCACATTATTTTATTTTCCTCCCCAAAAAATGCTTAACATGAGCCACAATCTCGCACTCACCCTCACATCAAATCAGGATGTAATCTCCAACCAAAACCCTAACAGCACCGTAAAGCTTCCAAAACGATGAACTCTAACCATAGCCTTGAGACTTGGAACTGACCCTACCAATTATATCGACGTCACCCATGTCTCACTGAAACACGGTATTCATTCTGACTGTCACCCTCACATCAAAATTGAATACTAAGTGTACCCATAAACCTTTCCTATCCGTAAATTTTTTCGAACCACTAAACCTAACCCTGGACCTGGACCCTGGACATGAAACCTCGTAGTAAACTTCGACATCAGCCACAGCTTATTACAAACCACTCTCTCAATACCACCCTGTCTCTAACATCAGGACCACAACCCCACTCTAACCATAGTACTAGATGGCCCATACAAATTACCGAACACTTAACCATACCCCAGCACTGTTCAATACTCTAAACTCCTCACCTTCATTTTAGTGTCAGACCACCAAATCCTAAACCTGAGGCATAAGCTCGCACACACCTTCACATCACAGCTCGACACTAACTCAACCCAAAACTGTATCAGCCCCATAAACCTACCCCAAAACCGAAACCTAACCCTTTCCCTGACACTTAGAACAGGCCCTACCATGGACATCAACATCTACCATGACTCCATGTAACACTGTAGTTCAATCTCGCAGTCGTCGTTACATCAAAACCAAATCCAAAATACAACCATAATCTTATTCTGGCCATATAGCTTTACAAACACCTAAACATAACCCCAGATCTTGCCGGTGCACCTGAACCCTCATGGTCAACATTGACATCACCATCAGCTCACTGTACACCTGTTGTTCTGTGTCGCACTCATCCTCACATCAGAGACAGATCCTTAGTGTAGACATAGTGATATCGTGCCCATACATATTATCAAACAGTTAACCCTAACCCTAGGCCTTGCCACAGCACCAGACTCTTCACATCATTTTATTTTAAGCCCCACCACATCCTTATACTGAGACAAAATCTCGCATTCACCCTCACACCAGAGCGAGACCGTAACTCTAAACAAAACACTATTAGCATCATATACGTTCCCAAACACCAAACCCTAACCACAACCCGGACTTTTCTAACAAACCAGTACCATGAATATCAATATCACTGATGTCTCACTGTAACACTCTAATTCTATCTCACTGTCGAACTCACATCAGAGCTGAATCCCTTATGTAACCGTACCCCTATCCTGCCTGTACAACTTACCGAATCCATAACCGTATCCCTAGGACAGTACCATGCATCTGACAGTACATGGTCAACATTGACAACATCCACAGCTCACCGCAAACCTCTCGATCATACTCTAACTCATCCTCACATCAGAGCCAGATTCTTAGTGTAGACATAGTGATATCGTGCCCATACATATTATCAAACAGTTAACCCTAACCCTAGGCCTTGCCACAGCACCAGACTCTTCACATCATTTTATTTTAAGCCCTACCATATCCTTTTACTGAAACCAAATCTCGTATTCACCCTTACGTCAGAGCCGGACCCTAACACTAACCAAAATCCTCTTATTCCTATACACCTTCCCAAACACTGAACCCTAACCCTCGTCCTGAATTTTGGAACTGACCAGTATCATGAACATCGACATCCCTCATGTCTCACTGTGACACTGAAATTCCATCTCACTGTCGAAATCACATCAGACCGGATTCCCATATGTCACTGTTACACTATCCTGCCCATACAAATTACCGAACCCCTAAACCTAACCCTAGCACTGTATCTTGCATCTGACACTTCCTGGTCAACATTGTCAGTAAAAGAGCTCACCATAAACCTGTCGATCATACTCACACTCATCCTCACATAAGTGCCAGATCCTTACTGTAAACGTAGTACTCTACTCCCTGTACACAGAACCGAACACTTAATCATAACCTTTGATTTGAAACTAGTATCAGACCAATCACATCATTTTATTTTCAGCCCAACCAAGTGCTTAAACTGAGCCAGAATCTTGAACTCACCTTCACATCACAGCACATGCAAACTCTAAATTAAACACTATCAGCAACATAAACCTTCCCAAACACCGAACTCTAACCATAGCCCTGACTCTTGGTACAGACCCTACCATGGATATCAACGTCACCCATGTCTCACTGTAACACTGTAATTCACTCTCAGGGTCACCCTACCATCAGAACCAAACACTAAATGTAACCATAAACCTTTCCAGTCTGTAACCCTTTTTGAACCCCTAACCTAATCCTAGACCTGGCCTGTGGAACTGAAACGTCATGATAAACTTTGACGTCAGCCACAACTTGTCATAAGCCTGTCTCTCAATATCACCCTCTCCCGCACATCAGGGCCACATCCTCACCGTAACTGTAGTACTAGATGGCACATACACATTACTGAACACCTAACCCTAACCCTAGCACTGTCCCATGCTATGGACTCCTCACCTTCTTTTTAGTGTCAGTCCACATAATACTAAACCTTAAGCATAATCTCGCACACACCCTCATATCACAGCCACAACCTAACGTTATCCAAAACTGTATCAGCCCTGTAAACCTACGCATACACTGAACCTTAACCCTAGCCACGAATCTTATAAGAGGCCCTACCAAGGATATGGTAACCAAAATGTAACCATAACAATATACTGGCTATAGAACTTAACAATCACCTAACCCGAACCCTAGTTCTTGCCTGTGGACCTGAACCCTCATGGTCAACATTGACTTCACCCACAGCACCTGTCACTCAATGTTGCAAACATCTTCACATCACATCCAGATCCTAGGTGTAAACATAGCGCTATCATTCCCCTACACATTATGAAACAGTAAACCCTTACCCAACCCTTGCCACAGCACAAGACCCTTCACATCATTTTATTTTGAGCCCCACGAAATCCTCATACTGAGACAAAATCTCACATTCACCCTCACACCAGAGCCAGATCCTAACTCTAAACAAAACACTATTAGCATCATATACCTTCCCAAACAATGAACACCAACCTCAGCCTGGGCTTTTGTAACCGACCAGTACCATGAATATCTATATCACAGATGTCTCACTTAACACTGTAATTCAATCTCACTGTCGAACTCACATCAGAGACGAATCCCATATGTAACCGTACCCCTATCCTGCCTGTACAAACTACCAAATCCCTAACCCTATTCCTATGACTGTACCATGCATCTGACACTTCATGGTCAACATTGACAACATCTACATCTCACTGCAACCTGTCGATCATAATCACACTCAATCTCACATAAGAGCCAGATTCATATTATAAACGTAGCGCTATTCTGCCCATACAAGTTACCGAGCACTTAACCCTAGCCCTGGCACTAGCCAGAGACCAATCAAATTATTTTATTTTCAGCCCACCAAATGCATAACCTGAGCCAAAATCTTGCACTCACACTCACATCACACCCAGACCCTAACTCTACCCAAAGTGTGCTAGCCCCATAAATCTACCCAAACACTAAACCCTTTCCTTTGCCCTGAAACTTAGAACAGATTCTGCCGTGGATATCGACGTCACCCATGACTCACAGTAACCCTGTAGTTCAATCTCGCTGTCGCCATCACATCAGAACCGAATGCAAAATATAATCATAACTGAATACTGGCCATACCACTTAGCGAACACATAACCCTAATCCTAGCTCCCGCCCATGTACCTGACCCCTCATGGTCAATTATGACATCACCCACAGATCACTGTAAACCTGTCGATCTAACTCACCCTCATCCTCACATCAGAGTCAGATCCTTATGGTAATCGTACCACTATACTTACTGTACACATTACTGAAGGCTTAAACCTATCCGTAGCCCATGGCCTAGCAGCAGACCCCTCATGTCACTTTATTTTTGCCCAAGCACATGCTTAACCTGAGCTACAACTAGCACTCACCCTCACATCACAGCAGGATGCAAAGTCGAAACAAATCCCTATCAGCTCCGTAATCCTTCCCAAACACCAAAATCTAACCATAGCCTTGACTCTTGGAAATAACCCTACAATGAATAATGACGTCACCCTTGTCTCACTGTAACACTGTAATTCAATTTCACTGTCACCGTCATATCAGAAGAGAATCCTAAATGCAACCATATCCCTTTCCTAGCCTTACACCATTTCGAACTCCTTAATTTAACAGTAGACCTGGCCTGTGGACCTCAAACGTCACGATAAACATCAACATCGGAAACAGCTTATTATAAACCAGTCGCTCAATATCTCCCTCTCCCTCAAATCAGGGCCACATCCTCACTGCTACTGTATTGCTAGATGGCCCATACCCATTATCAAACACTTAACCGTAACCGTATCACTGTCCTATGCTCTGGAGTCCTCACCTTCATTTTAGTATCAGCCCACCAAAACTTAACCAGAGGGATAATCTCGCAGTCACCCTCGCATCACAGCCATTATTTTATTTTCAGACTCACCTGGTCCTTTTACTGAGACATAATCTCGTATTCACCCTTGCATTAGAGCCGGACCTTTACTCTAACCATAACCCAATTAGCCCGATACACTTTCACAAACACGGAACCGAACCCTAGCCCTGACTTGTGGAGAAGACCAGTACCATGAATATCGACATCCCTCATGTCTCACTGTAACATTGAAATTCAATCTCACAGTCACACTCACATCAGAACCAACGCCGATATGTAACCATAACTATATGTAAGCATAACCGTACTCGTGCCCATGCAACTTACCGAAACCCTAACACTAACCCTCGCACTGTACCCTACATCTGACACTTCATGGTCAACAGTGACATCATCCACAGCTCACCGTAAACCTGTAGATAATACTTACCCTCATCCTCACATCAGAGCCACATCCTTACTGTAAATGTAGAACAATCCTGCCCATACACATTACCAAACACTTAACCCTATCCCTAGCCCTTGCCATAGCACCGGACCCTTCACATCATTTTATTTTCAGGCTCATGTATTCCTTATAATGAGACAAAATCTTGCGTTCACCCTTGCATTAGAGCTGTACCCTAACACTAAACAAAACCCTATTAGCCCCATACAACTTCCTAATCATGGGTCCCTCACTCTAGAACTGACTTTTGGAACAGGCTACTACCATGAATATCGACATCCCTCATGTCCCACTGTAACACTGTTGGTCAATGTCAATGTCGAACTCACATCAGAGCCGAATCCCATATGTAACTGAACCCTATCCTGCACGTACAACTTACCAAACCTCTAACCCTAAACCTAGAAATGTACCCTGCATCTGAAACTTCGTGGTCAAATTTGTCATCATCTGCATCTCACCATAGACCTGACCATCATAATCACCCTCATACTCATATCAGAGCCAGATTCTTACAGTAAATGTAGCGCTATCCTTCCTGTGCACATTCCTGAAAACTTAACCCTAACCCTAGCCCTGCCATTACCACCAGACACATCCCATCATTTTATTTTCAGACCCACCAATAGCTTAACCTGAGCCACAATGTCGCACTCAACCTTATATCACAGCAGGATGGAAACTCTTACCAAAACACTGTCAGCGCTGTAAACCTTCTAATACACCGAAATGTGAGCACAGCCGTGACACTTAGAACAGACCATGGATATCGACGTCACTCATCCCTCACTGTAACACTGTAATTCAATCTCACTGTCACAACCACATCAGAAGCGAATACTAAATGTAACCATAAACCTTTCCTACCCATACACCTTTATGAACCCCTAAATGTAACCCTAGACCTTCAGCCTGTATCTGAAACCTCATGATAAACTTCCACTTCAGCCACAGCTGATCGTAAACCTGTCTCTCAATACCGCCCTCTCCCTCATATCAGGGCCACATCGTCACTGTAACCATAGAAGTAGATGGCCCGTACCCCTTACCAAAAACTTAACCTTAACCATAGCATTTTCCCATACTCCGGACATCTCACCTACAATTTAGTGTCAGCCGACCAATTCCTATACCTGACATAAAATCTCGAACTCACCCTCACATCACAGCTAGTCCCTATCTCTACCCAAAACCATATCGGCACCATAAACCTGCTCAAACACCAAACCCTAACCCTAGCCCTGACTCTTAGAACAGACCATACCATGGATATCTATGTCACCCACGTCTCACTGTAATACTGCTGTTCAATATCGCTGTCGCCCACACATTAGACCGAAATCCGACATGTAACCACAACCATATACTGGCCTTAGAAATGAACAAACACCTTACCCTAACCCTAGCTCTCACCCATGGACATTAAACCTCCTGGTCAACATTGACATCACCCACAGCTCAGCGTAAACCTGTTCCTCATAGGCGCACTCATCGTCACATCAGAGCCACATCCTTACTGTTAACATAGCGTTATCATGCCTTTACATATTAAGGAACACTTAACACTAACCTTGTCCCTTGCCACAGCACCAGACTCTTCACATCGTTTTATTTTCAGCACCACCAAATGCTTATACTGAGACAATTATCGTATTCACCCTCACATTAGAACCAGAGACTAACTCTAACCCAAACCCTGTTAGCCCCATACACCTTTCCAAACCACCGACCCTAAGCCTAGCCCTGACTTTTCAAAAATAGCAGTACCATGAATATTGACATCCCTCATGTCTCAGTGTAACACTGTAATTCAATCTCACTGCTGAACTCACATCAGAGCTGAAGTCAATATGTAGCCATAACCCTATCATGGCCCATACAGGTTACCGATCCCCTAACACTAACCCTAGCACAGTACCCTGCATATGACACTTCATGGTCAACATTGGCGTCATCCACAGATCAACGTAAACTTGTTGATCATAGTCACCGTCATCCATACATCAGAGTCTGATCCTTACTGTACACATAGATCCTGCTGTACACATTACCGAACACTTAACCCAAACCTAGCCCTAACACTGGCACCAGACCCATCACATCGTTTGATTTTAAGCACCACCAAATTTTTAACCTGAGCCACACTCTCGCACTCACCCTCACATCAAAGCAGGATGCAAACTTTAACCAAAACTCTATCAGCGCCATTAACCTTCTCAAACACTGAACTCTATAAATAGCCCTGAATCTTGGAACAGAGCCTACCATGGATATCAACATCACCTTTGTCTCACTGTAACAGTTTAATTCAATCTTACAGTCACCCTCACATCAGGACCGATATGTAAATGTAGTAACCCTTCCCAACCCGTACACCATTTCGAGACAATAAACCTAAACCTTGACTTTGACCCTGGACATGAAACCTCAGTATAAACTTCAACAAGAGCCACAGCTTATCATAAACCTGTCCCTCAATATCGCCTTCTCCCACACATCAATGCCACATCTTCACTGTTACTATATGGCTAGATGCCCGGTACCCATGTTTGAATACTTAACATGATCCTTAGCACTGTCCCATGCTCTGGGATCCTTACCCTCATTTTAGCATCAGTCCAACAAATCTCAACCTGAGGCTTAAACTCGCACTCACCCTCACATCACAGCCAGAACCTAACTCTACCCCAAAGTGTATCAGCCCCATAACGTACCCGATTACCGAACCCTAACCCTAGCACTGCCCTATCACTTTCCATGGACTCTACCATGAGTATCAACGTCACCCATGTCAAACTGTAACACTTAAGTTGAATCTTGCTGTCTCCGTCACATCAGACCCGAATCAAAAATGTAACCATACAACGTAACAAACACCTAACGCTAACGCTAGCTCTCGCTTGTGGACTTGAACCCTCATGGTCAACATTGGCATAATCCACAGATCACCATAAAATTGTCGCTCAATGTCACACTCATCCTCACATCAGAGCCAGATCCTTATTGTTAACATAGCGCTGTCGTGCCAGTACATAATAACGAACACTTAACCCTAACCCTAGACCTTGCCTCTGCACCAGAATCTTAACATCATTCATTTTATTATCAGTACTAACAAATCCTTATACTGAGACAAAGTCTCGCATTCACCCTCACATCAAATTCGTATCCCTAACCATAACAAAAACCCTATTAGCCCTGTAAGCCTTCTCAAACACCGTACACTAACCCTAGCCCTGATGTTTGGAGCACACGTGTACCATGAATATAAACATCCCTCCTGACTCACTGAAACACTGTAATTCAATCTCAATGTCGAACTCACATCAGAGCCAAATCCCATATGTAACCATAACCCTATCCTGCCCATACAACTTGCTGAACCCCTAACCCTAACCCTAGCACTGTACCCTGTAGATGACACTCATTGGTCAACACTGACATCATTCACATCTCACCAGAAACCTGTTGATCATACCTTTCCTCAACCTCACATCAGAGCAGAGCCTTACTGTAAGTGTAGCTCTATCCTGCCTTTACACATTTCTGAACACTTAACCCAATCTCAAGCTCTGGCTCTAGAACCAGACCTGTCCAATCACTTTCTCTACAGAACCACTAATGGCTAAAACGGAACCACAATCTCGCAGTCACCCTCACGTCATGGCAGGATGAAGCTCTAACCGAAACACTATCAGCGCCGTAAACCTTTCCGAAGACTGAACTCTTACCACAGCCCTGACTCTTGGAACATACCCTAGCAGGGATATTGACGTAACCCATGTCCCAGAGTTATGCTGTATATCAATCTATCACCCTCACATCATACCCGAATACTAAATGTAACCATAAACCTTTCCTAGCCATAAATGTATTTGATCCCATAAACCTAACCCTAGAGCTGGCTCCTGGACCTGAAACCTAATGAAAAACTTTGTCATCAGACACAGCTTATCATAAGCCTATCTGTCAATATCGCCCTCTCTGACACAGCTGGTCCACATCCTCACTGTAACCATAGTACTAGATGGTCCAAACCCATTACCGGAACCTAAACCCTAACCCTAGCACTGTCCCAGGCTCTGGACTCCTCAACTTCATTTTAGTGTGAGCCCACCAAATCCTAAACCTCAGGCAAAATCTCGCACTCACACTCACAAAACAGCCATACCCTAAAATCTAAGCAAAACCGTATCAGCCCAGTAAACCTGAAAAACACCGAACACTAACCGTAGCACTGACACGTAGAACAGACCCTACCATGGATATGGATGTCAACCAGGTTTCACTGTAACACTGAAGTTCAATATCACTGTTGCCCTCACCTCAGACCCGAAATTGAAAAGTAAGCATAACCATATACTGGCCGTACAACTTAACGAGCACCAAACCCTAAACCCAGCTCTCGCCTGTCATCTTGAACCTTCACGGTCAACATTGACATTACCCACAGCTGGCCATAAACCTGTCACACAATGTCGCACTCATCCTCACATCAGGGACAGATCCTTAGTGTAAACATAGTGATATCCTCCCAGTACATATTAACCAGCACTTAACTCTAACCCTAACTCTTGCTGCAGCACCAGACCCAAAATAACATTTTATTTTCAGCCCCACCAAATCCTTATACTGAGACAAAATCTCGCATTCACCTTCAAATCAGAGCCAGACCCTAACTCTATCCATAACCCTAATAGACCCATACACCTTCACAAACACCAAACCCTAACCATAGCCCTGACTTTTGGAAAAGACCAGTACCATGAATATCGACTTTCCCATGTCTTACTGTAACACTGTGATTCAATCTCATTGTCAAACTCACATCACAGCCAAATTCCATATGTCACCGTAACCCTATCCTGCCTGTACAACATACCGAACCCCTATCCGAACCCTAGCACTGTACCCTGCATCTCACACTTCACATTCAACATTGACATCATCCACATCACACTTGACACCTGTCGATCAGACTCAGCCTCATCCTCACATCAGAGCCAGATCGTTACTGTCAACGTAGCGCTATCCTGCCCGTACACATTAACAAACACTTAACCCTAACGTAAACTCTGGCACTAGCACCAGACCTGTCACATCACTTGATTTTCAGCCCCACCAAATAATATACCTGAGCGACAATCTCGCACTCACGCTCACATCACAGCAGGATGAAACTCTAAATGAAACCCTACCAGTGCCATAAACCTTCTCAAACACCGAACTCTAACCAGAACCTTGACTCGTATAATAGATCCAACCATTGATATTGACGTCACCCTCGTGTCACTGTAACACTGTAATTCAATCTCACTGTCAACCTGACATCAGAATTGAGTTCTTAATGTAAGCATAACCCTTTCCTAGCTCTACACCTTTGCAAACTACTAGACCTTAACCTAGACATTTTCCCTGGACATGAAACCTCAAGGTAAACTTCGACATCAGCCACACCTTATCATAAACCTGTCATTCAATATCGCCTTCTCCTTCACATCAGGGCCACATCGTCTCTGTAATCTTAGTACTAGTCAGCCTGCACCCATTACCGAATGCTTAATCCTACCTTTGGCACTGTACCATGCTCTGGACTTCTCACCATCATTTCCTTGTCAGCCCACAAAATTATAAACCTCAGGCATAATCTCTCAATCACTCCAACAAAAGAGCAAGACCATAATTCTATCCAAGGCAGTATCAGCCCCATAAACATACAAACTGACGGAACCCTAAAGCCAGCCCTGACACTTAGAATAGACCATACAGTACACCCCATTCCTCTCCATTATAAAATATTTTACTCCATTCCCCAATATTCCAGCACATTCCTTTGCTTTACATTTCGGCACATGAGGCACCATTCGCATCCAAACCACTCTGCAGGGCCTTTATTATGTCACACTACAGCTGATTCCACTCCATTCTGCAACATTGCACTCCATTCCACAACATTCCAAAACATTCTATTGCGTTCCATTCTCCCAAAGTATGCTCCATTTTCTTCCAAACAATTCAAGAACTTCGCATTGTGTCACTTCACATCCCTTTCCTCTCCATTCCACAAGATTTTACTCCATTCCCCAACATTCCAACAAGTTCTACCGAGTTCTGCTGTGGCAAACTGGGCACCATTCTTATCCAGAAATCCGTGTAACTCTCTGTTGCGTCACATTCTACCACGATCCACTCAATACCCCAGCATGGCACTCCACTGTGCAACATTCCGCCACATTCCATTGCTTTCCATTATGTACAAGAAGGCCCAATATCTTCCAAACCATTCAGGAATAGCATATTGCGTCAGTTAACATGAATATCCACACAATTCCTCAAGGTTCAACTGCATTCCAAACATTCCACTGCATTCCATTTCACTCCGTTGTTACGAAGAGGGCAACGTTCTTTAAAAAACTCTCTGGAAGCCTCTATTGCATCACATTGCACCCCACTACACTCCGTTTCACAACTTTCCACTATATTCCGCAACATTCCAACATGATCTATTACGTTCGGTTCCATTAAGCAATGCTGCATTCGCTCCCAATTCACTCCAAAACCCTTGATTGCGTCCACAACATTGCACTCCATCCCAAAACAGTCCTCTGTGTTCTACCGCGTTCCATTCTGCAAAAGAAGGCTCCACTCTTTTCTCAAAGAATCAGAAACCGTCTATTAAGTCACATTAGAACTCATAACACTCCATTCCACAACACTCCTCTTCATTTCACAACATTCCACAATGTTCTTTTGCGTTCTACTTGTACAAAGAAGGATGGATTCACTTGCAACCCATTAAAGACTGTCTATTGCATCACATCGAAAGCCATTCCAGTCCATTCTCCAAGATTCTACTTCATTCCACAATATTCCACCACGTTCCATTGCATTCCATGCTGTGAAAAAAAGCTCCATTCCTTTCCAAATCCACGAGGAACACTCTACTGCGTCAATTTACACACGATTCCAGCCCATTTCACAACATTGTACTCCATTCCTGAACATCTCACCATGTTCTGTCGCGTTCCATTCAATCAAAGAGAGCTCCATTTGCATCAAGACCACACAGGAACTCTATATTGTGTCACATTACATAAGCTTCTACACAAAATCTACAAAATTTCACCTAACTCCACAAAATTCTAAAACGTTCTATACCGTTCCATTCTGTCAATGAAAGATCGATTAATTTACAAAACAGTCACTAACTCTCTAGTGCATCACAGTCTACCACATTAGACTCCATTCCACAACATTTTACTCCATTCCCCAATATTCCAGCACAATCCTTTGCTTTACATTCTCGCAAAGGAGGCACCATCCGTTTCCAAACTGCACTGGAGAACTTTTTTATGTCACATTACAGCCAATTCCCCTCCATTCTACAGCATTGCCCTCCATTCCAAGACATTCTACCACGTTCTATTGTGTTCCATTCTGCCAAAGAATGCTCCAAGTGCTTCCAAGGAGTTCAGGAACATCGTGTTGTGTCACTTCACATGTCAATCCTCTCCATTCCACAAGATTCTACACCATTCCACAACATTCCAACAAGTTCTACTGAGTTTCATTGTGACAAAGTGGGCACCATTCTATTCCAAACAAACCAGGAACTCTCTGTTGCATCACATTACACCACGTTCCACTCAATACCACAGTATGTCACTCCATTGTACAACATTTTGCTACATTCCATTGCATTCCATTATGTAAAGGAAGGCCTCATAGCTTTCAAACCATTCAAAAACAGCCTATTGCGTCAGTTCACATGCCTATTCACACGATTCCTCAAGCATCTACTGCATTCCATACATTCCACTGTGTTCCATTGCACTCCATTGTAACAAAGAGTTCACCGTTCTCTTAAAAACTCTCAGGAACCCTCTATTGCATCACATTACACCCCATTACACTCCATTTCACAGGCTTCCACTCTATTCTGCAACATTCCCACATGTTCTATTACGTTCGATTCCATCAGCCAAGGCTGCATTCGCTTCCAATTCACTCCAGAACCCTTTATTGCATCACATTACAACCAATTCACCTCTATTCTACAACATTGCACTCAATCCCACACCACTCTACCGTGTTCTATCGCGTTCCATTCTGAAAAAGAAGGCTCCACTCTTTTCCCAAAGAATCAGAAACCGTCTATTAAGTCACATTACACCCCATTACAGTCCATTCCTCAACTCTCCACTTCATTTCGCTACAATCCACAATGTTCTTTTGCATTCCATTCCTACAAAGAAGGCTCGATTCACTTCCAACCCATTAAGGACTGTCTATTGCATCACATCAAATGCCATTCCATTTAATTCTCCAAGATTCTACTCCATTCCACAACATTCCACCACGTTCAATTGCATTCCATTCTGTGAAAAAAGCTCCATTACATTCCAGACCGATGAGGAACACCCTACTGCCTCACTTTACACATGATTCCAGTCAATTTCACAACATTGTACTCCAATCTTGAACATCTCACCGTCATCTGTGGCGTTCCATTCAATCAAAGTGAGCTCCATTTGAGTCGAGACGAGTCAGGATCGCTATACTGTGTCACATTACATGCACTTCTACACCAAATCTACAAAATTGCACTGAAGTCCACCAAATTCCACCACGTTCTATAGCGTTCCATTCTGTCAAAGGAGGATCCATTCATTTTCAAAACAATCTCTAACTCTCTATAGTGTCACAGTGTACCCCATTCCACTCCACTCCACAACACTTTACTCCATTCCCTAATATTCCAGCACATTCCTTTGCTTTACGTTCTCGCAAAGGGGGCTCCGTTCGCTTACAAACCACACTGGAGACCTTTATTATGTCCCATTACACTCGATTCCACTCCACTCCACAACATTGCCCTCTATTCCACGACATTCCACCACGTTCTATTTTGTTCCATTCTTCCAAGGAATACCCCATTCCCTACCAAACAATTCACGAACTGCATATTTTGTCACTTCACACACCATTCCTCTCCATTCCACAAGATTCTACTCCATTCCCCAACATTCCAACAAGTTCTACTGAGTTCCATTGTGACAAAGTAGGCACCATTCTTATCCAAACAACCGAGGAACTCTGTGTTGTGCCACATTCCACCACATGCCACTCTATACCACAGTATGGCACTCCAGTGTTCCACATTCCAGCACATTTCATTGCATTCCATTATGTCAAGGAAGGTCCCATAGCTCCCAAACCACTCAGGAACAGCCTATTGCATTAGTTCGTATGCCTATGCACATGATTCCTCAAGATTGTGCTGCATTCCAAACATTCCACTGCGTTCCATTGTACTCCATTGTTACAAAGAGGGCACGGTCCTTAAAAAACTCTCAGGAACCCTCCATTGCATCTCATTTCACCTCATTACACTCCATTTCACAACCTTCCTCTCTATTCCGCGACATTCCACCACGTTCTATTACTGTCGGTTCCAACAGGCAACGCTGCATGCGCTTCCAATTCACTCTAGAACCCTTTATTGTGTCACATTACAACCGGTACAACTCCGTTCCACAACATTACACCCCATAGTACCACAGTCCGCCGTGTTCTATTGCATTCCAGTCTGCAAAAGAAGGCTCTGCTCTTTTCCCAGAGAATCAGAAACCCTCTATTAAGTGACATTGCACCCCATTACACTCCATTCCACAACTCTCCACTTCATTTCGCAACATTCCACAATGTTCCTTTGCATTCCATTCCTACAAAGAAGGCTCGATTCACTTGCAACGCATTAAGGACTGTCTATTGCATCACATCAAATGCCATTCCAGCCCATTCTCCAAGATTCTACTCCATTCCACAACATTCCACCGCGTTCTTTGCATACCATCGGTGAGAAAAAGCCCCATTCCTTTCTAAACCAATGAGGAACGCTCTACTGCGTCACTTTACACATGATTCCAGTCCATTTCACAACATTGTACTCCATGACTGAACATCTCACCATGTTCTGTGGCTTTCCATTCAATCAAAGACAGCTCCATTTGCTTCGAGACCACTCAGGAACTCTGTATTGTGTTACATTCCATACGCTAATACACCAAATCTACAAAATTGCACTTGACTCCACAAAATTCCACCACGTTGTATAGCGTTCCATTCTTTCAAGGGAGGATCCATTCATTTACAAAACAATCTATAACTCTCTATTGCATCACAGTATACCCCATTCCACTCCATTCTACAATATTTTCCTACATTCCCCAGTATTCCAGCACATTCTTTTGGTTTACATTCACGAAAGGAGGCACAATTCGCTTCCAAATTGCACTGGAGACTTGTATAACGTCCCATTATAGCCGATTCCACTCCATTCCGCAACATTGCCCTACATTCCACCACGTTCTATTGTGTTCCATTCTGCCAAGGAATGCTCCATTTGCTACCAAACAGTTCACAAAATTAGTATTGTGTCAGTTCAAATGCCATTCCTCTCCATTCCACAAGATTATAAGCCATTCCCCAACATTCCAAAAAGTTCTACTGAGTTCATTGTGACAAAATTGGCACGGTTCTTTTCCAAATAACCCAATAACTCTCTGTTGTGTCACACTCCACCACGTTCCACTCAGTATCACAGAATGGCACTCCATTGTGCAACATTCCGTCACATTCCATTGCATTCCGTCAGGTAATAGCAGGGCCCAACGCTCCCAAACAGCCTATTGCGTCAGTTCGCATTTCTATCCACACGATTCCTCAACATTATCCTACATTCCAATCTTTCCACTGCATTCCATTGCACTCCATTGTTACAAAGAGGGCACCGTTCTCCAAAAATCACTCAGGAACCCACTATTGCATCACATTACATCCCATTACACTCCATTTCACAAACTTCCACTCTACCCAGCAACATTCCACCACGTTCTATTACGTTCGGTTACATCAGGCAAGGTGGCATGTGCTTCCAATTCACTGCAGAACCCTCTACTGCGTCAGACTACAACCGATTCAAATCCATTCCACAACATTGCACTCCATCCCACAACACTGCACCGTGTTCTATGGCGTTCTATTCTGCAAAAGAGGGCTCCGCTCTTTTCCCAAAGAATCAGAAACCGTGTAATGTCACATTACACCGCATTAAACTCCATTCCACAACTCTCCTTTTCATTTCACAACACTCCACAATGTTCTTTTGCATTCCATTCCTACAAAGAAGGCTTGATTCACTTCCAACCCATTAAGGACTGTCTATTGCATAACATCAAATGCCATTCCAGTCCATTCTCCAAGATTCTACTCCATTCTACAACATTCCACCACGTTCTATTGTATCCCATTCTGTGAAGAAAACCTCCATTCCTTTCCAAACCAATGAGGAACACTCTACTGCGTCACTTTACGCATGATTCCTGTCCATTAAACAACATTGTACTCCATTCCTGAATATCTCACCATGTTCTGTGGCGTTCCATTCAGTCAAAGAGAGCTCCATTTGCGTCGAGAGCGCTCAGGAACTCTATATTTTGTCAAGTTACATATGCCCCTATTGAAAATCTACAAAATTGAAATTAACTCCACAAAATTCCACCACGTTCTATTATTCTTCGTTCCATCAAGTAATGCTGCATTCGCCTTCAATTCACTCCAGAACCCTTTATTCTGTCACATTACAACCAATTCTCCTCCATTCCACAACAATGCGCTCCAACCCACAACACTCCACCGTATTCTGTCGTGTTCAATTCTTCAAAGAAAGCTCCAGTCTTTTCAAAAACCATCAGGAAACGTCTATTGTGTCACATTACAGCACTCCATTCCAAAACTCTCCACTTCATTTCAGAACATTCCACAATGTTGTTTTGCGTACCATTCCTGCAAAGAACGCTCGATTCACTTCCACCTTATTAAGGACTGTCTATTGCATCACATCAAAATCCATTCCAGTCCACTCTCCAAGATTCGACTCAATTGCACAACATTCAACACGTTCTATTGCATTCTATTCTGTAAGAAAGGCTTCATTCCTTTCCAAACCAATGAGGAACACTCTACTGCGTCACTTTACACACGAGTACCGTCCATTTAACAACATTGTACTCCATTCCTGAACATCTCACCATGTTCTGTGGCGTTCCATTACATCAAAGAGAACTCCATATTTTCCAGACCACTCAAGAACTGTATATTGTGTTACAGTATAAGCGATTATACAAAAATATACGAATTTGAACACTTCTCCATAGAAGTTCACCAAGCACTGTACCGTTCCCCTCTATCAAGGAAGGATCCATTCATTTCCACAACAATTTTTACAACTCTATTGGATCACATTACACCCCATTCCACTCCATTCCACAACATTTCACCCCATACCCAAATATTACAGCAGATTTATTTGCTATTCATTCCAGCAAAGTACACACCATTAGCTTCCTAACCACTCTGAAGACCTTTATTAGGTCACATTACAGGCGATTCCACTGCATTCAACATTTCTCTCCATTCCACAGCATTCCACCACGTTCTATTCCGTTCCTTTCTGCCAACAAATGCTCCATTTGCTTCCAAACAATTCACGAACTTCCTATTTTGTCACTTCACATTCCATTCCTCTCCATTCCACAAGGTTCGACTCAATTCCCCATCATTCCAACAAGTTCTACTGAGTTCCATTGTGACAAAGTAGGTACCATTCTTATCCATAAAACCCAGGAAGTCTCTGCTGCATCATATTACAGCACGTTCCACTCAATACCACAGAATTGCACTCCATTGTGCAACATTCCACCTTACTCGTTTGCATTCCATTCTGTAAAAGAAGGCTCCTTTGCTTTAAAACCGTACAGTAACAGCCTATTGCATCAATTCACACCCCATTTCACACGATTCCACAAGATTCTACTCCATTCCATTCATTCCACTATGTTCATTTGCATTCCATTGTGACAAAAAGCAGCAATGTCTACAAAATTCGCAAAAACCCTCTATTGAATCACATTAGAACCCATTACACTCCAGTTCACAAAGTTCCACTCTATTTTGCAGCATTTCACCGCTTTCTATTATGTTCCATTATGCCAAGCAAGGATGCATTCACTTCCACATCACTCCAGAAACCTTTTCTGCGTCACAAACTCTAACTGAAACACTATCAGCACCAAAATCCTTCCCAAACACCGATCCCTATAACTTCCCGTGAGTTTTGTAAAAGACGAGTACCATGAATATCAACATCTCTACATCCCTCATATGTCACTGTAACACTGTATTTCAATCTCACTGTCGAACTCACATCAGAGTTGTATCCCATATGTAACAGTAACCCTATCAGGCTGTTACAACATAACAAATCCATAACCATAACCCTAGAACTCTACCGTGCATCTGACACTTCATGTTCAACATTGACATCATTTGCAGCTCACTGTAAACCTGCTGATCATACTCATGCTGATCCTCACATCAGAGTCAGGACCTTACTGTAAATGTATTTCTATCCTGCCCATACACATTACCGGACACTTAACCATAGACCTGGGACTAGAACCAGACCCTCACATCATTTTATTTTCTGCCCCACCAAATGCTTAACCTGAGACAAAATTTCGCACTCACCCTCACATCACAGCAGGCTGCAAACTCTAACAGAAACACTATCAGTGCCATAAACTTTTATCAACACCGAATTCTAACCATAGCCCTGACTCTTAGAACAGACCCTGCCACGGATATTGATGTCACCCATGTCTCACTGTTCACTGTAATTCAATCTCACTGTCACCCCCACATCAGAACCGAATACTAAATGTAACCATAACACTTTCCTCGGTGTACACCATTTTGAACACCTAATCCTAAACCTAGACCGGGACCCTGGAGTGGAAATCTCATGATAAACTTCAACATCAGCCGCAGCTCATCATAAACTTGTCTCTCAGTATCGCCCTATCCCTCATATCGGGGCCACACCCTCACTGTAACTGTAGTACTAGACAACCTGTACCTATTACCGAACACATAACCATAACATAGCACTGTCTCATGCTCTGGACTCCTCCTACATTTTAGTGTCAGTCCACCTAATCCTAAACCCGAGGCATAATTTAGTACTCACCCTCCCATTACCGCCAGACTGTAACTCTACACCAAACCGTATTAGCCCTGTAATCCTACCCACACAATGAAACCTAACCCTAGCCTTCACACTTAGAACCAACCGTACCATGGATATTGACGTCACCCATGTCTCACTGTAACACTGTAGTTCAATCTCGCTGTCGCCCTCCCAGCAGACCCAAATCAGAAATGTAACCAATACCGTATACTGGCCGTACAACTTAATGAACACCTAACCCAACCCTAGATCTTGCCCGTGAACATGAACACTCATGGTCAACATTGACATCACCCACAGCTCACAGTAAACCTGTCGCTCAGTGTCACTCTCATACTCATATCAGAGCCAAATCTTCAGTGTAAACATAGTGCTATCCTTCCAGTACATATTAATGAACACTTAACCCTAACCCTAGCCCTTGCACAGCACCAGACACTTCACATCATTTTATGTTCAGCACCAACAAATCTTCCTACTGAGACAAAATCTCGTATTTACCCTCACTTCAGAGCTGGACTCTGACTCTAACCAAAACCCTTTTGGTCCCATACACCTTCCCATACACCGAACCCTATCCCTATCCCTGACTTTTTGAACCGACCAGTACCATGAATATCCACATCACTCATGTCTCACTGCAATACTGTAATTTAATCTCACTGTCCAACTCACATCAGAGCCATGTCCCATTTGAAACCGTAACACTATCCTGCCCATACAACATATCGAACTTCTAAACCTTACCCTAGCACTGTACCCTGCACCTGACACTTCATGGTCAACATTGTCGTAATCCACAGCTCACCATAAACCTGTCGATCATACTCAACACTCATTGTCACATCAGAGCCAGATCCTTACTGTAAACATAGAACTATCCTGCCCTTACACATTTCCGAACACTTAATCCTAAACCTAGCTCAGCACTAGCACCAGACCTGTCAGATCATTTTTATTTACAGTCTCACCAAATGCTTAACCTGAGCCACTCACCCTCACATCACAGCAGGATTCAAAGTCTAACTGAAACCTTTTCAGCGCCGTAATCCCTCCCAAACACTGAACTCTCAGCATAGCCCTGACTCTTGGAACATACCATACCATGGATATCGACGTCACCCATGTCTCACTGTAACAATGTAATTCAATCTCACCGTCACCCTCACAACAGAACCGAGAACTAAATGGAATCATAACCCTTTCCTACACGTACACTTTCTCAAATCCCTACAACTAACCCTAGACAATGCCCCTGCACCTAAAACCTCATGATAAACTTCAACATCAGCCACAGCTTATCATAAACCTGCCTCAGTATCGCCCCCTACCTCACCTCAGGGCCACATCCTCACTGTAACCATAGTAATATATGGCACATACGCATTACCAAACACTTCACCCTAACCCTAACACTGTCCCATGCTCTGAACTCCTCACCTTAATTTTAGTATCAGCCTCCCAAATCCTAAACCTGTGGCATAATCACGCAATCAGGCTCACATCATAGCCAGACTCAAACTCTACCCAAAATCATATCAGCCCCATAAACCGTCCCACACACCAAGCCCTAATCAAGCCCTGACACATAGAACATTCCTTAACATGGATATCGACAGCACCCCTTTCTCACTGCAACACTATATTTCAATCTCACTGTCAAACTCACATCAGACCCGAAACCGAAATGTAACCATAACCATACACTTGTGGTACGAATTAACAAACACCTAACCCTAGCACCAGCTCTCACGTGTAGTCCTGACCCCTCATGGTGAACATTGACATCACCCACAGCTCACCGTAAACCAGTCACTCAATGTCGCACTCATCTTCACATTAGAGCCAGACCCTTAGTTTAAACACAGCGCTATCGTGCCTGGACATAATTATGAACACTTAACCCAAACCCTAGCCCTTGCCTCACAACCAGACCCTTCACATCGTTTTATTTTCAATCCCACCAAATCCTTATACTGAGACACAATCTCGCACTCCCCCTCACTTCACAAGCAGAGCTTAACTATAACCGAAACCCTATCAGCCCTGTACCCTTCCCAAATATTGAACCTTAACACTAGCAATGACTTTTGGAACAGAACAGTAGCATGAATATCAACATCACTCATGTCTCACTGTGACACTGTAATTAATCTCACTGTCGAACTCACATCAGAGCAAAATCCCATATATAAATGTAATCGTATCCTGCCCATACACCTTACCGAACCCCTATCCCTATGTCTAGCACTGGAGTCTGCACCTCACCCTTCAAGGTCAACATCATCGATATCACCCACAGCTCTCCATAAACCTGTCAATCGAACTCACCCTTATCCGCACATCAGAGCCAGAAACTTATTGTAAACGTATCATTATCCTTCCCTTCCACATTACTGAACACTTATCTCTAACCCTAGTGCTGGCCGTAGCACCAGAACCCTCACATCATTTTATTCTCAACACCACCAAATGCTAAACCTGGGACACAATCTCTCACTCACCCTCACATCACAGCCGGATGCAAACTCTAACCGAATCCCAGTCAGCTCTCTACACTTTCACAAACACTGAACCCTTACCCAGGCCCTCATTCCTGGAATAGGTCGCTACAATGAGTATCAACATCAGCCATTTCTCACTGTGACACTATAATTCTATATCACTGTTGCCCACACATCAGAGCTGGAGCCTAAATGTTACTCTATACCTTTCTAGCCATACTGCTTACCGACCCTCTAACACTAACCCGAGTCTCATCTGTTGACATACTCACTCATGGTCAATATTAGCATCATCCACAGCTCACCAGAAACCTTTCTCTCAGTGTCGCCTTCATCCTCACATCAGAAAAAGATAATTACTGTAAACGCAGTGGAATCCTTCTCATTACATTACCGAACACTTTACTGTAACCCTATCCCTGGAACCTCCATTGTCCACACACCACAATATTTTGGTCTGCCACACAAAATCCGAATACCGAGACACAATCTTGCACTCACTCCCATATCAAACCAGAACACTAACTCTAACTGAAACCTTTTCAGACCCATAAATGTACTGAAATACCGAAAGCTGACACTACAGCTGACCCTTAGAACAGACCCTACCCTGGATATCGGCGACACCCATGTCTCACAGCAACACTGTAGTTTGATCTCTCGGTTGCCCTCACATCAGAGCCAAAAGCAAAATATAATCATAACTGAATACTGGCCATACCACTTAGCGAACACCTAACGCTAACCATACCTCCCACCCATGTACCTGACCCCTCATGGTCAATTTTGACATCACCCACAAATCACTGTAAACCTGTCAATCAAACTCACCCTCATCCTCACATTAGAGTCAGATCCTTATGGTAGTCGTACCACTATACTTACTGTACACATTAGTGAGCGCTTAAACCTATCCGTAGCCCATGGCCTAGCAGCAGAACCCTCACATCACTTTATTTTGGCCCAAGCACATGCTTAACCTGAGCCACAACTAGCACTCACCCTCACATGACAGCAGGATGCAAAGTCGAAACAAATCCCTATCAGCTCCGTAATCCTTCCCAAAAACCAAAATCTAACCATAGTCCTGACTCTTGGAAATGACCCTACAATGAATAATGAGTTCACAACTGACTCACTGTAACACTGTAATTCAATCCCACTGTCACCGTCATATCAGAAGAGAATCCTAAATACAACCATATCCCTTTCCTTGCCTTACACCTTTTCGAACTCCTTAATTTAACAGTAGACCTGGCCTGTGGACCTCAAACGTCACGAAAAACATCAACATCAGAAACAGCTTATTATAAATCAGTCGCTCAATATCTCCCTCTCCCTCAAATCAGGGCCACATCCTCACTGCTACTGTATTGCTAGATGGCCCATACCCATTATCGAACACTTAACCGTTACCCTATCACTGTCCTACGCTCTGGAGTCCTCAACTTCATTTTAGTATCAGCCCACCAATACTTAACCTGAGGGATAATCTCGCAGTCACCCTCGCATCACAGCCAGACCCTAACTCTACCCAAAACCATATTGGACCTGTAAAACTAGGCAAACACTGAACCCTGAAACTAGCCCTGTCACTTAGAACAGACCCTAACACGGATATCGACATCACCCATGTCTCACTGTAACATGGGAGTTCAATATCGCTGTTGCCCTCACATCAGACCCGAATCTGATATGTAACCATAACCCTATACTGGCTGGACAACTTAACAAACACGTAACCCTAACCCTAGCTCTCACCCATGGACATGAACAATCCCGGTCAAAATTGACAACACCCACAGCTCACCATAAACCTTTCACTCATTGTCGCACTCATCCTCACATCTGAGCCGGATCCTTAGTGTAAACATTGCACTAATGTGCCCATACATATTAGTGAACACTTAACCCTAACCCTAGGTCTTGCCATAGAACCGGACCCTTCACATTATTTTATTTTCAGACTCACCTGGTCCATTTACTGAGTCATAATCTCTTATTCACCCTTGCATTAGAGCCGGACCTTTACTCTAACCATAACCCAATTAGCCCCATACACTTTCACAAACACGGAACGGAACCCTAGCCCTGACTTGTGTGGAAGACCACTACCATGAATATCGACATCCCTCATGTCTCACTGTAACATTGTAATTCAATCTCACAGTCACACTCACATCAGAGCCAAAGCCGATATGTAACCATAACTATATGTAACCATAAGTGTACTCCTGACCATGCAACTTACCGAAACCCTAACACTAACCCTCGCACTGTACCCTACATCTTATACTTCATGGTCAACAGTCACATCATCCACAGCTCACCGTAAACCTGTAGATCATACTCACACTCATCCTCACATCAGAGCCAGATCCTTACTGTAAACGTAGAACTATCCTGCCCATACACATTACCGAAAACTTAACCCTAACCCTAGCCCTTGCCATTGCACCAGACCCTTTACATCATTTTATTTTCAGCCTCATGTATTCCTTATAATATGTCAAAATCTTGCGTTCACCCTTGCATTAGAGCTCTACCCTAACTCTAAACAAAACCCTATTAACTCCATACACCTTCCTAATCACCGGTCCCTCACTCTAGCCCTGACATTTGGAACAGACTACTACCATGAATGTCGACATCCCTCATGTCCCACTGTAACACTGTTGTTCAATGTCAATGTCAAACTCACATCAGAGCCGAATCCCATATGTACATGAACCCTATCCTGCACGTACAACTTACCAAACCTCTAACCCTAAAACTAGAAATGTACCCTGCACCTGACACTTCATGGTCAAATTTGACATCATCTGCAGCTCACCATAGACCTGACAATCATAATCACCCTCATCCTCATACCAGAGCCAGATTCTTACAGTAAATGTAGTGCTATCTTTCCTGTGCACATTCCTGAACACTTAATCCTAACCCTACCCCTGCCATTACCACCAGACAAATCCCATCATTTTATTTTCAGACCCACCAAAAGCTTAACCTGAGCCACAATGTCGCACTCACCCTTACATCACAGCAGGATGCAAACTCTTACCAAAACACTATCAGCGCCGTAAACCTTCTAATACACCGAAATGTGAGCACAGCCGTGACACTTAGAACAGATCCTACTATGGATATCGACGTCACCCATGCCTCACTGTAACACAGTAATTCAATCTCACTGTCACCCTCACATCAGAAGCGAATACTAAATGTAACCATAAACCTTTCCTACCCGTACACCTTTATGAACCCCTAAATGTAACTCAAGATCTTCAGCCTGTACATGAAACCTCATGATAAACTTCGACTTCAGCCACAGCTGATCATAAACCTGTCTCTCAATATCGCCCACTCCCTCATATCAGGGCCACATCGTCACTGTAACCATAGTAGCAGATGGCCTGTTCCCCTTACCAAAAACTTAACCTTAACCCTAGCATTGTCCCATACTCTGGACATCTCACCTACAATTTACTGTCAGCCCACCAATTGCTAAACATGATACAAAATCTCGAACTCACCCTCACATCACAGCCAGACCCTATCTCTACCCATAACCATATCAGCACCATAAACCTGCTCAAACACCAAACCCTAACCCTAGCCCCGACTCTTAGAACAGACCATACCATGGATATCTATGTCAACCACGTCTCATTGTAATACTGCTGTTCAAAATATCGATGTCGCCCACACATCAGACCGAAATCCGACATGTAACCACAACCATATACTGGCCTTACAAATGAACAAACACCTAACCCTACCCCTATCTCTCACCCATGGACATGAAACCTCCTGGTTAACATTGACATCACCCACAGCTCAGCGTAAACCTGTTCCTCATAGGCGCACTCATCGTCACATCAGAGCCACATCCTTACTGTAAGCATAGCGCTATCATGCCTTTACATATTAAGGAACACTTAACACTAACCTTGTCCCTTGCCACATCACCAGACCCTTCACATGGTTTTATTTTCAGCACCACCAAATCCTTATACTGAGACAATTATCGTATTCACCCTCACATTAGAACCAGACCCTAACTCTAACCCAAACCCTGTTAGCCCCATACACCTTTCCAAACACACTACCCTAAGCCTAGGCCTGACTTCTCAAAAGTAGCAGTACCTTGAATATTGACATCCCTCATGTGTCACTGTAACCCTGTAATTCAATCTCACTTCTGAACTCACATCAGAGCTGAAGTCAATATGTAGCCATAACCCTATCCTGGCCCATACAAGTTACCAATTCCCTAACAGTAACCCTAGCACTGTACCCTGCATCTGACACTTCATGGTCAACTTTGGCGTCATCCAAAGCTCAACGTAAACCTGTTGATCATACTCACCCACATCCATACATGAGAGGCTGATCCTTACTGTACACATAGATCCTGCTGTACACAATACCAAACACTTAACCCAAACCTAGCCCTAACACTGGCACCAGACCCATCACATCGTTTGATTTTAAGCACCACCAAATTTTTAACCTGAGCCACAGTCTCACACTCACCCTCACATCAAAGCAGGATGCAAACTTTAACCAAAACTCTATCAGCGCCATTAACCTTCTCAAACACTGAACTCTATAAATAGCCCTGACTCTTGGAACAGAGCCTATCATGGATATCAACATCACCTATGTCTCACTGTAACAGTTTAATTCAATCTTACAGTCACCCTCACATCAGGATCGATATGCAAATGTAACAATAACCCTTCCCAACCCGTACACCATTTCGAGACCCTAATCCTAAACCTTGACTTTGACCCTGGACACGAAACCTCATTATAAACTTCGACAACAGCCACAGCTTATCATAAACCTGTCCCTCAATATCGCATTCTCCCACACATCAGGGCCACATCTTCACTGTTACTATATGGCTAGATGGCCTGTACCCATTATTGAACACTTAACATGATCCCTAGCACTGTCCCATGCTCTGGACTCCTCACCTTCATTTTATCATCAGTCCAACAAATCTCAACCTGAGACTTAAACTCGCACTCACACTCACATCACAGCCAGAACCTAACTCTACCCCAAACTGTATCAGCCCCGTAAGGTACCCGATCACCGAACCCTAACCCTAGCCCTGCCCTGTCACTTTGCATGGACTCTACCGTGAGTATCAACGTCACCCATGTCAAAATGTAACACTTAAGTTGAATGTCGCTGTCTCCGTAACATCAGTCCCGAATCAAAAATGAAACCATACAACTTAAGAAACACCTAATGCTAAACCTAGCTCTCGCTTGTGGACCTGAACCCTCATAGTCAACATTGGCATAATCCACAGATCACCATAAAATTGTCGCTCAATGTCACACTCATCCTCACATCAGAGCCATATCCTTATTGTTAACATAGAGCTATTGTGCCAGTACATATTAACGAACACTTAACCCTAACCCTAGCCCTTGCCTCTGCACCAGAACCTTAACATCATTCACTTTATTTTCAGTCCCAACAAATCCTTCTACTGAGACAAGATCTCGCATTCACCCTCACATCAGAGTCGGATCCCTAACCATAACAAAAACCCTATTAGCCCTGTATGCCTTCTCAAACACCGTACACTAACACTAGCCCTGATGTTTGGAGCACACGTGTACCATGAATATAAACATCCCTCCTGACTCACTGAAACACTGTAATTCAATCTCACTGTCGAACTCACATCAGAGCCAAATCCCATATGTAACCATAACCCTATCCTGCCCATACAACTTGCTGAACCCCTAACACTAACCCTAGCACTGTACCCTGTAGATGACACTCATTGGTCAACACTGACATCATTCACATCTCACCAGAAACCTGTTGATCATACCATTCCTCATGCTCACATCAGAGCAGAGCCTTACTGCAAGTGTAGCTCTATCCTGCCTTTTCACATTTCTGAACACTTAACCCAATCTCAAGCTCTGGCTCTAGAACCAGACCTGTCCAATCACTTTCACTACAGAACCTCCAACGGCTAAAACGGAACCACAATCTCGCAGTCACCCTCACGTCATGGCAGGATGAAACTCTAACTGAAACACTATCAGCGCCGTAAACCTTTCCGAAGACTGAACTTTTACCACAGCCCTGACTCTTGGAACATACCCTAGCAGGGATATTGACGTAACCCATGTCTCATTGTCATGCTGTAAATTAATCTATCACCTCACATCATACCTGAATACTAAATGTAACCATAAACCTTTCCTAGCCATACATGTTTTTGATCCCCTAAACCTAACCCTAGAACTGGCTCCTGGACCTGAAACCTAATGAAAAACTTTGTCATCAGACGCAGCTTATCATAAGCCTATCTGTCAATATCACCCTCTCTGACACAGCAGGTCCACATCCTCACTGTAACCATAGTACTAGATGGTCCAAACCCATTACCGGAACCTTAACCCTAACACTAGCACTGTCCCAGGCTCTGGACTCCTCACCTTCATTTTAGTGTGAGCCCGCCAAATCCTAAACCTCAGGCAAAATTTCGCACTCACACTCACAAAACAGCCATACCCTAAAATCTAAGGAAAATCGTATCAGCCCAATAAACCTGAAAAACAGCGAACACTAACACTAGCACTGACACTTAGAACAGACCCTACCATGGATATGGATGTCAACCAGGTTTCACTGTAACACTGTAGTTCAATATCACTGTTGCCCTCACCTCAGACCCGAATTTGAAATGTAACCATAACCGTATACTGGCCGTACAACTAAACGAGCACCTAACCCTAAACCCAGCGCTCGCCTGTCGTCCTGAACCCTCACGGTCAACGTTGACATTACCCACAGCTTGCCATAAACCTGTCACACAATGTCGCACTCATCCCCACATCAGGGACAGATCCTTAGTGTAAACATAGTGATATCCTCTATGTACATATTAACTAGCACTTAACTCTAACCCTAACTCTTGCTGCAGCACCAGACCCAAAATAACATTTTATTTTCAGCCCCACCAAATCCTTATACTGAGACAAAATCTCGCATTCACCCTCAAATCAGAGCCAGACCCTCACTCTATCCAAAACCCTATTAGACCCATACACCTTCCCAAACACCAAACCCTAACCATAGCCCTGACTTTTGGAGAAGACCAGTACCATGAATATCGACTTTCTCATGTCTTACTGTAAGACTGTGATTCAATCTCACTGTCAAACTCACATCACAGCCAAATTCCATATGTCACCGTAACCCTATCCTGCCTGTACAACATACCGAACCCCTATCCGAACCCTAGCACTGTACCCTGCATCTCACACTTCACATTCAACATTGACATCATCCACATCACACTGGACACCTGTCGATCAGACTCAGCCTCATCCTCACATCAGAGCCAGATACTTACTGTCAACGTAGTGCTATCCTGCCCGTACACATTAACAAACACTTAACCCTAACGTAAACCCTGGCACTAGCACCAGATCTGTCACATCACTTGATTTTCAGCCCCACCAAATAATATACCTGAGCGACAGTCTCGCACTCACCCTCACATCACAGCAGGATGCAAACTCTAAATGAAACCCTACCAGTGCCATAAACCTTCCCAAACACCGAACTCTAACCAAAACCTTGAGTCGTATAATAGATCCAACCATTGATATTGACGTCACCCTCGTGTCACTGTAACACTGTAATTCAATCTCACTGTCAACCTGACATCAGAATTGAGTTCTAAATGTAAGCATAACCCTTTCCTAGCTGTACACCTTTGCAAACCACTAGACCTTAACCTAGACATTTTCCGTGGACATGAAACCTCAAGTTAAACTTCGATATCAGCCACACCTAATCATAAACCTGTCATTCAATATCGCCTTCTCCTTCACATCAGGGCCACATCGTCTCTGTAATCTTAGTACTAGTCAGCCTGCACCCATTACCGAATGCTTAATCCTAACCTTGGCACTGTCCCATGCTCTGGACTCCTCACCATCATTTCCTTGTCAGCCCACAAAATTATAAACCTCAGGCATAATCTCTCAATCTCCCCTACAAAAGAGCAAGACCGTAATTCTTCCAAGGCAGTATCAGCCCCATAAACATACAAACTGACGGAACCCTAAAGCCAGCCGTGACACTTAGAATAGACCATACAGTACACCCCATTCCTCTCCATTATAAAATATTTTACTCCATTCCCCAATATTCCAGCACATTCCTTTGCTTTACATTTTGGCAAATGAGGCACTATTCACATCCAAACCACTCTGCAGGGCCTTTATTATGTCACTCTACAGCTGATCCCACTCCATTCTGCAACATTGCACTCCAATCGACAACATTCCTAAACAATCTATTGCGTTCCATTCTCCCAAAGGATGCTCCATTTTCTTCCAAACAACTCAAGAACTTCGCATTGTGTCACTTCACATGCCTTTCCTCTCCATTTCACAAGATTCTACTCCATTCCCCAACATTCCAACAAGTTCTACCGAGTTCCACTGTGGCAAGCTGGGCACCATTCTTATCCAGAAATCCGTTTAACTCTCTCTTGCGTCACATTCTACCACGATCCACTCAATACCCCAGCATGGCACTCCACTGTGCAACATTCCGCCATATTGCATTGCATTCCATTATGTACAAGAAGACCCAATATCTTGCAAACCATTCAGGAACAGCATATTGCATCAGTTAACATGAATATCCACACAGTTTCTGAAGGTTCGACTGCATTCCAAACATTCCACTGCGTTCTATTGCACTCCATTGTTATAAAGAGGGCACCGTTCTCTAAAAAACTCTCAGGAACCCTCTATTGCATCATATTACACCCCATTACACTGCAGTTCACAGCCTTCCACTCTATTCCGCAACATTTCAACACGTTCTATTACGTTCGGTTCCATCAGGCAAGGCTGCATTCGCTTCCAAATCACTCCAGAACCCTTTATTGCGTCACATTACAACCGATTCACCTCCATTCCACAACATTGCACTTCGTCCCACAACACTCCACCGTATTTTATCACGTTCCGTTGTGCAAAAGAAGCTGCACTCTTTTCGCAAAGAATCCAAAACCGTCTATTAAGTCACATTACACCCCATTACACTACATTCCACAACTCTCCACTTCATTTTGCAACATTGCACAACGTTCTTTTGCCTTACTTTCCGACAAAGAAGGCTCGATTCACTTCCAACCGATTAAGGACTGTCTATTGTGTCACATCAAATGCCATTCCAGTCCATTCTCCAAGATTCTACTCCATCCCACAACATTCCACCACGTTCGATTGCATTCCATTCTGTGAAAAAAAAAGCCCAATTTCTTTCCAAACCAAAGAGGAACACTCTACTGCGGCGCTTACACACGATTCCAGTCCATTTCACAGCACTTTAGTCCATTCCTGAACATCTCACCGTGTTCTGTGGTGTTCCATTCAATCAAGGAGCGCACCATTTGCTTCGAGCACACTCATGAACTCTATATTGTGTCACATTACATACGCTTCTACACAAAATCTACAAAATTGCACTTAACTCCACAATATTCCAAAACGTTCTATAGCCGTCCATTCTGTCAAAGAAGGATCCATTCGTTTCCAAAACAATCTCTAACTCTCTATTGCATCACAGTATACCCCATTCCACTCCATTCCACAACATTTTACTCCATTCGCCAATATTCCAGCACATTCCTTTGCTTTACATTCTCGCAAAGGAGGCACCATTCGCTTCCAAAACGCACAGGAGACCTTTATTATGTCACATTACAGACGATTCCACTCCGTTCCACATCATTGCCCTCCATTCCACGACATTCCAACACTTTCTATTTCGTTCCATTCTGCAAAGGAATGCTACATTTACTTCCAAACAATTCACGACTTCGTATTGTGTCACTTCACATGCCATTCCTCTCCATTCCACAACATTTTACTCCATTCCCCAATATTCCAGCACATTGCTTTGCTTTACATTGTCTCAAAGGAGGCACCATTCGCTTCCAAAACGCAGTGGAGACATTTAATGTGTCACATTACAATCGATTCCACCCCAATCCACAACATTTCCCTCCAATCCACGACATTCCACCACGTTCTATCGCGTTCCATTCTGCAAAAGAAGGCTCCACTCTTTTCCCAAGGAATCAGCAAGCGTCCATTAGTTCACATTACACCCCATTACAGTCCATTCCTCAACTCTCCACTTCATTCGCTACAATCCACAATGTTCTTTTGGGTTCCATTCCTACAAAGATGGCTCGATTCCCTTCCACCAAATTAAGGACTGTCTATTGAATCACATCAAATGCCATTCCCGTCCATTGCCAAGATTCTACTTCATTCCACAAAATTCCACCACGATCCATTGCGTTCCATTCTGTTTTAAAAAGCTCCATTCCTTTCCAAACTGATGAGGAACAGTCGACGGTGTCACTTTACATACGATTCCAGTCCATGTCACAAGATTGTACTCAATTCCAGAAGATCTCACTGTGTTCTGTGGCATTCCATTCAGTCAAAGAGAGCTCCACTTGTGTCGAGACCACTCAGGAACTCCCTCCTGTGTCACATTACATACGCTTCTACACTAAATCTACGAAATTGCCCTTAACTCCACAAAATTCCACAATGTTCTATAGCGTTCCATTCTGTCAAAGAGGGATGAATTCATTTCCAAAGCAATCTTTAACTTTCTTCTCCGTCACAGTGTACCCCATTCCACTCCATTCCACAACATTTTACTCCATTCCCCTTTTTTCCAGCATATTCCTTTGCTTCACATTCTCGCAGGGAGGCACCGTTCTCATCCAACCTGCACTGGAGACCTTTATTATGTCACATTACAGCAGATTCCACTCCAATCCACAACATTGCCCTCCATTTCACAACATTCCACCACGTTGTATCGGGTTCCATTCTGCAAAAGAATGCTCCACTCTTTTCCAAAAGAATCAGAAACCGTCTATTAAGTCACATTACACCCCATTGCCCTCTATTCCTCAACTCTCCACTTCATTTTGCAACATTACACAATGTCCTTCTGCATTCCATTCCTACAAAGAAGGCTCGATTCACTTCCAAACCATTAAGGACTGCCTATTGCATCACATCAAATGCCACTCCAGTCCATTCTCCAAGATTCTACTCCAATCCACAACATTCCACCTTATTTAATTGCATTCTATTCCGTGAAAAAAAGCTCTATTCCTTTCCATACCGATGAGGAGCACTCTACTATGTCAATTTTCACATGATTTCATTCCATTTCACAATATTGTACTCCATTCCTGAACATCTTACCATGTTCTGTGGCGTTCCTTTCAATCAAAGAGAGCTCCATTTGCGTCGAGACCATTCAGGATCTCTATACAGTGTCACGTTACATACGCTTCTACACCAAATCTACAAAATTGCACTTAACTCCACAAAATTCCACAACGTTCTAAAGTGTTCCATTCTATTAAAGAAGGATACATTCATCTCCACACAATCTCTAATTCTCTACTGCGTCACAGTGTACCCCATTCCACTCCATTCCACAACATTTTACTCCTTTCCCCTACATTCCGTAACATTCCTTTGCCTTACGTTCTCTCAAAACAGGCACCATTCGCTTTAAAAACCGCACTGGAGACATTTATTATGCTACATTACAGCCGATTCCATTCGAATCCACAACATTGCCCTCCATTCTACCACATTCTACAACATTGTATCGCGTTTCATTCGGTAAAAGAAGGCTCCACTCTTTTCCCAAAGAATCAGAAACCGTCTATTAAGTCACATTACACACCATTACAATCCATTCCTCAACTCTCCACTTCATTTCGCTGCAATGCACAATGTTCTTTTGCGATCCATTCCTACAAAGAATGCTCTTTTCACTTCCAACCCATTAAGGACTGTCCATTGCATCACATCAAATGCCATTTCAGTCCATTGCCCAAGTTTCAACTCGATTCCACAGCATTCCACCACGTTCCATTGCATTTCTTTCTGTGAAGAAAACCTCCATTCCTTTCTAATCCAATGAGGAACACTCTACTGCGTCACTTTACACACGATTCCAGTCCATGTCACACATTGTAATCCATTCCTGAACATCTCACCGTGTTCTGTGGCGTTCCATTAAATCAAGGACAGCTCCATTTGCGGCGAGACCGCTCAGGAACTCTAAACTGTGTCACATTACATGCGATCCAACACTTAATCAACAAAATTGCACTTAACTCCTCAAATTTCCACCACGTTCTATACCGTTCCATTCTGTCAAAGAAGGATTCATTCAACTCCAAAGCAATCTCTAACTCTCTTCTCCGTCACAGTGTACCCCACTCCACTCCATTTCACGACATTTTACAAAATTCCCCTATATTCCAGCATATTCCTTTGCTTCACATTCTCGCAGGGAGGCACCGTTCTCATCCAACCTGCACTGGAGATCTTTATTATGTCACATTAGAGCAGATTCCACTCGAATCCACAACATTGCCCTCCATTCCACAACATTCCACCACGTTGTATCGCGTACTGTTCTGCAAAAGAATGCTCCACTCTTTTCCCAAAGAAACCGTCTATTAAGTAACATTACACCCCACTACACTCCATTCCTCAACGCTCCACTTCATTTTGCAACATTCCACAATGTCCTGCTGTATTCCATTCCTACAAAGAAGGCTCGATTCACTTCCAACCCATTAAGGACTCTCTATTGCATCACATCAAATGCCATTCCAGTTCATTCTCCAATATTCTACTCCATTCCACAACGTTCCATTGCATTCCATTGTGTGAAAAAAAATCTCCATTCCATTCCAAACCAATGAGGATCACTCTACTGCGTCACTTTACACATGATTCCAGTCCATTTCACAACACTGTACTCCATTCCTGAACATCTCATCATGTTCTGTGGCGTTCCATTCAAAGAGAGCTCCATTTGCATCAAGAACACTCTGCAACTCCATACTGTGTCACATTACATACGCTTCTACACTGAATCTACAATGTTACACTTAACTCCACATAATTGCACCACGTTCTATAGTGTTCTATTCTGTCAAAGAAAGATCCATTCATGTCCAAAACAATCTCTAACTCTCTACTGCGTCACAGTGTACCCCATTCCACTCCATTCCACAATATTTTACTCCATTCCACAATATTCCAGCACATCCCTTTGCTTTACATTCTCGCAAAGCAGGCACCATTCTCTTCCAAACCGCACTGGAGACATTTATTATGTCACATTAAAGACGATTGCACTCCAATCCACAACATCGCCCTCCATTACACGACATTCCACCACGATCTATCGCTTTCCATTCTGCAAAACAAGGCTCTACTCTTTTCCCAAATTTTCAGAAACCGTCTATTAAGTCACATGACACCCCATTACACTCCATTCCACAACACTCCACTTCATTTTGCAACATATAAAAACGTTCTTTTGCATTCCATTTCTTCAAAAAAGCCTCGATTCACTTCCATCCCATAAAGGACTGTCTATTGCATCACATCAAATGCCATTGCAGTCCATTCTCTAAGGTTCTACTCCATTCCACAACATTCCACCACCTTCCACTTCCTTCCATTCTGTGAAAAAATCCTACATTCCTTTCCAAAAGGATGAGGAACACTCTACTGTGTCACTTCACAGATGATTCCAGTCCATTTCACAACATTGTACTCCATTCCAGAACATCTCACCGTGTGTCCTGTGGCGTTCCATTCAATCAAAGAGATCTCTATTTGCGTCGAGACCACTCAGGAACTCTATTCTGCGTCACATTACGTATGCTACTACACCAAATCTACAAAATTGCACTTAACTCCAAAAAATTCCACCACGTACTATAGCGTTCCATTCTGGTAAAGAAGGATCCATTCATCTCCAAAACAATCTCTAACTCTCTACTGCGTCACATTGTACCCCATTCTAGTCCATTCCACAACATTTTACTCCAATCCCCAATATTCCAGCACATTCCTTTGCTTTACATTCTTTCACGGAGGCACCATTCTCATCCAAAGCGCACTGGAGACATTTATTATGTCACATTACAGCCGATTGCACTCCGATCCACAACATTGCCCTCCATTCAGTGTCATTCCATCACGTTCTATCGCATTCAATTCTGCAAAAGAAGGCTCCACTCTTTTCCCAAGAAATTAGAAACCGTCTATTAAGTCACATTACACCACATTACACTCCATTCCTCAACTCTCCAGTTCATTTCGCTCCAATCCACAATGTTCTTTTGCGTTCCATTCCTACAAAGAAGGTTCAATTCACTTCCAACCCATTAAGGACTGTCTACTACATCACATCAAGTGCCATTCCCGTCAATTCTCCAAGATTCTACTCCATTCCACAACATTCCACCATGTTCCATTGCATTCCACTGTGTGAAAAAAAGGTCCATTCCTTTGCAAACCGATGAGGAACAATCAACTGCCTCACTTTTCACATGATTCCACTCCATTTCACAACATTGTGCTCCATTCCTGAATATCTCACCGTGTTCTGTGACATTCAATTCAGCCAGAGAGAGCTCCGTTTGCGTCGAGACCACTCATGAACTCTGTACTGTGTCACGTTACATACCCCTCTACACCAATCTGCAAAGTTGCACTTAACTGTACAAAGTTCCACCACGTTCTATAGCATTCCATTCTGTCAAAGAAGGATCCATTTATCTCCAAAAGAATCTCTAACTCTCTACTGCGTCACAGTGAACCCCATTCCACTCCATTCCACTGCATTTTACTCCATTCCTCAACATTCCAGCACATTCCCCTGTTTGCATTCTCACAAGGAGGCACCGTTCTCATCAAAAACACACTGGAGACATTTATTATGTCACATTACAGCCGATGCCACTCCAATCCACAACATTGCCCTCCATTTCACGACATTCCAAACGTTCTATCGCGTTCCATTCTGCAAAAGAAGGCTACAGTCTTTTCCCAAATAAACATAAACCGTCTACTAAGTCACATTACAACCCATTGCACTCCATTCCTCAACTCTTCACTTCATTTCACAACATTCTAAAGTGTTCTTTTGTGTTCCGTTCCTACAAAGAAGTCACGATTCACTTCCAACCAATTAAGGACTGTCCATTGCATCACATCAAATGCCATTCCATTCCATTGTCCAGGATTCTACTACATTCCACAACATTCCACCACGTTCCATTGCATTCCATTCTGTGAAAAAAAGCTCCGTTCCTTTCCACACCAATGGGGAACACTCTACTGCCTCACTTTCCGCATGATTCCACTCAATTTCACAATATGGTACTCCATTCCTGAACATGTCACCGTGCTCTGTGGCATTCCATTCAATCAAACAGAGCTCCAGTTGCGAGGAAACCACTCAGGAACTCTATACAGTGTCACATTACATGCGATTCTACACAAAATATACAAGCTTGCACTTAACTCCACAAAATTCCAGCACGTTCTGTAGCATTCCATTCTGTCAAAGAAGGATCCATACACCTCCAAAACAATCTCTAACATTGTACTGCGTCACAGTGTACCAATTCCAATCCATTCCACAACATATTACTCCATTCCCCAATATTCCAGCACATTCCTTTGCTTCACATTGTCGCCAAGGAGGCACCATTCGCTTCCAAACTGCACTGGAGACATTTATTGTGTCACATTACAGCCGATTCCACTCCAATCCACAACATTGCCCTCGATTCCGCGACATTCCACCACGTTCAATCACGTTCCATTCTGCAAAAGAAGGCTCCGCTCTTTTCCCAAAAAATCATAAACCGTCCGTTAAGTCTCATTACAGCCCATTACACTCCATATCTCAACTCTCCATTTCACGTCGCTACAATCCACAATGTTCTTTTCCATTCAATTCCTGCAAAGAAGGCTCGGTTAAATTGCAACCCATTAAACACTGTCTATTGCATCACATCAAAGGCTATTCCAGTCCATTGTCCACGTTTCACCTTGATTCCACAACATTCCACCACGTTCCATTGCATTCCATTCTCTGAAAAAACCTCCATTCCTTTCCAATCCGATGAGGAACACGACTGCGTCAGTTTACACACGATTCCAGTAAATGTCACAACATTGTACACCATTCTTGAATATCTCACCGTGTTCTGTGGCGTCCATTAAATCAAAGACAGCTCCATTTGCGCCTAGACCGCTCAGGAACTCTAACCTGTGTCACATTACGTGAGATTCAACACTTAATCAACAACATTGCACTTACCTCCTCAAATTTCCACCACGTTCTACACCGTTCCATTCTGTCAAAGATGGATCCATTCAACTCCAAAACAATCTCTAACTCTCTACTGCGTCACAGTGTAACCCATTACACAACATTTTACTCCATTCCCCAATATTCCAGCACATTCCTTTGCATTACATTCTTGCAACAGAGGCACCAATTGCTTCCAAACCGCACTGGAGACATTATAATATCACATTACAGGCGATTCCACTCCAATCCACAACATTGCCCTCCATTAGGCGACATTCCAACACGTTCTATCGTGTTCCATTCTGCAAAAGAAGGCTCCACTCTTTTCCCAGAGAATCAGAAACCGTATTATAAGTCACATTACACGCCATTATACTCCATTCCTAACTCTCCACTTCATTTCGCTACAATTCACAATGTTCTTTTGATTTCCATTCCTGAAAAGAAGGCTCGATACACTTCCAACCCATTAAGGACTGTCTATTGCATCATATCAAATTCCATTCCAGTCCATTCTCCAAATTCTACTCCATTCCACAACATTCCACCACGTTCCATTGCTTTCCTTTCTGTGATAAAATGCTCCATTCTTTTCCAAACCGATGAGAACATACTACTGCATAACGTTACACATGATTCCAGTCCATTTCACAATATTGTACTCTATTCCTGAACATCTCGCCGCGTTCTGTGGCGTTCCATTGAATCAAAGAGAGATCCACTTGCGTCGAGACCACTAAGGAACTCTACACTGTGTCACATTACATGGACTTCTACAACAAATCTACAAAACTGCACTTAACTCCACAAAATTCCACCACGTAGAATAGCGTTCTATTCTGTCAAAGAAGGATTCATTTATCTCCAGAACAATCTCTAACTCTCTACTGCGTCACAGTGTACCCCATTCCACTCCACTCCACAACATTTTATTCCATTCCCCAATATTCCAGCACATTCCTTTGCTTTCCGTTCTCACAAGGTGGCATAGTTCTCTTCCAAACAGCACTGGGGATTTTTATAATGTCACATTACAGCCAATTCCACTCAAATTCACAGCATTGCCCTCCATTCCACGACATTCCATCACGTTCTATCGCGTTGCATTCTGCAATAGAAGGCTCCACTCTTTTACCAAAGAATCAGAAGCCGTCTGTTAAGTCACATTACACCCCATTACACTCCATGCCTGAACTCTCCACTTCATTTCGGTACAATCCACAATATTCCCTTGCATTCCATTTCTACAAAGAAGGCTCGATTCACTGCCAACCCATTAAGGGCTGTCTATTGTATCACATCAAATGCCATTCCAGTCCATTCTCCAAGATTCTTCTCCATTCAACATCATTCCACCACTTTCCATTGCATTCCATTCTGTGATAAAAAATCTCCATTCCTTTCCAAACCGATGAGGAACACTCTGCTGCTTCCCTTTACACACGATTCCAGTCCATTTCACAACACTGTACTCTATTCCTGAACATATCACCGTGTTCTGTGGCGTTCCGTTCAATCACAGAGCCCTCCATTTGCGTCGAGACCACTCAGCCACTCTATAGTGTGTCACATTACATACGCTTCTACACCATTTCTACAAAATTTCACTTAACTCCACAAAATTCCACCACGTTCTACAGCGTTCCTTTCTGTCAAAGAAGGATCCATTCATCTTCAAAACAATCTCTAACTCTCTACTGCGTCACAGTGTATCCCATTCTACTCCATCCCACAACATTTTACTTCATTCCCCAATATTTCAGCACAATACTTTGCTTTGCATTCTCGCAAAGTAGGCACCATTCGCTTCCAAACTGCGCATTAAACCTTCATCATGTCACATTACAGCCGATTCCGCTCCATGCCACAGCATTGCCCTCCATTCCACTACATTCTCCCACGTTCTGTTGCGTTCCATTCTTCCAAAGAATGCACAGTTTGTTTCCAAACAATTGAGGAACTTCGTATTGTGTCACTTCACATGCCATTCCTCTCCATTCCACAAGATTATACTCCATTCCCCAACATTCCAGCAAGTTCTACTGTGCTCCATTGTGACAAAGTGGGCACCATTCTTATCCAAACAACCCAGGAACTCTCTGTTGCGTCACATTCCACCACTATCCACTCAATAACACATCATGGCACTTCATTGTGCAACATTCCGCCACAATCTGTTGCATTCCTTTATGTAAAAAAGAGGCCCCATTGCTTCCAAACCACTCAAAAACAGCCTATTGCATCAGTTCACATGCCTATCCACACGATTCCTTAAGGTTCTACTGCATTCCATACATTCCACTGTGTTCCATTGCACTATATTGTAACCACGAGGACACCGTTCTCCAAAAAAACTCTCAGGAACGCTCTATTGCATCACATTACACCCTATTACACTCCATTTCACAAACGTCCACTCTATTCCACAACATTCCACCACGTTCTATTACGTTTGGTTCCTTCAAGCAAGGCTGCATTCATTTCCAATTCACTCCAGGACCCTTTATTGCGTCACATTACAGCCTATTCCCCTCCATTCCACAACATTGCACTCCATCACACGACACTCCACCGTGTTCTACCGCGTTCCATTCTGCAAAAGAAGGCTCCACTCTTTTCCAAAAGTATCTGAAACCGTCCAATGTGTCACATTACACCCCGCTACACTGCATTCCACAACTCTCAACTTCATATCGCAACATTCCACAATGTTCTTTTGCGTTCCATTACTACAAAGAAGGCTCTATACACTTCCAAACTATTAAGGACTGTCTACTGCATCACATCAAATGCCATTCCAATCCATATTCCAAGATTCTACTCCATTCCACATCATGCCACCACGTTCCATTGCATTCCATTCTGTGAGAATAAGCTCCATTCCTTTCCAAGCTGATGAGGAACACTCTACTGCATCACTTCACACACGATTCCAGTCCAATTCTCAACATTGTACACCATTCCTGAACATCTCACCATGTTCTGTAGCATTCCGTTCAATCAAAGAGAGCTCCATTTGCGTTGAGAAGACTCAGGAACTTTATATTGTGTTACATTACATATGCTTCTTCACCAAATCTACAAAATTGCACGTAACTCCACAAAATTCCACCATGGTCTATAGCGTTCCATTCTGTCAAAGAAGGATTCATTCATTTCCAAAACAACCTCTAACTGTCTACTGCGTCACAGTATACCCCGTTCCACTCCATTCCACAACATTTTACTCCATTCCCCAATATTCCAGCACAATCCTTTGCTTTACATTCTCTCAAAGGAGGCACCATTCGCTTCGAAACCGCACTGGAGTCCTTCGTTATGTCATATTACAGGCGATTTCACTCAATCCTCAACATTGCCCTCCATTCCACGACATCCCCCACGTTCTATTGCGTTCCATTCTGCCAAAGAATGCTCCATTTGCTTCCAAACAGTTCACGAACGTCGTATTGTGTCACTTCACATGCCATTCCTCTCCATTCCAAAAGATTCTACTCCATTACCCAACATTCCAGCATGTTCTACTGAGTTGCATGATGACAAAGTGGGCACCAGTCTTCTCCAAACAACCCAGGAACTCGCTGTTGTGTCACATTCCACCACGTTCCAGTCAAAACCACCGCATGGTTGCCATTGGGCAACATTCCGCCACATTCCATTGCTTTCCTTTATGTAAAAGAAGGCCCCATAGCTTCCAAACCATTCAAAAACAGCCTATTGCACCAGTTCACATGGCTATCCACATGATTCCTCAAGGTTCTACTGTATTCCAAACATTCACTGCATTCCACTGCACTCCATTGTTACAAACAGTGCACCGTTCTCTAAAAAACCCTCAGGAACCCTCTATTGCATCACATTACACCCTATTACACTCCATTTCACAAACTTCCACTCTATTCCACAACGTTCCACCATGTTCTATTACGTTCGGTTCCATCAAGCAAGGCTGCATTCGCTTCCAATTCAATCCAGAATCCTTTATTGCCTCACATTACAACCAATTCCCCTCCATTCCACAACATTGCACTACATCCCACAACACACCACCATATTCTATCCCGTTCCATGCTGAAAAGAAAGCTCCAGTCTTTTCCCAAAGAATCAGAAAACGTCTAATGAGTCACATTACACCCCACTACACACCATTCCACAACTCTCCACTTCATTTCGAAAAATTCCACATTGTTCTTTTGCATTCCATTCCAACAAAGAAGGCTCGATTCACTTCAAACCCATTAAGGACTGTCCATTGCATCACATCAAATACCATTCCAGTCCATTCTCCAAGTTGTACTCCATTCCACAACATTCCACCACATTCCATTGCATTCCATTCTGTGAAAAAAGCTCCATTCCTTTCCAAACCGATGAGGAACACTCTACTGCATCACTTTACACACGATTCCAGGGCATTTCACATTGCTCTCCATTCCTGAACATCTCACCATTTGCTTCCATACAACTCTGGGACCTTTATTACGTCATATTTCAGCCGATTCCACTCTATTCCTCCTCATTGCCCTCCATTCTGCAACATTCCACCACATTCTCTTACGTTTCGTAATGTGAAAGAAGGCTCGATTCGTTTCCAAAACAATCAGGAACACTCTACTAAGTCACATTACAGACGATTCCAGTACATTTCACAATATTGCACTTCATTCCGGGATATCTCACCATGTTCTGTGGCATTCCATTCCATCAAAGAGCTCCATTTTCTTCCAGACAACTAACTAAGTCTATATTGTGCCTCACATCATGCGGTTCTACACCAATCTACAAAATTGCACATAACTCCAGAAAACTTCACCATGTTCTATAGCGTTCCATTCTGTCAAGAAGGATCCATTCATTTCCGAAACAATCTGTAACCCTCTATTGCATCACATTGCACCCCATTCCACTCCATTCCACAATATTTTACTCCATTCCCCAATATTCCAGCACATTCATTTGCTTTACATTCTCTCAAAGCGGGCACCATTCGACTCCAAACCAGTCTGGAGACCTTTATTATGTCACATTACAGTGGCTTTCACTCCATTCCACAACATTGCCCTCCGTTCCACAACATTTCATCACGTTCTATTGAATTCTATTCTGTCAAATAAGCCTCAATTCTTTACCAAAACAATCAGGAACACTGTGCTGAGTCACATTACAGACGATTCCCTTCTATTTAAGAACATTGCATTTTCTGAATATCTCAATATGTTGTGGGGTATTACATTCCATTAAAGAGCGCTCCATTTTCTGACAGACCACGGAGGAACTCAAAATTGTGTCACAGTGCACACGATTCTACACCAATCTGCAAAATTGCACTTATCTGCACAAAATTACACCACGTTCTGTTGCGTTCCATTCTGTCAAAGAATGTTCCGTTTGCTTCCAAAGAATTCACGAACTTCGTAATGTGTCACTTCACATGCCATTCCTCTCCATTCCACAAGATTCTACTCCATTTCCCAACACTCCAACAAGTTCTACTGAGATACATTTTGACACAGTAGGCACCATTCTAATCCAAACAACCCAGGAACTCTCTGTTGCATCACATTCCACCACGTTCGACTAAATAACATAGCATGGCACTCCATTGGGCAACATTCCGCCACATTCCATTGCATTCCATTATGTAAAAGAAAGCCCGATAGCTTCCAAACCATCCAGGAACAGCTATTTGCGTCAATTCACATGCCATTCCAAACAATTCTTCAAGATTCTACAAGATACCAAACATTCCAGTGCATTCTACTGCATTCCATTGTTACAAAGAGGGCACAGTTCTCTAAAAAACTCTCAAGAATCCGCTTTTGCATCACACTACACCCCATTACACTCCATTTCACAAGCTTCCTCTCTATTCCACAACATTCCACCATGTTCTATTACGTTCGATCCCACCAAGCAATGCAGCATTCGCTTCTAAATCACTCCGGAACCGTTTATTGCACCACATTAAAACAGATTCAACTCCATTCCACAACATTGCACTCCATCCCACAACACTCCACCGTTTTCTACCACGTCCATTTTTCAAAAGAAGTCTCCACTCTTTTTCCAAATATTCAGAAACCACTCTATTCCGTCATATTTCACCACATTACACTTCATTCAACCACTCTCCACTTCATTTTGCAGCATTTCACAATGTCCTTTTGCCTACCACTCATACAAAAAAGACTCCATTCACTTCCAACCCATTTAGGACGGTCTATTGCATCACATCAAATGCTACTGCAGTCCATTCTGCAAGATTCTACTTCATTCCAGAAAATTCCACGATGTTCCATTGCATTCCATTCTGAGAAAATAGGCTCCTTTCCTTGCCATACCAATGAAGAGCACTCTACTGCGTCACTTTACACACGATTCCAGTCCATTTCACAACAGTGGACTCCATTCCTGAACATCTATCCATATTCTGTGGTGGTCCGTTACATCAAAGAGAGCTCCATTCTTTCCAGACCACTCAAGGACTGTATTTTGTGAAACAGTACAAGCGATTCTACAAAAATATACGAATTTGAACTTACCTCCACAAAAGTTCACCAAGCTCTGTACCATTCCCTTCTGTCAAAGAAGGATCCATTCATTTCCAAAACAATTTGTACAACTCTATTGGATCAGATTACTCTCCATTCCACTCCATTCCACAGCATTTCACCCCATTCCAAATATTCCAGCACATTCATTTGCTATACAATCGATCCAAGAAGACACCATTACGTTCTTTAGCACTCTGAAGACCTTTATAATGTCACATCATAGCCGATTCCAATCCATCCCACATTTCTCTCCATTCCAAAGCATTCCACCATGTTCTATTACGATCCATTCTGCCAAAAAATGCTCCATTTGCTTCCTAACAATTCACGAACTGCCTTTTTTGTCACTTCACATGACATTCCCCTCCATTCCACAAGGATCGACTCCATTCCCCAACATTCCAACAAGTTCTACTGAGTTCCATTGTGATAAAGTAGGCACCATTCTTATCCATACAACCCAGGAAGTCTCTGCTGCGTCATATTACAGCACATTCCACTCAATACCATAGAATTGCACTCCATTGTGCAACATTCCACCTTACACGTTTGCATTCCGTTCTGTAAACGAAGGCCCCTTTGCTTTCAAACCGTACAGTAACAGCCTATTTGTGTCAATTCACACCCCATTTCACACGATTCCACAAGATTCTACTCCAGTCCTTTCATTCCACTATGTTCATTTGCATTCCATTGTGACAAAAAGCAGCAATGTCTACAAAATTCGCAAAAACCCTCTATTGTGTCACATTATAACCAATTACACTCCAGTTCACAAACTTCCACTCTATTTTGCAACATTCCGCCTCTTTCTATTATGTTCCATTACTCCAAGCAAGGCTGCATTCACTTCCACATCACTCCGGAAACCTTTTCTGCATCACTAACTCTAACTGAAATGCTATCAGCACCAAAATCTTTCCCATACACCAAACCCTAAACCGGCCCATGAGTTTTGTAACAAACCAGTACGATGAATATCAACATCTCTATGTCCCTCATATCTCACTGCAACACTGTATTTCAATCTCACTGTCGAACTCACATCAGAGTGGTATCCCATATGTAACAGTAACCCTATCGGGCTGTTACAACATAACAAACCCCTAACCGTAACCCTAGAACTGTACCGTGCATCTGACACTTCATGTTCAACATTGACATCGTTCACAGCTCACTGTAAACCTGTCGATCATACTCATGCTCATTCTCACATCAGAGACAGGATCTTACTGTAAACGCATTTCTACCCTGCCCATACACATTACCAAACACTTAACCTTATCACTAGCCCAGGGACTAGCACCAGACCCCTCACATCATTTTATTTTCTGCCCCACCAAATGCTTAACTTGAGACAAAATTTCGCACTCACCCTCACATCACAGCAGACTGCAAACTCTAACAGAAACACTAGCGGTGCCATAAACTTTTATCAACACGGAATTCTAACCATAACCGTGACTATTAGAACAGACCCTACCATGGATATTGATGTCACTCATGTCTCACTGTTCACTGTAATTCAATCTCATGGTCACCCCGACATCAGAACCGAATACTAAATGTAACCATAACACTTTTCTTGGTGTGCACTATTTCAAACACCTAATCCTAAACCTAGACCGGGCCCCTGGAGCTGAATTCTCATCATAAACTTCAACATCAGCCACAGCTCATCATAAACCTGTCTCTCAATATCGCCCTCTTCCTCACATCAGGGCCACATACTCACTGTAAGTGTAGTACCAGGCGGCCCATACCCATTACCGAACAAGCAACCCTAAACATACCACTGTCTCATGCTCTGGACTCCTAAAATACATTTTAGTGTTAGCCCAACTAATCCTAAACCTGAGACATAATCTAGTACTCACCCTCCCATCACAGCCAGACCGTAACTCTACTCTAAACCGTATTAGCCCTGTAAACCTACCCACACAATGAAACCTAACCCTAGTATTGACACTTAGAACCGACCGTAGCATGTATATAGACGTCACCCATGTCTCACTGTAACACTGTAGTTCAATCTCACTGTCGCCCTCCCAGCAAAACCAAATCAGAAATGTAACCAGTACTGTATACTGGCTGTACAACTTAGGAAACACATAACCCAACCCTAGATCTTGCCCATGAACATGAAAACTCATGGTCAACATTGACATCACCCACAGCTCACAGTAAACCTTTCGCTCAGTGTCACTCTCATACTCATATCAGAGCCAGATCTTCAGTGTAAACATACTACTATCCTTCCCATACATATTAACGAACACTTGACACTAACCCTAGCACTTACACAGCACCAGACACTTCACATCATTTTATTTTCAGAACCAACAAATCCTTATACTGAGACAAAATCTCGTATTTACCCTCACTTCAGAGCCGGACTCTGACTCTAACCAAAACCCTTTTGGTCTCATACACCTTCATATACACTGAACCTTATCCCTAACCCTGACTTATTGAATAGAGCAGTACCATGAATTTTGACATCCCTCATGACTCACTGCAATACAGTAATTTAATATCACTGTCCAACTCACATGAGAGCCATATCCTATTTGAAACCATAACACTATCCTGCCCATACAACATATCGAACGTCTAAACCTAACCCTAGCACTGTACCCTGCACCTGACACTTTATGGTCAACATTGTCATCATCCACAGTTCACCATAAACCTGTCGATCATACTGAACACTCATTGTCAGATCAGAGCCAGATCCTTACTGTAAACATAGAACTATCCTGCCATTACACATTTCCGAACACAACCCTAAAAATAGCTCAGCACTAGCACCAGTCCTGTGACATCATTTTTATTTACAGTCTCACCAAATGCTTAACCTGAGCCACTCACCCTCACATCACAGAAGGATTCAAAGTCTAACTGAAAACTATTCAGCGCCGTAATCCCTCCCAAACAGTGAACTCTCAACATAGCCCTGACTCTTGGAACGTACCGTACCATGGATATCGACATCACCCATGTCTCACTATAACAATGTACTTCAATCTCACTGTCAGCGTCACAACAGAACTGAGAACTAAATGTAATCATAACCCTTTCTTAGACGTACAACTTTTCAAACCCAAAAAACTCACCCTAGAGAATGCCCCTGCACCTAAAACCTCATGATAAACTTCGACATCAGCCACAGCTTATCATACACCTGTCTCTCAAAATCGCCCCCTACCTCATATCAGGGCCACATCCTCACTGTAACTGTAGTCCTAGACGGCACATACGCATTTCCAAACACTTGACCCTAACCCTAATACTGTCCCATGCCCTGAACTCACCTTAATTTTAGTATTACTCTCCCAAATCCTAAACCTATGGCATAATCACGCAATCACGCTCAAATCATAGCCAGACCCTAACTCTACCCAAAATCGTATTAGCTCCATAAACCCTCACAAACACCAAACCCTAATCCTAGCCCTGACACATAGAATGTTCCCTAACATGGATATCGATGCCACCGCTTTCTCTCTGCAATACAATAGTTCAATCTCACTGTCACACTCACATCAGACCCGAAACCGAAATATAAACATAGCCGTACACTTGAAGTACAAGTTAACGAACACATAACCCTAGCACTAGCTCTCAAGTGTAGTCCTGACGCCACATGGTGAACATTGGCATCACCCACAGCTCACCGTAACCCACTCGCTCAATGTCGAACTCATCTTCACATCAGAGGCAGACCCTTAGCTTAAACACAGCGCTATCGTGCCTGCACATAATTATGAACACTTAACCCAAACCCTAGCCCGTGCCACAGCACCACACCCTTCACATCGTTTTATTTTCAGTCCCACAAGATCCTTATACTGAGACACAATCTTGTACTCACCCTCACATCAGAACTGTACCCTAACTCTAAAACCCTATTAGCGCCATACACCTTCCCAAACCCCAAACCCTAAACATAGCCCTGACTTTTTGAACAGACCAGGACCATTAATATCGACATCCCTCACGTTTCACAGTTCCACTGCAATTCAGTCTCGCTGCCGTACTCACATCAGAGCCAAATCCCATACATAACCATATCCCTTACCTGCCCATACAACTGTCCGAATGCCTAGCTCTAACCCTAGCACTGTTTCCTGCAACTGACCCTTCATGGTCAACGTCGACTTCACCCACAGCTCTCCATTAAACCGTCGAACAATCTCACACTCATCCTCACATCAGAGCCAGATCCTTACTCTAAACATAGTGTTATCCTTCCCTTGCACATTACCGATCACTTATCCCAACCCTTGCCCTGGCTCAAGCACCAGACCCAGCACATCATTTTGTAGTCAACCGAACCAGATGCTTTACCTGTGAAATAATCTTGCGCTCACACTCACAGCACAGTCGGATGCAAACTGTAACTGAACCCCAGTCTACCCTGCACAATTACACAAAAAATGAACCCTAACCCAGGCCCAGACACTTGGGAAAATTATCTACCATGAATATCGATATCACCAATTTCTCACTGACACACTGTAATTCAATATTGATTTTGTCCTCACATAAGAGCCAAATCATAAATGTAACTATAACTGTATCGAGTCCGTACAGCTTATCGATCCTCTAACTTTAACCCGAGCCCTCGCCTGTTGACATGATCATTCATGGTCAACATTGGAATCACCCACAGCTCATCATAAACCTTTCTCTCTATCTCGCCATCATCCTCACATCAGAACAAGTTTCTTATTGTAAACGCAGTGCTATCCTACTCGTACACATTACCGAACTCTTAACCATAACCCTCGCCTGGAATCTGCTTTGTCCACACACCCTAATTTTATGGTCTGCCCTAACTAATACAAATTCTGAGACACAGTCTTGCAGTCACCCTCACATCACACCAAGACACTAACTCTAAACAAAACCATACCAGCCCCATAAACTTACCAAAACACTGAAATCTAACACTGGCCCTGACAATTAGAACAAAGCCTACCATGGATATTGGCCTCACGCATATCCCACTGCAAGACTGTAGTTCAATCTCACTGTCACCCAAACATCAGACCCGAATCTGAAATGTAAGCATAACCCTATGCTGTTCGTACAACTTAACGAACCCCTAACCCAATCTTAGCTCTCGCCTATGACCTGACCATCACTGTCAACATTGGCATCACCCACAGCTCACCGTTAACCTGTCCCTCAATGTCACACTTATCCTCACATCAGAAACAGATCCTTAATGTAAACCTAGCACTATTGTGCCCGTACATATTAAAGAACACTTCACCCAAACCCTAGCCCTTGCCACAGCAGAAGACCCGTCACATCATTTTATTTTCAGACCCACCAAATTCTTATACTGAGACACAATTTCACACTCCCCCTCACATCACAGGCAGAGCTTAACTCTAACTGAAAACCTATCAGCCGCATACCCCTTCCCAAATACCGAACCCTAACACTAGCCATGATTTTTGAAACAGAACAGTACCATGATTATAAGCATGGCTCATGTCTCACTGTAACACTGTAATTTAATCTCACTGTCGAACTCACATCAGAGCCGAATCCCATATATAACCATAATCATATCCTGCCCATACACCTTACAGAATCCCTTTTACTATCTCTAGCACTGGAGTCTGTGCCTCACCCTTCAAGGTCAACATCATCGATATCACCCACAGCTCTCCATAAACCTGTCAATCAAACTCACACTCATCCTCACATCAGAGCCAGGAAGTCACTGTAAACATATTGTTATCCTTCCCTTCCACATTACTGAACACTTATCTCTAACCCTAGTCCTGGCCGTAGCACCAGAACACTCACATCATTTTATTGTCAACACCACTAGATACTTCACATGAGACACAATCTCTCACTCACCCTCACAGCACAGCAAGATGCAAACTCTAACCAAATCCCAGTCAGCCCTGTACACTTTCACAGACACTGAACCCTTACCCAGGCCCTGACTCTTGGAAGACGCCGCTACCATGAATAACAACATCACCCATTTCTTACTGTGACACTGTAATTCAATATCACTGTGGCCCTCACATCAGAGCCAGATCCTAAATGTTACTCTAAACCTTTCTAGCCTTACTGCTTACCCATCCTGTAACTCTAACCCGAGCCTCGCCTGTTGACATACTCACTCATGGTCAACAATGTCATCATCCAGAGCTCACCAGAAACCTTTCTATCAGTCTTGCCTTCATCCTCACATCAGAACAAGATCCTTACTGTAAACGCAGTGCTATCCTACTCATGCACATTACTGAACACTTTACTATAACCCTACCCTGGAACCTGCATTGTCCACACACCACCATATTTTGGTCTGCCCCACCAAATCCAAATACCAAGACACAATCTTGCACTCACACCCATATCAAACCAGGACACTAACTCTAACTGAAACCCTTTCAGACCCATAAACCTACCCAAATACCGAACGCTAACACAACAGCTGACACTTAGAACAGACCCTACTCTGGATATTGGTGCCACCCATGTCTCACTGCAATACTGTAGATCAATCTCACTATCGCCCTCACATCAGACCCGAATCGAAAATGTAGCCAAAAATCTATACTCTCCATACAACTTAGCGAACCCCTATACCATTCTTACCACTTGCCCAAGGACCTGACCTTCACTGTCAACATTGGCATCACCCACAGCTCACCGTTAACCTGTCGCTCAATGTCTCACTCATCCTCACATCACAGCCATATCCTTAGTGTAAACATAGCACTATCATGCTCATACATATTATCGAACACATAAGCCAAACCCTAGCACTTGCCACAGCACCAGCCTTTCACATCATTTTATTTTCCTCCCCAAGAAACGCTTAACATGAGCCACAATCTCGCACTCACCCTCACATCACATCAGGATGTAACATCTAACCAAAACCCAAACAGCACCATAAAGCTTCCAAAACGCTGAACTCTAACCATAGCCTTGAGACTTGGAACAGACCCTACCAAGTATATTGACGTCACCCATGTCTCACTGAAACACGGTATTCATTCTCACTGTCACCCTCACATCAAAATTGAATACTAAGTGTACCCATAAACCTTTCCTATCCGTAAACCTTTTCGAACCACTAAACCTAACCCTGTACCTGGCCCCTGGACATGAAACCTCGTAGTAAACTTCGACATCAGCCACAGCATATTACAAACCACTCTCTCAATACCACACTGTCTCTAACATCAGAACCACATCCCCACTCTAACCATAGTACTAGATGGCCCATACAAATGACCAAACACTTAACCACACCCTAGCACTGTTCAGTGCTCTAAACTCCTCTCCTTCATTTTAGTGTCAGACCACCAAATCCTAAACCTGAGGCATAATCTCGCACACACCTTCACATCACAGCTCGACACTAACTCAACCCAAAACTGTACCAGCCCCATAAACCTACTACAAAACCGAAACCTAACCCTTTCAGTGACACTTAGAACAGGCCCTACCATGGACATCAACGTCTGCCATGACTCCATGTAACACTGTAGTTCAATCTCGCAGTCGTCGTTACATCAGAACCAAATCCAAAATATAACCATAATATTATTCTGGCCATATAGCTTTACAAACACCTAAACATAACCCCAGATCTTGCCGGTGCACCTGAACCCTCATGGTCAACATTGACATCACCATCAGCTCTCCGTACACCTGTTGTTCTGTGTCCCACTCATCCTCACGTCAGAGCCAAATCCTTAGTGTAAACATAGTGATATCGTGCCCATATATATTATCAAACACTTAAACCTAACCCTAGGCCTTGCCACAGCACCAGACTCTTCACATCATTTTATTTTCAGCCCCACCACACCCTATACTGAGACAAAATCTCGCATTCACCCTCATGCCAGAGCCAGACTGTAACACTAAACAAAACACTATTAGCATCATATACGTTCCCAAACACCAAACCCTAACCACAGCCCGGACTTTTCTAACAAACCAGTACCATGAATATCAATATCACTGATGTCTCACTGTAACACTCTAATTCAATCTCACTGTCGAACTCACATCAGAGCTGAATCCCTTATGTAACCGTACCCCTATCCTGCCTCTACAACTTACCGAATCCATAACCGTATCCCTAGGACAGTACCATGCATCTGACAGTACCTGGTCAACATGGACAACATCAACAGCTCACCGCAAACCTCTCGATCATACTCAAACTCATCCTCACATAAGAGCCAGATTCTTGTTATAATCGTAGCACTATCCTGCTGTACACATTACCAAACACTTAACCCTAGCCCTGACACTAGCAAGAGACCTATCACATCATTTTATTTTCAGCCCCACCAAATGCTTTACCTGAGCCAAAATCTTGCACTCACACTCACATCACAGCCAGACCATAACTCTACCCAAAACTGTGCTAGACCCGTAAATCTACCCAAACACTAAACCCTTTCCATTGGCATGCACTAAGAACAGATCCCACCATGGATATCGATGACACCGATGACTCACAGTAACCCTGTAGTTCAATCTCGCTGTCGCCGTCACAACAGACCCGAATGCAAAATGTAATCATAACTGAATACTGGCCATACCACTTAGCGAACACCTAACCCTAACCCTAGCTCTCGCCCATGCACTTGACCCTCATGGTCAATATTGGCATCACCCACAGATCACTGTAAACCTGTCAATCAAACTCCCCCTCATCCTCACATCAGAGTCAGATCCTTATGGTAAATGTAGCGCTATACTTACCTTACACATTACCGAACGCTTAACAATATCCGTAGCCCATGGACTATCATCAGAGCCCTCACATCACTTTATTTTTGGCAAAGCAAATGCTTAACCTGAGCCACAACTCACACACACCCTCACATCACAGCAGGATGCAAAGTCGAAATAAATCCCTATCAACTCCGTAATCCTTCCCAAACACCGAAATCTAACCATAGCCTGACTCTTGGTAATGATCCTACAATGAATAATGACATCACTCTTGTCTAACTGCAACACTGTAATTAAATCACACTGTCACCCTCATATCAGAATAGGATCCTAAACACAACCACAACCCTTTCCTAGACTTACTCCTTTTCAAACTCCTAAATTTAACACTAGACCTGGCCTGTGGACCTCAAACCTCACAATAAACATCAACATCAGCCACCGCTTATCATAAACCAGTCGCTCAATATCTCCCTCTCCCTCAAATCAGGGCCACATCCTCACTGCTACTGTATTGCTAGACAGCCCATACTTATTATCGAACACTTAACCATAACCCTAGCACTGTCCCATGCTCTGGAGTCCTCACATTTATTTTAGTATCAGCACACCGAATCTTAACCAGAGCCATAATCTCGCAGTCACCCTCACATCACAGCCAGACCCTAACTCTACCCAAAACCGTATCGGCCCTGTAAAACTATGCAAACACCGAAACCTAACACTACCCCTGTCCCTTAGAACAGTCCCTAACATGTATATCGACAACACCCATGTCTCACTGTAACATGGCAGTTCAATTTTGCTGCTGCCCTCACATCAGACCCGAATCGGAGATGTAATCATAATCCTATACTGGCCGTACAGCTTAACAAACACTTAACCCTAACCCTAGCTCTCACCCACGGACATGAAACTCCTGGTAAACATTGACATCACCCACAGCTCACCATAAACCTTTCACTCAATGTCACACTCATCCTCACATCAGAGCCGGATCCTTATTGTAAACATTGCGCTCTTGTGCCCGTACATATTAATGAACAGTTAACCCTAACCCTAGCTCTTGCTATAGGACCAGACTCTTCACATTATTTTATTTTCAAACACACCTAGTCGTTATACTGAGACAAAATCTCGTATTCACCCTCGCATTAGAGCCAGACCTTAACTCTAACCAAAACTCAATAAGCCCCATACACTTTCACAAACATGGAACCGTAACCCTAGCACTGACTTTTGGAAAAGACCAGTACCATGAATATTGACATCCCTCATGTCTCACTGTAACATTGTAATTCAATCTCACTGTCAAACTCACATCAGAGCCAAAGCCGATATGTAAACATAACTATATGTAACCATAAATATATTCCTGCCCATGCAACTTACTGATCACCTAACACTAACCCTACCACTGTACCCTACATCTGACACTACATGGTCAACATTGACATCATCCGAGGCTCACCGTAAACCTGTCTATCATACTCACCCTCATCCTCACAACAGAGCCAGATCCTTACTGTAAATGTAGAACTATCCTGCCTATACACATTACTGAACACTTAACCCTAACCCAAGCCATGGCACTAGCACCAGACCTGTCACATCATTTGACTTTCAGCCCCACCAAATAATAAACCTGTGCGACAATCTCGCACTCACCCTCACATCACAGCAGGATGCAAACTCTAACCGAAACTCTATCAGCGCTGTCAACCTTCCCAAACACCGAACTCTATAAATGGCCCTGACTCTTGGAACAGACCCTACAATGGACATCCAGGTCACCCATGTCTCACTGTGACACTGTAATTCAATTTTACGGTCACCCTCACATCAGAACCGAAATCTAAATATATCAGTATCCGTTCCCAACCTGTACACCATTTTCAAACACTAAACCTAAACCTTGACTTGGACCTTGGCCATGAAACCTCATGATAAACTACGACAACAGCCACACCTTATCATAAACCTGTCCCTCAATATCGCCTTCTCCCACACATCAGGGCCACATCTTCACTGTTACTGTATTGCCAGATGGCCTGTACCCATTATTGAACACTTAACATGATCCCTAGCACTGTCCCATGCTCTGGACTCCTCACATTCATTTTAGCATCAGGCCACCAAATCTCAACCTGATGCTTAAACTCACACTCACCCTGACATCACAGCCAGAACCTACCTCTACCCAAAACTGTATCAGCCCCGTAATGTACCCAAACACCAAACCCTAATCCTAGCACTGCCCTGTCACTTTGAACAGACCCTACCATGGATATCAACGTCATCCATGTCAAACTGTAACACTGCAGTTCAATCTTGCTGTCTCCCTCACATGACACCCGAATCCAAATTGTAACCATACAACTTAACAAATACCTAACGCTAACCCCAGCTCTCGCTTGTGAAACTGAACCCTCGTGGTCAACATTGGCAAAACCCACACATCACTGTAAAATTGTCACTCAATGTCACGCTCATCATCACGTCAGAGCCAGATCCTTATTGTTAACATAGTGCTATTGTGCCAGTGCATATTAACGAATGCTTAAAGCTAATCCTAGCCCTTTCCTCTGCACCAGAACCTTAACATCATTCATTTTATTTTCAGTCCCAACAAATCCTTATACTGAGACAAAATCTCGCATTCATCCTCACATCAGAGTCGGATCCCTAACATAACAAAAACCCTATTAGACCTGTACGCCTTCTAAAACACCGAACCCTAACCCTAGCCCTGATTTTTGGAACAGACCAGTAGCATGAATGTAAACATCCCTCCTGACTCACTGAAACACTGTAATTCTACCTCACTGTCGAACTCGGATCAAGCCAAATCCCATAAGTGATCATAACCCTATTATGCCCATACAACTTACCGAAACCCTAACCCTAACCCTAGCACTGTACCCTGTATCTGACACTTCATGGTCAACACTGACATCATTCACATCTCACCGGAAACCTATTGATCATACCGTACCTCATCCTCACATCAGAGCCCGAGCCTTACTGTAAATGTAGCTCTATCCTGCCTTTACACATTTCTGAACACTTAACCCAATCTCTAGCTCTGGCTCTAGAACCAGATCTGTCAAATCATTTTCTCTACAGAATCACCAACGGCTAAAACTGAACCACAATCTCGCAGTCACCCTCACGTCATGGCAGGATGAAACTCTAACCGAAACACTATTAGCGCCTTAAGCCTTTCCAAAGGGTGCACTCTTACCACAGTCCTGACTCTTGGGACATACCCTAGCAGGGATATCGATGTAACCCATGTCTTACTCTTATGCTGTAAATCAATCTCACTATCACCCTCACATCATACCTGAGTAGTAAACGTAACCTTAAACCTTTTCTGGCCATACATGTTTTTGAGCCCCTAAATCTCACCCTAGAGCTGGCTCCTGGACCTGAAACCTCACGAAAAACTTTGTGATCGGATACAGCTTATCATAAACCTATCTCTCAATATCGCCCTCTCTGACACATCAGGTCCACATCCTCACTGTAACCATAGCCCTAGATGGTCTGAACCCATTACTGAAACCTTAACCCTAACCCTAGCACTGTCCCAGGCTCTGGACTCCTCACCTTCCTTTTGTGTCAGCCCACCAAATCCTAAACCTCAGGCAAAATCTCGCACTCACACTCACATCACAGCCATACCCTAAAATCTAAGCAAAACCGTATCAGCCCCGTACACCTGAAAAACATCGAACAGTAACCCTAGTACTGACACTTAGAACAGACCCTACCATGGATATGGATGTCAACCATGCTTCACTGTATCACTGTAGATCAATATCACTGTTGCCCTCACATCAGACCTGAATTTGAAATATATCCATAACCGTATACTGGCCATACAACTTAACGAGCACCTAACCCTAAACCCAGCTCTTGCCTGTGGTCCTGAACCCTCACGGTTAACACTGACATTACCCACAGCTCGCCATAAACCTGTCGCTCAATGTCGCACTCAACCTCATATCAGAGACAGATCCTTAGTGTAAACATAGGGCTATCATCACTGTACATATTAACAAACACTTAACTCTAACCCTAACTCTTGCCGCAGCACCAGACCCAAAATAACATTTTATTTTCAGCACCACCAAATCCTTATACTGAGACAAAATATCGCATTCACCCTCAAATCAGAGCCAAAACCTAACTCTAACCAAAATCCTATTAGACCCGTACACCTTTCCAAACACCAAACACTAACCATAGCCCTGAGTTTTGGAAAAGACCAGTACTGTGAATATCGACATCCTCACGTCTTAGTCTAAGACTGTGTTTCAATCTCACATCAGAGACAATTTCATATGTAACCATAACCCTGTCCTGCCTGTACAACATACCGAATCCATATCCCTAACCCTAACACTGTACCCTGCATCTCACACTTCATGGTCAACATTGACATCATCCACATCACACTGGACACCTGTCGATCAGACTCAGCCTCATCCTCACATCAGAGCCAGATCCACACTGTGATCGTAGCGCTGTCCTACCCATACACATTACCGAACACTTAACTCTAACCCAAGCCCTGGCACTAGCACCAGACCTGTCACATCATTTGATTTTCAGCCCCAACAAATAATAAACCTGGGTGACAATATCGCACTAAGCCTCACATCACAGCAGGATGCAAACTCTAACCGAAACTCTATCAGCGCTGTAAACCTTCCCAAACACCGAACTCTATAAATGGCCCTGACTCTTGGAACACACCCTTACAATGGACATCCACGTCACCCATGTCTCACTGTGACACTGTAATTCAATTTTACGGTCACCCTCACATCAGAACCGAAATCTAAATATATCAATAACTCTTCCCAACCTTTACACCATTTCAAGACACTAAACCTAAACCTTCACTTGGACCCTGGACATGAAACCTCACAATAAACTTTGACAACTGCCACACCTTATTATAAACCTGTCCCTCAATATCGTCTTCTCCCACACATCAGGGCCACATCTTCACTGTTACTGTATTGCCAGATGGCCTGTACCCTTTATTGAACACTTAACATGATCCCTGGCACTGTCCCATGCTCTGGACTCCTCACCTTCATTTTAGCATCAGGCCACCACATCTCAACCTGATGCTTAAACTCGCACTCACCCTGACATCACAGCCAGAACCTACCTCTACCCAAAACTGTATCAGCCCCGTAATGTACCCAAACACCAAACCCTAACCCTAGCCCTGTCCTGTCACTTTGAACAGACCCTACCATGGATATCGACGTCATCCATGTCAAACTGTAGCACTGTAGTTCAATCTCGCTGTCTCCCTCACATCACTCCCGAATCCAAAATGTAACCTTACCACTTATCAAATACCTAACGCTAACCCTAGCTCTCGCTTGTGAACCTGAACCCTCGTGGTCAACATTGGCATTACCCACAGCTCGCCATAAACCTGTCGCTCAATGTCGCACTCATCCTCACATCAGAGACAGATCCTTTGTGTAAACATAGTGCTATCGTCACTGAACATATTAACGAACACTTAACTCTTACACTAACTCTTGCCGCAGCACCACACCCAAAACAACATTTTATTTTCAGGCCCACCAAATCCTTATACTGAGACAAAATATCGCATTCACCCTCAATTCAGAGGCAAACCCTAACTCTAACCAAAATCCTATTAGACCCGTACACCTTCCCAAACACCAAACACTAACCATAGCCCTGAGTTTTGGAAAAGACCAGTACCGTGAATATCGACATCCCTGATGTCTCACTGTAACAGTGTAATTCAATCTCACTGGCGAACTCACATCAGAGCCCTGGCCCATATGCATCCGTAAACCTATCCTGTGAATACAACTTACTGAACCCCAAACCCTAACCCCAGCACTGTACCCTGCATCTGACACTTCATGGTCAACATTGACATCATCTGCAGCTCACTGATTCCTGTCAATCATACTAATCCTCATCCTCACATGAGAGCAAGATTCTTACTGTAAACATAGCACTATCCTGCCCGTACACATTACCGAACACTTAACCCTACCCTTAGCCCTGGTACTAGCACCAGACCCATTTCATCATTTGATATTTAGCCCAACCAAATACTTAACCTGAGCCACAATCCCTCACTCACCCTCACATCAAAGCAGCATGCAAACTCTGAACGAAACCCTTTAAGCACCGTAAACCTTCCCAAACAGCGAACTCTATCCATAGCCCTGACTCTCGGAACAGACCCTACCATTGACATCGACGTCACTCATGTCTCACTGTAATACTGTATTTCAATCTCACTGTCACCCTCAATTCAGAACAGAATACTAAATGTGACCATAACTCTTTCCCACCTGTAAACATTTCCGATCCCCCAAACCTCTCCCTAGATCTGGACCCTGGACTTGGAGCCTCATGATAAACTTTGACATCAGCCACAACTTATAATAAGCTTGTCTCTCAATATCGCCCTCTCCCTCACATCAGGGCCACATCTTCACTGTAACCAAAGTACTATGCAACCCCTACCCATTACTGAACATTTAATCCTAACTCTTTCACTGTTCCTTGCTCTGGGCACCTCACCTTCATTTCAATATCAGCCCACCAAATCTAAACCTGAGGGATAATCTTGCACTCACTCTCATATAACCTAACTCTACCACAAAACATATCACTCCTTAAACCTACCCAACCAACGAACCCTAAACATAGCCCTGACACTTTGAACAGACCCTACTTTGAATATTGACGTCAACCATGTCTCACTGTAACATTGTAGTTCAATCTCGCTGTCGCCCTCACATGAGACCCGAATCCGAAATGTAACAATAACTGTATATTGTCGTTAGAACGGAAGAAACACCTAACCCTAACCCTAGCTCTCTCCCGTGGACCTGAACCCTCATGGTCAACATTGACATCACCCAAAGTTCACCGTAAACCTGTCGCTGAATGTCGCTCTCATCCTCACATCAGAGCCAGACCCTTAGTGTAAACATAGTGCTATCATGCCCGTACACATTATCTAACACTTAACCTTAACCCTAGCCCTTGGCCACCTCACGAGACCCTTCGCATCATTTTATATTTAGCTGTACCAAATCCTTATACTGAGACAAAATCTAGCATTCACCCTCACATTAGACAAGGACTCTAACTCTAAACAAAACACACTTAGCGCCATACACGTTCCCAAACACCATACCCTAACCCCAGTCCTGACTTTTGGAACAGACCAGTACCATGAATATCAACATCCCTTATGTCTCACTGTAACACTGTAATTCAATCTCACTGTCGAAATCACATCACAGCCGAATCCCATATGTAACTGTAACCCTATCCTGCCCGTACAACTTACAGAATCCCTAAAACTATCCATAGGACAGTACCCTGCATCTCACACTACATGGTCAACATTGACATCATCCACAGCTCACAGTAAACCTGTCAATAATACTCACACTCATCCTCACATCAGAGTGAGATCCTTACAGTAAAAGTAGCACTATCCTGCCTGTACACATTTCCAAACACTTAACACTGACCCTAGCCCTTGCACTACCACCAGACCCATCACATCATTTTATTTTCAGCCCCACCAAATGCTTAACCTGAGCTGAGCCACAATCTCGCACTCATACTAAAATCACAGCAGGATGCAAACTCTATCCGAAACCCTATCAGCGCTGTAGACCTTCCCAAACACCGAACTCTAAGCATAGGCCTGACTCTTGGAATAGACCCTACCATGGATATCGACGTCACCCATGTCTCACTGTAACACTGTAATTCAATCTCACTGTCACCCTCACATCAGAACTGAATACTAAATGAGACCATAAACCTTTCCTAGCCCAACACCACTTCAAACTCTTAAACATAAAGCTAGACCTGGCCACTGGATGTGAAACCTCATGATGTACTTCGACATCAGCCACAGCTTATCATGATCCTGACTCTCAATACTGCCCTCTCCCTCACATCAGGGCCACATCCTCACTGTAACCGTAGTACTAGATGGCCTGTACCCATTACCTAACACTTAGCCCTAACCCTAGCACTGTTCCATTTTCTGGATTCCTCACCTTCATTTAAGTGTCAGCCCACAAATCCTAAACCTGAGGCATAATCTCTCACTCACCCTCATATCACAACCAAACTCTAACTCAAACCAAATCCGTATCAGCCCCTTTAACCCAGCCTTGACACTTAGAACAGACCCTACCATGGATATCGACATCACCCATGTCTCACTGTAACATGGTAGTTCAATCTCGCTGTTGCCCTCACATCAGACCCCAATCCAAAATGTAACCATAAATGTATACAGGCCGTACAACTTAACATAAACCTAACTTTAACCCTAGATCTCACCCGTGGAACTTAACCCTCATGGTCAAAATTGAAATAACCCCCCACTCACCGTAAATCTGTTGCTCAATGTTACACTCATCCTCACATCAGAGACAGATCCTTAGTGGAAACATTGCACTATCGTGCCTGTATATATTAATGAATACTTAGTCCTAACACTACCCCTTGCCACAGCACTGGCCAATTCACATCATTTTATTTCCAGCCCCACCAAATCCTTATACTAAGACAAAATCTCACAATCACCCTCACTTCAGAGCCGAAACCTAATGCTAACCCAAACCCTATTAGCCCCATACATCTTCCCAAACACCGAACACTAACCATATCCCTGACATTTGGAAGAGACCAGTACTATGAATATCGACATCCCTCATGTCTCACTGTAACACTGTAATTCAATGTCAATGTCGATCTCACATCAGAGCCAAATTCCATATGTAATCCAAAACATATCCTGCCCGTACAACTTACCAAACCCCTAACACTAACCCTAGCACTGCACCCTGCATCTGACACTTCATGGTCAACATTGACATCATCCACAGCTCTCCGCAAACCTGTCTATCAGTGCCACACTCATCCTTACATCAGAGCTACTTTTTTAGTGTAAATAAAGTGCAATCATGCCCGTACATATTGATGAATACTTAAACCTAGCCCTTGCCACAGCACCAGACCCTTCACATCAATTTATTTTCAGCCCAACCAAATCCTTATACTGAGACACAAACTCACACTCACCCTCACATCATAGCCAGAACCTAAATCTAACCAAAGCCCTATTAGCCCCATAAACCTTCCCTATAACTGAAGACTAACCATAGCCCTGACTCTTACATCAGACCCAACCATGGATATCGACGACACCCATGTCTGACTGTAACACTGTAATTCTATCTCACTGTCACCCTGACATGAGAACCGAATACTAAATGTAACCATTACCCTTTCCTTGCTGTGCACATTTTTTAGAGTGCATCTCTCATATTTATTGATCAAATGGTTGTTAACAACAATAAAATTCTGTATACGGGACTCAATGCAAAATCATTAATTAACCCCAAGCCTAATTCTCAACAGTTTCCAGTCTTCTGTTGCATAATGAACAAGTCCTTACATGGTGAACAAATTCTTACATAGTGAATAAGTTCTTACATGGTGAACAGTGCAAGGGCAGTCATCACAGAAACTTTCTGTTTTGATCACATATTATGAACTATAAACAAACAGGTAAAATATGAATATTCATTGATTTTTTACTTGATTTATATGTGAGTCCCACATTTTCCCATTATTATTATTATTATTAATTATTATTATTATTATTATTAATAAAATGCTGAAGTGGTAGGTAGATGCAAGATAAAGGTAGAAAACATAGTTTAGTGCTGTAAGAAAGCAAATGTAGGTGATCAGGTGCATGCCTGTAGACTAAGTGTAAATCCAAGCTAGACAAGGGCAATAAAACATCCATAGATGCAGAAGATTTCTCTCAAAACAGGGTGGTGAGGTTCTAAACCTCACCTCTGTTGATCCCCAATTTCTCCTCTGATGGCCTCGCTGTGACTGTGCCTGTCTTAGGTTGTTCCTCCCTTGAGGAATCATACCCGTCTCTGGCTAACCAGTCATCTTCCGGGGCCATACAGGGAAATGTAAAGTTGGTAAGTGAGAGAGAAGCCATATTGTATGAAAAGGTTAGCTTTTTACTTCTTTACAGATTTATGCCCTGTGGCTTCTATGCCCAGCATTTTTCCTGAGCTTTCTTTACCACTTGGAAGAATTATGATACTCGGTAATTTTGACATGAGGCACGAATTCTATTTAAGGGTTGTAATTAGGAAGGAAGAAGAAAAGCTATAGAAGTAGCAGACGGAAGAAAACATGGGAAGATTGATTATTTCTTTGACATATCTTCTTGTAGAATAACATAAGCATGTATAGGTTTTAAACTACTAAAAAATTGCGCACACACATTAACAAAATAGGAATACAGCTACATAATCAAATCAGACCTACAATTACCAGCCATCTCCAGTGAAACCAAGAAAACCAGTTAGGCACCCTAGGCATTTGTGAAAACTTATCAATGATATGATGGATATTGTCTAACTGAATTTGAATAGTTTGAGAAAAATCAGACAAATTAAAACACATTCCTGGGAACTGTTCACATCCCATATGTTCTTTTAACAGTAGATAGTCTGTAGTCGCAAGATTTTGGAGCACTGCAACTTGCACTTCTCCTAATTTTTGGTTGAGTTCCGACAGTATAGATCCAGTCAAATTTGTTGTTTTACTGTATGCACAGGCCAGCTTAGATATCTCCTTCTTCATTCCAATGGCAAGTCCAGGAACCGGTGGGATGAATGCAGCTACAACTGCAACAGCGCCAGGATCTTTGTTGAAGTTTTTTGATGATCATCTTCTGGAATGACTCTTCCAGAGAATGTTGATATTGGAAGTTCTTTTTCATATCATATCTTAATTCGTTTTCTGGGTAGCCAAATTAGGCTTTGATCCTCTGTATAAACACAAACAGACCCTTTGCCCACACTTTGATATGCCCTTTATACCATTCTGTAGAACTCATTGGAGGTCACCACACAGGAACTGCTTTTTTTTAAGAGAAAGGAATATTATCAGAAAAGTGTACCTCCATAGCCGATAATCTGAAACCCTTTAAGTGATCAAAATTAAGAATATTTAAAGCATGCATTAATTGTTGATTTACAGTTAGTTTTATCCTATCAGGGAGTAATCCCCCTTTTCCTCATTTTTTTGTTATCATTAATATACAATTACATGAAGAATATTTTATTTACTAGGCTCTCCCCTTTACCAGGTGCCCCCCACAAACCCCGTTACAGTCACTGTCCATCAGCATAGCAAAATGTTGTAGAATCACTACTTGTATTCTCTGTGTTGTACAGCCCCCCTTTCTCCCTCCCCCCTATATATTCTAATCTTAATAACCCCCTTTTTCTTCACCCCTTATCCCTCCCTACCCACCCATCCTCCCCAGTCCCTTTCCCTTTGGTACCTGTCAGTCCAATCTTGAGTTCCGTGATTCCGCTGCTGTTTTGTATCTTCAGTTCTTCCTTTGTTCTTATACTCCACAGATGAGTGAAATCATTTGGTATTGCTCTTTCTCCACTTGGCTTATTTCACTGAGCATAATACCCTCCAGCTCCATCCATGTTGCTGCAAATGGTAGGATTTGCCCTCTTCTTATGGCTGAGTAGTATTCCATTGTGTATATGTACCACATCTTTATCCATTCATCTACCGATGGACATTTAGGTTGCTTCCAATTCTTGGCTATTGTAAATAGTGCTGCGATAAACATGGGGGTGCATCTGTCTTTCTCAAACTTGATTGCTGTGTTCTTAGGGTAAATTCCTAGGAGTGGAATTTCTGGGTCAAATGGTAAGTCTGTTTTGAGCATTTTGAGGAACCTCCATACTGCTTTCTACAATGGTTGAACTAATTTACATTCCCACCAGCAGTGTAGGAGGGTTCCCCTTTCTCCACAGCCTCGCCAACATTTGTTGTTGTTTGTCTTTTGGATGGCAGTCGTCCTTACTGGTGTGAGGTGATACCTCATTGTAGTTTTAACTTGCATTTCTCTGATAATTAGCGGTGTGGAGCATCTTTTCATGTGTCTGTTGGCCATCTGTATTTCTTTTTTGGAGAACTGTCTGTTCAGTTCCTCTGCCCATTTATTAATTGGATTATTTGCTTTTGTTTGTTGAGGTGTGTGAGCTCTTTATATATTTTGGACGTCAATCCTTTATCGGATCTGTCATTTACAAATATATTCTACCATACTGTAGGGTTCGTTTTCTTTAAAGAGGGCATCTCTCATATTTATTGATCAAATGGTTGTTAACAAACAATAAAATTCAGTATAGGGGGGTCAATGCTCAATGTACAATCATTAATCCATCTCAAGGTTAATTCTCGTCAGTCTCCAGTCTTCTGAAGCATAACGAACAAGTTCTTACATGGTGAACGAATTCTTACATAGTGAATAAATTCTTACATGGTGAACAGTACAAGGGCATTCATCACAGAAACTTTCGGTTTTGATCACACATTATGACCTATAAACAATCAGGTCAAATATGAATATTCGTTTGATTTTTGTACTTGATTTATATGTTGATCCCACATTTCTCCCTCTATTACTATTATTATTTTTATTTTTAATAAAATGCTGAAGTGGTAGGTAGATGCAAGATAAAGGTATAAAACATACTTTAGTGCTGTAAGAGGGCAAATGTAGATGATCAGATGATCAGGTGTGTGCCTATGGACTAAATATTAATCCAGGCTAGACAAGGGCAGCAAGACATCCACGGATGCAGAAGATTTCTCTCAAAGCGGGGGGGGTGAGGTTCTAAGCTTCACCTCTGTTGATCCCCAAATTCTCACCTGATGGCCCCTCTGCGACTGTGCCTGTCTTAGGTTTTTCCTCCCTTGAGTAATCTTACCTGTCTCTGGCTAACCAGTCATCTTCCGGGGCCATACAGGGAAATGTAAAGTTGGTAAGTGAGAGAGAAGCCATATTGTTTGAAAAGGTTAGCTTTTTACTTCTTTGCAGATTTATGCCCTGTGGCTTCTATGCCCAGCACTTGTCTCGAGGTATCTTTACCACCTGGAGGAATTATGATACTCGGTAAATTCGATATGAGGCACGAATTCTATTTAAGGGTTGTAATTAGGAAGGAAGAAGAAAAGCTATAGATGTAGCATATGGAAGGAAACATGGGAGGATTGATTATTTCTTTGACATATCTTCTTGTAGAGTACCTTAAGTATGTATAGGTTTTAAACTACTAACTAATTTGCACACACATATTAACATAATCAGAATACAGTGACATAAACAAAGCAAATCTATAATACCATCCATCTCCAGTGAAGCCACGAAAACCATTTAGGCACCCTAGGCATTTGTGAAAATTTATCTATGATATGATGGATATTGTCCAACTGTACTTGAACAATCAGACAAATTAAAGCAGCCCATTTCTGGGGTCTGTTCACATCCCATATGTTCTTTTAACCATAGATAGTCTATAGTCATGAGATTTTGGAATGCTACAACTTGCACCCCTCCTAACTCCTGGTTGAGTTCCAAAAGTACAAATCCGGTCAAATTCGTTGTCTCACTGTATGCGCATGACAGCCCAGACATCTCCCTCCTCATTCCTATGGCAAGTCCAGGAGACGGTGGGCTGGATGCAGCCACAACCGCAGCATCGTCCAGATCCCTGTGGAGGCTTTTTGATGATCATCCCCCGGCACAAGTCCTCCAGAGAGTGCTGATGCCGGAAGCTCCTCCTCATATCGTATCTTAGTTCATTTTCTGGGTATCCAAGCTAGGTCTTGATCTTCTGCATAGAAACAAACAGACCCTTTGCCCACACTTTGACATGCCCTCTATACCACTGTGCAGAACTCACCGGAGGTCAGCACACAGGAACTGCTTTTTTTTTTTTATTAAGAGGAAGGAATATTATCAGAAAAGAGTACCTCCATAGCTGATCATCTGACACCCTTTAAGTGATCAACATTAAGTATATTTAAAGCACGCGTTGATCTTTGATTTACCAATAGTTTAATCCTATCAAGGAGTAATCCCCCTTTTCTTTCTTTCTTTCTTTTTTTTTTATTTTTAATCTACACTTACATGAAGAATACTATGTTTACTATGCTCTCCCCTTTATCAGGTCCCCCCTAACAACCACATTACGGTTACTGTCCATCAGCTTAGCAAAATGTTGTAGAGTCACTACTTGTCCTCTCTGTGTTGTGCAGCCCACCCTCCCCTTTCTCCCTCCCCCCATGCATGCTAATCTTAATACCCCCATTCTTCCCCCCCCCTTATCCCTCCCTGCCCACCCATCCTCCACAGTTCCTTTCCCTTTGGTACCTGTTAGTCCATTTTTGGGTTCTGTAATTCCGCTGCTGTTTTGTTCCTTCAGTTTTTGCTTTGTTCCTATACTCCTCAGATGAGTGAAATCATTTGGTATTTCTGTTTCTCCGCTTGGCTTATTTCACTGAGCATAGTACTCTCCAGCTCCATCCATGTTGCTGCAAATGGTTGGATTTTTCCACTTCTTATGGCTGAGTAGTATTCCATTGTGTATATGTACCACATCTTCTTTATCCATTCATCTACCGATGGACATTTAGGTTGCTTCCAATTCTTGGCTATTGTAAATAGTGCTGCGATAAACATAGGGGTGCATCTGTCTTTCTCAAACTTGATTGCTGCTTTCTTAGGGTAAATTCCTAGGAGTGGAATTCCTGGGTCAAATGGTAGGTCTGTTTTGAGCATTTTGAGGAACCTACATACTGCTTTCCACAATGGTTGAACTAATTTACATTCCCACCAGCAGTGTAGGAGGGTTCCCCTTTCTCCACAGCCTCGCCAACATTTGTTGTTGTTTGTCTTTTGGATGGCAGTCGTCCTTACTGGTGTGAGGTGATACCTCATTGTAGTTTTAACTTGCATTTCTCTGATAATTAGCGGTGTGGAGCATCTTTTCATGTGTCTGTTTTCCATCTGTATTTCTTTTTTGGAGAACTGTCTGTTCAGTTCCTCTGCCCATTTATTAATTGGATTATTTGCTTTTGTTTGTTGAGGTGTGTGAGCTCTTTATATATTTTGGACGTCAATCCTTTATCGGATCTGTCATTTACAAATATATTCTACCATACTGTAGGGTTCCTTTTTGTTCCATTGATGGTGTCCTTTGCTGTACAGAGGCTTTTCAGCTTAATATAGTCCCACTTGTTCAATTTTGCTGTTGTTTTCCTTGCCCAGGGAGATATGTCCAAGAAGAGGTCACTCATGTTTATGTCTAAAAGGTTTTTGCCTATGTTTTTTTCTAAGAGATTAATGGTTTCATGACTTACATTCAGGTCTTTGATCCATTTTGAGTTTACTTTTGTGTATGGGGTTAGACAATGCTCCAGTTTCAGTCTCCTACATGTAGCTGTCCAGCTTTTCCAGCACCATCAGCTGAAGAGACTGTCATTTCTCCAATGTATGTCCATGGTTCTTTATCAAATATTAATTGACCATATATGTTTGGGTTAATTTCTGGAGTCTCTAATCTGTTCCACTGGTCTGTGGCTCTTTTCTTGTGCCAGTACCAAATTGTCTTGATTACTATGGCTTTGTAGTAGAGCTTGAAGTTGGGGAGTGAAATCTCCCCTACTTTATGCTTCTTTCTCAGGATTGCTTTGGCTATTCGGGGTCTTTGGTGTTTCCATATGAATTTTTGAATTATTTGTTCCAGTTCATTGAAGAATGTTGCTGGTAATTTGATAGGGATTGCATCAAATCTGTATATTGCTTTGGCCAAGTTGGCTATTTTGACGATATTAATTCTTCCTAGCCATGAGCATGGGATGAGTTTCCATTTGTTAGTGTCCCGTTTAATTTCTCTGAAGAGTGACTTGTAGTTTTCAGGGTATAGGTCTTTCACTTCTTTGGTTAGGTTTATTCTTAGGTATTTTATTCTTTTTTGTGCAATTGTGAATGGAATTGCTTTCCTGATTTCTCTTTCTATAGGTTCATTGTTAGTGTATAGGAAAGCTACAGATTTCTGTGTTTTAAGTTTGTATCCTGCAACATTGCTGTATTCTGATATCAGTTCTAGTAGTTTTGGAGTGGAGTCTTTAGGGTTTTTTATGTACAATACCATATCTTCTGCAAATAGTGACAGTTTAACTTCTTCTTTACCAATCTGGATTCCTTATATTTCTTTGTTTTGTCTGATTGCCGTGGCTAGGACCTCCAGTACTATGTTAAATAACAGTGGGGAGAGTGAGCATCCCTGTCTTGTTCCCGATCTCAGATGAAAAGCTTTCAGCAGCTTCACACTGTTCAGTATAATGTTGGCTGTGGGTTTATCATATATGGACTTTATTATGTTTAGGTACTTGCCCTCTATTCCCATTTTGCTGAGAGTTTTTATCATGAATGGGTGTTGAATTTTGTCAAATGCTGTTTCAGCATCTGCGGTGATGATCTGGTGCTTTTTGTCTTCCATTTTGTTGATGTGGTGGATGATGTGGATGGATTTTCGAATGTTGTACCATCCTTGCATCCCTGGGATGAATCCCACTTGGTCATGGTGTATGATCCTTTTGCTATACTGTTGAATTCTGTTTGCTAATATTTTTGCATCTATATTCATCAGGGATATTGGTCTGTAATTTTCTTTTTTGGTGGGGTCTTTGCCTGGTTTTGGTATTAGGGTGATGTTGGCTTCAGAGAATGAGTTTGGGAGTATTCCCTCATCTTCTATTTTTTGGAAAACTTTAAGGAGAATGGTATTATGTCTTCTCTGTGTGTCTGATAAAATTCCGAGGTAAATCCGTCCGGCCCCGGGGTTTTGTTCTTGGGTAGGTTTTTGATTGCCATTTCAATTTCTTTGCTTGTAATTGGTTTGTTTAACTTTTGTGTTTCTTCCTTGGTCAGTCTTGGAAGGTTGTATTTTTCTAGGAAGTTGTCCATTTATTCTAGGTTTTCCAGCTTGTTGGCATATAGGTTTTCATAGTAGTCTTTAATAATTCTTTGTATTTCTGTGGAGTCTGTCGTGATTTTTCCATTCTCATTTCTGATTCTGTTAATTTGTGTTGATTCTCTTTTTCTCTTAAGTTTGGCTAGAGGATGATCTATTTTGTTTATTTTCTCAGAGAACCAGCTCTTGCTTCCTTTGATTTTTGCTATTGTTTTATTCTTCTCAATTTTGTTTATTTCTTCTCTGATCTTTATTATGTCCTTCCTTCTGCTGACTTTACGCCTCATTTGTTCTTCTTTTTCCAGTTTCGATAATTGTGATTGCTGACTATTCATTTGGGATTGTTCTTCCTTCTTCAAGTGTGCCTGGATCGCTATATACTTTCCTCTTAAGACTGCTTTCGCTGCGTCCCACAGAAGTTGGGGCTTTGTGTTGTAGTTGTCATTTGTTTCTATATATTCCTTGATCTCTATTTTGATTTGTTCATTGATCCATTGATTATTTAGAAGCATGTTGTTAAGCCTCCATGTGTTTGTGAGCCTTTTTGTTTTCTTTGTAGAATTTATTTCTAGTTTTATACCTTTGTGGTCTGAAAAATTGGTTGGTAGAATTTCGATATTTTGGAATTTACTGAGGCTCTTTTTGTGAGCTAGTAAGTGGTCTATTCTGGAGAATGTTCAATGTCCACTTGAGAAGAATGTATATCCTGTTGCTTTTGGATGTAGAGTTCTATAGATGTCCATTAGGTCCATCTGTTCTAGTGTGTTGTTCAGTGCCTCTGTGTCCTTACTTATTTTCTGCCCAGTTGATCTATCCTTTGCGGTGAGTGGTGTGTTGAAGTCTCATAAAATGAGTGCATTGCAGTCTATTTCCCTCTTTAGTTCTGTTAGTATTTGTTTTACATGTGCTGGTGCTCCTGTGTTGGGTGCATATATATTTATAACGGTTATATCCTCTTGTTGGACTGAGCCCTTTATCATTACGTAGTGTCCTTCTTTATCTCTTGTTACTTTCTTTGTTTTGAAGCCTATTTTGTCTGATATTAGTACTGCAACCCCTGCTTTCTTCTCGCTGTTGTTTGCCTGAAATATGTTTTTCCATCCTTTGACTTTTAGTCTGTGCATGTCTTTGGCTTTGAGATGAGTTTCTTGCAAGCAGCATATAGATGACTTTTGCTTTTTTATCCATTCTATTACTCTGTGTCTTTTGATTGGTGCATTAAGTCCATTTACATTTAGGGTGACTATTGAGAGATATGTACTTATTGCCATTGCAAGCTTTATATTCGTGGTTACCAAAGGTTTAAGGTTAGCCTCTTTAGTATCTTACTGCCTAACTTAGCTCGCTTATTGAGCGGTTATATACACTGTCTGGAGATTCTTTTCTTCTCTCCCTTCTTATTCCTCCTCCTCCATTCTTCATATGTTGTGTGTTTTGTTCTGTGCTCTTTTTAGGAGTTCTCCCACGAGCGCAGTCCCTGTAAGATGCCCTGTAGAGGTGGTTAGTGGGAAGCAAATTTCTTCAGCTTTTGCTTGTCTGGGAATTGTTTAATCCCACCATCATATTTAAATGATAGTCGTGCTGGATACAGTATTCTTGGTTCAAGGCCCTTCTGTTTTATTGTATTAAATATATCATGCCATTCTCTTCTGCCCTGTATGGTTTCTGTCAAGAAGTCTGATGATAGCCTGATATGTTTTCCTTTATAGGTGACCTTTTTCTCTCTAGATGCCTTTAAAACTCTTTCCTTGTCCTTGATCCTTGCCATTTTAATTATTATGTGTCTTGGTGATTTCCTCCTTGAATCCTTTCTGTTGGGGGTTCTGTGTATATCCGTGGTCTGTTCGATTATTTCCTCCCCCAGTTTGGGGAAGTTTTCAGCAATTACTTCTTCAAAGACACTTTCTATCCCTTTTCCTCTGTCTTCTTCTTCTGGTACCCCTATAATACGGATATTGTTCCTTTTGGATTGGTCACATAGTTCTCTTAGTATTGCTTCATTCCTGGAGATCCTTTTATCTCTCTCTATGTCAGCTTCCATACGTTCCTCTTCCCTGGTTTCTATTCTTTCAATGGCCTCTTGCATCTTATCCATTCTGCTTATAAATCCTTCCAGGGTGTTTTTTCACTTCTCTGATCTCCTTCCTGACATCTGTGATGTACCTCCGGACTTCATTCCATTGCTCTTGCATTTTTCTCTTCTTCTCCATCAGCATGTTCATGATTTTTATTTTGAATTCTTTTTCAGGAAGACTGGCTAGGTCTGCCTCCTTCTCAGGTGTTGTCTCTGTGATACTTGTATGCCTGTAGTTTTGCCTTTTCATGGTGATAGAGATAGTTTGCAGAGCTGGTACGAGTGACGGCTGGAAGAGCTTTCCTTCTTGTTGGTTTGTGGCCTTCCTCTCCTGGGAGAATAGCGACCTCTAGTGGCTTGTGCTGGGCAGCTGGGCACAGACAGGGCTTCTGTTTCCTGCCCGGCTGCTATGAAGTTCATCTCCGCTGTTGCTGTGGGTGTGGACTGGCTCAGGCTGCTGCTACAAAATGGTGGAGCCCTGTTGGACGGGGAGTGGCTGGGAGGCTATTTATCTCCATAAGGGGCCTCTGTGCTCCCTGCTGCCCTGGAGGTTAGAGTGCTCAGAGATCCCCAGGTTCCCTGCCTCCAGACTAAGTGTCCTGCCCTGCTCCTTTAAGAATTCCAAGAAGCACTCTCCAAACCAAAACAACAGCAAGAACAGCAAAAAAAATTTTAAATAAATAATCTTTAAAAAAAAAGAAAAAACACGACTTTCATTGTCCTCAGGCGCGGGTCTCAGGCACCCGCTCACCAGTATTGCTTCCCTGTTTCCCCAGTATTGGGGTCCCTGTTCTTTAAAGACTTTCAAAAAACACTCGCCAAAAAAAAAAAGAAAGGCCACTTCCATTTCTTTGTTCTCCAGCATCGACATCAGGCAACCGCTCACCGGTCCTGCCACCCTGTTTCCCTAGTATCCAGGACCCCACGCATGCACTCTGTGCTCTAGTATGGATGGCTGGGGCTGTGTGTTCAGCAGTCCTGGGCTCCTTCTTCCTCCAGCTCAGATCTCTCTCTTACTGCTGGGAGCTGGGGGGAGGGGTGCTGGGGACCCACCCGGCCAGGGTTTGTATCTTACCCCCTTCGTGATGCACTGGGTTCTCGCAGGTGTGCATGTGGTCTGAATGTTGTCCTGGGTCCTCTGGTCTCTATTTTAGGAAGAGATGTCTTTGTTATATTTTCATAGATATATGTGGTTTTGGGAGGAGATTTCTGCTGCTCTACTCATGCCACCATCTTGGCTCCCCGCCATGCCGTGACTTTTTAAACAGACCAGTACCATGAATATCTCTCATGTCTCACTGTAACACTGTGATTCAATCTCACTGTCGAACTCACATCATAGCCAAATCCCAAATGCAACCATAACCCTATCGTGCCCGTACAACTTACCAAACCCCTAAACCTAACCCTACCACTGTATCCTGCATCTGACACTTCATGGTTAACATTGACATCATCCACATCTTACCAGAAACCTGCCAATCATTCTCACTCTCATCCTCACATCAGAGCCAGATCCTCACTTGTAAATGTAGCGCTCTCCTGCCCATACAAATTTCCGAACACTTAACCCAAAACCCACCCTGGCACTTGCACAAGATGCATCACATAATTTTATTTTCAGCCCCACAATATGCTCAACATGAGCCACAATCTCGCACTCAGCGTCACATCACAGCAGGATGCAAACTCTAACACAAACCCTATCGGCGCCATAAACCTTCCAAAACAACGAACTCTAACCATAGCCCTGACTCCTTGAGTTGACCCTACCATGGATATCAACGCCACCCGTATCTCATCGTAACACAGTTATTCAGTCTCACTGTCACCCTCACATCACAACCGAATAGGAAATGTAACCATATCCCTTTCCTACCCCTATACCTTTTCGAACCTTTAAACTTAACCCTAGACCCGGCCCCTGGAACTCAAACCTCATGATAAACTTTGACCTCAGCCACAACTTATCATAGACCTGTCTCTCAATATCGACCTATCCCTCACATCAGGACCACATCCTCACTGTAACCATAGTCATAGATGTCCCCTACCCATTACAGGACACAGAACCCTAACCCTAGCACTGTACCATACTCTGGAATCCTCCCCTTCATTTTAGTGTCATCCCACTTAATCCTAACCCTGAGGGCTAAACTCACACTCACCCTCACATCACAGCCATACCCTAACTCTACCCAAAGCCATATCAGCCCTGTAAACCTAACCAAACACCGAACCCTAAACCAAGCCCTGATACTTAGAACAGACCCTACCATGGATATCGACGTCACCCATGTCTCACTGTAACACTGTAGTTCAATCTCGTTGTCGCACTCACATCAGACCCAAATCTGAAATGTAAGCATAATCATATACTAGCCTTACAACTGAACAAACACCTAACCCTAACTCTAGCTCTCGCCTGTGGACCTGAAATGTCATGGTCAACATTGACATCACTCAGAGCTCACCATAAACCAGTAGCTCAATGTCGCTCTCATGCTCCCCTCAGAGCCAGATCCATAGAGGAAACATAGCGCTATCGTGCCTGTACATACTTATGAACACTTAACACCAACCCTAGCCCTTGCCACAGCACCAGAACCTTCACATTATTTTGTTTTCAGCCCCACCAAATACTTAACCTGTGTCACAATCTCGCACACACTCTCACATCACAGCACGATGCAAACTCTAACCGATAGTTTATGAGTGCCGCAAAACTTTCCGAACACTGAACTCTGAAAATAGCCCTGAATCGTGGAACCGACCCGTCCATGGATATCGACGTCACCCATGTCTCACTGTAACACTGTAATACAATGTCACAGTCACACTCACATTAGAACCGGACACTAAATGTAACCATAACCTTTTCCAACCCATACACCATTTTGAATCCCTAAACCTAAACCTACACCTGGCCCCTGGACATAAAACTTGATGATAAACTCAGTGATCAGGCACAGCTTATCATAAACCTGTACCTCAATATCGCCTTCTTCCACACATCAGGGCCACATCCTCACTATTACCATATTGCTAGATGGCTCATATCCACTATCGAACACTTAACCCTAACCCTAGCACTGTCCAATGCTCTGGACTCCTCACCTTCACTTTAGTGTCAGCCCACCAATTCCTATACTTGAGGCATAATCTCGCAGTCACACTCACATCACAGCCTGTAACTAACTCTACCCAAAACCACATCAGCCCCGTAAACCTACCCAAACACCGAACCCTAACCCTAGCCCTGACACATAGAACAGATCCTACCATGGATATTGATGTCACCCATGTCTCACTGTAACACTGCAGTTCAATCTCCTTGTCACTCTCAGATCAGACCCAAATCTGAAATGTAACCATAAACATATAGTGGCTTACAACTTAGCAAACACCTAACCAAAACCCTAGCTCTTGATCATGGACCTGAACCCTCATGGTCAACATTGACATCACCCACAGCTTACCGTAAACCTGTCGCTCAAAGTCGCACTCATCCTCACATCAGAGCCAGATCCTTAGAGGAAACATAGCGCTATCATGCAGGTACATATTAATGAACACTTAACGCTAACCCTAGCCCTTGCCACTGCACCAGAACCTAAACATCATGTTATTTTCAGCCTCAGAAAATCCTTATACTGAGACAAAATCTCACATTCACTCTCACATCAGAGCCGTATCCTAACTCTAACCAAAACCCTATTAGACACATACACCTTTCCAAACACTGAAACCTAACCATACACCTTACTTTTATAACAGACCAGTGCCATGAATATCAACATTCCTCATGTCTTCCTGTAACACTGTGATTCAATCTGACGGTCGAACTCACATTAGAGCCAAATCCCGTATATAACCGTAACCCTATCCTGCCCGTACAACATACCAAACCCCTAAACGTGACCCTAGCATTGTACCCTGCATCTGACACTTCATAGTTAACATTGACATCATTCACATCTCACCAGAAACCTGCCATTCATTCTCACCCTCATCCTCATATCAGAGCCAGATACTTACTGTAAATGCAGCGCTCTCCTGCGCATACAAATTTCCAAACACTTAACCCAAACTCTACCCTGGCACTTGCACAAGACGCATCACATCATTTTATTTTCAGCCCCACAATATGCTCAACATGAGCCACAATCTCACACTCACGCTCACATCACAGCAGGATTCAAACTGTATCTGATACTCTATCAGTGTTGCAAACCTTTTCGAATACTTAACTCTAAAATTAGCCCTGAATCTTGGAACAGACCCTTCCATGGATATCGACGTCACCCATGTCTCACTGTAACACTGTAATACAATGTCACAGTCACCCTCACATCAGAACTGGATACTAAATGCAACCATAACCCTTTACAACCCATACAACACTTCGAACCCCTAATCCTAAACCCACACCTGGCCCCTGGACATAAAACCTGATGATAAACATTGACATCATACACAGCTTATCATAACACTGTAACTTAATATCGCTATTTCCACACATCAGGGCCACATCCTCACTGTTACCATATTGCTAGATGGCCCATATCCATTATCGAACACTTAACCCTAACCCTAGCACTTTCCCCTGCTGTGGACTCCTCACCTTCATTTTAGTGTCAGCCCATGAATTCCTATACTTGAGGCATAATCTAGCATCCACACTCACATCACAGCCAAGCCCTAACTCTACGCCAAACCATATTAGCCCCATAAACGTAAAGAAACACCGAACTCTTACCCTCGCCCTGGCACATAGAACAGATCGTAGCATGGATATCGATGTCACCCATGTCTCACTGTAACACTATAGTTCAATCTCGTTGTCACTCTCACATCAGACCCAAATCTGAAATGTAACCATAAACATATACTGGCCTTACAAATTAGGGAACACATAGCCAAAACCCTAGCTCTCCAACATGGACATTGACATCACCCACAGCTCACTGTAAACCTGTCGCTCAAAGTCGCACTCATCCTCACATCAGAGCCAGATCCTTAGAGGAAACATAGCGTTATCGTGTTGGTACATATTAATGAACACTGAACCCTCACCCTTGCCATTGCCACCGCACCAGAACCTAAACATCACTTTATTGTCACCCCCAGGAAATCCTTATACTGAGATAAAATCTCGCATTCACTCTCACATCAGAACTGGATCCTCACTCTAACCAAAACCCTATTAGACACATACACCGTCCCAAACACCGAACCCTAACCCTACCCCTGACGTTTTTAACAGACCAGTACAATGAATATCGACATCCCTCATGTCTCACTGTAACACTGTGATTCAATCTCGCTGTCGAACTCACATCAGAGCCAAATTCCATATGTAACCATAAGCCTATCCTACGAGTACTACTTACCAAACCCCTAAACCTAACCCTAGCACTGTACCCTGCATCGGACATTTCAGAGTTAACATTGACATCATCCACATCTTACCAGAAACCTACGAAACATTCTCACCCTCATCCTCATATCAGAGCCAGATCCTTACTGTAAACGTAGTGCTCACCTGCCCGTACAAATTTCTGAACAATTAACCCAAAACCTACACCAGCACTTGCACAAGACATGTCACAGCATTTTATTTTAAGCTCCACAATATGCTCAAGATGAGCCACAATCTCGCACTCACCATCACATCACCGCAAGATGCAAACTTTAACCCAAACCCTATTGGCGCTGTAAACCTTCCAAAACAAGAAACTCTAACCGTAGCCCTGACTCCTTGAGTTGACCCTACCATGGATATCAACGCCACCCAAATCTCATAGTAATACTGTAATTCAGTCTCACTGTCACCCTCACATCACAGCCAAATACGAAATGTAACCATAACCCTTTCCTACCCCTACACCTTTACAAACCTCTAAAATTAACCCTAGACCTGGCTCCTGGACCTCAAACCTCATGATAAACTTCGACATCCGCCACAACTTATCATAAACCTGTCTCTCAATATCGACCTATCCCTCACATCAGGGCCACATTCTCACTGTAACCATAGTAGTAGATGGCCCCTACCCATGACAGGACACTTAACCCTAACCCTAGCTCTGTCCCATGCTATGGACTCCTCACCTTCTTTTTAGTGTCAGTCCACATAATATTAAACCTTAAGCATAATCTCGCACACACCGTCATATCACAGCCACACCCTAACTCTACCGAAAACTGTATCAGCCCTGTAAACCTACCCATACACCGAAACCTAACCTTAGCCCTGAATCTTATAACAGGCCCTACCATGGGTATGGTAAATAAAATGTAACCATAACAATATACTGGCCATAGAACTTAACAATCACCTAACCCGAACCCTAGTTCTTGCCTGTGGACCTGAACCCTCATGGTCAACATTGACTTCAATCACAGCAGCTGTCACTCAATGTTGCAAACATCCTCACATCACATCCAGATCCTCGGTGTAAACATAGCACTATCATTCCCATACCCATTATGAAACAGTAAACCCTTACCCTAGCCCTTGCCACAGCACAAGACCCTTCACATCATTTTATTTTGAGCCCCACGAAATCCTTATACTGAGACAAAATCTTGCATTCACCCTCACACCAGAGCCAGAACCTAACTCCAAACAAAACACTATTACCATCATATACGTTCCCTGTTGGGAGCAAACCTGTGGGCCTTTAGGCAGACTTGGTCACAAAAGCCTTAAGACAACAGGAACGTTTGAGTAAAGTCTTTCCTGTAAAGTCAGCAACAATGAATCCATCCACGCGTTAGAAACTGGTTTTCCCCTATTACCAAGAAGCGCATTTAGTGAACTCCTAGGTTAGAGCTAGTGGTTAGGTTACCTCGCAACATGTGCTTTTCAAGGTTAGAGGGAATGGTTAGGCTACCTCGCAACATGTGCTTTTTTTGTCCTTTGTTAAACAAGAAACACCCTCTGCCCCAAGGGAAAGCCCCTCCCATAAAACCTCCCTCCCAAGGGCCCCCACCCCCAAAATGGCGAACTCCCCGCTTCTCTTCCGGGTCCTCCGTTCCCGCCGGTGCCAACCAAGACCCAATCATCCCTCTACACCTCCCTGCCGGCGCCACGTAAGGTCCAATTACCTCCTGAGCTACCCCTTACTTGCTAACCTGTATAAATTGAGCCTGCAAACAATAAACTGTGCCAGCTTGATCAGACATCCTGTGTTGCTGGTCGTTCTTTGTGTCCCTTGCCTCTCTTTTTCTTTCAATTCTCTCCTCCAGGTCGTCGACCCCCGTTGATAGTCCTGCAGGTCGGGACAACTGGCGCCCAACGTGGGGCCTCCTAGGCCCGACAGACCGAAGAGGAGAGAACGTTGCCCCCAGGAGGGTGGGTGGGTGGGCCTACCCATGAAAGGAGGTGTCTGCAGCGAGACCCTCACCTGAGTCGCCACGTTCTGAACCCGGTGTGAGACAGACTCGTGTGTATTTCCCTGGTGACGAAGTAGGACAGTAAGTTATTATGGGGCAAGAATCCTCTCGAGAAGAATTATTTATAGCCGGAATCAAGGAGTCCCTCAGGACACGAGGAACAAGGGTTAAGAAAAAAGATTTGAAACATTTTGTCTTTCTAGAAGATGTCTGTCCTTGGCTCCCTCAAGAAGGGACCATTAGTGAAAAGAAATGGCAACGCGGGGGCGATTGCCTTCAAGACTATTACAGAGTTTTTGGTCCAGAAAAAGTACCTGTGTCAGCATTTAGCTATTGGAATCTCATTAATGATATCCTGCGCGTTCATTGCGAATGGCCCGATTTACAGAAAGTTGTTGAGAAAAAAAGCCTGAAATCCCGTTCTCGTCCCCCTTCCGAAGCCTCCCGGCCAGCTTCCCCTTCTTTTAAAACACATCCTTCAGATCCAGCTATAAACACTTCCAAGGACCCAAATGAACTCCCGCCCTTGCCAACAATTGAGTCTCTTTCTCTGTCCCTTCCTCAACGCTCCCGCCGAGAACCCATTACTGCTGTTAATATTGCTGTTTTGCTTGGCCTAGGGGCTGTAGGTGCCAGCACAGGCATCTCTTCCCTAGTTCTTTCCAGATCTCACTATCACGAACTCAGTGCCACTATAGACTAAGATATCCAAGAATTGCAAAAAGGAATCTCTGACCTGACAGATTTGATCTCGCCCCTCGCTGAAGTAGTTCTCCAAAACTGCAGGGGGCTAGATCTGCTCTTTCTGCAGCAGTGCCGGTTTTGGGCCGCCCTAAAAGAAGATGTTGTTTCTCTGCTGACAAAACAGGGGTTGATAGAGATAGTATGAGAAGGGTCAGAGAGGGGTTAGAGAAAAGAAGAATAGAAAGAGAGCAGACTGAATGTTGGTATAAAAACTAGTTCTCTACCGCTCCATGGCTCACTACTCTTTTGCCCTCTCTCTTAGGCCCCCTCATAGGATTAATATTGCTCTTGTCTTTCGGCCCTTGGGCTCTTAAACATTTGACGAGCCTTGTAAAAAGCAAATACACACCCTTGTTGGCAAGCCTATTCAAGTCCACTATCACAGACTTGCTCGTGATAGCGATGATGAGGAAGCTCCCTCCTCCAGCAGATATGAACGTCAGTATGACTCTTCTAAGAGTCCTTGAGTAAGCTGGCTGAGTACCTAGGGTAATGGCAGTGAAAAACCTGCCTTGAGGGACATGTCTGATTGCATAGAGGTTTGTGTCACCAATGTCTCACAGTAAGACAGTAATTCAATCTTACAGTAACCCTCACATCAGAACAGAATACTAAATGTAACCATAACCCTTTCCAACCATAGACCTTTTCAAACCCCTAAACCTAAACCTAGACCTGGCACCTGGACATGAAACCTCATGATAAACTTCGACATCAGCCAAAGCTCATCATAAACCTGTTCCTCAATATGGCTTTCTCCCACACATCAGGGCCACATCCTCACTTTTACCGAATTGTTAGCCTGCACAAATTATCGAACAGTTAATCCTAACCCTAGCACTATTCCATGCTCTGGACTCCTCACCTTCATTTTAGTGTCAGCCCAGTAAATCTCAACCTGAGGCATAATCTCACACTCACCGTCACAACACAACCAGATCCTAACTCTTCCCAAAACTGTATCACCCATAAACGTTCACAAACACTGAATTCTAACATTAACCCTGTCACTTAGAACAGACCCAACCATGGATATTGATGTCACACATGTCTCACTGTAACACTGTACTTCAATATCGCTGTAGCCCTCATGTCAGACCCGAATCGGAAATGTAACCATGACCGTACACTGGCTGTACAACTTAACGAAAACCTAACCCTAAACCTAGCCCTCACCTGTGGACATGAAGCCTCATGGACAACATTGACATCACCCACAGCTCACTGTAAACCTTTCAATCAATGTTGCACTCATTCTCACATCAGAGCCAGATCCTTAGAGGAAACATAGCGCTATCGTTCCCGTACATATGAAAGAACACTTAACCCTAACCCTAGCCCTTGCCATAGCACCGGACCCTTCACATCATTTATTTTCAGCCTCACGTAGTACTTATAATGAGACAAATCTTGCATTCACCCTTGCATTAGAGCTGTACCCTAACTCTAAACAAAACCATATTAGCCCCATACACATTCCCAAACACCGAACCCTCACTCTAGCCCAGATTTTTGGAGCAGACTACTACCATGAATATTGACATCCCTCATGTCCCACAGTAACACTGTTATTCAATGTCAATGTCGAACTCACATCAGAGCGGAATCCCATATGTAACTGAACCCTATCCTGCCCATACAACTTACCAAACCTCTAACACTAATCCTAGAACTGTACCCTGCATCTGACACTTCATGGTCAAATTTGACATCATCTGCATCTCACCATAGACCTGTAAATAATACTCACCCTCATACTCATATCAGAGCCAGATTCTTAAAGTAAATGTAGCGCTATCCTTCCTGTACACTTTCCTGAACACTTAACCCTAACTGTACCCTGCCATTACCACCAGACACATCCCATCCTTCTATTTGCAGATCCACCAAAAGCTTAACCTGAGCCACAATGTCGCACTCACCCTTACATCACAGCAGAATGGAAACTCTGACCAAAACACTATCAGCACCGTAAACCTTCCAAAACACTGAAATATAAACACACCCCTGACACATAGAACAGATTCTACCATGGATATCGACGTCACCCATGCCTCACTGTAACACTGTAATTCAATCTCACTGTCACCCTCACATCAGAAGCGAATACTAAATGTAACCATAAACCTCTCCTACCCGTACACCTTTATGAACCCCTAAATGTAACCCCAGACCTTCAGCCTGTACCTGAAACCTCATGATAAACTTCGACATCAGCCACAGCTGATCGTAAACCTGTCTCTCCATATAGCCCTCTCCCTCATATCAGGGCCATATCATCACTGTAACCATAGTAGTAGATGGCCCGTACCACTTACCGAAAACTAAACCTTAACCCTAGCATTGTCCCATACTCTGGACATCTCACCTTCAATTTAGTGTCAGCCTACCAATTCCTAAACCTGACACAAAATCTCACACTCACCCTCACATCAAAGCCAGACCCTATCTCTACCCAAAACCATATCGGCACCATAAACCTGCTCAAACACCAAACCCTAACCCTAGCCCTGACTCTTAGAACAGACCATACCATGGATATCTATGTCACCCACGTCTCACTGTAATACTGCTGTTCAATATCGCTGTCGCCCACACATCAGACTGAAATGCGACATGTAACCACAATCATATACTGGACGTACAAATGAACAAACACGTAATCCTAACCCTAGCTCTCACCCATGGACATAAAACCTCCTGGTCAACATTGAAATCACCCACAGCTCACAGTAAACCTGTCCCACATAGTCGCACTCATTGTCACATCAGAACCAGATCCTGACTGTAAACATAGCGCTATCATACCTTTACATGTTAAAGAACACTTAACACTAACCCTATCTCTTGCCACAGCACCACACCCTTCACATCATTTTATTTTCAGCACCACCAAATCCATATACTGAGACAATTATCGTATTCACCCTCACATTAGAACCAGAGGCTAACTCTAACCCAAACCCCGTTAGCCCCATACACCTTCCCAAACACCCGACCCTAACCCTAACACTGACTTTTGGAAAATAGCAGTACCATGAATATCGACATCCCTCATATCTCACTGTAACACTGTAATTCAATCTCACTGCTGAACTCACATCAGAGCTGAAGCCGATATGTAGCCATAACCCTATCCTTGCCCATACAAGTTACCGATCCCCTAACACTAACCCTAGCACTGTAACCTGCATCTGACACTTCATGGTCAACATTGGACTCATCCACAGCTCAACGTAAACCTGTTGATCATACTCACCCTCATCCATACATCAGAGCCAGATCCTTACTGTACACATAGATCCTGCCTGTACGCATTACTGAACACTTTACCCAAACCTAGCCCTAACACTGGCACCAGACCCATCACATCATTTGACTTTAAGCACCACCAAATTTTTAACCTGAGCCACACTCTCGCACTCACCCTCAAATCAAAGCAGGATGCAAACTCTAACCAAATCTCTATCAGTGCTGCTAACCTTGTCAAACACTGACCTCTGTAAATAGCCCTGACTCTTGGAACAGACCCTACCATGGATACCAACATCACCTATGTCTCACTGTAACAGTTTAATTCAATCTTACAGTCACCCCAACATAGGACCGAAATCTAAATGTAACAATAACCCTTCCGAACCTGTACACCATTTCGAGACCCTAAACCTAAACCTTGTCTTGGACACTGGACATGAATCCTCGTGATAAACTTCGACAACAGCCACAGATTATCATAAACCTGTCCCTCAATATCGCCTTCTCCCACACATCAGGGCCACATCTTCACTGTTACTCTCTTGCTAGATGCCCTGTACGCATTATTGATCACTTAACCTGATCACTAGCACTTTCCCATGCTCTGGACTCCTCACCTTCATTTTAGCATCAGTCCAACAAATCTCAACCTGAGGCTTATACTCGCACTCACCCTCACATCACAGCCGGAACCTAACTCTACACAAATCTGTATCAGCACCGTAAACATACCCAAACACCGAACCCTAACTCTAGCACTGCCCTGTCTCTTTGAACAGACTCTGCCACGGATATCGACATCACCCATGTCAAACTGTAACACTGTAGTTCAATCTCACTGTCTCCCTCACATCAGACCCGAATCAAAATGTAACCAAAATATATGCTATCCGTACAACTTAGGAAGTACCTAGCGCTAACCCTAGCTCTCTCTCATGGAGATGAACTCTCATGGTCAACATTCGCACAACCCACAAATCCCCAGAAAATTGTCACTCAATGTCACACTCATCCTCACATCAGAGCCAGATCCTTATTGTTAACATAGCGCTGTCGTGCCAGAACATAATAACGAACACTTAACCCTAACCCTAGACCTTGCATCTGCATCAGAACCTTAACATCATTCATTTTATTCTCAGTCCTAACAAATCCTTATACTGAGACAAAATCTCGCATTCACCCTCACATGAGAGCCGGATTTCTAACTGTAACAAAAACCCTATTAGCCCTGTATGCCTTCTCAAACACCCTACCCTAACCCTAGCCCTGACTTTTGAAACAGACCTGTACCATGAATGTAAATATCCCTCCTGACTCACTGAAACACTGTAATTCAACCTCACTGTCGAACTCACATCAGAGCCAAATCCCATATGTAACCATAACCCTATCCTTCCCATACAACTTGCTGAACCCCTAACCCTAACCCTAGCACTGTACCCTGAAGCTGACACTTCGTGGTCAACACTGACATCATTCACATCTCACCAGAAACCTGTTGATCATACCCTACCTCAATCTCACATCAGAGCCAGAGCCTTACTGTAAATGTAGTGCTATCCTGCCTGTACACATTTCCGAACACTTCACCCAATCTCTAGCTCTGGCACTAGAACCAGACCTGTCAAATAATTTTCTTTACAGAACCACCAAAGGCTGAAACTGAATCACAATCTCACAGTCACCTCACATCATGGAAGGATGAATCTAACCGAAACACCGTCAGCACTGTAAATATTTCTGAAGAGTGAAACTTACCACAGCCCTCACTCTTGGAACATACCCTAGCAAGGAATTCGACGTAACCCATGTCTCACTGTTACACTGTAAATCAATCTCACTGTCACCATCACATCATACCCAAATACTAAATGTAAGCATCATCCTTTCCTAGTCATATGTGTTTTAGATCCCCTCAACCTAACCCTAGAGCTGGCTACTGGACCTGAAACCTCATGAAAAACTTTGTCATCAGAAACTGCTTATCATAAACCTGTCTCTCAATATCGCCCCATCTGACGCAGCAGGTCCACATCCTCACTGTAACCATAGTACTTGATAGTCCGAACCCATTACCAAAACCTTAACCCTAACCCTAGCACTGTCCCAGGCTCTGGACTCCTCACCTTCATTTTAGTGTGAGCCCACCAAATCCTAAAACTCAGGCAAAAACTTGCACTCACACTCACATCACAGCCAGACCTTAAATCTACGCAAAACCGTATCAGCCCCATAAGCCTGAAAACCACCGTACACTAACCCTAGTACTGACACTTAGAACAGACCCTACCATGGATATGGATGTCAACCATGTTTCACTGTAACACTGTAGTTCAACATCACTGTTGCACTCATCTCAGACCCGAATTTGAAAAGTGTCCATAACCGTATACAGGCCGTACAGCTTAACGAGTACCTAACCCTAAACCCAGCTGTCGCCTGTGGTCCTGAACCCTCACGGTCAACACTGACATCACGCACAGCTCACCAAAACCTTGTCGTTCAATGTCGCACTCATCCGCACATCAGAGACAGATCCTTAGTGTTCACATAGTGTTATCATTCCCGTACATATTCACAAACACTTATCTCTAAACCTAACTCTTGCTGCAGCGCCAGACCCAAAAAATATTTTATTTTCAGCCCCACTTAATCCTTACTGAGACAAAATCTGACATTCACCCTCAAATCAGAGTCGGACACTAACTCTAACCAAAACCCTATTAGACCCACACACCTTCCCAAGCACCAAAGCCTAACCATAGCCCTGACTTTTGGAAAAGACCAGTACCATGAATATCGACATCCTCAAGTCTTACTGTAACACTGTGTTTCAATCTCACTCTCAAACTCACATCACCGCCAAATTCCATATGTAACCATAACCCTATCCTGCCTATACAACGTACCGAACTCCTATCCCTAACATTAGCGCTGTACCCTGCATCTCACACTTCACACTCAACATTGACATCATCCACATCACACCAGACACCTATTGATCAAACTCAGTCTCATCCTCACATCAGAGCCAGATCCTGACTGTAAACGTAGCTCTATCCTGAGTGTACACATTACCGCACACAACCCTAACCCAAGCCCTGGAACTAGCACCAGACCTGTCATATCATTTGATTTTCAGCCCCACCAAATAATAAACCTGAGCGACACTCTCGCCCTCACCCTCACATCACAGCAGGATGCAAACTCTAAATGCAACCCTATGAGCGCCATAAACGTTCAAAAACGCCGAACTCTAACCAAAACATTGAGTCATGGGATATACCCTACCATTGATATCGAAGTCACCCTTGTATCACTGTAGCACTGTAATTCAATCTCACTGTCACCCTGACATCAGAACTGAAATCTAAACGTAATCATAACCCTTTCCTAGCAGTACACCTTTGCAAACCACTAGACCTAAACCTAGACATTTTCCCTGGACATGAAACCTCATGATAAACTTCGACATCAGCAACACCTTATCATAAACCTGTCTTTCAATATCGCTCTCTCCCTCATGTCAGGGCCATATTCTCTCTGTAACCTTAGAACTAGTCGGCTAGCACCCATTACCGAATACTTAACCCTAACCCTAGCCCTGTCCCATGCTCTGGACTCCTCACCATCATTTCAGTGACAGCCCACAAAATCCTAAACCTCAGACATAATCTCACAATCACCCTCACAAAACAGCCAGACCCTAATTCTATCCAAGATAGTATCAGCCCCATAAACATACCGAATGACCGGACCCCAGTACTTAGAATAGACCATACAGTGCACCCAATTCCACTCCATTCTAAAACATTTTACTCCATTCCCCAATATTCCAGCACATTCATTTGCTTTGCATTCCGACAAAGGAGGCACCATTCGCTTCGAAACCACTCTGGAGACCTTTATTATGTCCCATTACAGCCGATTCCACTGCATTCTGCATCATTGCCCTCCATTCCGCAACATTCCAAAACGTTCTATTGCGTTCCATTCTGCTAAAGAATGCTCCTGTTGCTTCCAAACAATTCACGAACTTCCTATTGTGTCACTTCACATGCCATTCCACTCCATTCCGCAAGACTCTACTCCATTCCCCAACATTCCAACATGTTGTACTGAGTTCCATTGTGACAAAGTAGGCACCATTCTTATCCTAAAAACCAAGGGACCTCTCTGTTGTGTCACATTACACCACATTCCACTATATACCACAGCATTGCACTCCATTGTGCACCATTAAACCACATTCCATTGTATTCATTCTATAAAAGAAGGCCCCATAGCCACCAAACCATTCAGGAACAGCCTATTGCGTCAATTCACAAGCCATTCCACACGATTGCACAAGACATTACTCCATTCCAAACATTCCACTACGTTCTAATGCATTCCATTGTTACAAGAAGGCACTGTTACCTACAAAAACTCTCAGGAAGACTCTATTGAATCACATTACACCTCATTACTCTCCATTTCACAACTTTCCACTCTATTCCACAACATTACACAACGTTGTATGACATTGGGTTCTGTCAGGTAAGGCTGCATTCACTTCCAAATCACTCTGCAACCCTTTATTGCGTCACATTACAACCGATACATCTCTATTCCACAACATTGCACTCCATACCACAGCTACACCAGGTCCTATCGTGTTCCATTCTGCAAAAGAAGGCTTCCACTCCTTTCCCAAAGAATCAGGAACCGTCTATTATGTCCCATTACACCGCATTACACTCCATTCAACAACTCTCCACTTCACTTTGCAACTTTCCACAATGTTCTTTTGCATTCCATTCTTACAAAGAAGGATCAATTGTCTTCCAACCCATTAAGGGCTGTCTACTGCATAAAATCAAATGCAACTCCAGGCCATTCTCCAAGATTCTACTCCATTCCTAAAAATTACACCCCAATCTATTGCATTCCATTCCATCAAAATAGGCTCCTTCCCTTTCCAAACCAATGAGGAACACTCTACTGTGTCACTTTACACACGAGTCCAGTCCATTTAACAGCATTGTACTCCATTCCTGAACATCTCACCATGTTCTGTGACACTCCATTCTATGAGAGGGAGGTCCATTTGCTTCGCGACCACTCAGGAACTCTATATTGTGTCACATTACATACGCTCCTTCACCAAATCTACAAAATTTCACTTAACTCCACAAAATTCCACCACCTTCTATAGCGTTCCATTCTGGCAAAGGAGGATCCATTCATTTCCAAAACAATCACTAACTTTACTGTGTCACAGTATACCCCATTCCACTCCATTCCATAACATTTTCTATATTCCCCAGTATTCCAGCACATTCCTTTGCTTTACATTCTCGCAGAGGTGGCACCATTCGCTTCCAAACCATACTGGAGACCTTTATTATGTCTCATTACAGCCGATTCCACTCCATTCCACGACATTGCCCTCCATTCCACGACATTGCACCACATTCTATTGCGTTCCCTTCTGCCATAGAATGCTTGATTGGCTTACAAACTATTCACGAACTGCGTATTGTGTCACTTCACATGAAATTTCTCTCCATTCCACAATATTCTACTCCATTCCCCAACATTCCAACAAGTTCTACCGAGTTCCATTGTCACAAAGTAGGCACGACTCTTATCCAAACAACCGAGAAACTGTCTGTTGCGTCACATTCCACCACGTTCATGTCAATACCACAGCATGGCACTCCATTGTGCAACATTCTGCCACATTCCATTGCATTCCAGTACGTTTAGGAAGGCCCCTTAGGTCCCAATCCAGTCAGGAACAGCATATTGCATCAGCTTGCAGGCATTTGCACACGATTCCTCAAGATTCTACTGCATTCCAAACATTGCACTGCGTTCCATTGCACTCCATTGTTATAAAGAGTGCACCATTCTCTAAAACCATCTCCGGAACCCGCTATTGCATCACATTACACCGCATTACACTCCATTTCACAACCTTCCACTCTGTTCCACAACATTCCAACACGTTCCACTACGTTCGGTTCCATCAGGCAAGGCTGCATTCGCTTTCAATTCACTCCAGAACCCTTTATTGCATCACATTACAATCAATTCACCTCCATTCTACAACAGTGCACTCAATCCCACACCACTCTACCGTGTTCTATCGCGTTCCATTCTGCAAAAGAAGGCTGTGCTCTTTCCTCAAAGAATTAGAAACCGTCTATTAGGTCACATTACACCCCATTACACTCCATTCCACAACACTCCACTTCATTTCGTAATATTCCACAATGTTCTTTTGGGTTGCATTCCTTCAAAGAAGGCTCGATTCACTTCGAACCCAATTAGGACTGTCTATTGCGTCACATCAAATGCCATTCCAGTCCATTCTCCAAGATTCTACACGATTCCACAACATTCCACCACGTTCTATTGCATTCCATTGTGTGCAGAAATGCTCCATTCCATTCCAAACAAATGAGGAACACTCTACTGCGTCACTTTACACACGAGTCCAGTCCGTTGAACAACATTGTACTCCATTCCTGAACATCTCACCATGTTCTCTCGCATTCCATTCAATCAAATAGAGCTCCATTTGCGTCGAGAAAGCGCAGGAACTCTACATTTTGACACATTACATACGCTCCTACACCAAATCTACAAAATTGCAGAAGACTCCACAAAATTCCACCACGTTCTATAGCATACCATTGTGTCAACGGAGGATCCATTCATTTTCAAAATAATCTCTAACTCTCTATTGCGTCACAGTGTACCCCATTCCACTCCATTCCACCACATTTTCTCCATTCCCCAATATTCCACCACATTCCTTTGCTTTACATTCTCGCAAAGGAGGCATCATTCGCTTCTAAACCGCACTGGATACCTTTATTATGTCACATTACAGTGGATTCCACTCCAATCCAAGACATTGCCCTCCATTCCACGAAACTCCACCACGTTCTATTGCATTCTATTCTGCAAAAGAAGGCTCTGCTCTTTTCCCAAAGAATCAGAAACCGTCTATTAAGTCACATTACACCCCATTACAGTCCATTCCTCAACTCTCCACTTCATTTCGCTACAATCCACAATGTTCTTTTGCATTCCATTCCTACAAAGAAGGCTCGATTCACTTCTAACCCATTAAGGACTGTCTATTGCATCACATCAAATGCCATTCCATTCCATTCTCCAAGATTCTACTCCATTCCACAACATTCCACCACGTTCCATTGCATTCCATTCTGTGAAAAAAAGCTCCATACCTTACCAGACCGATGAGGAATACCCTACTGCCTCACTTTACACATGATTCCAGTCAATTTCACAACATTGTACTCCATTCTTGAACATCTCACCGTGCTCTGTGGCGTTCCATTCAATCAAAGAGAGCTACATTTGAGTGGAGTCCACTCAGGAACTCTATACTTTGTCACATTACATGCACTTCTACACGAAATCTACAATATTGCACTTAAGTCCACCAAATTCCACCACGTTCTATAGCGTTCCATTCTCTCAAAGGAGGATCCATTCATTTTCAAAACAATCTCTAACTCTCTATAGCGTCACAGTGTACCCCATTCCACTCCACTCCACAACACTTTACTCCATTCCCTAATATTCCAGCACATTACTTTGCTTTACGTTCTCGCAAAGGAGGCACCATTTGCTTACAAACCACACTGGAGACCTTCATTATGTCCCATTACACTCGATTCCACTCCACTCCACAACATTGCCCTCCATTCCACGACATTCCACCACGTTCTATTTTGTTCCATTCTTCCAAGGAATACCCCATTCCCTACCAAACAGTTCACGAACTGCATATTTTGTCACTTCACACACTATTCCTCTCCATTCCACAAGATTCTACTCCATTCCACAACATTCCAACAAGTTCTACTGAGTTCCATTGTGACAAAGTAGGCACCATTCTTATCCAAACAACCAGGAACTCTGTGTTGTGCCACATTCCACCACGTGCCACTCAATACCACAGTATGGCACTCCATTTTTCAACATTCCACCACATTCCATTGCATTCCATTATGTCAAGGAAGGTCCCATATCTCCCAAACAACTCAGGAACAGCCTCTTGTGTTAGTTCACATGCCTATGCACATGATTCCTCAAGATTGTGCTGCATTCCAAACATTCCACTGCGTTCCATTGCACTCCATTGTTACAAAGAGGGCACCGTCCTTAAAAAACTCTCAGGAACCCTCCATTGCATCTCATTTCACCTCATTACACTCCATTTCACAACCTTCCTCTCTATTCCGCAACATTCCACCACATTCTATTACAGTCGGTTCCAACAGGCAACGTTGCATGCGCTTCCTATTCACTCCAGAACCCTTTATTGCGTCACATTACAACCGATACAACTCCATTCCACAACACTACACTCCATCGTACAACAGTCCGCCGTGTTCTATTGCATTCCATTCTGCAAAAGAAGGCTCTGCTCTTTTCCCAGAGAATCAGAAACCCTCTATTAAGTGACATTGCACCCCATTACACTCCATTCCACAACTATCCACTTCATTTTGCAACATTCCACAATGTTCTTTTGCGTTCCATTCCTACAAAGAAGGCTCGATTCACTTGCAAAGCATTAAGGACTGTCTATTGCATCACATCAAATGCCATTCCAGCCCATTCTCCAAGATTCTACTCCATTCCACAACATTCCACCGCGTTCTATTGCATGCCATCGGTGAGAAAAAGCCCCATTCCTTTCTAAACCAGTGAGGAACGCTCTACTGCGTCACTTTACACACGATTCCAGTCCATTTCACAACATTGTACTCCATAACTGAACATCTCACCATGTTCTGTGGCTTTCCATTCAATCAAAGACAGCTCCATTTGCTTCGAGACCACCCAGAAACTCTGTATTGTGTCACATTCCATACGCTAATATACCAAATCTACAAAATTTCACTTGACTCCACAAAATTCCACCACGTTGTATAGCGTTCCATTCTGTCAAAGGAGGATCCATTCATTTACAAAACAATCTCTAACTCTCTATTGCATCACAGTATACCCCATTCCACTCCATTCTACAATATTTTCCTCCATTCCCCAGTATTCCAGCACATTCTTTTGGTTTACATTCACGCAAAGGAGGCACAATTCGCTTCCAAATTGCACTGGAAACTTGCATAATTTCCCATTATAGCCGATTCCACACCGTTCCGCAACATTGCCCTACATTCCACCACGTTCTATTGTGTTCCATTCTGCCAAGGAATGCTCCATTTGCTACCAAACAGTTCACAAAATTAGTATTGTGTCAGTTCAAATGCCATTCCTCTCCATTCCACAAGATTATAAGCCATTTCCCAACATTCCAAAAAGTTCTACTGAGTTCATTGTGACAAAATTGGCATGGTTCTCTTCCAAATAACCCAATAACTCTCTGTTGTGTCACACTCCACCACGTTCCACTCAATATCACAGAATGGCACTCCATTGTGCAACATTCTGCCACATTCTATTGCATTCCGTCAGGTAATAGCAGGCCCCAAAGCTCCCTAACAGCCTATTGCATCAGTTCGCATTTCTATTCACAGGATTCCTCAAGATTCTCCTACATTCCAATCTTTCCACTGCATTCCATTGCACTCCATTGTTACAAAGAGGGCACCGTTCTCTAAAAAACACTCAGGAACCCACTATTGCATCACATTACATCCCTTTACACTCCATTTCACAAACTTCCACTCTACACAGCAACATTCCACCAAGTTCTATTATGTTCAGTTCCATCAGGCAAGGTGGCATTTGCTTCCAATTCACTGCCGAACCCTCTATTGCGTCAGACTACAACCGATTCAACTCCATTACACAACATTGCACTCCATCCCACAACACTGCACCGTGTTCTATGGCGTTCTATTGTGCAAAAGAGGGCTCCGCTCTTTTCCCAAAGAATCAGAAACCGTGTAATGTCACATTACACCGCATTACACTCCATTCCACAACTCTCCTCTTCATTTCGCAACACTCCACAATGTTCTTTTGCATTCCATTCCTACAAAGAAGGCTTGATTCACTTCCAACCCATTAAGGACTGTCTATAGGATAACATCAAATGCCATTCCAGTCCATTCTCCAAGATTCTACTCCATTCTACAACATTCCACCACGTTCTATTGTATTCCATTCTGTGAAGAAAACTTCCATTCCTTTCCAAACCAATGAGGAACACTCTACTGCGTCACTTTACGCACGATTCCTGTCCATTAAACAACATTGTACTCCATTCCTGAACATCTCACCATGTTCTGTGGCGTTCCATTCAGTCAAAGAGAGCTCCATTTGCGTCGAGACCGCTCAGGAACTCTATATTTTGTCACGTTACATACACCCCTATTGAAAATCTACAAAATTGAAATTAACTCCACAAAATTCCACCACGTTCTATAGCGATCCATTCTTTCAAGGAAGGATCCATTCATTTACAGAACAATCTCTAACTGTATTCCTCGTCACAGTATACCCCATTCCTCTCCATTCCACAACATTTTACTCCATTCCCCAATATTCCAGCACATTCCTTTCCTTTACATTCTCGCAAAGGAGGCACCATTCGCTTCCAAACCGCACTGGAGACTTTTATTATATCCCATTACAGCCGATTCCACTCCATTCCACAACGTTCCCCTCCATTCCACGACATTCCACCACGTTTTATAGCGTTCCCTTCTGCCAAAGAGTGCTCCATTTGCTTCGAAAGAATTCACGAACTTCGTATTGTGTCACTTCACATGCCATTCCTCTCCATTCCACAAGATTCTACTCCATTCTACAACATTCCAACAAGTTCTACTGAGCTCCATTGTGACAAAGTGGGCACCATTCTTATCCAAACAACCCAGGAACTCTCTGTTGCATCACATTCCACCACGTTCCACTCAATAGCACAGCATGGCACTCTGTTGTGCAAAATTCCGCCACATTCCATTGCATTCCATTAGGTAAAAGGGGGCCCCATAGCTCCCAACCATTCATGAAGAGCCTATTGCGTCAGTTCGCATGACTATCCACTAATCTAATTCCTCAAGATTCCTCTACATTCCAAACATTCCACTGCATTCCTTTGCACCCCATTGTTACAAAAAGGGAACCGTTCTCTAAAAAACTCTCAGGAACCCTCTATTGCACACATTACACCACATTACACTACATTTCACAACCTTCCACTCTATGCTGCAACATTCCACCACGTTCTATTACGCTTCGTTCCATCAAGTAATGATGCATTCGCCTTCAATTCTCTCCAGAACCCTTTATTGTGTCACATTACAACCAATTATCTTCCATTCCACAACAATGCTCTGCAACCCACAACACTCCACCGTATTCTGTCGTGTTCCATTCTTCAAAGAAAGCTCCAGTCTTTTCAAAAACCATCAGGAACCGTCTATTGTGTCACATTACAGCACTCCATTCCAAAACTCTCCACTTCATTTCAGAACATTCCACAATGTTCTTTTGCGTACCATTCCTGCAAAGAACGCTCGATTCACTTCCACCCTATTGAGGACTGTCTATTGCATCACATCAAAAGCAATTCCAGTCCACTCTCCAAGATTCGACTCAATTGCACAACATTGAACACGTACTATTGCATTCTATTCTGTAAAAAAGGCTTCATTCCTTTCCAAACCAATGAGGAACACTCTACTGCGTCACTTTACACATGTGTACCGTCCATTTAACAACACTGTACTCCATTCCTGAACATCTCACGATGTTCTGTGGCGTTCCATTACATCAAAGAGAGCTCCATATTTTCCAGACCACTCAAGAACTGTATATTGTGTTACAGTATAAGCGATTATACAAAAATATACGAATTTGAACACTTCTGTACAGATATTCACCAACCACTGCACCGGTCTCCTCTCTCAAAGAAGGATCCATTCATTTCCCACAATAATTTGTACAACTCTATTGGATCACATTACACCCCATTCCAGTCCATTCCACAACATTTCACCCCATACCCAAATATTACAGCAGATTTATTTGCTATTCATTCCAGCAAAGTAGACACCATTAGCTTCCTAACCACTCTGAAGACCTTTATTAGGGCACATTACAGCCGAATCCACTGCATTCCACATTTCTCTCCATTCCACAGCATTCCACCACGTTCTATTCCGTTCCTTTCTGCCAACAAATGCTCCATTTGCTTCCAAACAATTCACGAACTTCCTATTTTGTCACTTCACATTCCATTCCTCTCCATTCCACAGGGTTCGACTCAATTCCCCATCATTCCAACAAGTTCTACTGAGTTCCATTGTGACAAAGTAGGTACCGTTCGTATCCATAAAACCCAGGAAGTCTCTGCTGCGTCATATTGCAGCACGTTGCACTCAATACCACAGAATTGCACTCCATTGTGCAAAATTCCTCCTTACTCGTTTGCATTCCATTCTGTAAAAGAAGGCTCCTTTGCTTTCAAACCATACAGTAACAGCCTATTGCCTCAATTCACACCCCATTTCACCCGATTTCCACAAGATTCTACTCCATTCCATTCATTCCACTATTTTCATTTGCATTCCATTGTGACAAAAAGGCAGCAATGTCTACAAAATTCGCAAAAATCCTCTATTGAATCACATTAGAACCCATTATACTCCAGTTCACAAGCTTCCACTCTATTTTGCGGCATTCCACCGCTTTCTATTATGTTCCATTACGCCAAGCAAGGCTGCATTCACTTCCACATCACTCCAGAAACCTTTTCTGCATCACTAACTCTAACCGAAACACTATAAGCACCAAAATCCTTCCCAAACACCGAACCCTATACCTACCCGTGAGTTTTGTTAAAGACCAGTACCATGAATATCAACATCTCTACATCCCTCATATGTCACTGTAACACTGTATTTCAATCTCACTGTCGAACTCACATCAGAGTGGTATCCCATATGTAACAGTAACCCTATCAGGCTGTTACAACATAACAAACCCATAACCATAACCCTAGAACTCTACCGTGCATCTGACACTTCATGTTCAACATTGACATCATTTGCAGCTCACTGTAAACCTGCCGATCATACTCACGCTGATCCTCACATCAGAGTCAGGACCTTACTGTAAATGTAATTCTATCCTTCCCATACGCATTACCAGACACTTAACCATACCCCTAGCCCAGGGACTAGCACCAGACCCCTCACATCATTTTATTTTCTGCCCCACCAAATGCTTAACCTGAGACAAAATTTCGCACTCACCCTCACATCACAGCAGGCTGCAAACTCTAACAGAAACACTGTCAGTGCCATAAACTTTTATCAACACCGAATTCTAACCATAGCCCTGACTCTTAGAACAGACCCTGGCATGGATATTGATGTCACCCATGTCTCACTGTTCACTGTAATTCAATCTCACTGTCACCCCCACATCAGAACCGAATACTAAATGTAACCATAACACTTTCGTCGGTGTACACCATTTCGAACACCTAATCCTAAACCTAGACTGGGACCCTGGAGCTGAAATCTCATGATAAACTACAACATCAGCCACAGCTCATCATAAACTTGTCTCTTAATATCGCCCTCTTCCTCACATCGGAGCCACACCCTCACTGTAACTGTAGTACTAGACAGCCTGTACCCATTACCGAACACATAACCCTAAACATAGCACTGTCTCATGCTCTGGACTCCTCACCTACATTTTAGTGTCAGTCCACCTAATCCTACACCCGAGGCATAATTTAGTACTCACCCTCCCATTACAGCCAGACTGCAACTCTACCCTAAACAGTATTAGCCCTGTAAACCTACCCACGCAATGAAACCTAACCCTAGCCTTGACACTTAGAACCAACCGTACCATGGATATTGACGTCACACATGTCCTCAGTGTAACACTGTAGTTCAATCTCGCTGTCGCCCTACCAGCGACCCAAATCAAAAATATAACCAATACCGTATACTGGCCGTACAACTTAGTGAACACATAACCCAACCCTAGATCTTGCCCGTGAACATGAACAGTCATGGTCAACATTGACATCACCCACAGCTCACAGTAAACCTGTCGCTCAGTGTCACTCTCATACTCATATCAGAGCCAGACCTTCAGTGTAAACATAGTGCTATCCTTCCAGTACATATTAATGAACACTTAACCCTAACCCTAGCCCTTGCACAGCACCACACACTTCACATCATTTTATGTTCAGCACCAACAAATCCTCATACGGAGACAAAATCTCGTATTTACCCTCACTTCAGAGCCGGACTCTGACTCTAACCAAAACCCTTTTGGTCCCATACACCTTCCCATTCACCGAACCCTATCCCTATCCCTGACTTTTTGAACCGACCAGTACCATGAATATCGACATCCCTCATGTCTCACTGCAATACTGTAATTTAATCTCACTGTCCAACTCACATCAGAGCCATGTCCCATTTGAAACCGTAACACTATCCTGCCCATACAACATATCAAACTTCTAAACCTATCCCTAGCACTGTACCCTGCACCTGACACTCCATGGTCAACATTGTCATCATCCACAGCTCACCAGAAACCTGTCGATCATACTCAACACTCATTGTCACATCAGAGCCAGATCCTTACTGTAAACATAGAACTATCCTGCCCTTACACATTTTCCGAACACTTAATCCTTAACCTAGCTCAGCACTAGCACCAGACCTGTCACAACATTTTTATTTACAGTCACACCAAATCCTTAACCTGAGTAACGCACCTCACATCACAGCAGGATTCAAAGTCTAACTGAAACCTTTTCAGCGCCGTAATCCCTCCCAAACACTGAACTCTCTGCATAGCCCTGACTCTTGGAACATACCGTAAAATGGATATCGACGTCACCCATGTCTCAGTGTAACAATGTAATTCAATCTCACCTTCACCCTCACAACAGAACCGAGAACTAAATGGAATCATAACCCTTTCCTACACGTACACTTTTTCAAATCCCTGCAACTAACCCTAGACAATGCCCCTGCACCTAAAACCTCATGATAAACTTCAACATCAGCCACAGCTTATCATAAACCTGCCTCAGTATCGCCCCCTACCTCACATCAGGGCCATATCCTCACTGTAACCATAGTACTAGATGGCACATACGCATTACCAAACACTTCACCCTAACCCTAATACTGTCCCATGCTCTGAACTCCTCACCTTAATTTTAGTATCAGCCTCCCAAATCCTAAACCTGTGGCATAATCACGCAATCAGGCTCACATCATAGCCAGACCCAAACTCTATCCAAAATCATATCAGCCCCATAAACCCTCCCAAACACCAAACCCTAATCCTAGCCCTGACACATAGAACATTCCTTAACATGGATATCGACAGCACCCCTTTCTCACTGCAACACTATATTTCAATCTCGCTGTCACACTCACATCATACCCGAAACCAAAATGTAACCATAACCATACACTTGCGGTACAAGTTAACGAACACCTAACCCTAGCACTAGCTATCACGTGTAGTCCTGACCCCTCATGGTGAACATTGACTTCACCCACAGTTCACCGTAAACCAGTCGCTCAATGTCGCACTCATCTTCACATTAGAGCCAGACCCTTAGTTTAAACACAGCGCTATCATGCCTGGACATAATTACGAAAACTTAACCCAAACTCTAGCCCTTGCCTCAGAACCAGACGCTTCATACCGTTTTATTTTCAATCTCCCCAGATCTTTACACTGAGACAAAATCTTGTACTTATCATCCCATCAGAACTGAACCCTAACTCTAAGCAAAACCCTGTTAGCCCCATACACCTTCCCAAACACCAAAACCTAAACCTAGCCCTGACTATTTGAACAGTCCATTACCATGAATATCGACATCCCTCACGTTTCACAGTTCCACTGCAATTCAGTCTCATGCCGGACACACATCAGAGCCAAATCCCATATGTAACCATATTCCTTTCCTGCCCATACAATGTTCCGAATGCCTAGCCCTTACCCTAGCACTGTTTCCTACAACTGTCCCTTCATGGTCAACATCGACTTCACCCACAGCTCTCCATTAACCCGTCGATCAAACTCACACGCATCCTCACATCAGAGCCAGATCCTTACTCTAAACATAGTGTTATGCTTCCCTAACACATTACCGATCACTTATCCCAACCCTTGTCCTGGCCCAAGCACCAGAACCAGCACATCATTTTATAGTCAACCCCACCAGATGCTTTACCTGAGAAACAATCTTGCACTCACACTCACATCACAGCCAGATGCAAACTCTAACTGAACCCGGTCTACCACATACAATTTCACAAACTCTGATTCCTAACCCAGGCCCAGACACTTGGAAAAAGTCTCTATAATGAATATCGATGTCACCCGTTCCTCACTGTGACACTGTAATTCAATATTGCTGTCGCCCTCACATAAGAGCCGAATCCTGAATGTAACTATAACTGAATCCAGGCCGTACAGCTTACTGAATCTCCAGTTCTAACCAAAGCCCTCGCCTGTTGACTTGATCACTCATGGTCAACATTGGCATCACCCACAGCTCATCGTAAACCTTTCTCTCTCTCTTGCCATCATCCTCACATCAGAACAAGTTTCTTTCTGTAAACGCAGTGCTATCCTATCTGTACACATTACTGAACTCTTAAACCTAACCCTAGCTCTGGAAACTGCTTTGTCCACACACCATCATTTTATTGTCTGCCCCACCAAATCCAAATCCTGAGACACAGTCTTGCAGTGACCCTCACAACACACCAGGACACTAACTCTATCCAAAACCATACCAGCCCCATAAACTTACCAAAACACCGAAACCTAACCTGGCCCTGACAATTAGTACAACCCTACCATAGATATTGGCGTCACCCATATCCCACTGCCAGACTGTAGTTCAATCTCACTGTCTCCCAAACATCAGACCCGAATCTGAAATGTAACCATAACCCTATGCTGTTCGTACAACTTAACGAACCCCAAACCCAATCTTAGCTCTCGCGCATGGACCTGACCCTCACTATCAACATTGGCATCACCCAAAGCTCACCGTTAGCCTGTCACTCAATGTCACACTCATCCTCACATCAGAAAGGAACCCTTAATGTAAACCTAGCTCTATCGTGACCGTACATATTAAAAAACACTTCACCCAAACTCTAGCCCTTGCCACAGCAGAAGACCCGTCACATCATTTTATTTTCAGACCCACCAAATCCTTATACTGAGACACAATCTCGCACTCCCCCTCACTTCACAGGCAGAGCTTAACTCTAACCGCAGGCCTGTACCCCTTCCGAAATATTGAACCTTAACACTAGACATGACTTTTGGAACAGAACAGTACCATGAATATCAGCATCACTCATGTCTCACTGTGACACTGTAATTTAATCTCATTGTCGAACTCACATCAGAGCAAAATCCCATATATAAACGTAATCGTATCCTGCCCATACACACCCCTATCCCTATGTCTAGCACTGGAGTCTGCACCTCACACTTCAAGGTCAACATCATCGATATCACCCACAGCTCTCCATAAACCTGTCAATCAAACTCACCCTTATCCTCACATCAGAGCCAGAAACTTACTGTAAACGTATCATTATCCTTCCCTTCCACATTACTGAACACTTAGCTCTAACCCCAGTGCTGGATGTAGCACTGGAACCCTAACATCATTTTATTGTCAACACCACCATATGCTTAACCTGAGACACAATCTCTCACTCACCCTAACATCACAGCCGGATGCAAACTCTAATCAAATCCCAGTCAGCCCTGTACACTTTCACAAACACTGAACCCTTACCCAGGCCCTCATTCCTGGAATAGGTGACTACAATGAATATCAACATCAGTCATTTCTCACTGTGACACTATAATTCAATATCCCTGTCGCCCCCACATCAGAGCCGGGACCTAAATGTTACTCTAAACCTTTCTAGCCATACTGCTTACCGACCCTCTAAAGCTAACCCGAGCCTCGTCTCTTGATATACTCACTCATGGTCAATATTGGCATCATCCACAGCTCACCAGAAACCTTCCTCTCAGTGTCGCCTTCACCCTCACATCAGAAAAAGATCCTTACTGTAAACGCAGTGGAATCCTACTCATGCACATTACCGAACACTTTACTGTAACCCTATCCCTGGAACCTGCATTGTCCACACACCACAATATTTTGGTCTGCCCCACAAAATCCAAATTCCGAGACACAATCTTGCACTCACTCCCATATCAAACCAGAACACTAACTACCTGAAACCCTTTCAGACCCATAAACGTACCCAAATACTGAAAGCTAACACTACAGCTCACAGTTAGAACAGACCCTACCTGGATATTGGCGTCACCCATGTCTCACAGCAACACTGTAGTTCGATCTCTCTGTCGCCCTTACATCAGACCCGAATCCAAAATGTAGCAATAAACCTATCCTGTCCATACAACTTAACGAACCCCTAAGCCAATCCTAGCACTTGCCCATGAACCTGACCTTCACTGTCAACATTGGCATCACCCACAGCTCACTGTTAACCTGTCGCTCAATGTCTCACTCATCCTCACATCAGAACCATATCCTTAGTGTAAACATAGCACAATCATGCCCGTACATATTATCGAACACATAAGCCAAACCCTAGCCCTTGCCACAGCACCAGTCGTTCACATCATTTAGTTTTCAACCCCAAGAAATGCTTAACATGAGCCACAATCTCGCACTCACCCTCACATCACATCAGGATGTAAACTCTAACCAAAAACCTGAACAGTGCCGTAAAGCTTCCAAAACACTGAACTCTAACCATAGCCCTGAGACTTGGAACAGAACCTACCAAGTATATCGACATCACCCATGTCTCAATGAAACACGGTCATTCATTCTCACTGTCACCCTCACATCAGAACCGAATATTAATGTAACCATAAACCTTTCATAGTTGAACACCTTTTCGAACCACTAAACCTATCCCTAGACCTGGCCCCTGGATATGAATCCTCATAGTAAACTTCGACATCAGCCACAGCTTATTATAAACCACTCCCTCAATATCGGCCTGTCCCTAACATCAGGGCCACATCCCCAATGTAACCATAGTACTAGATGGCCCTTACAAATTACGAACACTTACCCTTGCCCTAGCACTGTCCAATTCTCTGAACTCCACTCCTTCATTTTAGTGTCAGACCACCAAATCCTAAACCTGAGGCATAAACTCGCACACACCTTCACATCATAGCCGGACTCTAACTCAACCCAAAACTGTATCAGCCCCATAAACCTACCCAAAAACCGAAACCTAACCCTTTCCCTGACACTTAGAACAGGCCGTATAATGGACATCAACGTCCGCCATGACTCCATGTAACACTGTAGTTCAATCTCGCAGTCGTCGTCACATCAGAACCGAATCCAAAATGTAACAATAACCTTATACTGGCTCTGTAGCTTGACAAACACCTAACCATAACCCTAGATCTTGCCCGTGCACCTTAACCCTCATGGACAACATTGACATCACCAGCAGCTCTCCGTACACCTGTAGCTCTGTGTCACACTCATCCTCACATCAGAGCCAGATTCTTAGTGTAGACATAGTGATATCGTGCCTGTACATATTATCAAACAGTTAACCTAACCCTAGGCCTTGCCACAATACCAGACTCTTCACATCATTTTATTTTCAGCCCTACCATATCCTTATACTGAGACAAAATCTCGCATTCAACCTCACGTCAGAGCCGGACACTAACACTAACCAAAGTCCTCTTTTTCCTATACACCTTCCCAAACACTGAACCCTAACCTTCGTCCTGAATTTTGGAACTGACCAGTATCATGAACATCGACATCCCTCATGTCTCACTGTGACACTGAAATTCCATCTCACTGTCGAAATCACATCAGACTGGATTCCCATATGTCACTGTTCCACTATCCTGCCCATACAAATTACCGAACCCCTAAACCTAACCCTAGCACTGTACCTTGCATCTGACACTTCCTGGTCAACATTGTCAGTAAAAGAGCTCACCATAAACCTGTCGATCATACTCACACTCATCCTCACATCAGTGCCAGATCCTTACTGTACACGTAGTACTCTACTCCCTGTACACAGTACCAAAGACTTAATCATAACCTTTGATTTGAAACTAGTATCAGACCCATCACATCATTTTATTTTCAGCCCAACCAAATGCTTAACCTGAGCCACAATCTCGAACTAACCTTCATGTCACAGCACATGCAAACTCTAAATTAAACCCTATCAGCAACATAAACCTTCCCAAACACGGAACCCTAACTATAGCCCTGACTCTTGTTACAGACCCTACCATGGATATCAACGTCACCCATGTGTCACTGTAACACTGTAATTCACTCTCAGGGTCACCCTACCATCAGAACCAAACACTAAATGTAACCATAAATCTTTCCAGTCTGTAACCCTTTTTGAATCCCTAACCTAATCCTAGACCTGGCCTGTGGACCTGAAACGTCATGATAAACTTTGACATCAGCCACAGCTTGTCATAAGCCTGTCTCTCAATATCACCCTCTCCCGCACATCAGGGCCACATCCTCACCGTAACTGTAGTACTAGGTGGCACATACACATTACTGAACACCTAACCCTAACCCTAGCAATGTCCCATGCTATGGACTCCTCACCTTCTTTTTAGTGTCAGTCCACATAATACTAAACCTTAGGAATTTTCTCACACACACCCTCATATCAAAGCCACAACCTAACGTTATCCAAAACTGTATCAGCCCTGTAAACCTACGCATACACTGAACCTCAACCCTAGCCACGAATCTTATAAGAGGCCCTACCAAGGATATGGTAACCAAAACGTAACCATAACAATATACTGGCCATAGAACTTAACAATCACCTAACCCGAACCCTAGTTCTTGCCTGTGGACGTGAACCCTCATGGTCAACATTGACTTCACCCACAGCACCTGTCAATCAATGTTGCAAACATCCTCACATCACATCCAGATCCTAGGTGTAAACATAGCGCTTTCATTCCCCTACACATTATGAAACAGTAAACCCTTACCCTAGCCCTTGCCACAGCACAAGACCCTTCACATCATTTTATTTTGAGCCCCACGAAATCCTCATACTGAGACAAAATCTCGCATTCACCCTCACACCAGAGCCAGAACCTAACTCTAAACAAAACACTATTAGCATCATATACCTTCCCAAACACTGAACACCAACCTCAGCCTGGGCTTTTGTAACAGACCAGTACCATGAATATCTATATCACTGATGTCTCACTTAACACTATAATTCAATCTCACTGTCGAACTCACATCAGAGACGAATCCCATACGTAACCGTACCCCTATCCTGCCTGTACAAACTACCGAATCCCTAACCCTATTCCTATGACTGTACCATGCATCTGACACTTCATGGTCAACATTGACAACATCCACAGCTCACTGCAAACCTGTCGATCATAATCACACTCATCCTCACATAAGAGCCATATTCATATTATAAACGTAGCGCTATCCTACCCGTACAAGTTACCGAGCACTTAAACCTAGCCCTGGCACTAGCAAGAGACCAATCACATTATTTTATTTTCAGCCCACCAAATGCTTAACCTGAGCCAAAATCTTGCACTCACACTCATATCACACCCAGACCCAAACTCTAACCAAATTGTGCTAGCCCCCTAAATCTTTCCAAACACTAAACCCTTTCCTTTGCCCTGAAACATAGAATAGATCCTACCGTGGATATCGACGTCACCCATGACTCACAGTAACCCCTGTAGTTCAATCTCGCTGTTGCCCTCACATCAGAACCGAATGCAAATATAATCAAAACTGAATACTGGCCATACCACTTAGCGATCACCTAACCCTAATCCTAGCTCCCGCCCATGTACCTGACCCCTCATGGTCAATTTTGACATCACCCACAGATCACTGTAAACCTGTCGATCAAACTCACCCTCATCCTCACATCAGAGTCAGATCCTTATGGTAATCGTACCACTATACATACTGTACACATTAGTGAGCGCTTAAACCTATCTGTAGCCCATGGCCTAGTAGCAGACCCCTCACATCACTTTATTTTTGCCCAAGCACATGCTTAACCTGAACCACAACTAGCACTCACCCTCACATCACAGCAGGATGCAAAGTCGAAGCAAATCCCTATCAGCTTCGTAATCCTTCCAAAACACCAAAATCTAACCATAGCCTTGACTCTTGTAAATGACCCTACAATGAATGATGACGTCACCCTTGTCTCACTGTAACACTGTAATTCAATCCCACTGTCACCGTCATATCAGAAGAGAATCCTAAATGCAACCATATCCATTTCCTTCCCTTACACCTTTTCAAACTCCTTAATTTAACAGTAGACCTGGCCTGTGGACCTCAAACGTCATGATAAACATCAACATCAGAAACAGCTTATTATACACCAGTCGCTCAATACCTCCCTCTCCCTCAAATCAGGGCCACATCCTCACTGCTACTGTATTGCTAGACGGCCCATATCGAACACTTAACCGTAACCCTAGCACTGTCCTATGCTCTGTAGTCCTCACCTTCATTTTAGTATCAGCCCACCAATACTTAACATCAGGGATAATCTCGCAGTCACCCCCGCATCACAGCCAGACCCTAACTCTACCCAAAAGCATATTGGACCTGTAAAACTAGGCAAACACCGAACCCTGAAACTAGCCCTGTCACTTAGAACAGACCCTAACACGGATATCGACATCACCCATGTCTCACTACAACATGGGAGTTCAATATCACTGTTGCCCTCACATCAGACCCGAATCTGAGATGTAAACATAACCCTATGCTGTCTGGACAACTTAACAAACACGTAACCCTAACCCTAGCTCTCACCCCATGGAAATGAACAATCCCGGTCAACATTGACAACACCCACAGCTGACCATAAACCTTTCACTCAATGTCGCACTCATCCTCACATCAGAGCCGGATCCTTAGTGTAAACATTGCACTAATGTGCCCATACATATTAATGAACACTTAACCCTAACCCTAGGTCTTGCCATACAACCGGACCATTCACATTATTTTATTTTCAGACTCACCTAGTCCTTTTACTGAGACATAATCTCGTATTCACCCTTGCATTAGAGCCGGACCTTTACTCTAATCATAACCCAATTAGCCCCATGCACTTTCACAAACACGGAAACGAACCCTAGCCCTGACTTGTGGAGAAGACCAGTACCATGAATATCGACATCCCTCATGTCTCACTGCAACATTGTAATTCAATCTCACAGTCACACTCACATCAGAGCCAACGCCGATATGTAACCATAACTATATGTAATCATAAACGTACTCCTGCCCATGCAACTTACTGAAAGCCTAACACTAACCCTCGCACTGTACCCTACATCTGACACTTCATGGTCAACAGTGACATCATCCACAGCTCACCGTAAACCTGTAGTTCATACTCACCCTCATCCTCACATCAGAGCCACATCCTTACTGTAAACGTAGGACTATCCTGCCCATACACATTAGCGAACACTTAACCCTATCCCTAGCCCTTGCCATAGCACCGGACCCTTCACATCATTTTATTTTCAGCCACATGTATTCCTTATAATGAGACAAAATCTTGCGTTCACCCTTGCATTAGAGCTGTACCCTAACTCTGAACAAAACCCTATTAGCCCCATACACCTTCCTAATCACCGGTCCCTCACTCTAGCCCTGACTTTTGGAACAGACTACTACCATGAATATCGACATCCCTCATGTCCCACTGTAACACTGTTGTTCAATGTCAATGTCGAACTCACATCAGAGCTGAATCCCATATGTAACTGAACCCTATCCTGCACGTACAACTTACCAAACCTCTAACCCTAAACCTAGAAATGTACCCTGCATCTGACACTTCATGGTCAAATTTGACATCATCTGCAGCTCACCATAGACCTGACAATCATAATCACCCTCATCCTCATATCAGAGCCAGATTCTTACAGTAAATGTACCGCTATCTTTCCTGTACACATTCCTGAACACTTAACCCTAACCCTAGCCCTGCCATTACCACCAGACACATCCCATCATTGTATTTTCAGACCCACCAAAAGCTTAACCTGAGCCACAATGTCGTACTCACCCTTACATCACAGCAGGATGCAAAGTTTTATCAAAAACACTATCAGCGCCGTAAACCTTCTAGTACACCGAAATATAAGCACAGACGTGACACTTAGAACAGATCCTACCATGGATATCGACGTCACCCATGCCTCACTGTAACACTGTAATTCAATCTCACTGTCATCCTCACATCAGAAGCGAATACTAAATGTAACCATAAACCTTTCCTACCCGTAAACCTATATGAACCCCTAAATGTAACCCAAGACCTTCAGCCTGTACCTGAAACCTCATGATAAACTTCGACTTCAGCCACAGCTGATCATAAACCTGTCTCTCAATATCGCCCTCCCCCTCATATCAGGGCCACATCATCACTGTAACCATAGTAGCAGATGGCCCGTTCCCCTTACCGAAAATTTAACCTTAACCCTAGCATTGTCCCATACTCTGGACATCTCACCTACAATTTAATGTCAGCCCACCAATTGCTAAACCTGACACAAAATCTCGAACTCACTGTCACATAACAGCCAGAACCTATCTCTACCCAAAACCATATCAGCACCATAAACCTGCTCAAACACCAAACCCTAACCCTAGCCCTGACTATTAGAACAGACCATACCATGGATATCTATGTCACACATGTCTCACTGTAATACTGCTGTTCAATATCGCTGTCGCCCACACATCAGACCGAAATCCGACATGTAACCACAACCATATACTGGCCTTACAAATGAACAAACACCTAAGCCTACCCCTAGCTCTCACCCATGGACATGAAACCTCCTGGTCAACATTGACATCACCCACAGCTCACCGTAAACCTGTTCCTCATTGGCGCACTCATCGTCACATCAGAGTCAGATCCTGACTGTAAACATAGCGCTATCATGCCTTTACATATTAAAGAACACTTAACACTAACCCTATCCCTTGCCACAGCACCAGACCCTTCACATCGTTTTATTTTCAGCACCACCAAATCCTTATACTGAGACAATTATCGTATTCACCCTCACATTAGAACCAGAGCCTAACTCTAACCCAAACCCTGTTAGCCCCATACACCTTTCCAAACACCCGACCCTAACCCTAGCCCTGACTTTTCAAAAATAGCAGTATCATGAATATTGACATCCCTCATGTCTCACTGTAACACTGTAATTCAATCTCTCTGCTGAACTCACATCAGAATTGAAGTCAATATGTAGCCATAACCCTATCGTGGCCCATACAAGTTTCTGAACCCCTAACACTAACACTAGCACTGTACCCTGCATCTGACACTTCATGGTCAACTTTGGCGTCATCCACAGCTCAACGTAAACCTGTTGATCATACTCACCCTCATCCATACATTAGAGGCTGATCCTTACTGTACACATAGATCCTGCCGTACACATTACCGAACACTTAACCCAATCCAGCCCTAACTGGCACCAGATCCATCACATCGTTTTATTTTAAGCACCACCAAACTTTTAACCTGAGCCACAGTCTCACACTCACCGTCACATCAAAGCAGGATGCAAACTTTAACCAAAACTCTATCAGCGCCATTAACCTTCTCAAACACTGAACTCTATAAATAGCCCTGACTCTTGGAACAGAGCCTACCATGGATATCAACATCACCTTTGTCTCACTGTAACAGTTTAATTCAATCTTACAGTCACCCTCACATCAGGACCGATATGAAAATGTAACAATAAACCTTCCCAACCCGTACACCATTTCGAGACCCTAAACCTAAACCTTGACTTTGACCCTGGACATGAAACCTCATTATAAACTTCGACAACAGCCACAGCTTATCATAAATCTGTCCCTCAATATCACCTTCTCCCACACATCAGGGCCACATCTTCACTGTTATTATATGGCTAGATGGCCTGTACCCATTATTGAACACTTAACATGATCCCTAGCACTGTCCCATGCTCTGGACTCCTCACCTTCACTTTAGCATCAGTCCAACAAATCTCAACCTGAGGCTTAAACTTGCACTCACACTCACATCACAGCCAGAACCTAACTCTACCCCAAACTGTATCAGCTCTGTAACATACCCGATCACCAAACCCTAAACCAAGCCCTGCCCTATCACTTTGCATGGACTCTATCATGAGTATCAACGTCACCCGTGTCAAACTGTAACACTTATGTTGAATCTCGCTGTCTCCGTCACATCAGACCCGAATCAAAAATGTAACCATACAACTTAACAAACACCTAACGCTAATCCTAGCTCTCGCTTTTGGACCTGAACCTTCATAGTCAACATTGGCATAATCCAAAGATCACCATAAAATTGTCGCTCAATGTCACACTCATCCTCACCTCAGAGCCAGATCCTTATTGTTAACATAGAGCTATTGTGCCAGTACATATTAACGAACACTTAACCCTAACCCTAGCCCTTGCCTCTGCACCAGAACCTTAACATCATTTATTTTATTTTCAGTCCCAACAAATCCTTCTACTGAGACAAAATCTCGCATTCACCCTCACATCAGAGTCGGATCCCTAACCATAACAAAAACCCTATTAGCCCTGTAAGTCTTCTCAAACACCGTACCCTAACCCTAGCCCTGACTTTTGGAACACACGTGTACCATGAATATAAACATCCCTCCTGACTCACTGAAACACTGTAATTCAATCTCACTGTCGAACTCACATCAGAGCCAAATCCCATATGTCACCATAACCCTATCCTGCCCATACAACTTGCTGAACCCCTAACTCTAACCCTAGCACTGTACCCCAAAGATGACACTCATTGGTCAACACTGACATCATTCACATCTCACCAGAAAGCTGTTGATCATACCCTTCCTCATCCTCACATCAGAGCAGAGCCTTACTGTAAATGTAGCGCTATTCTGCCTGTACACATTTCCGAACACTGAACCCAATCTCAAGCTCTGGCTCTAGAAACAGACCTGTCCAATCACTTTCACTACAGAACCTCCAACGGCTAAAACGGAACCACAATCTCGCAGTCACCCTCACGTCATGGCAGGATGAAAATCTAACTGAAACACTATCAGCGCTGTAAACCTTTCCGAAGACTGAACTCTTACCACAGCCCTGACTCTTGGAACATACCCTTGCAGGGATATTGACGTAACCCATGTCTCACTGTTATGCTGTAAATCAAACTATGACCTCACATCATACCCGAATACTAAATGTAACCATAAACCTTTCCTAGCCATACATGTTTTTGATCCCCTAAACCTAACCCTAGAGCTGGCTCCTGGACCTGAAACCTAATGAAAAACTTTGTCATCAGACCCAGCTTATCATAAACATATCTGTCAATATCACACTCTCTGACACAGCAGGTCCACATTATCACTGTAACCATAGTACTAGATGGTCCAAACCCATTACCAGAAGCTTAACCCTAACCCTAGCACTGTCCCAGGCTCTGGACTCCTCACCTTCATTTTAGTGTGAGCCCACCAAATCCTAAACCTCAGGCAAAATTTTGCACTCACACTCACAAAACAGCCATGCCCTAAAATCTAAGCAAAACCATATCAGCACAGTAAATCTGAAAAACACCGAACACTAATCCTAGCACTGACACTTAGAACAGACCCTATCATGGATATGGATGTCAACCATGTTTCACTGTAACACTGTAGTTCAATATCGCTGTTGCCCTCACCTCAGATTCGAATTTGAAATGTAACCATAACCGTATACTGGCCGTACAACTTAACGAGCACCTAACCCTAAACCCAGCTCTCGCCTGTTGTCCTGAACCCTCATGATCAACATTGACGTTACCCACAGTTTGCCATAAACCTGTCACACAATGTCGCACTCATCCTCACATCAGGGACAGATCCTTAGTGTAAACAAAGTGATATCCTCCCTGTACATATTAACCAGCACTTAACTCTAACCCTAACTCTTGCTGCAGCACCAGACCCAAAATAACATTTTATTTTCAGCCCTCCAAATCCTTATACTGAGACAAAATCTCGCATTCACCCTCAAATCAGAGCCAGACCCTAACTCTACCCAAAACCCTATTAGACCCATACACCTTCCCAAACACCAAACCCTAACCATAGCACTGACTTTTGGAAAAGACCAGTACCATCCATGAATATCGACTTTCTCATGTCTTACTGTAACACTGTGATTCAATCTCACTGTCAAACTCACATCACAGCCAAATTCCATATGGCACCGTAACCCTATCCTGCCTGTACAACATACCGAACCCCTATGCGAACCCTAGCACTGTACCCTGCATCTCACACTTCACATTCAACATTGACATGATCCACATCACACTGGACACCTGTCAATCAGACTCAGCATCATCCTCACATCAGAGCCAGATCCTTACTGTCAACGTAGCGCTATCCTGCCCGTACACATTAAAGAACACTTAACCTTAACGTAAACCCTGGCACTAGCACCAGACCTGTCAAATCATTTGATTTTCAGCCCCACCAAATAATATACCTGAGCGACAATCTCGCACTCACCCTCACATCACAGCAGGATGCAAACTCTAAATGAAACCCTACCAGTGCCATAAACCTTCCCAAACACCGAACTCTAACCAAAACCTTGAGTCATGGAATAGACCCAACCATTGATATTGACGTCACCTTTGTGTCACTGTAACACTGTAATTCAATCTCACTGTCAACCTGACATCAGAATTGAATTCTAAATGTAAGCATAACCCTTTCCTAGCTGTACACCTTTGCAAACCACTAGACCTTAACCTAGACATTTTCCGTGGACATGAAACCTCAAGTTAAACTTCGATATCAGCCACACCTTATCATAAACCTGTCATTCAATATCGCCTTCTCCTTCACATCAGGGCCACATCGTCTCTGTAATCTTAGTACTAGTCAGCCTGCACCCATTACCGAATGCTTAATCCTAACCTTGGCACTGTCCCATGCTCTGGACTCCTCACCATCATTTCTTTGTCAGCTCACAAAATTATAAACCTCAGGCATAATCTTCAATCTCCCCAACAAAAGAGCAAGACTCTAATTCTATCCAAGGCAGTATCAGCCCCATAAACATACAAACTGACGAAACCCTAAAGCCAGCCCTGACACTTAGAATAGACCATACAGTACACCCCATTCCTCTCCATTAGAAAATATTTTACTCCATTCCCCAATATTCCAGCACATTCCTTTGCTTTACATTTCGGCATATGAGGCACCATTCGCATCCAAACCACTCTGCAGGGCCTTTATTATGTCACACTACAGCTGATTCCACTCCATTCTGCAACATTGCACTCCATTCCACAACATTCCAAAACATTCTATTGCGTTCCATTCTCCCAAAGGATGCTCCATTTTCTTCCAAACAACACAAGAACTTCGCATTGTGTCACTTCACATGCCTTTCCTCTCCATTCCACAAGATTCTACTCCATTCTCCAACATTCCAACAAGTTCTACCGAGTTCCACTGTGGCAAACTGGGCACATTCTTATCCAGAAATCCGTGTAACTCTGTTGCGTCACATTCTACCACGATCCACTCAATACCCCAGCATGGCACTCCACTGTGCAACATTCCGCCTCATTCCATTGCATTCCATTATGTACAAGTAGGCCCACTATCCTCCAAAACATTCAGGAACAGCATATTGCATCAGTTAACATGAATATCCACACAATTCCTCAAGGTTCAACTGCATTCCAAACATTCCACTGTGTACCATTGCACTCCGTTGTTACAAGGAGGGCAACTTTCTGTAAAAAACTCTCTGGAAGCCTCTATTGCATCACATTGCACCCCACTACACTCCGTTTCACAACTTTCCACTATATTCCGCAACATTCCAACATGATCTATTACGTTCGGTTCCATCAAGCAAGGCTGCATTCGCTTCCAATTCACTCCAGAACCCTTGATTGCATCCACAACATTGCACTCTATCCCAAAACAGTCCACCGTGTTCTACCGCGTTCCATTCTGCAAAAGAATGCTCCACTCTTTTCCAAAAGAATCAGAAACCGTCTATTAAGTCACATTACACCCCATTGCACTCTATTCCTCAACTCTCCACTTCATTTTGCAACATTACACAATGTCCTTCTGCATTCCATTCCTACAAAGAAGGCTCGATTCACTTCCAAACCATTAAGGACTGCCTATTGCATCACATCAAATGCCATTCCAGTCCATTCTCCAAGATTCTACACCAATCCACAACATTCCACCTCATTTAATTGCATTCTCTTCTGTGAAAAAATGCTCTATTCCTTTCCATACCGATGAGGAACACTGTACTGCGTCAATTTTCACATGATTTCATTCCATTTCACAATATTGTGCTCCATTCCTGAACATCTTACCGTGTTCTGTGGCGTTCCTTTCAATCAAAGAGAGCTCCACTTGCGTCGAGACCATTCAGGATCTCTATACAGTGTCACGTTACACACGCTTCTACAGCAAATCTACAAAATTGCACTGAACTCCACAAAATTCCACAACGTTCTAAAGTGTTCCATTCTATTAAAGAGGGATACATTCATCTTCAAACAATCTCTAATTCTCTACTGCATCACAGTGTACCCCATTCCACTCCATTCCACAACATTTTACTCCTTTCCCCTACATTCCATAACATTCCTTTGCCTTACGTTCTCTCAAAGGAGGCACCATTCGCTTACAAACCGCACTGGAGACGTTTATTATGTCACATTACAGCCGACTCCATTCGAATGCACAATATTGCCCTCCATTCCACCACATTCTACAACATTGTAACGCGTTTCATTCTGTAAAAGAAGGCTCCACTCTTTTCCCAAAGAATCAGATACCGTCTATTAAGTCACATTACACACCATTACAATCCATTCCTCAACTCTCCACTTCATTTCTCTTCAATGCACAATGTGCTTTTGCGATCCATTCCTACAAAGAATGCTCTTTTCACTTCCAACCCATTAAGGACTGTCTATTGCATCACATCAAATGCCATTCCAGTCCATTGCCCAAGTTTCAACTCGATTCCACAACATTACACCACGTTCCATTGCATTTCATTCTGTGAAAAAAACCTCCATTCCTTTCTAATCCGATGAGGATCACTCTACCGCGTCACTTTACACACGATTCCAGTCCATGTCACAACATTGTAATCCATTCCTGAACATCTCACCGTGTTCTGTGGCGTTCCATTAAATCATAGACAGCTCCCTTTTGCGGCAAGACCGCTCAGGAACTCTAAACTGTGTCACATTACATGCGATCCAACACTTAATCAACAAAATTGCACTTAACTCCTCAAATTTCCACCACGTTCTAGAGCGTTCCATTCTGTCAAAGAAGGATCCATTCAACTCCAAAGCAATCTCTAACTCTCTTCTCCGTCACAGTGTACCCCACTCCACTCCATTCCACAACATTTTACAAAATTCCCCTATATTCCAGCATATTCCTTTGCTTCACATTCTCGCAGGGAGGCACCGTTCTCATCCAACCTGCACTGGAGATCTTTATTATGTCACATTACAGCAGATTCCGCTCGAATCCACAACATTGCAATCCATTCCACAACATTCCACCACGTTGTATCGCGTACCATTCTGCAAAAGGATGCTCCACTCTTTTCCAAAAGAAACCGTCTATTAAGTAACATTACACCCCACTACACTCCATTCCTCAACGCTCCACTTCATTTTGCAACATTCCACAATGTCCTTCTGTATTCCATTCCTACAAAGAAGGCTCGATTCACTTCCAACCCATTAAGGACTCTCTATTGCATCACATCAAATGCCATTCCTGTCCATTCTCCAAGATTCTACTCCATTCCACAACGTTCCATTGCATTCCATTGTGTGAAAAAAAATCTCCATTCCTTTCCAAACCAATGAGGATCACTCTACTGCGTCACTTTACACATGATTCCAGTCCATTTCACAACACTGTACTCCATTCCTGTACATCTCATCATGTTCTGTGGCGTTCCATTCAAAGAGAGCTCCATTTGCATCAAGAACGCTCTGCAACTCCATACTCTGTCACATTACATACGCTTCTATACCAAATCTACAAAATTGCACTTAACTCCACAAAATTCCACCACGTTCTATAGCGTTCCATTCTGTCAAAGAAGGATCCATTCATCTCCAAAACAATCTCTAACTCTCTACTGCATCACAGTGTACCCCATTCTAGTCCATTCCACAACATTATACCCCATTCCCCAATAATCCAGCACATTCCTTTGCTTAACATTCTCTCAAAGGAGACATCATTCGCTTCTAAACCGCACAGGACACCTTTATTATATCACATTACAGCGGAGTCCACTCCAATCCACGACATTGCCCTCCATTCCACGACACTCCACCACGTTCTATTGCATTGTATTCTGCAAAAGAAGGCTCCACTCTTTTCCCAAAGAAACAGAAACCGCCTATTAAGTCACATTACACCCGATTACAGTCCATTCCTCAACTCTCCACTTCATTTCGCTACAATCTACAATGTTCTTTTGCATTCCATTCCTACGAAGAAGGCTCGATTCACTTCTAACCCATTAAGGACTGTCTATTGCATCACATCAAATGCCATTCCATTCCATTCTCCAAGATTCTACTACATTCCACAACATTTCACCACGTTCCATTGCATTCCATTCTGTGAAAAAAAGCTCCATTCCTTTCCAGACCAATGAGGAACACCCTACTGCTTCACTTTACACATGATTCCAGTGAATTTCACAACATTGTACTACATTCTTGAAAATCTCACCGTGCTCTGTGGCGTTCCATTCAATCAAAGAGAGCTCCATTTGAGTCGAGACCACTCAGGAACTCTATACTGTGTCACATTACATGTGATTCTACACCAAATCTACAAAAATGCACTGAAGTTCACCAAATTCCACCACGTTCTATAGTGTTCTATCCTGTCAAAGAAGGATCCATTCATGTCCAATACAATCTCTAATTCTCTACTGCGTCTCAGTGTACCCAGTTGCACTCCATTCCACAATACTTTACTCCATTCCCCAATATTCCAGCACATTCCTTTGCTTTACATTCTCGCAAAGGAGGCACCATTCTCTTCCAAACCGCACTGGAGACATTTATTATGTCACATTAAAGACGATTGCACTCCAATCCACAACATCGCCCTCCATTACACGACATACCACCACGTTCTATCTTGTTCCATTCTGCAAAAGAAGGCTCCACTCTTTTCCCAAAGTTCCAGAAACCGTCTATTAAGTCACATTACACCCCATTACACTCCATTCCACAACACTCCACGTCATTTTGCAACATATAAAAACGTTCTTTTGCATTCCATTTCTTCAAAAAAGCCTCAATTCCCTTCCATCCCATTAAGGACTGTCTATTGCATCACATCAAATGCCATTTCAGTCCATTCTCTAAGGTTCTACTCCATTCCACAACATTCCACCACGTTCCACTTCATTCCATTCTGTGAAAAAATCCTACATTCCTTTACAAACCGATGAGGAACACTCTACTGTGTCACTTTACACACGATTCCAGTCCATTTAACAACATTGTACTCCATTCCTGAACATCTCACCGTGTGTCCTGTGGCGTTCCATTCAATCAAAGAGATCTCCATTTGCGTCGAGAACACTCAGGAACTCTATTCTGCGTCACATTACATACGCTTCTATACCAAATCTACAAAATTGCACTTAACTCCACAAAATTCCACCACCGGCTATAGCGTTCATTCTGTCAAAGAAGGATCCATTCATCGCCAAAACAATCTCTAACTCTCTACTGCGTCACAGTGTACCCCATTCTAGTCCATTCCACAACATTTTACTCCATTCCCCAATATTCCAGCACATTCCTTTGCTTTACGTTCTCGCACGGAGGCACCATTCTCATCCAAACCGCACTGGAGACATTTATTATGTCACATTACAGCCGATAGCACTCCGATCCAAAACATTGCCCTCCATTCCACGATATTCCACCACGTTCTATCGCTTTCCATTCTGCAAAAGAAGGCTCCACTCTTTTCCGAAGAGTCAGAAATCATCTATTGATTCACATTACACCCCATTACACTCCATTCCTCAACTCTCAACTTCATTTCGCAACATTTCACAAGGTTCTTTTGCTTTCCATACCTACAAAGTAGGCTCGATTCAATTCCAACCCATTAAGGACAGAGTATTGCATCACATCAAATGCCATTCCAGTCAATTCTCCAAGATTCTACTCCATTCCACAACATTCCACCATGTTCCATTGCATTCCACTGTGTGAAAAAAGTTCCATTCCTTTGCAAACCGATGAGGAACAATCAACTGCCTCACTTTTCACATGATTCCAGTCCATTTCACAGCATTGTACTCCATCCTGAATATCTCACCGTGTTCTGTGCCATTCAATTCAATCAGAGAGAGCTCGGTTTGCGTCGAGACCACTCATGAACTCTTCACTGTGTCACGTTACATACCCCTCTACACCAATCTGTAAAATTGCACTTAACTCTGCACAATTCCACCATGTTCTATAGCGTTCCGTTCTGTCAAAGAAGGATCCATTTATCTCCAAAAGCATCTCTAACTCTCTACGGCGTCACAGTGAACCCCATTCCACTCCATTCCACTACATTTTACTCCATTCCTCAACATTCCAGCACATTCCTCTGCTTCACATTCTCACAAGGAGGCACCATTCTCATCAAAACCGCAGTGGAGACATTTATTATGTCACATTACAGCCGATGCCACTCCAATCCACAACATTGCCCTCCATTTCACGACATTCCAAACGTTCTATCTCGTTCATTCTGCAAAAGAAGGCTGCAGTCAATTCTCAAATAAACATAACCGTCTACTAAGACACATTACAACCCATTGCACTCCACTCCTCAACTCTCCACTTCATTTCACAACATTCTAAAGTGTTCTTTTGGGTTCCGTTCCTACAAAGAAGTCACGATTCACTTCCAACCAATTAAGGACTGTCCATTGCATCACATCAAATGCCATTCCATTCCATTCTCCAGGATTCTACTACATTCCACAACATTCCACCACGTTACATTGCATTCCATTCTGTGAAAAAAAGGTCCGTTCCTTCCAGACCAATGAGGAACACTCTACTGAATCACTGTACACTAGATTCCAGTCAATTTCGCAATATGGTACTCCATTCCTGAACATGTCACCCTGCTCTGTGGCATTCCATTCAATCAAATAGAGCTCCAGTTGCGTGGAACCACTCAGTAACTCTATACAGTGTCACATTACATGCGATTCTACACAAAATATACAAGCTTGCACTTAACTCCACAAAAATCCAGCACGTTCTAAAGCATTCCATTCTGTCAAAGAAGGATCCATTCACCTCCAAAACAATCTCTAACATTGTACTGCGTCACAGTGTACCAATTCCACTCCATTCCACAACATATTACTCCATTCCCCAATATTCCAGCACATTCCTTTGCTTCACATTGTCGCCAAGGAGGCACCATTCGCTTCCAAACTGCACTGGAGACATTTATTGTGTCACATTACAGCCGATTCCACTCCAATCCACAACATTGCCCTCGATTCCGCGACATTCCACCACGTTCAATCACGTTCCGTTCTGCAAAAGAAGGCTCCACTCTTTTCCCAAAGAATCATAAACCGTCCATTAAGTCTCATTACACCCCATACCCTCCATATCCCAACTCTCCATTTCACGTCACTACAATCCACAATGTTCTTTTCCATTCAATTCCTGCAAAGAAGGCTCGATTCACTTGCAACCTATTAAACACTGTCTATTGCATCACATCAAATGCCATTCCAGTCCATTGTCCAAGTTTCAACTCGATTCCACAACATTCCACAACGTTCAATTGCATTCCATTCTGTGAAAAAAACCTCCATTCCTTTCCAATCCGATGAGGAACACGACTGCATCACTTTACACACGATTCCAGTAAATGTCACAACATTGTGCACCATTCCTGAATATCTCACCATGTTCTGTGGAGTCCATTAAATCAAAGACAGCTCCATTTGCGCCGAGATCGCTCAGGAACTCTAACCTGTGTCACATTACATGCGATTCAACACTTAATCAACAACATTGCACTTAACTCCTCAAATTTCCAGCACGTTCTACAGCGTTCCATTCTGTCAAAGAAGGATCCATTCAAATCCAAAACAATCTCCAACTCTCTACTGCGTCACAGTGTATCCCATTACACAACATTTTACTCCATTCCCCAATATTCCAGTACATTCCTTTGCATTACATTCTTGCAACAGAGGCACCAATTGCTTCCAAACCGCACTGGAGACATTTATAATGTCACATAACAGGCGACTCCACTCCAATCCACAACATTGCCCTCCATTCTGCGACATTCCACCACGTTCTATCGCATTCCATTCTGCAAAAGAAGTCTCCACTCTTTTCCCAAAGAATCAGAAACCGTATAATAAGTCACATTACACACCATTATACTCGATTCCTCAACGCTCCACTTCATTTCGCTACAGTTCACAATGTTCTTTTAATTTCCATTCCTAAATGAAGGCTCGATTCACTTCCAACCCATTAAAGACTGTCTATTGCATCATATCAAATGCCATTCCAGTCCATTCTCCAAATTCTACTCCATTCCACAACGCTCCAGCATGTTCCATTGCTTTCTATTCTGTGAAAAAAAGCTCCATTCTTTTCCAAACCGATGAGGAACATTCTACTGCGTACCGTTACACATGATTCCAGTCCATTTCACAACATTGTACTCTATTCCTGAACATCTCGCCGTGTTCTGTGGTGTTCCATTGAATCAAAGAGAGATCCATTTGCGTCGAGACCACTAAGGACCTCTATACTGTGTCACATTACATTGACTTTTACAACAAATGTACAAAATTGCACTTAACTCCACAAAATTACACCACGTTCTATAGCGTTCCATTCTGTAAAAGAAGGATCCATTCATTTCGAAAAGAATCTCTCACTCTCCACTGAGTCACAGTGTATCCCATTCGACTCCATTCAAGAACATTCCACCACGTTCCATTGCATACCATTCTGTGAAAAAATCCTCCATTCCTCTCCAGACCGATGAGGAAAACTCTACTGCCTCACTTTACACATTACTCCAGTCAATTTCACAACATTGCACTCCATTCCTGAACATCTCACTGTACTCTGTGGTGTTCCATTCAATCAAAGAGAGTTCTATTTGCATCGACACCACTCTGGAACTCTATACTGTGTCACATTACATGCACTACTACACCAAATCTACAAAATTGCACTTAATTACACAAAATTCCACCACGTTCTATAGCGTTTCATTCTGTGAAAGAAGGGTTCATTCGGTTCCAAAACAATCTCTAACTCTCTACTGCGTCACAGTGTACAGCACAACACAACATGTTACTCCATTCCCCAATATTCCAGCACATTCCTTTGCTTTACGTTCTCACAAAGGAGGCACCATTTGCTTCCAAACTGCACTGGAGACATTTATTATGTCACATTACAGCCGATTCCACTCCAAAGCAGAACATTGCCCTCCATTCCGCGACATTCCACCACGTTCTATCGCTTCCATTCTGCAAAAGAAAGCTCCACTCTTTTCCCAAAGAATCAGTAACCCTCTATTAAGTCACATTACACCCCATTACACTCCATTCCTCAACTCTCCACTTCATTTCGCTAAAATCCGCAATGTTCTTTTCTTTCTGTTCCTACAACGAAGGCTCGACTCACTTCTAACCCTTTAAGAACCGTCCATTGCATCACACTAAATGCCAGTCAATTTCACTCTCCAAGATTCTACTCCATTCCACAACATTCCACCACGTTCCATTGCATTCCATTCTGTGAAAAAAGCTCCATTCCTTTCAGACCGATGAGGAACCCTCTGCGGCCTCACTTTCCACATGATTCCAGTCAATTTCACAACATTGTACTCCATTCCTGAACATCTCACCGTGTTCTGTGGCGCTCCATTGAATCAAAGAGAGATCCCTTTGCATCGAGACCACTCAGGAACTCTATACTGTGTCACATTACATGGACTTATACCCCAAATCTACAAAATTGCACTGAACTCCACAAAATTCCGCCGGGTTCTATAGCGTTCCTTTCTGTCAAGGAATATCCATTCATTTCCAAAAGAATCTCTAACTCTCTACTTTGTCACAGTGTAAACCATTCGACTCCATTCCACAACATTGTACTCCATCCCTCAATATCGTAGCACATTCCTTTGCTTTACGTTCTCGCAACGGAGGCACCATTCTCATCCAAACCGCACTGGAGACATTTATTACGTCACATTACAGCCGACTCCACTCCAATCCAAAACACTGTCCTCCATTCCGCGACATTCCACCACATTCTATTGCGTTCCATTCTGCAAATGAAGGCTCCACTCTTTTCCCAAATAATCAGAAACCGTCTATGAAGTGACGTTACACCCCATTACACTCCATTGCTCAACTCTCCACTTCATTTCGCTAAAATCCACAATGTTCTTTCGCATTCCGTTCCTACAAAGAAGGCTCGATTCACTTCCAACCCATTAAGGACTGTCTACTGCATCACATCAAATGCCATTCCAGTCCATTTCCAAGATTATACTCCATTCCACAGCATTCCACCACGTTCCATTGTATTTCATTACGTGAAAAAAAGTTCCGTTCCTTTCCAGTCCGATGTGGAACACTCTACTGCCTCAGTTTACACATGATTCCAGTCCATTTCACAATAGTGTACTCCATTCGTGTACATCTCACCGTGTTCCTTGTCGTTCCATTCAATCAAAGAGAGCTCCATTTGCGTGGAGACCACTCAGGAACTCTAGACTGTGTCGCATTACATGCGCTTCTACTCCAAATCCACAAAATTGCACGAAAGTCCACAAAATTCCACCGTCTTCTATAGCGTTCCATTTTGTCAAAGGAGGATGCATTCGTTTCCAAAACAATCTCTAACTCTCTACTGCATTAGAGTGTACCCCATTCCACTCCATTCCACAACATGTTACTCCATTCCCCAATATTCCAGCACATTCCTTTGCTTTACATTCTCGCAAAAGAGGCACCATTCCCTTCCAAACCGCACTGGAGACATTTATTATATCACATTACAGCCGACTCCACTGCAATTCACAACATTGCCCTGCATTCCACGACATTCCACCACGTTCTACCACGTTCCATTCTGCAAAAGAAGGCTCAACTCTTTTCCCAAAGATTCATAAACCGGCTTTTAAGTCACTTCACACCCCATTACACTCCATTCCTCAACTCTCAACTTCATTTCGCTACAATCCACAATGTTCTTTTGCCTTCCATTCCTACAAAGAAGGCTCGATTCACTTCCAACCCATTAAGGACTGTCTATTGCATCACATTCAATGCCATTCCAGTCGATTCTCCAAGATTCTACTCCATTCCACAACATTCCACCGCGCTCCATTGCATTCCATTCTGTGAAGAAAAGCTCCTCGTTCCTTTTCAGACTGATGAGGAACACTCTACTGCCTCAGTTTACACATGATTCCAGTCCATTTCACAACATTGTACTCCATTCCTGTACATCTCACCGTTTTGTGTGGCGTTCCATTTAATCAAAGAATGCTCCAATTGCTTCGAGAGCACTCGGGAACTCTATACTGTGTCACATTACATGCGCGTCTACACCAAATCTACAAAATTGCACTTAACTCCACAAAATTCCTCCACGTTCCAAAGCTTTCCATTCTGTCAATGAAGGATCCATTCATTTCCAAAAGAATCTCTAACTCTATACTGCATCACAGTGTACCCCATTCCACAAAATTTTACTCCATTCCCCAATATTCCAGCACATTCTTTTGCATTACGTTCTCGCAACGGAGGCACCATTCGCTTCCAAACCGCACTGGAGACATTTATTATGTCACATTACAGCTGATTCCACACCAATCCACAACATTGCCATCCATTCCGTGACATTCCACCACATTCTATCGCGTTCCATTCTGCAAAAGAAGGCTCCACTCTTTTCCCAAAGAATCAGAAACCATCTATTAAGTCACTATACACCCCATTACACTCCATCCTCAACTCTCTACTTCATTTCGCTACAATGTTCTTTTGATTTCCATTCCTAAAAGAAGGCTCGATTCACTTCCAACCCATTAAGGACTGTCTATTGCATCACATCAAATGCATTCCAGTCCATTCTACAAATTCTACTCCATTCCACAACATTCCACCACGTTCCATTGCTTTCCATTCTGTGAAAAAGAAGCTCCATTCCTTTCCAAACCGATCAGGTACATTCTACTGTGTCACTTTACACATGATTGCAGTCAATTCCACAACATTGTACTGCATTCTTGAACATCTCACCGTGTTCTGTGGCATGCATTCAATCAAAGAGAGCTCCATTTGCGTCGAGACCACTCAGGAACTCTATACTGTGTCACATTACATGCGCTTCTAAACCAAATCTACAAAATTTCACTTAACTCCAAAAAATTCCACCATGTTCTATAGCGTTCCATTCTGTCAAAGAAGGATCCATTCATCTCCAAAACAATCTCTAACTCTCTACTGCGTCACAGTGTACCCCATTCCACTCCATCCCACAACATTTCACTCCATTCCCTAATATTTCAGCACATTTCTTTGCTTTACGTTCTCGCAAAGGAGGCACCATTCGCTTCCAAACCGCACTGGAGACATTTATTATGTCACATTATAGGCGATTCCACTCCAATCCACAACATTGCCCTCCATTCCGTGACATTCCACCACGTTCTATCGCGTTCCCCTCCGCAAATGAACGCTACACTCTTTCCTGAAGAATCAGAAACCGTATAATAAGTCACATTACACGCCATTACACTCCATTCCTCAACTCTCCACTTCATTTTGCTACAACCCACAATGTTCTTTTGCCTACCATTTCTACAACGAAGGCTCGATTCACTTCCAACCTATTAAGGACTGTCTATTGCATCACAGCAAATGCTATTCCAGGCGATTCTCCAAGATTCTACTCCATTCCACATCATTCCACCACGTTCCATTGCATTCCATTCTGTGAAATAAAGCTCCATTCCTTTCAAAACCGATGAGGAACACTCTACTGCGTCCCGGTACACATGATTCCAGTCCATTTCACAACATTGTACTCCATTCCTGAACATCTCACCGTATTCTGTTGTGTTCCATTCAATCAGAGAGAGCTCCATTTGCGTCGAGACCACTCAGGATCTCTACACTGTGTCTCATTACATGCGCATCTACACCAAAGGTGCAAAATAGCACTTAACTCCACAAAATTCCACCACGTTGTATAGCGTTCCATTCTGTCAAAGAAGGACGCATTCATCTCAAAAAAGCTCTCTAACTCTCAACTGCGTCACAGTGTACCCCATTCCACTCCATTCCACAGCATTTGACTCCATTCGCCAATAATCCAGCACATTCCTTTGCTTTATATTCTCACAAAAGACGCACCATTCGCTTCCAAACCGCGATGGAGACATTTATTATGTCACATTATAACCGATTCCACTCCAATACACAACATTGCCCTCCTTTCTGCGACATTCCACCACTTTCCATCGTGTTCCATTCTGTAAAAGAAGGCTCCAGTCTTTTCTCAAAGAATCAGAAACCGTCCATTAATTCACATAACACCCCATGACACTCCATTCCTCAACTCTCCACTTCATTTCGCAACATTTCACAATGTTCTCTTGCATTCTATTCCTACAAAGAAGGCTCGATTCACTTCCAACCCATTAAGGACTGTCTATTGTGTCACATCAAATGCTATTCCAGTCCATTCTCCATGATTCTACTCCATTCCACAACATTCCACCACGTTCCATTGCATTCCTTTCTGTGAAAAAAAGCTCCATTCCTTTCCAATCCGATGAGGAACACTCTACTGCGGCACAGTACACATTATTCCAGTCCATTTCACAACATTGTACTCCATTCCTGAACATCTCACCGTGTTCTGTGGCTTTCCATTCGATCAAAGAGAGATCCATTTGCGTTGAGACCACTAAGGAACTGTATACTGTGTCACATTACATGTGATTCTACACCAAATCTTCAAAATTCCACTTAACTGCACAAAATTCCACCAGTTCTATACCATTCCATTCTGTCAAAGAAGGATACATTCATCTCCAAAAAATCTCTCTCTACTGTATCACAGTGTACCCCATTCCACTCCACTCCCAAACATTTTACTCCATTCCCCAATATTCCAGCACATTCCTTAGCTTTACATTATCGCAAAGGAGGCACCATTCGCTTCCAATCCGCACTGGAGACATTTATTATGTCACATTACAGCTGATTCCACTCCAATCCACAACATTGCCCTCCGTTCACGACATTCCACAACGTTCTATCGCCTTCCATTCTGCAAAAGAACACTCCACTCTTTTCCCAAGGAATCAGAAACCATCTATTAAGTCACATTACACCACATTACACTCCATTCCTCAACTATCCACTTAATTTCGCTACAATCCACAATGTTCTGTTGCATTTCATTCCTACAAGGAAGGCTTGAATCACTTCCAACCCATTAAGGACTGTCAATTTCATCACATCAAATGCCATTCCAGTCCATTCTCCAAGCTTGTAGTGCATTCCACAACACATTCCACCACCTTCCATTGCGTTCCATTCTGTGAAAAAAAGGTCCATTCCTTTACAATCCGAGGAGGAACTCTCTACTGCGTCACTTTACAGACGACTGCAGTGCATTTCAAAACATTGTTCTCCATTCCTGAGCATCTCACCGTGTTCTGTGGCGTCCCATTCAATCAAAGAGAGCTCCATTTGCGTCGAGACCATTCAGGATCTCTATACTGTGTCACGTTACATACGCTTGTACACAAAATCTACAAAATTGCACTTAACTCCACAAAATTCCACCACTTTCTAGAGCGTTCCATTCTTTTAAAGAAGGATCCGTTCATCTCGAAATGCATCTCTAACCCTCTACTGCATCACAGTGTACAATATTCCACTCCATTCCTCAACATTGTACTCTATTCCCCAATAATACAGCACATTCCTTTGCTTTACATTGTCAGAAAGGAGGCACCATTCGCTTCCAAACCGCACTGGAGACATTTGTTATGGCACATTACAGCCGATTCCACCCCAATGCACAACATTGCCCTCCATTCTGCAACATTCCACCACATTCTACCGCATTTCATTCATGAAAAGAAAGCTCCACTCTTTTTCCCAAAGAATCAGAAACTGTCTATTAAGTCACAATACAGCCCACTACACTCCATTCTCCAACTCTCCACTTCATTTCGCTACAATCCACAATGTTCTTTTGCATTCCATTCCTACAAAGAAGGCTCGATTCACTTCTAACCCATTAAGGACTATCTATTGCATCACATCAAATGCCATTCCATTCCATTCTCCAAGATTCTACTCCATTCCACAACATTTCACTACGTTCCATTGCATTACATTCTGTGAAAAAAAGCTCCATTCCTTTCCAGACCAATGAGGAACACCCTACTGCTTCACTTTACACATGATTCCAGTCAATTTCACAACATTGTACTCCATTCTTGAATATCTCACCGTGCTCTGTGGCGTTCCATTCAATCAAAGAGAGCTCCATTTGAGTCGAGACCACTCAGGAACTCTATACTGTGTCACATTACATGCGATTCTACACCAAATCTACGAAAATGCACTGAAGTTCACCAAATTCCACCACGTTCTATAGTGTTCTATCCTGTCAAAGATGGATCCATTCATGTCCAGTACAATCTCTAATTCTCTACTGCGTCACAGTGTACCCAGTTGCACTCCATTCCACAATATTTTACTCCATTCCCCAATATTCCAGCACATTCCTTTGCTTTACATTCTCACAAGGAGGCACCATTCTCATCAAAACCGCAGTGGAGACATTTATTATGTCACATTACAGCCGATGCCACTCCAATCCACAACATTGCCCTCCATTTCACGACATTCCAAACGTTCTATAGCGTTCATTCTGCAAAAGAAGGCTACAGTCTTTTCCCAAATAAATATAAACCGTCTACTAAAACACATTACAACCCATTGCACTCCATTCCTCAACGCTCCACTTCATTTCACTACATTCTAAAGTGTTCTTTTGTGTTCCGTTCCTACAAAGAAGTCACGTTTCACTTCCAACCAATTAAGGACTGTCCATTGCATCACATCAAATGCCATTCCATTCCATTCTCCAGGATTCTACTATATTCCACAACATTCCACCACGTTACATTGCATTCCATTCTGTGAAAAAAAGCTCCGTTCCTTCCAGACCAATGAGGAACACTCTACTGAATCACTGTACACTAGATTCCAGTCAATTTCGCAATATGGTACTCCATTCCTGAACATGTCACCGTGCTCTGTGGCATTCCATTAAATCAAATAGAGCTCCAGTTGCGTGGAAACCACTCAGGAACTCTATACAGTGTCACATTACATGCGATTCTACACAAAATATACAAGCTTGCACTTAACTCCACAAAAAACCAGCACGTTCTATAGCATTCCATTCTGTCAAAGAAGGATCCATTCACCTCCAAAACAATCTCTAACATTGTACTGCCTCACATTGTACCAATTCCACTCCATTCCACAACATATTACTCCATTCCCCAATATTCCAGCATATTCCTTTGCTTCACATTGTCGCCAAGGAGGCACCATTCGCTTCCAAACCGCACTGGAGACATTTGTTATGGCACATTACAGCCGATTCCACCCCAATCCACAACATTGCCCTCCATTCTGCAACATTCCACCACGTTCTACCGCATTTCATTCTTGAAAAGAAAGCTCCACTCTTTTTCCCATAGAATCAGAAACTGTCTATTAAGTCACATAACAGCCCACTACACTCCATTCCCCAACTCTCCACTTCATTTCGCTACAATCCACAATGTTCTTTTGCATTCCTTTCCTACAAAGAAGGCCCGATTCATTTCCAACCCATTAAGGACTGTCTATTGCATTACATCAAATGCCATTCCAGTCCATTCTCCAAGATTCTACTCTATTTCACAACATTCCACCACGTTCCATTGACTTCCATTCTGTGAAAAAAAATCTCCATTCCTTTCCAAACAGATGAGGAACACTCTACTGCATGACTTTACACACGATTCAAGTCCATTTCCCAACAATCTACTCCATTCCTGAACACCTCACGTGTTCTTTGGCGTTCCAGTCAATCAAAGAGATCTCCATTTGCGTTGAAACCACTCAGGAATTCTATACTGTGTCACTTTACATGCGCTTCTACACCAAATCTACAAAACTGCACTTAACTCCACAAAATTCCACCACGTAGAATAGCGTTCTATTCTCTCAAGGATGGATCCATTCATTTCCAAAGCAATCTCTAACTCTCTACTGCATCACAGTGTGCCCCATTTCACTCCACTCCACAACATTTTATTCCATTCCCCAATATTCCAGCACATTCCTTTGCTTTCCGTTCTCACAAGGTGGCATAATTCTCTTCCAAACCGCACTGGGGATTTTTATAATGTCACATTACAGCCGATTCCACTCAAACTCACAACATTGCCCTCCATTCCACGATATTCCACCACGTTCTTTTGAGTGTCATTCTGAAAAAGAAGGCTCCACACTTTTCCAAAGATTCAGAAACCGTCTCTTAAGTCACGTTACACCCAATTACACTCCATTCCTGAACTCTCCACTTCATTTCGGTACAATCCACAATGTTCTTTTGCGTTCCATTCCTACAAAGAAGGCTCGATTCACTTCCAACCCTTTAAGGGCTGTCTATTGCATCACATCAAATGCCATTCCAGTCCATTCTCCAAGATTCTACTCCATTCCACAACATCCCACCACGTTCCATGGCATTCCATTCTGTGAAAAAAAGCTCCATTCCTTTCCAAACCGATGACGAACACTCTTCTGCTTCAGTTTACATTTGATTCCAGTCCATTTCACCAACACTGTACTACATTCCTGATCATATCACCGTGTTCTGTGGCGTTCCGTTCAATCAAAGAGCCCTCCATTTGCGTCGAGACCACTCCGGAACTCTATACTGTGTCACATTACATGTGCTTCACCACCAAATCCACAAAATTGCACTTAACTCCACGAAATTACACCACGTTCTAGAGCGTTCCATTCTGTCAAAGGAGTATCCATTCATCTCCAAAAAAATCTCTAACTCTCTACTGTGTCACAGTTTGCCCCATTCCACTCCATTCCACAACGTTTTCCTCCATTCCCCAATATTCCAGCACATTCCGTTGCTTTACATTCTCGCATGGAGGCACCATTTTCATCCAAACCGCACTGGAGACGTTTATTATGTCACATTACAGCCGATTCCACTAAAATTCACAACTTTGCCCTCCATTCCACGACATTCCATTGCGTTCCATCGCGTTGCATTCTGCAATAGAAGGCTCCACTCTTTTACCAAAGAATCAGAAGCCGTCTGTTAAGTCACATTACACCCCATTAGACTCCATTCCTGAGCTCTCCAGTTCATTTCGCTCCAATCCACAATATTCCCTTGCATTCCATTCCTACAAAGAAGGCTCGATTCACTGCCAACCCATTAAGGACTGTCGATTGTATCACATCAAATGCCATTCCAGTCCATTCTCCAAGATTCTACACCATTCCACATCATTCCACCACTTTCCATTGCATTCCAATCTGTGATAAAAAATCTCCATTCCTTTCCAACCGATGAGGAACACTCTGCTGCTTCCCTTTACACACGATTCCAGTCCATTTCACAACACTGTACTCTATTCCTGAACATCTCACCGTGTTCTGTGGCGTTCCGTTCAATCAAAGAGAGCTCCATTTGCGTCGAAACCACTCAGCCACTCTATAGTGTGTCACATTACATACGCTTCTACACCATATCTACAAAATTGCACTTAACTCCACAAAATTCCACCACGTTCTACAGCGTTCCTTTCTGTCAAAGAAGGATCCATTCATCTTCAAAACAATCTCTAACACTCTCCTGCATCACAGTGTATCCCATTCTACTCCATCCCACAACATTTTACTTCATTCCCCAATATTTCAGCACAATACTTTGCTTTGCATTCTCGCAAAGTAGGCACCATTCGCTTCCAAACTGCGCAGGAAACATTCATCATGTCACATTGCAGCCGATTCCGCTCCATGCCAGAGCATTGCCCTCCATTCCACTACATTCTCCCATGTTCTGTTCCGTTCCATTCTTCCAAAGAATGCACAGTTTGTTTCCAAACAATTGAGGAACTTTATATTGTGTCACTTCACATGCCACTCCTCTCCATTCCACAATATTCTACTCCATTACCCAACATTCCAGCAAGTACTACTGAGTTGCATTGTGACAAGGTGGGCACCATTCTTCTCCAAACAACCCAGGAACTCGCTGTTGTGTCACATTCCACCACGTTCCACTTAAAACCACAGCATGGTTGCAAATGGGCAACATTCTGCTACATTCCATTGCTTTCCGTTACGTAAAAGAAGGCCCCATAGCTTCCAAACCATTCAAAAAGAGCCTATTGCATCAGTTCACATGGCGATCCACAAGATTTCTCAAGGTTCTACTGTATTCCAAACATTCCACAGTGTTCCGTTGCACTCCATTGTTACAAACAGTGCACCGTTCTGTAAAAAACTCTCAGGAATCCTGTATTGCATCACATTACACCCTATTACACTCCATTTCACAAACTTCCACTCTATTCCGCAACATTCCAGAACGTTCTGTTACATTCGGTTCCATCAAGCAAGGCTGCATTCTCTTCCAATTCACTCCAGAACCCTTTATTGCCTCACATTACAACCGATTACCCTCCATTCCACAACATTGCACTACATCCCACAACACACCACCATATTCTATCACGTTCCATTCTGCAAAAGAAAGCTCTACTCTTTTCCCAAAGAATCAGAAAACGTCTAATGAGTCACATTACACCCCACTACACACCATTCCACAACTCTCCACTTCATTTCGCAACATTCCACATTGTTCTTTTGCATTCCATTCCTACAAAGAAGGCTCGATTCACTTCAAACCCATTAAGGACTGTCCATTGCATCACATCAAATGCCATTCCACTACATTTTCCAAGTTCTACTCCATTCCACAACATTCCACCACGTTCCATTGCCTTCCATTCTGTGAGAGAAAGCTCCATTCCTTTCCAAACCGATGAGGAACACTCTACTGCATCACTTTACACACGATTCCAGTGCATTTCACATTGCTCTCCATTCCTGAACATCTCACCATTTGCTTCCATACCACTCTGGGACCTTTATTACGTCACATTTCAGCCGATTCCACTCTATTCCTCCTCATTGCCCTCAATTCTGCAACATTCCACCACATTCTCTTACATTTCGTTCAAAGAAGGCTCGATTCGTTTCCAGAACAATCAGGAACACTCTACTAAGTCACATTACAGACGATTCCAGTACATTTCAGAACATTGCACTTCATTCCGGGATATCTCACCATGTTCTGTGGCATTCCATTCCATCAAAGAGCTCCATTTTCTTCCAGAAAACTAACTAACTCTATATTGTGCCTCACATCATGCGGTTCTACACCAATCTACAAAATTGCACATAACTCCAGAAAATTTCACCGTGTTCTATAGCGTTCCATTCTGTCAGGAAGGATCCATTCATTTCCGAAACAATCTGTCACCCTCCATTGCATCACATTGCACGCCATTCCACTCCATTCCACAACATTTTACTCCATTCCCCAATATTCCAGCACATTCATTTGCTTTACATTCTCTCAAAGCGGGCACCATTCGATTCCAATCCAGTCTGGAGACCTTTATTATGTCACATTACAGTGGCTTTCACTCCATTCCACAACATTGCCCTCCATTCCACAACATTTCATCACGTTCTATTGCATTCTATTCTGTCAAATAAGGCTCAATTCCTTACCAAAACAATCAGGAACACTGTACTGAGTCACATTACAGACGATTCCCGTCTATTTAAGAACATTGCATTTTCTGAACATCTCAATATGTTCTGTGGCATTACATTCCATTAAAGAGCGCTCCATTTTCTGACAGACCACGGAGGAACTCAATATTGTGTCACAATGCAAACGAATCTACACCAATCTGCAAAACTGCACTTATCTGCACAAAATTACACCACGTTCTGTTGCGTTCCATTCTGTCAAAGAATGTTCCATTTGCTTCCAAAGAATTCACGAACTTCATATTGTGTCACTTCACATGCCATTCCTGTCCATTCCACAAGATTCTACTCCATTCCCCAACACTCCAACAAGTTCTACTGAGTTCCATTGTGACACAGTAGGCACCATTCTAATCCAAACAACCCAGGAACTCTCTGTTGCATCACATTCCACCACGTTCCACTCAATAACACAGCATGGCACTCCATTGTGCAACATTCCGCCACATTCCATTGCATTCCATTATGTAAAAGAAAGCCCGATAGCTTCCAAACCATTCAGGAACAGCCATTTGCGTCAATTCACATGCCATTCCAAACAATTCCTCAAGATTCTACACCATACCAAACATTCCACTGCATTCTACTGCATTCCATTGTTACAAAGAGGGTACAGTTCTCTAAAAAACTCTCAAGAACCCGCTTTTGCATCACATTACACCCCATTACACTCAATTTCACAAGCTTCCACTCTATTCCACAACATTCCACCATGTTCTATTACGTTCGATCCCACCAAGCAATGCAGCATTCGCTTCTAAATCACTCCGGAACCGTTTATTGCACCACATTAAAACAGATTCAACTCCATTCCACAACATTGCACTCCATCCCACAACACTCCACCGTTTTCTACCGTGTCCATTCTTCAAAAGAAGCCTCCACTCTTTTCCCAAATATTCAGAAACCAGTCTATTGCGTCATATTTCACCACATTACACTTCATTCAACCACTCTCCACTTCATTTCGCAGCATTTCACAATGTTCTTTTGCCTACCACTCATCCAAAAGAGGCTCCATTCACTTCCAACCCATTTAGGACGGTCTATTGCATCACATCAAATGACACTGCAGTCCATTCTGCAAGATTCTACTTCATTCCAGAAAATTCCACGATGTTCCATTGCATTCCATTCTGACAAAATAGGCTCCTTTCCTTGCATATCAATGAGGAGCACTCTACTGCGTCACTTTACACACGATTCCAGTCCATTTCACAACATTGTATTCCATTCCTGAACATCTATCCATGTTCTGTGGCGGTCCGTTACATCAAAGAGAGCTCCATTCTTTCCAGACCACTCAAGAACTGTATATTGTGAAACAGTACAAGCGATTCTACAAAAATATACGAATTTGAACTTACCTCCACAAAAGTTCACCAAGCTCTGTACCATTCCCTTCTGTCAAAGAAGGATCCATTCATTTCCAAAACAATTTGTACAACTCTATTGGATCACATTACTCTCCTTTCCACTCCATTCCACAACATTTCACCCTATTCCAAATATTCCAGCCACTTTCATTTGCTATACATTCGATGAAAGTAGACACCATTACGTTCTTTAGCACTCTGAAGACCTTTATAATGTCACATCACAGCCGATTCCAATCCATCCCACATTTCTCTCCATTCCAAAGCATTCCACCATGTTCTATTCCGATCCATTCTGCCAAAAAATGCTCCATTTGCTTCCAAACAATTCACGAACTGCCTATTTTGTCACTTCACATGACATTCCCCTCCATTCCACAATGATCGAATCCATTCCCCAACATTCCAAGCAAGTTCTACTGAGTTCCACTGTGATAAACTAGGCACCATTCTTATCCATACAACCCAGGAAGTCTCTGCTGCGTCATATTACACCACGTTCCACTCAATACCACAGAATTGCACTCCATTGTGCAACATTCCACCTTACTCGTTTGCATTCCATTCTGTAAAAGAAGCCCCCTTTGCTTTCAAACCGTACAGTAACAGCCTATTGCGTCAATTCACACCCCATTTCACACGATTCCACAAGATTGTTCTCCAGTCCATTCATTCCACTATGTTCATTTGCATTTCATTGTGACAAAAAGCACCAATGTCTACAAAATTCGCAAAAATGCTCTATTGAATCACATTATAACCAATTACACTCCAGTTCACAAACTTCCACTCTATTTTGCAACATTCCGCCGCTTTCTATTATGTTCCATTACGCCAAGCAAGGCTGCATTCACTTCCACATCACTCTGGAAACCTTTTCTGCATCACTAACTCTAACTGAAATGCTCTCAGCACCAAAATCTTTCCCATACACCAAACCCTAAACCGGCCCATGAGTTTTGTAACAGAACAGTACCATGAATATCAACATCTCTACGTCCCTCATATCACACTGCAACACTGTATTTCAATCTCACTATCGAACTCACATCAGAGTGGTAATCCACATGTAACAGTTACCCTATCGGGCTCTTACAACACAACAAACCCCTAACCATAACCCTAGAACTGTACCGTGCATCTGACACTTCATGTACAACATTGACTTCATTCACAGCTCACTGTAAACCTGTCGATCATACTCATGCTCATTCTCACATCAGAGACAGGATCTTACTGTAAACGCATTTCTACCCTGCCCATACACATTACCAAACACTTAACCTTATCCCTAGCCAGGGACTAGCACCAGACCCCTCACATCATTTTATTTTCTGCCCCACCAAATGCTAACCTGAGACAAAATTTCGCACTCACCCTCACATCACAGCAGACTGCAAACTCTAACAGAAACACTAGCGGTGCCATAATCTTTTATCAACACCGAATTCTAACCATAACCCTGACTGTTAGAACAGACCGTACCATGGATATTGATGTAACTCATGTCTCACTGTTCACTGTAATTCAATCTCACAGTCACTCCGACATCAGAACCGAATACTAAATGTAACCATAACACTTTTCTGGGTGTGCACTATTTCAAACACCTAATCCTAAACCTAGTCCGGGACCCTGGAGCTGAAATCTCGTCATAAACTTCAACATCAGCCACAGCTCATCATAAACCTGTCTCTCAATATCGCCCTCTTCCTCACATCAGGGCCACATACTCACTGTAACTGTAGTACCAGGCGGCCCGTACCCATTACCGAACAAGCCACCCTAAACATAGCACTGTCTCATGCTCTGGACTCCTAACCTACATTTTAGTGTTAGCGCAAGTAATCATAAACCTGAGGTATAATCTAGTACTCACCCTCCCATCACAGCCAGACCGTAACTCTACCCTAAACCGTATTAGCCCTGTAAACCTACCCACACAATGAAACCTAACCCTAACCTTGACACTTGGAACCAACCGTAGTATGGATTTAGACGTCACCCATGTCTCACTGTTACACTGTAGTTCAATCTCACTGTCGCCCTCCCAGCAAAACCAAATCAGAAATGTAACCAATACCGTATACTGGCCGTAGAACTTAGCGAACACATAACCCAACCCTAGATCTTGCCCATGAACATGAACACTCATGGTCAACATTGACATCACCCACAGATCACAGTAAACCTGTCGCTCAGTGTCACTCTCATACTCATATCAGAGCCAGATCTTCAGTGTTAACATAGTGCCATCCTTCCCATACATATTAACGAACATTTCACACTAACCCTAGCACTTGCACAGCACCAGACACTTCACATCACTTTATTTTCAGAACCAACAAATCCTTATACTGAGACAAAATCTCGTATTTACCCTCAATTCAGAGCCGGACTCTGTCTCTAACCAAAACCCTTTTGGTCTCATACACCTTCATATACACTGAACCTTATCCCTAACCCTGACTTATTGAACAGAGCAGTACCACGAATATTGATATTACTCATGACTTACTGCAATACAGTAATTTAATATCACTGTCCAACTCACATGAGAGCCATATCCCATTTGAAACCGTAACACTATCCTGCCCATACAACATATCGAACTTCTAACCCTAACCCTAGCACTGTACCCTGCACCTGACAGTTTATGGTCAACAATGTCATCATCCACAGCTCACCATAAACCTGTCGATCATACTCAACACTCATTGTCAGATCAGAGCCAGATCCTTACTGTAAACATAGAACTATCCTGCCCTTACACATTTCCGAACACTTAACACTAAACCTAGCTCAGCACTAGCACCAGACCTGTCACATCATTTTTATTTACAGTCTCACCAAATGCTTAACCTGAGCCACTCACCATCACATCACAGCAGGATTCAAAGTCTAACTGAATCCTTTTCAGCGCCATGATCCCTCCCAAACACTGAACTCTCAGCATAGCCCTGACTCTTGGAACATACCAGACCATGGATATCGACGTCACCCATGTCTCACTGTAACAATGTAATTCAATCTCACTTTCAGCCTCACAACAGAACCGAGAACTAAATGTATTCATAACCCTTTCTACACGTACACCTTTTCAAACCCATAAAACTAACCCTAGACAATGCCCCTGCACCTAAAACCTCATGATAAACTTCTACATCAGCCACAGCTTATCATAAACCTGTCTCTCACAATCGACCCCTACCTCATATCAGGGCCACATCCTCACTGTAACTGTAGTACTAGATGGCACATACGCATTTCCAAACACTTGACCCTTACCCTAACACTGTCCCATGCTCTGAACTCCTCACCTTAATTTTAGTATTAGCCTCCCAAATCCTAAATCTCTGGCATATTCACGCAATCCCGCTCACATCATAGCCAGACCCTAACTCTACCCAAAATCGTATTAGCTCCATAAACCCTCCCAAACACCTAACCCTAATCCTAGCCCTGACACATAGAATGTTCCCTAACATCGATATCGTTACCACCCCTTTCTCTCTGCAATACAATAGTTCAATCTCACTGTCACACTCACATCACACCCGAAACTGAAATATAACCATAACCGTACACTTGCAGTACAAGTTAACGGACACATAACCCTAGCACTAGCTCTCACGTGTAGTCCTGAACCCTCATGGTGAACATTGACATCACCCACAGCTCACCTTAAACCAGTCGCTCAATGTCGCACTCATCTTCACATCAGAGGCAGACCCTTAGCTTAAACACAGCGCTATCGTGCCTGCACATAATTATGAACACTTAACCCAAACCCTAGCCCGTGCCACAGCACCAGACCCTTCACATCGTTTTATTTTCAGTCCCACAAGATCCTTATACTGAGACACAATCTTGTACTCACCCTCCCATCAGAACTGTAACCTAACTCTAAAACTCTATTTGCGCCATACACCTTCCCAAACCCCAAACCCTAAACAAAACCCTGACTTTTTGAACAGACCAGGACCATTAAATCGACTTCCCTCACGTTTCACAGTTCCACTGCAATTCAGTCTCGCTGCCGTACTCACATCAGAGCCAAATCCCATACATAAACATATCCCTTACCTGCCCATACAACTTTCCGAATGCGTAGCTCTAACCCTAGCAATGTTTCCTGCAACTGACCCTTCATGGTCAACGTCGACTTCACCCACAGCTCTCCATTAAACCATCGATCAAACTCACACTCATCCTCACATCAGAGCCAGATCCTTACTCTAAACATAGTGTTATCCTTCCCTTGCACATTACCGATCACTTATCCCAACCCTTGCCCTGGCTCAAGCACCAGACCCAGCACATCATTTTGTAGTCAACCAAACCAGATGCTTTACCTGAGAAATAATCTTGTGCTCACACTCACATCACAGTCGGAAGCAAACTCTAACTGAACCACGGTCTACCCTGCACAATTTCACAAAAAATGAACCCTAACCCAGGCCCAGACACTTGGAAAAAGACTCTACCATGAATATCGATGTCACCAATTTCTCACTGAGACACTGTAATTCAATATTGCTTTTGCCCTCACATAAGAGCCAAATCCTAAATGTAACTATAACTGTATCGAGGCCGTACAGCTTACCGAACCTCTAACTTTAACCCGATCCCTCGCCTGTTGACATGATCACTCATGGTCAACATTGGCATCACCCACAGCTCATCATAAACCTTTCTCTCTATCTCGCCATCATCCTCACATCAGAACAAGTTTCTTATTGTAAACACAGTGCTGTCCTACTCATACAAATTACCGAACTCTTAACCCTAACCCTAGCCCTGGAAACTGCTTTGTCCACACACCGTAATTTTATGGTCTGCCCCAATTAATCCAAATTACGAGACACAGTCTTGCAGTCACCCTCACATCACACCAAGACACTAACTCTAAACAAAACCATACCAGCCCCATAAACTTACCAAAACACTGAAATCTAACACTGGCCCTGACAATTAGAACAAAGCCTACCATGGATATTGGCCTCACCCATATCCCACTGCAAGACTGTAGTTCAATCTCACTGTCACCCAAACATCAGACCCGAATCTGAAATTTAAGCATAACTCTATGCTGTTCGTACAACTTAACGAACCCCAAACCCAATCTTAGCTCTTGCCTATGACCTGAACATCACTGTCAACATTGGCATCACCCACAGCTCACCGTTAACCTGTCACTCAATGTCACACTTATCCTCACATCAGAAACAGATCCTTAATGTAAACCTAGCACTATTGTGCCCGTACATATTAAAGAACACTTCACCCAAACCCTAGCCCTTCCCACAGCTGAAGACCCTTCACATCATTTTATTTTCAGACCCACCAAATTCTTATACTGAGACACAATTTCGCACTCCCCCTCACATCACAGGCAGAGCTTAACTCTAACTGAAACCCTATCAGCCGCATACCCCTTCCCAAATACCGAACCCTAACACTAGCCATGATTTTTGAAACAGAACAGTGCCATGATTATCAGCATGACTCATATCTCACTGTAACACTGTAATTTAATCTCACTGTCGAACTCACATCAGAGTGGAATCCCATATATAACCCTAATCGTATCCTGCCCATACACCTTACAGAACTCCTTTTACTATCTCTAGCACTGGAGTCTGCGCCTCACCCTTCAAGTTCAACGTCATCGATATCACTCACAGCTCTCCATAAACCTGTCAATCCAACTCACCCTCATCCTCACATCAGAGCCAGAAAGTTACTGTAAACATATCATTATCCTTCCCTTCCACATTACCAAACACTTATCTCTAACCCTAGACCTGGCCGTAGCACCGGAACCCTCACATCATTTTATTGTCAACACCACCAGATACTTCACCTGAGACACAATCTCTCACTCACCCTCACATCACAGCCAGATGCAAACTCTAACCACATCCCAGTCAGCCCTGTACACTTTCACAGACACTGAACCCTTACCCAGGCCCTGATTCTTGGAAGAGGCAGCTACCATGAATAGCCACATCACCCATTTCTCACTGTGACACTGTAATTCAATATCACTGTGGCCCTCACATCAGAGCCAGATCCTAAATGTTACTCTAAACCTTTCTAGCCATACTGCTTACCCATACTGTAACTCTAACCCGAGCCTCGCCTGTTGACATACTCACTCATGGTCAATAATGGCATCATCCAGAGCTCACCAGAAACCTTTCTGTCAGTCTTGCCTTCATCCTCACATCAGAACAAGATCCTTACTGTAAACGCAGTGCTATCCTACTCATGCACATTACTGAACACTTTACTGTAACCCTATCCCTGGAACCTGCATTGTCCACACACCACCATATTTTGGTCTGCCCCACCAAATCCAAATACCAAGACACAATCTTGCACTCATACCCATATCAAACCAGGACACTAACTCTAACTGAAACCCTTTCAGACCCATAAACCTACCCAAACACCAAAAGCTAAAACAACAGCTGACACTTAGAACAGACCCTACCCTGGATATTGGCTTCACCCATGTCTCACTGCAATACTGTAGATCAATCTCACTGTCGCCCTCACATCAGACCCGAATCCAAAATGTAGCCATAATTCCATCCTCTCCATACAACTTAGTGAACCCCTACAGCATTCCCACCAGTTGCCCAAGGACCTGACATTCACTGTCAACATTGGCATCACCCACAGCTCACCGTTAACCTGTCGCTCAATGTCTCACTCATCCTCACATCAGAGCCATATCCTTAGTGTAAACATAGCACTATCATGCTCATACATATTATCGAACACATAAGCCAAACCCTAGCACTTGCCACAGCACCAGCCCTTCACATCATTTTATTTTCCTCCCCAAGAAATGCTTAATATGAGCCACTATCTCGCACTCACCCTCACATCACATCAGGTTGTAATCTCTAACCAAAACCCTAACAGCACCGTAAAGCTTCCAAAACGCTGAACACTAACCATAGCCTTGAGACTCGGAACAGACCCTACCAAGTATACTGACGTCACCCATGTCTCACTGAAACACGGTATTCATTCTCACTGTCACCCTCACATCAAAATTGAATGATAAGTGTACCCATAAACCTTTCTTATCCGTAAACCTTTTCGAACCACTAAACCAAACCTAACCCTGGACCTGGCCCCTGGACATGAAACCTCGTAGTAAATTTCGACATCAGCCACAGCTTATTACAAACCACTCTCTCAATACCACCCTGTCTCTAACATCAGGACCACATCCCCACTCTAACCATAGTACTAGATGGCCCATACAAATTACCGAACACTTAACCATACCCTAGCACTGCTCAATGCTCTAAACTCCTCTCCTTCATTTTAGTGTCAGACCACCAAATCCTAAACCTGAGGCATAAACTCGCACACACCTTCACATCACAGCTCGACACTAACTCAACCCAAAACTGTATCAGCCCCATAAACCTACCCCAAAACCGAAACCTAACCCTTTCCCTGACACTTAGAACAGGCCACACCATGGACATCAACGTCCGCCATGACTCCATGTAACACTGTAGTTCAATCTCGCAGTCGTCTTTACATCAGAACCAAATCCAAAATACAACCATAATCTTATTCTGGCCATATAGCTTTACAAACACCTAAACATAACTCCAGATCTTGCCGGTGCACCTGAACCCTCATGGTCAACATTGACATCACCATCAGCTCACCGTACACCTGTTGTTCTGTGTCGCACTCATCCTCACATCAGAGACAGATCCTTAGTGTAAACACAGTGATATCATGCCCATATATATTATCAAACACTTAACCCTAACCCTAGGCCTTGCCACAGCACCAGACTCTTCACATCATTTTATTTTCAGCCCCACCACATCCTTATACTGAGACAAAATCTCGCATTCACCCTCACACCAGAGCCAGACCGTAACTCTAAACAAAACACTGTTAGCATCATATACGTTCCCAAACACCAAACCCTAAGCCCAGCCCGGACTTTTCTAACAAACTAGTACCATGAATATCAATATCACTGATGTCTCACTGTAACACTCTAATTCTATCTCACTGTCGAACTCACATCAGAGCTGAATCCCTTATGAATCCATACCCCTATCCTGCCTGTGCAACTTACCGAATCCATAACCGTATCCCAAGGACAGTACCATGCATCTGACAGTACATGGTCAACATTGACAACATCCACAGCTCACCGCAAACCTCTCGATCATACTCAAACTCATCCTCACATAAGAGCCAGATTCTTATTATAATCGTAGCACTATCCTGTCTGTACACATTACCAAACACTTATCCCCAGCCCTGACACTAGCAAGAGACCTATCACATCATTTTATTTTCAGCCCCACCAAATGCTTAACCTGAGCCAAATCTTGCACTCACACTCACATCACAGCCAGACCATAACTCTACCCAAAACTGGGCTAGGCCCGTAAATCTACCCAAACACTAAACCCTTTCCGTTGGCCTGACACTAAGAACAGATCCCACCATGGATATCGACGACACCGATGACTCACAGTAACCCTGTAGTTCAATCTCACTGTCGCCGACACATCAGACCCAAATGCGAAATGTAATCATAACTGAATACTGGCCATACCACTTAGCGAACACCTAACCCTAACCCTAGCTCTCGACCATGCACTTGAACCCTCATGGTCAATATTGGCATCACCCACAGATCACTGTAAACCTGTCGATCAAACTCCCCCTCATCCTCACATCAGAGTCAGATTCTTATGGTAAATGTAGTGCTATACTTGCCATACACATTACGAACGCTTAACAATATCCGTAGCCCATGGTCTAGCATCAGACCCCTCACATCACTTTATTTTTGGCCAAGCAAATGCTTAACCTGAGCCACAACTCGCACACACCCTCACATCACAGCAGGATGCAAAGTCGAAATAAATTCCTATCAACTCCGTAATCCTTCCCAAACACCGAAATCTAACCATAGCCCTGACTCTTGGTAATGATCCTACAATGAATAATGACATCACCCTTGTCTAACTGCAACACTGTAATTAAATCACACTGTTACCCTCATATTAGAATAGGATCCTGAACAAAACCATAACCCTTTCCTAGACTTACACCTTTTCAAACTCCTAAATTTAACACTAGACCTGGTCTGTGGACCTCAAACCTCACAATAAACATCAACATCAGCCACCGCTTATCATAAACCAGTCGCTCAATATCTCCCTCTCCCTCAAATCAGGGCCACATCCTCAGTGCTACTGTACTGCTAGACAGCCCATACTCATTATCGAACACTTAACCGTAACCCTAGCACTGCCCCATGCTCTGGAGTCCTCACTTTTATTTTAGTATCAGCCCACCAAATCTTAACCTGAGCCATAATCTCGAAGTCACCCTCACATCACAGCCAGACCCTAACTCTACCCAAAACCGTATCGGCCCTGTAAAACTACGCAAACACCGAAACCTAACACTAACCCTGTCACTTAGAACAGACCCTAACATGGATATCGACATCACCCATGTCTCACTGTAACATGGCAGTTCAATTTCGCTGCTGCCCTCACATCAGACCCGAATCTGAGATGTAATCATAATCCTATACTGGCCGTAAAGCTTAACAAACACTTAACCCTAACCCTAGCTCTCACCCATGGACATGAACCCTCCTGGTCAACATTGACATCACCCACAGCTCACCATAAACCTTTCACTCAATGTCACACTCATCCTCACATCAGTGCCGGATCCTTATTGTAAACATTGCGCTATTGTGCCCGTACATATTAATGAACAGTTAAAATCTAACCCTAGCTCTTGCTATAGGACTAGACCCTTCACATTATTTTATTTTCAAACTCACCTAGTCGTTATACTGAGACAAAATCTCGTATTCACCCTCGCATTAGAGCCAGACCATAATTCTAACCAAAACCCAATAAGCCCATTACACTTTCAAAAACATGGAACCGTAACCCTAGCACTGAATTTTGGAAAAGACCAGTACCATGAATATTGACATCCCTCATGTCTCACTGTAACATTGCAATTCAATCTCACTGTCAAACTCACATCAGAGCGAAAGCCAATATGTAAACATAAGTATATGTAACCATAACCGTATTCCTGCCCATGCAACTTACTGAACACTTAACACTAACCCTACCACTGTACCCTACATCTGATACTACATGGTCAACATTGACATCATCCAAGGCTCACCGTAATCCTGTTGATCATACTCACCCTCATCCTCACAACAGAGCCAGATAATTACTGTGAACGTCGCGCTGTCCTACCCATACACATTACCGAACACTTAACTCTAACCCAAGCCCTGGCACTAGCACCAGACCTGTCACATCATTTGATTTTCAGCCCCACCAAATAATAAACCTGTGCGACAATCTTGCACTCACCCTCACTTCACAGCAGGATGCAAACTCTAATCGAAACTGTATCCGCACTGTAAACCTTTCCAAACACCGAACTCTATAAATGGTCCTGACTCTTGGAACAGACACTTCAATGGACATCCAGGTCACCCATGTCTCACTGTGACACTCTAATTCAATTTTACGGTCACCCTCACATCAGAACCGAAATCTAAATGTATCAATAACCCTTCCCAACCTGTACACCATATCGAGACACTAAACCTAAACCTTGACTTGGACCGTGGACATGCAACCTCACGATAAACTTCGACAACAGCCATAGCTTATCATAAACCTGTCCCTCAATATCGCCTTCTCCCACACATCAGGGCCACATCTTCACAGTTACTGTATTGCCAGATGGCCTGTACCCATTACTGAACACTTAACATGATCCCTAGCACTGTCCCATGCTCTAGACTCCTCACCTTCATTTTAGCATCAGCCCACCAATTCTCATCCTGATGCTTAAACTCGCACTCACCCTGACATCACAGCCAGAACCTACCTCTACCAAAAACTGTAACACCCCCATAATGTACCGAAACACCAAACCCTAAACCTAGCCCTGACCTGTCACATTGAACAGAACCTATCATGAATATCGACGTCATCCATGTCAAACTGTAACACTGTAGTTCAATCTCGCTGTATCCCTCACAACCCGCCCGAATCCAAAATGTAATCATACAACTTAACTGATACCTAATGCCAACCCTAGCTCTCACTTGTGAACCTGAACCCTCGTGGTCAACATTGGCATAACCCACAGATCACTGTAAAATTGTCACTCAATGTCACACTCATCCTCACGTCAGAGCCAGATCCTTATTGTTAACATCGAGCTATTGTGCCAGTGCATATTAACGAATGCTTAACCCTAATCCTAGCTCTTACCTCTGCACTGGAACCTTAACATCATTCATTTTATTTTCAGTCCCAACAAATCTTTATAGTGAGAGAAAATCTCGCATTCACCCTGGCATCAGAGTCGGATCCCTAACCATAACAAAAACCCTATTACACCTGTACACCTTCTCAAACACCGTACCCTATCCCTAGCCCTGACATTTGGAAAAGACCAGTACCATGAATGTAAACATCCCTCCTGACTCACTGAAACACTGTAATTCTACCTCACTGTTGAACTCGGATCAAGCCAAATCCCATAAGTAATCATAACCCTATTCGGCCCATACAACTTACCGAAACCCTAACCCTAACTCTAACACTGGACCCTGTATCTGACACTTCATGAACAACATTGACATCATTCACATCTCGCCGGAAACCTGTTGATCATACCCCACCTCATCCTCACATCAGAGCCAGAGCTTTACTGTAAATGTAGCTCTATCCTGCCTTTACACATTTCTGAACACTTAACCCAATCTCTAGCTCTGGCTCTAGAACCAGTCCTGTCAAATCATTTTCTCTACAGAACCACCAACGGCTAAAACTGAACCACAAACTCGCAGTCACCCTCACGTCATGGCAGGATGAAACTCTCACCAAAACACTATCAGCACCGTAAGCCTTTCCAAACAGTGCACTCTTACCACAGCCCTGAGTCTTAGGACATACCCTAGCAGGGATATCGATGTAACCCATGTCTCACTCTTACGCTGTAAATCAAACTCACTATCACCCTCACATCAAAGCTGAGTACTAAATGTAAACTTAAACCTTTTCTGGCCTTACATGTTTTTGATCCCCTAAACCTAACCCTAGAGCTGGCTCCTGGACCTGAAACCTCACGAAAAACTTTGTGATCGGATACAGCTTATCATAAACCTGTCTCTCAATATCGCCCTCTTCGACACATCAGGTCCACATCCTCACTGTAACCATAGCCAAATATGGTCCGAACCCATTACCGAAACCTTAACCCTAACCCTAGCACTGTGCCAGGCTCTGGACTCCTCACCTTCATTTTAGTGTCAGCCCACCAAATCCTAAACCTCAGGCAAAATCTCGCACTCACACATCACAGCCATACCCTAAAATCTAAGCAAAATCGTATCAGCCCTGTAAACCTGAAAAACAACGAACACTAACCCTAGTACTAACACTTAGAACAGACCCTACCATGGATATGGATGTCAACCATGTTTCACTGTAACACTGTAGTTCAATATCACTGTTCCCTCACATCAGACCCGAATTTGAAATGTATCCATAACCGTATACTGGCCGTACAACTTAACGAGCACCTAACCCTAAACCCAGCTCTCGCCTGTGGTCCTGAACCCTCACGGTCAACACTGACATTACCCACAGCTCGCCATAAACCTGTCGCTCAATGTCGCACTCATCCGCACATCAGAGACAGATCCTTAGTGTTAACATAGTGTTATCGTCCCTGTACATATTAACAAACACTTATCTCTAAACCTAACTCTTGCTGCAGCGCCAGACCCCAAAGACATTTTATTTATAGCCCCACCTAATCCTTACTGAGACAAAATCTGACATTCACCCGCAAATCAGAGCCGGACACTAACTCTAACCAAAACCCTATTAGACCCACACACCTTCCCAAGCACCAAACCCTATCCATAGCCCTGACTTTTGGAAAAGACCAGTACCATGAATATCGACATCCTCTAAATGAAACCCTATCAGTGCCATAAACCTTCATAAACACCGAACTCTAAGCAAAAGCTTGAGTCATGGAATAGACCCAACCATTGATATCGACGTCACCCTTGTCTCACTGTAGCACTGTAATTCAATCTCACTGTCAACCTGACATCAGAATTGAATTCTAAATGTAACCATAACCCTTTCGTAGCATTATATCTTTTCGAATTCCTAAATTTAACACTAGACGTGGCCTGGGGACTTCAAACCTCATGATAAACATCAACATCACCCACAGCTTATTATAAACCAGTCGCTCAATATCTCCCTGTCCCTCAAATCAGGGCCACATTCTCACTGCTACTGTATTGCTAGATGGCCCATACGCATTAAGAACACTTAGCCGTAACCCTAGCACTGTCCCATGCTCTGGAGTCCTCACCTTCATTTTAATATCAGCCCACCAAATCTTAACCTGAGGCATAATCTCGCAGTCACCCTCACATCACCGCCAGACCCTAACTCTAACCAAAACCGTATCGGCCCCTTAAAACAACGCAAACACCAAACCCTGACACTAGCCCTGTCACTTAGAACAGACCCTAACATGGATATCGACTTCACCCATGTCTCACTGTAACATGGTAGTTCAATATCGCCGTTGCCCTCATATAAGACCCGAATCTGACATGTAACCATAACCCTATACTGGTCGTAGAACTTAACAAACACGTAAGCCTATCTCTCGCTCTCACCCACGGACATGAACACAAATGGTCAACATTGACATCACCCACAGCTCACCATAAACCTTTCACTCAATGTCGCACTCATCCTCACATCAGAGCCGGATCCTTAGTGTAAACATTGCACTATTGTGCCCGTACATATTAATGAACATTTAACCCTAACCCTAGCTCTTGCCATAGCACCGGAACCTTCACATTATTTTATTTTCAGACTCACCTAGACCTTATACTGAGACAAAATCTCGTATTCACCCTTGCATTAGAGCCAGACCTTAACTGTAACCAAACCCAATTAGCCCCATACAGTTTCACAAACACAGAACTGTAAACCTAGCCCTGAGTTTTGGAAAAGACCAGTACCATGAATATCGACATCCCTCATGTCTCACTATAACATTGTAATTCAATATGACAGTCACACTCACATCAGAGCCAAAGCCAATATGTAACCATAACTATATGTAACCATAACCGTACTCCTGCCGATGCAACTTACCGAACTCCTAGCACTAACCCTCGCACTGTACCCTACATCTGACACTTCATGGTCAACAGTGACATCATCCACAGCTCACCGTAAACCTGTCGATCATACTCACCCTCATCCTCACATCAGAGTCAGATCCTTACTGTAAACGTAGAACTATCCTGCCCATACACATTGCCGAACACTTAACCCTAACCCAAGCACTGGCACTAGCACCAGACCTGTCACATCAGTTGATTATCAGCCCCACAAAATAATAAACCTGAGCGACAATCTCGCACTCACCCTCACATCACAGCAGAATGGTAACTCTAACCGAAACTCTATCAGCGCTGTAAACCTTCCCAAACACCGAACACTAAAAGTAGCCCTGACTGGTCACAGACCCTCCCATGGATATAGACGTCACCAATATCTCACAGTAACAGAGTAATTCAATCTCACATTAACCCTCACATCAGAGCAGAATACTAAATGTAACCATAACCCTTTCCAGCCATAGAACTTTCCAAACCCCTAAACATAAAACCAGACCTGGCACCTGGACATGAAACCTCATGATAAACTTCGACATCAGCCACAGCTCATCATAAACCTCTTCCTCAATATCGCCTTGTCCCACACATCAGGGCCACATCCTCACTTTTACCGTATTGTTAGACAGCCTGTACAAATTATTGAACACTTAATCCTAACCCTAGTACTGTTCCATGCTCTGGACTCCTCACCTTCATTTTAGTGTCAGCCCAGTAAATCACAACCTGAGGCATAATCTCACACTCATCCTCACATCACAGCCAGGTCCTAACTCTTCCCAAAACTGTATCACCAAATAAACGTTCACAAACACTGAATTCTAACCTTAGCCCTGTCACTTAGAACAGACCCAACCATGGATATTGATGTCACACATGTCTCACTGTAACATTGTAGTTCAATATCACTGTAGCCCTCATGTCAAACCCGAATCCGAAATGTAACCATGACCGTATACTGGCCGTACAACTTCACAAACAGCTAAACTTAAACCTAGCCCTCACCTGTGGACATGAAGCCTCATGGACAACATTGACATCACCCACAGCTCACTGTAAACCTTTCAATCAATGTTGCACTCATCCTCACATCAGAGCCAGATCCTTAGGGTAAACATTGTGCTGTCGCTCCCATACATATGAAAGAACATTTAACCCTAACCGTAACCCTTGCCATAGCACCGGACCCTTCACATCATTTTATTTTCAGCCTCACGTAGTCCTTATAATGCGACAGATCTTGCATTCAGCCTTGCATTAGAGCTGTACCCTAACTCTAAACAAAACCATATTAGCCCCATACACCTTCCCAAACACCGAACCCTCACTCTAGCCCTGACTTTTGGAACAGACTACTACCATGAATATTGACATCCCTCATGTCCCACGGTAACACTGTTATTCAATGTCAATGTCGAACTCACATCAGAGCCGAATCCCATATGTAACTGAACGCTAACCTGCCCGTACAACTTACCAAACCTCTAACCCTAAACCTAGAAATGTACCCTGCATCTGACACTTCATGGTCAAATTTGACATCATCTGCAGCTCACCATAGACCTGTCAAACATACTCACCCTCATCCTCATATCAGAGCCAGATTCTTAAAGTAAATGTAGCGCTATCCTTCCTGTACACTTTCCTGAACACTTAACCCTAACTGTACCCTGCCATTACCACCAGACACATCCCATTCTTCTATTTGCAGATCCACCAAAAGCTTAACCTGAGCCACAATGTCGCACTCACCCTTACATCACAGCAGAATTGAAACTCTTACCAAAACACTATCAGCACTGTAAACCTTCCAAAACACCGAAATATAAACACAGCCCTGACACTTAGAACAGATCCTACCATGGATATCGACGTCACCCATGCCTCACTGTAACACTGTAATTCAATCTCACTGTCACCCTCACATCAGAAGCGAATAATAAATGTAACCATAAACCTCTCCTACCCGTACACCTTTATGAACCCCTAAATGTAACCCCAGACCTTCAGCCTGTACCTGAAACCTCATGATAAACTTTGACATCAGCCACAGCTGATCGTAAACCTGTCTCTCCATATCGCCCTCTCCCTCATATCAGGGCCATATCATCACTGTAAAAATAGTAGTAGATGCCCCGTACCCCTTACCGAAAACTTAACCTTAACCCTAGCATTGTCCCATACTCTGGACATCTCACCTTCAATTTAGTGTCAGCCTACCAATTCCTAAACCTGACACAAAATCTCACACTCACCCTCACATCAAAGCCAGACCCTATCTCTACCCAAAACCATATCGGCACCATAAACCTGCTCAAACAGCAAACTCTAACCCTAGCCCTGACTCTTAGAACAGACCATACCATGGATATCTATGTCACCCACATCTCACTGTAATACTGCTGTTCAATATCGCTGTCGCCCACACATCAGACCGAAATGCGACATGTAACCACAATCATATACTGGACTTACAAATGAACAAACACGTAATCCTAACCCTAGCTCTCACCCATGGATATAAACCCTCCTGGTCAACATTGACATCACCCACAGCTCACAGTAAACCTGTTCCTCATAGTCGCACTCATCGTCACATCAGAGCCAGATCCTGACTGTAAATATAGCGCTATCATGCCTTTACATATTAAAGAACACTTAACACTAACCCTATCCCTTGTCACAGCACCAGACCCTTCACATCATTTTATTTTCAAGACCACCAAATCCTTATACTGAGACAATTATCGTATTCACCCTCACATTAGAACCAGAGCCTAACTCTAACCCAAACCCCGTTAGCCCCATACACCTTCCCAAACACCCGACCCTAACCCTAGCCCTGACTTTTGGAAAATAGCAGTACCATGAATATCAACATCCCTCATATCTAACTGTAACACTGTAATTCAATCTCACTGCTGAACTCACATCAGAGCTGAAGCCGATATGTAGCCATAACCCTATCCTTGCCCATACAAGTTACCGATCCCCTAACACTAACCCTAGCACTGTACCCTGCATCTGACACTTCATGGTCTACATTGGAGTCATCCACAGCTCAACGTAAACCTGTTGATCATACTCACCCTCATCCATACATCAGAGCCAGATCCTTACTGTACACATAGATCCTGCCTGTACGCATTACTGAACACTTTACCCAAACCTAGCCCTAACACTGGCACCAGACCCATCACATCATATGATTTTAAGCACCACCAAATTTTTAACCTGAGCCACACTCTCGCACTCACCCTCAAATCAAAGCAGGATGCAAACTCTAACCAAAACTCTATCAGTGCTGCTAACCTTGTCAAACACTGACATCTGTAAATAGCCCTGACTCTTGGAACAGACCCTACCATGGATACCAACATCACCTATGTCTCACTGTAACAGTTTAATTCAATCTTACAGTCACCCCAACATAGGACCGAAATCTAAATGTAACAATAACCCTTCCGAACCTGTACACCATTTCGAGACCCTAAACCTAAATCTTGTCTTGGACACTGGACATGAATCCTCGTGATAAACTTCGACAACAGCCACAGATTATCATAAACCTGTCCCTCAATATCACCTTCTCCCACACATCAGGGCCACATCTTCACTGTTACTCTCTTGCTAGATGCCCTGTACGCATTATTGATCACTTAACCTGATCACTAGCACTTTCCCATGCTCTGGACTCCTCACCTTCATTTTAGCATCAGTCCAACAAATCTCAACCTGAGGCTTAAACTCACACTCACCCTCACATCACAGCCAGAACCTAACTCTACACAAAATTGTATCAGCACCGTGAACATACCCAAACACCGAACCCTAACTCTAGCACTGCCCTGTCTCTTTGAACAGATTCTGCCACGGATATCGACATCACCCATGTCAAACTGTAACACTGTAGTTCAATCTCACTGTCTCCCTCACATCAGATCCGAATCAAAATGTAACCAAAATATATGCTATCCGTACAACTTAGGAAGTACCTAGCACTAACCCTAGCTCTCTCTCATGGAGATGAACTCTCATGGTCAACATTCGCACAACCCACAAATCCCCAGAAAATTTTCACTCAATGTCACACTCATCCTCACATTAGACCCAGATCCTTATTGTTAACATAGCGCTGTCATGCCAGTACATAATAACGAACACTTAACCCTAAACCTAGTCCTTGCATCTGCATCAGAACCTTAACATCATTCATTTTATTCTCAGTCCTAACAAATCCTTCTACTGAGACAAAATCTCGCATTCACCCTCACATGAGAGCCGGATTTCTTACTTTAACAAAAACCCTATTAGACCTGTATGCCTTCTCAAACACCCTACCCTAACCCTAGCCCTGACTTTTGAAACAGACCTGTACCATGAATGTAAATATCCCTCCTGACTCACTGAAACACTGTATTTCAACCTCACTGTCGAACTCACATCAGAGCCAAATCCCATATGTAACCATAACCCTATCCTTCCCATACAACTTGCTGAACCCCTAACCCTAACCCTAGCACTGTACCCTGTAGCTGACACTTCGTGGTCAACACTGACATCATTCACATCTCACCAGAAACCTGTTGATCATACCCTACCTCATCCTCACATCAGAGCCAGAGCTTTACTGTAAATGTAGTGCTATCCAGCCTGTACACATTTCCGAACACTTAACCCAGTCTCTCGCTCTGGCACTAGAAACAAGCCTGTCAAATAATTTTCTTTACAGAACCACCAAAGGCTGAAACTGAATCACAATCTCGCAGTCACCTCACATCATGGAAGGATGAATCTAACCGAAACACCGTCAGCACTGTAAATATTTCTGAAGAGTGAAACTTACCACAGCCCTCACTCTTGGAACATACCCTAGCAAGGAATTCGACGTAACCCATGTCTCACTGATACACTGTAAATCAATCTCACTGTCACCATCACATCATACCGAAATACTAAATGTAGGCATCAACCTTTCCTAGTCATATGTGTTTTAGATCCCCTCAACCTAACCCTAGAGCTGGCTACTGGACCTGAAACCTCAGGAAAAACTTTGTCATCAGAAACTGCTTATCATAAACCTGTCTCTCAATATCGCCCTATCTGACGCAGCAGGTCCACATCCTCACTGTAACCATAGTACTAGATGGTCCGAACCCATTACCAAAACCTTAACCCTAACCCTAGCACTGTCCCAGGCTCTGGACTCCTCACCTTCATTTTAGTGTGAGCCCACCAAATCCTAAAACTCAGGCAAAAACTTGCACTCACACTCACATCACAGCCAGACCTTAAATCTAAGCAAAACCGTATCAGCCCCATAAGCCTGAAAACCACCGTACACTAACCCTAGTACTGACACTTAGAACAGACCCTACCATGGATATGGATGTCAACCATGTTTCACTGTAACACTGTAGTTCAATATCACTTTTGCACTCACCTCAGACCCGAATTTGAAAAGTTTCCATAACCGTATACATGCTGTACAGCTTAACGAGTACCTAACCCTAAACCCAGCTGTCGCCTGTGGTCCTGAACCCTCACGGTCAACACTGACATCACGCACAGCTCACCATAACCCTGTCGCTCAATGTCGCACTCATCCGCACATCAGAGACAGATCCTTAGTGTTCACATAGTGTTATCGTTCCCGTACATATTAACAAACACTTATCTCTAAACCTAACTCTTGCTGCAGCGCCAGAACCAAAAAATATTTTATTTTCAGCCCCACTTAATCCTTACTGAGACAAAATCTGACATTCACCCTCAAATCAGAGTCGGACAGTAACTCTAACCAAAACCCTATTAGACCCACACACCTTCCCAAGCACCAAAGCCTAACCATAGCCCTGACTTTTGGAAAAGACCAGTACCATGAATATCGACATCCTGCAAGTCTTACTGTAACACTGTGTTTCAATCTCACTCTCAAACTCACATCACAGCCAAATTTCATATGTAACAATAACCCTATCCTGCCTATACAACGTACCGAACTCCTAACCCTGACACTAGCGCTGTACCCTGCATCTCACACTTCACGCTCAACACTGACATCATCCACATCACACCAGACACCTATTGATCAAATTCAGTCTCATCCTCACATCAGAGCCAGATCCTGACTGTAAACATAGCTCTATCCTGCCTGTACACATTACCGCACACAATCCTAACCCAAGCCCTGGCACTAGCACCAGACCTGTCACATCATTTGATTTTCAGCCCCACCAAATAATAAACCTGAGCGACAATCTCGCACTCACCCTCACATCACAGCAGGATGCAAACTCTAAATGCAACCGTATGAGCGCCATAAACGTTCAAAAACGCCGAACTCTAACCAAAACGTTGAGTCATGGGATATACCCAACCATTGATATCGAAGTCACCCTTGTATCACTGTAGCACTGTAATTCAATCTCACTGTCACCCTGACATCAGAATTGAATTCTAAATGTAGCCATAACCCTTTCCTAGCAGTACACCTTTGCAAACCACTAGACCTAAACCTAGACATTTTCCCTGGACATGAAACCTCATGATAAACTTCGACATCAGCCACACCTTATCATAAACCTGTCTTTCAATATCGCCCTCTCACTCATGTCAGGGCCATATTCTCTCTGTAACCTTAGAACTAGTCGGCTAGCACCCATTACCGAATACTTAACCCTAACCCTAGCCCTGTCCCATGCTCTGGACTCCTCACCATCATTTCAAGTGACAGCCCACAAAATCCTAAACCTCAGACATAATCTCACAATCACCCTCACAAAACAGCCAGACCCTAATTCTATCCAAGATAGTATCAGCCCCATAAACATACCGAATGACCGGACCCCAGTACTTAGAATAGACCATACAGTGCACCCAATTCCACTCCATTCTAAAACATTATACTCCATTCCCCAATATTCCAGCACATTCATTTGCTTTGCATTCCGGCAAAGGAGGCACCATTTGCTTCGAAACCACTCTGGAGACCTTTATTATGTCCCATTACAGCCGATTCCACTGCATTCTGCATCATTGCCCTCCATTCCGCAACATTCCAAAACGTTCTATTGCGTTCCATTCTGCTAAAGAATGCTCCTGTTGCTTCCAAACAATTCACGAACTTCCTATTGTGTCACTTCACATGCCATTCCACTCCATTCCGCAAGACTCTACTCCATTCCCCAACATTCCAACAAGTTGTACTGAGTTCCATTGTGACAAAGTAGGCACCATTCTTATCCTAAAAAGGGACCTCTCTGTTGTGTCACATTACACCACATTCCACTATATACCACAGCATTGCACTCCATTGTGCACCATTAAACCACATTCCATTGTATTCATTCTATAAAAGAAGGCCCCATAGCCACCAAACTATTCAGGAACAGCCTATTGCATCAATTCACAAGCCATTCCACACGATTGCACAAGACATTACTCCATTCCAAACATTCCACTACGTTCTAATGCATTCCATTGTTACAAGAAGGCACTGTTATCTACAAAAACTCTCAGGAAGACTCTATTGAATCACATTACACCTCATTACTCTCCATTTCACAACTTTCCACTCTATTCCACAACATTACACAACGTTGTATGACATTGGGTTCTGTCAGGTAAGGCTGCATTCACTTCCAAATCACTCTGCAACCATTTATTGCGTCACATTACAACCGATACAACTCTATTCCACAACATTGCACTCCATACCACACTACACCAGGTCCTATCGTGTTCCATTCTGCAAAAGAAGGCTTCCACTCCTTTCCCAAAGAATCAGGAACCGTCTATTACGTCCCATTACACCGCATTACACTCCATTCAACAACTCTCCACTTCACTTTGCAACTTTCCACAATGTTCTTTTGCATTCCATTCTTACAAAGAAGGATCAATTGTCTTCCAACCCATTAAGGGCTGTCTACTGCATAAAATCAAATGCAACTACAGCCCATTCTTCAAGATTCTACTCCATTCCTAAAAATTACACCCCAATCTATTGCATTCCATTCTGTCAAAATAGGCTCCTTCCCTTTCAAAACCAATGAGGAACACTCTACTGCATCAATTTACACACGAGTCCAGTCCATTTAACAGCATTGTACTCCATTCCTGAACATCTCACCATGTTCTGTGGCACTCCATTCAATGAGAGGTAAGTCCATTTGCGTCGGGAACACTCAGGAACTCTATATTGTGTCACATTACATACGCTCCTTCACCAAATCTACAAAATTTCACTTCACAAAATTCCACCACCTTCTATAGCGTTCCATTCTGGCAAAGGAGGATCCATTCATTTCCAAAACAATCACTAACTTTACTGTATCACAGTATACCCCATTCCACTCCATTCCACAACATTTTCTATATTCCCCAGTATTCCAGCACATTCCTTTGCTTTACATTCTCGCAGAGGTGGCACCATTCACTTCCAAACCACACTGGAGACCTTTATTATGTCTCATTACAGCCGATTCCACTCCATTCCACAACATTTCCCTCCATTCCACGACATTGCACCACATTCTATTGCGTTCCCTTCTGCCATAGAATGCTCGATTGGCTTACAAACTATTCACGAACTGCGTATTGTGTCACTTCACATGAAATTTCTCCCCATTCCACAATATTCTACTCCATTCTCCAACATTCCAACAAGTTCTACCGAGTTCCATTGTCACAAAGTAGGCACTACTCTTATCCAAACAACCCAGGAACTGTCTGTTGTGTCACATTCCACCACGTTCATCTCAATACCACAGCATGGCACTCCATTGTACAAATTCTGACACATTCCATTGCATTCCATTACGTATAGGAAGGCACCTTAGGTCCCAATCCAGTCAGGAACAGCATATTGCATTAGCTTGCAGGCATTTGCACACGATTCCTCAAGATTCTACTGCATTCCAAACATTTCACTGCGTTCCATTGCACTCCATTGTTATAAAGAATGCACCATTCTCTAAAACCATCTCCGGAACCCGCTATTGCATCACATTACACCGCATTACACTCCATTTCACAATCTTCCACTCTATTCCACAACATTCCAACACGTTCCACTACTTTCGGGTCCATCATTCAAGGCTGCATTCGCTTTCAATTCACTCCAGAACCCTTTGTTGCATCAAATTACAACCAATTCACCTCTATTCTCCAACATTGCACTCAATCCCACACCACTCTACCGTGTTCTGTCGCAATCCATTCTGCAAAAGAAGGCTCCACTCTTTTCCCAAAGAATCAGAAACCGTCTATTAAGTCACATTAAACAACATTGCAGTCCATTCCTCAACTCTCCACTTCATTTCGCTACAATCCACAATGTTCTTTTGCATTCCATTCCTACAAAGAAGGCTCGATTCACTTCCAACCCATTAAGGACTGTCTGTTGCATCACATCAAATGCCATTCCATTTAATTCTCCAAGATTCTACTCCATTCCACAACATTCCACCACGTTCCATTGCATTCCATTCTGTGAAAAAAGCTCCATTCCATTCCAGACCGATGAGGAACACCCTATTGCCTCACTTTACACATGATTCCAGTCAATTTCACAACATTGTACACCAATCTTGAACATCTCACCGTGCTCTGTGGCATTCCATTCAATCAAAGAGAGCTCCATTTGAGTCGAGACGACTCAGGAACTCTATACTGTGTCACATTACATGCGCTTCTACACCAAATCTACAAAATTGCACTGAAGTCCACCAAATTCCACCACGTTCTATAGCATTCCATTCTGTCAAAGGAGGATCCATTCATTTTCAAAACAATCTCTAACTCTCTATAGCGTCACAGTGTACCCCATTCCACTCCACTCCACAACACTTTACTCCATTCCCAAATATTCCAGCACATTCCTTTGCTTTACGTTCTCGCAAAGGAGGCACCGTTCGCTTACAAACCACACTGGAGATCTTTATTATGTCCCATTACACTCGATTCCACTCCACTCCACAACATTGCCCTCCATTCCACGACATTCCACCACGTTCTATTTTGTTCCATTCTTCCAAGGAATACCCCATTCCCTAACAAACAATTCACGAACTGCATATTCTGTCACATCACACACCATTCCTCTCCATTCCACAAGATTCTACTCCATTCCCCAACATTCCAACAAGTTCTACTGAGTTCCATTGTGACAAAGTAGGCACCATTCTTATCCAAACAACCGAGGAACTCTGTGTTGTGCCACATTCCACCACGTGCCACTCTATACCACAGTATGGCACTCCAGTGTTCCACATTCCAGCACATTCCATTGCATTCCATTATGTCAAGGAAGGTCCCATAGCTCCCAAACCACTCAGGAACAGCCTATTGCATTCGTTCGTATGCCTATGCACATGATTCCTCAAGATTGTGCTGCATTCCAAACATTCCACTGCGTTCCATTGCACTCCATTGTTACAAAGTGGGCACCGTCCTTAAAAAACTCTCAGGAACCCTCCATTGCATCTCATTTCACCTCATTACACTCCATTTCACAACCTTCCTCTCTATTCCGCAACATTCCACCACGTTCTATTACTGTCGGTTCCAACAGGCAACGCTGCATACGCTTCCAATTCACTCCAGAACCCTTTATTGAGTCACATTACAACCGATACAAGTCCATTCCACAACATTACACTCCATAGTACAACAGTCCGCCGTGTTCTATTGCGTTCCATTCTGCAAAAGAAGGATCTGCTCTTTTCCCAGAGAATCAGAAACCCTCTATTAAGTGACATTGCACCCCATTACACTCCATTCCACAACTCTCCACTTCATTTCGCAACATTCCACAATGTTCTTTTGCGTTCCATTCCTACGAAGAAGGCTCGATTCACTTGCAACGCATTAAGGACTGTCTATTGCATCACATCAAATGCCATTCTAGCCCATTCTCCAAGATTCTACTCCTTTCCACAACATTCCACCGCGTTCTTTGCATGCCATCGGTGAGAAAAAGCCCCATTCCTTTCTAAACCAATGAGGATCGCTCTACTGCATCACTTTACACACGATTCCAGTCCATTTCACAACATTGTACTCCATAACTGAACATCTCACCATGTTCTGTGGCTTTCCATTCAATCAAAGACAGCTCCATTTGCTTCAAGACCACTCAGGAACTCTGTATTGTGTCATATTCCATACACTAATACACCAAATCTACAAAATTGCACTTGACTCCACAAAATTCCACCTCGTTGTATAGCGTTCCATTCTGTCAAAGGAGGATCCATTCATTTACAAAACAATCTATAACTCTCTATTGCATCACAGTATACCCCATTCCACTCCATTCTACAATATTTTCCTCCATTCCCCAGTATTCCAGCACATTCTTTTGGTTTACTTTCACGCAAAGGAGGCACAATTCGCTTCCAAATTGTACTGGAGACTTGTATAATGTCCCATTATAGCCGATTCCACTCCATTCCGCAACATTGCCCTACATTCCACCACGTTCTATTGTGTTCCATTCTGCCAAGGAATGCTCCATTTGCTACCAAACAGTTCACAAAATTAGTATTGTGTCAGTTCAAATGCCATTCCTCTCCATTCCACAAGATTATAAGCCATTCCCCAACATTCCAAAAAGTTCTACTGAGTTCATTGTTACAAAATTGGCACGGTTCTCTTCCAAATAACCCAATAACTCTCTGTTGTGTCACACTCCACCACGTTCCACTCAATATCACAGAATGGCACTCCATAGTGCAACATTCCGCCACATTCCATTGCATTTCGTCAGGTAATAGCAGGCGCCAAAGCTCCCAAACAGCCTATTGCGTCAGTTCGTATTTCTATCCACACGATTCCTCAAGATTCTCCTACATTCCAATCTTTCCACTGCATTCCATTGCACTCCATTGTTACAAAGAGGGCACCGTTCCCCAAAAATCACTCAGGAACCTACTGTTGCATCACATTACATCCCATTACACTCCATTTCACAAACTTCCACTCTACACAGCAACATTCCACCACGTTCTATTACGTTCGGTTAAATCAGGCAAGGTGGCATTTGCTTCCAATTCACTGCAGAACCATCTATTGCGTCAGACTACAACCGATTCAACTCCATTCCACAACAATGCACTGCATCCCACAACACTCCACCATGTTCTATGGCGTTCTATTCTGCAAAAGAGGGCTCCGCTCTTTTCCCAAAGAATCAGAAACCGTGTAATGTCACATTACACCGCATGACACTCCATTCCACAACTCTCCTCTTCATTTCGCAACACTCCACAATGTTCTTTTGCATTCCATTCCTACAAAGAAGGCTTGATTCACTTCCAACCCATTAAGGACTGTCTATAGCATAACATCAAATGCCATTCCAGTCCATTCTCCAAGATTCTACTCCATTCTACAACATTCCACCACGTTCTATTGTATCCCATTCTGTGAAGAAAACCTCCATTCCTGTCCAAACCAATGAGGAACACTCTACTGCGTCACTTTACGCACGATTCCTGTCCATTTAACAACATTGTACTCCATTCCTGAACATCTCACCATGTTCTGTGGCATTCCATTCAGTCAAAGAGAGATCCATTTGCGTCGAGAGCGCTCAGGAACTCTATATTTTGTCAAGTTACATACGGCCCTATTGAAAATCTACAAAATTGAAATTAACTCCACAAAATTCCACCACGTTCTATTACTCTTCGTTCCATCAAGTAATGCTGCATTCGCCTTCAATTCACTCCAGAACCCTTTATTCTGTCACATTACAACCAATTCTCCTCCATTCCACAACAATGCACTCCAACCCGCAACACTCCACCGTATTCTGTCGTGTTCCATTCTTCAAAGAAAGCTCCAGTCTTTTCCCTAACCATCAGGAACAGTCTCTTGTGTCACATTACAGCACTCCATTCCAAAACTCTCCACTTCATTTCAGAACATTCCACAATGTTCTTTTGCGTACCATTCCTGCAAAGAACGCTCGATTCACTTCCACACTATTAAGGACTGTCTATTGCATCACATCAAAAGCCATTCCAGTCCAATTTCCAATATTCGACTCCATTGCACAACATTCAACACGTTCTATTGCATTCTATTCTGTAAAAAAGGCTTCATTCCTTTCCAAACCAATGAGGTACACTCTACTGCGTCACTTTACACACGAGTACCGTCCATTTAACAACATTGTACTCCATTCCTGAACATCTCACCATGTTCTATGGCGTTCCATTACATCAAAGAGAGCTCCATATTTTCCAGACCACTCAAGAACTGTATATTGTTACAGTATAAGCTATTATACAAAAATATACGAATTTGAACACTTCTCCACAGAAGTTCACCAAGCACTGTACCGTTCCCGTCTCTCAAAGAAGGATCCATTCATTTCCACAACAATTTGTACAACTCTATTGGATCACATTAGACCCCATTCCACTCCATTCCACAACATTTCACCCCATACCCAAATATTACAGCAGATTTATTTGCTATTCATTCCAGCAAAGTAGACACCATTAGCTTCCTAACCACTCTGAAGACCTATATTAGGGCACATTACAGCCGATTCCACTGCATTCCACATTTCTCTCCATTCCACAGCATTCCACCACGTTCTATTCCATTCCTTTCTGCCAACGAATGCTCCATTTGCTTCCAAACAGTTCACGAACTTCCTAGTTTGTCACTTCACATTCCATTCCTCTCCATTCCACAAGGTTCGACTCAATTCCCCATCATTCCAACAAGTTCTACTGAGTTCCATTGTGACAAAGTAGGTACCATTCTTATCCATAAAACCCAGGAAGTCTCTGCTGCGTCATATTACAGCACGTTCCACTCAATACCACAGAATTGCACTCCATTGTGCAACATTCCACCTTACTCGTTTGCATTCCATTCTGTAAAAGAAGGCTCCTTTGCTTTCAAACCATACAGTAACAGCCTATTGCCTCAATTCACACCCCATTTCACCCGATTCCACAAGATTCTACTCCATTCCATTCATTCCACTATGTTCATTTGCATTCCATTGTGACAAAAAGCAGCAATGTCTGCAAAATTCGCAAAAACCCTCTATTGAATCACATTAGAACCCAGTACACTCCAGTTCACAAAGTTCCACTCTATTTTGCAGCATTTCACCGCTTTCTATTATGTTCCATTACGCCAAGCAAGGCTGCATTCACTTCCACATCATTCCAGAAACCTTTTCTGCATCACTAACTCTAACCGAAACACTATAAGCACCAAAATCCTTCCCAAACACCGAACCCTATACCTACCCGTGAGTTTTGTAAAAGACCAGTACCATGAATATCAACATCTCTACATCCCTCATATGTCACTGTAACACTGTATTTCAATCTCACTGTCGAACTCACATCAGAGTGGTATCCCATATGTAACAGTAACCCTATCAGGCTGTTACAACATAACAAACCCATAACCATAACCCTAGAACTCTACCGTGCATCTGACACTTCATGTTCAACATTGACATCATTTGCAGCTCACTGTAAACCTGCTGATCATACTCACGCTGATCCTCACATCAGAGTCAGGACCTTACTGTAAATGTACTTCTATCCTTCCCATACGCATTACCAGACACTTAACCATACCCCTAGCCCAGGGACTAGCACCAGACCCCTCACATCATTTTATTTTCTGCCCCACCAAATGCTTAACCTGAGACAAAATTTCGCACTCACCCTCACATCACAGCAGGCTGCAAACTCTAACAGAAACACTGTCAGTGCCATAAACTTTTATCAACACCGAATTCTAACCATAGCCCTGACTCTTAGAACAGACCCTGGCATGGATATTGATGTCACCCATGTCTCACTGTTCACAGTAATTCAATCTCTCTGTCACCCCCACATCAGAACCGAATACTAAATGTAACCATAACACATTCCTTGGTGTACACCATTTTGAACACCTAATCCTAAACCTAGACCGGGATCCTGGAGCTGAAATCTCATGATAAACTTCAACATCAGCCACAGCTCATCATAATCCTGTCTCTCAATATCGCCCTCTTCCTCACATCGGAGCCACACCCTCACTGTAACTGTAGTACTAGACAACCTGTACCCATTACCGAACACATAACCCTAAACATAGCACTGTCTCATGCTCTGGACTCCTCACCTACATTTTAGTGTCAATCCACCAAATCCTAAACCCGAGCCATAATTTAGTACTCACCCTCCCATTACAGCCAGACTGTAACTCTACCCTAAACGGTATTAGCCCTTTAAACCTACCCACACTATGAAACCTAACCCTAGCCTTCACACTTAGAACCAACCGTACCATGGATATTGACGTCACCAATGTCTCACTGTAACACTGTATTTCAATCTCGCTGTCGCTCTCCCAGCAGACCCAAATCAGAAATGTAACCAATACCGTATACTGGCCATACAACTTAATGAACACCTAATCCAACCCTAGATCTTGCCTGTGAACATGAACACTCATGGTCAACATTGACATCACCCACAGCTCACAGTAAACCTGTCGCTCAGTGTCACTCTCATACTCATATCAGAGCCAGACCTTCAGTGTAAACATAGTGCTATCCTTCCAGTACATATTAATGAACACTGAACCCTAACGCTAGCCCTTGCAGAGCACCAGACACTTCACATCATTTTATGTTCAGCACCAACAAATCTTCATACTGAGACAAAATCTCGTATTTACCCTCAATTCAGAGCCGGACTCTGACTCTAACCAAAACCCTTTTGGTCCCACACACCTTTCCATACACCGAAACCTATCCCTATCCCTGACTTTTTGAACCGACCAGTACTATGAATATCCACATCACTCATGTCTCACTGCAATACTGTAATTTAATCTCACTCTCCAACTCACATCAGAGCCATGTCCCATTTGAAACTGTAACACTATCCTGCCCATACAACATATCGAACTTCTAAACCTAACCCTAGCACTGTACCCTGCACCTGACAATTCATGGTCAACATTGTCATCATCCACGGCTCACCATAAACCTGTCGATCATACTCAACACTCATTGTCACATCAGAGCCAGCTCCTTACTGTAAACATAGAACTATCCTGCCCTTACACATATCCGAACACTTAACCCTAAACCTAGCTCAGCACCAGCACCAGACCTGTCACATCATTTTTATTTACAGTCTCACCAAATGCTTAACCTGAGCCACTCACCCTCACATCACAGCAGGATTCAAAGTCTAACTGAAACCTTTTCAGCGCCGTAATCCCTCCCAAACACTGAACTCTCAGCATAGCCCTGACTCTTGGAACATACCATACCATGGATATCGACGTCACCCATGTCTCACTGTAACAATGTAATTCAATCTCACCGTCACCCTCACAACAGAACCGAGAACTAAATGGAATCATAACCCTTTCCTACACGTACACTTTTTCAAATCCCTACAACTAACCCTAGACAATGCCCCTGCACCTAAAACCTCATGATAAACTTCAACATCAGCCACAGCTTATCATAAACCTGCCTCAGTATCACCCCCTACCTCACATCAGGGCCACATCCTCACTGTAACCATAGTAATATATGGCACATACGCATTACCGAACACTTTACCCTAACCCTAACACTGTCCCATGCTCTGAACTCCTCACCTTAATTTTAGTATCAGCCTCCCAAATCCTAAACCTGTGGCATAATCACGCAATCAGGCTCACATCATAGCCAGACCCAAACTCTACCCAAAATCATATCAGCCCCATAAACCCTCCCACACACCAAGCCCTAATCCTAGCCCTGACACATAGAACATTCCTTAACATGGATATCGACAGCACCCCTTTCTCACTGCAACACTATATTTCAATCTCACTGTCACACTCACATCAGACCCGAAACCGAAATGTAACCATAACCATACACTGGTGGTACAAATTAACAATCACCTAACCCTAGCACTAGCTCTCACGTGTAGTCCTGACCCCTCATGGTGGACATTGACATCACCCACAGCTCACCGTAAACCAGTCGCTCAATGTCGCACTCATCTTCACATTAGAGCCAGACCCTTAGTTTAAACACAGCGCTATCGTGCCTAGACATAATTATGAACACTGAGCCCAAACCCTAGACCTTGCCTCACAACCAGACCCTTCACATCGTTTTATTTTCAGTCCCACCAAATCCTTATACTGAGACACAATCTCGCACTCCCCCTCACTTCACAAGCAGAGCTTAACTATAACCGAAACCCTATCAGCCCTGTACCCTTCCCAAATATTGAACCTTAACACTAGCCATGACTTTTGGAACAGAACAGTACCATGAATATCAACATCACTCATGTCTCACTGTGACACTGTAATTTAATCTCACTGTCGAACTCACATCAGAGCAAAATCCCATATATAAATGTAATCGTATCCTGCCCATACACCTTACCGAACCCCTATCCCTATGTCTAGCACTGGAGTCTGCACCTCACCCTTTAAGGTCAACATCATCGATATCACCCACAGCTCTCCATAAACCTGTCAATCAAACTCACCCTTATCCGCACATCAGAGCCAGAAACTTATTGTAAACGTATCATTATCCTTCCCTTCCACATTACTGAACACTTATCTCTAACCCCAGTGCTGGCCGTAGCACCAGAACCCTCACATCATTTCATTGTCAACACCACCAAATGCTTAACCTGGGACACAATCTCTCACTCACCATCACATCACAGCAGGATGCAAACTCTAACCGAATCCCAGTCAGCTTTCTACACTTTCACAAACACTGAACCCTTACCCAGGCCTCATTCCTGGAATAGGTCGCTACAATGAATATCAACATCAGCCATTTCTCACTGTGACACTATAATTCAATATCACTGTTGCCCCCACATCAGAGCCGGAGCCTAAATGTTACTCTAAACCTTTCTAGCCATACTGCTTACCGACCTTCCAGCACTAACCCGATAGTCGTCTGTTGACATACTCACTCATGGTCAATATTGGCATCATCCACAGCTCACCAGAAACCTTTCTCTCAGTGTCAGCTTCATCCTCACATCAGAACAAGATCATTACTGTAAACGCAGTGGAATCCTACTCATCACATTACCGAACACTTTACTGTAACCCTATCCCTGGAACCTCCATTGTCCACACACCACAATATTTTGGTCTGCCACACAAAATCCAAATACCGAGACACAATCTTGCACTCACTCCCATATCAAAAGAGAACACTAACGCTAACTGAAACCCTTTCAGACCCATAAACGTACCCAAATACAAAAGCTGACACTACAGCTGACACTTAGAACAGACCCTACTCTGGATATTGGCGTCACCCATGTCTCACAGCAACACTGTAGTTCGATCTCTCGGTTGCCCTCACATCAGAACCGAATGCAAAATATAATCATAACTGAATACAGACCATACCACTTAGTGAACACCTAACCCTAACCATAGCTCCCACCCATGTACCTGACCCCTCATGGTCAATTTTGACATCACCCACAGATCACTGTAAACCTGTCGATCAAACTCACCCTCATCCTCAAATCAGAGTCAGATCCTTATGGTAATCGTACCACTATACTTACTGTACACATTACTGAATGCTTAAACCTATCGGTAGCCCTTGGCCTAGCAGCAGACCCCTCACATCACTTTAATTTTGCCCAAGCACATGCTTAACCTAAGCCACAACTAGCACTCACCCTCACATCACAGCAGGATGCAAAGTCGAAACAAATCCCTATAGCTCCGTAATCCTTCCCAAACACCAAAATCTAACCATAGCCTTAACTCTTGGAAATGACCCTACAATGAATAATGACATCACCCTTGTCTCACTGTAACACTGCAATTCAATCCCACTGTCACCGTCATATCAGAAGAGAATCCTAAATGCAACCATATCCCTTTCCTAGCCTTACACCTTTTCGAACTCCTTAATTTAACAGTAGACCTGGCCTGTGGACCTCAAATGTCACGATAAACATCAACATCAGAAACAGCTTATTATAAATCAGTCGCTCAGTATCTCCCTCTCCCTCAAATCAGGGCCACATCCTCACTGCTACTGTATTGCTAGACGGCCCATACCCATTATCGAACACTTAACCGTAACCCTATCACTGTCCTATGCTCTGGAGTCCTCACCTTCATTTTAGTATCAGCCCACCAAAACTTAACCTGAGGGATAATCTCGCAGTCACCCTCGCATCACAGCCAGACCCTAACTCTATCCAAATCCATATTGGACCTGTAAAACTAGGCAAACACCGAACCCTGAAACTAGCCCTGTCACTTAGAACAGACCCTAACACGGATATCGACATCACCCATGTCTCACTGTAACATGGGAGTTCAATATCGCTGTTGCCCTCACATCAGACCCGAATCTGAGATGTAACCATAACCCTATACTGGCTGGACAACTTAACAAACACGTAACCCTAACCCTAGCTCTCACCCATGGACATGAACAATCCCGGTCAACATTGACAACACCCACAGCTCACCATAAACCTTTCACTCAATGTCGCACTCATCCTCACATCAGAGCCGGATCCTTAGTGTAAACATTGCACTATTGTGCCCATACATATTAATGAACACTTAACCCTAACCCTAGGTCTTGCCATAGAACCGGACCCTTCACATTATTTTATTTTCAGACTCACCTGGTCCTTTTACTGAGACATAATCTCGTATTCACCCTTGCATTAGAGCCGGACCTTTACTCTAACCATAACCCAATTAGCCCCATACACTTTCCCAAACACGGAACCGAAACCTAGCCCTGACTTGTGTAGAAGACCAGTACCATGAATATCGACATCCCTCATGTCTCACTGTAACATTGTAATTCAATCTCACAGTCACTCACATCAGAGCCAAAGCCGATATGTATCCATAACTATATGTAACCATAACCGTACTGCTGCCCATGCAACTTACCGAAACCCTAACACTAACCCTCGCACTGTACCCTACATCTGACACTTCATGGTCAACAGTGACATCAGCCACAGCTCACCGTAAACCTGTAGATCATACTCACAATCATCCTCACATCAGAGCCAGATCCTTACTGTAAACGTAGAACTATCCTGCCCATACACATTACCAAACACTTAACCCTAACCCTAGCCCTTGCCATAGCACCGGACCCTTTACATCATTTTATTTTCAGCCTCATGTATTCCTTATAATGAAACAAAATTTTGCGTTCACCCTTGCATGAGAGCTTTACCCTAACTCTAAACAAAACCCTGTTAGCTCCATTCACATTCCTAATCACTGGTCCCTCACTCTAGCCCTGACTTTTGGAACAGACTACTACCATGAATATCGACATCCCTCATGTCCCACTGTAACACTGTTGTTCAGTGTCAATGTCGAACTCACATCAGAGCCGAATCCCATATGTAACTGAACCCTATCCTGCACGTACAACTTACCAAAACTCTAAACCTAAACCTAGAAATGTACCCTGCATCTGACACTTCATGGTCAAATTTGACATCATCTGCAGCTCACCATAGACCTGACAATCATAATCACCCTCATCCTCATACCAGAGCCAGATTCTTACAGTAAATGTAGCGCTATCTTTCCTGTACACATTCCTGAACACTTAATCCTAACACTACCCCCTGCCATTACCACCGGACACATCCCATCATTTTATTTTCAGACCCACCAAAAGCTTAACCTGAGCCACAATGTCGCACTCACCCTTACATCACAGCACGATGCAAACTCTTACCAAAACACTATCAGCGCTGTAAACCTTCTAATACACCGAAATGTAAGCACAGCCGTGACACTTAGAACAGATCCTACTATGGATATCGACGTCACCCATGCCTCACTGTAACACTGTAATTCAATCTCACCCTCACACCAGAAGTGAATACTAAATGTAACCATAAACCTTTCCTACCCATACACCTTTATGACCCCTAAATGTAACCCAAGACCTTCAGCCTGTACCTGAAACCTCATGATAAACTTCGACTTCAGCCACAGCTGATCATAAACCTGTCTCTCAATATCGCCCTCTCCCTCATATCAGGGCCACATCGTCACTGTAACCATAGTAGCAGATGGCCCGTTCCCCTTACCGAAAACTTAACCGTAACCTTAGCATTGTCCCATACTCTGGTCATCTCACCTACAATTTACTGTCAGCCCACCAATTGCTAAAGCTGACACAAAATCTCGAACTCACCGTCACATCACAGCCAGACCCTATCTCTACCGAAAACCATATCAGCACCATAAACCTGCTCAAACACCAAACCCTAACCCTAGCCCTGACTCTTAGAACAAACCATACCATGGATATCTATGTCACCCACGTCTCACTGTAATACTGCTGTTCAATATCGCTGTCGCCAACACATCAGACAGAAATCCGACATGTAACCACAACCATATACTGGCCTTACAAATGAACAAACACCTAACCTTACCCCTAGCTCTCACCCATGGACATGAAACCTCCTGGTCAACATTGACATCACCCACAGCTCAGCATATACCTGTTCCTCATAGGCGCACTCATCGTCACATCAGAGCCACATCCTTACTGTAAACATAGCGCTATCATGCCTTTACATATTACGGAACACTTAACACTAACCTTGTCCCTTGCCACAGCACCAGACCCTTCACATCGTTTTATTTTCAGCACCACCAAATCCTTATACTGAGACAATTATCGTATTCACCCTCACATTAGAACCAGAGCCTAACTCTAACCCAAACCCTGTTTACCCCATACACCTTTCCAAACGCCCGACCCTAAGCCTAGCCCTGACTTCTCAAAAATAGCAGTACCATGAATATTGACATCCCTCATGTCTCACTGTAACCCTGTAATTCAATCTCACTGCTGAACTCACATCAGAGCTGAAGTCAATATGTAGCCATAACCCTATCCTGGCCCATACAAGTTACCAATTCCCTAACACTAACCCTAGCACTGTACCCTGCATCTGACACATCATGGTCAACTTTGGCATCATCCACAGCTCAAAGTTAAACTGTTGATCATACTCACCCTCATCCATACATCAGAGGCTGATCCTTACTGTACACATAGATCCTGCCGTACACATTACCGAACACTTAACCCAATCCAGCCCTAACACTGGCACCACACCCACCACATTGTTTGATTTTAAGCACCACCAAATTTTTAACCTGAGCCACAGTCTCACACTCACCCTCTCATCAAAGCAGGATGTAAACTTTAACCAAAACTCTATCAGCGCCATTAACCTTCTCAAACACTGAACTCTATAAATAGCCCTGACTCTTGGAACAGAGCCTATCATGGATATCAACATCACCTATGACTCACTGTAACAGTTTAATTCAATCTTACAGTCACCCTCACATCAGGACCGATATGCAAATGTAACAATAACCCTTCCCAACCCGTACACCATTTCGAGACCCTAATCCTAAACCTTGACTTTGACCCTGGACATGAAACCTCATTATAAACTTCGACAACAGCGACAGCTTATCATAAACCTGTCCCTCAATATCGCATTCTCCCACACATCAGGGCCACATCTTCACTGTTACTATATGGCTAGATGGCCTGTACCCATTATTGAACACTTAACATGATCCCTAGCACTGTCCCATGCTCTGGACTCCTCACCTTCATTTTAGCATCAGTCCAACAAATCTCAACCTAAGGCTTAAACTCGCATTCACACTCACATCACAGCCAGAACCTAACTCTACCCCAAACTGTATCAGCCCCGTAAGGTACCCGATCACCGAACCCTAACCCTAGCCCTGCCCTGTCACTTTGCATGGACTGTACCATGAGTATCAACGTCACCCATGTCAAAATGTAACACTTAAGTTGAATGTCGCTGTCTCCGTCACATCAGACCCAAATCAAAAATGTAACCATACAACTTAACAAACACCTAATGCTAACCCTAGCTCTCGCTTGTGGACCTGAAACCTCATAGTCAACATTGGCATAATCCACAGATCACCATAAAATTGTCGCTCAATGTCACACTCATCCTCACATCAGAGCCATATCCTTATTGTTAACATAGAGCAATTGTGCCAGTACATATTAACGAACACTTAACCCTAACCCTAGCCCTTGCCTCTGCACCAGAACCTTAACATCATTCACTTTATTTTCAGTCCCAACAAATCCTTCTACTGAGACAAGATCTCGCATTCACCCTCACATCAGTGTCAGATCCCTAACCATAACAAAAACACTATTAGCCCTGTAAGCCTTCTCAAACACCGTACACTAACCCTAGCCCTGATGTTTGGAGCACACGTGTACCATGAATATAAACATCCCTCCTGACTCACTGAAACACTGTAATTCAATCTCACTGTCGAACTCACATGAGAGCCAAATCCCATATGTAACCATAACCCTATCCTGCCCATACAACTTGCTGAACCCCTAACCCTAACCCTAGCACTGTACCCTGTAGATGACACTCATTGGTCAACACTGACATCATTCACATCTCACCAGAAACCTGTTGATCATACCCTTCCTCATCCTCACATCAGAGCAGAGCCTTACTGTAAGTGTAGCGCTATCCTGCCTTTACACATTTCTGAACACTTAACCCAATCTCAAGCTCTGGCTCTAGAACCAGACCTGTCCAATCACTTTCTCTACAGAACCTCCAACAGCTAAAACGGAACCACAATGTCGCAGTCACCCTCACGTCATGGCAGGATGAAACTCTAACTGAAACACTATCAGCGCCGTAAACCTTTCCGAAGACTGAACTTTTACCACAGCCCTGACTCTTGGAACATACCCTAGCAGGGATATTGATGTAACCCATGTCCCATAGTTACGCTGTAAATCAATCTATTACCCTCACATCATACCGGAATACTAAATGTAACCATAAACCTTTCCTAGCCATACATGTTTTTGATCCCCTAAACCTAACCCTAGAGCTGGCTCCTGGACCTGAAACCTAATGATAAACTTTGTCATCAGACACAGCTTATCATAAGCCTATCTGTCAATATCGCCCTCTCTGACACAGCAGGTCCACATCCTCACTGTAACTATAGTACTAGATGGTCCAAACCCATTACCGGAACCTTAACCCTAACCCTAGCACTGTCCCAGGCTCTGGACTCCTCACCTTCATTTTAGTGTGAGCCCACCAAATCCTAAACCTCAGGCAAAATTTCGCACTCACACTCACAAAACAGCCAAACCCTAAAATCTAAGCAAAACCGTATCAGCCCAGTAAACCTGAAAAACACTGAACACTAACCCTAGCACTGACACTTAGAACAGACCCTACCATGGATATGGATGTCAACCAGGTTTCACTGTAACACTGTAGTTCAATATCACTGTTGCCCTCACCTCAGACCCGAATTTGAAATGTAACCCTAACGGTATACTGGCCGTACAACTAAACGAGCACCTAACCCTAAACCCAGCTCTCGCCCGTCGTCCTGAACCCGCACGGTCAACATTGACATTACCCACAGCTTGCCATAAACCTGTCACACAATGTCGCACTCATCCTCACATCAGGGACAGATCCTTAGTGTAAACATAGTGATATCCTCCCTGTACATATTAACTAGCACTTAACTCTAACCCTAACTCTTCCTGCAGCACCAGACCCAAAATAACATTTTATTTTCAGCACCACCAAATCCTTATACTGAGACAAAATCTCGCATTCACCCTCAAATCAGAGCCAGACCCTAACTCTATCCAGAACCCTATTAGACCCATACACCTTCCCAAACACCAAACCCTAACCATAGCCCTGACTTTTGGTAAAGACGAGTACCATGAATATCGTCTTTCTCATGTCTTACTGTAACACTGTGATACAATCTCACTGTCAAACTCACATCACAGCAACATTCCATATGTCACCATAACCCTATCCTGCCTGTACAACATACCGAACCCCTATCCGAACCCTAGCACTGTTCCCTGCATCTCACACTTCACATTCAACATTGACATCATCCACATCACACTGGACACCTCTCGATCAGACACAGCCTCATCCTCACATCAGAGCCAGATCCTTACTGTCAACGTAGCGCTATCCTGCCCGTACACATTAACAAACACTTAACCCTAACGTAAACCCTGCCACTAGCACCAGACCTGTCACATCACTTGATTTTCAGCCCCACCAAATAATATACCTGAGCGACAATCCCACCAAATAATATACCTGAGCGACAATCTCGCACTCACCCTCACATCACAGCAGGATGCAAACTCTAAATGAAACCCCACCAGTGCCATAAACCTTCCCAAACACCGAACTCTAACCAAAACCTTGAGTCGTATAATAGATCCAACCATTGATATTGACGTCACCCTTGTGTCACTGTAACACTGTAACTCAATCTCACTGTCAACCTGACATCAGAATTGAGTTCTAAATGTAAGCATAACCCTTTCCTAGCTGTACACCTTTGCAAACCACTAGACCTTAACCTAGACATTTTCCGTGGACATGAAACCTCAAGTTAAACTTCGATATCTGCCACACCTTATCATAAACCTGTCATTCAATATCGCCTTCTCCTTCACATCAGGGCCACATCGTCTCTGTAATCTTAGTACTAGTCAGCCTGCACCCATTACCGAATGCTTAATCCTAACCTTGGCACTGTCCCATGCTCTGGACTCCTCACCAACATTTCCTTGTCAGCCCACAAAATTATAAACCTCAGGCATAATCTCTCAATCTCCCCTACAAAAGAGCAAGACCGTAATTCTATCCAAGGCAGTATAAGCCCCATAAACATACAAACTGACAGAACCCTAAAGCCAGCACTGACACTTAGAATAGACCATACAGTACACCCCATTCCTCTCCATTATAAAATATTTTACTCCATTCCCCAATATTCCAGCACATTCCTTTGCTTTACATTTTGGCAAATGAGGCACCATTCGCATCCAAACCACTCTGCAGGGCCTTTATTATGTCACACTACAGCTGATTCCACTCCATTCTGCAACATTGCACTCCATTCCACAACATTCCAAAACATTCTATTGCGTTCCATTCTCCCAAAGTATGCTCCATTTTCTTCCAAACAACTCAAGAACTTCGCATTGTGTCACTTCACATGCCTTTCCTCTCCATTTCACAAGATTCTACTCCATTCCCCAACATTCCAACAAGTTCTACCGAGTTCCACTGTGGCAAACTGGGCACCATTCTTATCCAGAAATCCGTGTAACTCTCTGTTGCGTCACATTCTACCACGATCTACACAATACCCCAGCATGGCACTCCACTGTGCAACATTCTGCCATATTCCATTGCATTCCGTTATGTACAAGAAGGCCCAATATCTTGCAAACCATTCAGGAACAGCATACTGCATCAGTTAACATGAATATCCACACAATTTCTGAAGGTTCAACTGCATTCAAAACATTCCTGTTGGCAGCCGCGCTCAGAAAATAGCGCCCAATGCAGGGCAGCCGGAAGGCCCCGAACTTCCTAATGACAAATCATCCCACACCACTAAACTACATGCTAATTGCGCCTTGGCATAAGGACCAATGAGACCCACCAAATGGTTATGCTAATAAGGCATATGGAGCCGCACCAACCAGGTCAGAGCATGAGAACTATATAAGCAAGCCTCTCCTTCCCCTCTGGGTCCTGCCCAACTCATTTGTTTCACAAAGAGCTGAAGAATAAAGCTTTCTGCAGAAGAATCCTGCTGTTGTTGCATGCTGTTCTTGCCGGCGAGGACAGGGCACGCGACAAGTGGTGCCGAATCCCGGGAACCAGAACATCACCGGCACAGGGAGGACCCTTCAGACATCTGGAGAGGATTCAGAACTGCAGGTCAGAAGAAAGCCCGGAGGGGTAAGTTCCGAGAGGCCCCTGCTTTTTAGGATGATGGTTGATGGTTCTCTGTAAATAAGGAGGCACCATGGGGAATGCACCGTCATTAGTCACGGCGCTGCAGACAGCTCTCAAAGAGCGAAACTTGAAGGTCTCCAGCAAAGTCTTAGGATCTTTTGTGAAGGAGATAGACCGTGTGGCCCCCTGGTTCATTTGTTCAGGGTCCCTCTCAATCCCGAGCTGGGACAAACTGGGGAAAGATCTTGATAGAGAGGAGGAGGAGGGTAGCCTGAGGAGAGGCACCAGGCCCCTCTGGAAACTGATTAGAGCTTGTCTGCAAGATGAGAGATGTGAAAAGGTAATAAAAGAAGGTCAGAGAGCATTGACAGATATCCAAGAGAGCATGTCAGAAACGGAACGGGAAACAGAGAGCGCGCGCGGCCGAAAAAATGCCACAAAAACGAAGGTAAAGAAACCTCAGAGTGAGGGAGAAAGCCCGCCTAGGGCAAAAGCGAAAGAGCCCCGAGAAGCGAGTGACGACCGCCTCGGAGAAAATAGTAAATACCCCTGGAAAGAGTTGAGGGACCTCCAACTCTCCAATAGGGAATCTGAGGAGGAATTAACGTCCGCAGAGGAAGGGGAAGAGAATAAAACCGCAGAGTGCAGAAGTAAGGGAACCAGCAAAGTTGAAAAGCGGACCAAGGAAAAAATGAAAGGGTGTCCCCCGACGCCCGTTGCCCCGCCACCTTACGTGAGTGGCGCACTCTCCTTTTGCCACCCAGATACTCTTCAGGCAATTAGACAAATGTTTCCTGTATTTGAGGATAATGGCGTACGCTCTCACCAGCCCCTGAGCCATAAACAAGTTAAGGAGTTAGCAGAATCCGTTCGGGCTTATGGAGTCAGTGCTAACTATACCATAGCACAAGTTGAGAGATTAACAGAGACAGCCATGACACCCGCAGACTGGCAATATGTAACTAAGGCATGCCTTTCTAGTATGGGGCAATACATAGAATGGAAGGCATTGTGGCATGATATCAGCATGACCCAGGCACGCGCAAACGCGGCCAAAGGACAGCCGGCATGGTCATATGATATGCTGACGGGCCAAGGACAGTGGGTAGCCAACCAGACCGCCTTCCCCTTACAGGTATACGCACAAATAAACACGTGCGCCGCCAAGGCATGGAAAGCCCTCACCAACAAAGGAGAAGTATCAGGCAATTTGACAAAAATTATTCAGGGGCTGAGCGAGCCATTTTCTGACTTTGTCGCTCGTATGATGGAGGCCGCAGGCAGAATATTTGGAGATCAGGAACAAGCAATGCCCCTAGTGGAGCAATTAGTATTTGAACAATGTACCAAGGAATGCAGACAGGCGATAACACCCTGGAAACAAAAAGGGATACATGCCTGGTTGAAAGCCTGTAGAGAAATAGGAGGGCCACTCACCAATGCGGGCCTAGCCGCGGCCATATTACAGAGCCACAAACAAGCCAGGATCACTAACAGAAGTATCAAATGCTTTCAATGCGGGAAATTAGGACATATAAAGAGAGAGTGTAGGAGCCCAGCTTCAGAACAAACAACCCAAAAGACCCCTGGGTTGTGCCCTAAGTGTAAGAAAGGCAGGCATTGGGCCAATGAGTGCCGGTCTATTAAAGATATAGAAGGGAAACCCTTAGAACTGCCAAAAAACGCCCAGAGGGGCCCCCGTCACCAGGGCCCGCAAATATATGGGGCAACCAGCACGCAAGTGTCATTCGGGAACAACCAGGCCCCCCAAGGAGAGCCACTTCAGGTTCCGCGGGATTGGACATCCGTGCCACCACCAGAATAGTGTTGACTCCACAGATGGGAGTTCAGCCTATCCCTTCAGACTTTAAAGGCCCCCTACCACCAAATACCATTGGGTTACTCCTAGGGCGCTCTTCTGCTGCATTGAAAGGCCTGGTAGTTCATCCCGGAGTTATAGATCAAGATTATGAAGGACAGGTAAAAATCATGTGTTCGGCTCCCAGAGGAATCTATCCTATATCCCCGGGAGACCGCATAGCCCAGCTCTTAGTTTTACCTAGTCTCCACGCCAATTATCCTGCTACCAACACGGAGAGGGGAGAAAGGGGCTTCGGCTCCTCTGACTGGGATTCAGCCTTCATAGTATTAGATTTAGCAGACAGACCAAAATTAACTCTTCAAATAGAGGGAAAGAGCTTTGAGGGAATCCTAGACACTGGAGCAGATAAAAGTATTATCTCTGCAACCTGGTGGCCCTCCAAGTGGCCTGTGACCCAATCCTCACATTCATTACAAGGTTTAGGATATGAGTCAAGCCCTTCAATTAGTGCCAAACCATTGAAATGGCGAGCCCCTGAAGGACAAGAGGGTACAGTCACCCCTTATGTACTCCCTCTACCGGTCAATTTATGGGGGAGGGATGTCATGAGAGACTTAGGCCTCAAACTCATTAATGAATACTCCACCCCCGCCCAAGGCATGATGATGGACATGGGATACATCCCTGGCAAGGGGCTGGGGAAACACCAACAGGGACACATAGAGCCCATCCTGCCCAAAGTAAAGAATGACCGTCACGGCCTGGGTTTTTCATAGGGGCCATTGAAGATGCCATGCCCATACCTTGGCTCACAGAGGAGGCCGTATGGGTTCCTCAGTGGCCCCTATCCTCTGAAAAATTAGAAGCAGCTCATTGCTTAGTGCAAGAGCAGCTCCAAGTGGGACACCTAGAACCCTCTGTGTCCCCATGGAACACACCCATATTTGTAATCAGGAAAAAGTCAGGATCATAGAGGTTGCTTCATGATCTGAGAGCAGTAAATGCTCAAATGAGAATGCTTGGACCCGTACAACGGGGACTGCCACTCCTCTCTGCCTTACCCAAAGAATGGAAAGTGCTCATAATAGATATTAAAGATTGTTTCTTTTCTATACCTCTAAGCTCCAAGGAGAGGGAAAGATTTGCTTTTACTTTGCCAGCTATTAACCATGAACAACCCGATGCCAGATTTCAGTGGAAGGTCCTCCCTCAAGGAATGACAAATAGCCCCACCATATGTCAACTGTACGTTCAGCGAGCGCTAGACCCAATTCGTAAGACCTATCCCACGCTAAAGATCATCCATTACATGGATGACATCCTTCTTTGCTCCCCACAACCAGCGGAAATAGAAGAAGCATATATAGATCTCACTAGATCCCTAGAAAGTTGGAGACTGAATATAGCAAGCGAGAAGGTCCAAAAATCTAGTGTTAGCAAATTCCTAGGAGCAACCATTTACACAGATGTAATTTGCCCCCAAAAGCTTGAGATAAGACATAATCAATTGCGAAATTTGAATGACTTCCAAAAACTCCTAGGGGATATTAATTGGTTGCGCCCATACTTAAAGATACCCACCACTGAATTGACTCCACTATTTAAAACCCTAGAAGGAGACCCACAACTAACGTCACCGCGCTCCCTCACACCTGAGGCATTACAAGCCATTCGCAAAGTAGAACAGGCTTTGATGACAGCACAATTAAATAGAGTGCAATCGAATGAACCCTTTGAGTTGTGTGTGCTTCCCACCCCAGAGCTGCCAACAGCAGTTTTATGGCAGCACGGCCCACTGATCTGGATCCATCCCCAAGCCTCTCAGGCTAGGACAATAGAGTACTATCCGGCAGCCGTGGCCAAACTTGCTTTGAGAGGAGTAAAAACCTCCATGACACATTTCGGAGAGGCTCCAGCTAAAATTATAACCCCTTACAGCGTAGAACAAATACAAGTATTATGTGCTATGAACGATGATTGGGCCATACTTGCTTACAGTTTCTCAGGAACCTTTGATAATCATTTCCCTAAACATCCCCTCATCAACTTCGCCAAAAATCATCTCCTAGTATTTCCTCGGGTCACTAGCCTAACCCCGCTGCCTCATGGAAAAACAGTTTACACGGACGGGTCTAAGACAGGCACAGGTGCCTATGTCCATGATGGCAAAGTTGTGACAAAAGGCTACACGCCTGACACTCCACAGATAGTGGAATGTCGCATAGTCTTAGAGGTCCTACAAATCTTTCCTGAACCTTTAAATATTGTGTCTGACTCCTGTTATGTAGTTAATGCAGTCAAATCTCTAGAAGTGGCCGGGCTAATCAAAGCGTCCAGCCCAGTAGCCACTTTGTTCAAACAGATACAATCAGCACTACTTCATAGGCAATCTCCTTTGTATATAACTCATATCAGAGCACATTCAGGCCTTCCCGGGCCTATGACCCAAGGCAACCACCTGGCAGACCTCGCAACCAGAAATATAGCTTTTCCCCTGCTAGACCCTATCACCACAGCTTCAAAATTCCATACACAATTTCATGTCACTGCCGAAACACTGCGCAAGCGGTTTAGCATAACCAGGGCCGAAGCTAGGAACATTGTCCTTAGCTGCCAACATTGCTGCAGCTTCCTTCCCACACCTCATGTTGGGATCAACCCCAGAGGTATTAGGCCTTTACAAGTTTGGCAAATGGATGTGACGCATATTTCGTCTTTTGGGAAACTGAAATATGTACATGTATCCGTGGATACTTGTTCAGGAGTCATCTTTGCCTCCCCATTGTCAGGAGAGAAAGCTTCCCATGTCATCCAGCACTGCCTTGAGGCTTGGAGCGCATGGGGGTTACCACAGATTCTGAAAACAGACAATGGCCCAGCCTATACCTCTACAAAATTTGCTCAATTTTGTCATCACATGGGGATAAAACATATCACTGGCCTTCCCTACAACCCACAGGGTCAAGGGATTGTGGAACGCGCGAACCGCACGCTCAAATCCTATTTACTTAAACAAAAAGGGGGAATTGAAGATATACCCCCCACACCAAAAACTGCCATAGCCCTAGCACTTTTCACTATAAATTTTTTGAATCTGGATGCTCAAGGCCATACAGCAGCGGATCGCCATAATCAGTGGCCAAAAGACCCACAAGAACTAGTAAAATGGAAGGACGTGTTATCTAACCAATGGAAGGGCCCGGATCCAATCATAATCAGATCCAGGGGAGCTGTGTGTGTTTTCCCCCAGGGTGAAGAAAATCCCTTCTGGATCCCGGAGCGCCTAACGAGGAAAGTCCTAAACAAAGGAGATGACTTCGCTATACCTCCTGACCCTGCTCCTGACACTGGAGACCCCGACTCAGGGAGTATTGAGATGGGGAATCCTGTCTGCCTTTCCTAAGCCTATGCCTGTCCATTTCAATGCAGCCGTTTTTCCGCGCTTTTTCACTACCAATGCTAGTATGAACTTGCCCTACTTAGTTAAAGACACCCTAGTAGCTCCCCTGGGAGAAAACCGATCCTTCGTAACTAATGGGTCATTATGCTTCACCACTCAGAATCTAGCTGGCTGTATCTCCCTGAAACGGAGGAAATACGGATGGTTCAGTGACATAATTCTAGAGGCCAGTAGCCTCCCCGTTATGTCAGCTAAATTTGAAGGGCCTAATAAGGAAGGGAGCCCGCCCTATAAGAACATGACTATCCACCAGATGGTTCTCTGGATCAATGGCACATTTGTACACTCTCCCAGGAACAATTCCACCGACAGGCCTCGTCAACCCAAATATGCCTCCCATTGTGTGGGCGACTATGAGGGAGAGCTGTGGCCCTGGACTGACTGTCAGTCAACTGTAGTAACGTGGGCAACTGAGAGGCAGGAGTTTACCATCTCCCCAGATATGGAGGGACGGCCAGCCAATGAGGCTTGGTGGCCAGTAAAGGTGCTCGAAGGCGAGTTTCGTCAGCAGCTGAGCATGAACCCCTTCCATAAATGGATGCTGTGTGGAGTCAATGGCTCGTGTACCGACCTCTCCCCCTTTTCCGCCCTCCAGGGTGGGGGAATCGGTGTAAAAAATATCACCTTTTGGTGCGAGAATAACCACATGCGCGCACACTGGAACATGATCATGACCCATAACAACGAGAACTACACGTGTTCAGCAAAATCAGGTCCAGAGTCACCTAATTCCCTTTTTCCACCTTCTCCAGTATGCGTATACCCCCATTTCTGTTTATCTTATCCAATAGTAGCTTTGACTCCTGCTCCAATGAAACCTGCTTTCTGTCTCAGTGTTGGGATGCGCGTAACTTTACCAATGCTTTGGTAGTCCGCATCCCCCGTTGGGTCCCTGTTCCCGTAGACGCCCCTAACACCATGACTCTGTTTCGAGAAAGGCGCGATTTCGGTGTTACAGCCGCCATAGTGCTCCTGATCTCCGCGACCGCGGTCGCAGCCACCGCCGCTGGTATAGCTTTAGACACCTCCATCAAATCGGCTACAGAGCTCAATAACCTTGCAGCCTCAGTAGCTTCTGCCCTGGACCAACAGTCCACACTTGATGGCAAACTGAAAGGAGGAATAATGATCCTCAATCAACGCATAGATCCCGTGGAGGAACAAATAGAGGTGCTCTGGCAAATGGCCCAATTGGAATGTGAGCGGAAATATCGTGCCCTCTGCATCACTAGCATTCAATATAAAAATTTTACACGGGCAGCTAATCTGTCACGAGACCTGTCCCAGTATCTTTCAGGAAACTGGTCCCAAGACTTTGATGGGACACTAGAAGAGCTGCGGCGAGAAATTATCCACATCAACTCCACCCGTCTAGATATCTCCGTAGCAGAAGGACTCTCTTCCTGGTTCCTCAGAGCTCTCTCCCACGTCAAGGAGTGGGCGGGCATGGCTGGGATGGGCGTGTTCCTGCTTGGAGGTCTCATGCTCTTACTCTGGTTGTTATGCAGACTCCGCAACCAACAAAAGCAGGACAAGGTGATCCTTGCTCAAGCCCTAATGGCGATAGACGTTGGCGCCTCTCCCCAAGTGTGGCTCAACATGCCTAAGAAGGAAGCTCGGCTTTAGCTTGAGGTAGCTCTTGCACCCTGAGCCCATGTGGCACTGCACCAGGCCCGAGTACCTCAATGCTTAATCACAGCTTTCTTTAAGAAGCTCATGGTGCAAGAGGGTTGAGAAAAAGGGTCCAAACCCTTTGTACCAAGCGGTCCCAACGCCAGCCAGAGGATGCGAGGCAAAGCACTGCAAGAGGTCTTGGACCCCTCTGAGAGGCATGCCTGACTGCATAGGGGTAGATGCCCAGAACCCCTCTCCAAAAAGGGGGCATCAGGAAGTATGATGGAGGTCAGGCCTCTGTCTCCGCCTCTGCTGGCAAGTTCCGCCTTGAGCTACTGTTAGACAAAAAAGGGGGAGATGTTGGCAGCCGCGCTCAGAAAATAGCGCCCAATGTAGGGCAGCCGGAAGGCCCCGAACTTCCTAATGACAAATCATCCCACACCACTAAACTACATGCTAATTGCGCCTTGGCATAAGGACCAATGAGACCCACCAAATGGTTATGCTAATAAGGCATATGGAGCAGCACCAACCAGGTCAGAGCATGAGAACTATATAAGCAAGCCTCTCCTTCCCCTCTGGGTCCTGCCCAACTCATTTGTTTCACAAAGAGATGAAGAATAAAGCTTTCTGCAGAAGAATCCTGCTGTTGTTGCATGCTGTTCTTGCCGGCGAGGACAGGGCACGCGACACATTCCACTGCGTTCTATTGCACTCCATTGTTATAAAGAGGGCACCGTTCTCTAAAAAACTCTCAGGAACCCTCTATTGCATCATATTACACCCCATTACACTGCATTTCACAGCCTTCCACTCTATTCCGCAACATTTCAACACGTTCTATTACGTTCGGTTCCATCAGGCAAGGCTGCATTCGCTTCCAATTCACTCCAGAACCCTTTATTGCGTCACATTACAACCGATTCACCTCCATTCCACAACATTGCACTTCGTCCCACAACCCTCCACTGTATTCTATCACGTTCCGTTGTGCAAAAGAAGGCTGCACTCTTTTCGCAAAGAATCCGAAACCGTCTGTTAAGTCACATTACACCCCATTACACTACATTCCACAACTCTCCACTTCATTTTGCAACATTCCACAACGTTCTTTTGCGTTACTTTCCGACAAAGAAGGCTCGATTCACTTCCAACCGATTAAGGACTGTCTATTGTGTCACATCAAATGCCATTCCAGTCCATTCTCCAAGATTCTACTCCATCCCACAACATTCCACCACGTTCGATTGCATTCCATTCTGTGAAAAAAAAGCCCAATTCCTTTCCAAACCAAAGAGGAACACTCTACTGCGGCACTTACACACGATTCCAGTCCATTTCACAGCACTGTAGTCCATTCCTGAACATCTCACCGTATTCTGTGGTGTTCCATTCAATCAAGGAGAGCACCATTTGCTTCGAGCACACTCATGAACTCTATATTGTGTCACATTACATACGCTTCTACACAAAATCTACAAAATTGCACTTAACTCCACAATATTCCAAAACGTTCTATAGCGGTCCATTCTGTCAAAGAAGGATCCATTCGTTTCCAAAACAATCTCTAACTCTCTATTGCATCACAGTATACCCCATTCCACTCCATTCCACAACATTTTACTCCATTCGCCAATATTCCAGCACATTCCTTTGCTTTACATTCTCGCAAAGGAGGCACCATTCGCTTCCAAAACGCACAGGAGACCTTTATTATGTCACATTACAGACGATTCCACTCCGTTCCACATCATTGCCCTCCATTCCACGACATTCCAACACTTTCTATTTCGTTCCATTCTGCAAAGGAATGCTACATTTACTTCCAAACAATTCACGACTTCGTATTGTGTCACTTCACATGCCATTCCTCTCCATTCCACAAGATTCTACTCCATTCCCCAATTCCAACAAGTTCTACTGAGCTCCATTGTGACAAAGTAGGCACCATTCTTATGCAAGCAACCCAGGGAAACCCTGTTGTGTCTGTTTCCACCACGTTCCACTCAGTGCCACAGCATGGCACTCCATTGTGCAACATTCTGCCACATTCCATTGCATTCTATTATGTAAGAGAAGGCCCCACAGCTTCCAAACCATTAAGGAATAGCCTATTGCATGACTTCACAAGACCGTCGCCATGATTCCTCATGATTCTACTCCATGTCAAACACAAAACTGCATTCCATTGCACTCCATTGTTACAAAGAGGGCAACGTTCTCTAAAAAACTCTCTGGAAGCCTCTATTGCATCACATTGCACCCCACTACACTCCGTTTCACAACTTTCCCCTAATTTCTGTAACATTCCAACATGATCTACTACGTTCGGTTCCATCAAGCAAGGCTGCATTCGCTTCCAATTCACTGCAGAACCCTTGATTGCGTCCACAACATTGCACTCCATCCCAAAACAGTCCACCGTGTTCTATCGCATTCCGTTCTGCAAAAGAAGGCTCCACTCTTTTCTCCAAGAATCAGAAACCGTCTATTAAGTCACATTAGAACCCATAACACTCCATTCCACAACACTCCACTTCATTTCACAACATTCCACAATGTTCTTTTGCGTTCTACTCGTACAAAGACGGATGGATTCACTTGCAACCCATTAAAGACTGTCTATTGCATCACATCGAAAGCCAGCCATTCCAGTCCATTCTCCAAGATTCTACTTCATTCCACAACATTCCACCACGTCCATTGCATTCCATTCTGTGAAAAAAAGCTCCATTCCTTTCCAAATCCACGAGGAACACTCTACTGCGTCAATTTACACACGATTCCAGCCCATTTCACAACATTGTACTCCATTCCTGAACATCTCACCATGTTCTGTCGCGTTCCATTCAATCAAAGAGAGCTCCATTTGGGTCAAGACCACCCAGGAACTCTATATTGTGTCAGATTACATACGCTTCTATACAAAATTTTACCTAACTCCACAAAATTCTAAAACGTTCCATACCGTTCCATTCTGTCAAAGAAGGATCCATTAATTTACAAAACAGTCACTAACTCTCTAGTGCGTCACAGTCTACCACATTCCACTCCATTCCACAACATTTTACTCCATTCCCCAATATTCCAGCACAATCCTTTGCTTTACATTCTCGCAAAGGAGGCACCATCCGTTTCCAAACTGCACTGGAGAACTTTGTTATGTCACATTACAGCCAATTCCCCTCCATTCCACAGCATTGCCCTCCATTCCAAGACATTCTACCACGTTCTATTGTGTTCCATTCTGCCAAAGAATGCTCCAAGTGCTTCCAAGCAGTTCAGGAACTTCGTGTTGTGTCACTTCACATGTCAATCCTCTCCATTCCACAAGATTCTACACCATTCCACAACATTCCAACAAGTTCTACTGAGTTTCATTGTGACAAAGTGGGCACCATTCTATTCCAAACAACCCAGGAACTCTCTGTTGCATCACATTACACCACGTTCCACTCAATACCACAGTATGTCACTCCATTGTGCAACATTTTGCTACATTCCATTGCATTCCATTATGTAAAGGAAGGCCTCATAGCTTTCAAACCATTCAAAAACAGCCTATTGCGTCAGTTCACATGCCTCTTCACACGATTCCTCAAGGATCTACTGCGTTCCATACATTCCACTGCGTTCCATTGCACTCCATTGTAACAGAGTTCACCGTTCTCTTAAAAACTCTCAGGAACCCTCTATTGCATCACATTACACCCCATTACACTCCATTTCACAGCCTTCCACTCTATTCTGCAACATTCCCACACGTTCTATTACGTTCGGTTCCATCAGGCAAGGCTGCATTCGCTTCCAATTCACTCCAGAACCCTTTATTGCGTCACATTACAACCGATTCACCTCCATTCCACAACATTGCACTTCGTCCCACAACCCTCCACCGTATTCTATCACGTTCCGTTGTGCAAAAGAAGGCTGCACTCTTTTCGCAAAGAATCCGAAACCGTCTGTTAAGTCACATTACACCCCATTACACTACATTCCACAACTCTCCACTTCATTTTGCAACATTCCACAACGTTCTTTTGCGTTACTTTCCGACAAAGAAGGCTCGATTCACTTCCAACCGATTAAGGACTGTCTATTGTGTCACATCAAATGCCATTCCAGTCCATTCTCCAAGATTCTACTCCATCCCACAACATTCCACCACGTTCGATTGCATTCCATTCTGTGAAAAAAAAGCCCAATTCCTTTCCAAACCAAAGAGGAACACTCTACTGCGGCACTTACACACGATTCCAGTCCATTTCACAGCACTGTAGTCCATTCCTGAACATCTCACCGTATTCTGTGGTGTTCCATTCAATCAAGGAGAGCACCATTTGCTTCGAGCACACTCATGAACTCTATATTGTGTCACATTACATACGCTTCTACACAAAATCTACAAAATTGCACTTAACTCCACAATATTCCAAAACGTTCTATAGCGGTCCATTCTGTCAAAGAAGGATCCATTCGTTTCCAAAACAATCTCTAACTCTCTATTGCATCACAGTATACCCCATTCCACTCCATTCCACAACATTTTACTCCATTCGCCAATATTCCAGCACATTCCTTTGCTTTACATTCTCGCAAAGGAGGCACCATTCGCTTCCAAAACGCACAGGAGACCTTTATTATGTCACATTACAGACGATTCCACTCCGTTCCACATCATTGCCCTCCATTCCACGACATTCCAACACTTTCTATTTCGTTCCATTCTGCAAAGGAATGCTACATTTACTTCCAAACAATTCACGACTTCGTATTGTGTCACTTCACATGCCATTCCTCTCCATTCCACAAGATTCTACTCCATTCCCCAATTCCAACAAGTTCTACTGAGCTCCATTGTGACAAAGTAGGCACCATTCTTATGCAAGCAACCCAGGGAAACCCTGTTGTGTCTGTTTCCACCACGTTCCACTCAGTGCCACAGCATGGCACTCCATTGTGCAACATTCTGCCACATTCCATTGCATTCTATTATGTAAGAGAAGGCCCCACAGCTTCCAAACCATTAAGGAATAGCCTATTGCGTGACTTCACAAGACCGTCGCCATGATTCCTCATGATTCTACTCCATGTCAAACACAAAACTGCATTCCATTGCACTCCATTGTTACAAAGAGGGCAACGTTCTCTAAAAAACTCTCTGGAAGCCTCTATTGCATCACATTGCACCCCACTACACTCCGTTTCACAACTTTCCCCTAATTTCTGTAACATTCCAACATGATCTACTACGTTCGGTTCCATCAAGCAAGGCTGCATTCGCTTCCAATTCACTCCAGAACCCTTGATTGCGTCCACAACATTGCACTCCATCCCAAAACAGTCCACCGTGTTCTATCGCATTCCGTTCTGCAAAAGAAGGCTCCACTCTTTTCTCCAAGAATCAGAAACCGTCTATTAAGTCACATTAGAACCCATAACACTCCATTCCACAACACTCCACTTCATTTCACAACATTCCACAATGTTCTTTTGCGTTCTACTCGTACAAAGACGGATGGATTCACTTGCAACCCATTAAAGACTGTCTATTGCATCACATCGAAAGCCAGCCATTCCAGTCCATTCTCCAAGATTCTACTTCATTCCACAACATTCCACCACGTCCATTGCATTCCATTCTGTGAAAAAAAGCTCCATTCCTTTCCAAATCCACGAGGAACACTCTACTGCGTCAATTTACACACGATTCCAGCCCATTTCACAACATTGTACTCCATTCCTGAACATCTCACCATGTTCTGTCGCGTTCCATTCAATCAAAGAGAGCTCCATTTGGGTCAAGACCACCCAGGAACTCTATATTGTGTCAGATTACATACGCTTCTATACAAAATTTTACCTAACTCCACAAAATTCTAAAACGTTCCATACCGTTCCATTCTGTCAAAGAAGGATCCATTAATTTACAAAACAGTCACTAACTCTCTAGTGCGTCACAGTCTACCACATTCCACTCCATTCCACAACATTTTACTCCATTCCCCAATATTCCAGCACAATCCTTTGCTTTACATTCTCGCAAAGGAGGCACCATCCGTTTCCAAACTGCACTGGAGAACTTTGTTATGTCACATTACAGCCAATTCCCCTCCATTCCACAGCATTGCCCTCCATTCCAAGACATTCTACCACGTTCTATTGTGTTCCATTCTGCCAAAGAATGCTCCAAGTGCTTCCAAGCAGTTCAGGAACTTCGTGTTGTGTCACTTCACATGTCAATCCTCTCCATTCCACAAGATTCTACACCATTCCACAACATTCCAACAAGTTCTACTGAGTTTCATTGTGACAAAGTGGGCACCATTCTATTCCAAACAACCCAGGAACTCTCTGTTGCATCACATTACACCACGTTCCACTCAATACCACAGTATGTCACTCCATTGTGCAACATTTTGCTACATTCCATTGCATTCCATTATGTAAAGGAAGGCCTCATAGCTTTCAAACCATTCAAAAACAGCCTATTGCGTCAGTTCACATGCCTCTTCACACGATTCCTCAAGGATCTACTGCGTTCCATACATTCCACTGCGTTCCATTGCACTCCATTGTAACAGAGTTCACCGTTCTCTTAAAAACTCTCAGGAACCCTCTATTGCATCACATTACACCCCATTACACTCCATTTCACAGCCTTCCACTCTATTCTGCAACATTCCCACACGTTCTATTACGTTCGGTTCCATCAGGCAAGGCTGCATTCGCTTCCAATTCACTCCAGAACCCTTTATTGCGTCACATTACAACCGATTCACCTCCATTCCACAACATTGCACTTCGTCCCACAACCCTCCACCGTATTCTATCACGTTCCGTTGTGCAAAAGAAGGCTGCACTCTTTTCGCAAAGAATCCGAAACCGTCTGTTAAGTCACATTACACCCCATTACACTACATTCCACAACTCTCCACTTCATTTTGCAACATTCCACAACGTTCTTTTGCGTTACTTTCCGACAAAGAAGGCTCGATTCACTTCCAACCGATTAAGGACTGTCTATTGTGTCACATCAAATGCCATTCCAGTCCATTCTCCAAGATTCTACTCCATCCCACAACATTCCACCACGTTCGATTGCATTCCATTCTGTGAAAAAAAAGCCCAATTCCTTTCCAAACCAAAGAGGAACACTCTACTGCGGCACTTACACACGATTCCAGTCCATTTCACAGCACTGTAGTCCATTCCTGAACATCTCACCGTATTCTGCGGTGTTCCATTCAATCAAGGAGAGCACCATTTGCTTCGAGCACACTCATGAACTCTATATTGTGTCTACGCTATATTTGTGTACGCTTCTACACAAAATCTACAAAATTGCACTTAACTCCACAATATTCCAAAACGTTCTATAGCGGTCCATTCTGTCAAAGAAGGATCCATTCGTTTCCAAAACAATCTCTAACTCTCTATTGCATCACAGTATACCCCATTCCACTCCATTCCACAACATTTTACTCCATTCGCCAATATTCCAGCACATTCCTTTGCTTTACATTCTCGCAAAGGAGGCACCATTCGCTTCCAAAACGCACAGGAGACCTTTATTATGTCACATTACAGACGATTCCACTCCGTTCCACATCATTGCCCTCCATTCCACGACATTCCAACACTTTCTATTTCGTTCCATTCTGCAAAGGAATGCTACATTTACTTCCAAACAATTCACGACTTCGTATTGTGTCACTTCACATGCCATTCCTCTCCATTCCACAAGATTCTACTCCATTCCCCAATTCCAACAAGTTCTACTGAGCTCCATTGTGACAAAGTAGGCACCATTCTTATGCAAGCAACCCAGGGAAACCCTGTTGTGTCTGTTTCCACCACGTTCCACTCAGTGCCACAGCATGGCACTCCATTGTGCAACATTCTGCCACATTCCATTGCATTCTATTATGTAAAAGAAGGCCCCACAGCTTCCAAACCATTAAGGAATAGCCTATTGCGTGACTTCACAAGACCGTCGCCATGATTCCTCATGATTCTACTCCATGTCAAACACAAAACTGCATTCCATTGCACTCCATTGTTACAAAGAGGGCAACGTTCTCTAAAAAACTCTCTGGAAGCCTCTATTGCATCACATTGCACCCCACTACACTCCGTTTCACAACTTTCCCCTAATTTCTGTAACATTCCAACATGATCTACTACGTTCGGTTCCATCAAGCAAGGCTGCATTCGCTTCCAATTCACTGCAGAACCCTTGATTGCGTCCACAACATTGCACTCCATCCCAAAACAGTCCACCGTGTTCTATCGCATTCCGTTCTGCAAAAGAAGGCTCCACTCTTTTCTCCAAGAATCAGAAACCGTCTATTAAGTCACATTAGAACCCATAACACTCCATTCCACAACACTCCACTTCATTTCACAACATTCCACAATGTTCTTTTGCGTTCTACTCGTACAAAGACGGATGGATTCACTTGCAACCCATTAAAGACTGTCTATTGCATCACATCGAAAGCCAGCCATTCCAGTCCATTCTCCAAGATTCTACTTCATTCCACAACATTCCACCACGTCCATTGCATTCCATTCTGTGAAAAAAAGCTCCATTCCTTTCCAAATCCACGAGGAACACTCTACTGCGTCAATTTACACACGATTCCAGCCCATTTCACAACATTGTACTCCATTCCTGAACATCTCACCATGTTCTGTCGCGTTCCATTCAATCAAAGAGAGCTCCATTTGGGTCAAGACCACCCAGGAACTCTATATTGTGTCAGATTACATACGCTTCTATACAAAATTTTACCTAACTCCACAAAATTCTAAAACGTTCCATACCGTTCCATTCTGTCAAAGAAGGATCCATTAATTTACAAAACAGTCACTAACTCTCTAGTGCGTCACAGTCTACCACATTCCACTCCATTCCACAACATTTTACTCCATTCCCCAATATTCCAGCACAATCCTTTGCTTTACATTCTCGCAAAGGAGGCACCATCCGTTTCCAAACTGCACTGGAGAACTTTGTTATGTCACATTACAGCCAATTCCCCTCCATTCCACAGCATTGCCCTCCATTCCAAGACATTCTACCACGTTCTATTGTGTTCCATTCTGCCAAAGAATGCTCCAAGTGCTTCCAAGCAGTTCAGGAACTTCGTGTTGTGTCACTTCACATGTCAATCCTCTCCATTCCACAAGATTCTACACCATTCCACAACATTCCAACAAGTTCTACTGAGTTTCATTGTGACAAAGTGGGCACCATTCTATTCCAAACAACCCAGGAACTCTCTGTTGCATCACATTACACCACGTTCCACTCAATACCACAGTATGTCACTCCATTGTGCAACATTTTGCTACATTCCATTGCATTCCATTATGTAAAGGAAGGCCTCATAGCTTTCAAACCATTCAAAAACAGCCTATTGCGTCAGTTCACATGCCTCTTCACACGATTCCTCAAGGATCTACTGCGTTCCATACATTCCACTGCGTTCCATTGCACTCCATTGTAACAGAGTTCACCGTTCTCTTAAAAACTCTCAGGAACCCTCTATTGCATCACATTACACCCCATTACACTCCATTTCACAGCCTTCCACTCTATTCTGCAACATTCCCACACGTTCTATTACGTTCGGTTCCATCAGGCAAGGCTGCATTCGCTTCCAATTCACTCCAGAACCCTTTATTGCGTCACATTACAACCGATTCACCTCCATTCCACAACATTGCACTTCGTCCCACAACCCTCCACCGTATTCTATCACGTTCCGTTGTGCAAAAGAAGGCTGCACTCTTTTCGCAAAGAATCCGAAACCGTCTGTTAAGTCACATTACACCCCATTACACTACATTCCACAACTCTCCACTTCATTTTGCAACATTCCACAACGTTCTTTTGCGTTACTTTCCGACAAAGAAGGCTCGATTCACTTCCAACCGATTAAGGACTGTCTATTGTGTCACATCAAATGCCATTCCAGTCCATTCTCCAAGATTCTACTCCATCCCACAACATTCCACCACGTTCGATTGCATTCCATTCTGTGAAAAAAAAGCCCAATTCCTTTCCAAACCAAAGAGGAACACTCTACTGCGGCACTTACACACGATTCCAGTCCATTTCACAGCACTGTAGTCCATTCCTGAACATCTCACCGTATTCTGCGGTGTTCCATTCAATCAAGGAGAGCACCATTTGCTTCGAGCACACTCATGAACTCTATATTGTGTCTACGCTATATTTGTGTACGCTTCTACACAAAATCTACAAAATTGCACTTAACTCCACAATATTCCAAAACGTTCTATAGCGGTCCATTCTGTCAAAGAAGGATCCATTCGTTTCCAAAACAATCTCTAACTCTCTATTGCATCACAGTATACCCCATTCCACTCCATTCCACAACATTTTACTCCATTCGCCAATATTCCAGCACATTCCTTTGCTTTACATTCTCGCAAAGGAGGCACCATTCGCTTCCAAAACGCACAGGAGACCTTTATTATGTCACATTACAGACGATTCCACTCCGTTCCACATCATTGCCCTCCATTCCACGACATTCCAACACTTTCTATTTCGTTCCATTCTGCAAAGGAATGCTACATTTACTTCCAAACAATTCACGACTTCGTATTGTGTCACTTCACATGCCATTCCTCTCCATTCCACAAGATTCTACTCCATTCCCCAATTCCAACAAGTTCTACTGAGCTCCATTGTGACAAAGTAGGCACCATTCTTATGCAAGCAACCCAGGGAAACCCTGTTGTGTCTGTTTCCACCACGTTCCACTCAGTGCCACAGCATGGCACTCCATTGTGCAACATTCTGCCACATTCCATTGCATTCTATTATGTAAAAGAAGGCCCCACAGCTTCCAAACCATTAAGGAATAGCCTATTGCGTGACTTCACAAGACCGTCGCCATGATTCCTCATGATTCTACTCCATGTCAAACACAAAACTGCATTCCATTGCACTCCATTGTTACAAAGAGGGCAACGTTCTCTAAAAAACTCTCTGGAAGCCTCTATTGCATCACATTGCACCCCACTACACTCCGTTTCACAACTTTCCCCTAATTTCTGTAACATTCCAACATGATCTACTACGTTCGGTTCCATCAAGCAAGGCTGCATTCGCTTCCAATTCACTCCAGAACCCTTGATTGCGTCCACAACATTGCACTCCATCCCAAAACAGTCCACCGTGTTCTATCGCATTCCGTTCTGCAAAAGAAGGCTCCACTCTTTTCTCCAAGAATCAGAAACCGTCTATTAAGTCACATTAGAACCCATAACACTCCATTCCACAACACTCCACTTCATTTCACAACATTCCACAATGTTCTTTTGCGTTCTACTCGTACAAAGACGGATGGATTCACTTGCAACCCATTAAAGACTGTCTATTGCATCACATCGAAAGCCAGCCATTCCAGTCCATTCTCCAAGATTCTACTTCATTCCACAACATTCCACCACGTCCATTGCATTCCATTCTGTGAAAAAAAGCTCCATTCCTTTCCAAATCCACGAGGAACACTCTACTGCGTCAATTTACACACGATTCCAGCCCATTTCACAACATTGTACTCCATTCCTGAACATCTCACCATGTTCTGTCGCGTTCCATTCAATCAAAGAGAGCTCCATTTGGGTCAAGACCACCCAGGAACTCTATATTGTGTCAGATTACATACGCTTCTATACAAAATTTTACCTAACTCCACAAAATTCTAAAACGTTCCATACCGTTCCATTCTGTCAAAGAAGGATCCATTAATTTACAAAACAGTCACTAACTCTCTAGTGCGTCACAGTCTACCACATTCCACTCCATTCCACAACATTTTACTCCATTCCCCAATATTCCAGCACAATCCTTTGCTTTACATTCTCGCAAAGGAGGCACCATCCGTTTCCAAACTGCACTGGAGAACTTTGTTATGTCACATTACAGCCAATTCCCCTCCATTCCACAGCATTGCCCTCCATTCCAAGACATTCTACCACGTTCTATTGTGTTCCATTCTGCCAAAGAATGCTCCAAGTGCTTCCAAGCAGTTCAGGAACTTCGTGTTGTGTCACTTCACATGTCAATCCTCTCCATTCCACAAGATTCTACACCATTCCACAACATTCCAACAAGTTCTACTGAGTTTCATTGTGACAAAGTGGGCACCATTCTATTCCAAACAACCCAGGAACTCTCTGTTGCATCACATTACACCACGTTCCACTCAATACCACAGTATGTCACTCCATTGTGCAACATTTTGCTACATTCCATTGCATTCCATTATGTAAAGGAAGGCCTCATAGCTTTCAAACCATTCAAAAACAGCCTATTGCGTCAGTTCACATGCCTCTTCACACGATTCCTCAAGGATCTACTGCGTTCCATACATTCCACTGCGTTCCATTGCACTCCATTGTAACAGAGTTCACCGTTCTCTTAAAAACTCTCAGGAACCCTCTATTGCATCACATTACACCCCATTACACTCCATTTCACAGCCTTCCACTCTATTCTGCAACATTCCCACACGTTCTATTACGTTCGGTTCCATCAGGCAAGGCTGCATTCGCTTCCAATTCACTCCAGAACCCTTTATTGCGTCACATTACAACCGATTCACCTCCATTCCACAACATTGCACTTCGTCCCACAACCCTCCACCGTATTCTATCACGTTCCGTTGTGCAAAAGAAGGCTGCACTCTTTTCGCAAAGAATCCGAAACCGTCTGTTAAGTCACATTACACCCCATTACACTACATTCCACAACTCTCCACTTCATTTTGCAACATTCCACAACGTTCTTTTGCGTTACTTTCCGACAAAGAAGGCTCGATTCACTTCCAACCGATTAAGGACTGTCTATTGTGTCACATCAAATGCCATTCCAGTCCATTCTCCAAGATTCTACTCCATCCCACAACATTCCACCACGTTCGATTGCATTCCATTCTGTGAAAAAAAAGCCCAATTCCTTTCCAAACCAAAGAGGAACACTCTACTGCGGCACTTACACACGATTCCAGTCCATTTCACAGCACTGTAGTCCATTCCTGAACATCTCACCGTATTCTGTGGTGTTCCATTCAATCAAGGAGAGCACCATTTGCTTCGAGCACACTCATGAACTCTATATTGTGTCACATTACATACGCTTCTACACAAAATCTACAAAATTGCACTTAACTCCACAATATTCCAAAACGTTCTATAGCGGTCCATTCTGTCAAAGAAGGATCCATTCGTTTCCAAAACAATCTCTAACTCTCTATTGCATCACAGTATACCCCATTCCACTCCATTCCACAACATTTTACTCCATTCGCCAATATTCCAGCACATTCCTTTGCTTTACATTCTCGCAAAGGAGGCACCATTCGCTTCCAAAACGCACAGGAGACCTTTATTATGTCACATTACAGACGATTCCACTCCGTTCCACATCATTGCCCTCCATTCCACGACATTCCAACACTTTCTATTTCGTTCCATTCTGCAAAGGAATGCTACATTTACTTCCAAACAATTCACGACTTCGTATTGTGTCACTTCACATGCCATTCCTCTCCATTCCACAAGATTCTACTCCATTCCCCAATTCCAACAAGTTCTACTGAGCTCCATTGTGACAAAGTAGGCACCATTCTTATGCAAGCAACCCAGGGAAACCCTGTTGTGTCTGTTTCCACCACGTTCCACTCAGTGCCACAGCATGGCACTCCATTGTGCAACATTCTGCCACATTCCATTGCATTCTATTATGTAAGAGAAGGCCCCACAGCTTCCAAACCATTAAGGAATAGCCTATTGCGTGACTTCACAAGACCGTCGCCATGATTCCTCATGATTCTACTCCATGTCAAACACAAAACTGCATTCCATTGCACTCCATTGTTACAAAGAGGGCAACGTTCTCTAAAAAACTCTCTGGAAGCCTCTATTGCATCACATTGCACCCCACTACACTCCGTTTCACAACTTTCCCCTAATTTCTGTAACATTCCAACATGATCTACTACGTTCGGTTCCATCAAGCAAGGCTGCATTCGCTTCCAATTCACTGCAGAACCCTTGATTGCGTCCACAACATTGCACTCCATCCCAAAACAGTCCACCGTGTTCTATCGCATTCCGTTCTGCAAAAGAAGGCTCCACTCTTTTCTCCAAGAATCAGAAACCGTCTATTAAGTCACATTAGAACCCATAACACTCCATTCCACAACACTCCACTTCATTTCACAACATTCCACAATGTTCTTTTGCGTTCTACTCGTACAAAGACGGATGGATTCACTTGCAACCCATTAAAGACTGTCTATTGCATCACATCGAAAGCCAGCCATTCCAGTCCATTCTCCAAGATTCTACTTCATTCCACAACATTCCACCACGTCCATTGCATTCCATTCTGTGAAAAAAAGCTCCATTCCTTTCCAAATCCACGAGGAACACTCTACTGCGTCAATTTACACACGATTCCAGCCCATTTCACAACATTGTACTCCATTCCTGAACATCTCACCATGTTCTGTCGCGTTCCATTCAATCAAAGAGAGCTCCATTTGGGTCAAGACCACCCAGGAACTCTATATTGTGTCAGATTACATACGCTTCTATACAAAATTTTACCTAACTCCACAAAATTCTAAAACGTTCCATACCGTTCCATTCTGTCAAAGAAGGATCCATTAATTTACAAAACAGTCACTAACTCTCTAGTGCGTCACAGTCTACCACATTCCACTCCATTCCACAACATTTTACTCCATTCCCCAATATTCCAGCACAATCCTTTGCTTTACATTCTCGCAAAGGAGGCACCATCCGTTTCCAAACTGCACTGGAGAACTTTGTTATGTCACATTACAGCCAATTCCCCTCCATTCCACAGCATTGCCCTCCATTCCAAGACATTCTACCACGTTCTATTGTGTTCCATTCTGCCAAAGAATGCTCCAAGTGCTTCCAAGCAGTTCAGGAACTTCGTGTTGTGTCACTTCACATGTCAATCCTCTCCATTCCACAAGATTCTACACCATTCCACAACATTCCAACAAGTTCTACTGAGTTTCATTGTGACAAAGTGGGCACCATTCTATTCCAAACAACCCAGGAACTCTCTGTTGCATCACATTACACCACGTTCCACTCAATACCACAGTATGTCACTCCATTGTGCAACATTTTGCTACATTCCATTGCATTCCATTATGTAAAGGAAGGCCTCATAGCTTTCAAACCATTCAAAAACAGCCTATTGCGTCAGTTCACATGCCTCTTCACACGATTCCTCAAGGATCTACTGCGTTCCATACATTCCACTGCGTTCCATTGCACTCCATTGTAACAGAGTTCACCGTTCTCTTAAAAACTCTCAGGAACCCTCTATTGCATCACATTACACCCCATTACACTCCATTTCACAGCCTTCCACTCTATTCTGCAACATTCCCACACGTTCTATTACGTTCGGTTCCATCAGGCAAGGCTGCATTCGCTTCCAATTCACTCCAGAACCCTTTATTGCGTCACATTACAACCGATTCACCTCCATTCCACAACATTGCACTTCGTCCCACAACCCTCCACCGTATTCTATCACGTTCCGTTGTGCAAAAGAAGGCTGCACTCTTTTCGCAAAGAATCCGAAACCGTCTGTTAAGTCACATTACACCCCATTACACTACATTCCACAACTCTCCACTTCATTTTGCAACATTCCACAACGTTCTTTTGCGTTACTTTCCGACAAAGAAGGCTCGATTCACTTCCAACCGATTAAGGACTGTCTATTGTGTCACATCAAATGCCATTCCAGTCCATTCTCCAAGATTCTACTCCATCCCACAACATTCCACCACGTTCGATTGCATTCCATTCTGTGAAAAAAAAGCCCAATTCCTTTCCAAACCAAAGAGGAACACTCTACTGCGGCACTTACACACGATTCCAGTCCATTTCACAGCACTGTAGTCCATTCCTGAACATCTCACCGTATTCTGCGGTGTTCCATTCAATCAAGGAGAGCACCATTTGCTTCGAGCACACTCATGAACTCTATATTGTGTCTACGCTATATTTGTGTACGCTTCTACACAAAATCTACAAAATTGCACTTAACTCCACAATATTCCAAAACGTTCTATAGCGGTCCATTCTGTCAAAGAAGGATCCATTCGTTTCCAAAACAATCTCTAACTCTCTATTGCATCACAGTATACCCCATTCCACTCCATTCCACAACATTTTACTCCATTCGCCAATATTCCAGCACATTCCTTTGCTTTACATTCTCGCAAAGGAGGCACCATTCGCTTCCAAAACGCACAGGAGACCTTTATTATGTCACATTACAGACGATTCCACTCCGTTCCACATCATTGCCCTCCATTCCACGACATTCCAACACTTTCTATTTCGTTCCATTCTGCAAAGGAATGCTACATTTACTTCCAAACAATTCACGACTTCGTATTGTGTCACTTCACATGCCATTCCTCTCCATTCCACAAGATTCTACTCCATTCCCCAATTCCAACAAGTTCTACTGAGCTCCATTGTGACAAAGTAGGCACCATTCTTATGCAAGCAACCCAGGGAAACCCTGTTGTGTCTGTTTCCACCACGTTCCACTCAGTGCCACAGCATGGCACTCCATTGTGCAACATTCTGCCACATTCCATTGCATTCTATTATGTAAAAGAAGGCCCCACAGCTTCCAAACCATTAAGGAATAGCCTATTGCGTGACTTCACAAGACCGTCGCCATGATTCCTCATGATTCTACTCCATGTCAAACACAAAACTGCATTCCATTGCACTCCATTGTTACAAAGAGGGCAACGTTCTCTAAAAAACTCTCTGGAAGCCTCTATTGCATCACATTGCACCCCACTACACTCCGTTTCACAACTTTCCCCTAATTTCTGTAACATTCCAACATGATCTACTACGTTCGGTTCCATCAAGCAAGGCTGCATTCGCTTCCAATTCACTGCAGAACCCTTGATTGCGTCCACAACATTGCACTCCATCCCAAAACAGTCCACCGTGTTCTATCGCATTCCGTTCTGCAAAAGAAGGCTCCACTCTTTTCTCCAAGAATCAGAAACCGTCTATTAAGTCACATTAGAACCCATAACACTCCATTCCACAACACTCCACTTCATTTCACAACATTCCACAATGTTCTTTTGCGTTCTACTCGTACAAAGACGGATGGATTCACTTGCAACCCATTAAAGACTGTCTATTGCATCACATCGAAAGCCAGCCATTCCAGTCCATTCTCCAAGATTCTACTTCATTCCACAACATTCCACCACGTCCATTGCATTCCATTCTGTGAAAAAAAGCTCCATTCCTTTCCAAATCCACGAGGAACACTCTACTGCGTCAATTTACACACGATTCCAGCCCATTTCACAACATTGTACTCCATTCCTGAACATCTCACCATGTTCTGTCGCGTTCCATTCAATCAAAGAGAGCTCCATTTGGGTCAAGACCACCCAGGAACTCTATATTGTGTCAGATTACATACGCTTCTATACAAAATTTTACCTAACTCCACAAAATTCTAAAACGTTCCATACCGTTCCATTCTGTCAAAGAAGGATCCATTAATTTACAAAACAGTCACTAACTCTCTAGTGCGTCACAGTCTACCACATTCCACTCCATTCCACAACATTTTACTCCATTCCCCAATATTCCAGCACAATCCTTTGCTTTACATTCTCGCAAAGGAGGCACCATCCGTTTCCAAACTGCACTGGAGAACTTTGTTATGTCACATTACAGCCAATTCCCCTCCATTCCACAGCATTGCCCTCCATTCCAAGACATTCTACCACGTTCTATTGTGTTCCATTCTGCCAAAGAATGCTCCAAGTGCTTCCAAGCAGTTCAGGAACTTCGTGTTGTGTCACTTCACATGTCAATCCTCTCCATTCCACAAGATTCTACACCATTCCACAACATTCCAACAAGTTCTACTGAGTTTCATTGTGACAAAGTGGGCACCATTCTATTCCAAACAACCCAGGAACTCTCTGTTGCATCACATTACACCACGTTCCACTCAATACCACAGTATGTCACTCCATTGTGCAACATTTTGCTACATTCCATTGCATTCCATTATGTAAAGGAAGGCCTCATAGCTTTCAAACCATTCAAAAACAGCCTATTGCGTCAGTTCACATGCCTCTTCACACGATTCCTCAAGGATCTACTGCGTTCCATACATTCCACTGCGTTCCATTGCACTCCATTGTAACAGAGTTCACCGTTCTCTTAAAAACTCTCAGGAACCCTCTATTGCATCACATTACACCCCATTACACTCCATTTCACAGCCTTCCACTCTATTCTGCAACATTCCCACACGTTCTATTACGTTCGGTTCCATCAGGCAAGGCTGCATTCGCTTCCAATTCACTCCAGAACCCTTTATTGCGTCACATTACAACCGATTCACCTCCATTCCACAACATTGCACTTCGTCCCACAACCCTCCACCGTATTCTATCACGTTCCGTTGTGCAAAAGAAGGCTGCACTCTTTTCGCAAAGAATCCGAAACCGTCTGTTAAGTCACATTACACCCCATTACACTACATTCCACAACTCTCCACTTCATTTTGCAACATTCCACAACGTTCTTTTGCGTTACTTTCCGACAAAGAAGGCTCGATTCACTTCCAACCGATTAAGGACTGTCTATTGTGTCACATCAAATGCCATTCCAGTCCATTCTCCAAGATTCTACTCCATCCCACAACATTCCACCACGTTCGATTGCATTCCATTCTGTGAAAAAAAAGCCCAATTCCTTTCCAAACCAAAGAGGAACACTCTACTGCGGCACTTACACACGATTCCAGTCCATTTCACAGCACTGTAGTCCATTCCTGAACATCTCACCGTATTCTGTGGTGTTCCATTCAATCAAGGAGAGCACCATTTGCTTCGAGCACACTCATGAACTCTATATTGTGTCACATTACATGTACGCTTCTACACAAAATCTACAAAATTGCACTTAACTCCACAATATTCCAAAACGTTCTATAGCGGTCCATTCTGTCAAAGAAGGATCCATTCGTTTCCAAAACAATCTCTAACTCTCTATTGCATCACAGTATACCCCATTCCACTCCATTCCACAACATTTTACTCCATTCGCCAATATTCCAGCACATTCCTTTGCTTTACATTCTCGCAAAGGAGGCACCATTCGCTTCCAAAACGCACAGGAGACCTTTATTATGTCACATTACAGACGATTCCACTCCGTTCCACATCATTGCCCTCCATTCCACGACATTCCAACACTTTCTATTTCGTTCCATTCTGCAAAGGAATGCTACATTTACTTCCAAACAATTCACGACTTCGTATTGTGTCACTTCACATGCCATTCCTCTCCATTCCACAAGATTCTACTCCATTCCCCAATTCCAACAAGTTCTACTGAGCTCCATTGTGACAAAGTAGGCACCATTCTTATGCAAGCAACCCAGGGAAACCCTGTTGTGTCTGTTTCCACCACGTTCCACTCAGTGCCACAGCATGGCACTCCATTGTGCAACATTCTGCCACATTCCATTGCATTCTATTATGTAAGAGAAGGCCCCACAGCTTCCAAACCATTAAGGAATAGCCTATTGCGTGACTTCACAAGACCGTCGCCATGATTCCTCATGATTCTACTCCATGTCAAACACAAAACTGCATTCCATTGCACTCCATTGTTACAAAGAGGGCAACGTTCTCTAAAAAACTCTCTGGAAGCCTCTATTGCATCACATTGCACCCCACTACACTCCGTTTCACAACTTTCCCCTAATTTCTGTAACATTCCAACATGATCTACTACGTTCGGTTCCATCAAGCAAGGCTGCATTCGCTTCCAATTCACTGCAGAACCCTTGATTGCGTCCACAACATTGCACTCCATCCCAAAACAGTCCACCGTGTTCTATCGCATTCCGTTCTGCAAAAGAAGGCTCCACTCTTTTCTCCAAGAATCAGAAACCGTCTATTAAGTCACATTAGAACCCATAACACTCCATTCCACAACACTCCACTTCATTTCACAACATTCCACAATGTTCTTTTGCGTTCTACTCGTACAAAGACGGATGGATTCACTTGCAACCCATTAAAGACTGTCTATTGCATCACATCGAAAGCCAGCCATTCCAGTCCATTCTCCAAGATTCTACTTCATTCCACAACATTCCACCACGTCCATTGCATTCCATTCTGTGAAAAAAAGCTCCATTCCTTTCCAAATCCACGAGGAACACTCTACTGCGTCAATTTACACACGATTCCAGCCCATTTCACAACATTGTACTCCATTCCTGAACATCTCACCATGTTCTGTCGCGTTCCATTCAATCAAAGAGAGCTCCATTTGGGTCAAGACCACCCAGGAACTCTATATTGTGTCAGATTACATACGCTTCTATACAAAATTTTACCTAACTCCACAAAATTCTAAAACGTTCCATACCGTTCCATTCTGTCAAAGAAGGATCCATTAATTTACAAAACAGTCACTAACTCTCTAGTGCGTCACAGTCTACCACATTCCACTCCATTCCACAACATTTTACTCCATTCCCCAATATTCCAGCACAATCCTTTGCTTTACATTCTCGCAAAGGAGGCACCATCCGTTTCCAAACTGCACTGGAGAACTTTGTTATGTCACATTACAGCCAATTCCCCTCCATTCCACAGCATTGCCCTCCATTCCAAGACATTCTACCACGTTCTATTGTGTTCCATTCTGCCAAAGAATGCTCCAAGTGCTTCCAAGCAGTTCAGGAACTTCGTGTTGTGTCACTTCACATGTCAATCCTCTCCATTCCACAAGATTCTACACCATTCCACAACATTCCAACAAGTTCTACTGAGTTTCATTGTGACAAAGTGGGCACCATTCTATTCCAAACAACCCAGGAACTCTCTGTTGCATCACATTACACCACGTTCCACTCAATACCACAGTATGTCACTCCATTGTGCAACATTTTGCTACATTCCATTGCATTCCATTATGTAAAGGAAGGCCTCATAGCTTTCAAACCATTCAAAAACAGCCTATTGCGTCAGTTCACATGCCTCTTCACACGATTCCTCAAGGATCTACTGCGTTCCATACATTCCACTGCGTTCCATTGCACTCCATTGTAACAGAGTTCACCGTTCTCTTAAAAACTCTCAGGAACCCTCTATTGCATCACATTACACCCCATTACACTCCATTTCACAGCCTTCCACTCTATTCTGCAACATTCCCACACGTTCTATTACGTTCGGTTCCATCAGGCAAGGCTGCATTCGCTTCCAATTCACTCCAGAACCCTTTATTGCGTCACATTACAACCGATTCACCTCCATTCCACAACATTGCACTTCGTCCCACAACCCTCCACCGTATTCTATCACGTTCCGTTGTGCAAAAGAAGGCTGCACTCTTTTCGCAAAGAATCCGAAACCGTCTGTTAAGTCACATTACACCCCATTACACTACATTCCACAACTCTCCACTTCATTTTGCAACATTCCACAACGTTCTTTTGCGTTACTTTCCGACAAAGAAGGCTCGATTCACTTCCAACCGATTAAGGACTGTCTATTGTGTCACATCAAATGCCATTCCAGTCCATTCTCCAAGATTCTACTCCATCCCACAACATTCCACCACGTTCGATTGCATTCCATTCTGTGAAAAAAAAGCCCAATTCCTTTCCAAACCAAAGAGGAACACTCTACTGCGGCACTTACACACGATTCCAGTCCATTTCACAGCACTGTAGTCCATTCCTGAACATCTCACCGTATTCTGTGGTGTTCCATTCAATCAAGGAGAGCACCATTTGCTTCGAGCACACTCATGAACTCTATATTGTGTCACATTACATACGCTTCTACACAAAATCTACAAAATTGCACTTAACTCCACAATATTCCAAAACGTTCTATAGCGGTCCATTCTGTCAAAGAAGGATCCATTCGTTTCCAAAACAATCTCTAACTCTCTATTGCATCACAGTATACCCCATTCCACTCCATTCCACAACATTTTACTCCATTCGCCAATATTCCAGCACATTCCTTTGCTTTACATTCTCGCAAAGGAGGCACCATTCGCTTCCAAAACGCACAGGAGACCTTTATTATGTCACATTACAGACGATTCCACTCCGTTCCACATCATTGCCCTCCATTCCACGACATTCCAACACTTTCTATTTCGTTCCATTCTGCAAAGGAATGCTACATTTACTTCCAAACAATTCACGACTTCGTATTGTGTCACTTCACATGCCATTCCTCTCCATTCCACAAGATTCTACTCCATTCCCCAATTCCAACAAGTTCTACTGAGCTCCATTGTGACAAAGTAGGCACCATTCTTATGCAAGCAACCCAGGGAAACCCTGTTGTGTCTGTTTCCACCACGTTCCACTCAGTGCCACAGCATGGCACTCCATTGTGCAACATTCTGCCACATTCCATTGCATTCTATTATGTAAGAGAAGGCCCCACAGCTTCCAAACCATTAAGGAATAGCCTATTGCGTGACTTCACAAGACCGTCGCCATGATTCCTCATGATTCTACTCCATGTCAAACACAAAACTGCATTCCATTGCACTCCATTGTTACAAAGAGGGCAACGTTCTCTAAAAAACTCTCTGGAAGCCTCTATTGCATCACATTGCACCCCACTACACTCCGTTTCACAACTTTCCCCTAATTTCTGTAACATTCCAACATGATCTACTACGTTCGGTTCCATCAAGCAAGGCTGCATTCGCTTCCAATTCACTGCAGAACCCTTGATTGCGTCCACAACATTGCACTCCATCCCAAAACAGTCCACCGTGTTCTATCGCATTCCGTTCTGCAAAAGAAGGCTCCACTCTTTTCTCCAAGAATCAGAAACCGTCTATTAAGTCACATTAGAACCCATAACACTCCATTCCACAACACTCCACTTCATTTCACAACATTCCACAATGTTCTTTTGCGTTCTACTCGTACAAAGACGGATGGATTCACTTGCAACCCATTAAAGACTGTCTATTGCATCACATCGAAAGCCAGCCATTCCAGTCCATTCTCCAAGATTCTACTTCATTCCACAACATTCCACCACGTCCATTGCATTCCATTCTGTGAAAAAAAGCTCCATTCCTTTCCAAATCCACGAGGAACACTCTACTGCGTCAATTTACACACGATTCCAGCCCATTTCACAACATTGTACTCCATTCCTGAACATCTCACCATGTTCTGTCGCGTTCCATTCAATCAAAGAGAGCTCCATTTGGGTCAAGACCACCCAGGAACTCTATATTGTGTCAGATTACATACGCTTCTATACAAAATTTTACCTAACTCCACAAAATTCTAAAACGTTCCATACCGTTCCATTCTGTCAAAGAAGGATCCATTAATTTACAAAACAGTCACTAACTCTCTAGTGCGTCACAGTCTACCACATTCCACTCCATTCCACAACATTTTACTCCATTCCCCAATATTCCAGCACAATCCTTTGCTTTACATTCTCGCAAAGGAGGCACCATCCGTTTCCAAACTGCACTGGAGAACTTTGTTATGTCACATTACAGCCAATTCCCCTCCATTCCACAGCATTGCCCTCCATTCCAAGACATTCTACCACGTTCTATTGTGTTCCATTCTGCCAAAGAATGCTCCAAGTGCTTCCAAGCAGTTCAGGAACTTCGTGTTGTGTCACTTCACATGTCAATCCTCTCCATTCCACAAGATTCTACACCATTCCACAACATTCCAACAAGTTCTACTGAGTTTCATTGTGACAAAGTGGGCACCATTCTATTCCAAACAACCCAGGAACTCTCTGTTGCATCACATTACACCACGTTCCACTCAATACCACAGTATGTCACTCCATTGTGCAACATTTTGCTACATTCCATTGCATTCCATTATGTAAAGGAAGGCCTCATAGCTTTCAAACCATTCAAAAACAGCCTATTGCGTCAGTTCACATGCCTCTTCACACGATTCCTCAAGGATCTACTGCGTTCCATACATTCCACTGCGTTCCATTGCACTCCATTGTAACAGAGTTCACCGTTCTCTTAAAAACTCTCAGGAACCCTCTATTGCATCACATTACACCCCATTACACTCCATTTCACAGCCTTCCACTCTATTCTGCAACATTCCCACACGTTCTATTACGTTCGGTTCCATCAGGCAAGGCTGCATTCACTTCCAATTCACTCCAGAACCCTTTATTGCGTCACATTACAACCGATTCACCTCCATTCCACAACATTGCACTTCGTCCCACAACCCTCCACCGTATTCTATCACGTTCCGTTGTGCAAAAGAAGGCTGCACTCTTTTCGCAAAGAATCCGAAACCGTCTGTTAAGTCACATTACACCCCATTACACTACATTCCACAACTCTCCACTTCATTTTGCAACATTCCACAACGTTCTTTTGCGTTACTTTCCGACAAAGAAGGCTCGATTCACTTCCAACCGATTAAGGACTGTCTATTGTGTCACATCAAATGCCATTCCAGTCCATTCTCCAAGATTCTACTCCATCCCACAACATTCCACCACGTTCGATTGCATTCCATTCTGTGAAAAAAAAGCCCAATTCCTTTCCAAACCAAAGAGGAACACTCTACTGCGGCACTTACACACGATTCCAGTCCATTTCACAGCACTGTAGTCCATTCCTGAACATCTCACCGTATTCTGTGGTGTTCCATTCAATCAAGGAGAGCACCATTTGCTTCGAGCACACTCATGAACTCTATATTGTGTCACATTACATACGCTTCTACACAAAATCTACAAAATTGCACTTAACTCCACAATATTCCAAAACGTTCTATAGCGGTCCATTCTGTCAAAGAAGGATCCATTCGTTTCCAAAACAATCTCTAACTCTCTATTGCATCACAGTATACCCCATTCCACTCCATTCCACAACATTTTACTCCATTCGCCAATATTCCAGCACATTCCTTTGCTTTACATTCTCGCAAAGGAGGCACCATTCGCTTCCAAAACGCACAGGAGACCTTTATTATGTCACATTACAGACGATTCCACTCCGTTCCACATCATTGCCCTCCATTCCACGACATTCCAACACTTTCTATTTCGTTCCATTCTGCAAAGGAATGCTACATTTACTTCCAAACAATTCACGACTTCGTATTGTGTCACTTCACATGCCATTCCTCTCCATTCCACAAGATTCTACTCCATTCCCCAATTCCAACAAGTTCTACTGAGCTCCATTGTGACAAAGTAGGCACCATTCTTATGCAAGCAACCCAGGGAAACCCTGTTGTGTCTGTTTCCACCACGTTCCACTCAGTGCCACAGCATGGCACTCCATTGTGCAACATTCTGCCACATTCCATTGCATTCTATTATGTAAGAGAAGGCCCCACAGCTTCCAAACCATTAAGGAATAGCCTATTGCGTGACTTCACAAGACCGTCGCCATGATTCCTCATGATTCTACTCCATGTCAAACACAAAACTGCATTCCATTGCACTCCATTGTTACAAAGAGGGCAACGTTCTCTAAAAAACTCTCTGGAAGCCTCTATTGCATCACATTGCACCCCACTACACTCCGTTTCACAACTTTCCCCTAATTTCTGTAACATTCCAACATGATCTACTACGTTCGGTTCCATCAAGCAAGGCTGCATTCGCTTCCAATTCACTGCAGAACCCTTGATTGCGTCCACAACATTGCACTCCATCCCAAAACAGTCCACCGTGTTCTATCGCATTCCGTTCTGCAAAAGAAGGCTCCACTCTTTTCTCCAAGAATCAGAAACCGTCTATTAAGTCACATTAGAACCCATAACACTCCATTCCACAACACTCCACTTCATTTCACAACATTCCACAATGTTCTTTTGCGTTCTACTCGTACAAAGACGGATGGATTCACTTGCAACCCATTAAAGACTGTCTATTGCATCACATCGAAAGCCAGCCATTCCAGTCCATTCTCCAAGATTCTACTTCATTCCACAACATTCCACCACGTCCATTGCATTCCATTCTGTGAAAAAAAGCTCCATTCCTTTCCAAATCCACGAGGAACACTCTACTGCGTCAATTTACACACGATTCCAGCCCATTTCACAACATTGTACTCCATTCCTGAACATCTCACCATGTTCTGTCGCGTTCCATTCAATCAAAGAGAGCTCCATTTGGGTCAAGACCACCCAGGAACTCTATATTGTGTCAGATTACATACGCTTCTATACAAAATTTTACCTAACTCCACAAAATTCTAAAACGTTCCATACCGTTCCATTCTGTCAAAGAAGGATCCATTAATTTACAAAACAGTCACTAACTCTCTAGTGCGTCACAGTCTACCACATTCCACTCCATTCCACAACATTTTACTCCATTCCCCAATATTCCAGCACAATCCTTTGCTTTACATTCTCGCAAAGGAGGCACCATCCGTTTCCAAACTGCACTGGAGAACTTTGTTATGTCACATTACAGCCAATTCCCCTCCATTCCACAGCATTGCCCTCCATTCCAAGACATTCTACCACGTTCTATTGTGTTCCATTCTGCCAAAGAATGCTCCAAGTGCTTCCAAGCAGTTCAGGAACTTCGTGTTGTGTCACTTCACATGTCAATCCTCTCCATTCCACAAGATTCTACACCATTCCACAACATTCCAACAAGTTCTACTGAGTTTCATTGTGACAAAGTGGGCACCATTCTATTCCAAACAACCCAGGAACTCTCTGTTGCATCACATTACACCACGTTCCACTCAATACCACAGTATGTCACTCCATTGTGCAACATTTTGCTACATTCCATTGCATTCCATTATGTAAAGGAAGGCCTCATAGCTTTCAAACCATTCAAAAACAGCCTATTGCGTCAGTTCACATGCCTCTTCACACGATTCCTCAAGGATCTACTGCGTTCCATACATTCCACTGCGTTCCATTGCACTCCATTGTAACAGAGTTCACCGTTCTCTTAAAAACTCTCAGGAACCCTCTATTGCATCACATTACACCCCATTACACTCCATTTCACAGCCTTCCACTCTATTCTGCAACATTCCCACACGTTCTATTACGTTCGGTTCCATCAGGCAAGGCTGCATTCGCTTCCAATTCACTCCAGAACCCTTTATTGCGTCACATTACAACCGATTCACCTCCATTCCACAACATTGCACTTCGTCCCACAACCCTCCACCGTATTCTATCACGTTCCGTTGTGCAAAAGAAGGCTGCACTCTTTTCGCAAAGAATCTGAAACCGTCTGTTAAGTCACATTACACCCCATTACACTACATTCCACAACTCTCCACTTCATTTTGCAACATTCCACAACGTTCTTTTGCGTTACTTTCCGACAAAGAAGGCTCGATTCACTTCCAACCGATTAAGGACTGTCTATTGTGTCACATCAAATGCCATTCCAGTCCATTCTCCAAGATTCTACTCCATCCCACAACATTCCACCACGTTCGATTGCATTCCATTCTGTGAAAAAAAAGCCCAATTCCTTTCCAAACCAAAGAGGAACACTCTACTGCGGCACTTACACACGATTCCAGTCCATTTCACAGCACTGTAGTCCATTCCTGAACATCTCACCGTATTCTGTGGTGTTCCATTCAATCAAGGAGAGCACCATTTGCTTCGAGCACACTCATGAACTCTATATTGTGTCACATTACATACGCTTCTACACAAAATCTACAAAATTGCACTTAACTCCACAATATTCCAAAACGTTCTATAGCGGTCCATTCTGTCAAAGAAGGATCCATTCGTTTCCAAAACAATCTCTAACTCTCTATTGCATCACAGTATACCCCATTCCACTCCATTCCACAACATTTTACTCCATTCGCCAATATTCCAGCACATTCCTTTGCTTTACATTCTCGCAAAGGAGGCACCATTCGCTTCCAAAACGCACAGGAGACCTTTATTATGTCACATTACAGACGATTCCACTCCGTTCCACATCATTGCCCTCCATTCCACGACATTCCAACACTTTCTATTTCGTTCCATTCTGCAAAGGAATGCTACATTTACTTCCAAACAATTCACGACTTTGTATTGTGTCACTTCACATGCCATTCCTCTCCATTCCACAAGATTCTACTCCATTCCCTAATTCCAACAAGTTCTACTGAGTTCCATTGTGACAAAGTAGGCACCATTCTTATGCAAGCAACCCAGGGAAACCCTGTTGTGTCTGTTTCCACCACGTTCCACTCAGTGCCACAGCATGGCACTCCATTGTGCAACATTCTGCCACATTCCATTGCATTCTATTATGTAAAAGAAGGCCCCACAGCTTCCAAACCATTAAGGAATAGCCTATTGTGTGACTTCACAAGACCGTCGCCATGATTCCTCATGATTCTACTCCATGTCAAACACAAAACTGGATTCCATTGCACTCCATTGTTACAAAGAGGGCAACGTTCTCTAAAAAACTCTCTGGAAGCCTCTATTGCATCACATTGCACCCCACTACACTGCGTTTCACAACTTTCCCCTAATTTCTGTAACATTCCAAAATGATCTACTACGTTCGGTTCCATCAAGCAAGGCTGCATTCGCTTCCAATTCACTCCAGAACCCTTGATTGCGTCCACAACATTGCACTCCATCCCAAAACAGTCCAACGTGTTCTATCGCATTCCGTTCTGCAAAAGACGGCTCCACTCTTTTCTCCAAGAATCAGAAACCGTCTATTAAGTCACATTAGAACCCATAACACTCCATTCCACAACACTCCACTTCATTTCACAACATTCCACAATGTTCTTTTGCGTTCTACTCGTACAAAGACGGATGGATTCACTTGCAACCCATTAAAGACTGTCTATTGCATCACATCGAATGCATTCCAGTCCATTCTCCAAGATTCTACTTCATTCCACAACATTCCACCACTTCCATTGCATTCCATTCTGTGAAAAAAAGCTCCATTCCTTTCCAAATCCATGAGGAACACTCTACTGCGTCAATTTACACATGATTTCAGCCCATTTCACAGCATTGTACTCCATTCCTGAACATCTCACCATGTTCTGTCGCGTTCCATTCAATCAAAGAGAGCTCCATTTGGGTCAAGACCACCCAGGAACTCTATATTGTGTCAGATTACATACGCTTCTATACAAAATTTTACCTAACTCCACAAAATTCTAAAACGTTCCATACCGTTCCATTCTGTCAAAGAAGGATCCATTAATTTACAAAACAGTCACTAACTCTCTAGTGCGTCACAGTCTACCACATTCCACTCCATTCCACAACATTTTACTCCATTCCCCAATATTCCAGCACAATCCTTTGCTTTGCATTCTCGCAAAGGAGGCACCATCCGTTTCCAAACTGCACTGGAGAACTTTGTTATGTCACATTACAGCCAATTCCCCTCCATTCCAAGACATTCTACCACGTTCTATTGTGTTCCATTCTGCCAAAGAATGCTCCAAGTGCTTCCAAGCAGTTCAGGAACTTCGTGTTGTGTCACTTCACATGTCAATCCTCTCCATTCCACAAGATTCTACACCATTCCACAACATTCCAACAAGTTCTACTGAGTTTCATTGTGACAAAGTGGGCACCATTCTATTCCAAACAACCCAGGAACTCTCTGTTGCATCACATTACACCACGTTCCACTCAATACCACAGTATGTCACTCCATTGTGCAACATTTTGCTAATTCCATTGCATTAAATTATGTAAAGGAAGGCCTCATAGCTTTCAAACCATTCAAAAACAGCCTATTGCGTCAGTTCACATGCCTATTCACACGATTCCTCAAGGATCTACTGCGTTCCATACATTCCACTGCGTTCCATTGCACTCCATTGTAACAAAGAGTTCACCGTTCTCTTAAAAACTCTCAGGAACCCTCTATTGCATCACATTACACCCCATTACACTCCATTTCACAGCCTTCCACTCTATTCTGCAACATTCCCACACGTTCTATTACGTTCGATTCCATCAGCCAAGGCTGCATTCGCTTCCAATTCACTCCAGAACCCTTTATTGCATCACACTACAACCGATTCACCTCCATTCCACAATATTGCACTCCATCGCACAACACTCCAGCGTGTTCTATTGCATTCCATTTTGCTAAAGAAGGCACCAATCTTATCCCAAAGAATCAGAAACCGTCGAATGAGTCACATTACACCCCACTACACTCCATTCCACAACCTCCACTTCATTTCGCAACATTCCACAATGTTCTTTAGGGTTCCTTTCCAACAAAGAAGGCTCGATTCACTTCCAACCTATTAAGGACTGTCTATTGCATCACATCAAATGCCATTCCAGTCCATTATCCAAGATTCTACTCCATCCCACAACATTCCACCACGTGCCATTGCATTCCGTTCTGTGGAAAAAAATCTCCATTCCTTTCCAAACCGATGAGGAACACTCTACTGCGTTACGTTACCCATGATTCCAGTACATTTCACAACATTGTACTCCATTCCTGAACATCTCACCATGTTCTGTGGCGTTCCATTCAATGAAAGAGAGTTCCATTTGCGTGGAGACCACTCAGGAACTCTATACAGTGTCACATTTCTTGGGATTCTACACCAAATCTACAAAATTGCAGTTAACTCCACAAAATTTCACCACGTTCTGTAGCGTTCCATTCTGGCAAAGAAGGAACCATTCATATCCAAAACAATCTCTAAGTCTCTACGGCATCACAGTGCACCCCATTCCACTCCATTCCACAACATTTTACTCCATTCCCCAATATTCCAGCACATTGCTTTGCTTTACATTGTCTCAAAGGAGGCACCATTCGCTTCGAAAGCGCAGTGGAGACATTTAATGTGTCACATTACAATCGATTCCACCCCAATCCACAACATTTCCCTCCAATCCACGACATTCCACCACGTTCTATCGCGTTCCATTCTGCAAAAGAAGGTTCCACTCTTTTCCCAAGGAATCAGCAAGCGTCCATTAGTTCACATTACACCCCATTACAGTCCATTCCTCAACTCTCCACTTCATTCTCTACAATCCACAATGTTCTTTTGGGTTCCATTCCTACAAAGATGGCTCTATTCCCTTCCACCAAATTAAGGACTGTCTATTGAATCACATCAAATGCCATTCCCGTCCATTCTCCAAGATTCTACTACATTCCACAAAATTCCACCACGATCCATTGCGTTCCATTCTGTTTTTAAAAGCTCCATTCCTTTCCAAACCGATGAGGAACAGTCGACGGTGTCACTTTACATACGATTCCAGTCCATGTCACAAGATTGTACTCAATTCCAGAAGATCTCACTGTGTTCTGTGGCATTCCATTCAGTCAAAGAGAGCTCCACTTGTGTCGAGACCACTCAGGAACTCTCTCCTGTGTCACATTGCATACGCTTCTACACTAAATCTACGAAATTGCACTTAACTCCACAAAATTCCACAATGTTCTATAGCGTTCCATTCTGTCAAAGAGGGATGAATTCATTTCCAAAGCAATCTTGAACTCTCTTCTCCATCACAGTGTACCCCATTCCACTCCATTCCACAACATTTTACTCCATTCCCCTTTTTTCCAGCATATTCCTTTGCTTCACATTCTCGCAGGGAGGCACCGTTCTCATCCAACCTGCACTGGAGACCTTTATTATGTCACATTACAGCAGAGTCCACTCCAATCCACAACATTGCCCTCCATTTCACAACATTCCACCACGTTGTATCGCCTTCCATTCTGCAAAAGAATGCTCCACTCTTTTCCAAAAGAATCAGAAACCGTCTATTAAGTCACATTACACCCCATTGCCCTCTATTCCTCAACTCTCCACTTCATTTTGCAACATTACACAATGTCCTTCTGCATTCCATTCCTACAAAGAAGGCTCGATTCACTTCCAAACCATTAAGGACTGCCTATTGCATCACATCAAATGCCACTCCAGTCCATTCTCCAAGATGCTACTCCAATCCACAACATTCCACCTTATTTAATTGCATTCTATTCTGTGAAAAAAAGCTCTATTCCTTTCCATACCGATGAGGAACACTCTCCTACGTCAATTTTCACATGATTTCATTCCATTTCACAATATTGTACTCCATTCCTGAACATCTTACCGTGTTCTGTGGCGTTCCTTTCAATCAAAGAGAGCTCCATTTGCGTCGAGACCATTCAGGATCTCTATACAGTGTCACGTTACATACGCTTCTACACCAAATCTACAAAATTGCACTTAACTCCACAAAATTCCACAACCTTCTAAAGTGTTCCATTCTATTAAAGAAGGATACATTCATCTCCACACAATCTCTAATTCTCTACTGCGTCACAGTGTACCCCATTCCACTCCATTCCACAACATTTTACTCCTTTCCCCTACATTCCGTAACATTCCTTTGCCTTACGTTCTCTCAAAGGAGGCACCATTCGCTTACAAACCGCACTGGAGACGTTTATTATGTTACATTACAGCCGATTCCATTCGAATCCACAACATTGCCCTCCATTCCATCACATTCTACAACATTGTATCGCGTTTCATTCGGTAAAAGAAGGCACCACTCTTTTCCCAAAGAATCAGAAACCGTCTATTAAGTCACATTACACACCATTACAATCCATTTCTCAACTCTCCACTTCATTTCGCTGCAATGCACAATGTTCTTTTGCGATCCATTCCTACAAAGAATGCTCTTTTCACTTCCAACCCATTAAGGACTGTCCATTGTATCACATCAAATGCCATTCCAGTCCATTGCCCAAGTTTCAACTCGATTCCACAACATTCCACCACGTTCCATTGCATTTCTTTCTGTGAAGAAAACCTCCATTCCTTTCTAATCGGATGAGGAACACTCTACTGCGTCACTTTACACACGATTCCAGTCCATGTCACAACATTGTAATCCATTCCTGAGCATCTCACCGTGTTCTGTGGCATTCCATTAAATCAAAGACAGCTCCATTTGCGGCGAGACCGTTCAGGAACTCTAAACTGTGTCACATTACATGCGATCCAACACTTAATCAACAAAATTGCACTTAACTCCTCAAATTTCCACAACGTTCTATACCGTTCCATTCTGTCAAAGAAGGATTCATTCAACTCCAAAGCAATCTCTAACTCTCTTCTCCGTCACAGTGTACCCCACTCCACTCCATTTCACGACATTTTACAAAATTCCCCTATATTCCAGCATATTCCTTTGCTTCACATTCTCGCAGGGAGGCACCGTTCTCATCCAACCTGCACTGGAGATCTTTATTATGTCATATTAGAGCAGATTCCACTCGAATCCACAACATTGCCCTCCATTCCACAACATTCCACCACGTTGTATCGCGTACCGTTCTGCAAAAGAATGCTCCACTCTTTTTCAAAAGAAACCGTCTATTAAGTAACATTACACCCCACTACACTCCATTCCTCAACACTCCACTTCATTTTGCAACATTCCACAATGTCCTTCTGTATTCCATTCCTACAAAGAAGGCTCGATTCACTTCCAACCCATTAAGGACTCTCTATTGCATCACATCAAATGCCATTCCAGTCCATTCTCCAAGATTCTACTCCGTTCCACAACGTTCCTTTGCATTCCATTGTGTGAAAAAAAAATCTCCATTTCTTTCCAAACCAATGAGGATCACTCTACTGCGACACTTTACACATGATTCCAGTCCATTTCACAACACTGTACTCCATTCATGAACATCTCATCATGTTCTGTGGCGTTCCATTCAAAGAGAGCTCCATTTGCATCAAGAACACTCTGCAACTCCATACTGTGTCACATTACATACGCTTGTACACCGAATCTACAAAATTGCACTTAACTCCACATAATTGCACCACGTTCTATAGTGTTCTATTCTGTCAAAGAAGGATCCATTCATGTCCAAAACAATCTCTAACTCTCTACTGCGTCACAGTGTACCCCATTCCACTCCATTCCACAATATTTTACTCCATTCCCCAATATTCCAGCACATTCCTTTGCTTTACATTCTCGCAAAGCAGGCACCATTCTCTTCCAAACCGCACTGGAGACATTTATTATGTCACATTAAAGACGATTGCACTCCAATCCACAACATCGCCCTCCATTACACGACATTCCACCACGTTCTATCGCTTTCCATTCTGCAAAAGAAGGCTCCACACTTTTCCCAAAGTTTCAGAAACCGTCTATTAAGTCACATGACACCCCATTACACTACATTCCACAACACTCCACTTCATTTTGCAACATATAAAAACGTTCTTTTGCATTCCATTTCTTCAAAAATACCTCGATTCACTTCCATCCCATTAAGGACTGTCTATTGCATCACATCAAATGCCATTGCAGTCCATTCTCTAAGGTTCTACTCCATTCCACAACATTCCACCACGTTCCACTTCCTTCCATTCTGTGAAAAAATCCTACATTCCTTTCCAAACCGATGAGCAACACTCTACTGTGTCACTTTACACATGATTCCACTCCATTTCACAACATTGTACTCCATTCCAGAACATCTCACCGTGTATCCTGTGGCGGTCCATTCAATCAAAGAGATCTCCATTTGCGTCGAGACCATTCAGGATCTCTATACTGTGTCACGTTACATACGCTTGTACAGAAAATCTAAAAAACTGCACTTAACTCCACAAAATTCCACCACTTTTTAGAGCGATCCATTCTTTTAAAGAAGGATCCGTTCATCTTGAAAAGCATCTCTAACTCTCTACTGCGTCACAGTGTACAATATTCCACTCCATTCCTCAACATTGTACTCTATTCCCCAATAATACAGTACATTCCTTTGCTTTACATTGTCGGAAAGGAGGCACCATTCGCTTCCAATCCGCACTGGAGACATTTGTTATGGCACATTACAGCCGATTCCAACCCAATCCACAACATTGCCCTCCATTCTGCAACATTCCACCACGTTCTACCGCATTTCATTCTTGAAAAGAAAGCTCCACTCTTTTTCCCAAAGAATCAGAAACTCTATTAAGTCACATTACAGCCCACTACACTCCATTCCCCAACTCTCCACTTCATTTCGCTACAATCCACAATGTTCTTTTGCATTCCTTTCCTACAAAGAAGGACCGATTCATTTCCAACCCATTAAGGACTGTCTATTGCATTACATCAAATGCCATTCCAGTCCATTCTCCAAGATTCTACTCTATTCCACAACATTCCACCACGTTCCACTGCGTTCCATTCTGTGAAAAAAATCTCCATTCCTTTCCAAACCGACAAGGAACACTCTACTGCATGACTTTACACACGATTCAAGTCCATTTCCCAACACTCTACTCCATTCCTGAACATCTCACGTGTCTTTGGCGTTCCAGTCAATCAAAGAGATCTCCATTTGCGTTGAAACCACTCAGGAATTCTATACTGTGTCACATTACATGCGCTTCTACACCAAATCTACAAAACTGCCCTTAACTCCACAAAATTCCACTACGTAGAATAGCGTTCTATTCTGTCAAAGAAGGATCCATTTATCTCCAGAACAATCTCTAACTCTCTACTGCGTCACAGTGTACCCCATTCCACTCCACTCCACAACATTTTATTCCATTCCCCAATATTCCAGCACATTCCTTTGCTTTCCCTTCTCACAAGGTGGCATAATTCTCTTCCAAACCGCATTGAGGATTTTTATAATGTCACATTACAGTCGATTCCACTCAAACTCACAACATTGCCCTCCATTCCATGATATTCCACCACGTTCTTCTGCGTGTCATTCTGAAAAAGAAGGCTCTACACTTTTCCAAAGATTCAGAAACCTTCTATTAAGTCACGTTACACCCCATTACACTCCATTCCTGAACTCTCCACTTCATTTCGGTACAATCCACAATTTTCTTTTGCGTTCCATTCCTACAAAGAAGGCTCGATTCACTTCCAACCATTTAAGGGCTTGCCTACTGCATCACATCAAATGCCATTCCAGTCCATTCTCCAAGATTCTACTCCATTCCACAGCATTCCACCACGTTCCATTGCATTCCATTCTGTGAAAAAAAGCTCCATTCCTTTCCAAACTGATGACGAACACTCTGCTGCTTCAGTTTACATTTGATTCCAGTCCATTTCACCAACACTGTACTACATTCCTGATCATGTCACCGTGTTCTGTGGCATTCCGTTCAATCAAAGAGCCCTCCATTTGCGTCGAGACCACTCAGCCACTCTATAGTGTGTCACATTACATACGCTTCTACACCATATCTACAAAATTGCACTTAACTCCACAAAATTCCACCACGTTCTACAGTGTTCCTTTCTGTCAAAGAAGGATCCATTCATCTTCAAAACAATCTCTAACTCTCTACTGCGTCACAGTGTATCCCATTCTACTCCGTCCCACAACATTTTACTTCATTCCCCAATATTTCAGCACAATACTTTGCTTTGCATTCTCGTAAAGTAGGCACCATTCGCTTCCAAACTGCGCAGGAAACCTTCATCATGTCACATTACAGCCGATTCCGCTCCATGCCACAGCATTGCCCTACATTCCACTACATTCTCCCACGTTCTGTTGCGTTCCATTCTTCCAAAGAATGCACAGTTTGTTTCCAAACAATTGAGGAACTTCGTATTGTGTCACTTCACATGCCATTCCTCTCCATTCCACAAGATTATACTCCATTACCCAACATTCCAGCAAGTTCTACTGTGCTCCATTGTGACAAAGTGGGCACCATTCTTATCCAAACAACCCAGGAACTCTCTGTTGCATCACATTCCACCACTATCCACTCAATAACACATCATGGCACTTCATTGTGCAACATTCCGCCACAATCTGTTGCATTCCTTTATGTAAAAAAAAGACCCCATGGCTTCCAAACCACTCAAAAACAGCCTATTGCGTCAGTTCACATGCCTATCCACACGATTCCTCAAGGTTCTACTGCATTCCAAACATTCCACTGTGTTCCATTGCACTATATTGTAACCAAGAGAACACCGTTCTCCAAAAAAACTCTCAGGAACGCTTTTTGCATCACATTACACCCTATTACACTCCATTTCACAAACTTCCACTCTATTCCACAACATTCCACCACGTTCTATTACGTTCGGTTCCATCAAGCAAGGCTGCATTCGTTTCCAATTCACTCCAGGACCCTTTATTGCCTCACATTACAGCCGATTCCCCTCCATTCCACAACATTGCACTCCATCACACGACACTCCACCGTGTTCTACCACGTTCCATTCTGCAAAAGAAGGCTCCACTCTTTTCCAAAAGTGTCTGAAACCGGCCAATGAGTCACATTACACCCCACTACACTCCATTCCACAACTCTCAACTTCATATTGCAACATTCCACAATGTTCTTTTGCGTTCCATTCCTACAAAGAAGGCTCTATACACTTCCAAACTATTAAGGACTGTCTACTGCATCACATCAAATGCCATTCCAGTCCATATTCCAAGATTCTACTCCATTCCACATCATTCCACCACGTTCCATTGCATTCCATTCTGTGAGAATACGCTCCATTCCTTTCCAAGCCGATGAGGAACACTCTACTGCATCACTTTACACACGATTCAGTTCAATTCTCAACATTGTACACCATTCCTGAACATCTCACCATGTTCTGTAGCATTCCGTTCACTCAAAGAGAGCTCCATTTGCGTCGAGAAGACTCAGGAACTCTATATTGTGTTACATTACATATGCTTCTTCACCAAATCTACAAAATTGCACTTAACTCCACAAAATTCCACCATGGTCTATAGCGTTCCATTCTGTCAAAGAAGGATTCATTCATTTCCAAAACAACCTCTAACTGTCTACTGCGTCACAGTATACCCCATTCCACTCCATTCCACAACATTTTACTCCATTCCCCAATATTCCAGCACAATCGTTTGCTTTACATTCTCTCAAAGGAGGCACCATTCGCTTCGAAACCGCACTGGAGTCCTTCGTTATGTCATATTACAGGCGATTTCACTCAATCCTCAACATTGCCCTCTATTCCACGACATCCCCCACGTTCAATTGCGTTTCCTTCTGCCAAAGAATGCTCCATTTGCTTCCAAACAGTTCACGAACGTCGTATTGTGTCACTTCACATGCCATTCCTCTCCATTCCAAAAGATTCTACTCCATTACCCAACATTCCAGCATGTTCTGCTGAGTTGCATTTTGACAAAGTGGGCACCAGTCTTCTCCAAACAACCCAGGAACTCGCTGTTGTGTCACATTCCACCACGTTCCAGTCAAAACCACCGCATGGTTGCCATTGGGCAACATTCCGCCACATTCCATTGCTTTCCTTTATGTAAAAGAAGGCCCCATAGCTTCCAAACCATTCAAAAAGAGCCTATTGCACCAGTTCACATCTCTATCCACATGATTCCTCAAGGTTCTACTGTATTCCAAACATTCCACTGCGTTCCATTACACTCCATTGTTACAAACAGTGCACCGTTCTCTGAAAAACTCTCAGGAACCCTCTATTGCATCACATTACACCCTATTACACTCCATTTCACAAAATTCCACTCTATTCCGCAACATTCCACCACGATCTATTATGTTCGGTTCCATCAAGCAAGGCTGCATTCGCTTCCAATTCACTCCAGAATCCTTTATTGCCTCACATTACAACCGATTCCCCTCCATTCCACAACATTGCACTACATCCCACAACACACCACCATATTCTATCCCGTTCCATGCTGTAAAGGAAGCTCCAGTCTTTTCCCAAAGAATCAGAAAACGTCTAATGAGTCACATTACACCCCACTACACACCATTCCACAACTCTCCACTTCATTTCGCAAAATTCGACATTGTTCTTTTGCATTCCATTCCTACAAAGTAGGCTCGATTCAATTCCAACCCATTTAGGACTGAGTATTGCATCATATCAAATGCCATTCCTGTCCATGTTCCAAGATTCTACTCCATTCCACAACATTCCACGACTTTCCATTGCAGTCCATTCTGTGAAAAAAAGCTCCATGCCTTTCCAAACCCGAGAGCAACTCTGTGCTGCCTCACTTTACACACGATTCCAGTCCATATCACAACATTGTACTCTATTCCTGAACATCTCACCGAGTTGTGTGGCGCTCCGTTCAATCAAAGAGAGCTCCGTTTGCGTCGACACCACTCAGGATCTCTATACTGTGTCACATTACATACACTTCTACACAAAATCTACAAAATTGAACTTAACTCCACAAAATTCCACCACGTTCTATAGCGTTCCGTTCTGTCAAAGAAGAATCCATTCATCTCCAAAACAATCTCTAACTCTCTACTGCGTCACAGTGCACCCCATTCCACTCCATTCCACAACATTATACTCCATTCCCTAATATTCCAGCACATTCCTCAGCTTTACATTATCGAAAAGGAGGCACCATTCGGTTCAATCCACACTGGAGACATTTATTATGTCGCATGACAGACGATTCCCCTCCGATACACAAAATTGACCTCCATTCCACGATATTCCACCACTTTCTATAGCGTTTCATTCTGCAACAGAAGGCTCCACTCTTCTCCCAAAGAATCAGAAACCATCTATTAAGTCAAATTACACCACATTACACTCCATTCCTCAACACTCTACTTCATTTCGTTACATTCCACCATGTCTTTTTGTGTAACATTTCTACAAAGAAGGCTCGATTCACTTCCAACCCATTCAGGACTGTCTACTGCATCACGAAAAATTCCATTAACGTCCATTCTCCAATATTCTACTCCATTCCACGAAATTCTCATCCGAACCGTACTGGAGACATTTATTTCGTCACGTTACAGCTGGTTCCATTCCAATGCACAACATTGCCCTCCATTCCGTGTCATTCCATCACGTTCTATCGCATTCCATTCTGCAAAAGAAGGCTCCACTCTTTTCCCAAGGAATTAGAAACCGTCTATTAAGTCACATTACACCACATTACACTCCATTCCTCAACTCTCCAGTTCATTTCGCTCCAATCCACAATGTTCTCTTGCGTTCCATTCCTACAAAGAAGGTTCAATTCACTTCCAACCCATTAAGGACTGTCTATTACATCACATCAAATGCCATTCCAGTCAATTCTCCAAGATTCTACTCCATTCCACAACATTCCACCATGTTCCATTGCATTCCACTGTGTGAAAAAAAGGTCCATTCCTTTGCAAACCGATGAGGAACAATCAACTGCCTCACTTTTCACATGATTCCAGTCCATTTCACAACATTGTGCTCCATTCCTGAATATCTCACCGTGTTCGGTGCCATTCAATTCAATCAGAGAGAGCTCCGTTTGCGTCGAGACCACTCATGAACTCTGTACTGTGTCACGTTACATACCCCTCTACACCAATCTGCAAAGTTGCACTTAACTCCACAAAGTTGCACCACGTTCTATAGCGTTCCATTCTGTCAAAGAAGGATCCACTTATCTCCAAAAGCATCTCTAACTCTCTACTGCGTCACAGTGAACCACATTCCACTCCATTCCACTCCATTTTACTCCACTCCTCAACATTCCAGCACATTCCTCTGCTTTGCATTCTCACAAGGAGGCACCATTCTCATCAAAACCGCACTGGAGACATTTATTATGTCACATTACAGCCGATGCCACTCCAATCCACAAAATTGCCCTCCATTTCACGACATTCCAAACGTTCTATCGCGTTCCATTCTGCAAAAGAAGGCTACAGTCTTTTCCCAAATAAACACAAACCGTCTACTAAGTCACATTACAAGCCATTGCACTCCATTCCTCAACTCTCCACTTCATTTCACAACATTCTAAAGTGTTCTTTTGTGTTCCGTTCCTACAAAGAAGTCACGATTCACTTCCAACCAATTAAGGACTGTCCATTGCATCACATCAAATGCCATTCCATTCCATTCTCCAGGATTCTACTACATTCTACAACATTCCACCACGTTCCATTGCATTCCATTCTGTGAAAAAAAGCTCCGTTCCTTTCCACACCAATGGGGAACACACTACTGCCTCACTTTACACATGATTCCAGTCAATTTTGCAATATTGTAATCCATTCCTGAACATGTCACCCTGCTCTGTGGCATTCAATTCAATCAAACAGAGCTCCACTTGCGTGGAAACCACTCAGGAACTCTATACAGTGTCACATTACGTGCGATTCTACACAAAATATACAAGCTTGCACTTAACTCCACAAAATTCCAGCACGTTCTAAAGCATTCCATTCTGTCAATGAAGGATCCATTCACCTCCAAAACAATCTCTAACATTCTACTGCGTCACAGTGTACCAATTCCACTCCATTCCACAACATATTACTCCATTCCCCAATATTCCAGTGCATTCCTTTGCTTCACATTGTCGCCAAGGAGGCACCATTCGCTTCCAAACTGCACTGGACACATTTACTGTGTCACATTACAGCCGATTCCACTCCAATCCACAACATTTCCCTCGATTCCGCGACATTCCACCACGTTCATTCACGTTCCATTCTGCAAAAGAAGGTTCCACTCTTTTCTCCAAGAATCATAAACCGTCCATTAAGTATCATTACACCCCATTACCCTCCATATCTCAACTCTCCATTTCACGTCGCTACAATCCACAATGTTCTTTTCCATTCAATTCCTGCAAAGAAGGCTCGATTCACTTGCAACCCATTAAATACTATCTATTGCATCACATCAAATGCCATTTCAGTCCATTGTCCAAGTTTCAACTCGATTCCACAACATTCCACCACGTTCCATTGCATTCTATTCTGTGAAAAAACCTCCATTCCTTTCCAGTCCGACGAGGAACACGACTGCGTCACTTTACACACGATTCCAGTAAATGTCACAACATTGTACGCCATTCCTGAATATCTCACCGTGTTCTGTGGCGTCCATTAAATCAAAGACAGCTCCATTTGCGCCGAGACCACTCAGGAACTCTAACGTGTGACACATTACATGCGATTCAACACCTAATCAACAACATTGCACTTAACTCCTCAAATTTCCACCAAGTTCTACAGCGTTCCATTCTGTCAAAGAAGGATCCATTCAACTGCAAAACAATCTCTAACTCTCTACTGCGTCACAGTGTATCCCATTACACAACATTTTACTCCATTCCCTAATATTCCAGCACATTCCTTTGCTTTACGTTCTCGCAAAGGAGGCACCATTCGCTTCCAAACCGCACTGGAGACATTTATTATGTCACATTACAGGCGATTCCAGTCTAATGCACAACATTGCCCTCTATTCTGTGACATTCTACCACATTCTGTAGCGTTCCGCTCCGCAAACGAAGGCTATACTCTTTCCTGATGAATTGAAACTGTATAATAACTCACATTACACGCCATTACACTCCATTCCTCAACTCTCCACTTCATTTCACTACAATCCACAATGTTTTTTCGCCTTCCATTTCTACAAAGAATGCTCGATTCACTTCCAACCTATTAAGGACTGTCTATTGCATCACATCAAATGCTATTCCAGTCGATTCTCCAAGATTCTACTCCATTCCACATCATTCCACCACGTTCCATTGCATTCCATTCTGTGAAATAAAGCTCCATTCCTTTCAAAACCGATGAGGAACACTCTACTGCGTACCGGTACACATGATTCCAGTCCATTTCACAACATTGTACTCCATTTCTGAACATCTCACCGTGTTCTGTTGCATTCCATTCAATCAGAGAGAGCTCCATTTGCGTCGAGACCACTCAGGATCTCTACACTGTGTCACGTTACATGCGCTTCTACACCAAAGGTGCAAAATAGCACTTAACTCCACAAAATTCCACCACGTTTTATAGCGTTCCATTCTGTCAAAGAAGGACGCATTCATCTCCAAAACGCTCTCTAACTCTCTACTGCGTCACAGTGTACCCCATTCCACTCCATTCCACAGCATTTGACTCCATTCGCCAATATTCCAGCACATTCCTTTGCTTTATATTCTCACAAAAGTCGCACCATTCGCTTCCAAACCGCGATGGAGACATTTATTATGTCACATTACAACCGATTCCACTCCAATACACAACATTGCACTCCTTTCTGCGACATTCCACCACTTTCTATCGTGTTCCATTCTGCAAAAGAAGGCTCCACTCTTTTCCCAAAGAATCAGAAACCATCTATTAATTCACACAACACCCCATGACACTCCATTCCTCAACTCTCCACTTCATTTCGCAAGATTCCACAGTGTTCTTTTGCATTCTATTCCTACAAAGAGGGCTCGATTCACTTCCAAGCCATTAAGGACTGTCTATTGCGTCACATCAAATGCTTTTTCAGTCCCTTCTCCAAGATTCTTCTCCATTCCACAACATTCCACCACGTTCCATTTCATTCCTTTCTGTGAAAAAAAGCTCCATTCCTTTCCAATCCGATGAGGAACACTCTAATGCGGCACAGTATACATTATTCCAGTCTGTTTCACAACATTGTACTCCATTCCTGAACATCTCACCGTGTTCTGTGGCTTTTCATTCGATCAAAGAGAGTTCCATTTGCGTTGAGACCACTAAGGAACTCTATACTGTGTCACATTACATGCGATTCTACACCAAATCTACAAAATTGCACTTAACTGCACAAAATTCCACCTCTATAGCATTCCATTCTGTCAAAGAAGGATCCATTCATCTGCAAAAAAATCTCTCTCTACTGTGTCACAGTTGCCCCTTTCCACTCCACTACCAAACATTTTACTCCATTTCCCAATATTCCAGCACATTCCTTAGCTTTACATTCTCGCAAAGGAGGCACCATTCGCTTCCAATCCGCACTGGAGACATTTATTATATCACATTACAGCTGATTTCACTCCAATCCACAATATTGCCCTCCGTTCACGACATTCCACCACATTCTATCGCCTTCCATTCTGCAAAAGAAGGCTCCACTCTTTTCCCAAAGAATCAGTAACCCTCTATTAAGTCACATTACACCCCATTACACTCCATTCCTCAACTCTCCACTTCATTTCGCTAAAATCCACAATATTCTCTTGCATTCCATTCCTACAAAGAAGGCTCGATTCACTGCCAACCCATTAAGGGCTGTCTATTGTATCACATCTAATGCCATTCCAGTACATTCTCCAAGATTCTACTCCATTCCACATCATTCCACCACTTTCCATTGCATTCCATTCTGTGATAAAAAATCTCCATTCCTTTCGAAACCGATGAGGAACACTCTGCTGCTTCCCTTTACACACGATTCCAGTCCATTTCACAACACTGTACTCTATTCCTAAACATCTCGCCGTTTTCTGTGGTGTTCCATTCAATCAAAGAGAGCTCCATTTGCGTCGAGACCACTCAGCCTCTCTATAGTGTGTCACATTACATACGCTTCTACACCATATCTACAAAATTGCACTTAACTCCACAAAATTCCACCACGTTCTACAGCGTTCCTTTCTGTCCAAGAAGGATCCATTCATCTTCAAAACAATCTCTAACTCTCTACTGCGTCACAGTGTATCCCATTCTACTCAATCCCACAACATTTTACTTCATTCCCCGATATTTCAGCACAATACTTTGCTTTGCATTCTCGCAAAGTAGGCACCATTCGCTTCCAAACTGCACAGGAAACCTTCATCATGTCACATTACAGCCGATTCCGCTCCATGCCACAGCATTGCCCTCCATTCCACTACATTCTCCCACGTTCTGTTGCGTTCCATTCTTCCAAAGAATGCACAGTTTGTTTCCAAACAATTGAGGAACTTCGTATTGTGTCACTTCACATGCCATCCCTCTCCATTCCACAAGATTATACTCCATTCCCCAACATTCCAGCAAGTTCTACTGTGCTCCATTGTGACAAAGTGGGCACCATTCTTATCCAAACAACCCAGGAACTCTCTGTTGCGTCACATTCCACCACTATCCACTCAATACCACATCATTGCACTTCATTGTGCAACATTCCGCCACAAGCTGTTGCATTCCTTTATGTAAAAAAAAAGGCCCCACTGCTTCCAAACCACTCAAAAACAGCCTATTGCGTCGGCTCACATGCGAATCCACACGATTCCTCAAGGTTCTACTGCATTCCAAACAATTCCACTGTGTTCCATTGCACTATATTGTAACCAAGAGGACACCGTTCTCCAAAAAAACTCTCAGGAACCCTATATTGCATCACATTACACCCTACTACACTCCATTTCACAAACTTCCACTCTATTCCACAACATTCCACCATGTTCTATTACGTTCGGTTCCATCAAGCAAGGCTGCATTCGTTTCAATTCACTCCATGACCCTTTATTGCATCACATTACAACCGATTCCACTCCATTCCACAACATTGCACTCCATCACACGACACTCCACCGTGTTCTACCGCATTCCATTCTGCAAAAGAAGGTTCCACTCTTTTCCAAAAGTATCAGAAACCGTCCAATGAGTCACATTACACCCCACTACACTCCATTCCACAAGTTTCAACTTCATTTCATGTTCAATTGCATTCCATTCTGACAAAATAGGCTCCTTTCCTTGCCATACCAATGAGGAGCACTCTCTGCGTCACTTTACACACGATTCCAGTCCATTTCACAACATTGTACTCCATTCCTGAACATCTATCCATGTTCTGTGGTGGTCCATTACATCAAAGAGAGCTCCATTCTTTCCAGACCACTCAAGAACTGTATATTGTGAAACAGTGCAAGCGATTCCACAAAAGTATACGAATTTGAACTTACCTCCACAAAAGGTCACCAAGCTCTGTGCCCTTCCCTACTGTCAAAGAAGGATCCATTCATTTCCAAAACAATTTGTACAACTCTATTGGATCACATTACTCTCCATTCCACTCCATTCCACAACATTTCACCCCATTCCCAAATATTCCAGCACATTCATTTGCTATACATTTGATCAAAGTAGACACCATTACGTTATTTAGCACTCTGAAGACCTTTATAATTTCACATCATAGCCGACTCCAATCCATCCCACATTTCTCTCCATTCCAAAGCATTCCACCATGTTCTATTCGATCCATTCTGCCAAAAAATGCTCCATTTGCTTCCAAACAATTCACGAACTGCCTATTTTGTCACTTCACATGACATTCCTCTCCATTCCACAAGGATCGACTCTATTCCCCAACATTCCAACAAGTTCTACTGAGTTCCATTGTGATAAAGTAGGTACCATTCTTATCCATACAACCCAGGAAGTCTCTGCTGCATCATATTACAGCACGTTCCACTCAATACCACAGAATTGCACTCCATTGTGCAACATTCCAACTTACTCGTTTGCATTCCATTCTGTAAAAGAAGGCCTCTTTGCTTTCAAACCTTACAGTAACAGCCTTTTGCGTCAATTCACACCCCATTTCACAAGATTCCACAAGATTGTTCTCCAGTCCATTCATTCCACTATGTTCATTTGCATTCCATTGTGACAAAAAGCACCAATGTCTACAAAATTCGCAAACACCCTCTATTGAATCACATTATAACCAATTACACTCCAGTTCACAAAATTCCACTCTATTTTGCAACATTCCGCCGCTTTCTAGTATGTTCCATTACGCCAAGCAAGGCTGCATTCACTTCCACATCACTCTGGAAACCTATACTGCATCACTAACTCTAACTGAAATGCTATCAGCACCATAATCCTTCCCAAACACCAAACCCTACACCGGCCCATGAGTTTTGTAACAGACCACTCCCATGAATATCAACATGTGTACGTCCCTCATATCTCATTGAAACACTGTATTTCAATCTCACTGTCGAACTCACATCAGAGTGGTATCCCATATGTAACAGTAACCCTATCGGGCTGTTATAACATAAGAAACCCCTAACCATAACCCTAGAACTGTACCGTGCATATGACACTTCATGTTCAACATTGACATCACTCATAGGTCACTGTAAATCTGTCGATCATACTCGTGCTCATTCTCACATCAGAGACAGGATCTTACTGTAAACGCATTTCTACCCTGCCCATACACATTACCAAACACTTAACCTTATCCCTAGCACTAGCACCAGACCCCTCACATCATTTTATTTTCTGCCCCACTAAATGCTTAACCTGAGACAAAATTTCGCACTCACCCTCACATCACAGCAGGATGCAAACTCTAACAGAAACATTATCGGTGCCATAAATTTTATCAACACCGAATTCTAACCATAACCCTGACTCTTAGAACAGACCCTACCATGGATGTTGATGTCACTCATGTCTCACTGTTCACTGTAATTCAATCTCACAGTCACCCCCACATCAGAACCGAATACTAAATGTAACCATAACACTTTTCTGGGTGTGCACTATTTCAAACACTTAATCCTATACCTAGACCGGGATCCTGGAGCTGAAATCTCGTCATAAACTTCAACATCAGCCACAGCTCATCATAAACCTGTCTCTCCATATCGCCCTCTTCCTCACATCAGGGTCACATACTCACTGTAACTGTAGTACCAGGCGGCCCGTACCCATTACCGAACAAGCCACCCTAAACATAGCACTGTCTCATGCTCTGGACTCCTAACCTACATTTTAGTGTTAGCCCAACTAATCCTAAACCTGAGGCATAATCTAGTACTCACCGTCCCATCACAGCCAGACCGTAAATCTACCCTAAACCGTGTTAGCCCTGTAAACCTACCCACACAATGAAACCTAACACTAGTCTTGACACTTAGAACCGACCGTAGCATGGATATAGACGTCACCCATGTCTCACTGCAACACTGTAGTTCAATCTCACTGTCGCCCTCCCAGCAAAACCAAATCAGAAATGTAACCAGTACCGTATACTGGCCGTACAACTTAGCGAACACATAACCCAACCCTAGATCTTGCCCATGAACATGAACACTCATGGTCAACATTGACATCACCCACAGCTCACAGTAAACCTGTCGCTCAGTGTCACTCTCATACTCATATCAGAGCCAGATCTTCAGTGTAAACATACTGCTATCCTTCCCATACATATTAACGAACACTTCACACTAACCCTAGCACCTGCACAGCACCAGACACTTCACATCATTTTATTTTCAGAACCAACAAATCCTTATACTGAGACAAAATCTCGTATTTACCCTCACTTCAGAGCCGGACTCTGACTCTAACCAAAACCCTTTTGGTCTCATACACCTTCATATACACTGAACCTTATCCCTAACCCTGACTTATTGAACAGAGCAGTACCATGAATATTGACATCCCTCATGACTCATTGCAATACAGTAATTTAATATCACTGTCCAACTCACATCAGAGCCATATCCCATTTGAAACCGTAACACTATCCTGCCCATACAACATATCGAACTTCTAAACCTAACAATAGCACTGTACCCTGCACCTGACACTTTATGGTCAACATTGTCATCATCCACAGCTCACCATAAACCTGTCGATCATACTCAACACTCATTGTCAGATCAGAGCCAGATCCTTACTGTAAACATAGAACTATCCTGCCCTTACACATTTCCGAACACAACCCTAAACCTAGCTCAGCACTAGCACCAGACCTGTCACATCATTTTTATTTAGTCTCACCAAATGCTTAACCTGAGCCACTCACCCTCACATCACAGCAGGATTCAAAGTCTAACTGAAACCTTTTCAGCGCCGTAATCCCTCCCAAACAGTGAAATCTCAACATAGCCCTGACTCTTGGAACATACCGTACCATGGATATCGACATCACCCATGTCTCACTGTAACAATGTAATTCAATCTCACTGTCAGCCTCACAACAGAACCGAGAACTAAATGTAATCATAACCCTTTCTTACACGTACACCTTTTCAAACCCATAAAACTAACCCTAGACAATGCCCCTGCACCTAAAACCTCATGATAAACTTCGACATCAGCCACAGCTTTTCATACACCTGTCTCTCAAAATCGCCCCCTACCTCATATCCGGGCCACATCCTCACTGTAACTGTAGTACTAGACGGCACATACGCATTTCCAAACACTTGACCCTAACCCTAATACAGTCCCATGCTCTGAACTCACCTTAATTTTAGTATTACCGTCCAAAATCCTAAAGCTGTGGCATAATCACGCAATCACGCTCACATCATAGCCAGACCCTAACTCTACCCAAAATCGTATTAGCTCCATAAACCCTCACAAACACCAAACCCTAATCCTAGCCCTGACACATAGAATGTTCCCTAACATGGATATCGATGCCACCGCTTTCTCTCTGCAATGCAATAGTTCAATCTCACTGTCACACTCACATCAGACCCGAAACCGAAATATAACCATAGCCGTACACTTGAAGTATAAGTTAACGAACACCTAACCCTAGCAGTAGCTCTCAAGTGTAGTCCTGACCCCACATGGTGATCATTGACATCACCCACAGCTCACCGTAACCCAGTCGCTCAATGTCGCACTCATCTTCATATCAGAGGCAGACCCTTAGCTTAAACACAGCGCTATCGTGCCTGCACTTAATTATGAACACTTAACCCAAACCCTAGCCCGTGCCACAGCACCAGACACTTCACATCGTTTTATTTTCAGTCCCACAAGATCCTTATACTGAGACACAATCTTGTACTCACCCTCACATCAGAAATATACCCTAACTCTAAAACCCTATTAGCGCCATACACCTTCCCAATCCCCAAACCCTAAACATAGCCCTGACTTTTTGAACAGACCAGGACCATTAATATCGACATCCCTTACGTTTCACAGTTCCACTGCAATTCAGTCTCGCTGCCGTACTCACATCAGAGCCAAATCCCATACATAACCATATCCCTTACCTGCCCATACAACTTTCCGAATGCCTAGCTCTAACCCTAGCACTGTTTCCTGCAACTGACCCTTCATGGTCAACGTCGACTTCATCCACAGCTCTCCATTAAACCGTGGATCAAACTCACACTCATCCTCACATCAGAACCAGATCCTTACTCTAAACATAGTGTTATCCTTCCCTTGCACATTACCGATCACTTATCCCAACCCTTGCCCTGGTTCAAGCATCAGACCCAGCACATCATTTTGTAGTCAACCAAACCAGATGCTTTACCTGCGAAATAATCTTGCGCTCACACTCACATCACAGTCGGATGCAAACTCTAACTGAACCCCGGTCTACCCTGTACAATTACACAAAAAATGAACCCTAACCCAGGCCCAGACACTTGGGAAAAGTATCTACCATGAATATCGATGTCACCAATTTCTCACTGAGACACTGTAATCCAATATTGCTTTTGCCCTCACATAAGAGCCAAATCCTAAATGTAACTATAACTGTATCGAGGCCGTACAGCTAACTGAACCTCGAACTTTAACCCGAGCCCTCGCCTGTTGACATGATCACTCATGGTCAACATTGGCATCACCCACAGCTCATCATAAACCTTTCTCTCTATCTCGCCATCATCCTCACATCAGAACAAGTTTCTTATTGTAAACGCAGTGCTATCCTACTCGTACACATTACCGAACTCTTAACCCTAACCCTAGCACTGGAAACTACTTTGTCCACACACCGTAATTTTATGGTCTGCCCCAACAAATCCAAATCCCGAGACACAGTCTTGCAGTCACCCTCACATCACACCAAGACACTAACTCTAAACAAAACCATACCAGCCCCATAAACTTACCAAAACACTGAAATCTAACACTGGCCCTGACAATTAGAACAAAGCCTACCATGGATATTGGCCTCACCCATATCCCACTGCAAGACTGTAGTTCAATCTCACTGTCACCCAAACATCAGACCCGAATCTGAAATGTAAGCATAACCCTATGCTGTTCGTACAACTTAACGAACCCCTAACCCAATCTTAGCTCTCGCCTATGACCTGACCATCACTGTCAACATTGGCATCACCCACAGCTCACCGTTAACCTGTCCCTCAATGTCACACTTATCCTCACATCAGAAACAGATCCTTAATGTAAACCTAGCACTATTGTGCCCGTACATATTAAAGAACACTTCACCCAAACCCTAGCCCTTGCCACAGCAGAAGACCCGTCACATCATATTATTTTTAGACCCACCAAATTCTTATACTGAGACACAATTTCACACTCCCCCTCACATCACAGGCAGAGCTTAACTCTAACTGAAACACTATCAGCCGCATACCCCTTCCCAAATACCGAACCCTAACACTAGCCATGATTTTTGAAACAGAACAGTACCATGATTATCAGCATGGCTCATGTCTCACTGTAACACTGTAATTTAATCTCACTGTCGAACTCACTTCAGAGCCGAATCCCATATGTAACCCTAATCGTATCCTGCCCATACACCTTACAGAACCCCTTGTACTATCTCTAGCACTGGAGTCTGTGCCTCACCCTTCAAGGTCAACATCATCGATATCACCCACAGCTCTCCATAAACCTGTCAATCAAACTCACACTCATCCTCACATCAGAGCCAGGAAGTTACTGTAAACATATCGTTATCCTTCCCTTCCACATTACCAAACACTTATCTCTAACCCTAGTCCTGGCCGTAGCACCAGAACACTCACATCATTTTATTGTCAACACCACCAGATACTTCACCTGAGACACAATCTCTCACTCACCCTCACATCACAGCCAGATGCAAACTCTAACCAAATCCCAGTCAGCCCTGTACACTTTCACAGACACTGAACCCTTACCCAGGCCCTGACTCTTGGAAGAGGCCACTACCATGAATAACAACATCACCCATTTCTCACTGTGACACTGTAATTCAATATCACTGTGGCCCTCACATCAGAGCCAGATCCAAAATGTTACTCTAAACCTTTCTAGCCATACTGCTTACCCATCCTGTAACTCTAACCCGAGCCTCGCCTGTTGACATACTCACTCATGGTCAACAATGGCATCATCCAGAGCTCACCAGAAACCTTTCTATCAGTCTTGCCTTCATCCTCACATCAGAACAAGATCCTTACTGTAAACGCAGTGCTATCCTACTCATGCACATTACTGAACACTTTACTGTAACCCTATCCCTGGAACCTGCATTGTCCACACACCACCATATTTTGGTCTGCCCCACCAAATCCAAATACCAAGACACAATCTTGCACTCACACCCATATCAAACCAGGACACTAACTCTAACTGAAACCCTTTCAGACCCATAAACCTACCCAAATACCGAACGCTAACACAACAGCTGACACTAAGAACAGACCCTACCCTGGATATTGGCGCCACCCATGTCTCACTGCAATACTGTAGATCAATCTCACTGTCGCCCTCACATCAGACCCGAATCCAAAATGTAGCCATAAATCTATACTCTCCATACAACTTAGCGAACCTCTACATCATTCCTACCACTTGCCCAAGGACCTGATCTTCACTGTCAACATTGGCATCACCCACAGCTCACCGTTAACCTGTCGCTCAATGTCTCACTCATGCTCACATAAGAGCCATATCCTTAGTGTAAACATAGCACTATCATGCTCATACATATTATCGAACACATAAGCCAAACCCTAGCAATTGCCGCAGCACCAGCCCTTCACATCATTTTATTTTCCTCCCCAAGAAATGCTTAACATGAGCCACAATCTCGCACTCACCCTCACATCACATCAGGATGTAACATCTAACCAAAACCCAAACAGCACCGTAAAGCTTCCAAAACGCTGAACTCTAACCATAGCCTTGAGACTTGGAACAGACCCTACCAAGTATATTGACGTCACCCATGTCTCACTGAAACACGGTATTCATTCTCACTGTCACCCTCACATCAAAATTGAACACTAAGTGTACCCATAAACCTTTCCTATCCGTAAACCTTTTCGAACCACTAAACCTAACCCTGGACCTGGCCCCTCGACATGAAACCTCGTAGTAAACTTCGACATCAGCCACAGCATATTACAAACCACTCTCTCAATACCACCCTGTCTCTAACATCAGAACCACATCCCCACTCTAACCATAGTACTAGATGGCCCATACAAATGACCAAACACTTAACCACACCCTAGCACTGTTCAGTGCTCTAAACTCCTCTCCTTCATTTTAGTGTCAGACCACCAAATCCTAAACCTGAGGCATAATCTCGCACACACCTTCACATCACAGCTCGACACTAACTCAACCCAAAACTGTACCAGCCCCATAAACCTACCCCAAAACCGAAACCTAACCCTTTCCCTGACACTTAGAACAGGCCCTACCATGGACATCAACGTCCGCCATGACTCCATGTAACACTGTAGTTAAATCTCGCAGTCGTCGTTACATCAGAACCAAATCCATAATATAACCACAATATTATTCTGGCCATATAGCTTTACAAATACCTAAACATAACCCCAGATCTTGCCGGTGCACCTGAACCCTCATGGTCAACATTGACATCACCATCAGCTCACCGTACACCTGTTGTTCTGTGTCGCACTCATCCTCACGTCAGAGCCAGATCCTTAGTGTAAACATAGTGATATCGTGCCCATATATATTATCAAACACTTAACCCTAACCCTAGGCCTTGCCACAGCACCAGACTCTTCACATCATTTTATTTTCAGCCCCACCACATCCTTATACTGAGACAAAATCTCGCATTCACCCTCACACCAGAGCCAGACCGTAACTCTAAACAAAACACTATTAGCATCATATACGTTCCCAAACACCAAACCCTAACCACAACCCGGACTTTTCTAACAAACCAGTACCATGAATATCAATATCACTGATGTCTCACTGTAACACTCTAATTCTATCTCACTGTCGAACTCACATCAGAGCTGAATCCCTTATGTAACCGTACCCCTATCCTGCCTGTACAACTTACCGAATCCATAACCGTATCCCTAGGACAGTACCATGCATCTGACAGTACATGGTCAACATTGACAACATCCACAGCTCACCGCAAACCTCTCGATCATACTCTAACTCATCCTCACATAAGAGCCAGATTCTTATTATAATCGTAGCACTATCCTGCCCGTACACATTACCGAACACTTAACCCTAGCCCTGACACTAGCAAGAGACCTATCACATCATTTTATTTTCAGCCCCACCAAATGCTTTACCTGAGCCAAAATCTTGCACTCACACTCACATCACAGCCAGACCATAACTCTACCCAAAACTGTGCAAGACCCGTAAATCTACCCAAACACTAAACCCTTTCCATTGGGATGCTCTAAGAAGAGATCCCACCATGGATATCGATGACACCGATGACTCACAGTAACCCTGTAGTTCAATCTCGCTGTCGCCGTCACATCAGACCCGAATGCGAAATGTAATCATAACTGAATACTGGCCATACCACTTAGCGAACACCTAACCCTAACCCTAGCTCTCGCCCATGCACTTGACCCTCATGGTCAATATTGGCATCACTCACAGATCACTGTAAACCTGTGGATCAAACTCCCCCTCATCCTCACATCAGAGTCAGATCCTTATGGTAAATGTAGCGCTATACTTACCTTACACATTACCCAACGCTTAACAATATCCGTAGCCCATGGACTAGCATCAGACCCCTCACATCACTTTATTTTTGGCCAAGCAAATGCTTAACCTGAGCCACAACTCGCACACACCCTCACATCACAGCAGGATGTAAAGTCGAAAGAAATCCCTATCAACTCCGTAATCCTTCCCAAACACCGAAATCTAACCATAGCCTGACTCTTGGTAATGATCCTACAATGAATAATGACATCACTCTTGTCTAACTGCAACACTGTAATTAAATCACACTGTCACCCTCATATCAGAATAGGATCCTAAACACAACCACAACCCTTTCCTGGACTTACTCCTTTTCAAACTCCTAAATTTAACACTAGACCTGGCCTGTGGACCTCAAACCTCACAATAAACATCAACATCAGCCACCGCTTATCATAAACCAGTCGCTCAATATCTCCCTCTCCCTCAAATCAGGGCCACATCCTCACTGCTACTGTATTGCTAGACGGCCCATACTCATTATTGAACACTTAACCGTAACCCTAGCACTGTCCCATGCTCTGGAGTCCTCACTTTTATTTTAGTATCAGCCCACCAAATCTTAACCAGAGCCATAATCTCGCAGTCACCCTCACATCACAGCCAGACCCTAACTCTACCCAAAACCGTATCGGCCCTGTAAAACTATGCAAACACCGAAACCTAACACTACCCTGTCACTTAGAACAGACCCTAACATGTATATCGACATCACCCATGTCTCACTGTAACATGGCAGTTCAATTTCGCTGCTGCCCTCACATCAGACCCGAATCTGAGATGTAATCATAATCCTATACTGGCCGTACAGCTTAACAAACACTTAACCCTAACCCTAGCTCTCACCCACGGACATGAAACTCCTGGTCAACATTGACATCACCCACAGCTCACCATAAACCTTTCACTCAATGTCACACTCATCCTCACATCAGAGCCAGATCCTTATTGTAAACATTGTGCTATTGTGCCCGTACATATTAATGAACAGTTAACCCTAACCCTAGCTCTTGCTATAGGACCAGACCCTTCACATTATTTTATTTTCAAACACACCTAGTCGTTATACTGAGAGAAAATCTCGTATTCACCCTCGCATTAGAGCCAGACCTTAACTCTAACCAAAACCCAAGAAGCCCCATACACTTTCACAAACATGGAACCGTAACCCTAGCACTGACTTTTGGAAAAGACCAGTACCATGAATATTGACATCCCTCATGTCTCACTGTAACAATGTAATTCAATCTCACTGTCAAACTCACATCAGAGCCAAAGCAGACATGTAAACATAACTATATGTAACCATAAATATATTCCTGCCCATGCAACTTACTGAACACCAAACACTAACCCTACCACTGTACCCTACATCTGACACTACATGGTCAACATTGACATCATCTGAGGCTCACCGTAAACCTGTCTATCGTACTCACCCTCATCCTCACAACAGAGCAAGATCCTTACTCTAAATGTAGAACTATCCTGCCTATACACATTACTGAAGACATAACCCTAACCCAAGCCATGGCACTAGCACCAGACCTGTCACATCATTTGATTTTCAGCCCCACCAAATAATAAACCTGTGCGACAATCTCGCACTCACCCTCACATCACAGCAGGATGCAAACTCTAACCGAAACTCTATCAGCGCTGTCAACCTTCCCAAACACCGAACTCTATAAATGGCCCTGACTCTTGGAACAGACCCTGCAATGGACATCCAGGTCACCCATGTCTCACTGTGACACTGTAATTCAATTTTACGGTCAACCTCACATCAGAACCGAAATCTAAATATATCAATAACCCTTCCGAACCTGTACACCATTTCGAGACACTCAACCTAAACCTTGACTTGGACCCTGGACCTGAAACCTCACGAAAAACTTTGTGATCGGATACAGCTTATTATAAACCTATCTCTCAATATCGCCCTCTCCGACACATCAGGTCCACATCCTCACTGTTACCATAGCCGTAGATGTTCCGAACCCATTACAGAAACCTTAACCCTAACCCTAGCACTGTCCCAGGCTCTGGACTCCTCACCTTCATTTTAGTGTCAGCCCACCAAATCCTAAACCTCAGGCAAAATCTCGCACTCACACTCACATCACAGCCATACCTTAAAATCTAAGCAAAATCGTATCAGCCCAGTACACCTGAAAAACATCGAACACTAACCCTAGTACTAACACTTAGAACAGACCCTACCATGGATATGGATGTCAACCATGCTTCACTGTAACACTGTAGTTCAATATCACTGTTGCCCTCACATCAGACCCGAATTTGAAATGTATTCATAACCGTATACTGGCCACACAAGTTAACGAGCACCTAACCCTAAACACAGCTCTCGCCTGTGGTCCTGAACCCTCACGGTCAATACTGACATTACCCACAGCTCGCCATAAACCTGTCGCTCAATGTCGCACTCATCCTCACATCAGAGACAGATCCTTAGTGTAAACATAGTGCTATCGTCACTGTACATATTAACGAACACTTAACTCTAACCCTAACTCTTGCAGCAGCACCAGACCCAAAACAACATTTTATTTTCAGCCTCACCAAATCCTTATACTGAGACAAAATATCGCATTCAAACTCAAATCAGAGCCGAACCCTAACTCTAACCAAAATCCTATTAGACCCGTACACCTTCCCAATCACCAAACACTAACCATTGCCCTGAGTTTTGGAAAAGACCAGTACCGTGAATATCGACATCCTCACGTCTTACTATAACACTGTGTTTCAACCTAACTGTCAAACTCACATCAGAGCCAATTTTATATGTAACCATAACCCTGTCCTGCCTGTACAACATACCGAATCCATATCCCTAACCCTATCACTGTACCCTGCATCTCACACTTCATGGTCAACATTGACATCATCCACATCACACTGGACACCTGTCGATCAGACTCAGCCTCATCCTCACATCAGAGCCAGATCCACACTGTGATCGTAGCGCTGTCCTACCCATACACATTACCGAACACTTAACTCTAACCCAATCCCTGGCACTAGCACCAGACCTGTCACATCATTTGATTTTCAGCCCCAACAAATAATAAACCTGGGCGACAATATCGCACTCAGCCTCACATCACAGCAGGATGCAAACTCTAACCGAAACTCTTTCAGCGCTGTAAACCTTCCCAAACACCGAACTCTATAAATGGCCCTGACTCTTGGAACAAACCCTACAATGGACATCCACGTCACCCATGTCTCACTGTGACACTGTAATTCAATTTTATGGTCACCCTCACATCAGAACCGAAATCTAAATATATCAATAACCCTTCCCAACCTTTACACCATTTCAAGACACTAAACGTAAACCTTCACTTGGACCCTGGACATGAAACCTCACAATAAACTTTGACAACAGCCACAGCTTATTATAAACCTGTCCCTCAACATCGTCTTCTCCCACACATCAGGGCCACATCTTCACTGTTACTGTATTGCCAGATGGCCTGTACCCTTTATTGAACACTTAACATGATACCTGGCACTGTCCCATGCTCTGAACTCCTCACCTTCATTTTAGCATCAGGCCACCAAATCTCAACCTGATGCTTAAACTCGCACTCACCCTGACATCACAGCCAGAACCTACCTCTACCCAAAACTGTATCAGCCCCGTAATGTACCCAAACACCAAACCCTAACCCTAGCCCTGTCCTGTCACTTTGAACTGACCCTACCATGGATATCGACGTCATCCATGTCAAACTGTAGCACTGTAGTTCAATCTCGCTGTCTCCCACACATCACTCCCGAATCCAAAACGTAACCTTACCACTTATCAAATACCTAATGCTAACCCTAGCTCTCGCTTGTGAACCTGAACCCTCGTGGTCAACATTGGCATTACCCACAGCTCGCCATAAACCTGTCGCTCAATGTCGCACTCATCCTCACATCAGAGACAGATCCTTTGTGTAAACATAGTGCTATCGTCACTGAACATATTAACGAACACTTAACTCTTACACTAACTCTTGCCGCAGCACCACACCCAAAACAACATTTTATTTTCAGCCCCACCAAATCCTTATACTGAGACAAAATATCACATTCACCCTCAATTCAGAGCCAAACCCTAACTCTAACCAAAATCCTATTAGACCCGTACACCTTCCCAAACACCAAACACTAACCATAGCCCTGAGTTTTGGAAAAGACCAGTACCGTGAATATCGACATCCCTGATGTCTCACTGTAACAGTGTAATTCAATCTCACTGGCGAACTCACATCAGAGCCCTGGCCCATATGCATCCGTAAACCTATCCTGTGAATACAACTTACTGAACCCCAAACCCTAACCCCAGCACTGTACCCTGCATCTGACACTTCATGGTCAACATTGACATCATCCGCAGCTCACTGATTACTGTCAGTCATACTAATCCTCATCCTCACATGAGAACAAGATTCTTACTGTAAACATAGCACTATCTTGCCCGTACACATTACCGAACACTTAACCCTACCCCTAGCCCTGGTACTAGCACCAGACCCATTACATCATTTGATATTTAGCCCAACCAAATACTTAACCTCAGCCACAATCCCTCACTCACACTCACATCAAAGCAGCATGCAAACTCTGAACGAAACCCTTTAAGCACCGTAAACCTTCCCAAACAGCGAACTCTATTCATAGCCCTGACTCTCGGAACAGACCCTACCATTGACATCGACGTCACCCATGTCTCACTGTAATACTGTATTTCAATCTCACTGTCACCCTCAGTTCAGAACAGAATACTGAATGTGACCATAACTCTTTCCCACCTGTAAACATTTTCGATCCCCCAAACCTCTCCCTAGATCTGGACCCTGGACCTGGAGCCTCATGATAAACTTTGACATCAGACACAACTTATAATAAGCCTGTCTCTCAATATCACCCTCTTCCTCACATCAGGGCCACATCTTCACTGTAACCAAAGTACTAGGCAACCCCTACCCATTACTGAACATTTAATCCTATCTCTTTCACTGTTCCTTGCTCTGCGCACCTCACCTTCATTTCAATATCAGCCCACCAAATCTAAACCTGATGGATAATCTTGCACTCACTCTCATATAACCTAACTCTACCACAAAACATATCACCCCGTAAACCTACCCAAACAACGAACCCTAAATATAGCCCTGACACTTTGAACAGACCCTACTTTGAATATTGACGTCAACCATGTCTCACTGTAACATTGTAGTTCAATCTCGCTGTCGCCCTCACATGAGACCCGAATCCGAAATGTAGCAATAACTGTATATTGTCATTAGAACGGAAGAAACACCTAACCCTAACCCTAGCCCTCTCCCGTGGACCTGAACCCTCATGGTCAACATTGACATCACCCAAAGTTCACCGTAAACCTGTCGCTGAATGTCGCTCTCATCCTCACATCAGAGCCAGACCCTTAGTGTAAACATAGTGCTATCATGCCCGTACACATTAACTAACACTTAACCTTCACCATAGCCCTTGGCCACCTCACGAGACCCTTCGCATCATTTTATATTTAGCTGTACCAAATCCTTATACTGAGACAAAATCTAGCATTCACCCTCACATTAGACAAGGACTCTAACTCTAAACAAAACACACTTAGCGCCATACACGTTCCCAAACACCATACCCTAACCCCAGTCCTGACTTTTGGAACAGACCAGTACCATGAATATCAACATCCCTTATGTCTCACTGTAACACTGTAATTCAATCTCACTGTCGAAATCACATCACAGCCGAATCCCATATGTAACTGTAACCCTATCCTGCCCATACAACTTAGAGAATCCCTAAAACTATCCATAGGACAGTACCCTGCATCTCACACTACATGGTCAACATTGACATCATCCACAGCTCACAGTAAACCTGTCAATAATACTCACACTCATCCTCACATCAGAGTGAGATCCTTACAGTAAAAGTAGCACTATCCTGCCTGTACACATTTCCAAACACTTAACACTGACCCTAGCCCTTGCACTAGCACCAAACCCATCACATCATTTTATTTTCAGCCCAACCAAATGCTTAACCTGAGATGAGCCACAATCTCGCACTCATACTAAAATCACAGCAGGATGCAAACTCTATCCGAAAGCCTATCAGCGCTGTAGACCTTCCCAAACACCCAACTCTAAGCATAGCCCTGACTCTTGGTATAGACCCTACCATGGATATCGACATCACCCATGTCTCACTGTAACACTGTAATTCAATCTCAATGTCACCCTCACATCAGAACTGAATACTAAATGAGACCATATACCTTTCCTAGCCCAACACCACTTCAAACTCTTAAACATAAAGGTAGACCTGGCCACTGGTTGTGAAACCTCATGATGTACTTCGACATCAGCCACAGCTTATCATTATCCTGACTCTCAATACTGCCCTCTCCCTCACATCAGGGCCACATCCTCACTGTAACCGTAGTACTAGATGGCCTGTACCCATTACCTAACACTTAACCCTAACCCTAGCACTGTTCCATTTTCTGGATTCCTCACCTTTATTTAAGTGTCAGCCCACCAAATCCTAAACCTGAGCCATAATCTCGCACTCACCCTCATATCACAACCAAACTCTAACTCAAACCAAATCCGTATCAGCCCCTTTAACCCAGCCTTGACACTTAGAACAGACCCTACCATGGATATCGACATCACCCATGTCTCACTGTAACATGGTAGTTCAATCTCGCTGTTGCCCTCACATCAGACCCCAATCCAAAATGTAACCATAAATGTATACAGGCCGTACAACTTAACATAAACCTAACTTTAACCCTAGATCTCACCCGTGGAACTTAACCCTCATGGTCAAAATTGAAATAACCCCCCACTCGCCGTAAATCTGTTGCTCAATGTTACACTCATCCTCACATCAGAGACAGATCCTTAGTGGAAACATTGCACTATCGTGCCTGTACATATTAATGAATACTTAATCCTAACACTACCCCTTGCAACAGCACTGGCCAATTCACATCATTTTATTTCCAGCCCCACCAAATCCTTATACTAAGACAAAATCTCACAATCACCCTCACTTCAGAGCCGAAACCTAATGCTAACCCAAACCCTATTAGCCCCATACATCTTCCCAAACACCGAACACTAACCATATCCCTGACATTTGGAAGAGACCAGTACTATGAATATCGACATCCCTCATGTCTCACTGTAACACTGTAATTCAATGTCAATGTCGATCTCACATCAGAGCCAAATTCCATATGTAATCCAAAACATATCCTGCCCGTACAACTTACCAAACCCCTAACACTAACCCTAGCACTGCACCCTGCATCTGACACTTCATGGTCAACATTGACATCATCCACAGCTCTCCGCAAACCTGTCTATCAGTGTCACACTCATCCTTACATCAGAGCTACTTTTTTAGTGTAAATAAAGTGCAATCATGCCCGTACATATTAATCAATACTTAACCCTAGCCCTTGCCACAGCACCAAACCCTTCACATCAATTTATTTTCAGCCCAACCAAATCCTTATACTGAGACACAAACTCACACTCACCCTCACATCATAGCCAGAACCTAAATCTAACCAAAGCCCTATTAGCCCCATAAACCTTCCCTATAACTGAAGACTAACCATAGACCTGACTCTTACATCAGACCCAACCATGGATATCGACGACACCCATGTCTGACTGTAACACTGTAATTCTATCTCACTGTCACCCTCACATGAGAACCGAATACTAAATGTAACCATTACACTTTCCTTGCCGTACACATTTTTTAGAGTGCATCTCTCATATTTATTTATCAAATGGTTGTTAACAACAATAAAATTCTGTATACGGGACTCAATGCAAAATCATTAATCAACCCCAAGCATAATTCTCAACAGTTTCCAGTCTTCTGTTGCATAACGAACAAGTTCTTACATGGTGAACAAATTCTTACATAGTGAATAAGTTCTTACATGGTGAACAGTGCAAGGGCAGTCATCACAGAAACTTTCTGTTTTGATCACATATTATGAACTATAAACAAACAGGTAAAATATGAATATTCATTTGATTTTTATACTTGATTTATATGTGAATCCCACATTTTCCCATTATTATTATTATTATTAATTATTATTATTATTATTATTAATAAAATGCTGAAGTGGTAGGTAGATGCAAGATAAAGGTAGAAAACATAGTTTAGTGCTGTAAGAAAGCAAATGTAGGTGATCAGGTGCATGCCTGTAGACTAAGTGTAAATCCAAGCTAGACAAGGGCAATAAAACATCCATAGATGCAGAAGATTTCTCTCAAAACAGGGTGGTGAGGTTCTAAACCTCACCTCTGTTGATCCCCAATTTCTCACCTGATGGCCTCGCTGTGACTGTGCCTGTCTTAGGTTGTTCCTCCCTTGAGGAATCTTACCCGTCTCTGGCTAACCAGTCATCTTCCGGGGCCATACAGGGAAATGTAAAGTTGGTAAGTGAAAGAGAAGCCATATTGTTTGAAAAGGTTAGCTTTTTACTTCTTTACAGATTTATGCCCTGTGGCTTCTATGCCCAGCATTTGTCCTGAGCTTTCTTTACCACTTGGAAGAATTATGATACTCGGTAATTTTGACATGAGGCATGAATTCTATTGAAGGGTTGTAATTAGGAAGGAAGAAGAAAAGCTATACAAGTAGCAGACGGAAGAAAACATGGGAAGATTGATTATTTCTTTGACATATCTTCTTGTAGAATAACATAAGCATGTATAGGTTTTAAACTACTAAAAAATTGCGCACACACATTAACAAAATAGGAATACAGCTACATAATCAAATCAGACCTACAATTACCAGCCATCTCCAGTGAAACCAAGAAAACCAGTTAGGCACCCTAGGCATTTGTGAAAACTTATCAATGATATGATGGATATTGTCTAACTGAATTTGAATAGTTTGAGAAAAATCAGACAAATTAAAACACTTTCCTGGGAACTGTTCACATCCCATATGTTCTCTTAACAGTAGATAGTCTGTAGTCGCAAGATTTTGGAGCACTGCAACTTGCACTTCTCCTAATTTTTGGTTGAGTTCCGACAGTATAGATCCAGTCAAATTTGTTGTTTTACTGTATGCACAGGCCAGCTTAGATATCTCCTTCTTCATTCCAATGGCAAGTCCAGGAACCGGTGGGATGAATGCAGCTACAACTGCAACAGCGCCAGGATCTTTGTTGAAATTTTTTGATGATCATCTTCTGGAATGACTCTTCCAGAGAATGTTGATATTGGAAGTTCTTTTTCATATCATATCTTAATTCGTTTTCTGGGTAGCCAAATTAGGCTTTGATCCTCTGTATAAACACAAACAGACCCTTTGCCCACACTTTGATATGCCCTTTATACCATTGTGTAGAACTCATTGGAGGTCACCACACAGGAACTGATTTTTTTTAAGAGAAAGGAATATTATCAGAAAAGTGTACATCCATAGCCGATCATCTGAAACCCTTTAAGTGATCAAAATTAAGAATATTTAAAGCATGCATTAATCTTTGATTTACAGTTAGTTTTATCCTATCAGGGAGTAATCCCCCTTTTCCTCTTTCTTTTTTTGTTATCATTAATATACAATTACATGAAGAATATTATATTTACTAGGCTCTCCCCTTTACCAGGTGCCCCCCGCAAACCCCGTTACAGTCACTGTCCATCAGCATAGCAAAATGTAGAATCACTACTTGTATTCTCTGTGTTGTACAGCCACCCTTTCTCCCTCCCCCCTATATATTCTAATCTTAATAACCCCCCTTTTCTTCACCCCTTTTCCCTCCCTACCCACCCATCCTCCCCAGTCCCTTTCCCTTTGGTACCTGTCAGTCCAATCTTGAGTTCCGTGATTCCGCTGCTGTTTTGTATCTTCAGTTCTTCCTTTGTTCTTATACTCCACAGATGAGTGAAATCATTTGGTATTGCTCTTTCTCCACTTGGCTTATTTCACTGAGCATAATACCCTCCAGCTCCATCCATGTTGCTGCAAATGGTAGGATTTGCCCTCTTCTTATGGCTGGGTAGTATTCCATTGTGTATATGTACCACATCTTTATCCATTCATCTACCGATGGACATTTAGGTTGCTTCCAATTCTTGGCTATTGTAAATAGTGCTGTGATAAACATGGGGGTGCATCTGTCTTTCTCAAATTTGATTGCTGTGTTCTTAGGGTAAATTCCTAGGAGTGGAATTCCTGGGTCAAATGGTAAGTCTGTTTTGAGCATTTTGAGGAACCTCCATACTGCTTTCCACAATGGTTGAACTAATTTACATTCCCACCAGCAGTGTAGGAGGGTTCCCCTTTCTCCACAGCCTCGCCAACATTTGTTGTTGTTTGTCTTTTGGATGGCAGTCGTCCTTACTGGTGTGAGGTGATACCTCATTGTAGTTTTAACTTGCATTTCTCTGATAATTAGCGATGTGGAGCATCTTTTCATGTGTCTGTTGGCCATCTGTATTTCTTTTTTGAAGAACTGTCTGTTCAGTTCCTCTGCCCATTTATTAATTGGATTATTTGCTTTTGTTTGTTGAGGTGTGTGAGCTCTTTATATATTTTGGACGTCAATCCTTTATCGGATCTGTCATTTACAAATATATTCTACCATACTGTAGGGTTCCTTTTTTTTAAAGAGGGCATCTCTCATATTTATTGATCAAATGGTTGTTGACAACAATAAAATTCAGTATAGGGGGGTCAATGCTCAATGTACAATCATTAATGCATCTCAAGGCTAATTCTCATCAGTCTCCAGTCTTCTGAAGCATAACGAACAAGTTCTTACACGGTGAACGAATTCTTACATAGTGAATAAATTCTTACATGGTGAACAGTACAAGGGCATTCATCACAGAAACTTTCGGTTTTGATCACACATTATGACCTATAAACAATCAGGTCAAATATGAATATCCGTTTGATTTTTGTACTTGATTTATATGTTGATCCCACATTTCTCCCTCTATTATTATTATTATTTTTATTTTTAATGAAATGCTGAAGTGGTAGGTAGATGCAAGATAAAGGTAGAAAACATAGTTTAGTGCTGTAAGAGGGCAAATGTAGCTGATCAGATGATCAGGTGTGTGCCTATGGACTAAATATTAATCCAGGCTAGACAAGGGCAGCAAGACATCCACGGATGCAGAAGATTTCTCTCAAAGCGGGGGGGGTGAGGTTCTAAGCTTCACCTCTGTTGATCCCCAAATTCTCACCTGATGACCCCCCTGCGACTGTGCCTGTCTTAGGTTGTTCCTCCCTTGAGGAATCTTACCTGTCTCTGGCTAACCAGTCATCTTCCGGGGCCATACAGGGAAATGTAATGTTGGTAAGTGAGAGAGAAGCCATATTGTTTGAAAAGGTTAGCTTTTTACTTCTTTGCAGATTTATGCCCTGTGACTTCTATGCCCAGCACTTGTCTCGAGGTATCTTTACCACCTGGAGGAATTATGATACTCGGTAAATTCGATATGAGGCACGAATTCTATTTAAGGGTTGTAATTAGGAAGGAAGAAGAAAAGCTATAGATGTAGCATATGGAAGGAAACATGGGAGGATTGATTATTTCTTTGACATACCTTCTTGTAGAGTACCTTAAGTATGTATAGGTTTTAAACTACTAACTAATTTGCACACACATATTAACATAATCGGAATAGGGTGACATAAACAAAGCAAATCTATAATACCATCCATCTCCAGTGAAGCCACGAAAACCATTTAGGCACCCTAGGCATTTGTGAAAATTTATCTATGATATGATGGATATTGTCCAACTGTACTTGAACAATCAGACAAATTAAAGCAGCCCATTTCTGGGGTCTGTTCACATCCCATATGTTCTTTTAACCATAGATAGTCTGTAGTCATGAGATTTTGGAGTGCTACAACTTGCACCCCTCCTAACTCCTGGTTGAGTTCCAAAAGTACAGATCCGGTCAAATTCGTTGTCCCACTGTATGCGCATGCCAGCCCAGACATCTCCCTCCTCATTCCTATGGCAAGTCCAGGAGACGGTGGGCTGGATGCAGCCACAACCGCAGCATCGTCCAGATCCATGTGGAGGCTTTTTGATGATCATCCCCCGGCACAAGTCCTCCAGAGATTGCTGATGCCGGAAGCTCCTCCTCATATCTTATCTTAGTTCATTTTCTGGGTATCCAAGCTAGGTCTTGATCTTCTGCATAGAAACAAACAGACCCTTTGCCCACACTTTGACATGCCCTCTATACCACTGTGGAGAACTCACCGGAGGTCAGCACACAGGAACTGCTTTTTTTCTTTTTATTAAGAGGAAGGAATATTATCAGAAAAGAGTACCTCCATAGCTGATCATCTGACACCCTTTAAGTGATCAACATTAAGTATATTTAAAGCACGCCTTGATCTTTGATTTACCAATAGTTTAATCCTATCAAGGAGTAATCCCCCTTTTCTTTCTTTCTTTTTTTTTTTTAATTTTTAATCTACACTTACATGAAGAATACTATGTTTACTATGCTCTCCCCTTTATCAGGTCCCCCCTAACAACCACATTACGGTTACTGTCCATCAGCTTAGCAAAATGTGATAGAGTCACTACTTGTCCTCTCTGTGTTGTGCAGCCCACCCTCCCCTTTCTCCCTCCCCCCATGCATGCTAATCTTAATACCCCCATTCTTCTTCCCCCCCCTTATCTCTCCCTGCCCACCCATCCTCCACAGTTCCTTTCCCTTTAGTACCTGTTAGTCCATTTTTGGGTTCTGCAATTCTGCTGCTGTTTTGTTCCTTCAGTTTTTCCTTTGTTCCTATACTCCTCAGATGAGTGAAATCATTTGGTATTTCTGTTTCTCCGCTTGGCTTATTTCACTGAGCATAATACTCTCCAGCTCCATCCATGTTGCTGCAAATGGTTGGATTTTTCCACTTCTTATGGATGAGTAGTATTTCATTGTGTATATGTACCACATCTTCTTTATCCATTCATCTACCGATGGACATTTAGGTTGCTTCCAATTCTTGGCTATTGCAAATAGTGCTGCGATAAACATAGGGGTGCATCTGTCTTTCTCAAACTTGATTGCTGCTTTCTTAGGGTAAATTCCAAGGAGTGGAATTACTGGGTCAAATGGTAGGTCTGTTTAGAGCATTTTGAGGAACCTCCATGCTGCTTTGCACAATGGTTGAACTAATTTACATTCCCACCAGCAGTGTAGGAGGGTTCCCCTTTCTCCATAGCCTCGCCAACATTTGTTGTTGTTTGTCTTTTGGATGGCAGTCATCCTTACTGGTGTGAGGTGATACCTCATTGTAGTTTTAACTTGCATTTCTCTGATAATTAGCGATGTGGAGCATCTTTTCATGTGTCTGTTGGCCATCTGTATTTCTGTTTTGGAGAACTGTCTGCTCAGTTCCTCTGCCCATTTATTAATTGGATTATTTGCTTTTGTTTGTTGAGGTGTGTGAGCTCTTTATATATTTTGGACGTCAATCCTTTATCGGATCTGTCATTTACAAATATATTCTACCATACTGTAGGGTTCCTTTTTGTTCCATTGATGGTGTCCTTTGCTGTACAGAGGCTTTTCAGCTTAATATAGTCCCACTTGTTCAATTTTGCTGTTGTTTTCCTTGCCCAGGGAGATATGTCCAAGAAGAGGTCACTCATGTTTATGTCTAAAACGTTTTTGCCTATGTTTTTTTCTAAGAGATTAATGGTTTCATGACTTACATTCAGGTCTTTGATCCATTTTGAGTTTACTTTTGTGTATGGGGTTAGACAATGCTCCAGTTTCATTCTCCTACATGTAGCTGTCCAGCTTTTCCAGCACCATCAGCTGAAGAGACTGTCATTTCTCCAATGTATGTCCATGGTTCTTTATCAAATATTAATTGACCATATATGTTTGGGTTAATTTCTGGAGTCTCTAATCTGTTCCCCTGTTCTGTGACTCTTTTCTTGTGCCAGTACCAAATTGCTTGATTACTATGGCTTTGTAGTAGAGCTTGATGTTGGGGAGTGAAATCTCCCCTACTTTATTCTTCTTTCTCAGGATTGCTTTGGCTATTCGGGGTCTTTGGTGTTTCCATATGAATTTTTGAATTATTTGTTCCAGTTCATTGAAGAATGTTGCTGGTAATTTGATAGGGATTGCATCAAATCTGTATATTGCTTTGGGCAAGTTGGCTATTTTGACGATATTAATTCTTCCTAGCCATGAGCAGGGGATGAGTTTCCATTTGTTAGTGACCCCTTTAATTTCTCTTAAGAGTGACTTGTAGTTTTCAGGGTATAGGTCTTTCACTTCTTTGGTTAGGTTTATTCCTAGGTATTTTATTCTTTTTGATGCAATTGTGAATGGAATTGTTTTCCTGATTTCTCTTTCTATTGGTTCATTGTTAGTGTATAGGAAAGCTACAGATTTCTGTGTTTTAAGTTTGTATCCTGCAACATTGCTGTATTCTGATATCAGTTCTAGTAGTTTTGGAGTGGAGTCTTCAGGGTTTTTTATGTACAATATCATATCATCTGCAAATACTGACAGTTTAACTTCTTCTTTACCAATCTGGATTCCTTGTATTTCTTTGTTTTGTCTGATTGCCGTGGCTAGGACCTCCAGTACTATGTTAAATAACAGTGGGGAGAGTGAGCATCCCTGTCTAGTTCCCGATCTCAGATGAAAGGCTTTCAGCAGCTTCTCGCTGTTCAGTATAATGTTGGCTGTGGGTTTATCATATATGGACTTTATTATGTTGAGGTACTTGCCCTCTATTCCCATTTTGCTGAGAGTTTTTATCATGAATGGGTGTTGAATTTTGTCAAATGCTTTTTCAGCATCTGCGGAGATGATCTGGTGGTTTTTGTCTTCCTTTTTGTTGATGTGGTGGATGATGTGGATGGATTTTCGAATGTTGTACCATCCTTGCATCCCTGGGATGAATCCCACTTGGTCATGGTGTATGATCCTTTTGCTATACTGTTGAATTCTGTTTGCTAATATTTTATTGAGTATTTTTGCATCTACATTCATCAGGGATATTGGTCTGTAATTTTCTTTTTTGGTGGGGTCTTTGCCTGGTTTTGGTATTAGGGTGATGTTGGCTTCAGAGAATGAGTTTGGGAGTATTCCCTCATCTTCTATTTTTTGGAAAACTTTAAGGAGAATGGTATTATGTCTTCTCTGTGCGTCTGATAAAATTCCGAGGTAAATCCGTCCAGACCGGGGGTTTTGTTCTTGGGTAGTTTTTTGATTACCATTTCAATTTCTTTGCTCGTAATTGGTTTGTTTAACTTTTGTGTTTCTTTCTTGGTCAGTCTTGGAAGGTTGTATTTTTCTAGGAAGTTGTCCATTTATTCTAGGTTTTCCAGCTTGTTGGCGTATAGGTTTTCATAGTATTCTTTAGTAATTCTTTGTATTTCTGTGGAGTCTGTCGTGATTTTTCCATTCTCATTTCTGATTCTGTTGATTTGTGTTGATTCTCTTTTTCTCTTAAGTTTGGCTAGAGGCTGATCTATTTTGTTTATTTTCTCAGAGAACCAGCTCTTGGTTTCTTTGATTTTTGCTATTGTTTTATTCTTCTCAATTTTGTTTATTTCTTCTCTGGTCTTTATTATGTCCCTCCTTCTGCTGACTTTACGCCTCATTTGTTCTTCTTTTTCCAGTTTCGATAATTGTGATTGCTGACTATTCATTTGGGATTGTTCTTCCTTCTTCAAGTGTGCCTGGATCGCTATATACTTTCCTCTTAAGACTGCTTTCGCTGCGTCCCACAGAAGTTGGGGCTTTGTGTTGTTGTTGTCATTTGTTTCTATATATTCCTTGATCTCTATTTTGATTTGTTCATTGATCCATTGATTATTTAGAAGCATGTTGTTAAGCCTCCATGTGTTTGTGAGCCTTTTTGTTTTCTTTGTAGAATTTATTTCTAGTTTTATACGTTTGTGGTCTGAAAAATTGGTTGGTAGAATTTCGATATTTTGGAATTTACTGAGGCTCTTTTTGTAAGCTAGTATGTGGTCTATTCTGGAGAATGTTCTATGTCCACGTGAGAAGAATGTATATCCTGTTGCTTTTGGATGTAGAGTTCTATAGATGTCCATTAGGTCCATGTGTTCTAGTGTGTTGTTCAGTGCCTCTGTGTCCTTACTTATTTTCTGCCCAGTGGATCTATCCTTTGCGGTGAGTGGTGTGTTGAAGTCTCATAAAATGTGTGCATTGCAGTCTATTTCCCTCTTTAGTTCTGTTAGTATTCGTTTTACATATGCTGGTGCTCCTGTGTTGGGTGCATATATATTTATAATGGTTATATCCTCTTGTTGGACTGAGCCCTTTATCATTATGCAGTGTCCTTCTTTATCTCTTGTTACTTTCTTTTTTTGAAGTCTATTTTGTCTGATATTAGTACTGCAACCCCTGCTTTCTTCTCGCTGTTGTTTGCATGAAATATGTTTTTCCATCCTTTGACTTTTAGTCTGTGCATGTCTTTGGGTTTGAGATGAGTTTCTTGTAAGCAGCATATAGATAGCTTTTGCTTTTTTATCCGTTCTATTACTCTGTGTCTTTTGATTGGTGCATTAAGTCCATTTACATTTAGGGTGACTATTGAGAGATATGTACTTATTGCCATTGGATGCTTTATATTCGTGGTTACCAAAGGTTTAAGGTTAGCCTCTTTAGTATCTTACTGCCTAACTTAGCTCGCTTATTGAGCGGTTATATACACTGTCTGGAGATTCTTTTCTTCTCTCCCTTCTTATTCCTCCTCCTCCATTCTTCATATGTTGTGTGTTTTGTTCTGTGCTCTTTTTAGGAGTGCTCACATCTAGAGCAGTCCCTGTAAGATCCCCTGTAGAGGTGGTTAGTGGGAAGCAAATTTCCTCAGCTTTTGCTTGTCTGAGAATTGTTTAATCCCACCATCATATTTAAATGATAGTCGTGCTGGATACAGTATTCTTGGTTCAAGGTCCTTCTGTTTTATTGTATTAAATATATCATGCCATTCTCTTCTGCCCTTTAGGGTTTCTGTCAAGATGTCTGATGATAGCCTGATATGTTTTCCTTTATAGGTGACCTTTTTCTCTCTAGCTGCCTTTAAAACTCTTTCCTTGTCCTTGATCCTTGCCATTTTAATTATTATGTGTCTTGGTGTTTTCCTCCTTGAATCCTTTCTGCTGGGGGTTCTGTGTATTTCCGTGGTCTGTTCGATTATTTCCTCCCCCAGTTTGGGGAAGTTTTCAGCAATTATTTCTTCAAAGACACTTTCTATTCCTTTTCCTCTGTCTTCTTCTTCTGGTACCCCTATAATACGGATATTGTTCCTTTCGGATTGGTCACATAGTTCTCTTAGTATTGCTTCATTCCTGGAGATCCTTTTATCTCTCTCTATGTCAGCTTCCATACGTTCCTCTTCCCTGGTTTCTATTCCTTCAATGGCCTCTTGCATCTTATCCATTCTGCTTATAAATCCTTCCAGGGTATTTTTTCACTTCTCTGATCTCCTTCCTGACATCTGTGATGTACCTCCGGACTTCATTCCATTGCTCTTGCATTTTTCTCTTCTTCTCCATCAGCATGTTCATGATTTTTATTTTGAATTCTTTTTCAGGAAGACTGGCTAGGTCTGTCTTCTTCTCAGGTGTTGTCTCTGTGATATTTGTATGCCTGTAGTTTTGCCTTTTCATGGTGATAGAGATAGTTTGCAGAGCTGGTACGAGTGACGGCTGGAAGAGCTTTCCTTCTTGTTGGTTTGTGGCCTTCCTCTCCTGGGAGAATAGCGACCTCTAGTGGCTTGTGCTGGGCAGCTGTGCGCAGACAGGGCTTCTGCTTCCTGCCCGGCTGCTATGAAGTTCATCTCCGCTATTGCTGTGGGTGTGGACTGGCTCGGGCTGCTGCTACAAAATGGTGGAGCCCCGTTGGACGGGGAGTGCCTGGTAGGCTATTTATCTCCGTAAGGGGCCTCTGTGCTCCCTGCAGCCCTGGAGGTTAGAGTGCCCAGAGATCCCCAGATTCCCTGCCTCCAGACTAAGAGTCCTGCAGTGCTCCTTTAAGAATTCCAAAAAGCACTCTCCAAACCTAAACAACAACAGCAAGAACAGCAAAAAAAATTTTAAATAAATAATTTTTAAAAAATAAGAAAAAGCACGATTTTCATTGTCCTCAGGCGCGGTTCTCAGGCACCCGCTCACTAGTCTTGCTTCCCTGTTTCCCTAGTATTGGGGTCCCTGTTCTTTAAAGACTTTCAAAAAACACTCGCCAAAAAAAAAAGAAAGGCCACTTCCATTTCTTTGTTCTCCAGCATCGACATCAGGCAACCCCTCACCGGTCCTGCCACCCTGTTTCCCTAGTATCCAGGACCCCATGCATGCGCTCTGTGCTCTGGTATGGATGGCTGGGGCTGTGTGTTCAGCAGTCCTGGGCTCCTTCTTCCTCCAGCTCAGATCTCTCTCTTACTGCTGGGAGCTGGGGGGAGGGGTGCTGGGGTCCCTCCCAGCCGGGGTTTGTATCTTACCCCCTTCGTGAGGCACTGGGTTCTCGCAGGTGTGCATGTGGTCTGAATGTTGTCCTGGGTCCTCTGGTCTCTATTTTAGGAAGAGATGTCTTTGTTATATTTTCATAGATATATGTGGTTTTGGGAGGAGATTTCTGCTGCTCTACTTATGCCACCTTCTTGGCTCCCCGCTATGCCACTGACTTTTTAAACAGACCAGTACCATGAATATCTCTCATGTCTCACTGTTACACTGTGATTCAATCTCACTGTTGAACTCACATCAGAGCCAAATCCCAAATGCAACCATAACCCTATCGTGCCCAGACAACTTACCAAACCCCTAAACCTAACCCTAGCACTGTATCCTGCATCTGACACTTCATGGTTAACATTGACATCATCCACATCTTACCAGAAACCTGCCAATCATTCTCACTCTCATCCTCACATCAGAGCCAGATCCTCACTGTAAACGTAGCGCTCTCCTGCCCATACAAATTTCCGAACACTTAACCCAAAACCCACCCTGGCACTTGCACAAGATGCATCACATAATTTTATTTTCAGCCCCACAATATGCTCAACATGAGCCACAATCTCGCACTCAGCGTCACATCACAGCAGGATGCAAACTCTAACACAAACCCTATCGGCGCCATGAACCTTCCAAAACAACGAACTCTAACCATAGCCCTGACTCCTTGAGTTGACCCTACCATGGATATCAACGCCACCCGTATCTCATCGTAACACAGTTATTCAGTCTCACTGTCACTCTCACATCATAAGCTAATAGGAAATGTAACCATAACCCTTTCCTACCCCTATACCTTTTCGAACCTTTAAACTTAACCCTAGACCTGGCCCCTGGAACTCAAAACTCATGATAAACTTTGACCTCAGCCACAACTTATCATAGACCTGTCTCTCAATATCGACCTATCCCTCACATCAGGACCACATCCTCACTGTAACCATAGTCATAGATGTCCCCTACCCATTACAGGACACAGAACCCTAACCCTAGCACTGTACCATACTCTGGAATCCTCACCTTCATTTTAGTGTCATCCCACTTAATCCTAAACCTGAGGGATAAACTCACACTCACCCTCACATCACAGCCATACCCTAACTCTACCCAATGCCATATCAGCCCTGTAAACCTAACCAAACACTGAACCCTAAACCAAGCCCTGATACTTAGAACAGACCCTACCATGGATATCGACGTCACCCATGTCTCACTGTAACACTGTAGTTCAATCTCGTTGTCGCACTCACATCAGACCCAAATCTGAAATGTAAGCATAGTCATATACTAGCCTTACAACTGAACAAACACCTAACCCTAACTCTAGCTCTCGCCTGTGGACCTGAAATGTCATGGTCAACATTGACATCACTCAGAGCTCACCATAAACCTGTAGCTCAATGTCGCACTCATGCTCCCCTCAGAGCCAGATCCATAGAGGAAACATAGCGCTATCGTGCCTGTACATACTTATGAACACTTAACACCAACCCTAGCCCTTGCCACAGCACCAGAACCTTCACATTATTTTGTTTTCAGCCCCACCAAATACTTAACCTGTGTCACAATCTCGCACACACTCTCACATCACAGCAGGATGCAAACTCTAACCGATAGTTTATGAGTGCTGCAAAACTTTCCGAACACTGAACTCTGAAAATAGCCCTGAATCGTGGAACCGACCCGTCCATGGATATCGACGTCACCCATGTCTCACTGTAACACTGTAATACAATGTCACAGTCACACTCACATTAGAACCGGATACTAAATGTAACCATAACATTTTCCAACCCATACACCATTTTGAATCCCTAAACCTAAACCTACACCTGGCCCCTGGACATAAAACCTGATGATAAACTCAGTGATCAGGCACAGCTTATCATAAACCTGTACCTCAATATCGCCTTCTTCCGCACATCAGGGCCACGTCCTCACTATTACCATATTGCTAGATGGCTCATATCCACTATCGAACACTTAACCCTAACCCTCGCACTGTCCAATGCTCTGGACTCCTCACCTACACTTTAGTGTCAGCCCACCAATTCCTATACTTGAGGCATAATCTCACAGTCACACTCACATCACAGCCTGTCCCTAACTCTACCCAAAACCACATCAGCCCCGTAAACCTACCCAAACACCGAACCCTAACCCTAGCCCTGACACATAGAACAGATCCTACCATGGATATTGATGTCACCCATGTCTCACTGTAACAATGCAGTTCAATCTCCTTGTCACTCTCACATCAGACCGAAATCTGAAATGTAACCATAAACATATAGTGGCCTTACAACTTAGCAAACACCTAACCAAAACCCTAGCTCTTGACCATGGACCTGAACCCTCATGGTCAACATTGACATCACCCACAGCTCACCGTAAACCTGTCGCTCAAAGTCGCACTCATCCTCACATCAGAGCCAGATCCTTAGAGGAAACATAGCGCTATCATGCAGGTACATATTAATGAACACTTAACGCTAACCCTAGCCCTTGCCACTGCACCAGAACCTAAACATCATGTTATTTTCAGCCCCAGAAAATCCTTATACTGAGACAAAATCTCACATTCACTCTCACATCAGAGCCGTATCCTAACTCTAACCAAAACCCTATTAGACACATACACCTTTCCAAACACTGAAACCTAACTGTACCCCTTACTTTTATAACAGACCAGTGCCATGAATATCGACATTCCTCATGTCTTCCTGTAACACTGTGATTCAATCTGACGGTCGAACTCACATTAGAGCCAAATCCCGTATGTAACCGTAACCCTATCCTGCCCGTACAGCATACCAAACCCCTAAACGTGACCCTAGCATTGTACCCTGCATCGGACACTTCATAGTTAACATTGACATCATTCACATCTCACCAGAGACCTGCCATTCATTCTCACCCTCATCCTCATATCAGAGCCAGATACTTAATGTAAATGCAGCGCTCTCCTGCGCATACAAATTTCCGAACACTTAACCCAAACTCTACCCTGGCACTTGCACAAGACGCACCACATAATTTTATTTTCAGCCCCACAATATGCTCAACATGAGCCACAATCTCGCACTCACGCTCACATCACAGCAGGATTCAAACTGTATCTGATACTTTATCAGTGTCGCAAACCTTTTCGAATACTTAACTCTAAAAATAGCCCTGAATCTTGGAACAGACCCTTCCAGGGATATCAACGTCACCCATGTCTCACTGTAACACTGTAATACAATGTCACAGTCACCCTCACATCAGAACTAGATACTAAATGCAACCATAACCCTTTACAACCCATACAACATTTTGAACCCCTAATCCTAAACCTACACCTGGCCCCTGGACATAAAACCTGATGATAAACTTTGACATCATACACAGCTTATCATAACACTGTAACTTAATATCTCCATTTCCACACATCAGGACCACATTCTCACTGATACCATATTGCTAGATGGCCCATATCCATTATCGAACACTTAACCCTAACCCTAGCACTTTCCCCTGCTGTGGACTCCTCACCTTCATTTTAGTGTCAGCCCATGAATTCCTATACTTGAGGCATAATCTAGCATCCACACTCACATCACAGCCAAGCCCTAACTCTACCCCAAACCATATTAGCCCCATAAACCTAAAGAAACACCGAACTCTTACCCTCGCCCTGGCACATAGAACAGATCATAGCATGGATATCGATGTCACCCATGTCTCACTGTAACACTATAGTTCAATCTCGTTGTCACTCTCACATCAGACCCAAATCTGAAATGCAACCATAAACATATACTGGCCTTACAAATTATGGAACAAATAGCCAAAACCCTAGCTCTCCAACAAGGACATTGACATTACCCACAGCTCACTGTAAACCTGTCGCTCAAAGTCGCACTCATCCTCACATCAGAGCCAGATCCTTAGAGGAAACATAGCGTTATCGTGTTGGTACATATTAATGAACACTTAACCCTCACCCTTGCCATTGCCACCACACCAGAACCTAAACATCACTTTATTGTCACCCCCAGGAAATCCTTATACTGAGACAAAATCTCGCATTCACTCTCACATCAGAACTGGATCCTCACTCTAACCAAAACCCTATTAGACACATACACCTTCTCAAACACCGAACCCTAACCCTACCCCTGACGTTTTTAACAGACCAGTACAATGAATATCAACATCCTTCATGTCTCACTGTAACACTGTGATTCAATCTCACTGTCGAACTCACATCAGAGCCAAATCCCATATGTAACCATAAGCCTATCCTACGAGTACTACTTTCCAAACCCCTAAACCTAACCCTAGCACTGTACCCTGCATCGGACATTTCAGAGTTAACATTGACATCATCCACATCTTAGCAGAAACCTACGAAACATTCTGACCCTCATCCTCATATCAGAGAGAGATCCTTACTGTAAACGTAGTGCTCTCCTGCCCGTACAAATTTCCGAACAATTAACCCAAAATCTACACCAGCACTTGCACAAGACACGTCACAGCATTTTATTTTAAGCTCCACAATATGCTCAAGATGAGCCACAATCTCGCACTCACCATCACATCACCGCAAGATGCAAACTTTAACCCCAACCCTATTGGCGCTGTAAACCTTCCAAAACAACAAACTCTAACCGTAGTCCTGACTCCTTGAGCTGACCCTACCATGGATATCAACGCCACCCAAATCTCATAGTAATACTGTAATTCAGTCTCACTGTCACCCTCACATCACAGCCAAATACGAAATGTAACCATAACCCTTTCCTACCCCTACACCTTTACAAACCTCTAAAATTAACCCTAGACCTGGTTCCTGGACCTCAAACCTCATGATAAACTTCGACATCCGCCACAACTTATCATAAACCTGTCTCTCAATATCGACCTATCCCTCACATCAGGGCCACATTCTCACTGTAACCATAGTAGTATGTGGCCCCTACCAATGACAGGACACTTAACCCTAACCCTAGCACTGTACCATACTATGGAATCCTCACCTTCATTTTAGTATCAGCCCACTAAATCCTAAACCTGAGGTATAAACACGCACTCAACCTCACATCACAGCCATTCCCTCACTCTACCCAAAACCATATCAGCCCTGTAAACCTTACCAAACACTGAAGTGTAAACCAAGCCCTATCACTTAGAACAGAACCTACCATGGATATTGACGCCACCCATGTCTCACTGTAACACTGTTCAACCTCACCGTCGCCCTCACATCAGACCCTAATCCGAAATGTTAGCCATAAACCTATCTTGTCCGTACAACTTAACGAACCCCTAACCCAATCCTAGCTCTTGCCCATGGACCTTACCTTCACTGTCAACTTTGGCATCACCCACAGCTCACTGTTAACCCGTCGCTCAATATCTCACTCATCCTCACATCAGAGCCATATCCTTAGTGTAAGCATAGCACTATCAGGCCCTTACATATTATTGAACACATAAGCCAAACCCTAGCAGTTGCCACAGCACCAGCCCTTCACATCATTTTACTTTCAACCCAGGAAAAGCTTATAATGAGCCACAATCTGGCACTCACACTCCCATCACAGCAGGATGTAAATTCTAACCAATTGCCTAACAGCTCCATAAAGCTTCTGAAACACCGAACTCTAACCACAGCACTGAGTCTTGGAACAGACCCTACCATGTATATCGATGTCACCCATGTCTCACTGTAACACTGTCATTCATTCTCACTGTCATCCTCACATCAGAACCGAATACTAAATGTAACCATAAAGCTTTCCTAGCCGTACATCTTTTTGAACCACTAAACCTAACCCTAGACCTGGCCCCTGGACATGAAACCTCACAGCAAACTTCTACATTAGCCACAGCTTATTATAAACCACTCTCTCAATATCGCACTGTCCCAAAACTTAACCATAACCCTAGATCTTGCCCGTGCACCTGAACCCTCATGGTCAACATTGACATCTCCCTCAGCTCACCGTACACCTGTCACTCTATGTCGCACGCATCCTCAGATCACAGCCAGATCCTTAGTGTAAACATAGTGATATCATGCCCATACGTATTATTGAACACTTAACTCTAACCCTAGGCCTTGCCACAGCACTAGACTCTTCACATCATTTTATTTTCAACCCCACAAAATCCTTATACGGAGACAAAATCTCGCATTCACCCTCACATCAGAGCCGGACCCTAACACTAACCAAAATCCTATTATCCCTATACACCTTCCCAAACACTGAACCCTAACCCTCGTTCTGACTTTTGGAACTGACCAGTATCATGAATATCAACATCCCTCATGTCTCATTGTAACACAAATTCAATCTCACTGTCGAACTCACATCAGACCGGATTCCCATATTTCACTGTTCCACTATCCAGCCCATACAAATGACCGATCCCCTAAACCTAACCCTAGAACTGTACCCTGCATCTGACACTTACTGGTCAACATTGGCAGTATCCAGAGCTCACCATAAACCTGTCGATCATACTCACACTCATCCTCACATCAGTGCAAGATCCTTATTGTAAACGTAGTACTATCCTGCCTGTACACAATACCGAACACCTAATCATAACCTTCGATTTGACACTAGTATCGGACCCATCACATCATTTTATTTTCAGCCCAACCAAATGCTTAACCTGAGCCACAATCTCGAACTCACCTTCACATCACAGCACATGCAAACTCTAAGTTAAACCCTATCAGCGAAATAAACCTTCCCAAACACCGAACTCTAACCATAGCTCTGACTTTGTTACAGACGTTGCCATGGATATCGACGTCAACCATGTCTCACTGTAACACTGTAATTCACTCTCACTGTCACCCTCACATCAGAACCGAACACTAAATGTAACCATAAACCTTTCCAAGCTGTAACAGTTTTTGAATCCCTAAACCTAGTCCTAGACCTGGCCCGTGGACCTGAAACATCATGTTAAACTTTGACATCAGATACAGCTTGTCATAATCCTGTCTCTCAACATCATCCTCTCCCTCACATCAGGGCCACATTCTCATTGTAACCGCAGTACTACACGGCACGTACACATTACCGAAACCTAACCCTAACCCTAGCACTGTCCCATGCTATGGACTCCTCACCTTCTTTTTAGTGTCAGTCCACATAATACTAAACCTTAAGCATAATCTCACACACACCCTCATATCACAGCCACACCCTAACTCTACCGAAAACTGTATCAGCCCTGTAAACCTACCCATACACCGAAACCTAACCTTAGCCCTGAATCTTATAACAGGCCCTACCATGGGTATGGTAAATAAAATGTAACCATAACAATATACTGGCCATAGAACTTAACAATCACCTAACCCAAACCCTAGTTCTTGCCTGTGGACCTGAATCCTCATGGTCAACATTGACTTCAATCACAGCAGCTGTCACTCAATGTTGCAAACATCCTCACATCACATCCAGAATCTCAGTGTAAACATAGCGCTATCATTCCCATACCCATTATGAAACAGTAAACCCTTACCCTAGCCCTTGCCACAGCACAAGACCCTTCACATCATTTTATTTTGAGCCCCACGAAATCCTTATACTGAGACAAAATCTTGCATTCACCCTCACATCAGAGCGAGAACCTAACTCTAAACAAAACACTATTAGCATCATATACGTTCCCTGTTGGGAGCAAACCTGTGGGCCTTTAGGCAGACTTGGTCACAAAAGCCTTAAGACAACAGGAACGTTTGAGTAAAGTCTTTCCTGTAAAGTCAGCAACAATGAATCCATCCACGCGTTAGAAACTGGTTTTCCCCTATTACCAAGAAACGCATTTAGTGAACTCCTAGGTTAGAGCTAGTAGTTAGGTTACCTCGCAACATGTGCTTTTCTAGGTTAGAGGGAGTGGTTAGGCTACCTCGCAATATGTGATTTTTTTGTCCTTTGTTAAACAAGAAACACCCTCTGCCCCAAGGGAAAGCCCCTCCCTTAAAACCTCCCTCCCAAGGGCCCCCACCCCCAAAATGGCGAACTCCCCGCTTCTCTTCCGGGTCCTCCGTTCCCGCCGGTGCCAACCAAGACCCAATCATCCCTCTACACCTCCCCGCCGGCGCCACGTAAGGTCCAATTACCTCCTGACCCACCCCTTACTTGCTAACCTGTATAAATTGAGCCTGCAAACAATAAACTGTGCCAGCTTGATCAGACATCCTGTGTTGCTGGTCGTTCTTTGTGTCCCTTGCCTCTCTCTTTTTTTCTTTCAATTCTCTCCTACAGGTCGTCGACCCTCGTTGATAGTCCTGCATGTCGGAACAACTGGTGCCCAACGTGGGGCCTCCCAACCCCGAGAGACCGAAGAGGAGAAAATGTTGCCCCCAGTAGGGTGGGTGGGTGGGCCCACCCATGAAAGGAGGTGTCTGCAGCGAGACCCTCGCCTGAGTCGCCACGTTCTGAACCCGGTGTGAGACAGACTCGTGTGTATTTCCCCGGTGACGAAGTAGGACAGTAAGTTATTATGGGGCAAGAATCCTCTCGAGAAGAATTATTTATAGCCGGACTCAAGGAGTCCCTCAGGACACGAGGAACAAGGGTTAAGAAAAAAGATTTGAAACATTTTGTCTTTCTAGAAGATGTCTGTCCTTGGCTCCCTCAAGAAGTGACCATTAGTGAAAAGAAATGGCAACGCGGGGGTGATTGCCTTCAAGACTATTACAGAGTTTTTGTTCCAGAAAAAGTACCTGTGTCAGCATTTAGCTATTGGAATCTCATTAATGATATCCTGCGCGTTCATTGTGAATGGCCCGATTTACAGAAAGTTGTTATTGAGGGAGAAAAAAGCTTGAAATCCCGTTCTCGTCCCCCTTCCGAAGCCTCCCGGCCAGCTTCCCCTTCTTTTAAAACACATCCTTCAGATCCAGCTACAAACACTTCCCAGGACCCAAATGAACTCCCGCCCTTGCCAACAATTGAGTCTCTTTCTCTGTCCCTTCCTCAACGCTCCCGCCGAGAACCCATTACTGCTGTTAATATTGCTGTTTTGCTTGGCCGAGGGGCTGTAGGTGCCAGCACAGGCATCTCTTCCCTAGTTCTTTCCAGATCTCACTATCACGAACTCAGTGCCACTATAGACTAAGATATCCAAGAATTGCAAAAAGGAATCTCTGACCTGACAGATTTGATCTCGCCCCTCGCTGAAGTAGTTCTCCAAAACTGCAGGGGGCTAGATCTGCTCTTTCTGCAGCAGTGCCGGTTTTGGGCCGCCCTAAAAGAAGATGTTGTTTCTCTGCTGACAAAACAGGGGTTGATAGAGATAGTATGAGAAGGGTCAGAGAGGGGTTAGAGAAAAGAAGAATAGAAAGAGAGCAGACTGAATGTTGGTATAAAAACTAGTTCTCTACCTCTCCATGGCTCACTACTCTTTTGCCCTCTCTCTTAGGCCCCCTCATAGGATTAATATTGCTCTTGTCTTTCAGCCCTTGGGCTCTTAAACATTTGACGAGCCTTGTAAAAAGCCAATACACACCCTTGTTGGCAAGCCTATTCAAGTCCACTATCACAGACTTGCTCGTGATAGCGATGATGAGGATGCTCCCTCCTCCAGCAGATATGAACGTCGTCAGTATGACTCTTCTAAGAGTCCTTGAGTAAGCTGGCTGAGTACCTAGGGTAATGGCAGTGAAAAACCTGCCTTGAGGGACATGTCTGATTGCATAGAGGTTTGTGTCACCAATGTCTCACAATAAGACAGTAATTCAATCTTACAGTAACCCTCACATCAGAACAGAATACTAAATGAAACCATAACCCTTTTCAACCATAGACCTTTTCAAACCCCTAAACCTAAACCTAGACCTGGCACCTGGACATGAAACCTCATGATAAACTTCGACATCAGACACAGCTCATCATAAACCTGTTCCTCAATATGGCCTTCTCCAACACATCACGGCCACATCCTCACTTTTACCATATTGTTAGCCTGCACAAATTATCGAACACTTAATCCTAACCCTAGCACTATTCAATGCTCTGTACTCCTCACCTTCATTTTAGTGTCAGCCCAGTAAATCTCAACCTGAGGCATAATCTCACACTCACCGTCACAACACAACCAGATCCTAACTCTTCCCAAAACTGTATCACCCATAAACGTTCACAAACACTGAATTCTAACATTAACCCTGTCACTTAGAACAGAACCAACCATGGATATTGATGTCACACATGTCTCACTGTAACACTGTACTTCAATATCGCTGTAGCCCTCATGTCAGACCCGAATCCGAAATGTAACCATGACCGTATACTGGCTGTACAACTTAACGAAAACCTAACCCTAAACCTAGCCCTCATCTGTGGACATGAAGCCTCATGGACAACATTGACATCACCCACAGCTCACTGTAAACCTGTCAATCAATGTTGCACTCATTCTCACATCAGAGCCAGATCCTTAGTGTAAACATTGTGCTATCGTTCCCATACATATGAAAGAACACTTAGCCCTAACCCTAGCCCTTGCCATAGCACCGGACCCTTCACATCATTTATTTTCAGCCTCACTTAGTCCTTATAATGAGACAAATCTTGCATTCACCCTTGCATTAGAGCTGTACCCTAACTCTAAACAAAACCATATTAGCCCCATACACATTCCCAAACACCGAACCCTCACTCTAGCCCAGATTTTTGGAACAGACTACTACCATGAATATTGACGTCCCTCATGTCCCACGGTAACACTGTTATTCAATGTCAATGTCGAACTCACATCAGAGCCGAATCCCATATGTAACTGAACCCTATCCTGCCCATACAACTTACCAAACCTCTAACACTAAACCTAGAACTGTACCCTGCATCTGACACTTCATGGTCAAATTTGACATCATCTGCATCTCACCATAGACCTGTAAATCATACTCACCCTCATACTCATATCAGAGCGAGATTCTTACAGTAAATGTAGCGCTATCCTTCCTGTACACAGTCCTAAACACTTAACCCTAACCCTAGCCGTGCCATTACAACCAGACACATCCCATCATTTTATTTTCAGACCGACCAAAAGCTTAACTTGAGCCACAATGTTGCACTCACCCTTACATCACAGCAGGGTGCAAACTCTTACCAAAACACTATCAGCGCCGTAAACCTTCCAACACACTGAAATGTAACCACAGCCCTGACACTTAGAACAGACCCTACCATGGATATCGACGTCACCCATGCCACACTGTAACACTGTAATTCAATCTCACTGTCACCCTCACATCAGAAGCGAATACTAAATTGAACCATAAACCTTTTCTACCCGTACACCTTTATGAACCCCTAAATGTAACCCTAGACCTACAGCCTGTACCTGAAACTTCATGATAAACTTTGACTTCAGCCACAGCTGATCGTAAACCTGTCTCTCAATATCGCCCTCTCCCTCATATCAGGGCCACATCGCCACTGTAACCATAGTACTAGATGGCCCGTACCCCTTATCGAAAACTTAACCTTAACACTAGCATTGTCCCATACTCTGGACATCTCACCATCAATTTAGTGTCAGCCTACCAATTCCTAAACCTGACACAAAATCTCGCACTCACCCTCACATCAAAGCCAGACCCTATCTCTACCCAAAACCATACCGGCACCATAAACCTGCTCAAACACAAAACCCTAACCCTTGGCCTGACTCCTACAACAAACCATAACATGGATATCTATGTCACCCACGTCTCTCTGTAATACTGCTGTTCAATATCGCTGTCGCCCACACATCAGACTGAAATGCGACATGTAACCACAATCATATAGTGGACTTACAAATGAACAAACACCTAACCCTAACCCTAGCTCTCAACCATGGACATGAACCCTCGTGGTCAACAATGACGTCACCCACAGTTCACCGTAAACCTGACCCTCATAGTCGCACTCATCGTCACATCAGAGGCAGATCCTTACTGTAAACATAGCGCTATCATGCCTTTACATATTAAAGAACACTTAACACTAACCCTATCCCTTGCCACAGCACCAGACCCTTCACATCATTTTATTTTCAGCGCCACCAAATCCTAATACTGAGACAATTATCATATTCACCCTCACATTAGAACCAGAGCCTAACTCTAACCCAAACCCCGTTAGCCCCGTACATCTTCCCAAACACCGAACCCTCAGTCTAGCCCAGACTTTTGGAAAAGACCAGTACCATGAATATCGACATCCTCAAGTCTTACTGTAACACTGTGTTTCAATCTCACTTTCAAACTCACATCACAGCCAAATTCCATATGTAACCATAACCCTATCCTGCCTATACAACATACCGAACTCCTAGACCTAACACTAGCACTGTACCCTGCATCTCACACTTCACGCTCAACATTGACATCATCCACATCACACCAGACAGCTATTGATCAAACTCAGTCTCATCCTCACATCCGAGCCAGATCCTGAATGTAAACGTAGCTCTATCCTGCGTGTACACATTACCGCACACAACCCTAACCCAAGCCCTGGCACTAGCACCAGACCTGTCACATCATTTGATTTTCAGCCCCACCAAATAATAAACCTGAGCGACAATCTCGCACTCAACCTCACATCACAGCAGGATGCATAATCTAAATGAAACCCTAAGAGCGACATAAACCTTCAAAAACACCGAACTCTAACCAAAACCTTGAGTCATGGAATATACCCAACCATTGATATCGACGTCACCCTTGTCTCACTGTAGCACTGTAATTCAATCTCACTGTCACCCTGACATCAGAATTGAATTCTAAATGTAACCATAACCCTTTCCTAGCAGTACACCTTTGCAAACCACTAGACCTAAACCTAGACATTTTCCGTGGACATGAAACCTCATGATAAACTTCGACATCAGCCACACCTTATCATAAACCTGTCTTTCAATATCGCCCTTTCCCTCATGTCAGGGCCATATTCTCTCTGTAACCTTAGAACTAGTCACGTAGCACCCATTACCGAATACTTAACCCTAACCCTAGCCCTGTCCCATGCTCTGGACTCCTCATCACCATTTCAGTGACAGCCCACAAAATCCTAAACCTCAGACATAATCTCACAATCACCCTCACAAAACAGCCAGACCCTAATTCTATCCAAGATAGTATCAGCCCCATAAACATACCGAATGACCGGACCCCAGTACTTAGAATAGACCATACAGTGCACCCAATTCCACTCCATTCTAAAACGTTTTACTCCATTCACCAATATTCCAGCACATTCATTTGCTTTGCATTCCGGCAAAGAAGGCACCATTCGCTTCGAAACCACTCTGGAGACCTTTATTATGTCCCATTACAGCCGATTCCACTGCATTCTGCATCATTGCCCTCCATTCCGCAACATTCCAAAACGTTCTATTGCGTTCCATTCTGCTAAAGAATGCTCCTGTTGCTTCCAAACAATTCACGAACTTCCTATTGTGTCACTTCACATGCCATTCCACTCCATTCCGCAAGACTCTACTCCATTCCCCAACATTCCAACAAGTTGTACTGAGTTCCATTGTGACAAAGTAGGCACCATTCTTATCGTAAAATCCAAGGGAACTCTCTGTTGTGTCACATTACACCACATTCTACTATATACCACAGCATTGCACTCCATTGTGCACCATTAAACCACATTCCATTGTATTCATTCTATAAAAGAAGGCCCCATAGCCACCAAACCATTCAGGAACAGCCTATAGCGTCAATTCACATGCCATTCCACACGATTCCACAAGACTTTACTCCATTCCAAACATTCCACTACGTTCTAATGCATTCCATTGTTACAAGAAGGCACTGTTATCTACAAAAACTGTCAGGAAGACTCTATTGAATCACATTACACCTCATTACTCTCCATGTCACAACTTTCCACTCTATTCCACAACATTACACAACGTTGTATGACATTGGGTTCTGTCAGGTAAGGCTGCATTCACTTCCAAATCACTCTGCAACCCTTTATTGCGTCACATTACAACCGATACATCTCTATTCCACAACATTGCACTCCATACCACACTACACCAGATCCTATCGTGTTCCATTCTGCAAAAGAAGGCTTCCACTCCTTTCCCAAAGAATCAGGAACCGTCTATTACGTCCCATTACACCACATTACACTCCATTCAACAACTCTCCACTTCACTTTGCAACTTTCCACAATGTTCATTTGAATTCCATTCTTACAAAGAAGGATCAATTGTCTTCCAACCCATTAAGGGCTGTCTACTGCATAAAATCAAATGCAACTCCAGGCCATTCTCCAAGATTCTACTTCATTCCTTAAAATTACACCCCAATCTATTGCATTCCATTCCATCAAAATAGGCTCCTTCCCTTTCCAAACCAATGAGGAACACTCTACTGTGTCACTTTACACACGAGTCCAGTCCATTTAACAGCATTGTACTCCATTCCTGAACATCTCACCATGTTCTGTGGCACTCCATTCAATGAGAGAGAGGTCCATTTGCGTCGCGACCACTCAGGAACTCTATATTGTGTCACATTACATACGCTCCTTCACCAAATCTACAAAATTTCAGTTAACTCCACAAAATTCCACCACCTTCTATAGCGTTCCATTCTGGCAAAGGAGGATCAATTCATTTCCAAAACAATCACTAACTTTACTGTGTCACAGTATACCCCATTCCACTCCATTCCACAACATTTTCTATATTCCCCAGTATTCCAGCACATTCCTTTGCTTTACGTTCTCGCAGAGGTGGCACCATTCGCTTCCAAACCACACTGGAGACCTTTATTATGTCTCATTACAGCCGATTCCACTCCATTCCACAACATTGCCCTCCATTCCACGACATTGCTCCACATTCTATTGCGTTCCCTTCTGCCATAGTATGCTCGATTGGCTTACAAACTATTCACGAACTGCGTATTGTGTCACTTCACATGAAATTTCTCTCCATTCCACAATATTCTACTCCATTCCCCAACATTCCAACAAGTTCTACCGAGTTCCATTGTCACAAAGTAGGCACGACTCTTATCCAAACAACCGAGGAACTGTCTGTTGCGTCACATTCCACCACGTTCATCTCAATACCACAGCATGGCACTCCATTGTGCAACATTCTGCCACATTCCATTGCATTCCATTACGTATAGGAAGGCCCCTTAGGTCCCAATGCAGTCAGGAACAGCATATTGCATCAGCTTGCAGGCATTTGCACGATTGGTTGAGGAACACGATTCCTCAAGATTCTACTGCATTCCAAACATTGCACTGCGTTCCATTGCACTCCATTGTTATAAAGAGTGCACCATTCTCTAAAACCATCTCCGGAACCCGCTATTGCATCACATTACACCGCATTACACTCCATTTCACAACCTTCCACTCTATTCCACAACATTCCAACACGTTCCACTACGTTCGGTTCCATCAGGCAAGGCTGCATTCGCTTTCAATTCACTCCAGAACCCTTTATTGCATCACATTACAATCAATTCACCTCCATTCTACAACAGTGCACTCAATCCCACACCACTCTACCGTGTTCTATCGCGTTCCATTCTGCAAAAGAAGGCTCTGCTCTTTCCTCAAAGAATTAGAAACCGTCTATTAGGTCACATTACACCCCATTACACTCCATTCCACAACACTCCACTTCATTTCGCAACATTCCACAATGTTCTTTTGGGTTGCATTCCTTCAAAGAAGGCTCGATTCACTTCGAACCCAATTAGGACTGTCTATTGCATCACATCAAATGCCATTCCAGTCCATTCTCCAAGATTCTACACGATTCCACAACATTCCACCACGTTCTATTGCATTCCATTCTGTGCAAAAAGGCTCCATTCCATTCCAAACAAATGAGGAACACTCTACTGCGTCACTTTACACACGAGTCCAGTCCGTTGAACAACATTGTACTCCATTCCTGAACATCTCACCATGTTCTCTCGCATTCCATTCAATCAAATAGAGCTCCATTTGCGTCGAGAAAGCTCAGAAACTCTACATTTTGACACATTACATACGCTTCTACACCAAATCTACAAAATTGCAGATGACTCCACAAAATTCCACCACGTTCTATAGCATACCATTAGGTCAAAGGAGATTCCATTCATTTTCAAAATAATCTGTAACTATTGCGTCACAGTGTACCCCATTCCACTCCATTTCACAACATTTTACTCCATTCCCCAATATTCCAGCACATTCCTTTCCTTTACATTCTCGAAAAGGAGGCACCATTCGATTCCAAACCGCACTGGAGACTTTTATTATATCCCATTACAGCCGATTCCACTCCATTCCACAACGTTGCCCTCCATTCCACGACATTCCACCACATTTTATAGCGTTCCCTTCTGCCAAAGAGAGCTCCATTTGCTTCCAAAGAATTCACGAACTTCGTATTGTGTCACTTCACATGCCATTCCTCTCCATTCCACAAGATTCTACTCCATTCTACAACATTCCAACAAGTTCTACTGAGCTCCATTGTGACAAAGTAGGCACCATTCTTATCCAAACAACCCAGGAACTCTCTGTTGCATCACATTCCACCACGTTCCACTCCATAGCACAGCATGGCACTCTGTTGTGCAAAATTCCGCCACATTCCATTGCATTCCATTAGGTAAAAGGGGGCCCCATAGCTCCCAACCATTCATGAACAGCCTATTGCGTCAGTTCGCATGACTATCCACACTATTCCTCAAGATTCCTCTGCATTCCAAACATTCCACTGCATTCCTTTGCACCCCATTTTTACAAAAAGGGAACAGTTCTCTAAAAAACTCTCAGAAACCCTCTATTGCACACATTACACTACATTTCACAACCTTCCACTCTATTCTGCAACATTCCACCACGTTCTATTACGCTTCGTTCCATCAAATAATGCTGCATTCGCCTTCAATTCTCTCCAGAACCCTATATTGTGTCACATTACAACCAATTATCCTCCATTCCACAACAATGCACTCCAACCCACAACACTCCACCGTATTCTCTCGTGTTCTATTCTTCAAAGAAAGCTCCAGTCTTTTCAAAAACCATCAGGAACCGTCTATTGTGTCACATTACAGCACTCCATTCCAAAACTCTCCACTTCATTTCAGAACATTCCACAATGTTCTTTTGCGTACCATTCCTGCAAAGAACGATCGATTCACTTCCACCCTATTAAGGACTGTCTATTGCATCACATCAAAAGCAATTCAGGTCCACTCTCCAAGATTCGACTCAATTGCACAACATTGAACATGTTCTATTGCATTCTATTCTGTAAAAAAGGCTTCATTCCTTTCCAAACCAGTGAGGAACACTCTACTGCGTCACTTTACACACGAGTACTGTCCACTTAACAACACTGTACTCCATTCCTGAACATCTCACCATGCTCTGTGGCGTTCCATTACATCAAAGAGAGCTCCATATTTTCCAGACCACTCAAGAACTGTATATTGTGTTACAGTATAAGCGATTATACAAAAATATACGAATTTGAACACTTCTCTACAGATGTTCACCAAGCACTGCACCGTTCCCCTCTCTCAAAGAAGGATCCATTCATTTCCACAATAATTTGTACAACTCTATTGGATCACATTAGACTCCATTACAGTCCATTCCACAACATTTCATCCCACACCCAAATATTACAGCAGATTTATTTGCTATTCATTCCAGCAAAGTAGACACCAGTAGCTTCCTAACCACTCTGAAGACCTTTATTAGGTCACATTACAGGCGATTCCACTGCATTCAACATTTCTCTCCATTCCACAGCATTCCACCACGTTCTATTCCGTTCCTTTATGCCAACAAATGCTCCATTTGCTTCCAAACAATTCACGAACTTCCTATTTTGTCACTTCATATTCCATTCCTCTCCATTCCACAAGGTTCGACTCAATTCCCCATCATTCCAACAATTTCTACTGAGTTCCATTGTGACAAAGTAGGTACCATTCTTATCCATAAAACCCAGGAAGTCTCTGCTGCGTCATATTGCAGCACGTTGCACTCAATACCACAGAATTGCACTCAATTGTGCAACATTCCTCCTTACTCGTTTGCATTCCATTCTGTAAAAGAAGGCCCCTTTGCTTTCAAAACGTACAGTAACAGCCTATTGCGTCAATTCACACCCCATTTCACATGATTCCACAAGATTCTACTCCATTCCATTCATTCCACTATTTTCATTTGCATTCCATTGTGACAAAAAGCAGCAATGTCTACAAAATTCGCAAAAATCCTCTAGTGAATCACATTAGAACCCATTATACTCCAGTTCACAAGCTTCCACTCTATTTTGCGGCATTCCACCACTTTCTATTATGTTCCATTACGCCAAGCAAGGCTGCATTCACTTCCACATCACTCCAGAAACCTTTTCTGCATCACTAACTCTAACCGAAACACTATAAGCACCAAATTCCTTCCCAAACACCGAACCCTATACCTACCCGTGAGTTTTGTAAAAGACCAGTACCATGAATATCAACATATCTACATCCCTCATATGTCACTGTAACACTGTATTTCAATCTCACTGTCGAACTCACATCAGAGTGGTATCCCATATGTAACAGTAACCCTATCAGGCTGTTACAACATAACAAACCCATAACCATAACCCTAGAACTCTACCGTACATCTGACACTTCATGTTCAACATTGACATCATTTGCAGCTCACTGTAAACCTGCCGATCATACTCACGCTGATCCTCACATCAGAGTCAGGACCTTACTGTAAATGTACTTCTATCCTTCCCATACGCATTACCAGACACTTAACCATACCCCTAGCCCAGGGACTAGCACCAGACCCCTCACGTCATTTTATTTTCTGCCCCACCAAATGCTTAACCTGAGACAAAATTTCGCACTCACCCTCACATCACAGCAGGCTGCAAACTCTAACAGAAACACTGCCAGTGCCATAAACTTTTATCAACACCGAATTCTAACCACAGCCCTGACTCTTAGAACAGACCCTGCCATGGATATTGATGTCACCCATGTCTCACTGTTCACTGTAATTCAATCTCACTGTCACCCCCACATCAGAACCCAATACTAAATATAACCATAACACTTTCCTCGGTGTACACCATTTCGAACACCTAATCCTAAACCTAGACCGGGACCCTGGAGCTGAAATCTCATGATAAACTTCAACATCAGCCACAGCTCATCATAAACCTGTCTCTCAATATCGCCCTCTTCCTCACATCAGAGCCACACCCTCACTGTAACTGTAGTACTAGACAGCCTGTACCCATTACCGAACACATAACCCTAAACATAGCACTGTCTCATGCTCTGGACTCCTCACCTACATTTTAGTGTCAGTCCACCTAATCCTAAACCAGAGGCATAATTTAGTACTCACCCTCCCATTACAGCCAGACTGCAACTCTACCCTAAACGGTATTAGCCCTGTAAACCTACCCGCACAATGAAACCTAACCCTAGCCTTGACACTTAGAACGAACCGTACCATGGATATTGACGTCACCCATGTCTCACTGTAACACTGTAGTTCAATCTCGCTGTCGCCCTCCCAGCAGACCCATATCAGAAATGTAACCAATACCGTATACTGGCCGTACAACTTAGCGAACACATAACCCAACCCTAGATCTTGCCCGTGAACATGAACACTCATGGTCAACATTGACATCACCCACAGCTCACAGTAAACCTGTCGCTCAGTGTCACTCTCATACTCATATCAGAGCCATACCTTCAGTGTAAACATAGTGCTATCCTTCCAGTACATATTAATGAACACTTAACCGTAACCCTAGCCCTTGCACAGCACCACACACTTCACATCATTTTATGTTCAGCACCGACAAATCCTCATACTGAGACAAAATCTCGTATTTACCCTCACTTCAGAGCCGGACTCTGACTCTAACCAAAACCCTTTTGGTCCCATACACCTTCCCATACACCGAACCCTATCCCTATCCCTGACTTTTTGAACCGACCAGTACCATGAATATCGACATCCCTCATGTCTCACTGCAATACTGTAATTTAATCTCACTGTCCAACTCACATCAGAGCCATGTCCCATTTGAAACCGTAACACTATCCTGCCCATACAACATATCAAACTTCTAAACCTATCCCTAGCACTGTACCCTGCACCTGACACTTCATGGTCAACATTGTCATCATCCACAGCTCACCATAAACCTGTCGATCATACTCAACACTCATTGTCACATCAGAGCCAGATCCTTACTGTAAACATAGAACTATCCTGCCCTTACACATTTCCGAACACTTAACCCTTAACCTAGCTCAGCACTAGCACCAGACCTGTCACAACATTTTTATTTACAGTCACACCAAATGCTTAACCTGAGTAACGCACCTCACATCACAGCAGGATTCAAAGTCTAACTGAAACCTTTTCAGCGCCGTAATCCCTCCCAAACACTGAACTCTCAGCATAGCCCTGACTCTTGGAACATACCGTACCATGGATATCGACGTCACCCATGTCTCACTGTAACAATGTAATTCAATCTCAAATTCACCCTCACAACAGAACCGAGAACTAAATGGAATCATAACCCTTTCCTACACGTACACTTTTTCAAATCCCTACAACTAACCCTAGACAATGCCCCTGCACCTAAAACCTCATGATAAACTTCAACATCAGCCACAGCTTATCATAAACCTGCCTCAGTATCGCCCCCTACCTCACATCAGGGCCATATCCTCACTGTAACCATAGTACTAGATGGCACATACGCATTACCAAACACTTCACCCTAACCCTAACACTGTCCCATGCTCTGAACTCCTCACCTTAATTTTAGTATCAGCCTCCCAAATCCTAAACCTGTGGCATAATCACGCAATCAGGCTCACATCATAGCCAGACCCAAACTCTATCCAAAATCATATCAGCCCCATAAACCCTCCCAAACACCAAACCCTAATCCTAGCCCTGACACATAGAACATTCCTTAACATGGATATCGACAGCACCCCTTTCTCACTGCAACACTATATTTCAATCTCGCTGTCACACTCACATCATACCCGAAACCAAAATGTAGCCATAACCATACACTTGCGGTACAAGTTAATGAACACCTAACCCTAGCACTAGCTATCACGTGTAGTCCTGACCCCTCATGGTGATCATTGACATCACCCACAGCTCACCGTGAACCAGTCGCTCAATGTCGCACTCATCTTCACATTAGAGCCAGACCCTTAGTTTAAACACAGCGCTATCGTGTCTGGACATAATTACGAACACTTAACCCAAACTCTAGCCCTTGCCTCAGAACCAGACGCTTCATATCGTTTTATTTTCAATCCCCCCAGATCCTTACACTGAGACAAAATCTTGTACTTATCATCCCATCAGAACTGTACCCTAACTCTAAGCAAAACCCTGTTAGCCCCATACACCTTCCCAAACACCAAAACCTAAACCTAGCCCTGACTATTTGAACAGTCCATTACCATGAATATCGACATCCCTCACGTTTCACAGTTCCACTGCAATTCAGTCTCATGCCGGACACACATCAGAGCCAAATCCCATATGTAACCATATTCCTTTCCTGCCCATACAATGTTCCGAATGCCTAGCCCTTACCCTAGCACTGTTTCCTACAACTGTCCCTTCATGGTCAACATCGACTTCACCCACAGCTCTCCATTAACCCGTCGATCAAACTCACACGCATCCTCACATCAGAGCCAGATCCTTACTCTAAACATAGTGTTATGCTTCCCTTACACATTACCGATCACTTATCCCAACCCTTGCCCTGGCCCAAGCACCAGAACCAGCACATCATTTTATAGTCAACCCCACCAGATGCTTTACCTGAGAAACAATCTTGCACTCACACTCACATCACAGCCAGATGCAAACTCTAACTGAACCCGGTCTACCACATACAATTTCACAAACTCTGATTCCTAACCCAGGCCCAGACACTTGGAAAAAGTCTCTATAATGAATATCGATGTCACCCGTTCCTCACTGTGACACTGTAATTCAATATTGCTGTCGCCCTCACATAAGAGCCGAATCCTGAATGTAACTATAACTGAATCCAGGCCGTACAGCTTACTGAATCTCCAGTTCTAACCAAAGCCCTCGCCTGTTGACTTGATCACTCATGGTCAACATTGGCATCACCCACAGCTCATCGTAAACCTTTCTCTCTCTCTCGCCATCATCCTCACATCAGAACAAGTTTCTTTCTGTAAATGCAGTGCTATCCTACCTGTACTCATTACTGAACTCTTAACCCTAACCCTAGCTCTGAAAACTGCTTTGTCCACACACCATCATTTTATTGTCTGCCCCACCAAATCCAAATCCCGAGACACAGTCTTGCAGTGACCCTCACAACACACCAGGACACTAACTCTATCCAAAACCATACCAGCCCCATAAACTTACCAAAACACCGAAACCTAACACTGGCCCTGACAATTAGTACAACCCTACCATAGATATTGGCGTCACCCATATCCCACTGCCAGACTGTAGTTCAATCTCACTGTCTCCCAAACATCAGACCCGAATCTGAAATGTAACCATAACCCTATGCTGTTCGTACAACTTAACGAACCCCAAACCCAATCTTAGCTCTCGCGCATGGACCTGACCCTCACTATCAACATTGGCATCACCCAAAGCTCACCGTTAACCTGTCACTCAATGTCACACTCATCCTCACATCAGAAAGGAACCCTTAATGAAAAATAGCTCTATCGTGACCGTACATATTAAAAAGCACTTCACCCAAACTCTAGCCCTTGCCACAGAAGAAGACCCGTCACATCATTTTATTTTCAGACCCACCAAATCCTTATACTGAGACACAATCTCGCACTCCCCCTCACTTCACAGGCAGAGCTTAGCTCTAACCGCAGGCCTATACCCCTTCCGAAATATTGAACCTTAACACTAGACATGACTTTTGGAACAGAACAGTACCATGAATATCAGCATCACTCATGTCTCACTGTGACACTGTAATTTAATCTCATTGTCGAACTCACATCAGAGCAAAATCCCATATGTAAACGTAATCGTATCCTGCCCATACACACCCCTATCCCTATGTCTAGCACTGGAGTCTGCACCTCACACTTCAAGGTCAACATCATCGATATCACCCACAGCTCTCCATAAACCTGTCAATCAAACTCACCCTTATCCTCACATCAGAGCCAGAAACTTACTGTAAACGTATCATTATCCTTCCCTTCCACATTACTGAACACTTAGCTCTAACCCCAGTGCTGGATGTAGCACCGGAACCCTAACATCATTTTATTGTCAACACCACCAGATACTTCACCTGAGACACAATCTCTCACTCACCCTCACATCACAGCCGGATGCAAACTCTAACCGAATCCCAGTCAGCCCTGTACACTTTCACAAACACTGAACCCTTACCCAGGCCCTCATTCCTGGAATAGGTCACTACAATGAATATCAACATCAGTCATTTCTCACTGTGACACTATAATTCAATATCCCTGTCGCCCCCACATCAGAGCCAGGACCTAAATGTTACTCTAAACCTTTCTAGCCATACTGCTTACCGACCCTCTAAAGCTAACCCGAGCCTCGTCTCTTGATATACTCACTCATGGTCAATATTGGCATCATCCACAGCTCACCAGAAACCTTCCTCTCAGTGTCGCCTTCACCCTCACATCAGAAAAAGATCCTTACTGTAAACGCAGTGGAATCCTACTCATGCACATTACCGAACACTTTACTGTAACCCTATCCCTGGAACCTGCATTGTCCACACACCACAATATTTTGGTCTGCCCCACAAAATCCAAATTCCGAGACACAATCTTGCACTCACTCCCATATCAAACCAGAACACTAACTACCTGAAACCCTTTCAGACCCATAAACGTACCCAAATACTGAAAGCTAACACTACAGCTCACAGTTAGAACAGACCCTACCTGGATATTGGCGTCACCCATGTCTCACAGCAACACTGTAGTTCGATCTCTCTGTCGCCCTTACATCAGACCCGAATCCAAAATGTAGCAATAAACCTATCCTGTCCATACAACTTAACGAACCCCTAAGCCAATCCTAGCACTTGCCCATGAACCTGACCTTCACTGTCAACATTGGCATCACCCACAGCTCACTGTTAACCTGTCGCTCAATGTCTCACTCATCCTCACATCAGAGCCATATCCTTAGTGTAAACATAGCACAATCATGCCCGTACATATTATCGAACACATAAGCCAAACCCTAGCCCTTGCCACAGCACCAGTCGTTCACATCATTTAGTTTTCAACCCCAAGAAATGCTTAACATGAGCCACAATCTCGCACTCACCCTCACATCACATCAGGATGTAAACTCTAACCAAAACCTGAACAGTGCCGTAAAGCTTCCAAAACACTGAACTCTAACCATAGCCCTGAGACTTGGAACAGAACCTACCAAGTATATCGACGTCACCCATGTCTCACTGAAACACGGTCATTCATTCTCACTGTCACCCTCACATCAGAACCGAATATTAATGTAACCATAAACCTTTCATAGTTGAACACCTTTTCGAACCACTAAACCTATCCCTAGACCTGGCCCCTGGATATGAATCCTCATAGTAAACTTCGACATCAGCCGCAGCTTATTATAAACCACTCCGTCAATATCGGCCTGTCCCTAACATCAGGGCCACATCCCCACTGTAACCATAGTACTAGATGGCCCTTACAAATTACGAACACTTACCCTTGCCCTAGCACTGTCCAATTCTCTGAACTCCACTCCTTCATTTTAGTGTCAGACCACCAAATCCTAAACCTGAGGCATAAACTCGCACACACCTTCACATCATAGCCGGACTCTAACTCAACCCAAAACTGTATCAGCCCCATAAACCTACCCAAAAACCGAAACCTAACCCTTTCCCTGACACTTAGAACAGGCCCTATAATGGACATCAACGTCCGCCATGACTCCATGTAACACTGTAGTTCAATCTCGCAGTCGTCGTCACATCAGAACCGAATCCAAAATGTAACAATAACCTTATACTGGCTGTGCAGCTTGACAAACACCTAACCATAACCCTAGATCTTGCCCGTGCACCTGAACCCTCATGGTCAACATTGACATCACCGGCAGCTCTCCGTACACCTGTAGCTCTGTGTCACACTCATCCTCACATCAGAGCCAGATTCTTAGTGTAGACATAGTGATATCGTGCCTGTACATATTATCAAACAGTTAACCTAACCCTAGGCCTTGCCACAACACCAGACTCTTCACATCATTTTATTTTCAGCCCTACCATATCCTTATACTGAGACAAAATCTCGCATTCAACCTCACGTCAGAGCCGGACACTAACACTAACCAAAATCCTCTTTTTCCTATACACCTTCCCAAACACTGAACCCTAACCTTCGTCCTGAATTTTGGAACTGACCAGTATCATGAACATCGACATCCCTCATGTCTCACTGTGACACTGAAATTCCATCTCACTGTCGAAATCACATCAGACTGGATTCCCATATGTCACTGTTCCACTATCCTGCCCATACAAATTACCGAACCCCTAAACCTAACCCTAGCACTGTACCTTGCATCTGACACTTCCTGGTCAACATTGTCAGTAAAAGAGCTCACCATAAACCTGTCGATCATACTCACACTCATCCTCACATCAGTGCCAGATCCTTACTGTACACGGAGTGCTCTACTCCCTGTACACAGTACCAAAGACTTAATCATAACCTTTGATTTGAAACTAGTATCAGACCCATCACATCATTTTATTTTCAGCCCAACCAAATGCTTAACCTGAGCCACAATCTCGAACTAACCTTCATGTCACAGCACATGCAAACTCTAAATTAAACCCTATCAGCAACATAAACCTTCCCAAACACCGAACTCTAACCATAGCCCTGACTCTTGGTACAGACCCTACCATGGATATCAACGTCACCCATGTGTCACTGTAACACTGTAATTCACTCTCAGGGTCACCCTACCATCAGAACCAAACACTAAATGTAACCATAAACCTTTCCAGTCTGTAACCCTTTTTGAATCCCTAACCTAATCCTAGACCTGGCCTGTGGACCTGAAACGTCATGATAAACTTTGACATCAGCCACAGCTTGTCATAAGCCTGTCTCTCAATATCACCCTCTCCCGCACATCAGGGCCACATCCTCACCGTAACTGTAGTACTAGATGGCACATACACATTACTGAACACCTAACCCTAACCCTAGCAATGTCCCATGCTATGGACTCCTCACCTTCTTTTTAGTGTCAGTCCACATAATACTAAACCTTAAGAATAATCTCACACACACCCTCATATCACAGCCACAACCTAACGTTATCCAAAACTGTATCAGCCCTGTAAACCTACGCATACACTGAACCTCAACCCTAGCCACGAATCTTATAAGAGGCCCTACCAAGGATATGGTAACCAAAATGTAACCATAACAATATACTGGCCATAGAACTTAACAATCACCTAACCCGAACCCTAGTTCTTGCCTGTGGACGTGAACCCTCATGGTCAACATTGACTTCACCCACAGCACCTGTCAATCAATGTTGCAAACACCCTCACATCACATCCAGATCCTAGGTGTAAACATAGCGCTTTCATTCCCCTACACATTATGAAACAGTAAACCCTTACCCTAGCCCTTGCCACAGCACAAGACCCTTCACATCATTTTATTTTGAGCCCCACGAAATCCTCATACTGAGACAAAATCTCGCATTCACCCTCACACCAGAGCCAGAACCTAACTCTAAACAAAACACTATTAGCATCATATACCTTCCCAAACACTGAACACCAACCTCAGCCTGGGCTTTTGTAACAGACCAGTACCATGAATATCTATATCACTGATGTCTCACTTAACACTATAATTCAATCTCACTCTCGAACTCACATCAGAGACGAATCCCATACGTAACCGTACCCCTATCCTGCCTGTACAAACTACCGAATCCCTAACCCTATTCCTATGACTGTACCATGCATCTGACACTTCATGGTCAACATTGACAACATCCACAGCTCACTGCAAACCTGTCGATCATAATCACACTCATCCTCACATAAGAGCCATATTCATATTATAAACGTAGCGCTATCCTGCCCGTACAAGTTACCGAGCACTTAAACCTAGCCCTGGCACTAGCAAGAGACCAATCACATTATTTTATTTTCAGCCCACCAAATGCTTAACCTGAGCCAAAATCTTGCACTCACACTCACATCACACCCAGACCCAAACTCTAACCAAATTGTGCTAGCCCCATAAATCTATCCAAACACTAAACCCTTTCCTTTGCCCTGAAACATAGAACAGATCCTACCGTGGATATCGACGTCACCCATGACTCACAGTAACCCTGTAGTTCAATCTCGCTGTTGCCCTCACATCAGAACCGAATGCAAATATAATCAAAACTGAATACTGGCCATACCACTTAGCGATCACCTAACCCTAATCCTAGCTCCCGCCCATGTACCTGACCCCTCATGGTCAATTTTGACATCACCCACAGATCACTGTAAACCTGTCGATCAAACTCACCCTCATCCTCACATCAGAGTCAGATCCTTATGGTAATCGTACCACTATACATACTGTACACATTAGTGAGCGCTTAAACCTATCCGTAGCCCATGGCCTAGCAGCAGACCCCTCACATCACTTTATTTTTGCCCAAGCACATGCTTAACCTGAGCCACAACTAGCACTCACCCTCACATCACAGCAGGATGTAAAGTCGAAGCAAATTCCTATCAGCTTCGTAATCCTTCCAAAACACCAAAATCTAACCATAGCCTTGACTCTTGGAAATGACCCTACAATGAATAATGATGTTACCCTTGTCTCACTGTAACATTGTAATTCAATCCCACTGTCACCGTCATATCAGAAGAGAATCCTAAATGCAACCATATCCATTTCCTTCCCTTACACCTTTTCAAACTCCTTAATTTAACAGTAGACCTGGCCTGTGGACCTCAAACGTCATGATAAACATCAACATCAGAAACAGCTTATTATACACCAGTCGCTCAATACCTCCCTCTCCCTCAAATCAGGGCCACATCCTCACTGCTACTGTATTGCTAGACGGCCCATACCCATTATCGAACACTTAACCGTAACCCTAGCACTGTCCTATGCTCTGTAGTCCTCACCTTCATTTTAGTATCAGCCCACCAATACTTAACATCAGGGATAATCTCGCAGTCACCCCCGCATCACAGCCAGACCCTAACTCTACCCAAAAGCATATTGGACCTGTAAAACTAGGCAAACACCGAACCCTGAAACTAGCCCTGTCACTTAGAACAGACCCTAACACGGATATCGACATCACCCATGTCTCACTACAACATGGGAGTTCAATATCTCTGTTGCCCTCACATCAGACCCGAATCTGAGATGTAAACATAACCCTATACTGGCTGGACAACTTAACAAACACGTAACCCTAACCCTAGCTCTCACCCATGGAAATGAACAATCCCGGTCAACATTGACAACACCCACAGCTCACCATAAACCTTTCACTCAATGTCGCACTCATCCTCACATCAGAGCCGGATCCTTAGTGTAAACATTGCACTAATGTGCCCATACATATTAATGAACACTTAACCCTAACCCTAGGTCTTGCCATACAACCGGACCATTCACATTATTTTATTTTCAGACTCACCTAGTCCTTTTACTGAGACATAATCTCGTATTCACCCTTGCATTAGAGCCGGACCTTTACTCTAATCATAACCCAATTAGCCCCATGCACTTTCACAAACACGGAAACGAACCCTAGCCCTGACTTGTGGAGAAGACCAGTACCATGAATATCGACATCCCTCATGTCTCACTGCAACATTGTAATTCAATCTCACAGTCACACTCACATCAGAGCCAACGCCGATATGTAACCATAACTATATGTAATCATAAACGTACTCCTGCCCATGCAACTTACTGAAAGCCTAACACTAACCCTCGCACTGTACCCTACATCTGACACTTCATGGTCAACAGTGACATCATCCACAGCTCACCGTAAACCTGTAGTTCATACTCACCCTCATCCTCACATCAGAGCCACATCCTTACTGTAAACGTAGGACTATCCTGCCCATACACATTAGCGAACACTTAACCCTATCCCTAGCCCTTGCCATAGCACCGGACCCTTCACATCATTTTATTTTCAGCCTCATGTATTCCTTATAATGAGACAAAATCTTGCGTTCACCCTTGCATTAGAGCTGTACCCTAACACTAAACAAAACCCTATTAGCCCCATACACCTTCCAAATCACCGGTCCCTCACTCTAGCCCTGACTTTTGGAACAGACTACTACCATGAATATCGACATCCCTCATGTCCCACTGTAACACTGTTGTTCAATGTCAATGTCGAACTCACATCAGAGCTGAATCCCATATGTAACTGAACCCTATCCTGCACGTAAAACTTACCAAACCTCTAACCCTAAACCTAGAAATGTACCCTGCATCTGACACTTCATGGTCAAATTTGACATCATCTGCAGCTCACCATAGACCTGACAATCATAATCACCCTCATCCTCATATCAGAGCCAGATTCTTACAGTAAATGTACCGCTATCTTTCCTGTACACATTCCTGAACACTTAACCCTAACCCTAGCCCTGCCATTACCACCAGACACATCCCATCATTGTATTTTCAGACCCACCAAAAGCTTAACCTGAGCCACAATGTCGTACTCACCCTTACATCACAGCAGGATGCAAACTCTTATCAAAACACTATCAGCGCCGTAAACCTTCTAGTACACCGAAATATAAGCACAGACGTGACACTTAGAACAGATCCTACCATGGATATCGACGTCACCCATGCCTCACTGTAACACTGTAATTCAATCTCACTGTCATCCTCACATCAGAAGCGAATACTAAATGTAACCATAAACCTTTCCTACCCGTAAACCTATATGAACCCCTAAATGTAACCCAAGACCTTCAGCCTGTACCTGAAACCTCATGATAAACTTCGACTTCAGCCACAGCTGATCATAAACCTGTCTCTCAATATCGCCCTCCCCCTCATATCAGGGCCACATCATCACTGTAACCATAGTAGCAGATGGCCCGTTCCCCTTACCGAAAATTTAACCTTAACCCTAGCATTGTCCAATACTCTGGACATCTCACCTACAATTTAATGTCAGCACACCAATTGCTAAACCTGACACAAAATCTCGAACTCACCGTCACATCACAGCCAGAACCTATCTCTACCCAAAACCATATCAGCACCATAAATCTGCTCAAACACCAAACCCTAAACCTAGCCCTGACTCTTAGAACAGACCATACCATGGATATCTATGTCACACATGTCTCACTGTAATACTGCTGTTCAATATCGCTGTCGCCCACACATCAGACCGAAATCCGACATGTAACCACAACCATATACTGGCCTTACAAATGAACAAACACCTAAGCCTACCCCTAGCTCTCACCCATGGACATGAAACCTCCTGGTCAACATTGACATCACCCACAGCTCACCGTAAACCTGTTCCTCATTGGCGCACTCATCGTCACATCAGAGCCAGATCCTGACTGTAAACATAGCGCTATCATGCCTTTACATATTAAAGAACACTTAACACTAACCCTATCCCTTGCCACAGCACCAGACCCTTCACATGGTTTTATTTTCAGCACCACCAAATCCTTATACTGAGACAATTATCGTATTCACCCTCACATTAGAACCAGAGCCTAACTCTAACCCAAACCCTGTTAGCCCCATACACCTTTCCAAACACCCGACCCTAACCCTAGCCCTGACTTTTCAAAAATAGCAGTACCATGAATATTGACATCCCTCATGTCTCACTGTAACACTGTAATTCAATCTCTCTGCTGAACTCACATCAGAATTGAAGTCAATATGTAGCCATAACCCTATCGTGGCCCATACAAGTTTCTGAACCCCTAACACTAACACTAGCACTGTACCCTGCATCTGACACTTCATGGTCAACTTTGGCGTCATCCACAGCTCAACGTAAACCTGTTGATCATACTCACCCTCATCCATACATTAGAGGCTGATCCTTACTGTACACAAAGATCCTGCCGTACACATTACCGAACACTTAACCCAATCCAGCCCTAACTGGCACCAGATCCATCACATCGTTTTATTTTAAGCACCACCAAACTTTTAACCTGAGCCACAGTCTCACACTCACCGTCACATCAAAGCAGGATGCAAACTTTAACCAAAACTCTATCAGCGCCATTAACCTTCTCAAACACTGAACTCTATAAATAGCCCTGACTCTTGGAACAGAGCCTATCATGGATATCAACATCACCTATGTCTCACTGTAACAGTTTAATTCAATCTTACAGTCACCCTCACATCAGGACCGATATGTAAATGTAACAATAACCCTTCCCAACCCGTACACCATTTCGAGACCCTAAACCTAAACCTTGACTTTGACCCTGGACATGAAACCTCATTATAAACTTCGACAACAGCCACAGCTTATCATAAACCTGTCCCTCAATATCACCTTCTCCCACACATCAGGGCCACATCTTCACTGTTACTATATGGCTAGACGGCCTGTACCCATTATTGAACACTTAACATGATCCCTAGCACTGTCCCATGCTCTGTACTTCTCACCTTCATTTTAGCATCAGTCCAACAAATCTCAACCTAAGGCTTAAACTCGCATTCACACTCACATCACAGCCAGAACCTAACTCTACCCCAAACTGTATCAGTCCTGTAAGGTACCCGATCACCGAACCCTAACCCTAGCCCTGCCCTGTCACTTTGCATGGACTGTACCATGAGTATCAACGTCACCCATGTCAAAATGTAACACTTAATTTGAATGTCGCTGTCTCCGTCACATCAGACCCAAATCAAAAATGTAACCATACAACTTAACAAACACCTAATGCTAACCCTAGCTCTCGCTTGTGGACCTGAAACCTCATAGTTAACATTGGCATAATCCACAGATCACCATAAAATTGTCGCTCAATGTCACACTCATCCTCACATCAGAGCCATATCCTTATTGTTAACATAGAGCAATTTTGCCAGTACATATTAACGAACACTTAACCCTAACCCTAGCCCTTGCCTCTGCACCAGAACCTTAACATCATTCACATTATTTTCAGTCCCAACAAATCCTTCTACTGAGACAAGATCTCGCATTCACCCTCACATCAGAGTCAGATCCCTAACCATAACAAAAACACTATTAGCCCTGTAAGCCTTCTCAAACACCGTACACTAACCCTAGCCCTGATGTTTGGAGCACACGTGTACCATGAATATAAACATCCCTCCTGACTCACTGAAACACTGTAATTCAATCTCACTGTCGAACTCACATGAGAGCCAAATCCCATATGTCACCATAACCCTATCCTGCCCATACAACTTGCTGAACCCCTAACCCTAACCCTAGCACTGTACCCTGTAGATGACACTCATTGGTCAACACTGACATCATTCACATCTCACCAGAAACCTGTTGATCATACCCTTCCTCATCCTCACATCAGAGCAGAGCCTTACTGTAAGTGTAGCGCTATCCTGCCTTTACACATTTCTGAACACTTAACCCAATCTCAAGCTCTGGCTCTAGAACCAGACCTGTCCAATCACTTTCTCTACAGAACCTCCAACAGCTAAAACGGAACCACAATCTCGCAGTCACCCTCACGTCATGGCAGGATGAAACTCTAACTGAAACACTATCAGCGCCGTAAACCTTTCCGAAGACTGAACTTTTACCACAGCCCTGACTCTTGGAACATACCCTAGCAGGGATATTGACGTAACCCATGTCCCATAGTTACGCTGTAAATCAATCTATTACCCTCACATCATACCGGAATACTAAATGTAACCATAAACCTTTCCTAGCCATACATGTTTTTGATCCCCTAAACCTAACCCTAGAGCTGGCTCCTGGACCTGAAACCTAATGATAAACTTTGTCATCAGACACAGCTTATCATAAGCCTATCTGTCAATATCGCCCTCTCTGACACAGCAGGTCCACATCCTCACTGTATCTATAGTACTAGATGGTCCAAACCCATTACCGGAACCTTAACCCTAACCCTAGCACTGTCCCAGGCTCTGGACTCCTCACCTTCATTTTAGTGTGAGCCCACCAAATCCTAAACCTCAGGCAAAATTTCGCACTCACACTCACAAAACAGCCAAACCCTAAAATCTAAGCAAAACCGTATCAGCCCAGTAAACCTGAAAAACACTGAACACTAACCCTAGCACTGACACTTAGAACAGACCCTACCATGGATATGGATGTCAACCAGGTTTCACTGTAACACTGTAGTTCAATATCACTGTTGCCCTCACCTCAGACCCGAATTTGAAATGTAACCCTAACCGTATACTGGCCGTACAACTAAACGAGCACCTAACCCTAAACCCAGCTCTCGCCTGTCGTCCTGAACCCGCACGGTCAACATTGACATTACCCACAGCTTGCCATAAACCTGTCACACAATGTCGCACTCATTCTCACATCAGGGACAGATCCTTAGTGTAAACATAGTGATATCCTCCCTGTACATATTAACTAGCATTTAACTCTAACCCTAACTCTTCCTGCAGCACCAGACCCTAAATAACATTTTATTTTCAGCACCACCAAATCCTTATACTGAGACAAAATCTCGCATTCACCCTCAAATCAGAGCCAGACCCTAACTCTATCCAGAACCCTATTAGTCCCATACACCTTCCCAAACACCAAACCCTAACCATAGCCCTGACTTTTGGTAAAGACGAGTACCATGAATATCGTCTTTCTCATGTCTTACTGTAACACTGTGATACAATCTCACTGTCAAACTCACATCACAGCCACATTCCATATGTCACCATAACCCTATCCTGCCTGTACAACATACCGAACCCCTATCCGAACCCTAGCACTGTACCCTGCATCTCACACTTCACATTCAACATTGACATCATCCACATCACACTGGACACCTCTCGATCAGACACAGCCTCATCCTCACATCAGAGCCAGATCCTTACTGTCAACGTAGCGCTATCCTGCCCGTACACATTAACAAACACTTAACCCTAACGTAAACCCTGCCACTAGCACCAGACCTGTCACATCACTTGATTTTCAGCCCCACCAAATAATATACCTGAGCGACAATCTCGCACTCACCCTCACATCACAGCAGGATGCAAACTCTAAATGAAACCCCACCAGTGCCATAAACCTTCCCAAACACCGAACTCTAACCAAAACCTTGAGTCGTATAATAGATCCAACCATTGATATTGACGTCACCCTTGTGTCACTGTAACACTGTAATTCAATCTCACTGTCAACCTGACATCAGAATTGAGTTCTAAATGTAAGCATAACCCTTTCCTAGCTGTACACCTTTGCAAACCACTAGACCTTAACCTAGACATTTTCCGTGGACATGAAACCTCAAGTTAAACTTCGATATCAGCCACACCTTATCATAAACCTGTCATTCAATATCGCCTTCTCCTTCACATCAGGGCCACATCGTCTCTGTAATCTTAGTACTAGTCAGCCTGCACCCATTACCGAATGCTTAATCCTAACCTTGGCACTGTCCCATGCTCTGGACTCCTCACCAACATTTCCTTGTCAGCCCACAAAATTATAAACCTCAGGCATAATCTCTCAATCTCCCCTACAAAAGAGCAAGACCGTAATTCTATCCAAGGCAGTATAAGCCCCATAAACATACAAACTGACAGAACCCTAAAGCCAGCACTGACACTTAGAATAGACCATACAGTACACCCCATTCCTCTCCATTATAAAATATTTTACTCCATTCCCCAATATTCCAGCACATTCCTTTGCTTTACATTTTGGCAAATGAGGCACCATTCGCATCCAAACCACTCTGCAGGGCCTTTATTATGTCACACTACAGCTGATTCCACTCCATTCTGCAACATTGCACTCCATTCCACAACATTCCAAAACATTCTATTGCGTTCCGTTCTCCCAAAGTATGCTCCATTTTCTTCCAAACAACTCAAGAACTTCGCATTGTGTCACTTCACATGCCTTTCCTCTCCATTTCACAAGATTCTACTCCATTCCCCAACATTCCAACAAGTTCTACCGAGTTCCACTGTGGCAAACTGGGCACCATTCTTATCCAGAAATCCGTGTAACTCTCTGTTGCGTCACATTCTACCACGATCTACACAATACCCCAGCATGGCACTCCACTGTGCAACATTCTGCCATATTCCATTGCATTCCGTTATGTACAAGAAGGCCCAATATCTTGCAAACCATTCAGGAACAGCATACTGCATCAGTTAACATGAATATCCACACAATTTCTGAAGGTTCAACTGCATTCAAAACATTCCTGTTGGCAGCCGCGCTCAGAAAATAGCGCCCAATGCAGGGCAGCCGGAAGGCCCCGAACTTCCTAATGACAAATCATCCCACACCACTAAACTACATGCTAATTGCGCCTTGGCATAAGGACCAATGAGACCCACCAAATGGTTATGCTAATAAGGCATATGGAGCCGCACCAACCAGGTCAGAGCATGAGAACTATATAAGCAAGCCTCTCCTTCCCCTCTGGGTCCTGCCCAACTCATTTGTTTCACAAAGAGCTGAAGAATAAAGCTTTCTGCAGAAGAATCCTGCTGTTGTTGCATGCTGTTCTTGCCGGCGAGGACAGGGCACGCGACAAGTGGTGCCGAATCCCGGGAACCAGAACATCACCGGCACAGGGAGGACCCTTCAGACATCTGGAGAGGATTCAGAACTGCAGGTCAGAAGAAAGCCCGGAGGGGTAAGTTCCGAGAGGCCCCTGCTTTTTAGGATGATGGTTGATGGTTCTCTGTAAATAAGGAGGCACCATGGGGAATGCACCGTCATTAGTCACGGCGCTGCAGACAGCTCTCAAAGAGCGAAACTTGAAGGTCTCCAGCAAAGTCTTAGGATCTTTTGTGAAGGAGATAGACCGTGTGGCCCCCTAGTTCATTTGTTCAGGGTCCCTCTCAATCCCGAGCTGGGACAAACTGGGGAAAGATCTTGATAGAGAGGAGGAGGAGGGTAGCCTGAGGAGAGGCACCAGGCCCCTCTGGAAACTGATTAGAGCTTGTCTGCAAGATGAGAGATGTGAAAAGGTAATAAAAGAAGGTCAGAGAGCATTGACAGATATCCAAGAGAGCATGTCAGAAACGGAACGGGAAACAGAGAGCGCGCGCGGCCGAAAAAATGCCACAAAAACGAAGGTAAAGAAACCTCAGAGTGAGGGAGAAAGCCCACCTAGGGCAAAAGCGAAAGAGCCCCGAGAAGCGAGTGACGATCGCCTCGGAGAAAATAGTAAATACCCCTGGAAAGAGTTGAGGGACCTCCAACTCTCCAATAGGGAATCTGAGGAGGAATTAACGTCCGCAGAGGAAGGGGAAGAGAATAAAACCGCAGAGTGCAGAAGTAAGGGAACCAGCAAAGTTGAAAAGCGGACCAAGGAAAAAATGAAAGGGTGTCCCCCGACGCCCGTTGCCCCACCACCTTACGTGAGTGGCGCACTCTCCTTTTGCCACCCAGATACTCTTCAGGCAATTAGACAAATGTTTCCTGTATTTGAGGATAATGGCGTATGCTCTCACCAGCCCCTGAGCCATAAACAAGTTAAGGAGTTAGCAGAATCCGTTCGGGCTTATGGAGTCAGTGCTAACTATACCATAGCACAAGTTGAGAGATTAACAGAGACAGCCATGACACCCGCAGACTGGCAATATGTAACTAAGGCATGCCTTTCTAGTATGGGGCAATACATAGAATGGAAGGCATTGTGGCATGATATCAGCATGACCCAGGCACGCGCAAACGCGGCCAAAGGACAGCCTGCATGGTCATATGATATGCTGACGGGCCAAGGACAGTGGGTAGCCAACCAGACCGCCTTCCCCTTACAGGTATACGCACAAATAAACACGTGCGCCGCCAAGGCATGGAAAGCCCTCACCAACAAAGGAGAAGTATCAGGCAATTTGACAAAAATTATTCAGGGGCTGAGCGAGCCATTTTCTGACTTTGTCGCTCGTATGATGGAGGCCGCAGGCAGAATATTTGGAGATCAGGAACAAGCAATGCCCCTAGTGGAGCAATTAGTATTTGAACAATGTACCAAGGAATGCAGACAGGCGATAACACCCTGGAAACAAAAAGGGATACATGCCTGGTTGAAAGCCTGTAAAGAAATAGGAGGGCCACTCACCAATGCGGGCCTAGCCGCGGCCATATTACAGAGCCACAAACAAGCCAGGATCACTAACAGAAGTATCAAATGCTTTCAATGCGGGAAATTAGGACATATAAAGAGAGAGTGTAGGAGCCCAGCTTCAGAACAAACAACCCAAAAGACCCCTGGGTTGTGCCCTAAGTGTAAGAAAGGCAGGCATTGGGCCAATGAGTGCCGGTCTATTAAAGATATAGAAGGGAAACCCTTAGAACTTCCAAAAAACGCCCAGAGGGGCCCCCGTCACCAGGGCCCGCAAATATATGGGGCAACCAGCACGCAAGTGTCATTCGGGAACAACCAGGCCCCCCAAGGAGAGCCACTTCAGGTTCCGCGGGATTGGACATCCGTGCCACCACCAGAATAGTGTTGACTCCACAGATGGGAGTTCAGCCTATCCCTTCAGACTTTAAAGGCCCCCTACCACCAAATACCATTGGGTTACTCCTAGGGCGCTCTTCTGCTGCATTGAAAGGCCTGGTAGTTCATCCCGGAGTTATAGATCAAGATTATGAAGGACAGGTAAAAATCATGTGTTCGGCTCCCAGAGGAATCTATCCTATATCCCCGGGAGACCGCATAGCCCAGCTCTTAGTTTTACCTAGTCTCCACGCCAATTATCCTGCTACCAACACGGAGAGGGGAGAAAGGGGCTTCGGCTCCTCTGACTGGGATTCAGCCTTCATAGTATTAGATTTAGCAGACAGACCAAAATTAACTCTTCAAATAGAGGGAAAGAGCTTTGAGGGAATCCTAGACACTGGAGCAGATAAAAGTATTATCTCTGCAACCTGGTGGCCCTCCAAGTGGCCTGTGACCCAATCCTCACATTCATTACAAGGTTTAGGATATGAGTCAAGCCCTTCAATTAGTGCCAAACCATTGAAATGGCGAGCCCCTGAAGGACAAGAGGGTACAGTCACCCCTTATGTACTCCCTCTACCGGTCAATTTATGGGGGAGGGATGTCATGAGAGACTTAGGCCTCAAACTCATTAATGAATACTCCACCCCCGCCCAAGGCATGATGATGGACATGGGATACATCCCTGGCAAGGGGCTGGGGAAACACCAACAGGGACACATAGAGCCCATCCTGCCCAAAGTAAAGAATGACCGTCACGGCCTGGGTTTTTCATAGGGGCCATTGAAGATGCCATGCCCATACCTTGGCTCACAGAGGAGGCCGTATGGGTTCCTCAGTGGCCCCTATCCTCTGAAAAATTAGAAGCAGCTCATTGCTTAGTGCAAGAGCAGCTCCAAGTGGGACACCTAGAACCCTCTGTGTCCCCATGGAACACACCCATATTTGTAATCAGGAAAAAGTCAGGATCATAGAGGTTGCTTCATGATCTGAGAGCAGTAAATGCTCAAATGAGAATGCTTGGACCCATACAACGGGGACTGCCACTCCTCTCTGCCTTACCCAAAGAATGGAAAGTGCTCATAATAGATATTAAAGATTGTTTCTTTTCTATACCTCTCAGCTCCAAGGAGAGGGAAAGATTTGCTTTTACTTTGCCAGCTATTAACCATGAACAACCCGATGCCAGATTTCAGTGGAAGGTCCTCCCTCAAGGAATGACAAATAGCCCCACCATATGTCAACTGTACGTTCAGCGAGCGCTAGACCCAATTCGTAAGACCTATCCCACGCTAAAGATCATCCATTACATGGATGACATCCTTCTTTGCTCCCCACAACCAGCGGAAATAGAAGAAGCATATATAGATCTCACTAGATCCCTAGAAAATTGGAGACTGAATATAGCAAGCGAGAAGGTCCAAAAATCTAGTGTTAGCAAATTCCTAGGAGCAACCATTTACACAGATGTAATTTGCCCCCAAAAGCTTGAGATAAGACATAATCAATTGCGAAATTTGAATTACTTCCAAAAACTCCTAGGGGATATTAATTGGTTGCGCCCATACTTAAAGATACCCACCACTGAATTGACTCCACTATTTAAAACCCTAGAAGGAGACCCACAACTAACGTCACCACGCTCCCTCACACCTGAGGCATTACAAGCCATTCGCAAAGTAGAACAGGCTTTGATGACAGCACAATTAAATAGAGTGCAATCGAATGAACCCTTTGAGTTGTGTGTGCTTCCCACCCCAGAGCTGCCAACAGCAGTTTTATGGCAGCACGGCCCACTGATCTGGATCCATCCCCAAGCCTCTCAGGCTAGGACAATAGAGTACTATCCGGCAGCCGTGGCCAAACTTGCTTTGAGAGGAGTAAAAACCTCCATGACACATTTCGGAGAGGCTCCAGCTAAAATTATAACCCCTTACAGCGTAGAACAAATACAAGTATTATGTGCTATGAACGATGATTGGGCCATACTTGCTTACAGTTTCTCAGGAACCTTTGATAATCATTTCCCTAAACATCCCCTCATCAACTTCGCCAAAAATCATCTCCTAGTATTTCCTCGGGTCACTAGCCTAACCCCGCTGCCTCATGGAAAAACAGTTTACACGGACGGGTCTAAGACAGGCACAGGTGCCTATGTCCATGATGGCAAAGTTGTGACAAAAGGCTACACGCCTGACACTCCACAAACAGTGGAATGTCGCATAGTCTTAGAGGTCCTACAAATCTTTCCTGAACCTTTAAATATTGTGTCTGACTCCTGTTATGTAGTTAATGCAGTCAAATCTCTAGAAGTGGCCGGGCTAATCAAAGCGTCCAGCCCAGTAGCCACTTTGTTCAAACAGATACAATCAGCACTACTTCATAGGCAATCTCCTTTGTATATAACTCATATCAGAGCACATTCAGGCCTTCCCGGGCCTATGACCCAAGGCAACCACCTGGCAGACCTCGCAACCAGAAATATAGCTTTTCCCCTGCTAGACCCTATCACCACAGCTTCAAAATTCCATACACAATTTCATGTCACTGCCGAAACACTGCGCAAGCGGTTTAGCATAACCAGGGCCGAAGCTAGGAACATTGTCCTTAGCTGCCAACATTGCTGCAGCTTCCTTCCCACACCTCATGTTGGGATCAACCCCAGAGGTATTAGGCCTTTACAAGTTTGGCAAATGGATGTGACGCATATTTCGTCTTTTGGGAAACTGAAATATGTACATGTATCCGTGGATACTTGTTCAGGAGTCATCTTTGCCTCCCCATTGTCAGGAGAGAAAGCTTCCCATGTCATCCAGCACTGCCTTGAGGCTTGGAGCGCATGGGGGTTACCACAGATTCTGAAAACAGACAATGGCCCAGCCTATACCTCTACAAAATTTGCTCAATTTTGTCATCACATGGGGATAAAACATATCACTGGCCTTCCCTACAACCCACAGGGTCAAGGGATTGTGGAACGCGCGAACCGCACACTCAAATCCTATTTACTTAAACAAAAAGGGGGAATTGAAGATATACCCCCCACACCAAAAACTGCCAAAGCCCTAGCACTTTTCACTATAAATTTTTTGAATCTGGATGCTCAAGGCCATACAGCAGCGGATCGCCATAATCAGTGGCCAAAAGACCCACAAGAACTAGTAAAATGGAAGGACGTGTTATCTAACCAATGGAAGGGCCCGGATCCAATCATAATCAGATCCAGGGGAGCTGTGTGTGTTTTCCCCCAGGGTGAAGAAAATCCCTTCTGGATCCCGGAGCGCCTAACGAGGAAAGTCCTAAACAAAGGAGATGACTTCGCTATACCTCCTGACCCTGCTCCTGACACTGGAGACCCCGACTCAGGGAGTATTGAGATGGGGAATCCTGTCTGCCTTTCCTAAGCCTATGCCTGTCCGTTTCAATGCAGCCGTTTTTCTGCGCTTTTTCACTACCAATGCTAGTATGAACTTGCCCTACTTAGTTAAAGACACCCTAGTAGCTCCCCTGGGAGAAAACCGATCCTTCGTAACTAATGGGTCATTATGCTTCACCACTCAGAATCTAGCTGGCTGTATCTCCCTGAAACGGAGGAAATACGGATGGTTCAGTGACATAATTCTAGAGGCCAGTAGCCTCCCCGTTATGTCAGCTAAATTTGAAGGGCCTAATAAGGAAGGGAGCCCGCCCTATAAGAACATGACTATCCACCAGATGGTTCTCTGGATCAATGGCACATTTGTACACTCTCCCAGGAACAATTCCACCGACAGGCCTCGTCAACCCAAATATGCCTCCCATTGTGTGGGCGACTATGAGGGAGAGCTGTGGCCCTGGACTGACTGTCAGTCAACTGTAGTAACGTGGGCAACTGAGAGGCAGGAGTTTACCATCTCCCCAGATATGGAGGGACGGCCAGCCAATGAGGCTTGGTGGCCAGTAAAGGTGCTCGAAGGCGAGTTTCGTCAGCAGCTGAGCATGAACCCCTTCCATAAATGGATGCTGTGTGGAGTCAATGGCTCGTGTACCGACCTCTCCCCCTTTTCCGCCCTCCAGGGTGGGGGAATCGGTGTAAAAAATATCACCTTTTGGTGCGAGAATAACCACATGCACGCACACTGGAACATGATCATGACCCATAACAACGAGAACTACACGTGTTCAGCAAAATCAGGTCCAGAGTCACCTAATTCCCTTTTTCCACCTTCTCCAGTATGCGTATACCCCCCATTTCTGTTTATCTTATCCAATAGTAGCTTTGACTCCTGCTCCAATGAAACCTGCTTTCTGTCTCAGTGTTGGGATGCGCGTAACTTTACCAATGCTTTGGTAGTCCGCATCCCCCGTTGGGTCCCTGTTCCCGTAGACGCCCCTAACACCATGACTCTGTTTCGAGAAAGGCGCGATTTCGGTGTTACAGTCGCCATAGTGCTCCTGATCTCTGCGACCGCGGTCGCAGCCACCGCCGCTGGTATAGCTTTAGACACCTCCATCAAATCGGCTACAGAGCTCAATAACCTTGCAGCCTCAGTAGCTTCTGCCCTGGACCAACAGTCCACACTTGATGGCAAACTGAAAGGAGGAATAATGATCCTCAATCAACGCATAGATCTCGTGGAGGAACAAATAGAGGTGCTCTGGCAAATGGCCCAATTGGGATGTGAGCGGAAATATCGTGCCCTCTGCATCACTAGCATTCAATATAAAAATTTTACACGGGCAGCTAATCTGTCACGAGACCTGTCCCAGTATCTTTCAGGAAACTGGTCCCAAGACTTTGATGGGACACTAGAAGAGCTGCGGCGAGAAATTATCCACATCAACTCCACCCGTCTAGATATCTCCGTAGCAGAAGGACTCTCTTCCTGGTTCCTCAGAGCTCTCTCCCACGTCAAGGAGTGGGCGGGCATGGCTGGGATGGGCGTGTTCCTGCTTGGAGGTCTCATGCTCTTACTCTGGTTGTTATGCAGACTCCGCAACCAACATAAGCAGGACAAGGTGATCCTTGCTCAAGCCCTAATGGCGATAGACGTTGGCGCCTCTCCCCAAGTGTGGCTCAACATGCTTAAGAAGGAAGCTCGGCTTTAGCTTGAGGTAGCTCTTGCACCCTGAGCCCATGTGGCACTGCACCAGGCCCGAGTACCTCAATGCTTAATCACAGCTTTCTTTAAGAAGCTCATGGTGCAAGAGGGTTGAGAAAAAGGGTCCAAACCCTTTGTACCAAGCGGTCCCAACGCCAGCCAGAGGATGCGAGGCAAAGCACTGCAAGAGGTCTTGGACCCCTCTGAGAGGCATGCCTGACTGCATAGGGGTAGATGCCCAGAACCCCTCTCCAAAAAGGGGGCATCAGGAAGTATGATGGAGGTCAGGCCTCTGTCTCCGCCTCTGCTGGCAAGTTCCGCCTTGAGCTTCTGTTAGACAAAAAAAGGGGGAGATGTTGGCAGCCGCTCTCAGAAAATAGCGCCCAATGCAGGGCAGCCGGAAGGCCCCGAACTTCCTAATGACAAATCATCCCACACCACTAAACTACATGCTAATTGCGCCTTGGCATAAGGACCAATGAGACCCACCAAATGGTTATGCTAATAAGGCATATGGAGCCGCACCAACCAGGTCAGAGCATGAGAACTATATAAGCAAGCCTCTCCTTCCCCTCTGGGTCCTGCCCAACTCATTTGTTTCACAAAGAGCTGAAGAATAAAGCTTTCTGCAGAAGAATCCTGCTGTTGTTGCATGCTGTTCATGCCGGCGAGGACAGGGCACGCGACACATTCCACTGCGTTCTATTGCACTCCATTGTTATAAAGAGGGCACCGTTCTCTAAAAAACTCTCAGGAACCCTCTATTGCATCATATTACACCCCATTACACTGCATTTCACAGCCTTCCACTCTATTCCGCAACATTTCAACACGTTCTATTACGTTCGGTTCCATCAGGCAAGGCTGCATTCGCTTCCAATTCACTCCAGAACCCTTTATTGCGTCACATTACAACCGATTCACCTCCATTCCACAACATTGCACTTCGTCCCACAACCCTCCACCGTATTCTATCACGTTCCGTTGTGCAAAAGAAGGCTGCACTCTTTTCGCAAAGAATCCGAAACCGTCTATTAAGTCACATTACACCCCATTACACTACATTCCACAACTCTCCACTTCATTTTGCAACATTCCACAACGTTCTTTTGCGTTACTTTCCGACAAAGAAGGCTCGATTCACTTCCAACCGATTAAGGACTGTCTATTGTGTCACATCAAATGCCATTCCAGTCCATTCTCCAAGATTCTACTCCATCCCACAACATTCCACCACGTTCGATTGCATTCCATTCTGTGAAAAAAAAAGCCCAATTCCTTTCCAAACCAAAGAGGAACACTCTACTGCGGCACTTACACACGATTCCAGTCCATTTCACAGCACTGTAGTCCATTCCTGAACATCTCACCGTATTCTGTGGTGTTCCATTCAATCAAGGAGAGCACCATTTGCTTCGAGCACACTCATGAACTCTATATTGTGTCACATTACATACGCTTCTACACAAAATCTACAAAATTGCACTTAACTCCACAATATTCCAAAACGTTCTATAGCGGTCCATTCTGTCAAAGAAGGATCCATTCGTTTCCAAAACAATCTCTAACTCTCTATTGCATCACAGTATACCCCATTCCACTCCATTCCACAACATTTTACTCCATTCGCCAATATTCCAGCACATTCCTTTGCTTTACATTCTCGCAAAGGAGGCACCATTCGCTTCCAAAACGCACAGGAGACCTTTATTATGTCACATTACAGACGATTCCACTCCGTTCCACATCATTGCCCTCCATTCCACGACATTCCAACACTTTCTATTTCGTTCCATTCTGCAAAGGAATGCTACATTTACTTCCAAACAATTCACGACTTTGTATTGTGTCACTTCACATGCCATTCCTCTCCATTCCACAAGATTCTACTCCATTCCCTAATTCCAACAAGTTCTACTGAGCTCCATTGTGACAAAGTAGGCACCATTCTTATGCAAGCAACCCAGGGAAACCCTGTTGTGTCTGTTTCCACCACGTTCCACTCAGTGCCACAGCATGGCACTCCATTGTGCAACATTCTGCCACATTCCATTGCATTCTATTATGTAAAAGAAGGCCCCACAGCTTCCAAACCATTAAGGAATAGCCTATTGTGTGACTTCACAAGACCGTCGCCATGATTCCTCATGATTCTACTCCATGTCAAACACAAAACTGGATTCCATTGCACTCCATTGTTACAAAGAGGGCAACGTTCTCTAAAAAACTCTCTGGAAGCCTCTATTGCATCACATTGCACCCCACTACACTGCGTTTCACAACTTTCCCCTAATTTCTGTAACATTCCAAAATGATCTACTACGTTCGGTTCCATCAAGCAAGGCTGCATTCGCTTCCAATTCACTCCAGAACCCTTGATTGCGTCCACAACATTGCACTCCGTCCCAAAACAGTCCACCGTGTTCTATCGCATTCCGTTCTGCAAAACAAGGCTCCACTCTTTTCTCCAAGAATCAGAAACCGTCTATTAAGTCACATTAGAACCCATAACACTCCATTCCACAACACTCCACTTCATTTCACAACATTCCACAATGTTCTTTTGCGTTCTACTCGTACAAAGACGGATGGATTCACTTGCAACCCATTAAAGACTGTCTATTGCATCACATCGAAAGCCATTCCAGTCCATTCTCCAAGATTCTACTTCATTCCACAACATTCCACCACGTCCATTGCATTCCATTCTGTGAAAAAAAGCTCCATTCCTTTCCAAATCCACGAGGAACACTCTACTGCGTCAATTTACACACGATTCCAGCCCATTTCACAACATTGTACTCCATTTCTGAACATCTCACCATGTTCTGTCGCGTTCCATTCAATCAAAGAGAGCTCCATTTGGGTCAAGACCACCCAGGAACACTATATTGTGTCAGATTACATACGCTTCTATACAAAATTTTACCTAACTCCACAAAATTCTAAAACGTTCCATACCGTTCCATTCTGTCAAAGAAGGATCCATTAATTTACAAAACAGTCACTAACTCTCTAGTGCGTCACAGTCTACCACATTCCACTCCATTCCACAACATTTTACTCCATTCCCCAATATTCCAGCACAATCCTTTGCTTTACATTCTCGCAAAGGAGGCACCATCCGTTTCCAAACTGCACTGGAGAACTTTGTTATGTCACATTACAGCCAATTCCCCTCCATTCCACAGCATTGCCCTCCATTCCAAGACATTCTACCACGTTCTATTGTGTTCCATTCGGCCAAAGAATGCTCCAAGTGCTTCCAAGCAGTTCAGGAACTTCGTGTTGTGTCACTTCACATGTCAATCCTCTCCATTCCACAAGATTCTACACCATTCCACAACATTCCAACAAGTTCTACTGAGTTTCATTGTGACAAAGTGGGCACCATTCTATTCCAAACAACCCAGGAACTCTCTGTTGCATCACATTACACCACGTTCCACTCAATACCACAGTATGTCACTCCATTGTGCAACATTTTGCTACATTCCATTGCATTAAATTATGTAAAGGAAGGCCTCATAGCTTTCAAACCATTCAAAAACAGCCTATTGCGTCAGTTCACATGCCTATTCACACGATTCCTCAAGGATCTACTGCGTTCCATACATTCCACTGCGTTCCATTGCAACAGAGTTCACCGTTCTCTTAAAAACTCTCAGGAACCCTCTATTGCATCACATTACACCCCATTACACTCCATTTCACAGCCTTCCAATCTATTCTGCAACATTCCCACACGTTCTATTACGTTCGATTCCATCATCCAAGGCTGCATTCGCTTCGAATTCACTCCAGAACCCTTTATTGCATCACATTACAACCGATTCACCTCCATTCCACAGCATTGCACTCCATCCCACAACACTCCACCGTGTTCTATTGCGTTCCATTTTGCTAAAGAAGGCACCAATCTTATGCCAAAGAATCAGAAACCGTCGAATGAGTCACATTACACCCCACTACACTCCATTCCACAACTCTCCACTTCATTTCGCAACATTCCACAATGTTCTTTAGGGTTCCTTTCCAACAAATAAGGCTCGATTCACTTCCAACCGATTAAGGACTGTCTATTGCATCACATCAAATGCCATTCCAGTCCATTCTCCAAGATTCTACTCCATCCCACAACATTCCACCACGTGCCATTGCATTCCATTCTGTGGAAAAAAATCTCCATTCCTTTCCAAACCGATCAGGAACACTCTACTGCGTTACGTTACACATGATTCCAGTACATTTCACAACATTGTACTCCATTCCTGAACATCTCACCATGTTCTGTGGCGTTCCATTCAAAGAAAAAGAGTTCCATTGCGTGGAGACCACTCAGGAACTCTATACAGTGTCACATTACTTGGGATTCTACACCAAATCTACAAAATTGCAGTTAACTCCACAAAATTTCACCACGTTCTGTAGCGTTCCATTCTGGCAAAGAAGGAACCATTCATACCCAAAACAATCTCTAAGTCTCTACTGCATCACAGTGCACCCCATTCCACTCCATTCCACAACATTTTACTCCTTTCCCCTACATTCCGTAACATTCCTTTGCCTTACGTTCTCTCAAAACAGGCACCATTCGCTTTAAAAACCGCACTGGAGACGTTTATTATGTTACATTACAGCCGATTCCATTCGAATCCACAACATTGCCCTCCATTCCACCACATTCTACAAAATTGTATCGCGTTTCATTCGGTAAAAGAAGGCTCCACTCTTTTCCCAAAGAATCAGATACCGTCTATTAAGTCACATTACACACCATTACAATCCATTCCTCAACTCTGCACTTCATTAAGCTGCAATGCACAATGTTCTTTTGCGATCCATTCCTACAAAGAATGCTCTTTTCACTTCCAACCCATTAAGTACTGTCCATTGCATCACATCAAATGCCATTCCAGTCCATTGCTTAAGTTTCAACTCGATTCCACAACATTCCACCACGTTCCATTGCATTTCTTTATGTGAAGAAAACCTCCATTCCTTTCTAATCCGATGAGGAACACTCTACTGTGTCACTTTACACACGATTCCAGTCCATGTCACAACATTGTAATCCATTCCTGAGCATCTCACCGTGTTCTGTGGCGTTCCATTAAATCAAAGACAGCTCCATTTGCGGCGACACCGCTCAGGAACTCTAAACTGTGTGACATTACATGCCATCCAACACTTAATCAACAAAATTGCACTTAACGCCTCAAATTTCCACCACGTTCTAGACCGTTCCATTCTGTCAAAGAAGGATTCATTCAACTCCAAAGCAATCTCTAACTCTCTTCTCCGTCACAGTGTACCCCACTCCACTCCATTTCACGACATTTTACAAAATTCCCCTATATTCCAGCATATTCCTTTGCTTCACATTCTCGCAGGGAGGTACCGTTCTCATCCAACCTGCACTGGAGATCTTTATTATGTCACATTAGAACAGATTCCACTCGAATCCACAACATTGCCCTCCATTCCACAACATTCCACCACGTTGTATCGCGTACCATTCTGCAAAAGAATGCTCCACTCTTTTCCAAAAGAAACCGTCTATTAAGTAACATTACACCCCACTACACTCCATTCCTCAACGCTCCACTTCATTTTGCAACATTCCACAATGTCCTGCTGTATTCCATTCCTACAAAGAAGGCTCGATTCACTTCCAACCCATTAAGGACTCTCTATTGCATCACATCAAATGCCATTCCAGTCCATTCTCCAAGATTCTACTCTATTCCACAACGTTCCATTGCATTCCATTGTGTGAAAAAAAATCTCCATTCCTTTCCAAACCAATGAGGATCACTCTACTGCGTCACTTTACACATGATTCCAGTCCATTTCACAACACTGTACTCCATTCCTGAACATCTCATCATGCTCTGTGGCGTTCCATTCAAAGAGAGCTCCATTTGCATCAAGAACACTCTGCAACTCCATACTGTGTCACATTACATATGCTTCTACACCGAATCTACAAAGTTACGCTTAACTCCACATAATTGCACCACGTTCTATAGTGTTCTATTCTGTCAAAGAAGGATCCATTCATGTCCAAAACAATCACTAACTCTCTACTGCGTCACAGTGTACCCCATTCCACTCCATTCTACAATATTTTACTCCATTCCCCAATATTCCAGCACATTCCTTTGCTTTACATTCTCGCAAAGCAGGCGCCATTCTCTTCCAAACCGCTCTGGAGACATTTATTATGTCACATTAAAGACGATTGCACTCCAATCCACAACATCGCCCTCCATTACAAGACATTCCACCACGATCTATCGCTTTTCATTCTGCAAAACAAGGCTCTACTCTTTTCCCAAAGTTTCAGAAACCGTCTATTAAGTCACATGACACCCCATTACACTCCATTACACAACACTCCACTTCATTTTGCAACATATAAAAACGTTCTTTTGCATTCCATTTCTTCAAAAAAGCCTCGATTCACTTCCATCCCATTAAGGACTGTCTATTGCATCACATCAAATGCCATTGCAGTCCATTCTCTAAGGTTCTACTCCATTCCACAACATTCCACCACGTTCCGCTTCCTTCCATTCTGTGGAAAAATCCTACATTCCTTTCCAAAAGGATGAGGAACACTCTACTGTGTCACTTCACACATGATTCCAGTCCATTTCACAACATTGTACTCCATTCAAGAACATCTCACCGTGTGTCCTGTGGCGTTCCATTCAATCAAAGAGATCTCCATTTGCGTCGAGACCACTCAGGAACTCTATTCTGCGTCACATTACGTACGCTACTACACCAAATCTACAAAATTGCACTTAACTCCAAAAAATTCCACCACGTACTATAGCGTTCCATTCTGTCAAAGAAGGATCCATTCATCTCCAAAACAATCTCTAACTCTCTACTGCGTCACATTGTACCCCATTCTATTCCATTCCAAAACATTTTACTCCATTCCCCAATATTCCAGCACATTCCTTTGCTTTACGTTCTCTCACGGAGGCACCATTCTCATCCAAACCGCACTTGAGACATTTATTATGTCACATTACAGCCGATGCCACTCCAATCCACAACATTGCCCTCCATTTCACGACATTCCAAACGTTCTATCGCATTCCATTCTGCAAAAGAAGGCTACAGTCTTTTCCCAAATAAACATAAACCGTCTACTAAGTCACATTACAACCCATTGCACTCCATTCCTCAACTCTCCACTTCATTTCACAACATTCTAAAGTGTTCTTTTGTGTTCCGTTCCTACAAAGAAGTCACGATTCACTTCCAACCAATTAAGGACTGTCCATTGCATCACATCAAATGCCATTCCATTCCATTCTCCAGGATTCTACTACATTCCACAACATTCCAACACGTTCCATCGCATTCCATTCTGTGAAAAAAAAGCTCCGTTCCTTTCCACACCAATGAGGAACACTCTACTGCCTCACTTTACACATGATTCCACTCAATTTCGCAATATTGTACTCCATTCCTGAACATGTCACCGTGCTCTGTGGCATTCCATTCAATCAAACAGAGCTCCAGTTGCGAGGAAACCACTCAGGAACTCTATACAGTGTCACATTACATGCGATTCTACACAAAATATACAAGCTTGCACTTAACTCCACAAAATTCCAGCACGTTCTAAAGCATTCCATTCTGTCAAAGAAGGATCCATTCACCTCCAAAACAATCTCTAACATTGTACTGCGTCACAGTGTACCAATTCCACTCCATTCCACAACATATTACTCCATTCCCCAATATTCCAGCACATTCCTTTGCTTCACATTGTCGCCAAGGAGGCACCATTCGCTTCCAAACTGCACTGGACACATTTATTGTGTCACATTACAGCCGATTCCACTCGAATCCACAACATTGCCCTCGATTCCGCGACATTCCACCACGTTCAATCACGTTCCATTCTGCAAAAGAAGGCTCCGCTCTTTTCCCAAAAAATCATAAACCGTCCGTTAAGTCTCATTACAGCCCACTACACTCCATATCTCAACTCTCCATTTCACGTCGCTACAATCCACAATGTTCTTTTCCATTCAATTCCTGCAAAGAAGGCTCGATTAAATTGCAACCCATTAAACACTGTCTATTGCATCACATCAAAGGCTATTCCAGTCCATTGTCCACGTTTCAACTTGATTCCACAACATTCCACCACGTTCCATTGCATTCCATTCTCTGAAAAAACCTCCATTCCTTTCCAATCCGATGAGGAACACGACTGCGTCAGTTTACACACGATTCCAGTAAATGTCACAACATTGTACACCATTCTTGAATGTCTCACCGTGTTCTGTGGCGTCCATTAAATCAAAGACAGCTCCATTTGCGCCTAGACCGCTCAGGAACTCTAACCTGTGTCACATTACGTGCGATTCAACACTTAATCAACAACATTGCACTTACGTCCTCAAATTTCCACCACGTTCTTCAGCGTTCCATTCTGTCAAAGAAGGATCCATTCAACTCCAAAACAATCTCTAACTCTCTACTGCGTCACAGTGTATCCCATTACACAACATTTTACTCCATTCCCCAATATTCCAGCACATTCCTTTGCATTACATTCTTGCAACAGAGGCACCAATTGCTTCCAAACCGCACTGGAGACATTATAATATCACATTACAGGCGACTCCACTCCAATCCACAACATTGCCCTCCATTAGGCGACATTCCAACACGTTCTATCGTGTTCCATTCTGCAAAAGAAGGCTCCACTCTTTTCCCAAAGAATCAGAAACCGTATTATAAGTCACATTACACGCCATTATACTCCATTCCTATCTGTCCACTTCATTTCGCTTCAATTCACAATGTTCTTTTGATTTCCATTCCTAAAAAGAAGGCTCGATACACTTCCAACCCATTAAGGACTGTCTATTGCATCATATCAAATTCCATTCCAGTCCATTCTCCAAATTCTACTCCATTCCACAACATTCCACCACGTTCCATTGCTTTCCTTTCTGTGATAAAATGCTCCATTCTTTTCCAAACCGATGAGAACATTCTACTGCGTAACGTTACACATGATTCCAGTCCATTTCACAACATTGTACTCTATTCTTGAACATCTCGCCGCGTTCTGTGGCGTTCCATTGAATCAAAGAGAGATCCACATGCGTCGAGACCACTAAGGAACTCTACACTGTGTCACAATACATGGACTTCTACAACAAATGTACAAAATTGCACTTACCTCCACAAAATTACACCACGTTCTATAGCGTTCCATTCTGTCAAAGAAGGATCCATTCATTTCGAAAAGAATCTCTAACTCTCTACTGAGTCACAGTGTATCCCATTCGATTCCATTCCAGAACATTCCACCGCGTTCCATTGCATTCCATTCTGTGAAAAAATCCTCCTTTCCTTTCCAGACCGATGAGGAACACTCTACTGCATGACTTTACACACGATTCAAGTCCATTTCCCAACACTCTACTCCATTCCTGAACACCTCACGTGTTCTTTGGCGTTCCAGTCAATCAAAGAGATGTCCATTTGCGTTGTAACCACTCAGGAATTCTATACTGTGTCACATTACATGCGCTTCTACACCAAAACTACAAAACTGCACTTAACTCCACAAAATTCCACCACGTAGAATAGCGTTCTATTCTGTCAAAGAGGGATCCATTTATCTCCAGAACAATCTCTAACTCTCTACTGCGTCACAGTGTACCTCATTCCACTCCACTCCACAACATTTTATTCCATTCCCCAATATTCAAGCACATTCCTTTGCTTTCTGTTCTCACAAGGTGGCATAATTCTCTTCCAAACCGCACTGGGGATTTTTATAATGTCACATTACAGTCGATTCCACTCAAACTCACAACATTGCCCTCCATTCCATGATATTCCACCACGTTATTCTGCGTGTCATTCTGAAAAAGAAGGCTCTACACTTTTCCAAAGATTCAGAAACCATCTATTAAGTCACGTTACACCCCATTACACTCCATGCCTGAACTCTCCACTTCATTTCGGTACAATCCACAATTTTCTTTTGCGTTCCATTCCTACAAAGAAGGCTCGATTCACTTCCAACCATTTAAGGGCTTGTCTATTGCATCACATCAAATGCCATTCCAGTCCATTCTCCAAGATTCTACTCCATTCCGCAACATTCCACCACGTTCCGTTGCATTCCATTCTGTGAAAAAAAGGTCCATTCCTTTCCAAACTGATGACGAACACTCTGCTGCTTCAGTTTACATTTGATTCCAGTCCATTTCACCAACACTGTACTACATTCCTGATCACATCACCGTGTTCTGTGGCGTTCCGTTCAAAGAGCCCTCCATTTGCGTCGAAACCACTCCGGAACTCTATACTGTGTCACATTACATGTGCTTCACCACCAAATCCACAAAATTGCACTTAACTCCACGAAATTACACCACGTTCTAGAGCGTTCCATTCTGTCAAAGGAGGATCCATTCATCTCCAAAAATCCTCTAACTCTCTACTGTGTCACAGTTTGCCCCATTCCACTCCATTCCACAACGTTTTCCTCCATTCCCCAATATTCCAGCACATTCCGTTGCTTTACATTCTCGCATGGAGGCACCATTTTCATCCAAACCGCACTGGAGCCATTTATTATGTCACACTACAGCCGATTCCACTCAAATTCACAACATCGCCCTCCATTCCACGACATTCCATCACGTTCTATCGCGTTGCATTCTGCAATAGAAGGCTCCACGCTTTTACCAAAGAATCAGAAGCCGTCTGTTAAGTCACATTACACCCCATTACACTCCATTCCTGAACTCTCCAGTTCATTTCGCTCCAATCCACAATATTCTCTTGCATTCCATTCCTACAAAGAAGGCTCGATTCACTGCCAACCCATTAAGGGCTGTCTATTGTATCACATCAAATGCCATTCCAGTCCATTCTCCAAGATTCTTCTCCATTCAACATCATTCCACCACTTTCCATTGCATTCCATTCTGTGATAAAAAATCTCCATTCCTTTCCAAACCGATGAGGAACACTCTGCTGCTTCCCTTTACACACGATTCCAGTCCATTTCACAACACTGTACTCTATTCCTGAATATCTCACCGTGTTCTGTGGCGTTCCATTCAATCAGAGAGCTCCATTTGCGTCGAGACCACTCAGCCACTCTATAGTGTGTCACATTACATACGCTTCTACACCATATCTACAAAATTGCACTTAACTCCACAAAATTCCACCACGTTCTACAGCGTTCCTTTCTGTCAAAGAAGGATCCATTCATCTTCAAAACAATCTCTAACTCTCTACTGCGTCACAGTGTATCCCATTCTACTCCATCCCACAACATTTTACTTCATTCCCCAATATTTCAGCACAATACTTTGCTTTGCATTCTCCCAAAGTAGGCACCATTCGCTTCCAAACTGCGCAGGAAACCTTCATCAGGTCACATTACTGCCGATTCCGCTCCATGCCACAGCATTGCCCTCCATTCCACTACATTCTCCCACGTTCTGTTGCGTTCCATTCTTCCAAAGAATGCACAGTTTGTTTCCAAACAATTGAGGATCTTCGTATTGTGTCACTTCACATGCCATTCCTCTCCATTCCACAAGATTATACTCCATTCCCCAACATTCCAGCAAGTTCTACTGTGCTCCATTGTGACAAAGTGGGCACCATTCTTATCCAAACAACCCAGGAACTCTCTGTTGCGTCACATTCCACCACTATCCACTCAATACCACATCATGGCACTTCATTGTGCAACATTCCGCCACAATCTGTTGCATTCCTTTATGTAAAAAAAAAGGCCCCATTGCTTCCAAACCAGTCAAAAACAGCCTATTGCGTCAGTTCACATGCCTATCCACACGATTCCTCAAGGTTCTACTGCATTCCAAACATTGCACTGTGTTCCATTGCACAATATTGTAACCAAGAGGACACCGTTCTCCAAAAAAACTCTCAGGAACGCTTTTTGCATCACATTACACCCTATTACACTCCATTTCACAAACTTCCACTCTATTCCACAACATTCAACCACGTTCTATTACGTTCGGTTCCATCAAGCAAGGCTGCATTCGTTTCCAATTCACTCCAGGACCCTTTATTGCCTCACATTACAGCCGATTCCCCTCCATTCCACAACATTGCACTCCATCACACGACACTCCACCGTGTTCTACCGCGTTCCATTCTGCAAAAGAAGGCTCCACTCTATTCCAAAAGTATCTGAAACCGTCCAATGAGTCACATTACACCCCACTACACTCCATTCCACAACTCTCAACTTCATATCGCAACATTCCACAATGTTCTTTTGCGTTCCATTCCTACAAAGAAGGCTCTATACACTTCCAAACTATTAAGGACTGTCTACTGCATCACATCAAATGCCATTCCAGTCCATATTCCAAGATTCTACTCCATTCCACATCATTCCACCACGTTCCATTGCATTCCATTCTGTGAGAATAAGCTCCATTCCATTCCAAGCCGATGAGGAACACTCTACTGCATCACTTTACACACGATTCCAGTCCAATTCTCAACATTGTACACCATTCCTGAACATCTCACCATGTTCTGTAGCATTCCGTTCAATCAAAGAGAGCTCCATTTGCGTCGAGAAGACTCAGGAAATCTATATTGTGTTACATTACATATGCTTCTTCACCAAATCTACAAAATTGCACTTAACTCCACAAAATTCCACCATGGTCTATAGCGTTCCATTCTGTCAAAGAAGGATTCATTCATTTCCAAAACAACCTCTAACTGTCTACTGCGTCACAGTATACCCCATTCCACTCCATTCCACAACATTTTACTCCATTCCCCAATATTCCAGCACAATCCTTTGCTTTACATTCTCTCAAAGGAGGCACCATTCGCTTCGAAACCGCACTGGAGTCCTTCGTTATGTCATATTACAGGCGATTTCACTCAATCCTCAACATTGCCCTCCATTCCACGACATCCCCCACGTTCTATTGCGTTCCATTCTGCCAAAGAATGCTCCATTTGCTTCCAAACAGTTCACGAACGTCGTATTGTGTCACTTCACATCCCATTCTCTCCATTCCAAAAGATTCTACTCCATTATCCAACATTCCAGCATGTTCTACTGAGTTGCATGATGACAAAGTGGGCACCAGTCTTCTCCAAACAACACAGGAACTCGCTGTTGTGTCACATTCCACCACGTTCCAGTCAAAACCACCGCATGGTTGCCATTGGGCAACATTCCGCCACATTCCATTGCTTTCCTTTATGTAAAAGAAGGCCCCATAGCTTCCAAACCATTCAAAAAGAGCCTATTGCACCAGTTCACATGGCCATCCACATGATTTCTCAAGGTTCTACTGTATTCCAAACATTCCACTGCGTTCCATTGCACTCCATTGTTACAAACAGTGCACCGTTCTCTAAAAAACTCTCAGGAACCCTCTATTGCATCACATTACACCCTATTACACTCCATTTCACAAACTTCCCCTCTATTCCACAACATTCCACCATCTTCTATTACGTTCGGTTCCATCAAGCAAGGCTGCATTCGCTTCCAATTCACTCCAGAATCCTTTATTGCCTCACATTGCAACCGATTCCCCTCCATTCCACAACATTGCACTACATACCACAATACACCACCATATTCTATCCCGTTCCATGCTGCAAAAGAAAGCTCCAGTCTTTTCCCAAAGAATCAGAAAACGTCTAATGAGTCACATTACACCCCACTACACACCATTCCACAACTCTCCACTTCATTTCGCAACATTCCACATTGTTCTTTTGCATTCCATTCCTACAAAGAAGGCTCGATTCACTTCAAACCCATTAAGGACTGTCCATTGCATCACATCAAATACCATTCCAGTCCATTCTCCAAGTTGTACTCCATTCCACAACATTCCACCACATTCCATTGCATTCCATTCTGTGAAAAAAAGCTCCATTCCTTTCCAAACCGATGAGGAACACTTTACTGCATCACTTTACACACGATTCCAGTGCATTTCACATTGCTCTCCATTCCTGAACATCTCACCATTTGCTTCCATACCACTCTGGGACCTTTATTACGTCACATTTCAGCCGATTCCACTCTATTCCTCCTCATTGCCCTCCATTCTGCGACATTCCACCACATTCTCTTACGATTCGTAGTGTCAAAGAAGGCTCGATTCGTTTCCAAAACAATCAGGAAGACTCTACTAAGTCACATTACAGACGATTCCAGTACATTTCACAACATTGCACTTCATTCCGGGATATCTCACCATGTTCTGTGGCATTCCATTCCATCAAAGAGCTCCATTTTCTTCTAGACAACTAACTAAGTCTATATTGTGCCTCACATCATGCGGTTCTACACCAATCTACAAAATTGCACATAACTCCAGAAAATTTCACCATGTTCTATAGCGTTCCATTCTGTCAAGAAGGATCCATTCATTTCCGAAACAATCTGTAACCCACTATTGCATCACATTGCAGCCCATTCCACTCCATTCCACAATATTTTACTCCATTCCCCAATATTCCAGCACATTCATTTGCTTTACATTCTCTCAAAGCGGGCACCATTCGATTCCAAGCCAGTCTGTAGACCTTTATTATGTCACATTACAGTGGCTTTCACTCCATTCCACAACATTGCCCTCCATTCCACAACATTTCATCACGTTCTATTGCATTCTATTCTGTCAAATAAGGCTCAATTCGTTACCAAAACAATCAGGAACACTGTACTGAGTCACATTACAGACGATTCCCGTCTATTTAAGAACATTGCATTTTCTGAACATCTCAATATGTTCTGTGGCATTACATTCCATTAAAGAGCGCTCCATTTTCTGACAGACCACGGAGGAACTCAATATTGTGTCACAATGCACACGATTCTACACCAATCTGCAAAATTGCACTTATCTGCACAAAATTACACCACGTTCTGTTGCGTTCCATTCTGTCAATGTATATTCCGTTTGCTTCCAAAGAATTCACGAACTTCGTAATGTGTCACTTCACATGCCATTCCTCTCCATTCCACAAGATTCTACTCCATTCCCCAACACTCCAACAAGTTCTACTGAGTTCCATTGTGACACAGTAGGCACCATTCTAATCCAAACAACCCAGAAACTCTCTGTTGCATCACATTCCACCACGTTCCACTCAATAACACAGCATGGCACTCCATTGTGCAACATTCCGCCACATTTCATTGCATTCCATTATGTAAAAGAAAGCCTGATAGCTTCCAAACCATTCAGGAACAGCCATTTGCGTCAATTCACATGCCATTCCAAACAATTCCTCAGGATTCTACACCATACCAAGCATTCCACTGCATTCCATTGTTACAAAGAGGGCACAGTTCTCTAAAAAAACTCTCAAGAATCCGCTTTTGCATCACACTACACCCCATTACACTCCATTTCACAAGCTTCCACTCTATTCCACAACATTCCACCATGTTCTATTACGTTCGATCCCACCAAGCAATGCAGCATTCGCTTCTAAATCACTCCGGAACCGTTTATTGCACCACATTAAAACAGATTCAACTCCATTCCACAACATTGCACTCCATCCCACAACACTCCACCGTTTTCTACCGCGTCCATTCTTCAAAAGAAGCCTCCACTCTTTTACCAAATATTCAGAAATCATTCTATTGCGTCATATTTCACCACATTACACTTCATTCAACCACTCTCCACTTCATTTTGCAGCATTTAACAATGTCCTTTTGCCTACCACTCATCCAAAAAAGGCTCCATTCACTTCCAACCCATTTAGGACGGTCTAATGCATCACATCAAATGCTACTGCAGTCCATTCTGCAAGATTCTACTTCATTCCAGAAAATTCCACGATGTTCCATTGCATTCCATTCTGACAAAATAGGCTTTTTTCCTTGCCATACCAATGAGGAGCACTCTACTGCGTCACTTTACACACGATTCCAGTCCATTTCACAACATTGTACTCCATTCCTGAACATCTATCCATGTTCTGTGGTGGTCCGTTACATCAAAGAGAGCTCCATTATTTCCAGACCACTCAAGAACTGTATTTTGTGAAACAGTGCAAGCGATTCTACAAATATATACGAATTTGAACTTACCTCCACAAATGTTCACCAAGCTCTGTACCATTCCCTTTTGTCAAAGAAGGATCCATTCACTTCCAAAACAATTTGTACAACTCTATTGGATCACATTACTCTCCATTCCACTCCATTCCACAACATTTCACCCCATTCCTAAATATTCCAGCACATTCATTTGCTGTACCTTCGATCAAAATAGACACCATTACGTTCTTTAGCACTCTGAAGACCTTTATAATGTCACATCACTGCCGATTCCAATCCATCCCACATTTCTCTCCATTCCAAAGCATTCCACCATGTTCTATTCCGATCCATTCTCCCAAAAAATGCTCCATTTGCTTCCAAACAATTCACGAACTGCCTATTTTGTCAATTCACATGACATTCCCCTCCATTCCACAAGGATCGACTCCATTCCCCAATATTCCAACAAGTTCTACAGAGTTCCATTCTGATAAAGTAGACACCATTCTTATCCATACAACCCAGGAAGTCTCTGCTGCGTCATATTACCGCACATTCCACTCAATACCACAGAATTGCACTCCATTGTGCAACATTCCACCTTACTCGTTTGCATTCCATTCTGTAAAAGAAGGCCCCTTTGCTTTCAAACCGTACAGTAACAGCCTATTGCGTCAATTCACACCCCATTTCACACGATTCCACAACATTCTACTCCAGTCCATTCATTCCACTATGTTCATTTGCATTCCATTGTGACAAAAAGCAGCAATGTCAACAAAATTCGCAAAAACCCTCCATTGAATCAGATTATAACCAATTACAGTCCAGTTCACAAACTTCCACTCTATTTTGCAACATTCCGCCGCTTTCTATTATGTTCCATTACGCCAAGCAAGGCTGCATTCACTTCCACATCACTCCGGAAACCTTTTCTGCATCACTAACTCTAACTGAAATGCTATCAGCACCAAAATCTTTCCCAAACACCAAACCCTAAACCGGCCCATGAGTTTTGTAACAAACCAGTACGATGAATATCAACATCTCTACGTCCCTCATATCTCACTGCAACACTGTATTTCAATCTCACTGTCGAACTCACATCAGAGTGGTATCCCATATGTAACAGTAACCCTATCAGGCTGTTACAACATAACAAACCCCTAACCGTAACCCTAGAACTGTACCGTGCATCTGACACTTCATGTTCAACGTTGACATCATTCACAGCTCACTGTAAACCTGTCGATCATACTCATGCTCATTCTCACATCAGAGACAGGATCTTACTGTAAACGCATTTCTACCCTGCCCATACACATTACCAAACACTTAACCTTATCCCTAGCCCAGGGACTAGCACCAGACCCCTCACATCATTTTATTTTCTGCCCCACCAAATGCTTAACCTGAGACAAAATTTCGCAATCACCCTCACATCACAGCAGACTGCAAACTCTAACAGAAACACTAGCGGTGCCATAAACTTTTATCAACACCGAATTCTAACCATAACCCTGACTCTTAGAACAGACCCTACCATGGATATTGATGTCCCTCATGTCTCACTGTTCAGTGTAATTCAATCTCACAGTCACCCCGACATCAGAACCGAATACTAAATGTAATCATAACACTTTTCTGGGTGTGCACTATTTCAAACACCTAATCCTAAACCTAGACCGAGCCCCTGGAGCTGAAATCTCGTCATAAACTTCAACATCAGCCACAGCTCATCATAAACCTGTCTCTCAATATCACCCTCTTCCTCACATCGGGGCCACATACTCACTGTAACTGTAGTACCAGGCGGCCCATACCCATTACTGAACAAGCAACCCTAAACATAGCACTGTCTCATGCTCTGGACTCCTAACCTACATTTTAGTGTTAGCCCAACTAATCCTAAACCTGAGGTATAATCTAGTACTCACAATCCCATCACAGCCAGACCGTAACTCTACCCTAAACCGTATTAGCCCTGTAAACCTACCCACACAATGAAACCTAACCCTAGTCTTGACACTTAGAACCGACCGTAGCATGGATATAGACGTCACCCATGTCTCACTGTAACACTGTAGTTCAATCTCACTGTCGCCCTCCCAGCAAAACCAAATCAGAAATGTAACCAATACCGTATACTGGCCGTAGAACTTAGCGAACACATAACCCAACCCTAGATCTTGCCCATGAACATGAACACTCATGGTCAACATTGACATCACCCACAGCTCACAGTAAACCTGTCACTCAGTGTCACTCTCATACTCATATCAGAGCCAGATCTTCAGTGTGAACATAGTGCTATCCTTCCCATACATATTAACGAACACTTAACACTAACCCTAGCACTTGCACAGCACCAGACACTTCACATCATTTTATTTTAAGCCCTACCATATCCTTATACTGAAACCAAATCTCGTATTCACCCTTACGTCAGAGCCGGACCCTAACACTAACCAAAATCCTCTTATTCCTATACACCTTCCCAAACACTGAACCCTAACCCTCGTCCTGAATTTTGGAACTGACCAGTATCATGAACATCGACATCCCTCATGTCTCACTGTGACACTGAAATTCCATCTCACTGTCGAAATCACATCAGACCGGATTCCCATATGTCACTGTTACACTATCCTGCCCATACAAATTACCGAACCCCTAAACCTAACCCTAGCAGTGTACCTTGCATCTGACACTTCCTGGTCAACATTGTCAGTAAAAGAGCTCAGCATAAACCTGTCGATCATACTCACACTCATCCTCACATCAGTGCCAGATCCTTACTGTAAACGTAATACTCTACTCCCTGTACACAGCACCGAACACTTAATCATAACCTTTGATTTGAAACTAGTATCAGACCCATCACATCATTTTATTTTCAGCCCAACCAAGTGCTTCACCTAAGCCACAATCTCGAACTCACCTTCACGTCACAGCACATGCAAACTCTTAATTAAACCCTATCAGCAACATAATCCTTCCCAAACACCGAACTCTAACCATAGCCCTGACTCTTGGTAAGACCCTACCATGGATATCAACGTCACCCATGTCTCACTGTAACACTGTAATTCACTCTCAGGGTCACCCTACCATCAGAACCAAACACTAAATGTAACCATAAACCTTTCCAGTCTGTAACCCTTTTTGAACCCCTAACCTAATCCTAGACCTGGCCTGTGGAACTGAAACGTCATGATAAACTTTGACATCAGCCACAACTTGTCATAAGCCTGTCTCTCAATATCACCCTCTCCCGCACATCAGGGCCACATCCTCACCGTAACTGTAGTACTAGATGGCACATACACATTAATGAACACCTAACCCTAACCCTAGTACTGTCCCATGCTGTGGACTCCTCACTTTCTTTTTAGTGTCAGTCCACATAATACTAAACCTTAAGCATAATCTCGCACACACCCTCATATCACAGCCACAACCTAACGTTATCCAAAACTGTATCAGCCCTGTAAACCTACGCATACACTGAACCTCAACCCTAGCCACGAATCTTATAAGAGGCCCTACCAAGGATATGGTAACCAAAATGTAACCATAACAATATACTGGCTATAGAACTTAACAATCACCTAACCCGAACCCTAGTTCTTGCCTGTGGACCTGAACCCTCATGGTCAACATTGACTTCACCCACAGCACCTGTCACTCAATGTTGCAAACATCTTCACATCTCATCCAGATCCTAGGTGTAAACATAGCGCTGTCATTCCCCTACACTTGATGAAACAGTAAACCGTCACCCTAGCCCTTGCCACAGCACAAGACCCTTCACATCATTTTATTTTGAGCCCCACGAAATCCTCATACTGAGACAAAATCTCGCATTCACCCTCACACCAGAGCCAGATCCTAACTCTAAACAAAACACTCTTAGCATCATATACCTTCCCAAACAATGAACACCAACCTCAGCCTGGGCTTTTGTAACAGACCAGTACCATGAATATCTATATCACAGATGTCTCACTTAACACTGTAATTCAATCTCACTGTCGAACTCACATCAGAGACGAATCCCATATGTAACCGTACCCCTATCCTGCCTGTACAAACTACCAAATCCCTAACCCTATTCCTATGACTGTACCATGCATCTGACACTTCATGGTCAACATTGACAACATCTACATCTCACTGCAACCTGTCGATCATAATCACACTCAATCTCACATAAGAGCCAGATTCATATTATAAACGTAGCGCTATCCTACCCATACAAGTTACCGAGCACTTAACCCTAGCCCTGGCACTAGCCAGAGACCAATCAAATTATTTTATTTTCAGCCCACCAAATGCATAACCTGAGCAAAAATCTTGCACTCACACTCACATCACACCCAGACCCTAACTCTACCCAAATTGTGCTAGCCCCATAAATCTACCCAAACACTAAACCCTTTCCTTTGCCCTGAAACTTAGAACAGATCCTGCCGTGGATATCGACGTCACCCATGACTCACAGTACCCTGTAGTTCAATCTCGCTGTCAACATTACATCAGAACCGAATGCAAAATATAATCATAACTGAATACTGGCCATACCACTTAGCGAACACCTAACCCTAATCCTAGCTCCCGCCCATGTACCTGACCCCTCATGGTCAATTATGACATCACCCACAGATCACTGTAAACCGGTCGATCAAACTAACCCTCATCCTCACATCAGAGTCAGATCCTTATGGTAATCATACCACTATACTTACTGTACACATTACTGAAGGCTTAAACCTATCCGTAGCCCATGGCCTAGCAGCAGACCCCTCACGTCACTTTATTTTTGCCCAAGCACATGCTTAACCTGAGCTACAACTAGCTCTCACCCTCACATCACAGCAGGATGCAAAGTCGAAACAAATCCCTATCAGCTCCGTAATCCTTCCCAAACACCAAAATCTAACCATAGCCCTGACTCTTGGAAATAACCCTACAATGAATAATGACGTCACCCTTGTCTCACTGTAACACTGTAATTCAATTCCACTGTCACCGTCATATCAGAAGAGAATCCTAAATGCAACCATATCCCTTTCCTAGCCTTACACCTTTTTGAACTCCTTAATTTAACAGTAGACCTGGCCTGTGGACCTCAAACATCACGATAAACATCAATATCAGAAACAGCTTATTATAAACCAGTCGCTCAATATCTCCCTCTCCCTCAAATCAGGGCCACATCCTCACTGCTACTGTATTGCTAGATGGCCCATACCCATTATCAAACACTTAACCGTAACCGTATCACTGTCCTATGCTCTGGAGTCCTCACCTTCATTTTAGTATCAGCCCACCAATACTTAACCTGAGGGATAATCTCGCAGTCACCCTCGCATCACAGCCAGACCCTAACTCTACCCAAAACCATATTGGACCTGTAAAACTAGGCAAACACCGAACCCTGAAACTAGCCCTGTCACTTAGAACAGACCCTAACACGGATATCGACATCACCCATGTCTCACTGTAACATGGGAGTTCAATATCGCTGCTGCCCTCACATCAGATCCAAATCTGAGATGTACCCATAACCCTATACTGGCTGGGCAACTTAACAAACACGTAACCCTAACCCTCGCTCTCACCCATGGACATGAACAATCCCGGTCAACATTGACAACACCCACAGCTCACAATAAACCTTTCACTCAATGTCGCACTCATCCTCACATCAGAGCCGGATCCTTAGTGTAAACATTGCACTAATGTGCCCGTACATATTAATGAACACTTAACCCTAACCCGAAGTCTTGCCATAGAACCGGACCCTTCACATTATTTTATTTTCAGACTCACCTGGTCCTTTCACTGAGACATAATCTCGTATTCACCCTTGCATTAGAGCCGGACCTTTACTCTAACCATAACCCAATTAGCCCCATATACTTTCACAAACACGAAACCGAACCCTAGCCCTGACTTGTGAAGACCAGTACCATAAATATCGACATCCCTCATGTCTCACTGCAACATTGTAATTCAATCTCACAGTCAAACTCACATCAGAGCCAAAGTCGATATGTAACCATAACTGTATGTAACCATAACCGTACTCCTGCCCATGCAACTTACCGAAATGCTAACACTAACCCTCACACTGTACCCTACATCTGACACTTCATGGTCAACAGTGACATCATCCACAGCTCACCGTAAACCTGTAGATAATACTTACCCTCATCCTCACATCAGAGCCACATCCTTACTGTAAATGTAGAACAATCCTGCCCATACACATTACAAAAACTTAACCCTATCCCTAGCCCTTGCCATAGCACCGGACCCTTCACATCATTTTATTTTCAGGCTCATGTATTCCTTATAATGAGACAAAATCTTGCGTTCACCTTTGCATTAGAGCTGTACCTTAACACTAAACAAAACCCTATTAGCCCCATACACCTTCCTAATCACGGGTCCCTCACTCTAGAACTGACTTTTGGAACAGGCTACTACCATGAATATCGACATCCCTCATGTCCCACTGTAACACTGTTGGTCAATGTCAATGTCGAACTCACATCAGAGCCGAATCCCATATGTAACTGAACCCTATCCTGCACGTACAACTTACCAAACCTCTAACCCTAAACCTAGAAATGTACCCTGCATCTGAAACTTCGTGGTCAAATTTGTCATCATCTGCATCTCACCATAGACCTGACCATCATAATCACCCTCATACTCATATCAGAGCCAGATTCTTACAGTAAATGTAGCGCTATCCTTCCTGTGCACATTCCTGAACACTTAACCCTAACCCTAGCCCTGCCATTACCACCAGACACATCCCATCATTTTATTTTCAGACCCACCAAAAGCTTAACCTGAGCCACAATGTCGCACTCAACCTTATATCACAGCAGGATGGAAACTCTTACCAAAACACTATCAGCGCTGTAAACCTTCTAATACACCGAAATGTGAGCACAGCCGTGACACTTAGAACAGACCATGGATATCGACGTCACTCATCCCTCACTGTAACACTGTAATTCAATCTCACTGTCACAACCACATCAGAAGCGAATACTAAATGTAACCATAAACCTTTCCTACCCATACACCTTTATGAACCCCTAAATGTAACCCTAGACCTTCAGCCTGTATCTGAAACCTCATGATAAACTTCCACTTCAGCCACAGCTGATCGTAAACCTGTCTCTCAATACCGCCCTCTCCCTCATATCAGGGCCACATCGTCACTGTAACCATAGAAGTAGATGGCCCTTACCCCTTACCAAAAACTTAACCTTAACCCTAGCATTTTCCCATACTCCGGACATCTCACCTACAATTTAGTGTCAGCCCACCAATTCCTATACCTGACATAAAATCTCGAACTCACCCTCATATCACAGTTAGTCCCTATCTCTACCCAAAACCATATCGGCACCATAAACCTGCTCAAACACCAAACCCTAACCCTAGCCCTGACTCTTAGAACAGACCATACCATGGATATCTATGTCACCCATGTCTCACTGTAATACTGCTGTTCAATATCGCTGTCGCCCACACATTAGACCGAAATCCGACATGTAACCACAACCATATACTGGCCTTAGAAATGAACAAACACCTTACCCTAACCCTAGCTCTCACCCATGGACATTAAACCTCCTGGTCAACATTGAGATCACCCACAGCTCACCGTAAACCTGTTCCTCATAGGCGCACTCATCGTCACATCAGAGCCACATCCTTACTGTTAACATAGCGTTATCATGCCTTTACATATTAAGGAACACTTAACACTAACCTTGTCCCTTGCCACAGCACCAGACTCTTCACATCGTTTTATTTTCAGCACCACCAAATGCTTATACTGAGACAATTATCGTATTCACCCTCACATTAGAACCAGAGACTAACTCTAACCCAAACCCTGTTAGCCCCATACACCTTTCCAAACCACCGACCCTAAGCCTAGCCCTGACTTTTCAAAAATAGCAGTACCATGAATATTGACATCCCTCATGTCTCAGTGTAACACTGTAATTCAATCTCACTGCTGAACTCACATCAGAGCTGAAGTCAATATGTAGCCATAACCCTATCCTGGCCCATACAAGTTACCAATTCCCTAACACTAACCCTAGCACAGTACCCTGCATATGACACTTCATGGTCAACATTGGCGTCATCCACAGATCAACGTAAACTTGTTGATCATAGTCACCCTCATCCATACATCAGAGGCTGATCCTTACTGTACACATAGATCCTGCCGTGCACATTACCGAACACTTAACCCAAACCTAGCCCTAACACTGGCACCAGACCCATCACATCGTTTGATTTTAAGCACCACCAAATTTTTAACCTGAGCCACACTCTCGCACTCACCCTCACATCAAAGCAGGATGCAAACTTTAACCAAAACTCTATCAGCGCCATTAACCTTCTCAAACACTGAACTCTATAAATAGCCCTGACTCTTGGAACAGAGCCTACCATGGATATCAACATCACCTTTGTCTCACTGTAACAGTTTAATTCAATCTTACAGTCACCCTCACATCAGGACCGATATGTAAATGTAGTAACCCTTCCCAACCCGTACACCATTTCGAGACAATAAACCTAAACCTTGACTTTGACCCTGGACATGAAACCTCAGTATAAACTTCAACAAGAGCCACAGCTTATCATAAACCTGTCCCTCAATATCGCCTTCTCCCACACATCAATGCCACATTTTCACTGTTACTATATGGCTAGATGCCCTGTACTCATGTTTGAATACTTAACATGATCCTTAGTACTGTCCCATGCTCTGGGATCCTCACCCTCATTTTAGCATCAGTCCAACAAATCTCAACCTGAGGCTTAAACTCGCACTCACCCTCACATCACAGCCAGAACCTAACTCTACCCCAAAGTGTATCAGCCCCATAACGTACCCGATTACTGAACCCTAACCCTAGCACTGCCCTATCACTTTCCATGGACTCTTCCATGAGTATCAACGTCACCCATGTCAAACTGTAACACTTAAGTTGAATCTTGCTGTCTCCGTCACATCAGACCCGAATCAAAAATGTAACCATACAACGTAACAAACACCTAACGCTAACCCTAGCTCTTGCTTGTGGACTTGAACCCTCATGGTCAACATTGGCATAATCCACAGATCACCATAAAATTGTCGCTCAATGTCACACTCATCCTCACATCAGAGCCAGATCCTTATTGTTAACATAGCGCTGTCGTGCCAGTACATAATAACGAACACTTAACCCTAACCCTAGACCTTGCATCTGCACCAGAATCTTAACATCATTCATTTTATTATCAGTACTAACAAATCCTTATACTGAGACAAAGTCTCGCATTCACCCTCACATCAGATTCGGATCCCTAACCATAACAAAAACCCTATTAGCCCTGTAAGCCTTCTCAAACACCGTACACTAACCCTAGCCCTGATGTTTGGAGCACACGTGTACCATGAATATAAACATCCCTACTGACTCACTGAAACACTGTAATTCAATCTCAATGTCGAACTCACATCAGAGCCAAATCCCATATGTAACCATAACCCTATCCTGCCCATACAACTTGCTGAACCCCTAACCCTAACCCTAGCACTGTACCCTGTAGATGACACTCATTGGTCAACACTGACATCATTCACATCTCACCAGAAACCTGTTGATCATACCCTTCCTCATCCTCACATCAGAGCAGAGCCTTACTGTAAGTGTAGCTCTATCCTGCCTTTACACATTTCTGAACACTTAACCCAATCTCAAGCTCTGGCTCTAGAACCAGACCTGTCCAATCACTTTCTCTACAGAACCACTAATGGCTAAAACGGAACCACAATCTCGCAGTCACCCTCACGTCATGGCAGGATGAAGCTCTAACCGAAACACTATCAGCGCCGTAAACCTTTCCGAAGACTGAACTCTTACCACAGCCCTGACTCTTGGAACATACCCTAGCAGGGATATTGACGTAACCCATGTCCCAGAGTTATGCTGTATATCAATCTATCACCCTCACATCATACCCGAATACTAAATGTAACCATAAACCTTTCCTAGCCATAAATGTATTTGATCGCATAAACCTAACCCTAAAGCTGGCTCCTGGACCTGAAACCTAATGAAAAACTTTGTCATCAGACACAGCTTATCATAAGCCTATCTGTCAATATCGCCCTCTCTGACACAGCTGGTCCACATCCTCACTGTAACCATAGTACTAGATGGTCCAAACCCATTACCGGAACCTAAACCCTAACCCTAGCACTGTCCCAGGCTCTGGACTCCTCACCTTCATTTTAGTGTGAGCCCGCCAAATCCTAAACCTCAGGCAAAATCTCGCACTCACACTCACAAAACAGCCATACCCTAAAATCTAAGCAAAACCGTATCAGCCCAGTAAACCTGAAAAACACCTAACACTAACCGTAGCACTGACACTTAGAACAGACCCTACCATGGATATGGATGTCAACCAGGTTTCACTGTAACACTGAAGTTCAATATCACTGTTGCCCTCACCTCAGACCCGAATTTGAAAAGTAAGCATAACCATATACTGGCCGTACAACTTAACGAGCACCAAACCCTAAACCCAGCTCTCGCCTGTCGTCTTGAACCCTCACGGTCAACATTGACATTACCCACAGCTGGCCATAAACCTGTCACACAATGTCGCACTCATCCTCACATCAGGGACAGATCCTTAGTGTAAACATAGTGATATCCTCCCTGTACATATTAACCAGCACTTAACTCTAACCCTAACTCTTGCTGCAGCACCAGACCCAAAATAACATTTTATTTTCAGCCCCACCAAATCCTTATACTGAGACAAAATCTCGCATTCACCCTCAAATCAGAGCCAGACCCTAACTCTATCCAAAACACTATTAGACCCATACACCTTCCCAAACACCAAACCCTAACCATAGCCCTGACTTTTGGAAAAGGCCAGTACCATGAATATCGACTTTCTCATGTCTTACTGTAACACTGTGATTCAATCTCACAGTCAAACTCACATCACAGCCAAATTCCATATGTCACCGTAACCCTATCCTGCCTGTACAACATACCGAACCCCTATCCGAACCCTAGCACTGTACCCTGCATCTCACACTTCACATTCAACATTGACATCATCCACATCACACTGGACACCTGTCGATCAGACTCAGCCTCATCCTCACATCAGAGCCAGATCCTTACTGTCAACGTAGTGCTATCCTGCCCGTACACATTAACAAACACTTACCCTAACGTAAACTCTGGCACTAGCACCAGACCTGTCACATCACTTGATTTTCAGCCCCACCAAATAATATACCTGAGCGACAATCTCGCACTCACGCTCACATCACAGCAGGATGAAACTCTAAATGAAAACCTACCAGTGCCATAAACCTTCTCAAACACCGAACTCTAACCAAAACCTTGACTCGTGTAATAGATCCAACCATTGATATTGACGTCACCCTCGTGTCACTGTAACACTGTAATTCAATCTCACTGTCAACCTGACATCAGAATCGAGTTCTTAATGTAAGCATAACCCTTTCCTAGCTCTACAACTTTGCAAACTACTAGACCTTAACCTAGACATTTTCCCTGGACATGAAACCTCAAGGTAAACTTCGACATCAGCCACACCTTATCATAAACCTGTCATTCAATATCGCCTTCTCCTTCACATCAGGGCCACATCGTCTCTGTAATCTTAGTACTAGTCAGCCTGCACCCATTACCGAATGCTTAATCCTACCTTTGACACTGTACCATGCTCTGGACTTCTCACCATCATTTCCTTGTCAGCCCACAAAATTATAAACCTCAGGCATAATCTCTCAATCACCCCAACAAAAGAGCAAGACCATAATTCTATCCAAGGCAGTATCAGCCCCATAAACATACAAACTGACGGAACCCTAAAGCCAGCACTGACACTTAGAATAGACCATACAGTACACCCCATTCCTCTCCATTATAAAATATTTTACTCCATTCCCCAATATTCCAGCACATTCCTTTGCTTTACATTTCGGCAAATGAGGCACCATTCGCATCCAAACCACTCTGCAGGGCCTTTATTATGTCACACTACAGCTGATTCCACTCCATTCTGCAACATTGCACTCCATTCCACAACATTCCAAAACATTCTATTGCGTTCCATTCTCCCAAAGTATGCTCCATTTTCTTCCAAACAACTCAAGAACTTCGCATTGTGTCACTTCACATCCCTTTCCTCTCCATTCCACAAGATTTTACTCCATTCCCCAACATTACAACAAGTTCTACCGAGTTCTGCTGTGGAAAACTGGGCACCATTCTTATCGAGAAATCCGTGTAACTCTCTGTTGCGTCACATTCTACCACGATCCACTCAATACCCCAGCATGGCACTCCACTGTGCAACATTCCGCCACATTCCATTGCTTTCCATTATGTACAAGAAGGCCCAATATCTTCCAAACCATTCAGGAATAGCATATTGCGTCAGTTAACATGAATATCCACACAATTCCTCAAGGTTCAACTGCATTCCAAACATTCCACTGCGTTCCATTTCACCCCGTTGTTACGAAGAGGGCAACGTTCTTTAAAAAACTCTCTGGAAGCCTCTATTGCATCACATTGCACCCCACTACACTCCATTTCACAACTTTCCCCTAATTTCTGTAACATTCCAACATGATCTACTACGTTCGGTTCCATCAAGCAAGACTGCATTCGCTTCCAATTCACTCCAGAACCCTTGATTGCGTCCACAATATTGTACTCCATCCCAAAACAGTGCACCGTGTTCTATCGCATTCCGTTCTGCAAAAGAAGGCTCCACTCTTTTCTCCAAGAATCAGAAACCGTCTATTAAGTCACATTAGAACCCATACCACTCCATTCCACAACACTCCACTTCATTTCACAACATTCCACAATGTTCTTTTGCGTTCTACTCGTACAGAGACGGATGGATTCACTTGCAACCCATTAAAGACTGTCTATTGCATCACATCGAAAGCCATTCCAGTTCATTCTCCAAGATTCTACTTCATTCCACAACATTCCACCACGTCCATTGCATTCCATTCTGTGAAAAAAAGCTCCATTCCTTTCCAAATCCACGAGGAACACTCTACTGCGTCAATTTACACACGATTCCAGCCCATTTCAAAACATTGTACTCCATTCCTGAACATCTCACCATGTTCTGTCGCATTCCATTCAATCAAAGAGAGCTCCATTTGGGTCAAGACCACACAGGAACTCTATATTGTGTCAGATTACATACGCTTCTACACAAAATCTACAAAATTTTACCTAACTCCACAAAATTCTAAAACGTTCCATACCGTTCCATTCTGTCAAAGAAGGATCCATTAATTTACAAAACAGTCACTAACTCTCTAGTGCGTCACAGTCTACCACATTCCACTCCATTCCACAGCATTTTACGTCATTCCCCAATATTCCAGCACAATCCTTTGGTTTACATTCTCGCAAAGGAGGCACCATCCGTTTCCAAACTGCACTAGAGAACTTTGTTATGTCACATTACAGCCAATCCCCCTCCATTCCACAGCATTGCCCTCCATTCCAAGACATTCTACCACGTTCTATTGTGTTCCATTCTGCCAAAGAATGCTCCAAGTGCTTCCAAGCAGTTCAGGAACTTCGTGTTGTGTCACTTCACATGTCAATTCTCTCCATTCCACAAGATTCTACACCATTCCACAACATTCCAACAAGTTCTACTGAGTTTCATTGTGACAAAGTGGGCACCATTCTATTCCAAACAACCCAGGAACTCTCTGTTGCATCACATTACACCACGTTCCACTCAATACCACAGTATGTCACTCCATTGTGCAACATTTTGCTACATTCCATTGCATTCCATAATGTTAAGGAAGGCCTCATAGCTTTCAAACCATTCAAAAACAGCCTATTGCGTCAGTTCACATGCCTATTCACACGATTCCTCAAGCATCTACTGCATTCCATACATTCCACTGTGTTCCATTGCACTCCATTGTAACAAAGAGTTCACCGTTCTCTTAAAAACTCTCAGGAACCCTCTATTGCATCACATTACACCCCATTACACTCCATTTCACAGCCTTCCACTCTATTCTGCAACATTCCCACACGTTCTATTATGTTCGATTCCATCAGCCAAGGCTGCATTCGCTTCCAATTCACTCCAGAACCCTTTATTGCATCACATTACAACCAATTCACCTCTATTCTACAACATTGCACTCAATCCCACACCACTCTACCGTGTTCTATCGCGTTCCATTCTGCAAAAGAAGGCTCCACTCTTTTCCCAAAGAATCAGAAACCGTCTATTAAGTCACATTACACCCCACTACACTCCATTCCACAACTCTCCACTTCATTTCGCAACATTCCACAATGTTATTTAGGGTTCCTTTCCAACAAAGAAGGCTCGATTCACTTCCAACCGATTAAGGACTGTCTATTGCATCACATCAAATGCCATTCCAGTCCATTCTCCAAGATTCTACTCCATCCCACAACATTCCACCACGTGCCATTGCATTCCATTCTGTGGAAAAAAAGCTCCATTCCTTTCCAAACCGATCAGGAACACTCTTCTGCGTTACGTTACACATGATTCCAGAACATTTCACAACATTGTACTCCATTCCTGAACATCTCACCATGTTCTGTGGCGTTCCTTTCAATGAAAGAGAGTTCCATTTGCGTGGAGACCACTCAGGAACTCTATACAGTGTCACATTTCTTGGGATTCTACACCAAATCTACAAAATTGCAGTTAACTCCACAAAATTTCACCACGTTCTGTAGCGTTCCATTCTGGCAAAGAAGGAACCATTCATATCCAAAACAATCTCTAAGTCTCTACTGCATCACAGTGCACCCCATTCCACTCCATTCCACAACATTTTACTCCATTCCCCAATATTCCAGCACATTGCTTTGCTTTACATTGTCTCAAAGGAGGCACCATTCGCTTCCAAAACGCAGTGGAGACATTTAATGTGTCACATTACAATCGATTCCACCCCAATCCACAACATTTCCCTCCAATCCACGACATTCCACCACGTTCTATCGCGTTCCATTCTGCAAAAGAAGGCTCCACTCTTTTCCCAAGGAATCAGCAAGCGTCCATTAGTTCACATTACACCCCATTACAGTCCATTCCTCAACTCTCCACTTCATTCTCTACAATCCACAATGTTCTTGTGGGTTCCATTCCTACAAAGATGGCTCTATTCCCTTCCACCAAATTAAGGACTGTCTATTGAATCACATCAAATGCCATTCCCGTCCATTGCCAAGATTCTACTACATTCCACAAAATTCCACCACGATCCATTGCGTTCCATTCTGTTTTAAAAAGCTCCATTCTTTTCCAAACTGATGAGGAACAGTCGACGGTGTCACTTTACATACGATTCCAGTCCATGTCACAAGATTGTACTCAATTCCAGAAGAACTCACTGTGTTCTGTGGCATTCCATTCAGTCAAAGAGAGCTCCACTTGTGTCGAGACCACTCAGGAACTCTCTCCTGTGTCACATTACATACGCTTCTAGACTAAATCTACGAAATTGCACTTAACTCCACAAAATTCCACAATGGTCTATAGCATTCCATTCTGTCAAAGAGGGATGAATTCATTTCCAAAGCAATCTTGAACTCTCTTCTCCGTCACAGTGTACCCCATTCCACTCCATTCCACAACATTTTACTCCATTCCCCTTTTTTCCAGCATATTCCTTTGCTTCACATTCTCGCAGGGAGGCACCGTTCTCATCCAACCTGCACTGGAGACCTTTATTATGTCATATTACAGCAGATTCCACTCCAATCCACAACATTGCCCTCCATTTCACAACATTCCACCACGTTGTATCGCGTTCCATTCTGCAAAAGAATGCTCCACTCTTTTCCAAAAGAATCAGAAACCGTCTATTAAGTCACATTACACCCCATTGCCCTCTATTCCTCAACTCTCCACTTCATTTTGCAACATTACACAATGTCCTTCTGCATTCCATTCCTACAAAGAAGGCTCGATTCACTTCCAAACCATTAAGGACTGCCTATTGCATCACATCAAATGCCACTCCAGTCCATTCTCCAAGATTCTACTCCAATCCACAACATTCCACCTTATTTAATTGCATTCTATTCCGTGAAAAAAAGCTCTATTCCTTTCCATACCGATGAGGAGCACTCTACTATGTCAATTTTCACATGATTTCATTCCATTTCACAATATTGTACTCCATTCCTGAACATCTTACCATGTTCTGTGGCGTTCCTTTCAATCAAAGAGAGCTCCATTTGCGTCGAGACCATTCAGGATCTCTATACAGTGTCACGTTACATACGCTTCTACACCAAATCTACAAAATTGCACTTAACTCCACAAAATTCCACAACGTTCTAAAGTGTTCCATTCTATTAAAGAAGGATACATTCATCTCCACACAATCTCTAATTCTCTACTGCCTCACAGTGTACCCCATTCCACTTCATTCCACAACATTTTACTCCTTTCCCCTACATTCCGTAACATTCCTTTGCCTTGCGTTCTCTCAAAACAGGCACCATTCGCTTTAAAAACCGCACTGGAGACATTTATTATGCTACATTACAGCCGATTCCATTCGAATCCACAACATTGCCCTCCATTCTACCACATTCTACAACATTGTGTCGCGTTTCATTCGGTAAAAGAAGGCTCCACTCTTTTCCCAAAGAATCAGAAACCGTCTATTAAGTCACATTACACACCATTACAATCCATTCCTCAACTCTCCACTTCATTTCGCTGCAATGCACAATGGTCTTTTGCGATCCATTCCTACAAAGAATGCTCTTTTCACTTCCAACCCATTAAGGACTGTCCATTGCATCACATCAAATGCCATTCCAGTCCATTGCCCAAGTTTCAACTCGATTCCACAACATTCCACCACGTTCCATTGCATTTCTTTCTGTGAAGAAAACCTCCATTCCTTTCTAATCCAATGAGGAACACTCTACTGCGTCACTTTACACACGATTCCAGTCCATGTCACAACATTGTAATCCATTCCTGAACATCTCACCGTGTTCTGTGGCGTTCCATTAAATCAAGGACAGCTCCATTTGCGGCGAGACCGCACAGGAACTCTAAACTGTGTCACATTACATGCGATCCAACACTTAATCAACAAAATTGCACTTAACTCCTCAAATTTCCACCACGTTCTATACCGTTCCATTCTGTCAAAGAAGGATTCATTCAACTCCAAAGCAATCTCTAACTCTCTTCTCCGTCACAGTGTACTCCACTCCACTCCATTTCACGACATTTTACAAAATTCCCCTATATTCCAGCATATTCCTTTGCTTCACATTCTCGCAGGGAGGCACCGTTCTCATCTAACCTGCACTGGAGATCTTTATTATGTCACATTAGAGCAGATTCCACTCGAATCCACAACATTGCCCTCCATTCCACAACATTCCACCACGTTGTATCGCGTACCGTTCTGCAAAAGAATGCTCCACTCTTTTCCAAAAGAAACCATCTACTAAGTAACATTACACCCCACTACACTCCATTCCTCAACGCTCCACTTCATTTTGCAACATTCCACAATGTCCTGCTGTATTCCATTCCTACAAAGAAGGCTCGATTCACTTCCAACCCATTAAGGACTCTCTATTGCATCACATCAAATGCCATTCCAGTCCATTCTCCAAGATTCTACTCCATTCCACAACGTTCCATTGCATTCCATTGTGTGAAAAAAAATCTCCATTCCTTTCCAAACCAATGAGGATCACTCTACTGCATCACTTTACACATGATTCCAGTCCATTTCACAACACTGTACTCCATTCCTGAACATCTCATCATGTTCTGTGGCGTTCCATTCAAAGAGAGCTCCATTTGCATCAAGAACACTCTGCAACTCCATACTGTGTCACATTACATACGCTTCTACACTGAATCTACAAAGTTACACTTAACTCCACATAATTGCACCACGTTCTATAGTGTTCTATTCTGTCAAAGAAAGATCCATTCATGTCCAAAACAATCTCTAACTCTCTACTGCGTCACAGTGTACCCCATTCCACTCCATTCCACAATATTTTACTCCATTCCCCAATATTCCAGCACATTCCTTTGCTTTACATTCTCGCAAAGCAGGCACCATTCTCTTCCAAACCGCACTGGAGACATTTATTATGTCACATTAAAGACGATTGCACTCCAATCCACAACATCGCCCTCCATTACACGACATTCCACCAAGATCTATCGCTTTCCATTCTGCAAAACAAGGCTCTACTCTTTTCCCAAATTTTCAGAAACCGTCTATTAAGTCACATGACACCCCATTACACTCCATTACACAACACTCCACTTCATTTTGCAACATATAAAAACGTTCTTTTGCATTCCATTTCTTCAAAAAAGCCTCGATTCACTTCCATCCCATAAAGGACTGTCTATTGCATCACATCAAATGCCATTGCAGTCCATTCTCTAAGGTTCTACTCCATTCCACAACATTCCACCACGTTCCACTTCCTTCCATTCTGTGAAAAAATCCTACATTCCTTTCCAAAAGGATGAGGAACACTCTACTGTGTCACTTCACAGATGATTCCAGTCCATTTCACAACATTGTACTCCATTCCAGAACATCTCACCGTGTGTCCTGTGGCGTTCCATTCAATCAAAGAGATCTCTATTTGCGTCGAGACCACTCAGGAACTCTATTCTGCGTCACATTACGTACGCTACTACACCAAATCTACAAAATTGCACTTAACTCCAAAAAATTCCACCACGTACTATAGCGTTCCATTCTGTCAAAGAAGGATCCATTCATCTCCAAAACAATCTCTAACTCTCTACTGCGTCACATTGTACCCCATTCTAGTCCATTCCACAACATTTTACTCCAATCCCCAATATTCCAGCACATTCCTTTGCTTTACATTCTTTCACGGAGGCACCATTCTCATCCAAAGCGCACTGGAGACATTTATTATGTCACATTACAGCCGATTGCACTCCGATCCACAACATTGCCCTCCATTCCGTGTCATTCCATCACGTTCTATCGCATTCAATTCTGCAAAAGAAGGCTCCACTCTTTTCCCAAGAAATTAGAAACCGTCTATTAAGTCACATTACACCACATTACACTCCATTCCTCAACTCTCCAGTTCATTTCGCTCCAATCCACAATGTTCTTTTGCGTTCCATTCCTACAAAGAAGGTTCAATTCACTTCCAACCCATTAAGGACTGTCTACTACATCACATCAAGTGCCATTCCAGTCAATTCTCCAAGATTCTACTCCATTCCACAACATTCCACCATGTTCCATTGCATTCCACTGTGTGAAAAAAAGGTCCATTCCTTTGCAAACCGATGAGGAACAATCAACTGCCTCACTTTTCACATGATTCCAGTCCATTTCACAACATTGTGCTCCATTCCTGAATATCTCACCGGGTTCTGTGACATTCAATTCAGTCAGAGAGAGCTCCGTTTGCGTCGAGACCACTCATGAACTCTGTACTGTGTCACGTTACATACCCCTCTACACCAATCTGCAAAGTTGCACTTAACTCTACAAAGTTCCACCACGTTCTATAGCGTTCCATTCTGTCAAAGAAGGATCCATTTATCTCCAAAAGAATCTCTAACTCTCTACTGCGTCACAGTGAACCCCATTCCACTCCATTCCACTGCATTTTACTCCATTCCTCAACATTCCAGCACATTCCCCTGTTTGCATTCTCACAAGGAGGCACCGTTCTCATCAAAAACACACTGGAGACATTTATTATGTCACATTACAGCCGATGCCACTCCAATCCACAACATTGCCCTCCATTTCACGACATTCCAAACGTTCTATCGCGTTCCATTCTGCAAAAGAAGGCTACAGTCTTTTCCCAAATAAACATAAACCGTCTACTAAGTCACATTACAACCCATTGCACTCCATTCCTCAACTCTTCACTTCATTTCACAACATTCTAAAGTGTTCTTTTGTGTTCCGTTCCTACAAAGAAGTCACGATTCACTTCCAACCAATTAAGGACTGTCCATTGCATCACATCAAATGCCATTCCATTCCATTGTCCAGGATTCTACTACATTCCACAACATTCCACCACGTTCCATTGCATTCCATTCTGTGAAAAAAAGCTCCGTTCCTTTCCACACCAATGGGGAACACTCTACTGCCTCACTTTCCACATGATTCCACTCAATTTCGCAATATGGTACTCCATTCCTGAACATGTCACCGTGCTCTGTGGCATTCCATTCAATCAAACAGAGCTCCAGTTGCGAGGAAACCACTCAGGAACTCTATACAGTGTCACATTACATGCGATTCTACACAAAATATACAAGCTTGCACTTAACTCCACAAAATTCCAGCACGTTCTATAGCATTCCATTCTGTCAAAGAAGGATCCATACACCTCCAAAACAATCTCTAACATTGTACTGCATCACAGTGTACCAATTCCACTCCATTCCACAACATATTACTCCACTCCCCAATATTCCAGCACATTCCTTTGCTTCACTTTGTCGCCAAGGAGGCACCATTCGCTTCCAAACTGCACTGGACACATTTATTGTGTCACATTATTGCCGATTCCACTCCAATCCACAACATTGCCCTCGATTCCGCGACATTCCACCACGTTCAATCACGTTCCATTCTGCAAAAGAAGGCTCCGCTCTTTTCCCAAAAAATCATAAACCGTCCGTTAAGTCTCATTACAGCCCATTACACTCCATATCTCAACTCTCCATTTCACGTCGCTACAATCCACAATGTTCTTTTCCATTCAATTCCTGCAAAGAAGGCTCGATTAAATTGCAACCCATTAAACACTGTCTATTGCATCACATCAAAGGCTATTCCAGTCCATTGTCCACGTTTCAACTTGATTCCACAACATTCCACCACGTTCCATTGCATTCCATTCTCTGAAAAAACCTCCATTCCTTTCCAATCCGATGAGGAACACGACTGCGTCAGTTTACACACGATTCCAGTAAATGTCACAACATTGTACACCATTCTTGAATATCTCACCGTGTTCTGTGGCGTCCATTAAATCAAAGACAGCTCCATTTGCGCCTAGACCGCTCAGGAACTCTAACCTGTGTCACATTACGTGCGATTCAACACTTAATCAACAACATTGCACTTACCTCCTCAAATTTCCACCACGTTCTACACCGTTCCATTCTGTCAAAGATGGATCCATTCAACTCCAAAACAATCTCTAACTCTCTACTGCGTCACAGTGTATCCCATTACACAACATTTTACTCCATTCCCCAATATTCCAGCACATTCCTTTGCATTACATTCTTGCAACAGAGGCACCAATTGCTTCCAAACCGCACTGGAGACATTATAATATCACATTACAGGCGATTCCACTCCAATCCACAACATTGCCCTCCATTAGGCGACATTCCAACACGTTCTATCGTGTTCCATTCTGCAAAAGAAGGCTCCACTCTTTTCCCAAAGAATCAGAAACCGTATTATAAGTCACATTACACGCCATTATACTCCATTCCTAACTCTTAACTTCATTTCGCTACAATTCACAATGTTCTTTTGATTTCCATTCCTGAAAAGAAGGCTCGATACACTTCCAACCCATTAAGGACTGTCTATTGCATCATATCAAATTCCATTCCAGTCCATTCTCCAAATTCTACTCCATTCCACAACATTCCACCACGTTCCATTGCTTTCCTTTCTGTGATAAAATGCTCCATTCTTTTCCAAACCGATGAGAACATTCTACTGCATAACGTTACACATGATTCCAGTCCATTTCACAATATTGTACTCTATTCCTGAACATCTCGCCGCGTTCTGTGGCGTTCCATTGAATCAAAGAGAGATCCACTTGCGTCGAGACCACTAAGGAACTCTACACTGTGTCACATTACATGGACTTCTACAACAAATTTACATGCGCTTCTACACCAAAACTACAAAACTGCACTTAACTCCACAAAATTCCACCACGTAGAATAGCGTTCTATTCTGTCAAAGAAGGATCCATTTATCTCCAGAACAATCTCTAACTCTCTACTGCGTCACAGTGTACCCCATTCCACTCCACTCCACAACATTTTATTCCATTCCCCAATATTCCAGCACATTCCTTTGCTTTCCGTTCTCACAAGGTGGCATAATTCTCTTCCAAACCGCACTGGGGATTTTTATAATGTCACATTACAGCCGATTCCACACAAATTCACAACATTGCCCTCCATTCCACGATATTCCACCACGTTCTTTTGCGTGTCATTCTGAAAAAGAAGGCTCCACATTTTTCCAAAGATTCAGAAACCGTCTATTAAGTCACGTTACACCCCATTACACTCCATTCCTGAACTCTCCACTTCATTTCGGTACAATCCACAATGTTCTCTTGCGTTCCATTCCTACAAAGAAGGCTCGATTCACTTCCAACCCTTTAAGGGATGTCTATTGCATCACATCAAATGCCATTCCAGTCCATTCTCCAAGATTCTACTCCATTCCACAACATTCCACCACGTTCCATAGCATTCCATTCTGTGAAAAAAAGCTCCATTCCTTTCCAAACCGATGACTAACACTCTGCTGCTTCCGTTTACATTTGATTCCAGTCCATTTCACCAACACTGTACTACATTCCTGATCATGTCACCGTGTTCTGTGGCGTTCCGTTCAATCAAAGAGCCCCCCATTTGCGTCGAGACCACTCCGGAACTCTATACTGTGTCACATTACATGTGCTTCACCACCAAATCCACAAAATTGCACTTAACTCCACGAAATTACACCACGTTCTAGAGCGTTCCATTCTGTCAAAGGAGTATCCATTCATCTCCAAAAAAAACTCTAACTCTCTACTGTGTCACAGATTGCCCCATTCCACTCCATTCCACAACGTTTTCCTCCATTCCCCAATATTCCAGCACATTCCGTTGCTTTACATTCTCGCATGGAGGCACCATTTTCATCCAAACCGCACTGGAGACATTTATTATGTCACACTACAGCCGATTCCACTCAAATTCACAACATTGCCCTCCATTCCACGACATTCCATCACGTTCTATCGCGTTGCATTCTGCAATAGAAGGCTCCACTCTTTTACCAAAGAATCAGAAGCCGTCTGTTAAGTCACATTACACCCCATTATACTCCATTCCTGAACTCTCCAGTTCATTTCGCTCCAATCCACAATATTCTCTTGCATTCCATTCCTACAAAGAAGGCTCGATTCACTGCCAACCCATTAAGGGCTGTCTATTGTATCACATCAAATGCCATTCCAGTCCATTCTCCAAGATTCTTCTCCATTCAACATCATTCCACCACTTTCCATTGCATTCCATTCTGTGATAAAAAATCTCCATTCCTTTCCAAACCGATGAGGAACACTCTGCTGCTTCCCTTTACACACGATTCCAGTCCATTTCACAACACTGTACTCTATTCCTGAACATCTCACCGTGTTCTGTAGCGTTCCATTCAATCAGAGAGCTCCATTTGCGTCGAGACCACTCAGCCACTCTATAGTGTGTCACATTACATACGCTTCTACACCATTTCTACAAAATTGCACTTAACTCCACAAAATTCCACCATGTTCTACAGCGTTCCTTTCTGTCAAAGAAGGATCCATTCATCTTCAAAACAATCTCTAACTCTCTACTGCGTCACAGTGTATCCCATTCTACTCCATCCCACAACATTTTACTTCATTCCCCAATATTTCAGCACAATACTTTGCTTTGCATTCTCGCAAAGTAGGCACCATTCGCTTCCAAACTGCGCAGGAAACCTTCATCATGTCACATTACAGCCGATTCCGCTCCATGCCACAGCATTGCCCTCCATTCCACTACATTCTCCCACGTTCTGTTGCGTTCCATTCTTCCAAAGAATGCACAGTTTGTTTCCAAACAATTGAGGAACTTCGTATTGTGTCACTTCACATGCCATTCCTCTCCATTCCACAAGATTATACTCCATTCCCCAACATTCCAGCAAGTTCTACTATGCTCCATTGTGACAAAGTGTGCACCATTCTTATCCAAACAACCCAGGAACTCTCTGTTGCGTCACATTCCACCACTATCCACTCAATACCACATCATGGCACTTCATTGTGCAACATTCCGCCACAATCTGTTGCATTCCTTTATGTAAAAAAAGAGGCCCCATTGCTTCCAAACCACTCAAAAACAGCCTATTGCATCAGTTCACATGCCTATCCACACGATTCCTTAAGGTTCTACTGCATTCCATACATTGCACTGTGTTCCATTGCACTATATTGTAACCAAGAGGACACCGTTCTCCAAAAAAACTCTCAGGAACGCTCTATTGCATCACATTACACCCTATTACACTCCATTTCACAAACGTCCACTCTATTCCACAACATTCCACCACGTTCTATTACGTTCGGTTCCATCAAGCAAGGCTGCATTCATTTCCAATTCACTCCAGGACCCTTTATTGCGTCACATTACAGCCTATTCCCCTCCATTCCACAACATTGCACTCCATCACACGACACTCCACCGTGTTCTACCGCGTTCCATTCTGCAAAAGAAGGCTCCACTCTTTTCCAAAAGTATCTGAAACCGTCCAATGAGTCACATTACACCCCGCTACACTCCATTCCACAACTCTCAACTTCATATCGCAACATTCCACAATGTTCTTTTGCGTTCCATTCCTACAAAGAAGGCTCTATACACTTCCAAACTATTAAGGACTGTCTACTGCATCACATCAAATGCCATTCCAGTCCATATTCCAAGATTCTACTCCTTTCCACATCATTCCACCACGTTCCATTGCATTCCATTCTGTGAGAATAAGCTCCATTCCTTTCCAAGCTGATGAGGAACACTCTACTGCATCACTTTACACACGATTCCAGTCCAATTCTCAACATTGTACACCATTCCTGAACATCTCACCATGTTCTGTAGCATTCCGTTCAATCAAAGAGAGCTCCATTTGCGTCGAGAAGACTCAGGAACTCTATATTGTGTTACATTACATATGCTTCTTCACCAAATCTACAAAATTGCACTTAACTCCACAAAATTCCACCATGGTCTATAGCGTTCCATTCTGTCAAAGAAGGATTCATTCATTTCCAAAACAACCTCTAACTGTCTACTGCGTCACAGTATACCCCATTCCACTCCATTCCACAACATGTTACTCCATTCCCCAATATTCCAGCACAATCCTTTGCTTTACATTCTCTCAAAGGAGGCACCATTCGCTTCGAAACCGCACTGGAGTCCTTCGTTATGTCATATTACAGGCGATTTCACTCAATCCTCAACATTGCCCTCCATTCCACGACATCCCCCACGTTCTATTGCGTTCCATTCTGCCAAAGAATGCTCCATTTGCTTCCAAACAGTTCACGAACGTCGTATTGTGTCACTTCACATGCCATTCCTCTCCATTCCAAAAGATTCTACTCCATTACCCAACATTCCAGCATGTTCTACTGAGTTGCATGATGACAAAGTGGGCACCAGTCTTCTCCAAACAACCCAGGAACTCGCTGTTGTGTCACATTCCACCACGTTCCAGTCAAAACCACCGCATGGTTGCCATTGGGCAACATTCCGCCACATTCCATTGCTTTCCTTTATGTAAAAGAAGGCCCCATAGCTTCCAAACCATTCAAAAAGAGCCTATTGCACCAGTTCACATGGCTATCCACATGATTTCTCAAGGTTCTACTGTATTCCAAACATTCCACTGCGTTCCATTGCACTCCATTGTTACAAACAGTGCACCGTTCTCTAAAAAACTCTCAGGAACCCTCTATTGCATCACATTACACCCTATTACACTCCATTTCACAAACTTCCACTCTATTCCACAACATTCCACCATCTTCTATTACGTTCGGTTCCATCAAGCAAGGCTGCATTCGCTTCCAATTCACTCCAGAATCCTTTATTGCCTCACATTGCAACCGATTCCCCTCCATTCCACAACATTGCACTACATCCCACAATACACCACCATATTCTATCCCGTTCCATGCTGCAAAAGAAAGCTCCAGTCTTTTCCCAAAGAATCAGAAAACGTCTAATGAGTCACATTACACCCCACTACACACCATTCCACAACTCTCCACTTCATTTCGCAACATTCCACATTGTTCTTTTGCATTCCATTCCTACAAAGAAGGCTCGATTCACTTCAAACCCATTAAGGACTGTCCATTGCATCACATCAAATACCATTCCAGTCCATTCTCCAAGTTGTACTCCATTCCACAACATTCCACCACATTCCATTGCATTCCATTCTGTGAAAAAAAGCTCCATTCCTTTCCAAACCGATGAGGAACACTTTACTGCATCACTTTACACACGATTCCAGTGCATTTCACATTGCTCTCCATTCCTGAACATCTCACCATTTGCTTCCATACCACTCTGGGACCTTTATTACGTCACATTTCAGCCGATTCCACTCTATTCCTCCTCATTGCCCTCCATTCTGCGACATTCCACCACATTCTCTTACGATTCGTAGTGTCAAAGAAGGCTCGATTCGTTTCCAAAACAATCAGGAAGACTCTACTAAGTCACATTACAGACGATTCCAGTACATTTCACAACATTGCACTTCATTCCGGGATATCTCACCATGTTCTGTGGCATTCCATTCCATCAAAGAGCTCCATTTTCTTCTAGACAACTAACTAAGTCTATATTGTGCCTCACATCATGCGGTTCTACACCAATCTACAAAATTGCACATAACTCCAGAAAATTTCACCATGTTCTATAGCGTTCCATTCTGTCAGGAAGGATCCATTCATTTCCGAAACAATCTGTAACCCTCTATTGCATCACATTGCACCCCATTCCACTCCATTCCACAATATTTTACTCCATTCCCCAATATTCCAGCACATTCATTTGCTTTACATTCTCTCAAAGCGGGCACCATTCGATTCCAAGCCAGTCTGGAGACCTTTATTATGTCACATTACAGTGGCTTTCACTCCATTCCACAACATTGCCCTCCATTCCACAACATTTCATCACGTTCTATTGCATTCTATTCTGTCAAATAAGCCTCAATTCGTTACCAAAACAATCAGGAACACTCTACTGAGTCACATTACAGACGATTCCCGTCTATTTAAGAACATTGCATTTTCTGAACATCTCAATATGTTCTGTGGCATTACATTCCATTAAAGAGCGCTCCATTTTCTGACAGACCACGGAGGAACTCAATATTGTGTCACAATGCACACGATTCTACACCAATCTGCAAAATTGCACTTATCTGCACAAAATTACACCACGTTCTGTTGCGTTCCATTCTGTCAAAGTATATTCCGTTTGCTTCCAAAGAATTCACGAACTTCGTAATGTGTCACTTCACATGCCATTCCTCTCCATTCCACAAGATTCTACTCCATTCCCCAACACTCCAACAAGTTCTACTGAGTTCCATTGTGACACAGTAGGCACCATTCTAATCCAAACAACCCAGAAACTCTCTGTTGCATCACATTCCACCACGTTCCACTCAATAACACAGCATGGCACTCCATTGTGCAACATTCCGCCACATTCCATTGCATTCCATTATGTAAAAGAAAGCCCGATAGCTTCCAAACCATTCAGGAACAGCCATTTGCGTCAATTCACATGCCATTCCAAACAATTCCTCAGGATTCTACACCATACCAAGCATTCCACTGCATTCCATTGTTACAAAGAGGGCACAGTTCTCTAAAAAACTCTCAAGAATCCGCTTTTGCATCACACTACACCCCATTACACTCCATTTCACAAGCTTCCACTCTATTCCACAACATTCCACCATGTTCTATTACGTTCGATCCCACCAAGCAATGCAGCATTCGCTTCTAAATCACTCCGGAACCGTTTATTGCACCACATTAAAACAGATTCAACTCCATTCCACAACATTGCACTCCATCCCACAACACTCCACCGTTTTCTACCGCGTCCATTCTTCAAAAGAAGCCTCCACTCTTTTCCCAAATATTCAGAAACCATTCTATTGCGTCATATTTCACCACATTACACTTCATTCAACCACTCTCCACTTCATTTTGCAGCATTTAACAATGTCCTTTTGCCTACCACTCATCCAAAAAAGGCTCCATTCACTTCCAACCCATTTAGGACGGTCTATTGCATCACATCAAATGCTACTGCAGTCCATTCTGCAAGATTCTACTTCATTCCAGAAAATTCCACGATGTTCCATTGCATTCCATTCTGACAAAATAGGCTCCTTTCCTTGCCATACCAATGAGGGGCACTCTACTGCGTCACTTTACACACGATTCCAGTCCATTTCACAACATTGTACTCCATTCCTGAACATCTATCCATGTTCTGTGGTGGTCCGTTACATCAAAGAGAGCTCCATTATTTCCAGACCACTCAAGAACTGTATTTTGTGAAACAGTACAAGCGATTCTACAAATATATACGAATTTGAACTTACCTCCACAAAGGTTCACCAAGCTCTGTACCATTCCCATTTGTCAAAGAAGGATCCATTCACTTCCAAAACAATTTGTACAACTCTATTGGATCACATTACTCTCCATTCCACTCCATTCCACAACATTTCACCCCATTCCTAAATATTCCAGCACATTCATTTGCTATACCTTCGATCAAAGTAGACACCATTACGTTCTTTAGCACTCTGAAGACCTTTATAATGTCACATCACTTGCTAGCCGATTCCAATCCATCCCACATTTCTCTCCATTCCAAAGCATTCCACCATGTTCTATTCCGATCCATTCTGCAAAAAATGCTCCATTTGCTTCCAAACAATTCACGAACTGCCTATTTTGTCAATTCACATGACATTCCCCTCCATTCCACAAGGATCGACTCCATTCCCCAATATTCCAACAAGTTCTACTGAGTTCCATTCTGATAAAGTAGACACCATTCTTATCCATACAACCCAGGAAGTCTCTGCTGCGTCATATTACCACACATTCCACTCAATACCACAGAATTGCACTCCATTGTGCAACATTCCACCTTACTCGTTTGCATTCCATTCTGTAAAAGAAGGCCCCTTTGCTTTCAAACCGTACAGTAACAGCCTATTGCGTCAATTCAAACCCCATTTCACACGATTCCACAACATTCTACACCAGTCCATTCATTCCACTATGTTCATTTGCATTCCATTGTGACAAAAAGCAGCAATGTCAACAAAATTCGCAAAAACCCTCCATTGAATCACATTATAACCAATTACACTCCAGTTCACAAACTTCCACTCTATTTTGCAACATTCTGCCGCTTTCTATTATGTTCCATTACGCCAAGCAAGGCTGCATTCACTTCCACATCACTCCGGAAACCTTTTCTGCATCACTAACTCTAACTGAAATGCTATCAGCACCAAAATCTTTCCCAAACACCAAACCCTAAACCGGCCCATGAGTTTTGTAACAAACCAGTACGATGAATATCAACATCTCTACGTCCCTCATATCTCACTGCAACACTGTATTTCAATCTCACTGTCGAACTCACATCAGAGTGGTATCCCATATGTAACAGTAACCCTATCAGGCTGTTACAACATAACAAACCCCTAACCGTAACCCTAGAACTGTACCGTGCATCTGACACTTCATGTTCAACGTTGACATCATTCACAGCTCACTGTAAACCTGTCGATCATACTCATGCTCATTCTCACATCAGAGACAGGATCTTACTGTAAACGCATTTCTACCCTGCCCATACACATTACCAAACACTTAACCTTATCCCTAGCCCAGGGACTAGCACCAGACCCCTCACATCATTTTATTTTCTGCCCCACCAAATGCTTAACCTGAGACAAAATTTCGCAATCACCCTCACATCACAGCAGACTGCAAACTCTAACAGAAACACTAGCGGTGCCATAAACTTTTATCAACACCGAATTCTAACCATAACCCTGACTCTTAGAACAGACCCTACCATGGATATTGATGTCCCTCATGTCTCACTGTTCACTGTAATTCAATCTCACAGTCACCCCGACATCAGAACCGAATACTAAATGTAATCATAACACTTTTCTGGGTGTGCACTATTTCAAACACCTAATCCTAAACCTAGACCGAGCCCCTGGAGCTGAAATCTCGTCATAAACTTCAACATCAGCCACAGCTCATCATAAACCTGTCTCTCAATATCACCCTCTTCCTCACATCGGGGCCACATACTCACTGTAACTGTAGTACCAGGCGGCCCATACCCATTACTGAACAAGCAACCCTAAACATAGCACTGTCTCATGCTCTGGACTCCTAACCTACATTTTAGTGTTAGCCCAACTAATCCTAAACCTGAGGTATAATCTAGTACTCACAATCCCATCACAGCCAGACCGTAACTCTACCCTAAACCGTATTAGCCCTGTAAACCTACCCACACAATGAAACCTAACCCTAGTCTTGACACTTAGAACCGACCGTAGCATGGATATAGACGTCACCCATGTCTCACTGTAACACTGTAGTTCAATCTCACTGTCGCCCTCCCAGCAAAACCAAATCAGAAATGTAACCAATACCGTATACTGGCCGTAGAACTTAGCGAACACATAACCCAACCCTAGATCTTGCCCATGAACATGAACACTCATGGTCAACATTGACATCACCCACAGCTCACAGTAAACCTGTCGCTCAGTGTCACTCTCATACTCATATCAGAGCCAGATCTTCAGTGTGAACATAGTGCTATCCTTCCCATACATATTAACGAACACTTAACACTAACCCTAGCACTTGCACAGCACCAGACACTTCACATCATTTTATTTTAAGCCCTACCATATCCTTATACTGAAACCAAATCTCGTATTCACCCTTACGTCAGAGCCGGACCCTAACACTAACCAAAATCCTCTTATTCCTATACACCTTCCCAAACACTGAACCCTAACCCTCGTCCTGAATTTTGGAACTGACCAGTATCATGAACATCGACATCCCTCATGTCTCACTGTGACACTGAAATTCCATCTCACTGTCGAAATCACATCAGACCAGATTCCCATATGTCACTGTTACACTATCCTGCCCATACAAATTACCGAACCCCTAAACCTAACCCTAGCAGTGTACCTTGCATCTGACACTTCCTGGTCAACATTGTCAGTAAAAGAGCTCACCATAAACCTGTCGATCATACTCACACTCATCCTCACATAAGTGCCAGATCCTTACTGTAAACGTAGTACTCTACTCCCTGTACACAGTACCGAACACTTAATCATAACCTTTGATTTGAAAGTAGTATCAGACCCATCACATCATTTTATTTTCAGCCCAACCAAGTGCTTAACCTGAGCCACAATCTCGAACTCACCTTCACGTCACAGCACATGCAAACTCTAAATTAAACCCTATCAGCAACATAAACCTTCCCAAACACCGAACTCTAAACATAGCCCTGACTCTTGGTACAGACCCTACCATGGATATCAACGTCACCCATGTCTCACTGTAACACTGTAATTCACTCTCAGGGTCACCCTACCATCAGAACCAAACACTAAATGTAACCATAAACCTTTCCAGTCTGTAACCCTTTTTGAATCCCTAACCTAATCCTAGACCTGGCCTGTGGACCTGAAACGTCATGATAAACTTTGACGTCAGCCACAACTTGTCATAAGCCTGTCTCTCAATATCACCCTCTCCCGCACATCAGGGCCACATCCTCACCGTAACTGTAGTACTAGATGGCACATACACATTACTGAACACCTAACCCTAACCCTAGCACTGTCCCATGCTACGGACTCCTCACCTTCTTTTTAGTGTCAGTCCACATAATACTAAACCTTAAGCATAATCTCGCACACACCCTCATATCACAGCCACAACCTAACGTTATCCAAAACTGTATCAGCCCTGTAAACCTACGCATACACTGAACCTCAACCCTAGCCACGAATCTTATAAGAGGCCCTACCAAGGATATGGTAACCAAAATGTAACCATAACAATATACTGGCTATAGAACTTAACAATCACCTAACCCGAACCCTAGTTCTTGCCTGTGGACCTGAACCCTCATGGTCAACATTGACTTCACCCACAGCACCTGTCACTCAATGTTGCAAACATCTTCACATCACATCCAGATCCTAGGTGTAAACATAGCGCTATCATTCCCCTACACATTATGAAACAGTAAACCCTTACCCTAGCCCTTGCCAAAGCACAAGACCCTTCACATAATTTTATTTTGAGCCCCACGAAATCCTCATACTGAGACAAAATCTCACATTCACCCTCACACCAGAGCCAGATCCTAACTCTAAACAAAACACTATTAGCATCATATACCTTCCCAAACAATGAACACCAACCTCAGCCTGGGCTTTTGTAACCGACCAGTACCATGAATATCTATATTACAGATGTCTCACTTAACACTGTAATTCAATCTCACTGTCGAACTCACATCAGAGACGAATCCCATATGTAACCGTACCCCTATCCTGCCTGTACAAACTACCAAATGCCTAACCCTATTCCTATGACTGTACCATGCATCTGACACTTCATGGTCAACATTGACAACATCTACATCTCACTGCAACCTGTCGATCATAATCACAGTCAATCTCACATAAGAGCCAGATTCATATTATAAACGTAGCGCTATGCTGCCCATACAAGTTACCGAGCACTTAACCCTAGCCCTGGCACTAGCCAGAGACCAATCAAATTATTTTATTTTCAGCCCACCAAAAGCATAACCTGAGCCAAAATCTTGCACTCACACTCACATCACACCCAGACCCTAACTCTACCCAAAGTGTGCTAGCCCCATAAATCTACCCAAACACTAAACCCTTTCCTTTGCCCTGAAACTTAGAACAGATCCTGCCGTGGATATCGACGTCACCCATGACTCACAGTAACCCTGTAGTTCAATCTCGCTGTCGCCATCACATCGGAACCGAATGCAAAATATAATCATAACTGAATACTGGCCATACCACTTAGCGAACACATAACCCTAATCCTAGCTCCCGCCCATGTACCTGACCCCTCATGGTCAATTATGACATCACCCACAGATCACTGTAAACCGGTCGATCAAACTCACCCTCATCCTCACATCAGAGTCAGATCCTTATGGTAATCGTACCACTATACTTACTGTACACATTACTGAAGGCTTAAACCTATCCGTAGCCCATGGCCTAGCAGCAGACCCCTCATGTCACTTTATTTTTGCCCAAGCACATGCTTAACCTGAGCTACAACTAGCACTCACCCTCACATCACAGCAGGATGCAAAGTCGAAACAAATCCCTATCAGCTCCGTAATCCTTCCCAAACACCAAAATCTAACCATAGCCCTGACTCTTGGAAATAACCCTACAATGAATAATGACGTCACCCTTGTCTCACTGTAACACTGTAATTCAATTTCACTGTCACCGTCATATCAGAAGAGAATCCTAAATGCAACCATATCCCTTTCCTAGCCTTACACCATTTCGAACTCCTTAATTTAACAGTAGACCTGGCCTGTGGACCTCAAACGTCACGATAAACATCAACATCAGAAACAGCTTATTATAAACCAGTCGCTCAATATCTCCCTCTCCCTCAAATCAGGGCCACATCCTCACTGCTACTGTATTGCTAGATGGCCCATACCCATTATCAAACACTTAACCGTAACCGTATCACTGTCCTATGCTCTGGAGTCCTCACCTTCATTTTAGTATCAGCCCACCAAAACTTAACCAGAGGGATAATCTCGCAGTCACCCTCGCATCACAGCCAGACCCTAACTCTACCCAAAACCATATTGGACCTGTAAAACTAGGCAAACACCGAACCCTGAAACTAGCCCTGTCACTTAGAACAGACCCTAACACGGATATCGACATCACCCATGTCTCACTGTAACATGGGAGTTCAATATCGCTGTTGCCCTCACATCAGATCCAAATCTGAGATGTACCCATAACCCTATACTGGCTGGACAACTTAACAAACACGTAACCCTAACCCTCGCTCTCACCCATGGACATGAACAATCCCGGTCAACATTGACAACACCCACAGCTCACCATAAACCTTTCACTCAATGTCGCACTCATCCTCACATCAGAGCCGGATCCTTAGTGTAAACATTGCACTAATGTGCCCGTACATATTAATGAACACTTAACCCTAACCCGAAGTCTTGCCATAGAACCGGACCCTTCACATTATTTTATTTTCAGACTCACCTGGTCCTTTCACTGAGACATAATCTCGTATTCACCCTTGCATTAGAGCCGGACCTTTACTCTAACCATAACCCAATTAGCCCCATATACTTTCACAAACACGAAACCGAACCCTAGCCCTGACTTGTGAAGACCAGTACCATAAATATCGACATCCCTCATGTCTCACTGCAACATTGCAATTCAATCTCACAGTCAAACTCACATCAGAGCCAAAGTCGATATGTAACCATAACTGTATGTAACCATAACCGTACTCCTGCCCATGCAACTTACCGAAATGCTAACACTAACCCTCACACTGTACCCTACATCTGACACTTCATGGTCAATAGTGACATCAGCCAAAGCTCACCGTAAACCTGTAGATCATACTCACCCTCATCCTCACATCAGAGCCAGATCCTTACTGTAAATGTAGAACTGTCCTGCCCATACACATTACCGAACACTTAACCCTAACCCTAGCCCTTGCCACAGCACCGGACCCTTCACATCATTTTATTTTCAGCCTCATGTATTCCTTATAATGAGACAAAATCTTGCGTTCACCCTTGCATTAGAGCTGTACCCTAACACTAAACAAAACCCTATTAGCCCCATACACCTTCCTAATCACGGGTCCCTCACTCTAGAACTGACTTTTGGAACAGGCTACTACCATGAATATCGACATCCCTCATGTCCCACTGTAACACTGTTGGTCAATGTCAATGTCGAACTCACATCAGAGCCGAATCCCATATGTAACTGAACCCTATCCTGCACGTACAACTTACCAAACCTCTAACCCTAAACCTAGAAATGTACCCTGCATCTGAAACTTCGTGGTCAAATTTGTCATCATCTGCATCTCACCATAGACCTGACCATCATAATCACCCTCATACTCATATCAGAGCCAGATTCTTACAGTAAATGTAGCGCTATCCTTCCTGTGCACACTCCTGAACACTTAACCCTAACCCTAGCCCTGCCATTACCACCAGACACATCCCATCATTTTATTTTCAGACCCACCAAAAGCTTAACCTGAGCCACAATGTCGCACTCAACCTTACATCACAGCAGGATGGAAACTCTTACCAAAACACTATCAGCGCTGTAAACCTTCTAATACACCGAAATGTGAGCACAGCCGTGACACTTAGAACAGACCATGGATATCGACGTCACTCATCCCTCACTGTAACACTGTAATTCAATCTCACTGTCACAACCACATCAGAAGCGAATACTAAATGTAACCATAAACCTTTCCTACCCATACACCTTTATGAACCCCTAAATGTAACCCTAGACCTTCAGCCTGTATCTGAAACCTCATGATAAACTTCCACTTCAGCCACAGCTGATCGTAAACCTGTCTCTCAATACCGCCCTCTCCCTCATATCAGGGCCACATCGTCACTGTAACCATAGAAGTAGATGGCCCGTACCCCTTACCAAAAACTTAACCTTAACCCTAGCATTTTCCCATACTCCGGACATCTCACCTACAATTTAGTGTCAGCCCACCAATTCCTATACCTGACATAAAATCTCGAACTCACCCTCACATCACAGCTAGTCCCTATCTCTACCCAAAACCATATCGGCACCATAAACCTGCTCAAACACCAAACCCTAACCCTAGCCCTGACTCTTAGAACAGACCATACCATGGATATCTATGTCACCCACGTCTCACTGTAATACTGCTGTTCAATATCGCTGTCGCCCACACATTAGACCGAAATCCGACATGTAACCACAACCATATACTGGCCTTACAAATGAACAAACACCTTACCCTAACCCTAGCTCTCACCCATGGACATTAAACCTCCTGGTCAACATTGACATCACCCACAGCTCAGCGTAAACCTGTTCCTCATAGGCGCACTCATCGTCACATCAGAGCCACATCCTTACTGTTAACATAGCGTTATCATGCCTTTACATATTAAGGAACACTTAACACTAACCTTGTCCCTTGCCACAGCACCAGACTCTTCACATCGTTTTATTTTCAGCACCACCAAATGCTTATACTGAGACAATTATCATATTCACCCTCACATTAGAACCAGAGACTAACTCTAACCCAAACCCTGTTAGCCCCATACACCTTTCCAAACCACCCACCCTAAGCCTAGCCCTGACTTTTCAAAAATAGCAGTACCATGAATATTGACACCCCTCATGTCTCAGTGTAACACTGTAATTCAATCTCACTGCTGAACTCACATCAGAGCTGAAGTCAATATGTAGCCATAACCCTATCATGGCCCATACAAGTTACCGATCCCCTAACACTAACCCTAGCACAGTACCCTGCATATGACACTTCATGGTCAACATTGGCGTCATCCAAAGATCAACGTAAACTTGTTGATCATAGTCACCCTCATCCATACATCAGAGGCTGATCCTTACTGTACACATAGATCCTGCCGTACACATTACCGAACACTTAACCCAAACCTAGCCCTAACACTGGCACCAGACACATCACATCGTTTGATTTTAAGCACCACCAAATTTTTAACCTGAGCCACACTCTCGCACTCACCCTCACATCAAAGCAGGATGCAAACTTTAACCAAAACTCTATCAGCGCCATTAACCTTCTCAAACACTGAACTCTATAAATAGCCCTGACTCTTGGAACAGAGCCTATCATGGATATCAACATCACCTATGTCTCACTGTAACAGTTTAATTCAATCTTACAGTCACCCTCACATCAGGACCGATATGTAAATGTAACAATAACCCTTCCCAACCCGTACACCATTTCGAGACCCTAAACCTAAACCTTGACTTTGACCCTGGACATGAAACCTCATTATAAACTTCGACAACAGCCACAGCTTATCATAAACCTGTCCCTCAATATCGCCTTCTCCCACACATCAATGCCACATCTTCACTGTTACTACATGGCTAGATGGCCTGTACCCATGTTTGAATACTTAACATGATCCTTAGCACTGTCCCATGCTCTGGGATCCTCACCCTCATTTTAGCATCAGTCCAACAAATCTCAACCTGAGGCTTAAACTCGCACTCACCCTCACATCACAGCCAGAACCTAACTCTACCCCAAAGTGTATCAGCCCCATAACGTACCCGATCACCGAACCCTAACCCTAGCACTGCCCTATCACTTTCCATGGACTCTACCATGAGTATCAACGTCACCCATGTCAAACTGTAACACTTAAGTTGAATCTTGCTGTCTCCGTCACATCAGACCCGAATCAAAAATGTAACCATACAACGTAACAAACACCTAACGCTAACCCTAGCTCTTGCTTGTGGACTTGAACCCTCATGGTCAACATTGGCATAATCCACAGATCACCATAAAATTGTCGCTCAATGTCACACTCATCCTCACATCAGAGCCAGATCCTTATTGTTAACATAGCGCTGTCGTGCCAGTACATAATAACGAACACTTAACCCTAACCCTAGACCTTGCATCTGCACCAGAATCTTAACATCATTCATTTTATTTTCAGTACTAACAAAACCTTATACTGAGACAAAGTCTCGCATTCACCCTCACATCAGATTCGGATCCCTAACCATAACAAAAACCCTATTAGCCCTGTAAGCCTTCTCAAACACCGTACACTAACCCTAACCCTGATGTTTGGAGCACACGTGTACCATGAATATAAACATCCCTCCTGACTCACTGAAACACTGTAATTCAATCTCAATGTCGAACTCACATCAGAGCCAAATCCCATATGTAACCATAACCCTATCCTGCCCATACAACTTGCTGAACCCCTAACCCTAACCCTAGCACTGTACCCTGTAGATGACACTCATTGGTCAACACTGACATCATTCACATCTCACCAGAAACCTATTGATCATACCCTTCCTCATCCTCACATCAGAGCAGAGCCTTACTGTAAGTGTAGCTCTATCCTGCCTTTACACATTTCTGAACACTTAACCCAATCTCAAGCTCTGGCTCTAGAACCAGACCTGTCCAATCACTTTCTCTACAGAACCACTAATGGCTAAAACGGAACCACAATCTCGCAGTCACCCTCACGTCATGGCATGATGAAGCTCTAACCGAAACACTATCAGCGCCGTAAACCTTTCCGAAGACTGAACTCTTACCACAGCCCTGACTATTGGAACATACCCTAGCAGTGATATTGACGTAACCCATGTCCCAGAGTTATGCTGTATATCAATCTATCACCCTCACATCATACCCGAATACTAAATGTAACCATAAACCTTTCCTAGCCATACATGTATTTGATCCCCTAAACCTAACCCTAGAGCTGGCTCCTGGACCTGAAACCTAATGAAAAACTTTGTCATCAGACACAGCTTATCATAAGCCTATCTGTCAATATCGCCCTCTCTGACACAGCAGGTCCACATCCTCACTGTAACCATAGTACTAGATGGTCCAAACCCATTACCGGAACCTAAACCCTAACCCTAGCACTGTCCCAGGCTCTGGACTCCTCACCTTCATTTTAGTGTGAGCCCGCCAAATCCTAAACCTCAGGCAAAATTTCGCACTCACACTCACAAAACAGCCATACCCTAAAATCTAAGAAAAACCGTATCAGCCCAGTAAACCTGAAAAACACCGAACACTAACCGTAGCACTGACACTTAGAACAGACCCTACCATGGATATGGATGTCAACCAGGTTTCACTGTAACACTGAAGTTCAATATCACTGTTGCCCTCACCTCAGACCCGAATTTGAAAAGTAAGCATAACCATATACTGGCCGTACAACTTAACGAGCACCAAACCCTAAACCCAGCTCTCGCCTGTCGTCTTGAACCCTCACGGTCAACATTGACATTACCCACAGCTGGCCATAAACCTGTCACACAATGTCGCACTCATCCTCACATCAGGGACAGATCCTTAGTGTAAACATAGTGATATCCTCCCTGTACATATTAACCAGCACTTAACTCTAACCCTAACTCTTGCTGCAGCACCAGACCCAAAATAACATTTTATTTTCAGCCCCACCAAATCCTTATACTGAGACAAAATCTCGCATTCACCCTCAAATCAGAGCCAGACCCTAACTCTATCCAAAACCCTATTAGACCCATACACCTTCCCAAACACCAAACCCTAACCATAGCCCTGACTTTTGGAAAAGACCAGTACCATGAATACCGACTTTCTCATGTCTTACTGTAACACTGTGATTCAATCTCACTGTCAAACTCACATCACAGCCAAATTCCATATGGCACCGTAACCCTATCCTGCCTGTACAACATACCGAACCCCTATCCGAACCCTAGCACTGTACCCTGCATTTCACACTTCACATTCAACATTGACATCATCCACATCACACTGGACACCTGTCAATCAGACTCAGCCTCATCCTCACATCAGAGCAAGATCCTTACTGTCAACGTAGCGCTAATCTGCCCGTACACATTAACAAACACTTAACCCTAACGTAAACTCTGGCACTAGCACCAGACCTGTCACTTCACTTGATTTTCAGCCCCACCAAATAATATACCTGAGCGACAATCTCGCACTCACGCTCACATCACAGCAGGATGCAAACTCTAAATGAAACCCTACCAGTGCCATAAACCTTCTCAAACACCGAACTCTAACCAAAACCTTGACTCGTATAATAGATCCAACCATTGATATTGACGTCACCCTCGTGTCACTGTAACACTGTAATTCAATCTCACTGTCAACCTGACATCAGAATTGAGTTCTAAATGTAAGCATAACCCTTTCTTAGCTCTACACCTTTGCAAACTACTAGACCTTAACCTAGACATTTTCCCTGGACATGAAACCTCAAGGTAAACTTCGACATCAGCCACACCTTATCATAAACCTGTCATTCAATATCGCCTTCTCCTTCACATCAGGGCCACATCGTCTCTGTAATCTTAGTACTAGTCAGCCTGCACCCATTACCGAATGCTTAATCCTACCTTTGGCACTGTACCATGCTCTGGATTCCTCACCAACATTTCCTTGTCAGCCCACAAAATTATAAACCTCAGGCATAATCTCTCAATCACCCCAACAAAAGAGCAAGACCATAATTCTATCCAAGGTAGTATCAGCCCCATAAACATACAAAGTGACGGAACCCTAAAGCCAGCCCTGACACTTAGAATAGACCATACAGTACACCCCATTCCTCTCCATTATAAAATATTTTACTCCATTCCCCAATATTCCAGCACATTCCTTTGCTTTACATTTTGGCAAATGAGGCACCATTCGCATCCAAACCACTCTGCAGGGCCTTTATTATGTCACACTACAGCTGATTCCACTCCATTCTGCAACATTGCACTCCATTCCACAACATTCCAAAACATTCTATTGCGTTCCATTCTCCCAAAGTATGCTCCATTTTCTTCCAAACAACTCAAGAACTTCGCATTGTGTCACTTCACTTCCCTTTCCTCTCCATTCCACAAGATTTTACTCCATTCCCCAACATTCCAACAAGTTCTACCGAGTTCTGCTGTGGCAAACTGGGCACCATTCCTATCCAGAAATCCGTGTAACTCTCTGTTGCGTCACATTCTACCACGATCCACTCAATACCCCAGCATGGCACTCCACTGTGCAACATTCCGCCACATTCCATTGCTTTCCATTATGTACAAGAAGGCCCAATATCTTCCAAACCATTCAGGAATAGCATATTGCATCAGTTAACATGAATATCCACACAATTCCTCAAGGTTCAACTGCATTCCAAACATTCACTGCGTTCCATTTCACTCCGTTGTTACGAAGAGGGCAACGTTCTTTAAAAAACTCTCTGGAAGCCTCTATTGCATCACATTGCACCCCACTACACTCCGTTTCACAACTTTCCACTATATTCCGCAACATTCCAACATGATCTATTACGTTCGGTTCCATCAAGCAATGCTGCATTCGCTTCCAATTCACTCCAAAACCCTTGATTGCGTCCACAACATTGCACTCCATCCCAAAACAGTCCTCCGTGTTCTACCGCGTTCCATTCTGCAAAAGAATGCTCCACTCTTTTCCAAAAGAATCAGAAACCGTCTATTAAGTTACATTACACCCCATTGCACTCTATTCCTCAACTCTCCACTTCATTTTGCAACATTACACAATGTCCTTCTGCATTCCATTCCTACAAAGAAGGCTCGATTCACTTCCAAACCATTAAGGACTGCCTATTGCATCACATCAAATGCCATTCCAGTCCATTCTCCAAGATTCTACACCAATCCACAACATTCCACCTCATTTAATTGCATTCTCTTCTGTGAAAAAATGCTCTATTCCTTTCCATACCGATGAGGAACACTGTACTGCGTCAATTTTCACATGATTTCATTCCATTTCCCAATATTGTACTCCATTCCTGAACATCTTACCGTGTTCTGTGGCGTTCCTTTCAATCAAAGAGAGCTCCATTTGCGTCGAGACCATTCAGGATCTCTATACAGTGTCACGTTACACACGCTTCTACAGCAAATCTACAAAATTGCACTTAATTCCACAAAATTCCACAACGTTCTAAAGTGTTCCATTCTATTAAAGAAGGATACATTCATCTTCAAACAATCTCTAATTCTCTACTGCATCACAGTGTACCCCATTCCACTCCATTCCACAACATTTTACTCCTTTCCCCTACATTCCATAACATTCCTTTGCCTTACGTTCTCTCAAAGGAGGCACCATTTGCTTACAAACCGCACTGGAGACGTTTATTATGTCACATTACAGCCGACTCCATTCGAATGCACAATATTGCCCTCCATTCCACCACATTCTACAACATTGTAACGCGTTTCATTCTGTAAAAGAAGGCTCCACTCTTTTCCCAAAGAATCAGATACCGTCTATTAAGTCACATTACACACCATTACAATCCATTCTTCAACTCTCCACTTCATTTCGCTGCAATGCACAAAGTTCTTTTGCGATCCATTCCTACAAAGAGTGCTCTTTTCACTTCCAACCCATTAAGGACTGTCTATTCCATCACATCAAATGCCATTCCAGTCCATTGCCCAAGTTTCAACTCGATTCCACAACATTCCACCACGTTCCATTGCATTTCATTCTGTGAAAAAAACCTCCATTCCTTTCTAATCCGATGAGGATCACTCTACCGCGTCACTTCACACACGATTCCAGTCCATGTCACAACATTGTAATCCATTCCTGAACATCTCACCGTGTTCTGTGGCGTTCCATTAAATCAAAGACAGCTCCCTTTTGCGGCAAGACCGCTCAGGAACTCTAAACTGTGTCACACTACATGCGATTCAACACTTTATCAACAAAATTGCACTTAACTCCTCAAATTTCCACTACGTTCTAGAGCGTACCATTCTGTCAAAGAAGCATCCATTCAACTCCAAAGCAATCTCTAACTCTCTTCTCTGTCTCAGTGTACCCCACTCCCCTCCATTCCACAACATTTTACCAAATTCCCCTATATTCCAGCATATTCCTTCGCTTCACATTCTCGCAGGGATGCACCATTCTCATCCAACCCGCACTGGAGAACTTTATTATGTCACATTACAGCAGATTCCACTCGAATCCACAACATTGCAATCCATTCCACAACATTCCACTACGTTGGATCGCGTACCATTCTGCAAAAGAAGCTCCACTCTTTTCCAAAAGAAACCGTCTATTAAGTAACATTACACCCCACTACACTCCATTCCTCAACGTTCCACTTCATTTTGCAACATTCCACAATGTCCTTCTGTATTCCATTCCTACAAAGAAGGCTCGATTCACTTCCAACCCATTAAGGACTCTCTATTGCATCACATCAAATGCCATTCCAGTCCATTCTCCAAGATTCTACTCCATTCCACAACGTTCCATTGCATTCAATTGTGTGAAAAATAATCTCCATTCCTTTCCAAACCAATGAGGATCACTCTACTGCGTCACTTTACAGATGATTCCAGTCCATTTCACAACACTGTACTCCATTCCTGAACATCTCATCATGTTCTGTGGCGTTCCATTCAAAGAGAGCCCCATTTGCATCAAGAACGCTTTGCAACTCCATACTGTGTCACATTACATACGCTTCTATACCAAATCTACAAAATTGCACTTAACTCCACAAAATTCCACCACGTTCTATAGCGTTCCATTCTGTCAAAGAAGGGTTCATTCGGTTCCAAAACAATCTCTAACTCTCTACTGCGTCACAGTGTACAGCACAACACAACATGTTACTCCATTCCCCAATATTCCAGCACATTCCTTTGCTTTACGTTCTCACAAAGGAGGCACCATTTGCTTCCAAACTGCACTGGTGACATTTATTATGTCACATTACAGCCGATTCCACTCCAAAGCAGAACATTGCCCTCCATTCCGTGACATTCCACCACGTTCTATCGCTTCTATTCTGCAAAAGAAAGCTCCACTCTTTTCCCAAAGAATCAGTAACCCTCTATTAAGTCACATTACACCTCATTACACTCCATTCCTCAACACTCCACTTCATTTCGCTAAAATCCACAATGTTCTTTTCTTTCTGTTCCTACAACGAAGGCTCGACTCACTTCTAACCCTTTAAGAACCGTCCATTGCATCACACTAAATGCCAGTCAATTTCACTCTCCAAGATTCTACTACATTCCACAACATTCCACCATGTTCCATTGCATTCCATTCTGTGAAAAAAAAGCTCCATTCCTTTCAGACCGATGAGGAACCCTCTTCGGCCTCACTTTCCACTTGATTCCAGTAAATTTCACAACATTGTACTCCATTCCTGAACATCTCACCGTGTTCTGTGGCGCTCCATTGAATCAAAGAGAGATCCCTTTGCGTCGAGACCACTAAGGAACTCTATACTGTGTCACATTACATGGACTTCTACACCAAATCTACAAAATTGCACTTAACTCCACAAAATTCCGCCGGGTTCTATAGCGTTCCATTCTGTCAAGGAGTATCCATTCATTTCCAAAAGAATCTCTAGCTCTCTACTGCAACACAGTGTAAACCAATCGACTCCATTCCACAACATTGTACTCCATTCCTCAATATCCTAGCACATTCCTTTGCTTTACGTTCTCGCAACGGAGGCACCATTCGATTCCAAAACGCACTGGAGACATTTATTACGTCACATTACAGCCGACTCCACTCCAATCCAGAACACTGTCCTCCATTCCGCGACATTCCACCACGTTCTATCGCGTTCCATTCTGCAAATGAAGGCTCCACTCTTTTCCCAAATAATCAGAAACCGTCTATAAAGTGACTTTACACCCCATTACACTCCATTGCTCAACTCTCCACTTCATTTCGCTAAAATCCACAATGTTCTTTTGCATTCCGTTCCTACAAAGAAGGCTCGATTCACTTCCAACCCATTAAGGACTGTCTACTGCATCACATCAAATGCCATTCCAGTCCATTTCCAAGATTATACTCCATTCCACAGCATTCCACCACGTTCCATTGTATTTCATTCCGTGACAAAAAGTTCCGATCCTTTCCAGACTGATGAGGAACACTCTACTGCCTCAGTTTACACATGATTCCAGTGCATTTCACAATAGTGTACTCCATTCGTGTACATCTCACCGTGTTCGTTGTCGTTCCATTCAATCAAAGAGAGCTCCATTTGCGTGGAGAGCACTCAGGAACTCTAGACTGTGTCGTATTACATGCCCTTCTACCCCAAATCCACAAAATTGCACGAAAAGCCCCAAAATTCCACCGTGTTCTATAGCGTTCCATTTTGTCAAAGGAGGATGCTTCGTTTCCAAAACAATCTCTAACTCTCTACTGCATTAGAGTGTACCCCATTCCACTCCATTCCACAACATGTTACTCCATTCCCCAATATTCCAGCACATTCCTTTGCTTTACATTCTCGCAAAAGAGGCACCATTCCCTTCCAAACCGCACTGCAGACATTTATTATATCACATTACAGCCGGCTCCACTGCAATTCACAACATTGCCCTGCATTCCACGACTTTCCACCACGTTCTACCACGTTCCATTCTGCAAAAGAAGGCTCAACTCTTTTCCCAAAGATTCATAAACCGGCTTTTAAGTCACTTTACACCCCATTACACTCCATTCCTCAACTCTCAACTTCATTTCGCTACAATCCACAATGTTCTTTTGCCTTCCATTCCTACAAAGAAGGCTCGATTCACTTCCAACCCATTAAGGACTGTCTATTGCATCACATTCAATGCCATTCCAGTCGATTCTCCAAGATTCTACTCCATTGCACAACATTCCACCGAGTTCCATTGCATTCCATTCTGTGAAGAAGAGCTCCCCGTTCCTTTTCAGACTGATGAGGAACACTCTACTGCCTCCGTTTACACATGATTCCAGTCCATTTCACGACATTGTACTCCATTCCTGTACATCTCACCGTTTTGTGTGGCGTTCCATTTAATCAAAGAGTGCTCCATTTGCTTCGAGAGCACTCAGGAACTCTATACTGTGTCACATTACATGCGCGTCTACACCAAATCTACAAAATTGCACTTAACTCCACAAAATTCCACCACGTTCCAAAGCTTTCCATTCTGACAATGAAGGATCCATTCATTTCCAAAAGAATCTCTAACTCTCTACTGCATCACAGTGTACCCCATTCCACAAAATTTCACTCCATTCCCCAATATTCCAGCACATTCTTTTGCATTACGTTCTCGCAACGGAGGCACCATTCGCTTCCAAACCGCACTGGAGACATTTATTATGTCACATTACAGCTGATTCCACACCAATCCACAACATTGCCATCCATTCCGTGACATTCCACCACATTCTATCGCGTTCCATTCTGCAAAACAAGGCTCCACTCTTTTCCCCTAGAATCAGAAACCGTCTATTAAGTCACTATACACCCCATTACACTCCATCCTCAACTCTCTACTTCATTTCGCTACAATGTTCTTTTGATTTCCATTCCTAAAAGAAGGCTCGATTCACTTCCAAACCATTAAGGACTGTCTATTGCATCACATCAAATGCCATTCCAGTCCATTCTACAAATTTTACTCCATTCCACAACATTCCACCACGTTCCATTGCTTTCCATTCGGTGAAAAGAAGCTCCATTCCTTTCCAAACCGATCAGGAACATACTACTGTGTCACTTTACACATGATTGCAGTCCATTTCGCAGCATTGTACTCTATTCCTGAACATCTCACCGTGTTCTGTGGTGTTCCATTGAAACAAAGAGAGACCCATTTACGTCAAGACCACTCAGGAACTCTATACTGTGTCACATTACATGGACTTCTACACCAAATCTGCAAAATTGCACTTAACTCCACAAAATTCCACAATGTTCTAAAGCGTTCCATTCTGTCAAAGAAGGATCCATTCATTTTGAAAAGAATCTCTAACTCTCTACTGAGTCACAGTGTACCCCATTCCACTCCATTCCACAACATTTTACTCCTTTCCCCTACATTCCATAACATTCCTTTGCCTTACGTTCTCTCAAAGGAGGCACCATTTGCTTACAAACCGCACTGGAGACGTTTATTATGTCACATTACAGCCGACTCCATTCGAATGCACAATATTGCCCTCCATTCCACCACATTCTACAACATTGTAACGCGTTTCATTCTGTAAAAGAAGGCTCCACTCTTTTCCCAAAGAATCAGATACCGTCTATTAAGTCACATTACACACCATTACAATCCATTCTTCAACTCTCCACTTCATTTCGCTGCAATGCACAAAGTTCTTTTGCGATCCATTCCTACAAAGAGTGCTCTTTTCACTTCCAACCCATTAAGGACTGTCTATTCCATCACATCAAATGCCATTCCAGTCCATTGCCCAAGTTTCAACTCGATTCCACAACATTCCACCACGTTCCATTGCATTTCATTCTGTGAAAAAAACCTCCATTCCTTTCTAATCCGATGAGGATCACTCTACCGCGTCACTTCACACACGATTCCAGTCCATGTCACAACATTGTAATCCATTCCTGAACATCTCACCGTGTTCTGTGGCGTTCCATTAAATCAAAGACAGCTCCCTTTTGCGGCAAGACCGCTCAGGAACTCTAAACTGTGTCACACTACATGCGATTCAACACTTTATCAACAAAATTGCACTTAACTCCTCAAATTTCCACTACGTTCTAGAGCGTACCATTCTGTCAAAGAAGCATCCATTCAACTCCAAAGCAATCTCTAACTCTCTTCTCTGTCTCAGTGTACCCCACTCCACTCCATTCCACAACATTTTACCAAATTCCCCTATATTCCAGCATATTCCTTCGCTTCACATTCTCGCAGGGATGCACCATTCTCATCCAACCCGCACTGGAGAACTTTATTATGTCACATTACAGCAGATTCCACTCGAATCCACAACATTGCAATCCATTCCACAACATTCCACTACGTTGGATCGCGTACCATTCTGCAAAAGAAGCTCCACTCTTTTCCAAAAGAAACCGTCTATTAAGTAACATTACACCCCACTACACTCCATTCCTCAACGTTCCACTTCATTTTGCAACATTCCACAATGTCCTTCTGTATTCCATTCCTACAAAGAAGGCTCGATTCACTTCCAACCCATTAAGGACTCTCTATTGCATCACATCAAATGCCATTCCAGTCCATTCTCCAAGATTCTACTCCATTCCACAACGTTCCATTGCATTCAATTGTGTGAAAAATAATCTCCATTCCTTTCCAAACCAATGAGGATCACTCTACTGCGTCACTTTACAGATGATTCCAGTCCATTTCACAACACTGTACTCCATTCCTGAACATCTCATCATGTTCTGTGGCGTTCCATTCAAAGAGAGCCCCATTTGCATCAAGAACGCTTTGCAACTCCATACTGTGTCACATTACATACGCTTCTATACCAAATCTACAAAATTGCACTTAACTCCACAAAATTCCACCACGTTCTATAGCGTTCCATTCTGTCAAAGAAGATTCCATTCATGTCCAAAACAATCTCTAACTCTCTACTGCATCACAGTGTACCCCATTCTAGTCCATTCCACAACATTATACTCCATTCCCCAATAATCCAGCACATTCCTTTGCTTAACATTCTCTCAAAGGAGGCATCATTCGCTTCTAAACCGCACTGGAGACCTTTATTATATCACATTACAGCGGATTCCACTCCAATCCACGACATTGCCCTCCATTCCACGACATTCCACCACATTCTATTGCGTTGTATTATGCAAAAGAAGGCTCCACTCTTTTCCCAAAGAATCAGAAACCGTCTATTAAGTCACATTACACCCCATTACAGTCCATTCCTCAACTCTCCACTTCATTTCGCTAAAATCCACAATGTTCTTTTGCATTCCATTCCTGCAAAGAAGGCTCGATTCACTTCCAACCCATAAAGGACTGTCTATTGCATCACATCAAATGCCATTCCATTCCATTCTCCAAGATTCTACTCCATTCCACAACATTCCACAACATTATACTCCATTGCCTAATATTCCAGCACTCTCCTCAGCTTTACATTATCGAAAAGGAGGCACCATTCGGTTCAATCCACCCTGGAGACATTTATTATGTCGCATTACAGACAATTCCCCTCCGATACACAAAATTGACCTCCATTCCACGATATTCCACCACTTTCTATAGCGTTTCATTCTGCAACAGAAGGCTCCACTCTTCTCCCAAAGAATCAGAAACCATCTATTAAGTCAAATTACACCACATTACACTCCATTCCTCAACACTCTACTTCATTTCGTTACATTCCACAATGTCTTTTTGTGTAACATTTCTACAAAGAAGGCTCGATTCACTTCCAACCCATTCAGGACTGTCTACTGCATCACGTCAAATTCCATTAACGTCCATTCTCCAAGATTCTACTCCATTCCACAAAATTCTCTTCCGAACCGCACTGGAGACATTTATTATGTCACGTTACAGCTGCTTCCATTCCAATGCACAACATTGCCCTCCATTCCGTGTCATTCCATCACGTTCTATCGCATTCCACTCTGCAAAAGAAGGCTCCACTCTTTTCCCAAGGAATTAGAAACCGTCTATTAAGTCACATTACACCACATTACACTCCACTCCTCAACTCTCCAGTTCATTTCGCTCCAATCCACAATGTTCTTTTGCGTTCCATTCCTACAAAGAAGGTTCAATTCACTTCCAACCCATTAAGGACTGTCTATTACATCACATCAAATGCCATTCCAGTCCATTATCCAAGATTCTACTCCATTCCACAACATTCCACCATGTTCCATTGCATTCCACTGTGTGAAGAAAAGGTCCATTCCTTTGCAAACCGATGAGGAACAATCAACTGCCTCACTTTTCACATGATTCCAGTCCATTTCACAACATTGTGCTCCGTTCCTGAATATCTCACCGTGTTCTGTGCCATTCAATTCAATCAGAGAGAGCTCCGGTTGCGTCGAGACCACTCATGAACTCTGCACTGTGTCACGTTACATACCCCTCTACACCAATCTGCAAAATTGCACTTAACTCTATAAAATTTGACCACGTTCTATAGCATTCCATTCTGTCAAAGAAGGATCCATTTATCTCCAAAAGTATCTCTAACTCTCTACGGCGTCACAGTGAACCCCATTCCACTCCATTCCACTACATTTTACTCCATTCCTCAACATTCCAGCACATTCCTCTGCTTCACATTGTCAAAAGGAGGCACCATTCTCATCAAAACCGCAGTGGAGACACTTATTATGTCACATTACAGCCGATGCCACTCCAATCCACAACATTGCCCTCCATTTCACGACATTCCAAACGTTCTATCGCGTTCATTCTGCAAAAGAAGGCTACAGTCTTTTCCCAAATAAACATAAACCGTCTACTAAGACACATTACAACCCATTGCACTCCATTCCTCAACTCTCCACTTCATTTCACAACATTCTAAAATGTTCTTTTGTGTTCCGTTCCTACAAAGAAGTCACGTTTCACTTCCAACCAATTAAGGACTGTCCATTGCATCACATCAAATGCCATTCCATTCCATTGTCCAGGATTCTACTACATTCCACAACATTCCACCACGTTCCATTGCATTCCATTCTGTGAAAAAAAGCTCCGTTCCTTCCAGACCAATGAGGAACACTCTACTGAATCACTGTACACTAGAATCCAGTCATTTTCGCAATATGGTACTCCATTCCTGAACATGTCACCGTGCTCTTTGGCATTCCATTCAATCAAATAGAGATAGTGTTGCGTGGAAACCACTCAGGAACTCTATACAGTGTCACATTACGTGCGATTCTACACAAAATATACAAGCTTGCACTTAACTCCACAAAAATCCAGCACTTTCTATAGCATTCCATTCTGTCAAAGAAGGATCCATTCACCTCCAAAACAATCTCTAACATTGTACTGCGTCACAGTGTAACAATTCCACTCCATTCCACAACATATTACTCCATTCCCCAATATTCCAGCATATTCCTTTGCTTCACATTGTCGCCAAGGAGGCACCATTCGCTTCCAAACTGCACTGGACACATTTATTGTGTCACATTACATCCGATTCCACTCCAATCCACAACATTGCCCTCGATTCCGCGACATTTCACCACGTTCAATCACGTTCCATTCTGCAAAAGAAGGGTCCACTCTTTTCCCAAAGAATCATAAACCGTCCATTAAGTCTCATTACAACCCATTACCCTCCATATCTCAACTCTCCATTTCACGTCGCTACAATCCACAATGTTCTTTTCCATTCAATTCCTGCAAAGAAGGCTCGATTCACTTGCAACCTATTAAACACTGTCTATTGCATCACATCAAATGCCATTCCAGTCCATTGTCCAAGTTTCAACTCGATTCCACAACATTCCACAACGTTCAATTGCATTCCATTCTGTGAATAAAACCTCCATTCCTTTCCAATCTGATGAGGAACACGACTGCATCACTTTACACAGGATTCCAGTAAATGTCACAACATTGTGCACCATTCCTGAATATCTCACCGTGTTCTGTGGCGTCCATTAAATCAAAGACAGCTCCATTTGCACCGAGACCGCTCAGGCAGTCTATCCTGTGTCACATTACATGCGATTCAACACTTTATCAACAACATTGCACTTAACTCCTCAAATTGCCAGCATGTTCTACAGCGTTCCATTCTGTCAAAGAAGGATCCATTCAAATCCAAAACAATCTCCAACTCTACTGCGTCACAGTGTATCCCATTACACAACATTTTACTCCATTCCCCAATATTCCAGCACATTCCTTTGCATTACATTCTTGCAACAGAGGCACCAATTGCTTCCAAACCGCACTGGAGACATTTATAATGTCACATAACAGGCGACTCCACTCCAATCCACAACATTGCCCTCCATTCCGCGACATTCCACCACGTTCTATCGCATTCCAGTCTGCAAAAGAAGTCTCCACTCTTTCCCCAAAGAATCAGAAACCGTATAATAAGTCACATTACACGCCATTATACTCCATTCCTCAACACTCCACTTCATTTCGCTACAATTCCCAATGTTCGTTTGATTTCCATTCCTAAAATAAGGCTCGATTCACTTCCAACCCATTAAAGACTGTTTATTGCATCATATCAAATGCCATTCCAGTCCATTCTCCAAATTCTACTCCATTCCACAACACTCCACCACGTTCCATTGCTTTCCATTCTGTGAAAAAAAGCTCCATTCTTTCCCAAACCGATGAGGAACATTCTACTGCGTACCGTTATACATGATTCCAGTCCATTTCACAACATTGTACTCTATTCCTGAACATCTCGCCGTGTTCTGTGGAGTTCCATTGAATCAAAGAGAGATCCATTTGCGTCGAGAGCACTAAGGACCTCTATACTGTGTCACATTACATTGACTTTTACAACAAATGTACAAAATTGCACTTAACTCCACAAAATTACACCACGTTCTATAGCGTTCCATTCTGTCAAAGAAGGATCCATTTATTTCGAAAAGAATCTCTCATTCTCCACTGAGTCACAGTGTATCCCATTCGACTCCATTCCAGAACATTCCACCACGTTCCATTGTATACCATTCTGTGAAAAATTCCTCCATTCCTCTCCAGATCGATGAGGAAAACTCTACTGCCTCACTTTACACATTATTCCAGTCAATTTCACAACATTGCACTCCATTCCTGAACATCTCACTGTACTCTGTGGTGTTCCATTCAATCAAAGAGAGTTCTATTTGCATCGACACTACTCTGGAACTCTATACTGTGTCACATTACATGCACTACTACACCAAATCTACAAAATTGCACTTAATTACACAAAATTCCACCACGTTCTATAGCGTTCCATTCTGTCAAAGAAGGGTTCATTCGGTTCCAAAACAATCTCTAACTCTCTACTGCGTCACAGTGTACAGCACAACACAACATGTTACTCCATTCCCCAATATTCCAGCACATTCCTTTGCTTTACGTTCTCACAAAGGAGGCACCATTTGCTTCCAAACTGCACTGGTGACATTTATTATGTCACATTACAGCCGATTCCACTCCAAAGCAGAACATTGCCCTCCATTCCGTGACATTCCACCACGTTCTATCGCTTCTATTCTGCAAAAGAAAGCTCCACTCTTTTCCCAAAGAATCAGTAACCCTCTATTAAGTCACATTACACCCCATTACACTCCATTCCTCAACACTCCACTTCATTTCGCTAAAATCCACAATGTTCTTTTCTTTCTGTTCCTACAACGAAGGCTCGACTCACTTCTAACCCTTTAAGAACCGTCCATTGCATCACACTAAATGCCAGTCAATTTCACTCTCCAAGATTCTACTACATTCCACAACATTCCACCATGTTCCATTGCATTCCATTCTGTGAAAAAAAAGCTCCATTCCTTTCAGACCGATGAGGAACCCTCTTCGGCCTCACTTTCCACTTGATTCCAGTAAATTTCACAACATTGTACTCCATTCCTGAACATCTCACCGTGTTCTGTGGCGCTCCATTGAATCAAAGAGAGATCCCTTTGCGTCGAGACCACTAAGGAACTCTATACTGTGTCACATTACATGGACTTCTACACCAAATCTACAAAATTGCACTTAACTCCACAAAATTCCGCCGGGTTCTATAGCGTTCCATTCTGTCAAGGAGTATCCATTCATTTCCAAAAGAATCTCTAGCTCTCTACTGCAACACAGTGTAAACCAATCGACTCCATTCCACAACATTGTACTCCATTCCTCAATATCCTAGCACATTCCTTTGCTTTACGTTCTCGCAACGGAGGCACCATTCGATTCCAAAACGCACTGGAGACATTTATTACGTCACATTACAGCCGACTCCACTCCAATCCAGAACACTGTCCTCCATTCCGCGACATTCCACCACGTTCTATCGCGTTCCATTCTGCAAATGAAGGCTCCACTCTTTTCCCAAATAATCAGAAACCGTCTATAAAGTGACTTTACACCCCATTACACTCCATTGCTCAACTCTCCACTTCATTTCGCTAAAATCCACAATGTTCTTTTGCATTCCGTTCCTACAAAGAAGGCTCGATTCACTTCCAACCCATTAAGGACTGTCTACTGCATCACATCAAATGCCATTCCAGTCCATTTCCAAGATTATACTCCATTCCACAGCATTCCACCACGTTCCATTGTATTTCATTCCGTGACAAAAAGTTCCGATCCTTTCCAGACTGATGAGGAACACTCTACTGCCTCAGTTTACACATGATTCCAGTGCATTTCACAATAGTGTACTCCATTCGTGTACATCTCACCGTGTTCGTTGTCGTTCCATTCAATCAAAGAGAGCTCCATTTGCGTGGAGAGCACTCAGGAACTCTAGACTGTGTCGTATTACATGCCCTTCTACCCCAAATCCACAAAATTGCACGAAAAGCCCCAAAATTCCACCGTGTTCTATAGCGTTCCATTTTGTCAAAGGAGGATGCTTCGTTTCCAAAACAATCTCTAACTCTCTACTGCATTAGAGTGTACCCCATTCCACTCCATTCCACAACATGTTACTCCATTCCCCAATATTCCAGCACATTCCTTTGCTTTACATTCTCGCAAAAGAGGCACCATTCCCTTCCAAACCGCACTGCAGACATTTATTATATCACATTACAGCCGGCTCCACTGCAATTCACAACATTGCCCTGCATTCCACGACTTTCCACCACGTTCTACCACGTTCCATTCTGCAAAAGAAGGCTCAACTCTTTTCCCAAAGATTCATAAACCGGCTTTTAAGTCACTTTACACCCCATTACACTCCATTCCTCAACTCTCAACTTCATTTCGCTACAATCCACAATGTTCTTTTGCCTTCCATTCCTACAAAGAAGGCTCGATTCACTTCCAACCCATTAAGGACTGTCTATTGCATCACATTCAATGCCATTCCAGTCGATTCTCCAAGATTCTACTCCATTGCACAACATTCCACCGAGTTCCATTGCATTCCATTCTGTGAAGAAGAGCTCCCCGTTCCTTTTCAGACTGATGAGGAACACTCTACTGCCTCCGTTTACACATGATTCCAGTCCATTTCACGACATTGTACTCCATTCCTGTACATCTCACCGTTTTGTGTGGCGTTCCATTTAATCAAAGAGTGCTCCATTTGCTTCGAGAGCACTCAGGAACTCTATACTGTGTCACATTACATGCGCGTCTACACCAAATCTACAAAATTGCACTTAACTCCACAAAATTCCACCACGTTCCAAAGCTTTCCATTCTGACAATGAAGGATCCATTCATTTCCAAAAGAATCTCTAACTCTCTACTGCATCACAGTGTACCCCATTCCACAAAATTTCACTCCATTCCCCAATATTCCAGCACATTCTTTTGCATTACGTTCTCGCAACGGAGGCACCATTCGCTTCCAAACCGCACTGGAGACATTTATTATGTCACATTACAGCTGATTCCACACCAATCCACAACATTGCCATCCATTCCGTGACATTCCACCACATTCTATCGCGTTCCATTCTGCAAAACAAGGCTCCACTCTTTTCCCCTAGAATCAGAAACCGTCTATTAAGTCACTATACACCCCATTACACTCCATCCTCAACTCTCTACTTCATTTCGCTACAATGTTCTTTTGATTTCCATTCCTAAAAGAAGGCTCGATTCACTTCCAAACCATTAAGGACTGTCTATTGCATCACATCAAATGCCATTCCAGTCCATTCTACAAATTCTACTCCATTCCACAACATTCCACCACGTTCCATTGCTTTCCATTCGGTGAAAAGAAGCTCCATTCCTTTCCAAACCGATCAGGAACATACTACTGTGTCACTTTACACATGATTGCAGTCCATTTCGCAGCATTGTACTCTATTCCTGAACATCTCACCGTGTTCTGTGGTGTTCCATTGAAACAAAGAGAGACCCATTTACGTCAAGACCACTCAGGAACTCTATACTGTGTCACATTACATGGACTTCTACACCAAATCTGCAAAATTGCACTTAACTCCACAAAATTCCACAATGTTCTAAAGCGTTCCATTCTGTCAAAGAAGGATCCATTCATTTTGAAAAGAATCTCTAACTCTCTACTGAGTCACAGTGTACCCCATTCCACTCCATTCCACAACATTTTACTCCTTTCCCCTACATTCCATAACATTCCTTTGCCTTACGTTCTCTCAAAGGAGGCACCATTTGCTTACAAACCGCACTGGAGACGTTTATTATGTCACATTACAGCCGACTCCATTCGAATGCACAATATTGCCCTCCATTCCACCACATTCTACAACATTGTAACGCGTTTCATTCTGTAAAAGAAGGCTCCACTCTTTTCCCAAAGAATCAGATACCGTCTATTAAGTCACATTACACACCATTACAATCCATTCTTCAACTCTCCACTTCATTTCGCTGCAATGCACAAAGTTCTTTTGCGATCCATTCCTACAAAGAGTGCTCTTTTCACTTCCAACCCATTAAGGACTGTCTATTCCATCACATCAAATGCCATTCCAGTCCATTGCCCAAGTTTCAACTCGATTCCACAACATTCCACCACGTTCCATTGCATTTCATTCTGTGAAAAAAACCTCCATTCCTTTCTAATCCGATGAGGATCACTCTACCGCGTCACTTCACACACGATTCCAGTCCATGTCACAACATTGTAATCCATTCCTGAACATCTCACCGTGTTCTGTGGCGTTCCATTAAATCAAAGACAGCTCCCTTTTGCGGCAAGACCGCTCAGGAACTCTAAACTGTGTCACACTACATGCGATTCAACACTTTATCAACAAAATTGCACTTAACTCCTCAAATTTCCACTACGTTCTAGAGCGTACCATTCTGTCAAAGAAGCATCCATTCAACTCCAAAGCAATCTCTAACTCTCTTCTCTGTCTCAGTGTACCCCACTCCACTCCATTCCACAACATTTTACCAAATTCCCCTATATTCCAGCATATTCCTTCGCTTCACATTCTCGCAGGGATGCACCATTCTCATCCAACCCGCACTGGAGAACTTTATTATGTCACATTACAGCAGATTCCACTCGAATCCACAACATTGCAATCCATTCCACAACATTCCACTACGTTGGATCGCGTACCATTCTGCAAAAGAAGCTCCACTCTTTTCCAAAAGAAACCGTCTATTAAGTAACATTACACCCCACTACACTCCATTCCTCAACGTTCCACTTCATTTTGCAACATTCCACAATGTCCTTCTGTATTCCATTCCTACAAAGAAGGCTCGATTCACTTCCAACCCATTAAGGACTCTCTATTGCATCACATCAAATGCCATTCCAGTCCATTCTCCAAGATTCTACTCCATTCCACAACGTTCCATTGCATTCAATTGTGTGAAAAATAATCTCCATTCCTTTCCAAACCAATGAGGATCACTCTACTGCGTCACTTTACAGATGATTCCAGTCCATTTCACAACACTGTACTCCATTCCTGAACATCTCATCATGTTCTGTGGCGTTCCATTCAAAGAGAGCCCCATTTGCATCAAGAACGCTTTGCAACTCCATACTGTGTCACATTACATACGCTTCTATACCAAATCTACAAAATTGCACTTAACTCCACAAAATTCCACCACGTTCTATAGCGTTCCATTCTGTCAAAGAAGATTCCATTCATGTCCAAAACAATCTCTAACTCTCTACTGCATCACAGTGTACCCCATTCTAGTCCATTCCACAACATTATACTCCATTCCCCAATAATCCAGCACATTCCTTTGCTTAACATTCTCTCAAAGGAGGCATCATTCGCTTCTAAACCGCACTGGAGACCTTTATTATATCACATTACAGCGGATTCCACTCCAATCCACGACATTGCCCTCCATTCCACGACATTCCACCACATTCTATTGCGTTGTATTATGCAAAAGAAGGCTCCACTCTTTTCCCAAAGAATCAGAAACCGTCTATTAAGTCACATTACACCCCATTACAGTCCATTCCTCAACTCTCCACTTCATTTCGCTAAAATCCACAATGTTCTTTTGCATTCCATTCCTGCAAAGAAGGCTCGATTCACTTCCAACCCATAAAGGACTGTCTATTGCATCACATCAAATGCCATTCCATTCCATTCTCCAAGATTCTACTCCATTCCACAACATTCCACAACATTATACTCCATTGCCTAATATTCCAGCACTCTCCTCAGCTTTACATTATCGAAAAGGAGGCACCATTCGGTTCAATCCACCCTGGAGACATTTATTATGTCGCATTACAGACAATTCCCCTCCGATACACAAAATTGACCTCCATTCCACGATATTCCACCACTTTCTATAGCGTTTCATTCTGCAACAGAAGGCTCCACTCTTCTCCCAAAGAATCAGAAACCATCTATTAAGTCAAATTACACCACATTACACTCCATTCCTCAACACTCTACTTCATTTCGTTACATTCCACAATGTCTTTTTGTGTAACATTTCTACAAAGAAGGCTCGATTCACTTCCAACCCATTCAGGACTGTCTACTGCATCACGTCAAATTCCATTAACGTCCATTCTCCAAGATTCTACTCCATTCCACAAAATTCTCTTCCGAACCGCACTGGAGACATTTATTATGTCACGTTACAGCTGCTTCCATTCCAATGCACAACATTGCCCTCCATTCCGTGTCATTCCATCACGTTCTATCGCATTCCATTCTGCAAAAGAAGGCTCCACTCTTTTCCCAAGGAATTAGAAACCGTCTATTAAGTCACATTACACCACATTACACTCCACTCCTCAACTCTCCAGTTCATTTCGCTCCAATCCACAATGTTCTTTTGCGTTCCATTCCTACAAAGAAGGTTCAATTCACTTCCAACCCATTAAGGACTGTCTATTACATCACATCAAATGCCATTCCAGTCCATTATCCAAGATTCTACTCCATTCCACAACATTCCACCATGTTCCATTGCATTCCACTGTGTGAAAAAAAGGTCCATTCCTTTGCAAACCGATGAGGAACAATCAACTGCCTCACTTTTCACATGATTCCAGTCCATTTCACAACATTGTGCTCCGTTCCTGAATATCTCACCGTGTTCTGTGCCATTCAATTCAATCAGAGAGAGCTCCGGTTGCGTCGAGACCACTCATGAACTCTGCACTGTGTCACGTTACATACCCCTCTACACCAATCTGCAAAATTGCACTTAACTCTATAAAATTTGACCACGTTCTATAGCATTCCATTCTGTCAAAGAAGGATCCATTTATCTCCAAAAGTATCTCTAACTCTCTACGGCGTCACAGTGAACCCCATTCCACTCCATTCCACTACATTTTACTCCATTCCTCAACATTCCAGCACATTCCTCTGCTTCACATTGTCAAAAGGAGGCACCATTCTCATCAAAACCGCAGTGGAGACACTTATTATGTCACATTACAGCCGATGCCACTCCAATCCACAACATTGCCCTCCATTTCACGACATTCCAAACGTTCTATCGCGTTCATTCTGCAAAAGAAGGCTACAGTCTTTTCCCAAATAAACATAAACCGTCTACTAAGACACATTACAACCCATTGCACTCCATTCCTCAACTCTCCACTTCATTTCACAACATTCTAAAATGTTCTTTTGTGTTCCGTTCCTACAAAGAAGTCACGTTTCACTTCCAACCAATTAAGGACTGTCCATTGCATCACATCAAATGCCATTCCATTCCATTGTCCAGGATTCTACTACATTCCACAACATTCCACCACGTTCCATTGCATTCCATTCTGTGAAAAAAAGCTCCGTTCCTTCCAGACCAATGAGGAACACTCTACTGAATCACTGTACACTAGAATCCAGTCATTTTCGCAATATGGTACTCCATTCCTGAACATGTCACCGTGCTCTGTGGCATTCCATTCAATCAAATAGAGATAGTGTTGCGTGGAAATCACTCAGGAACTCTATACAGTGTCACATTACGTGCGATTCTACACAAAATATACAAGCTTGCACTTAACTCCACAAAAATCCAGCACTTTCTATAGCATTCCATTCTGTCAAAGAAGGATCCATTCACCTCCAAAACAATCTCTAACATTGTACTGCGTCACAGTGTAACAATTCCACTCCATTCCACAACATATTACTCCATTCCCCAATATTCCAGCATATTCCTTTGCTTCACATTGTCGCCAAGGAGGCACCATTCGCTTCCAAACTGCACTGGACACATTTATTGTGTCACATTACATCCGATTCCACTCCAATCCACAACATTGCCCTCGATTCCGCGACATTTCACCACGTTGAATCACGTTCCATTCTGCAAAAGTAGGGTCCACTCTTTTCCCAAAGAATCATAAACCGTCCATTAAGTCTCATTACAACCCATTACCCTCCATATCTCAACTCTCCATTTCACGTCGCTACAATCCACAATGTTCTTTTCCATTCAATTCCTGCAAAGAAGGCTCGATTCACTTGCAACCTATTAAACACTGTCTATTGCATCACATCAAATGCCATTCCAGTCCATTGTCCAAGTTTCAACTCGATTCCACAACATTCCACAACGTTCAATTGCATTCCATTCTGTGAATAAAACCTCCATTCCTTTCCAATCTGATGAGGAACACGACTGCATCACTTTACACAGGATTCCAGTAAATGTCACAACATTGTGCACCATTCCTGAATATCTCACCGTGTTCTGTGGCGTCCATTAAATCAAAGACAGCTCCATTTGCACCGAGACCGCTCAGGCAGTCTATCCTGTGTCACATTACATGCGATTCAACACTTTATCAACAACATTGCACTTAACTCCTCAAATTGCCAGCATGTTCTACAGCGTTCCATTCTGTCAAAGAAGGATCCATTCAAATCCAAAACAATCTCCAACTCTACTGCGTCACAGTGTATCCCATTACACAACATTTTACTCCATTCCCCAATATTCCAGCACATTCCTTTGCATTACATTCTTGCAACAGAGGCACCAATTGCTTCCAAACCGCACTGGAGACATTTATAATGTCACATAACAGGCGACTCCACTCCAATCCACAACATTGCCCTCCATTCCGCGACATTCCACCACGTTCTATCGCATTCCAGTCTGCAAAAGAAGTCTCCACTCTTTCCCCAAAGAATCAGAAACCGTATAATAAGTCACATTACACGCCATTATACTCCATTCCTCAACACTCCACTTCATTTCGCTACAATTCCCAATGTTCGTTTGATTTCCATTCCTAAAATAAGGCTCGATTCACTTCCAACCCATTAAAGACTGTTTATTGCATCATATCAAATGCCATTCCAGTCCATTCTCCAAATTCTACTCCATTCCACAACACTCCACCACGTTCCATTGCTTTCCATTCTGTGAAAAAAAGCTCCATTCTTTCCCAAACCGATGAGGAACATTCTACTGCGTACCGTTATACATGATTCCAGTCCATTTCACAACATTGTACTCTATTCCTGAACATCTCGCCGTGTTCTGTGGAGTTCCATTGAATCAAAGAGAGATCCATTTGCGTCGAGAGCACTAAGGACCTCTATACTGTGTCACATTACATTGACTTTTACAACAAATGTACAAAATTGCACTTAACTCCACAAAATTACACCACGTTCTATAGCGTTCCATTCTGTCAAAGAAGGATCCATTTATTTCGAAAAGAATCTCTCATTCTCCACTGAGTCACAGTGTATCCCATTCGACTCCATTCCAGAACATTCCACCACGTTCCATTGTATACCATTCTGTGAAAAATTCCTCCATTCCTCTCCAGATCGATGAGGAAAACTCTACTGCCTCACTTTACACATTATTCCAGTCAATTTCACAACATTGCACTCCATTCCTGAACATCTCACTGTACTCTGTGGTGTTCCATTCAATCAAAGAGAGTTCTATTTGCATCGACACTACTCTGGAACTCTATACTGTGTCACATTACATGCACTACTACACCAAATCTACAAAATTGCACTTAATTACACAAAATTCCACCACGTTCTATAGCGTTCCATTCTGTCAAAGAAGGGTTCATTCGGTTCCAAAACAATCTCTAACTCTCTACTGCGTCACAGTGTACAGCACAACACAACATGTTACTCCATTCCCCAATATTCCAGCACATTCCTTTGCTTTACGTTCTCACAAAGGAGGCACCATTTGCTTCCAAACTGCACTGGTGACATTTATTATGTCACATTACAGCCGATTCCACTCCAAAGCAGAACATTGCCCTCCATTCCGTGACATTCCACCACGTTCTATCGCTTCTATTCTGCAAAAGAAAGCTCCACTCTTTTCCCAAAGAATCAGTAACCCTCTATTAAGTCACATTACACCCCATTACACTCCATTCCTCAACACTCCACTTCATTTCGCTAAAATCCACAATGTTCTTTTCTTTCTGTTCCTACAACGAAGGCTCGACTCACTTCTAACCCTTTAAGAACCGTCCATTGCATCACACTAAATGCCAGTCAATTTCACTCTCCAAGATTCTACTACATTCCACAACATTCCACCATGTTCCATTGCATTCCATTCTGTGAAAAAAAAGCTCCATTCCTTTCAGACCGATGAGGAACCCTCTTCGGCCTCACTTTCCACTTGATTCCAGTAAATTTCACAACATTGTACTCCATTCCTGAACATCTCACCGTGTTCTGTGGCGCTCCATTGAATCAAAGAGAGATCCCTTTGCGTCGAGACCACTAAGGAACTCTATACTGTGTCACATTACATGGACTTCTACACCAAATCTACAAAATTGCACTTAACTCCACAAAATTCCGCCGGGTTCTATAGCGTTCCATTCTGTCAAGGAGTATCCATTCATTTCCAAAAGAATCTCTAGCTCTCTACTGCAACACAGTGTAAACCAATCGACTCCATTCCACAACATTGTACTCCATTCCTCAATATCCTAGCACATTCCTTTGCTTTACGTTCTCGCAACGGAGGCACCATTCGATTCCAAAACGCACTGGAGACATTTATTACGTCACATTACAGCCGACTCCACTCCAATCCAGAACACTGTCCTCCATTCCGCGACATTCCACCACGTTCTATCGCGTTCCATTCTGCAAATGAAGGCTCCACTCTTTTCCCAAATAATCAGAAACCGTCTATAAAGTGACTTTACACCCCATTACACTCCATTGCTCAACTCTCCACTTCATTTCGCTAAAATCCACAATGTTCTTTTGCATTCCGTTCCTACAAAGAAGGCTCGATTCACTTCCAACCCATTAAGGACTGTCTACTGCATCACATCAAATGCCATTCCAGTCCATTTCCAAGATTATACTCCATTCCACAGCATTCCACCACGTTCCATTGTATTTCATTCCGTGACAAAAAGTTCCGATCCTTTCCAGACTGATGAGGAACACTCTACTGCCTCAGTTTACACATGATTCCAGTGCATTTCACAATAGTGTACTCCATTCGTGTACATCTCACCGTGTTCGTTGTCGTTCCATTCAATCAAAGAGAGCTCCATTTGCGTGGAGAGCACTCAGGAACTCTAGACTGTGTCGTATTACATGCCCTTCTACCCCAAATCCACAAAATTGCACGAAAAGCCCCAAAATTCCACCGTGTTCTATAGCGTTCCATTTTGTCAAAGGAGGATGCTTCGTTTCCAAAACAATCTCTAACTCTCTACTGCATTAGAGTGTACCCCATTCCACTCCATTCCACAACATGTTACTCCATTCCCCAATATTCCAGCACATTCCTTTGCTTTACATTCTCGCAAAAGAGGCACCATTCCCTTCCAAACCGCACTGCAGACATTTATTATATCACATTACAGCCGGCTCCACTGCAATTCACAACATTGCCCTGCATTCCACGACTTTCCACCACGTTCTACCACGTTCCATTCTGCAAAAGAAGGCTCAACTCTTTTCCCAAAGATTCATAAACCGGCTTTTAAGTCACTTTACACCCCATTACACTCCATTCCTCAACTCTCAACTTCATTTCGCTACAATCCACAATGTTCTTTTGCCTTCCATTCCTACAAAGAAGGCTCGATTCACTTCCAACCCATTAAGGACTGTCTATTGCATCACATTCAATGCCATTCCAGTCGATTCTCCAAGATTCTACTCCATTGCACAACATTCCACCGAGTTCCATTGCATTCCATTCTGTGAAGAAGAGCTCCCCGTTCCTTTTCAGACTGATGAGGAACACTCTACTGCCTCCGTTTACACATGATTCCAGTCCATTTCACGACATTGTACTCCATTCCTGTACATCTCACCGTTTTGTGTGGCGTTCCATTTAATCAAAGAGTGCTCCATTTGCTTCGAGAGCACTCAGGAACTCTATACTGTGTCACATTACATGCGCGTCTACACCAAATCTACAAAATTGCACTTAACTCCACAAAATTCCACCACGTTCCAAAGCTTTCCATTCTGACAATGAAGGATCCATTCATTTCCAAAAGAATCTCTAACTCTCTACTGCATCACAGTGTACCCCATTCCACAAAATTTCACTCCATTCCCCAATATTCCAGCACATTCTTTTGCATTACGTTCTCGCAACGGAGGCACCATTCGCTTCCAAACCGCACTGGAGACATTTATTATGTCACATTACAGCTGATTCCACACCAATCCACAACATTGCCATCCATTCCGTGACATTCCACCACATTCTATCGCGTTCCATTCTGCAAAACAAGGCTCCACTCTTTTCCCCTAGAATCAGAAACCGTCTATTAAGTCACTATACACCCCATTACACTCCATCCTCAACTCTCTACTTCATTTCGCTACAATGTTCTTTTGATTTCCATTCCTAAAAGAAGGCTCGATTCACTTCCAAACCATTAAGGACTGTCTATTGCATCACATCAAATGCCATTCCAGTCCATTCTACAAATTCTACTCCATTCCACAACATTCCACCACGTTCCATTGCTTTCCATTCGGTGAAAAGAAGCTCCATTCCTTTCCAAACCGATCAGGAACATACTACTGTGTCACTTTACACATGATTGCAGTCCATTTCGCAGCATTGTACTCTATTCCTGAACATCTCACCGTGTTCTGTGGTGTTCCATTGAAACAAAGAGAGACCCATTTACGTCAAGACCACTCAGGAACTCTATACTGTGTCACATTACATGGACTTCTACACCAAATCTGCAAAATTGCACTTAACTCCACAAAATTCCACAATGTTCTAAAGCGTTCCATTCTGTCAAAGAAGGATCCATTCATTTTGAAAAGAATCTCTAACTCTCTACTGAGTCACAGTGTACCCCATTCCACTCCATTCCACAACATTTTACTCCTTTCCCCTACATTCCATAACATTCCTTTGCCTTACGTTCTCTCAAAGGAGGCACCATTTGCTTACAAACCGCACTGGAGACGTTTATTATGTCACATTACAGCCGACTCCATTCGAATGCACAATATTGCCCTCCATTCCACCACATTCTACAACATTGTAACGCGTTTCATTCTGTAAAAGAAGGCTCCACTCTTTTCCCAAAGAATCAGATACCGTCTATTAAGTCACATTACACACCATTACAATCCATTCTTCAACTCTCCACTTCATTTCGCTGCAATGCACAAAGTTCTTTTGCGATCCATTCCTACAAAGAGTGCTCTTTTCACTTCCAACCCATTAAGGACTGTCTATTCCATCACATCAAATGCCATTCCAGTCCATTGCCCAAGTTTCAACTCGATTCCACAACATTCCACCACGTTCCATTGCATTTCATTCTGTGAAAAAAACCTCCATTCCTTTCTAATCCGATGAGGATCACTCTACCGCGTCACTTCACACACGATTCCAGTCCATGTCACAACATTGTAATCCATTCCTGAACATCTCACCGTGTTCTGTGGCGTTCCATTAAATCAAAGACAGCTCCCTTTTGCGGCAAGACCGCTCAGGAACTCTAAACTGTGTCACACTACATGCGATTCAACACTTTATCAACAAAATTGCACTTAACTCCTCAAATTTCCACTACGTTCTAGAGCGTACCATTCTGTCAAAGAAGCATCCATTCAACTCCAAAGCAATCTCTAACTCTCTTCTCTGTCTCAGTGTACCCCACTCCACTCCATTCCACAACATTTTACCAAATTCCCCTATATTCCAGCATATTCCTTCGCTTCACATTCTCGCAGGGATGCACCATTCTCATCCAACCCGCACTGGAGAACTTTATTATGTCACATTACAGCAGATTCCACTCGAATCCACAACATTGCAATCCATTCCACAACATTCCACTACGTTGGATCGCGTACCATTCTGCAAAAGAAGCTCCACTCTTTTCCAAAAGAAACCGTCTATTAAGTAACATTACACCCCACTACACTCCATTCCTCAACGTTCCACTTCATTTTGCAACATTCCACAATGTCCTTCTGTATTCCATTCCTACAAAGAAGGCTCGATTCACTTCCAACCCATTAAGGACTCTCTATTGCATCACATCAAATGCCATTCCAGTCCATTCTCCAAGATTCTACTCCATTCCACAACGTTCCATTGCATTCAATTGTGTGAAAAATAATCTCCATTCCTTTCCAAACCAATGAGGATCACTCTACTGCGTCACTTTACAGATGATTCCAGTCCATTTCACAACACTGTACTCCATTCCTGAACATCTCATCATGTTCTGTGGCGTTCCATTCAAAGAGAGCCCCATTTGCATCAAGAACGCTTTGCAACTCCATACTGTGTCACATTACATACGCTTCTATACCAAATCTACAAAATTGCACTTAACTCCACAAAATTCCACCACGTTCTATAGCGTTCCATTCTGTCAAAGAAGATTCCATTCATGTCCAAAACAATCTCTAACTCTCTACTGCATCACAGTGTACCCCATTCTAGTCCATTCCACAACATTATACTCCATTCCCCAATAATCCAGCACATTCCTTTGCTTAACATTCTCTCAAAGGAGGCATCATTCGCTTCTAAACCGCACTGGAGACCTTTATTATATCACATTACAGCGGATTCCACTCCAATCCACGACATTGCCCTCCATTCCACGACATTCCACCACATTCTATTGCGTTGTATTATGCAAAAGAAGGCTCCACTCTTTTCCCAAAGAATCAGAAACCGTCTATTAAGTCACATTACACCCCATTACAGTCCATTCCTCAACTCTCCACTTCATTTCGCTAAAATCCACAATGTTCTTTTGCATTCCATTCCTGCAAAGAAGGCTCGATTCACTTCCAACCCATAAAGGACTGTCTATTGCATCACATCAAATGCCATTCCATTCCATTCTCCAAGATTCTACTCCATTCCACAACATTCCACAACATTATACTCCATTGCCTAATATTCCAGCACTCTCCTCAGCTTTACATTATCGAAAAGGAGGCACCATTCGGTTCAATCCACCCTGGAGACATTTATTATGTCGCATTACAGACAATTCCCCTCCGATACACAAAATTGACCTCCATTCCACGATATTCCACCACTTTCTATAGCGTTTCATTCTGCAACAGAAGGCTCCACTCTTCTCCCAAAGAATCAGAAACCATCTATTAAGTCAAATTACACCACATTACACTCCATTCCTCAACACTCTACTTCATTTCGTTACATTCCACAATGTCTTTTTGTGTAACATTTCTACAAAGAAGGCTCGATTCACTTCCAACCCATTCAGGACTGTCTACTGCATCACGTCAAATTCCATTAACGTCCATTCTCCAAGATTCTACTCCATTCCACAAAATTCTCTTCCGAACCGCACTGGAGACATTTATTATGTCACGTTACAGCTGCTTCCATTCCAATGCACAACATTGCCCTCCATTCCGTGTCATTCCATCACGTTCTATCGCATTCCACTCTGCAAAAGAAGGCTCCACTCTTTTCCCAAGGAATTAGAAACCGTCTATTAAGTCACATTACACCACATTACACTCCACTCCTCAACTCTCCAGTTCATTTCGCTCCAATCCACAATGTTCTTTTGCGTTCCATTCCTACAAAGAAGGTTCAATTCACTTCCAACCCATTAAGGACTGTCTATTACATCACATCAAATGCCATTCCAGTCCATTATCCAAGATTCTACTCCATTCCACAACATTCCACCATGTTCCATTGCATTCCACTGTGTGAAGAAAAGGTCCATTCCTTTGCAAACCGATGAGGAACAATCAACTGCCTCACTTTTCACATGATTCCAGTCCATTTCACAACATTGTGCTCCGTTCCTGAATATCTCACCGTGTTCTGTGCCATTCAATTCAATCAGAGAGAGCTCCGGTTGCGTCGAGACCACTCATGAACTCTGCACTGTGTCACGTTACATACCCCTCTACACCAATCTGCAAAATTGCACTTAACTCTATAAAATTTGACCACGTTCTATAGCATTCCATTCTGTCAAAGAAGGATCCATTTATCTCCAAAAGTATCTCTAACTCTCTACGGCGTCACAGTGAACCCCATTCCACTCCATTCCACTACATTTTACTCCATTCCTCAACATTCCAGCACATTCCTCTGCTTCACATTGTCAAAAGGAGGCACCATTCTCATCAAAACCGCAGTGGAGACACTTATTATGTCACATTACAGCCGATGCCACTCCAATCCACAACATTGCCCTCCATTTCACGACATTCCAAACGTTCTATCGCGTTCATTCTGCAAAAGAAGGCTACAGTCTTTTCCCAAATAAACATAAACCGTCTACTAAGACACATTACAACCCATTGCACTCCATTCCTCAACTCTCCACTTCATTTCACAACATTCTAAAATGTTCTTTTGTGTTCCGTTCCTACAAAGAAGTCACGTTTCACTTCCAACCAATTAAGGACTGTCCATTGCATCACATCAAATGCCATTCCATTCCATTGTCCAGGATTCTACTACATTCCACAACATTCCACCACGTTCCATTGCATTCCATTCTGTGAAAAAAAGCTCCGTTCCTTCCAGACCAATGAGGAACACTCTACTGAATCACTGTACACTAGAATCCAGTCATTTTCGCAATATGGTACTCCATTCCTGAACATGTCACCGTGCTCTTTGGCATTCCATTCAATCAAATAGAGATAGTGTTGCGTGGAAACCACTCAGGAACTCTATACAGTGTCACATTACGTGCGATTCTACACAAAATATACAAGCTTGCACTTAACTCCACAAAAATCCAGCACTTTCTATAGCATTCCATTCTGTCAAAGAAGGATCCATTCACCTCCAAAACAATCTCTAACATTGTACTGCGTCACAGTGTAACAATTCCACTCCATTCCACAACATATTACTCCATTCCCCAATATTCCAGCATATTCCTTTGCTTCACATTGTCGCCAAGGAGGCACCATTCGCTTCCAAACTGCACTGGACACATTTATTGTGTCACATTACATCCGATTCCACTCCAATCCACAACATTGCCCTCGATTCCGCGACATTTCACCACGTTGAATCACGTTCCATTCTGCAAAAGAAGGGTCCACTCTTTTCCCAAAGAATCATAAACCGTACATTAAGTCTCATTACAACCCATTACCCTCCATATCTCAACTCTCCATTTCACGTCGCTACAATCCACAATGTTCTTTTCCATTCAATTCCTGCAAAGAAGGCTCGATTCACTTGCAACCTATTAAACACTGTCTATTGCATCACATCAAATGCCATTCCAGTCCATTGTCCAAGTTTCAACTCGATTCCACAACATTCCACAACGTTCAATTGCATTCCATTCTGTGAATAAAACCTCCATTCCTTTCCAATCTGATGAGGAACACGACTGCATCACTTTACACAGGATTCCAGTAAATGTCACAACATTGTGCACCATTCCTGAATATCTCACCGTGTTCTGTGGCGTCCATTAAATCAAAGACAGCTCCATTTGCACCGAGACCGCTCAGGCAGTCTATCCTGTGTCACATTACATGCGATTCAACACTTTATCAACAACATTGCACTTAACTCCTCAAATTGCCAGCATGTTCTACAGCGTTCCATTCTGTCAAAGAAGGATCCATTCAAATCCAAAACAATCTCCAACTCTACTGCGTCACAGTGTATCCCATTACACAACATTTTACTCCATTCCCCAATATTCCAGCACATTCCTTTGCATTACATTCTTGCAACAGAGGCACCAATTGCTTCCAAACCGCACTGGAGACATTTATAATGTCACATAACAGGCGACTCCACTCCAATCCACAACATTGCCCTCCATTCCGCGACATTCCACCACGTTCTATCGCATTCCAGTCTGCAAAAGAAGTCTCCACTCTTTCCCCAAAGAATCAGAAACCGTATAATAAGTCACATTACACGCCATTATACTCCATTCCTCAACACTCCACTTCATTTCGCTACAATTCCCAATGTTCGTTTGATTTCCATTCCTAAAATAAGGCTCGATTCACTTCCAACCCATTAAAGACTGTTTATTGCATCATATCAAATGCCATTCCAGTCCATTCTCCAAATTCTACTCCATTCCACAACACTCCACCACGTTCCATTGCTTTCCATTCTGTGAAAAAAAGCTCCATTCTTTCCCAAACCGATGAGGAACATTCTACTGCGTACCGTTATACATGATTCCAGTCCATTTCACAACATTGTACTCTATTCCTGAACATCTCGCCGTGTTCTGTGGAGTTCCATTGAATCAAAGAGAGATCCATTTGCGTCGAGAGCACTAAGGACCTCTATACTGTGTCACATTACATTGACTTTTACAACAAATGTACAAAATTGCACTTAACTCCACAAAATTACACCACGTTCTATAGCGTTCCATTCTGTCAAAGAAGGATCCATTTATTTCGAAAAGAATCTCTCATTCTCCACTGAGTCACAGTGTATCCCATTCGACTCCATTCCAGAACATTCCACCACGTTCCATTGTATACCATTCTGTGAAAAATTCCTCCATTCCTCTCCAGATCGATGAGGAAAACTCTACTGCCTCACTTTACACATTATTCCAGTCAATTTCACAACATTGCACTCCATTCCTGAACATCTCACTGTACTCTGTGGTGTTCCATTCAATCAAAGAGAGTTCTATTTGCATCGACACTACTCTGGAACTCTATACTGTGTCACATTACATGCACTACTACACCAAATCTACAAAATTGCACTTAATTACACAAAATTCCACCACGTTCTATAGCGTTCCATTCTGTCAAAGAAGGGTTCATTCGGTTCCAAAACAATCTCTAACTCTCTACTGCGTCACAGTGTACAGCACAACACAACATGTTACTCCATTCCCCAATATTCCAGCACATTCCTTTGCTTTACGTTCTCACAAAGGAGGCACCATTTGCTTCCAAACTGCACTGGTGACATTTATTATGTCACATTACAGCCGATTCCACTCCAAAGCAGAACATTGCCCTCCATTCCGTGACATTCCACCACGTTCTATCGCTTCTATTCTGCAAAAGAAAGCTCCACTCTTTTCCCAAAGAATCAGTAACCCTCTATTAAGTCACATTACACCCCATTACACTCCATTCCTCAACACTCCACTTCATTTCGCTAAAATCCACAATGTTCTTTTCTTTCTGTTCCTACAACGAAGGCTCGACTCACTTCTAACCCTTTAAGAACCGTCCATTGCATCACACTAAATGCCAGTCAATTTCACTCTCCAAGATTCTACTACATTCCACAACATTCCACCATGTTCCATTGCATTCCATTCTGTGAAAAAAAAGCTCCATTCCTTTCAGACCGATGAGGAACCCTCTTCGGCCTCACTTTCCACTTGATTCCAGTAAATTTCACAACATTGTACTCCATTCCTGAACATCTCACCGTGTTCTGTGGCGCTCCATTGAATCAAAGAGAGATCCCTTTGCGTCGAGACCACTAAGGAACTCTATACTGTGTCACATTACATGGACTTCTACACCAAATCTACAAAATTGCACTTAACTCCACAAAATTCCGCCGGGTTCTATAGCGTTCCATTCTGTCAAGGAGTATCCATTCATTTCCAAAAGAATCTCTAGCTCTCTACTGCAACACAGTGTAAACCAATCGACTCCATTCCACAACATTGTACTCCATTCCTCAATATCCTAGCACATTCCTTTGCTTTACGTTCTCGCAACGGAGGCACCATTCGATTCCAAAACGCACTGGAGACATTTATTACGTCACATTACAGCCGACTCCACTCCAATCCAGAACACTGTCCTCCATTCCGCGACATTCCACCACGTTCTATCGCGTTCCATTCTGCAAATGAAGGCTCCACTCTTTTCCCAAATAATCAGAAACCGTCTATAAAGTGACTTTACACCCCATTACACTCCATTGCTCAACTCTCCACTTCATTTCGCTAAAATCCACAATGTTCTTTTGCATTCCGTTCCTACAAAGAAGGCTCGATTCACTTCCAACCCATTAAGGACTGTCTACTGCATCACATCAAATGCCATTCCAGTCCATTTCCAAGATTATACTCCATTCCACAGCATTCCACCACGTTCCATTGTATTTCATTCCGTGACAAAAAGTTCCGATCCTTTCCAGACTGATGAGGAACACTCTACTGCCTCAGTTTACACATGATTCCAGTGCATTTCACAATAGTGTACTCCATTCGTGTACATCTCACCGTGTTCGTTGTCGTTCCATTCAATCAAAGAGAGCTCCATTTGCGTGGAGAGCACTCAGGAACTCTAGACTGTGTCGTATTACATGCCCTTCTACCCCAAATCCACAAAATTGCACGAAAAGCCCCAAAATTCCACCGTGTTCTATAGCGTTCCATTTTGTCAAAGGAGGATGCTTCGTTTCCAAAACAATCTCTAACTCTCTACTGCATTAGAGTGTACCCCATTCCACTCCATTCCACAACATGTTACTCCATTCCCCAATATTCCAGCACATTCCTTTGCTTTACATTCTCGCAAAAGAGGCACCATTCCCTTCCAAACCGCACTGCAGACATTTATTATATCACATTACAGCCGGCTCCACTGCAATTCACAACATTGCCCTGCATTCCACGACTTTCCACCACGTTCTACCACGTTCCATTCTGCAAAAGAAGGCTCAACTCTTTTCCCAAAGATTCATAAACCGGCTTTTAAGTCACTTTACACCCCATTACACTCCATTCCTCAACTCTCAACTTCATTTCGCTACAATCCACAATGTTCTTTTGCCTTCCATTCCTACAAAGAAGGCTCGATTCACTTCCAACCCATTAAGGACTGTCTATTGCATCACATTCAATGCCATTCCAGTCGATTCTCCAAGATTCTACTCCATTGCACAACATTCCACCGAGTTCCATTGCATTCCATTCTGTGAAGAAGAGCTCCCCGTTCCTTTTCAGACTGATGAGGAACACTCTACTGCCTCCGTTTACACATGATTCCAGTCCATTTCACGACATTGTACTCCATTCCTGTACATCTCACCGTTTTGTGTGGCGTTCCATTTAATCAAAGAGTGCTCCATTTGCTTCGAGAGCACTCAGGAACTCTATACTGTGTCACATTACATGCGCGTCTACACCAAATCTACAAAATTGCACTTAACTCCACAAAATTCCACCACGTTCCAAAGCTTTCCATTCTGACAATGAAGGATCCATTCATTTCCAAAAGAATCTCTAACTCTCTACTGCATCACAGTGTACCCCATTCCACAAAATTTCACTCCATTCCCCAATATTCCAGCACATTCTTTTGCATTACGTTCTCGCAACGGAGGCACCATTCGCTTCCAAACCGCACTGGAGACATTTATTATGTCACATTACAGCTGATTCCACACCAATCCACAACATTGCCATCCATTCCGTGACATTCCACCACATTCTATCGCGTTCCATTCTGCAAAACAAGGCTCCACTCTTTTCCCCTAGAATCAGAAACCGTCTATTAAGTCACTATACACCCCATTACACTCCATCCTCAACTCTCTACTTCATTTCGCTACAATGTTCTTTTGATTTCCATTCCTAAAAGAAGGCTCGATTCACTTCCAAACCATTAAGGACTGTCTATTGCATCACATCAAATGCCATTCCAGTCCATTCTACAAATTCTACTCCATTCCACAACATTCCACCACGTTCCATTGCTTTCCATTCGGTGAAAAGAAGCTCCATTCCTTTCCAAACCGATCAGGAACATACTACTGTGTCACTTTACACATGATTGCAGTCCATTTCGCAGCATTGTACTCTATTCCTGAACATCTCACCGTGTTCTGTGGTGTTCCATTGAAACAAAGAGAGACCCATTTACGTCAAGACCACTCAGGAACTCTATACTGTGTCACATTACATGGACTTCTACACCAAATCTGCAAAATTGCACTTAACTCCACAAAATTCCACAATGTTCTAAAGCGTTCCATTCTGTCAAAGAAGGATCCATTCATTTTGAAAAGAATCTCTAACTCTCTACTGAGTCACAGTGTACCCCATTCCACTCCATTCCACAACATTTTACTCCTTTCCCCTACATTCCATAACATTCCTTTGCCTTACGTTCTCTCAAAGGAGGCACCATTTGCTTACAAACCGCACTGGAGACGTTTATTATGTCACATTACAGCCGACTCCATTCGAATGCACAATATTGCCCTCCATTCCACCACATTCTACAACATTGTAACGCGTTTCATTCTGTAAAAGAAGGCTCCACTCTTTTCCCAAAGAATCAGATACCGTCTATTAAGTCACATTACACACCATTACAATCCATTCTTCAACTCTCCACTTCATTTCGCTGCAATGCACAAAGTTCTTTTGCGATCCATTCCTACAAAGAGTGCTCTTTTCACTTCCAACCCATTAAGGACTGTCTATTCCATCACATCAAATGCCATTCCAGTCCATTGCCCAAGTTTCAACTCGATTCCACAACATTCCACCACGTTCCATTGCATTTCATTCTGTGAAAAAAACCTCCATTCCTTTCTAATCCGATGAGGATCACTCTACCGCGTCACTTCACACACGATTCCAGTCCATGTCACAACATTGTAATCCATTCCTGAACATCTCACCGTGTTCTGTGGCGTTCCATTAAATCAAAGACAGCTCCCTTTTGCGGCAAGACCGCTCAGGAACTCTAAACTGTGTCACACTACATGCGATTCAACACTTTATCAACAAAATTGCACTTAACTCCTCAAATTTCCACTACGTTCTAGAGCGTACCATTCTGTCAAAGAAGCATCCATTCAACTCCAAAGCAATCTCTAACTCTCTTCTCTGTCTCAGTGTACCCCACTCCACTCCATTCCACAACATTTTACCAAATTCCCCTATATTCCAGCATATTCCTTCGCTTCACATTCTCGCAGGGATGCACCATTCTCATCCAACCCGCACTGGAGAACTTTATTATGTCACATTACAGCAGATTCCACTCGAATCCACAACATTGCAATCCATTCCACAACATTCCACTACGTTGGATCGCGTACCATTCTGCAAAAGAAGCTCCACTCTTTTCCAAAAGAAACCGTCTATTAAGTAACATTACACCCCACTACACTCCATTCCTCAACGTTCCACTTCATTTTGCAACATTCCACAATGTCCTTCTGTATTCCATTCCTACAAAGAAGGCTCGATTCACTTCCAACCCATTAAGGACTCTCTATTGCATCACATCAAATGCCATTCCAGTCCATTCTCCAAGATTCTACTCCATTCCACAACGTTCCATTGCATTCAATTGTGTGAAAAATAATCTCCATTCCTTTCCAAACCAATGAGGATCACTCTACTGCGTCACTTTACAGATGATTCCAGTCCATTTCACAACACTGTACTCCATTCCTGAACATCTCATCATGTTCTGTGGCGTTCCATTCAAAGAGAGCCCCATTTGCATCAAGAACGCTTTGCAACTCCATACTGTGTCACATTACATACGCTTCTATACCAAATCTACAAAATTGCACTTAACTCCACAAAATTCCACCACGTTCTATAGCGTTCCATTCTGTCAAAGAAGATTCCATTCATGTCCAAAACAATCTCTAACTCTCTACTGCATCACAGTGTACCCCATTCTAGTCCATTCCACAACATTATACTCCATTCCCCAATAATCCAGCACATTCCTTTGCTTAACATTCTCTCAAAGGAGGCATCATTCGCTTCTAAACCGCACTGGAGACCTTTATTATATCACATTACAGCGGATTCCACTCCAATCCACGACATTGCCCTCCATTCCACGACATTCCACCACATTCTATTGCGTTGTATTATGCAAAAGAAGGCTCCACTCTTTTCCCAAAGAATCAGAAACCGTCTATTAAGTCACATTACACCCCATTACAGTCCATTCCTCAACTCTCCACTTCATTTCGCTAAAATCCACAATGTTCTTTTGCATTCCATTCCTGCAAAGAAGGCTCGATTCACTTCCAACCCATAAAGGACTGTCTATTGCATCACATCAAATGCCATTCCATTCCATTCTCCAAGATTCTACTCCATTCCACAACATTCCACAACATTATACTCCATTGCCTAATATTCCAGCACTCTCCTCAGCTTTACATTATCGAAAAGGAGGCACCATTCGGTTCAATCCACCCTGGAGACATTTATTATGTCGCATTACAGACAATTCCCCTCCGATACACAAAATTGACCTCCATTCCACGATATTCCACCACTTTCTATAGCGTTTCATTCTGCAACAGAAGGCTCCACTCTTCTCCCAAAGAATCAGAAACCATCTATTAAGTCAAATTACACCACATTACACTCCATTCCTCAACACTCTACTTCATTTCGTTACATTCCACAATGTCTTTTTGTGTAACATTTCTACAAAGAAGGCTCGATTCACTTCCAACCCATTCAGGACTGTCTACTGCATCACGTCAAATTCCATTAACGTCCATTCTCCAAGATTCTACTCCATTCCACAAAATTCTCTTCCGAACCGCACTGGAGACATTTATTATGTCACGTTACAGCTGCTTCCATTCCAATGCACAACATTGCCCTCCATTCCGTGTCATTCCATCACGTTCTATCGCATTCCATTCTGCAAAAGAAGGCTCCACTCTTTTCCCAAGGAATTAGAAACCGTCTATTAAGTCACATTACACCACATTACACTCCACTCCTCAACTCTCCAGTTCATTTCGCTCCAATCCACAATGTTCTTTTGCGTTCCATTCCTACAAAGAAGGTTCAATTCACTTCCAACCCATTAAGGACTGTCTATTACATCACATCAAATGCCATTCCAGTCCATTATCCAAGATTCTACTCCATTCCACAACATTCCACCATGTTCCATTGCATTCCACTGTGTGAAAAAAAGGTCCATTCCTTTGCAAACCGATGAGGAACAATCAACTGCCTCACTTTTCACATGATTCCAGTCCATTTCACAACATTGTGCTCCGTTCCTGAATATCTCACCGTGTTCTGTGCCATTCAATTCAATCAGAGAGAGCTCCGGTTGCGTCGAGACCACTCATGAACTCTGCACTGTGTCACGTTACATACCCCTCTACACCAATCTGCAAAATTGCACTTAACTCTATAAAATTTGACCACGTTCTATAGCATTCCATTCTGTCAAAGAAGGATCCATTTATCTCCAAAAGTATCTCTAACTCTCTACGGCGTCACAGTGAACCCCATTCCACTCCATTCCACTACATTTTACTCCATTCCTCAACATTCCAGCACATTCCTCTGCTTCACATTGTCAAAAGGAGGCACCATTCTCATCAAAACCGCAGTGGAGACACTTATTATGTCACATTACAGCCGATGCCACTCCAATCCACAACATTGCCCTCCATTTCACGACATTCCAAACGTTCTATCGCGTTCATTCTGCAAAAGAAGGCTACAGTCTTTTCCCAAATAAACATAAACCGTCTACTAAGACACATTACAACCCATTGCACTCCATTCCTCAACTCTCCACTTCATTTCACAACATTCTAAAATGTTCTTTTGTGTTCCGTTCCTACAAAGAAGTCACGTTTCACTTCCAACCAATTAAGGACTGTCCATTGCATCACATCAAATGCCATTCCATTCCATTGTCCAGGATTCTACTACATTCCACAACATTCCACCACGTTCCATTGCATTCCATTCTGTGAAAAAAAGCTCCGTTCCTTCCAGACCAATGAGGAACACTCTACTGAATCACTGTACACTAGAATCCAGTCATTTTCGCAATATGGTACTCCATTCCTGAACATGTCACCGTGCTCTGTGGCATTCCATTCAATCAAATAGAGATAGTGTTGCGTGGAAATCACTCAGGAACTCTATACAGTGTCACATTACGTGCGATTCTACACAAAATATACAAGCTTGCACTTAACTCCACAAAAATCCAGCACTTTCTATAGCATTCCATTCTGTCAAAGAAGGATCCATTCACCTCCAAAACAATCTCTAACATTGTACTGCGTCACAGTGTAACAATTCCACTCCATTCCACAACATATTACTCCATTCCCCAATATTCCAGCATATTCCTTTGCTTCACATTGTCGCCAAGGAGGCACCATTCGCTTCCAAACTGCACTGGACACATTTATTGTGTCACATTACATCCGATTCCACTCCAATCCACAACATTGCCCTCGATTCCGCGACATTTCACCACGTTGAATCACGTTCCATTCTGCAAAAGTAGGGTCCACTCTTTTCCCAAAGAATCATAAACCGTCCATTAAGTCTCATTACAACCCATTACCCTCCATATCTCAACTCTCCATTTCACGTCGCTACAATCCACAATGTTCTTTTCCATTCAATTCCTGCAAAGAAGGCTCGATTCACTTGCAACCTATTAAACACTGTCTATTGCATCACATCAAATGCCATTCCAGTCCATTGTCCAAGTTTCAACTCGATTCCACAACATTCCACAACGTTCAATTGCATTCCATTCTGTGAATAAAACCTCCATTCCTTTCCAATCTGATGAGGAACACGACTGCATCACTTTACACAGGATTCCAGTAAATGTCACAACATTGTGCACCATTCCTGAATATCTCACCGTGTTCTGTGGCGTCCATTAAATCAAAGACAGCTCCATTTGCACCGAGACCGCTCAGGCAGTCTATCCTGTGTCACATTACATGCGATTCAACACTTTATCAACAACATTGCACTTAACTCCTCAAATTGCCAGCATGTTCTACAGCGTTCCATTCTGTCAAAGAAGGATCCATTCAAATCCAAAACAATCTCCAACTCTACTGCGTCACAGTGTATCCCATTACACAACATTTTACTCCATTCCCCAATATTCCAGCACATTCCTTTGCATTACATTCTTGCAACAGAGGCACCAATTGCTTCCAAACCGCACTGGAGACATTTATAATGTCACATAACAGGCGACTCCACTCCAATCCACAACATTGCCCTCCATTCCGCGACATTCCACCACGTTCTATCGCATTCCAGTCTGCAAAAGAAGTCTCCACTCTTTCCCCAAAGAATCAGAAACCGTATAATAAGTCACATTACACGCCATTATACTCCATTCCTCAACACTCCACTTCATTTCGCTACAATTCCCAATGTTCGTTTGATTTCCATTCCTAAAATAAGGCTCGATTCACTTCCAACCCATTAAAGACTGTTTATTGCATCATATCAAATGCCATTCCAGTCCATTCTCCAAATTCTACTCCATTCCACAACACTCCACCACGTTCCATTGCTTTCCATTCTGTGAAAAAAAGCTCCATTCTTTCCCAAACCGATGAGGAACATTCTACTGCGTACCGTTATACATGATTCCAGTCCATTTCACAACATTGTACTCTATTCCTGAACATCTCGCCGTGTTCTGTGGAGTTCCATTGAATCAAAGAGAGATCCATTTGCGTCGAGAGCACTAAGGACCTCTATACTGTGTCACATTACATTGACTTTTACAACAAATGTACAAAATTGCACTTAACTCCACAAAATTACACCACGTTCTATAGCGTTCCATTCTGTCAAAGAAGGATCCATTTATTTCGAAAAGAATCTCTCATTCTCCACTGAGTCACAGTGTATCCCATTCGACTCCATTCCAGAACATTCCACCACGTTCCATTGTATACCATTCTGTGAAAAATTCCTCCATTCCTCTCCAGATCGATGAGGAAAACTCTACTGCCTCACTTTACACATTATTCCAGTCAATTTCACAACATTGCACTCCATTCCTGAACATCTCACTGTACTCTGTGGTGTTCCATTCAATCAAAGAGAGTTCTATTTGCATCGACACTACTCTGGAACTCTATACTGTGTCACATTACATGCACTACTACACCAAATCTACAAAATTGCACTTAATTACACAAAATTCCACCACGTTCTATAGCGTTCCATTCTGTCAAAGAAGGGTTCATTCGGTTCCAAAACAATCTCTAACTCTCTACTGCGTCACAGTGTACAGCACAACACAACATGTTACTCCATTCCCCAATATTCCAGCACATTCCTTTGCTTTACGTTCTCACAAAGGAGGCACCATTTGCTTCCAAACTGCACTGGTGACATTTATTATGTCACATTACAGCCGATTCCACTCCAAAGCAGAACATTGCCCTCCATTCCGTGACATTCCACCACGTTCTATCGCTTCTATTCTGCAAAAGAAAGCTCCACTCTTTTCCCAAAGAATCAGTAACCCTCTATTAAGTCACATTACACCCCATTACACTCCATTCCTCAACACTCCACTTCATTTCGCTAAAATCCACAATGTTCTTTTCTTTCTGTTCCTACAACGAAGGCTCGACTCACTTCTAACCCTTTAAGAACCGTCCATTGTATCACACTAAATGCCAGTCAATTTCACTCTCCAAGATTCTACTACATTCCACAACATTCCACCATGTTCCATTGCATTCCATTCTGTGAAAAAAAAGCTCCATTCCTTTCAGACCGATGAGGAACCCTCTTCGGCCTCACTTTCCACTTGATTCCAGTAAATTTCACAACATTGTACTCCATTCCTGAACATCTCACCGTGTTCTGTGGCGCTCCATTGAATCAAAGAGAGATCCCTTTGCGTCGAGACCACTAAGGAACTCTATACTGTGTCACATTACATGGACTTCTACACCAAATCTACAAAATTGCACTTAACTCCACAAAATTCCGCCGGGTTCTATAGCGTTCCATTCTGTCAAGGAGTATCCATTCATTTCCAAAAGAATCTCTAGCTCTCTACTGCAACACAGTGTAAACCAATCGACTCCATTCCACAACATTGTACTCCATTCCTCAATATCCTAGCACATTCCTTTGCTTTACGTTCTCGCAACGGAGGCACCATTCGATTCCAAAACGCACTGGAGACATTTATTACGTCACATTACAGCCGACTCCACTCCAATCCAGAACACTGTCCTCCATTCCGCGACATTCCACCACGTTCTATCGCGTTCCATTCTGCAAATGAAGGCTCCACTCTTTTCCCAAATAATCAGAAACCGTCTATAAAGTGACTTTACACCCCATTACACTCCATTGCTCAACTCTCCACTTCATTTCGCTAAAATCCACAATGTTCTTTTGCATTCCGTTCCTACAAAGAAGGCTCGATTCACTTCCAACCCATTAAGGACTGTCTACTGCATCACATCAAATGCCATTCCAGTCCATTTCCAAGATTATACTCCATTCCACAGCATTCCACCACGTTCCATTGTATTTCATTCCGTGACAAAAAGTTCCGATCCTTTCCAGACTGATGAGGAACACTCTACTGCCTCAGTTTACACATGATTCCAGTGCATTTCACAATAGTGTACTCCATTCGTGTACATCTCACCGTGTTCGTTGTCGTTCCATTCAATCAAAGAGAGCTCCATTTGCGTGGAGAGCACTCAGGAACTCTAGACTGTGTCGTATTACATGCCCTTCTACCCCAAATCCACAAAATTGCACGAAAAGCCCCAAAATTCCACCGTGTTCTATAGCGTTCCATTTTGTCAAAGGAGGATGCTTCGTTTCCAAAACAATCTCTAACTCTCTACTGCATTAGAGTGTACCCCATTCCACTCCATTCCACAACATGTTACTCCATTCCCCAATATTCCAGCACATTCCTTTGCTTTACATTCTCGCAAAAGAGGCACCATTCCCTTCCAAACCGCACTGCAGACATTTATTATATCACATTACAGCCGGCTCCACTGCAATTCACAACATTGCCCTGCATTCCACGACTTTCCACCACGTTCTACCACGTTCCATTCTGCAAAAGAAGGCTCAACTCTTTTCCCAAAGATTCATAAACCGGCTTTTAAGTCACTTTACACCCCATTACACTCCATTCCTCAACTCTCAACTTCATTTCGCTACAATCCACAATGTTCTTTTGCCTTCCATTCCTACAAAGAAGGCTCGATTCACTTCCAACCCATTAAGGACTGTCTATTGCATCACATTCAATGCCATTCCAGTCGATTCTCCAAGATTCTACTCCATTGCACAACATTCCACCGAGTTCCATTGCATTCCATTCTGTGAAGAAGAGCTCCCCGTTCCTTTTCAGACTGATGAGGAACACTCTACTGCCTCCGTTTACACATGATTCCAGTCCATTTCACGACATTGTACTCCATTCCTGTACATCTCACCGTTTTGTGTGGCGTTCCATTTAATCAAAGAGTGCTCCATTTGCTTCGAGAGCACTCAGGAACTCTATACTGTGTCACATTACATGCGCGTCTACACCAAATCTACAAAATTGCACTTAACTCCACAAAATTCCACCACGTTCCAAAGCTTTCCATTCTGACAATGAAGGATCCATTCATTTCCAAAAGAATCTCTAACTCTCTACTGCATCACAGTGTACCCCATTCCACAAAATTTCACTCCATTCCCCAATATTCCAGCACATTCTTTTGCATTACGTTCTCGCAACGGAGGCACCATTCGCTTCCAAACCGCACTGGAGACATTTATTATGTCACATTACAGCTGATTCCACACCAATCCACAACATTGCCATCCATTCCGTGACATTCCACCACATTCTATCGCGTTCCATTCTGCAAAACAAGGCTCCACTCTTTTCCCCTAGAATCAGAAACCGTCTATTAAGTCACTATACACCCCATTACACTCCATCCTCAACTCTCTACTTCATTTCGCTACAATGTTCTTTTGATTTCCATTCCTAAAAGAAGGCTCGATTCACTTCCAAACCATTAAGGACTGTCTATTGCATCACATCAAATGCCATTCCAGTCCATTCTACAAATTCTACTCCATTCCACAACATTCCACCACGTTCCATTGCTTTCCATTCGGTGAAAAGAAGCTCCATTCCTTTCCAAACCGATCAGGAACATACTACTGTGTCACTTTACACATGATTGCAGTCCATTTCGCAGCATTGTACTCTATTCCTGAACATCTCACCGTGTTCTGTGGTGTTCCATTGAAACAAAGAGAGACCCATTTACGTCAAGACCACTCAGGAACTCTATACTGTGTCACATTACATGGACTTCTACACCAAATCTGCAAAATTGCACTTAACTCCACAAAATTCCACAATGTTCTAAAGCGTTCCATTCTGTCAAAGAAGGATCCATTCATTTTGAAAAGAATCTCTAACTCTCTACTGAGTCACAGTGTACCCCATTCCACTCCATTCCACAACATTGTACTCCATTCCCCAATATTCCAGCACATTCCTTTGCTTTACGTTCTCGCAACGGAGGCACCATTCACATCTAAACCGCACTGGAGACATATATTACATCTCATTACAGCCGATTCCACTCCAATCCACAACATTGCCTTCCATTCCGCGACGTTCCGCCACGTTCTATCGCGTTCCATTCTGCAAAAGAAGGCTCCACTCTTTCCAAAATAATCAGAAACCATCCATTACGTAACTTTACACGCCATTACACTCTATTCCTCAACTCTCCACTTCATTTCGCTACAATCCACAATGTTCTTTTGCATTCCGTTCCTACAAAGAAGGATCGATTCACTTCCAACCCATTAAGGACTGTCTATTGCATCACATCAAATGCCATTCCATTCCATTTCCAAGATTCTACTCCATACCACAGCATTCCACCACGTTCCATTGTTTTCCATTCTGTGAAAAAAAGGTCTGTTCCTTTCCAGACTGATGAGGAACACCCTACTGCCTCACGTTACACATGATTCCAGTCCATTTCACAACATTGTACTCCATTCCTGTACATCTCACCATGTTCTGTGTCGTTCTGTTCAATCAAGGAGAGCTCTATTTGCGTCGAGACCACTCAGGAACTCTATACTGTTTCACATTACATGAGCTTCTACACCAAATCTACAAAATTGAACGTAAGTCCACAAAATTACACCACGTTCTATAGCGTTCCATTCTGTCAAAGGAGGATACATTCGTTTCCAAAACAATCTCTAACTCTCTACTGCGTCACACTGTACCCCATTCCACTCCACTTCACAACGTTACTCCATTCCCCAGAATTCCAGCACATTCCTTTGCTTTTCTTTCTTGCAAAGGAGGCACCATTCCCTTGCAAACCACACTGGAGACTTTTATTATGTCACATTACAGCCGATTCCACTCCAATACACAACACTGCCCTCCATTCTGTGACATTCTACCACGTTCTATCGCCTTCCATTCTGCAAAAGAAGGCTCCACACTTTTCCCAAAAAATCAGAAACCGTATAATAAGTCACATTACACGCCATTATACTCCATTCCTCAATGCTCCACTTCATTTCGCTACAATTCACAATGTTCTTTTGATTTCCTTTCCTAAAAGATGGCTCAATTGAATTCCAACCAATTAAAGACTGTCTATTGCATCATATCAAATGCCATTCCAGTCCATTCTCCAAATTCTACTCCATTCCACAACACTCCACCACGTTCCATTGCTTTCCATTCTGTGAAAAGAGCTCCATTCTTTTCCAAACCGATGATCATTCTACTGCGTACCGTTACACATGATTGCAGTCCATTTCACAACATTGTACTCTATTCCTGAACATTTCGCCGTGTTCTGTGGCGTTCCATTGAATCAAGGAGAGATCCATTTGCTTCGAGACCACTAAGGACCTCTATACTGTGTCACATTACATGGACTTTTACAACAAATGTACAAAATTGCACTTAACTCCACAAAATTACACCACGTTCTATAGCGTTCCATTCGTTCAAAGAAGGATCCATTCATTTCGAAAAGAATCTCTCACTCTCCACTGAGTCACAGTGTATCCCATTCGACTCCATTCCAGAACATTCCACCGCGTTCCATTGCATTTCATTCTGTGAAAAAATCCTCCATTCCTTTCCAGACCGACGAGGACAACTCTACTGCCTCACTTTACACATTATTCCAGTCAATTTCACAACATTGCACTCCATTCCTGAACATCTCACCATTTGCTTCCATACCACTCTGGGACATTTATTACGTCACATTTCAGTCGATTCCACTCTATTCCTCCTCATTGCCCTCCATTCTGCATCATTCGACCACATTCTCTTACGTTTCGTAATGTCAAAGAAGGCTCGATTTGTTTCCAAAACAATCAGGAACACTCTACTAAGTCACATTACAGACGATTCCAGTACATTTCCCAACATTGCACTTCATTCCGGGATATCTCACCATGTTCTGTGGCATTCCATTCCATCAAAGAGCTCCATTTTCTTCCAGAAAACTAACTCTATATTGTGCCTCACATCATGCGGTTCTACACCAATCTACAAAATTGCACATAGCTCCAGAAAATTTCACCGTGTTCTATAGCGTTCCATTCTGTCAGGAAGGATCCACTCATTTCCGAAACAATCTGTAACCCTCTATTGCATCACATTGCACCCCATTCCACTCCATTCCACAACATTTTACTCCATTCCCCAATATTCCAGCACATTCATTTGCTTTACATTCTCTCAAAGCGGGCACCATTCGATTCCAAACCAGTCTGGAGACCTTTATTATGTCACATTACAGTGGCTTTCACTCCATTCCACAACATTGCCCTCCATTCCACAACATTTCATCACGTTCCTTTGCATTCTATTCTGTCAAATAAGGCTCAATTCGTTACCAAAACAATCAGGAACACTGTACTGAGTCACATTACAGACGATTCCCGTCTATTTAAGAACGTTGCATTTTCTGAACATCTCAATATGTTCTGTGGCATTACATTCGATTAAAGAGCGCTCCATTTTTTGACAGACCATGGAGGAACTCAATATTGTGTCACAATGCACACGATTCTACACCAATCTGCAAAATTGCACTTATCTGCACAAAATTACACCACGTTCTGTTGCGTTCCATTCTGTCAAAGAATGTTCCATTTGCTTCCAAGGAACTCACGAACTTCGTATTGTGTCACTTCACATGCTATTCCTCTCCATTCCACAAGATTCTACTCCATTCCCCAACACTCCAACAAGTTCTACTGAGTTCCATTGTGACACAGTAGGCACCATTCTAATCCAAACAACCCAGGAACTCTCTGTTGCATCACATTCCACCACGTTCCACTCAATAACACAGCATGGCATTCCATTGTGCAACATTCCGCCACATTCCATTGCATTCCATTATGTAAAAGAAAGCCCGATAGCTTCCAAACCATTCAGGAACAGCTATTTGCGTCAATTCACATGCCATTCCAAACAATTCCTCAAGATTCTACACCATACCAAACGTTCCACTTCATTCTACTGCATTGCAATTTTACAAAGAGGGCACAGTTCTCTAAAAAACTCTCAAGAATCCGCTTTTGCATCACACTACACCCCATTACACTCCATTTCACAAGCTTCCACTCTATTCCACAACATTCCACCATGTTCTATTACGTTCAATCCCACCAAGGAAAGCAGCGTTCGCTTCTAAATCACTCCAGAACCGTTTATTGCACCACATTAAAACAGATTCAACTCCATTCCACAACATTGCACTCCATCCCACAACACTCCACCGTTTTCTACCGCGTCCATTCTTCAAAAGAAGCCTCCACTCTTTTCCCAAATATTCAGATACCATTCTATTGCGTCATATTTCACCACATAACACTTCATTCAACGATTCTCCACTTCATTTCGCAGCATTTCACAATGTCCTTTTGCCTACCACTCAGACAAAAAAGGCTCCATTCACTTCCAACCCATTTAGGACTGTCTACTCCATCACATCAAATGCCACTGCAGTCCATTTTGCAAGATTCTACTTCATTCCAGAAAATTCCACGATGTTCCATTGCATTCCATTCTGACAAAATAGGCTTCTTTCCTTGCCATACCAATGAGGAGTACTCTACTGCGTCACTTTACACACGATTCCAGTCCATTTCACAACATTGTACTCCATTCCTGAACATCTATCCATGTTCTGTGGTGGTCCGTTACATCAAAGAGAGCTCCATTCTTTCCAGACCACTCAAGAACTGTATATTGTGAAACAGTACAAGCGATTCTACAAAAATATACGAATTTGAACTTACCTCCACAAAAGTTCACCAAGCTCTGTACCATTCCCTTCTGTCAAAGAAGGATCCATTCATTTCCAAAACAATTTGTACAACTCTATTGGATCACATTACTCTCCATTCCACTCCATTCCACAACATTTCACCCCATTCCCAAATATTCCAGCACATTCATTTCCTATACGTTCGATCAAAGTAGACACCATTACGTTCTTTAGCACTCTGAAGACCTTTATAATGTCACATCATAGCCGATTCCAATCCATCCCACATTTCTCTCCATTCCAAAGCATTCCACCATGTCCTATTCGATCCATTCTGCCAAAAAAAGCTCCACTTGCTTCCAAACAATTCACGAACTTCCTATTTTGTCACTTCACATGACATTCCTCTCCATTCCACAAGGATCGACTCCATTCGCCAACATTCCAACAAGTTCTACTGAGTTCCATTGTGATAAAGTAGGCACCATTCTTATCCATACAACCCAGGAAGTCTTTGCTGCATAATATTACAGCACGTCCCACTCAATACCACAGAATTGCACTCCATTGTGCAACATTCCACCTTATTCGTTTGCATTCCATTCTGTAAAAGAAGGCCCCTTTGCTTTCAAACCGTACAGTAACAGCCTATTGCATCAATTCACACCCCATTTCACACGATTCCACAAGATTGTTCTCCAGTCCATTCATTCCACTATGTTCATTTGCATTCCATTGTGACAAAAAGCACCAATGTCTACAAAATTCGCAAAAACCCTCTATTGAATCACATTATAACCAATTACACTCCAGTTCACAAACTTCCACTCTATTTTGCAACATTCCGCTGCTTTCTATTATGTTCCATTACGCCAAGCAAGGCTGCATTCACTTCCACATCACTCTGGAAACCTTTTCTGCACCACTAACTCTAACTGAAATGCTATAAGCACCAAAATCTTTCCCAAACACCAAACCCTAAACCGGCCCATGAGTTTTGTAACAGAACAAAACGATGAATATCAACATCTCTACGTCCCTCATATCTCACTGCAACACTGTATTTCAATCTCACTGTCGAACTCACATCAGAGTGGTAATCCATATGTAACAGTTACCCTATCGGGCTGTTACAACATAACAAACACCTAACCGTTACCCTAGAACTGTACCGTGCATCTGACACTACATGTTCAACATTGACTTCACTCACAGCTCACTGTAAACCTGTCGATCATACTCATGCTCATTCTCACATCAGAGACAGGATCTTACTGTAAACGCATTTCTACCCTGCCCATACACATTACCAAACACTTAACCTTATCCCTAGCCCAGGGACTAGCACCAGACCCCTCACATCATTTTATTTTCTGCCCCACCAAATGCTTAACCTGAGACAAAATTTCGCAATCACCCTCACATCACAGCAGACTGCAAACTCTAACAGAAACACTAGCGGTGCCATAAACTTTTATCAACACCGAATTCTAACCATAACCCTGACTCTTAGAACAGACCCTACCATGGATATTGATGTCCCTCATGTCTCACTGTTCAGTGTAATTCAATCTCACAGTCACCCCGACATCAGAACCGAATACTAAATGTAATCATAACACTTTTCTGGGTGTGCACTATTTCAAACACCTAATCCTAAACCTAGACCGAGCCCCTGGAGCTGAAATCTCGTCATAAACTTCAACATCAGCCACAGCTCATCATAAACCTGTCTCTCAATATCACCCTCTTCCTCACATCGGGGCCACATACTCACTGTAACTGTAGTACCAGGCGGCCCATACCCATTACTGAACAAGCAACCCTAAACATAGCACTGTCTCATGCTCTGGACTCCTAACCTACATTTTAGTGTTAGCCCAACTAATCCTAAACCTGAGGTATAATCTAGTACTCACAATCCCATCACAGCCAGACCGTAACTCTACCCTAAACCGTATTAGCCCTGTAAACCTACCCACACAATGAAACCTAACCCTAGTCTTGACACTTAGAACCGACCGTAGCATGGATATAGACGTCACCCATGTCTCACTGTAACACTGTAGTTCAATCTCACTGTCGCCCTCCCAGCAAAACCAAATCAGAAATGTAACCAATACCGTATACTGGCCGTAGAACTTAGCGAACACATAACCCAACCCTAGATCTTGCCCATGAACATGAACACTCATGGTCAACATTGACATCACCCACAGCTCACAGTAAACCTGTCACTCAGTGTCACTCTCATACTCATATCAGAGCCAGATCTTCAGTGTGAACATAGTGCTATCCTTCCCATACATATTAACGAACACTTAACACTAACCCTAGCACTTGCACAGCACCAGACACTTCACATCATTTTATTTTCAGAACCAACAAATACTTATACTGAGACAAAATCTCGTATTTACCCTCAATTCAGAGCCGGACGCTGAGTCTAACCAAAACCCTTTTGGTCTCATACACCTTCATATACACTGAACCTTATCCCTAACCCTGACTTATTGAACAGAGCAGTACCATGAATATTGACATCCCTCATGACTCACTGCAATACAGTAATTTAATATCACTGTCCAACTCACATCAGAGCCATATCCCATTTGAAACCGTAACACTATCCTGCCCATACAACATATTGAACTTCTTAACCTAACCCTAGCACTGTACCCTACACCTGACACTTCATGGTCAACATTGTCATCATCCACAGCTCACCATAAACCTGTCGATCATAGTCAACACTCATTGTCAGATCAGAGCCAAATCCTTTCTGTAAACATAGAACTATGCTGCCCTTACACATTTCTGAACACTTAACCATAAACCTAGCTCAGCACTAGCACCAGACCTGTCACATCATTTTTATTTACAGTCTCACCAAATGCTTAACCTGAGCCACTCACCCTCACATCACAGCAGGATTCAAAGTCTAACTGAATCCTTTTCAGCGCCATAATCCCTCCCAAACATTGAACTCTCAGCATAGCCCTGACTCTTGGAACATACCAGACCATGGATATCGACATCACCCATGTCTCACTGTAACAATGTAATTCAATCTCACTTTCAGCCTCACAACAGAACCGAGAACTAAATGTATTCATAACCCTTTCTTACACGTACACCTTTTCAAACCCATAAAACTAATCCTAGACAATGCCCCTGCACCTAAAACCTCATGATAAACTTCGACATCAGCCACAGCTTATCATACACCTGTCTCTCAAAATCGCCCCCTACCTCATATCAGGGCCACATCCTCACTGTAACTGTAGTACTAGATGGCACATACGCATTTCCAAACACTTTACCCTTACCCTAACACTATCCCATGCTCTGTACTCCTCACCTTAATTTTAGTATTATCCTCCCAAATCCTAAATCTGTGGCATAATCACGCAATCACGCTCACATCATAGCCAGACCCTAACTCTACCGAAAATCGTATTAGCTCCATAAACCCTCCCAAACACCAAACCCTAATCCTAGCCCTGACACATAGAATGTTCCCTAACATGGATATCGTTGCCACCCCTTTCTCTCTGCAATACAATAGTTCAATCTCACTGTCACACACACATCAGACACGAAACCGAAATGTAACCATAACCGTACACTTGCAGTACAAGTTAACGAACACCTAACCCTAGCACTAGCTCTCATGTGTAGTCCTGAACCTTCCTGGTGAACATTGACATCACCCACAGCTCACCGTAAACCAGTCGCTCAATGTCGCACTCATCTTCACATCAGAGGCAGACCCTTAGCTTAAACACAGCGCTATCGTGCCTGCACATAATTATGAACACTTAACCCAAACCCTAGCCCGTGCCACAGCACCAGAACAGTCACACCGTTTTATTTTCAGTCCCACAAGATCCTTATACTGAGACACAGTCTTGTACTCACCCTCCCGTCAGAACTGTAACCTAACTCTAAAACCCTATTTGCGCCATACACCTTCCCAAACCCCAAACCCTAAATAAACCCCTGACTTTTTGAACAGACCAGGACCATTAAATCGACTTCCCTCACGTTTCACAGTTCCACTGCAATTCAGTCTCGCTGCCGTACTCACATCAGAGCCAAATCCCATACATAACCATATCCCTTTCCAGCTCATACAACTTTCTGAATGCCCAGCTCTAACCTTAGCACTGTTTCCTGCAACTGACCCTTCATGGTCAACGTCGACTTCACCCACAGCTCTCCATTAAACCGTCGATCAAACTCACACTCCTCCTCACATCAGAACCAGATCCTTACTCTAAACATAGTGTTATCCTTCCCTTGCACATTACCGATCACTTATCCCAACCCTTGCCCTGGCTCAAGCACCAGACCCAGCACATCATTTTGTAGTCAACCAAACCAGATGCTTTACCTGAGAAATAATCTTGTGCTCACACTCACATCACATTCGGAAGCAAACTCTAACTGAACCCCGGTCTACCCTGCACAATTTTACAAAAAATGAACCCTAACCCAGGGCCAGACACTTGGAAAAAGTCTCTACCATGAATATCGATGTCACCAATTTCTCACTGAGACACTGTAATCCAATATTGCTTTTGCCCTCACATAAGAGCCAAATCCTAAATGAAACTATAACTGTATCAAGGCCGTACAGCTTACCGAACCTCTAACTTTAACCGAGCCCTCGCCTGTTGACATGATCACTCATGGTCAACATTGGCATCACCCACAGCTCATCATAAACCTTTCTCTCTATCTCGCCATCATCCTCACATCAGAACAAGTTTCTTATTGTAAACGCAGTGCTATCCTACTCGTACACATTACCGAACTCTTAACCCTAACCTTAGCCTGGAATCTGCTTTGTCCACACACCCTAATTTTATGGTCTGCCCCAAATAATCCAAATTCTGAGACACAGTCTTGCAGTCACCCTCACATCACACCAAGACACTAACTCTAAACAAAACCATACCAGCCCCATAAACTTACCAAAACACTGAAATCTAACACTGGCCCTGACAATTAGAACAAAGCCTACCATGGATATATTCCTCACCCATATCCCACTGCAAGACTGTAGTTCAACCTCACTGTCACCCAAACATCAGACCCGAATCTGAAATGTAAGCATAACCCTATGCTGTTCGTACAACTTAACGAACCCCTAATCCAATCTTAGCTCTCGTCTATGAACTGACCATCACAGTCAACATTGGCATCACCCACAGCTCACCGTTAACCTGTCCCTCAATGTCACACTTATCCTCACATCAGAAACAGATCCTTAATGTAAACCTAGCACTATTGTGCCCTTACATATTAAAGAACACTTCACCCAAACCCTAGCCCTTGCCACAGCAGAAGACCCGTCACATCATATTATTTTTAGACCCACCAAATTCTTATACTGAGACACAATTTCACACTCCCCCTCACATCACAGGCAGAGCTTAACTCTAACTGAAACACTATCAGCCGCATACCCCTTCCCAAATACCGAACCCTAACACTAGCCATGATTTTTGAAACAGAACAGCACCATGATTATCAGCATGACGCATGTCTCACTGTAACACTGTAATTTAATCTCACTGTCGAACTCACATCAGAGCGGAATCCCATATATAACCCTAATCGTATCCTGCCCATACACCTTACAGAACCCCTTTTACTATCTCTAGACTGGAGTCTGCGCCTCACCCTTCAAGGTCAACATAATCGATATCACCCACAGCTCTCCATAAACCTGTCAATCAAACTCACCCTCATCCTCACATGAGAGCCAGAAAGTTACTGTAAACATATCATTATACTTCCCTTCCACATTACCAAACACTTACCTCTAACCCTAGTCCTGACCGTAGCACCAGAACACTCACATCATTTTATTGTCAACACTACCAGATACTTCAACTGAGACACAATCTCTCACTCACCCTCACATCACAGCCAGATGCAAATTCCAACCAAATCCCAGTCAGCCCTGTACACTTTCACAGACACTGAACCCTTACCCAGGCCCTGATTCTTGGAAGAGGCCGCTACCATGAATAACCACATCACCCATTTCTCACTGTGACACTGTAATTCAACATCACTGTGGCCCTCACATCACAGCCAGATCCTAAATGTTACTCTAAACCTTTCTAGCCATACTGCTTACCGATCTTCTAACTCTAACCCGAGCTTCGCCTGTTGACATACTCACTCATGGTCAACAATGGCATCATCCAGAGCTCACCAGAAGCCTTTCTATCAGTCTTGCCTTCATCCTCACATCAGAACAAGATCCTTACTGTATACACAGTGCTATCCTACTCATGCACATTACTGAACACTTTATTGTAACCCTATCCCTGGAACCTGCATTGTCCACACACCACCATATTTTGTTCTGCCCCACCATATCCAAATACCAAGACACACTCTTGCACTCACACCCATATCAAACCAGGACACTAACTCTAACTGAAACCCTTTCAGACCCATAAACCTACCCAAACACCGAATGCTAACACAACAGTTGACACTTAGAACAGACCCTACCCTGGATACTGGCGTCACCCATGTCTCACTGCAATACTGTAGATCAATCTCACTGTCGCCCTTACATCAGACCCGAATCCAAAATGTAGCCATAATTCTATCCTCTCCATACAACTTAGTGAACCCCTACACCATTCCTACCACTTGCCCAAGGACCTGACCTTCACTGTCAACGTTGGCATCACCCACACCTCACCGTTAACCTGTCGCTCAATGTCTCACTCATCCTCACATCAGAGCCATATCCTTAGACTAAACATAGCACTATCATGCTCATACATATTATCGAACACATAATCCAAACTCTAGCACTTGCCACAGCACCAGCCCTTCACATTATTTTCCTCCCCAAGAGATGCTTAACATGAGCCACAATCTCGCACTCACCCTCACATCACATCAGGTTGTAATCTCTAACCAAAACCCTAACAACACCGTAAAGCTTCCAAAACGCTGAACTCTAACCATAGCCTTGAGACTTGGAACAGATCCTACTAAGTATATTGACGTCACCCATGTCTCACTGAAACACGGTATTCATTCTCACTGTCACCCTCACATCAAAATTGAATGCTAAGTGTACCCATAAACCTTTCTTATCCATAAACCTTTTCGAACCACTAAACCAAACCTAACCCTGGACCTGGCCCCTGGACATGAAAACTCGTAGTAAACTTCGACATCAGCCACAGCTTATTACAAACCACTCTCTCAATACCACCCTGTCTCTAACATCAGGACCACATCCCCACTCTAACCATAGTACTAGATGGCCCATACAAATTAACGAACACTTAACCATACCCTAGCACTGTTCAATGCTCTAAACTCCTCTCCTTCATTTTAGTGTCAGACCACCAAATCCTAAACCTGAGGCATAAGCTCGCACACAGCTTCACATCACAGCTCGACACTAACTCAACCCAAAACTGTATCAGCCCCATAAACTACCCCAAAACCGAAACCTAACCCTTTCCCTGACACTTAGAACAGGCCACACCATGGACATCAACGTCCGCATGACTCCATGTAACACTGTAGTTCAATCTCGCAGTCGTCGTTACATCAGAACCAAATCCAAAATATAACCAGAATCTTATTCTGGCCATATAGCTTTACAAACACCTAAACATGACCCCTGATCTTGCCGATGCACCTGAACACTCATGGTCAACATTGACATCACCATCAGCTCACTGTACACCTGTTGTTCTGTGTCGCACTCATCCTCACATCAGAGCCAGATCCTTAGTGTAGACATAGTGATATCGTGCCCATATATATTAACAAACACTTAACCCTAACCCTAGGCCTTGCCACAGCACCAGCCTCTTCACTTCATTTTATTTTCAGCCCCACCACATCCTTTTACTGAGACAAAATCTCCCATTCACCCTCACACCAGAGCCAGACCGTAACTGTAAACAAATCACTATTAGTATCATATATGTTCCCAAACACCAAACCCTAACCACAGCCAGGACTTTTCTAACAAACCAGCACCATGAATATCAATATCACTGATGTCTCACTGTAACACTCTAATTCTATCTCACTGTCGAACTCACATCAGAGCTGAATCCCTTATGTAACCGTACCCCTATCCTGCCTCTACAACTTACCGAATCCATAACCGTATCCCTAGGACAGTACCATGCATATGACAGTACATGGTCAACATTGACAACATCCACAGCACACCGCAAACCTCTCGATCATACTCAAACTCATCCTCACATAAGAGCCAGATTCTTACTATAATCGTAGCACTATCCTGCCTGTACACATTACCAAACACTTAACCCTAGCCCTGACACTAGCAAGAGACCTATCACATCATTTTATTTTCAGCCCCACCAAATGCTTAACCTGAGCCAAACCTTGCACTCACACTCACATCACAGCCAGACCATATCTCTACCCAAATTGGGCTAGACCCGAAATCTACCCAAACACTAAACCTTTTCCATTGGCCTGACACTAAGAACAGATCCCACCATGGATATCGACGACACCGATGACTCACAGTAACCCTGTAGTTCAATCTCACTGTCGCCGACACATCAGACCCAAATGCAAAATGTAATCATAACTGAATACTGGCCATACCACTTAGCGAACACCTAACCCTAACCCTAGCTCTCGACCATGCACTTGAACCCTCATGGTCAATATTGGCATCACCTACAGATCATTGTAAACCTGTCGATCAAACTCCCCCTCATCCTCACATCAGAGTCAGATCCTTATGGTAAATGTAGTGCTATACTTGCCATACACATTACCGAATGCTTAACAATATCCGTAGCCCATGGACTAGCATCAGACCCCTCACATCACTTTATTTTTGGCCAAGCAAATGCTTAACCTGAGCCACAACTCGCACACACTCTCACATCACAGCAGGATGCATAGTCGAAAGAAATCCCTATCAAGTCCGTAATCCTTCCCAAACACCGAAATCTAACCATAGCCCTGACTCTTGGTAATGATCCTACAATGAATAATGACATCACCCTTGTCTAACTGCAACACTGTAATTAAATCACACTGTTACCCTCATATTAGAATAGGATCCTAAACACACCCATAACCCTTTCCTAGACTTACACCTTTTCAAACTCCTAAATTTAACACTAGACCTGGCCTGTGGACCTCAAACCTCACAATAAACATCAACATCAGCCACCACTTATCATAAACCAGTCACTCAATATCTCCCTCTCCCTCAAATCAGGGCCACATCCTCACTGCTAATGTAGTGCTAGACAGCCCATACTCATTATCGAACACTTAACCGTAACCCTAGCACTGTCCCATGCTCTGGAGACCTCACTTTTATTTTAGTATCAGCCCACCAAATCTTAACCTGAGCCATAATCTCGCAGTAACCCTCACATCACAGCCAGACCCTAACTCTACCCAAAACCGTATCAGCCCTGTAAAACTATGCAAACACCGAAACCTAACACTACCCCTGTCACTTAGAACAGACCCTAACATGGATATCGACATCACCCATGTCTCACTGTAACATGGCAGTTCAATTTCGCTGCTGCCCTCACATCAGACCCGAATCTGAGATGTAATCATAATCCTATACTGGCCGTACAGCTTAACAAACACTTAACCCTAACCCTAGCTCTCACCCATGGACATGAACCCTCCTGGTCAACATTGACATCACCCACAGCTCACCATAAACCTTTCACTCAATGTCACACTCATCCTCACATCAGAGCCGGATCCTTATTGTAAACATTGCGCTCTTGTGCCCGTACATATTAATGAACAGTCAACCCTAACCCTAGCTCTTGCTGTAGGACCAGACTCTTCACATTATTTTTTTTCAAACTCACCTAGTCGTTATACTGAGACAAAATCTCGTATTCACCGTCGCATTAGAGCCAGACCATAATTCTAACCAAAACCCAATAAGCCCCATCACTTTCACAAACATGGAACCGTAACCCTAGCACTGACTTTTGGAAAAGACCAGTACCATGAATATCGACATCCCTCATGTCTCACTGTAACATTGTAATTCAATCTCACTGTCAAACTCACATCAGAGCCAAAGCCCATATGTAAACCTAACTATATGTAACCATAAAAGTATTCCTGCCCATGCAACTTTACTGAACACCTAACACTAACCCTACCACTGTACCCTACATCTGACACTACATGGTCAACATTGACATCATCCGAGACTCACCATAATCCTGTCGATCATACTCACCCTCATCCTCACAACAGAGCCAGATCCTTCTGTGAACGTCGCGCTGTCCTACCCATACACATTACCGAACACTTAACTCTAACCCAAGCCCTGGCACTAGCACCAGACCTGTCACATCATTTGATTTTCAGCCCCACCAAATAATAAACCTGTGCGACAATCTTGCACTCACCCTCACTTCACAGCAGGATGCAAACTCTAACCGAAACTGTATCCGCACTGTAAACCTTTCCAAACACCGAAGTCTATAAATGGTCCTGACTCTTGGAAAAGACACTACAATGGACATCCAGGTCACCCATGTCTCACTGGACACTGTAACTCAATTTTACGGTCACCCTCACATCAGAAAAGAAATCTCAATTTATCAATAACCCTTCCCAACCTGTATGCCATATCGAGACACTAAACCTAAACCTTGACTTGGACCGTGGACATGCAACCTCACGATAAGCTTCAACAACAGCCACAGCTTATCATAAACCTGTCCCTCAATATCGCCTTCTCCCACACATCAGGGCCACATCTTCACTGTTACTTTATTGCCAGATGGCCTGTACCCATTACTGAACACTTAACATGATCCGTTGCACTGTCCCATGCTCTAGACTCCTCACCTTCATTTTAGCATCAGCCCACCAATTCTCAACCTGATGCTTAAACTCGCACTCACCCTGACATCACAGCCAGAACCTATCTCTACGCAAACCTGTAACACCCCTGTAATGTACCCAAACACCAAACCCTAAACCTAGCCCTGCCCTGTCACTTTGAACAGAACCTTCCATGAATATCGACGTCATCCATGTCAAACTGTAACACTGTAGTTCAATCTCGCTGTATCCCTCACATCACAACCGAAATCAAAATGTAATCATACAACTTAACAAATACCTAATGCTAACCCTAGCTCTCGCTTGTGAACCTGAACCCTCGTGGTCAACATTGGCATAACCCACAGATCACTGTAAAATTGTCACTCAATGTCACACTCATCCTCACCTCAGAGCCAGATCCTTATTGTTAACATAGAGCTATTGTGCCAGTGCATATTAACGAATGCTTAACCCTAATCCTAGCTCTTACCTCTGCACTAGAACCTTAACATCATTCATTTTATTTTCAGTCCCAACAAATCTTTATAGTGAGAGAAAATCTCGCATTCACCCTGGCATCAGAGTCGGATCCCTAACCATAACAAAAACCCTATTACACCTGTACACCTTCTCAAACACCGTACCCTAACCCTAGCCCTGACATTTGGAAAAGACCAGTACCATGAATGTAAACATCCCTCCTGACTCACTGAAACACTGTAATTCTACCTCACTGTTGAACTCGGATCAAGCCAAATCCCATAAGTAATCATAACCCTATTCGGCCCATACAACTTACCGAAACCCTAACCCTAACTCTAACACTGGACCCTGTATCTGACACTTCATGAACAACATTGACATCATTCACATCTCGACGGAAACCTGTTGATCATACCCCACCTCATCCTCACATCAGAGCCAGAGCTTTACTGTAAATGTAGCTCTATCCTGCCTTTACACATTTCTGAACACTTAACCCAATCTCTAGCACTGGCTCTAGAACCAGTCCTGTCAAATCATTTTCTCTACAGAACCACCAACGGCTAAAACTGAACCACAAACTCGCAGTCACCCTCACGTCATGGCAGGATGAAACTCTCACCGAAACACTATCAGCACCATAAGCCTTTCCAAACAGTGCACTCTTACCACAGCCCTGAGTCTTAGGACATACCCTAGCGAGGATATTGATGTAACCCATGTCTCATTCTTATGCTGTAAATCAAACTCACTATCACCCTCACATCAAAGCTGAGTACTAAATGTAAACTTAAACCTTTTCTGGCCTCACATGTTTTTGATCCCCTAAACCTAACCCTAGAGCTGGCTCCTGGACCTGAAACCTCACGAAAAACTTTGTGATCGGATACAGCTTATCATAAACCTGTCTCTCAATATCGCCCTCTTCGACACATCAGGTCCACATCCTCACTGTAACCATAGCCAAATATGGTCCGAACCCATTACCGAAACCTTAACCCTAACCCTAGCACTGTGCCAGGCTCTGGACTCCTCACCTTCATTTTAGTGTCAGCCCACCAAATCCTAAACCTCAGGCAAAATCTCGCACTCACACATCACAGCCATACCCTAAAATCTAAGCAAAATCGTATCAGCCCCGTAAACCTGAAAAACAATGAACACTAACCCTAGGACTGACACTTAGAACAGACCCTACCATGGATATGGATGTCAACCATGTTTCACTGTAACACTGTAGTTCAATATCACTGTTCCCTCACATCAGACCCGAATTTGAAATGTATCCATAACCGTATACTGGCCGTACAACTTAACGAGCACCTAACCCTAAACCCAGCTCTCGCCTGTGGTCCTGAACCCTCACGGTCAACACTGACATTAACCACAGCTCGCCATAAACCTGTCGCTCAATGTCGCACTCATCCGCACATCAGAGACAGATCCTTAGTGTTAACATAGTGTTATCGTCCCTGTACATATTAACAAACACTTATCTCTAAACCTAACTCTTGCTGCAGCGCCAGACCCCAAAGACATTTTATTTATAGCCCCACCTAATTCTTACTGAGACAAAATCTGACATTCACCCGCAAATCAGAGCCGGACACTAACTCTAACCAAAACCCTATTAGACCCACACACCTTCCCAAGCACCAAACCCTATCCATAGCCCTGACTTTTGGAAAAGACCAGTACCATGAATATCGACATCCTCTAAATGAAACCCTATCAGTGCCATAAACCTTCATAAACACCGAACTCTAAGCAAAAGCTTGAGTCATGGAATAGACCCAACCATTGATATCGACGTCACCCTTGTCTCACTGTAGCACTGTAATTCAATCTCACTGTCAACCTGACATCAGAATTAAATTTTAAATGTAACCATAACCCTTTCGTAGCATTATACCTTTTCGAATTCCTAAATTTAACACTAGACGTGGCCTGGGGACTTCAAACCTCATGATAAACATCAACATCACCCACAGCTTATTATAAACCAGTCGCTCAATATCTCCCTGTCCCTCAAATCAGGGCCACATTCTCACTGCTACTGTATTGCTAGATGGCCCATACGCATTAAGAACACTTAGCCGTAACCCTAGCACTGTCCCATGCTCTGGAGTCCTCACCTTCATTTTAATATCAGCCCACCAAATCTTAACCTGAGGCATAATCTCGCAGTCACCCTCACATCACAGCCAGACCCTAACTCTAACCAAAACCGTATCGGCCCTTTAAAACAACGCAAACACCAAACCCTGACACTAGCCCTGTCACTTAGAACAGACCCTAACATGGATATCGACTTCACCCATGTCTCACTGTAACATGGTAGTTCAATATCGCCATTGCCCTCATATAAGACCCGAATCTGACATGTAACCATAACCCTATACTGGTCGTAGAACTTAACAAACACGTAAGCCTATCTCTTGCTCTCACCCACGGACACGAACACAAATGGTCAACATTGACATCACCCACAGCTCACCATAAACCTTTCACTCAATGTCGCACTCATCCTCACATCAGAGCCGGATCCTTAGTGTAAACATTGCACCATTGTGCCCGTACATATTAATGAACACTTAACCCTAACCCTAGCTCTTGCCATAGCACCGGAACCTTCACATTATTTTATTTTCAGACTCACCTAGACCTTATACTGAGACAAAATCTCGTATTCACCCTTGCATTAGAGCCAGACCTTAACTGTAACCAAACCCAATTAGCCCCATACAGTTTCACAAACACAGAACCGTTAACCTAGCCCTGAGTTTTGGAAAAGACCAGTACCATGAATATCGACATCCCTCATGACTCACTATAACATTGTAATTCAATATCACAGTCACACTCACATCAGAGCCAAAGCCAATATGTAACCATAACTATATGTAACCATAACCGTACTCCTGCCGATGCAACTTACCGAACTCCTAGCACTAACCCTCGCACTGTACCCTACATCTGACACTTCATGGTCAACAGTGACATCATCCACAGCTCACCGTAAACCTGTCGATCATACCCTCATCCTCACATCAGAGTCAGATCCTTACTGTAAACGTAGAACTATCCTGCCCATACACATTGCCGAACACTTAACCCTAACCCAAGCACTGGCACTAGCACCAGACCTGTCACATCAGTTGATTATCAGCCCCACAAAATAATAAACCTGGGCGACAATCTCGCACTCACCCTCACATCACAGCAGAATGGTAACTCTAACCGAAACTCTATCAGCGCTGTAAACCTTCCCAAACACCGAACACTAAAAGTAGCCCTGACTGGTAACAGACACTCCCATGGATATAGACGTCACCAATATCTCACAGTAACAGAGTAATTCAATCTCACATTAACCCTCACATCAGAGAAGAATACTAAATGTAACCATAATCCTTTCCAACCATAGAACTTTCCAAACCCCTAAACCTAAACCCAGACCTGGCACCTGGACATGAAACCTCATGATAAACTTCGACATCAGCCACAGCTCATCATAAACCTCTTCCTCAATATCGCCTTGTCCCACACATCAGGGCCACATCCTCACTTTTACCGTATTGTTAGACAGCCTGTACAAATTATCGAACACTTAACCCTAACCCTAGTACTGTTCCATGCTCTGGACTCCTCACCTTCATTTTAGTGTCAGCCCAGTAAATCACAACCTGAGGCATAATCTCACACTCACCCTCACATCACAGCCAGGTCCTAACTCTTGCCAAAACTGTATCACCAAATAAACGTTCACAAACACTGAATTCTAACCTTAGCCCTGTCACTTAGAACAGACCCAACCATGGATATTGATGTCACACATGTCTCACTGTAACACTGTAGTTCAATATCGCTGTAGCCCTCATGTCAGACCCGATCCGAAATGTAACCATGACCGTATACTGGCCGTACAACTTCATAAACAGCTAAACTTAAACCTAGCCCTCACCAGTGGACATGAAGCCTCATGGACAACATTGACATCACCCACAGCTCACTGTAAACCTGTCAATCAATGTTGCACTATTCCTCACATCAGAGCCAGATCCTTAGGGTAAACATTGTGCTATCGCTCCCATACATATGAAAGAACATTTAACCCTAACCGTAACCCTTGCCATAGCACCGGACCCTTCACATCATTTTATTTTCAGCCTCACGTAGTCCTTATAATGCGACAAATCTTGCATTCACCCTTGCATTAGAGCTGTACCCTAACTCTAAACAAAACCATATTAGCCCCATACACCTTCCCAAACACCGAACCCTCACTCTAGCCCTGACTTTTGGAACAGACTACTACCATGTATATTGACATCCCTCATGTCCCACGGTAACACTGTTATTCAATGTCAATGTCGAACTCACATCAGAGCCGAATCCCATATGTAACTGAACGCTAACCTGCCCGTACAACTTACCAAACCTCTAACCCTAAACCTAGAAATGTACCCTGCATCTGACACTTCATGGTCAAATTTGACATCATCTGCAGCTCACCATAGACCTGTCAAACATACTCACCCTCATCCTCATATCAGAGCCAGATTCTTAAAGTAAATGTAGCGCTATCCTTCCTGTACACTTTCCTGAACACTTAACCCTAACTGTACCCTGCCATTACCACCAGACACATCCCATCCTTCTATTTGCAGATCCACCAAAAGCTTAACCTGAGCCACAATGTCACACTCACCCTTACATCACAGCAGAATGGAAACTCTTACCAAAACACTATCAGCACCGTAAACCTTCCAAAACACCGAAATATAAACACAGCCCTGACACTTAGAACAGATCCTACCATGGATATCGACGTCACCCATGCCTCACTGTAACACTGTAATTCAATCTCACTGTCACCCTCACATCAGAAGCGAATACTAAATGTAACCATAAACCTCTCCTACCCGTACACCTTTATGAACCCCTAAATGTAACCCCAGACCTTCAGCCTGTACCTGAAACCTCATGATAAACTTCGACATCAGCCACAGTTGATCGTAAACCTGTCTCTCCATATCGCCCTCTCCCTCATATCAGGGCCATATCATCACTGTAACCATAGTAGTAGATGGCCCGTACCCCTTACCGAAAACTTAACCTTAACCCCAGCATTGTCCCATACTCTGGACATCTCACCTTCAATTTAGTGTCAGCCTACCAATTCCTAAACCTGACACAAAATCTCACACTCACCCTCACATCAAAGCCAGACCCTATCTCTACCCAAAACCATATCGGCACCATAAACCTGCTCAAACACCAAACCCTAACCCTAGCCCTGACTCTTAGAACAGACCATACCATGGATATCTATGTCCCCCACGTCTCACTGTATTACTGCTGTTCAATATCGCTGTCGCCCACACATCAGGCCGAAATGCGACATGTAACCACAATCATATACTGGACTTACAAATGAACAAACACGTAATCCTAACCCTAGCTCTCACCCATGGACATAAACCCTCCTGGTCAACATTGGCATCACCCATAGCTCACAGTAAACCTGTCCCTCATAGTCGCACTCATTGTCACATCAGAGCCAGATCCTGACTGTAAACATTGCGCTATCATGCCTTTACATATTAAAGAACACTTAACACTAACCCTATCCCTTGCCACAGCACCAGACCCTTCACATCATTTTATTTTCAGCACCACCAAATCCTTATACTGAGACAATTATCGTATTCACCCTCACATTAGAACCAGAGCATAACTCTAACCCAATCCCCGTTAGCCCCATACACCTTCCCATACAACCGACCCTAACTCTAGCCCTGACTTTTGGAAAATAGCAGTACCATGAATATCAACATCCCTCATATCTCACTGTAACACTGTAATTCAATCTGACTGCTGAACTCACATCAGAGCTGAAGCCGATATGTAGCCATAACCCTATCCTTGCCCATACAAGTTACCGATTCCCTAACACTAACCCTAGCACTGTACCCTGCATCTGACACTTCATGGTCAACATTGGAGTCATCCACAGCTCAACGTAAACCTGATGATCATACTCACCCTCATCCATACATCAGAGCCAGATCCTTACTGTACACATAGATCCTGCCTATACGCATTACTGAACACTTTACCCAAACCTAGCCCTAACACTGGCTCCAGACCCATCACATCATTTGATTTTAAGCACCACCAAATTTTTAACCTGAGCCACACTCTCGCACTCACCCTCAAATCAAAGCAGGATGCAAACTCTAACCAAAACTCTATCAGTGCTGCTAACCTTGTCAAACACTGACCTCTGTAAATAGCCCTGACTCTTGGAACAGACCCTACCATGGATACCAACATCACCTATGTCTCACTGTAACAGTTTAATTCAATCTTACAGTCACCCCAACATTAGGACCGAAATCTAAATGTAACAATAACCCTTCCGAACCTGTACACCATTTCGAGACCCTAAACCTAAACCTTGTCTTGGACACTGGACATGAATCCTCGTGATAAACTTCGACAACAGCCACAGATTATCATAAACCTGTCCCTCAATATCGCCTTCTCCCACACATCAGGGCCACATCTTCACTGTTACTATACGGCTAGATGGCCTGTACCCATTATTGAACACTTAATATGATCCCCAGCACTGTCCCATGCTCCGGACTCCTCACCTTCATTTTAGCATCAGTCCAACAAATCTGAACCTTAGGCTTAAACTTGCACTCACACGCACATCACAGCCAGAACCTAACTCTACCCCAAACTGTATCAGCCCCGTAAGGTACCCGATCACCGAACCCTAACCCCAGCCCTGCCCTGTCACTTTGCATGGACTCTACGATGTGTATCAACGTCACCCATGTCAAACTGTAACACTTAAGTTGAATCTCGCTGTCTCCGTCACATCAGACCCGAATAAAAAACGTAACCATACAACTTAACAAACACTTAATGCTAACACTAGCTCTCACTTGTGGACCTGAAACCTCATAGTCAACATTGGCATAATCCACAGATCACGATAAAATTGTCGCTCAATGTCACACTCATCCTCACATCAGAGCCATATCCTTATTGTTAACATAGAGCTATTGTGCCAGTACATATTAACGAACACTTAACCCTAACCCTAGCCCTTGCCTCTGCACCAGAACCTTAACATCATTTATTTTATTTTCAGTCCCAACAAATCCTTCTACTGAGACAAGATCTCACATTCACCCTCACATCAGAGTCAGATCCCTAACCATAACAAAAAACCTATTAGCCCTGTAAGCCTTCTCAAACACCGTACACTAACCCTAGTCCTGAGTTTTGGAGCACACGTGTACCATGAATATAAACATCCCTCCTGACTCACTGAAACACTGTAATTCAACCTCACTGTCGAACTCACATGAGAGCCAAATCCCATATCTAACCATAACCCTATCCTGCCCATACAACTTGCTGAACCCCAACCCTAACCCTAGCACTGTACCCTGTAGATGATACTCTTTGGTCAACATTGACATCATTCACATCTCACCAGAAACCTGTTGATCATACCCTACCTCATCCTCACATCAGAGCAGAGCCTTACTGTAAATGTAGCCCTATCTAGCCTTTACAAATTTCCGAACACTTAACGCAATCTCAAGCTCTGGCTCGAGAACTAGACCTGTCCAATCACTTTCTCTACAGAACCGCCAACGGCTAAAACAGAACCACAATCTCGCAGTCACCCTCACGTCATGGCAGGATGAAACTCTAACCGAAACACTAACAGCGCCATAAACCTTTCCGAAGACTGAACTCTTACCACAGGCCTGACTTTTGGAACATACCCTAGCAGGGATATTGACGTAACCCATGTCTCACTGTTACGCTGTAAATAAATCTATCACCCTCACATCATACCCGAATACTAAATGTAACCATAAACCTTTCCTACCCCATACATGTTTTTGATCCACTAAACCTAACCCTAGAGCTTGCTCCTGGACTGAATCCTCATGAAAAACTTTGTCATCAGACACAGCTTATCATAAACCTATCTGTCAATATCGCCCTCTCTGACACAGCAGGTCCACATCCTCACTGTAACCATAGTACTAGGTGGTCCAAACCCATTACCGGAACCTTAACCCTAACCCTAGCACTGTCCCAGTCTCTGGACTCCTCACCTTCATTTTAGTGTGAGCCCGCCAAATCCTAAACCTCAGGCAAAATTTCGCACTCACATTCACAAAACAGCCATACCCTAAATCTAAGCAAAACCCTATGAGCCCAGTAAACCTGAAAAGCACTGAACACTAACCCTAGCACTGACACTTAAAACAGACTCTACCATGGATACGAATTTCAACCATGTTTCACTGTAACACTGTAGTTCAATATCACTGTTGCCCTCACTTCAGACCGGAATTTGAAATGTAACCATAACCGTATACTGGCCGCACAACTTAACGAGCACCTAACCCTAAACCCAGCTCTCGCCTGTCTTCCTGAAACCTCATGGTCAACATTGGTATTACCCACAGCTTGCCATAAACCTGTCACACAATGTCGCACTCATCCTCACATCAGGGAGAGATCCTTAGAGTAAACATAGTGACATCCTCCCTGTACATATTACTCAGCACTTAACTCTAACCCTAACTCTTGCTGAAGCACTAGACAAAAAATAATATTTTATTTTCAGCCCCACCAAATCCTTATAATAAACAAAATCTCGCATTCACCCTCAAATCAGAGCCAGTCCCTAACTCTATCCAAAACCCCATTAGACCCATACACCTTCCCAAACACCAAACCCTAACCATAGCCCTGACTTTTGGAAAAGACCAGTACCATGAATATCGACTTTCTCATGTCTTACTGTAACACTGTGATTCAATCTCACTGTCAAACTCACATCACAGCCAAATTCCATATGTCACCGTAACCCTATCCTGCCTGTACAACAAACCGAACCCCTATCCGAACCCTAGCACTGTACCCTGCATCTCACACTTCACATTCAACATTGACATCATCCACATCACACTGGACACCTGTCGATCAGACTCAGCCTCATCCTCACATCAGAGCCAGATCCTTACTGTCAACGTACCGCTATCCTGCCCGTGCACATTAACGAACACTTAACCCTAACGTAAACCCTGGCACTAGCACCAGACCTGTCACATCATTTGATTTTCAGCCCCACCAAATAATATACCTGAGCGACAATCTCGCACTCACCCTCACAGCACAGCAGGATGCAAACTCTAAATGAAACCCTACCAGTGCATTAACCTTCCCAAACACCGAACTCTAACCAAAACCTTGAGTCATGGAATAGACCCAACCATTGATATTGACGTCACCCTTGTGTCACTGTAACACTGTAATTCAATCTCACTGTCAACCTGACATCAGAATTGAATTCTAAATGTAAGCATAACCCTTTCCTAGCTGTACACCTTTGCAAACCACTAGACCTTAATCTAGACATTCTCCCTTGACATGAAACCTCCAGGTAAACTTCGACATCAGCCACACCTTATCATAAACCTGTCATTCAATATAGCTTTCTCCATCACATCAGGGCCACATCGTCTCTGTAATCTTAGTACTAGTCAGCCTGCACCCATTACCGAATGCTTAATCCTAACCTTGGCACTGTCCCATGCTCTGGACTCCTCACCATCATTTCCTTGTCAGCCCACAAAATTATAAACCTCAGGCATAATCTCTCAATCTCCCCTACAAAAGAGCAAGACCGTAATTCTATCCTAGGCAGTATCAGCCCCATAAACATACAAACTGACGGAACCCTAAAGCCAGCCCTGACACTGAGAATAGACCATACAGTACACACCATTCCTCTCCAGTATAAAATATTTTACTCCATTCCCCAATATACCAGCACATTCCTTTGCTTTACATTTTGGCAAATGAGGCACCATTCGCATCCAAACCACTCTGCAGGGCCTTTATTATGTCACACTACAGCTGATTCCACTCCATTCTGCAACATTGCACTCCATTCCACAACATTCCTAAACATTCTATTGCGTTCCATTCTCCCAAAGTATGCTCCATTTTCTTCCAAACATCTCAAGAACTTCGCATTGTGTCACTTCACATGCCTTTCCTTTCCATTCCACAAGATTCTACTCCATTCCCCACCATTCCAACAATTTCTACCGAGTTCCACTGTGGCAAACTGGGCACCATTCTTATCCAGAAATCCGTGTAACTCTCTGTTGCATCACATTCTACCATGATCCACTCAATACCCCAGCATGGCACTCCACTGTGCAACATTCCGCCATATTGCATTGCATTCCATTATGTACAAGAAGGCCCAATATCTTGCAAACCATTCAGGAACAGCATACTGCATCAGTGAACATGAATATCCACACAATTCCTGAAGGTTCGACTGCATTCAAAACATTCCACTGCGTTCTATTGCACTCCATTGTTATAAAGAGGGCACCGTTCTCTAAAAAACTCTCAGGAACCCTCTATTGCATCATATTACACCCCATTACACTGCATTTCACAGCCTTCCACTCTATTCCGCAACATTTCAACACGTTCTATTACGTTCGGTTCCATCAGGCAAGGCTGCATTCGCTTCCAATTCACTCCAGAACACTTTATTGCATCACATTACAACCGATTCACCTCCATTCCACAACATTGTACTTCGTCCCACAACACTCCACCGTATTTTATCACGTTCCGCTCTGCAAAAGAAGGCTGCACTCTTTTCGCAAAGAATCCGAAACCGTCTATTAGTCACATTACACCCCATTACACTACATTCCACAACTCTCCACTTCATTTTGCAACATTCCACAACGTTCTTTTGCGTTACTTTCCGACAAAGAAGGCTCGATTCACTTCCAACCGATTAAGGACTGTCTATTGTGTGACATCAAATGATATTCCAGTCCATTCTCCAAGATTCTACTCCATCCCACAACATTCCACCACGTTCGATTGCATTCCATTCTGTGAAAAAAAAGCCCAATTCCTTTCCAAACCAAAGAGGAACACTCTACTGTGGCACTTACACAGGATTCCAGTCCATTTCACAGCACTGTAGTCCATTCCTGAACATCTCACCGTATTCTGTCGTGTTCCATTCAATCAAGGAGAGCACCATTTGCTTCGAGCACACTCATGAACTCTATATTGTGTCACACTACATACGCTTCTACACAAAATCTACAAAATTGCACTTAACTCCACAATATTCCAAAACGTTCTATAGCGGTCCATTCTGTCAAAGAAGGATCCATTCGTTTCCAAACAATCTCTAACTCTCTATTGCATCACAGAATACCCCATTCCACTCCATTCCACAACATTTTACTCAATTCGCCAATATTCCAGCACATTCCTTTGCTTTACATTCTCGCAAAGGAGGCACCATTCGCTTCCAAAACGCACAGGAGACCTTTATTATGTCACATTACAGACGATTCCACTCCGTTCCACATCACTGCCCTCCATTCCACGACATTCCAACACTTTCTATTTCGTTCCATTCTGCAAAGGAATGCTACATTTACTTCCAAACAATTCACGACTTCGTATTGTGTCACTTCACATGCCATTCCTCTCCATTCCACAAGATTCTGCTCCATTCCCCAATTCCAACAAGTTCTACTGAGCTCCATTGTGACAAAGTAGGCACCATTCTTATGCAAGCAACCCAGGGAAACCCTGTTGTGTCTGTTTCCATCACGTTCCACTCAGTGCCACAGCATGGCACTCCATTGTGCAACATTCTGCCACATTCCATTGCATTCTATTATGTAAAAGAAGGCCCCACAGCTTCCAAACCATTAAGGAATAGCCTATTGCGTGACTCCACAAGACTGTCGACATGATTCCTCATGATTCTACTCCATGTCAAACACAAAACTGCATTCCATTGCATTCCATTGTAACAAAGAGTTCACCGTTCTCTTAAAAACTCTCAGGAACCCTCTATTGCATCACATTACACCCCATTACACTCCATTTCACAGCCTTCCACTCTATTCTGCAACATTCCCACACGTTCTATTACGTTCGATTCCATCAGCCAAGGCTGCATTCGCTTCCAATTCACTCCAGAACCCTTTATTGCATCACACTACAACCGATTCACCTCCATTCCACAACATTGCACTCCATCCCACAACATTCCACCGTGTTCTATTGCGTTCCATTTTGCTAAAGAAGGCACCAATCTTATCCCAAAGAATCAGAAACCGTCGAATGAGTCACATTACACCCCACTACACTCCATTCCACAACTCTCCACTTCATTTCGCAACATTCCACAATGTTCTTTAGGGTTCCTTTCCAACAAAGAAGGCTCGATTCACTTCCAACCGATTAAGGACTGTCTATTGCATCACATCAAATGCCATTCCAGTCCATTATCCAAGATTCTACTCCATCCCACAACATTCCACCACGTGCCATTGCATTCCGTTCTGTGGAAAAAAATCTCCATTCCTTTCCAAACCGATGAGGAACACTCTACTGCGTTACGTTACCCATGATTCCAGTACATTTCACAACATTGTACTCCATTCCTGAACATCTCACCATGTTCTGTGGCGTTCCATTCAATGAAAGAGAGTTCCATTTGCGTGGAGACCACTCAGGAACTCTATACAGTGTCACATTTCTTGGGATTCTACACCAAATCTACAAAATTGCAGTTAACTCCACAAAATTTCACCACGTTCTGTAGCGTTCCATTCTGGCGAAGAAGGAACCATTCATATCCAAAACAATCTCTAAGTCTCTACGGCATAACAGTGCACTCCATTCCACAACATTTTACTCCATTCCCCAATATTCCAGCACATTGCTTTGCTTTACATTGTCTCAAAGGAAGCACCATTCGCTTCGAAAGCGCAGTGGAGACATTTAATGTGTCACATTACAATCGATTCCACCCCAATCCACAACATTTCCCTCCAATCCACGACATTCCACCACGTTCTATCGCATTCCATTCTGCAAAAGAAGGCTCCACTCTTTTCCCAAGGAATCAGCAAGCGTCCATTAGTTCACATTACACCCCATTACAGTCCATTCCTCAACTCTCCACTTCATTCTCTACCATCCACAATGCTCTTTTGGGTTCCATTCCTACAAAGATGGCTCAATACCCTTCCACCAAATTAAGGACTGTCTATTGAATCACATCAAATGCCATTCCCGTCCATTCTCCAAGATTCTACTACATTCCACAAAATTCCACCACGATCCATTGCGTTCCATTCTGTTTTAAAAAGCTCCATTCCTTTCCAAACCGATGAGGAACAGTCGACGGTGTCACTTTACATACGATTCCAGTCCATGTCACAAGATTGTACTCAATTCCAGAAGATCTCACTGTGTTCTGTGGCATTCCATTCAGTCAAAGAGAGCTCCACTTGTGTCGAGACCACTCAGGAACTCTCTCCTGTGTCACATTACATACGCTTCTACACTAAATCTACGAAATTGCACTTAACTCCACAAAATTCCACAATGTTCTATAGCGTTCCATTCTGTCAAAGAGGGATGAATTCATTTCCAAAGCAATCTTGAACTCTCTTCTCCATCACAGTGTACCCCATTCCACTCCATTCCACAACATTTTACTCCATTCCCCTTTTTTCCAGCATATTCCTTTGCTTCACATTCTCGCAGGGAGGCACCGTTCTCATCCAACCTGCACTGGAGACCTTTATTATGTCACATTACAGCAGATTCCACTCCAATCCACAACATTGCCCTCCATTTCACAACATTCCACCACGTTGTATCGCGTTCCATTCTGCAAAAGAATGCTCCACTCTTTTCCAAAAGAATCAGAAACCGTCTATTAAGTCACATTACACCCCATTGCCCTCTATTCCTCAACTCTCCACTTCATTTTGCAACATTACACAATGTCCTTCTGCATTCCATTCCTACAAAGAAGGCTCGATTCACTTCCAAACCATTAAGGCTGCCTATTGCATCACATCAAATGCCACTCCAGTCCATTCTCCAAGATTCTACTCCAATCCACAACATTCCACCTTATTTAATTGCATTCTATTCTGTGAAAAAAAGCTCTATTCCTTTTCATACCGATGAGGAACACTCTCCTACGTCAATTTTCACATGATTTCATTCCATTTTACAATATTGTACTCCATTCCTGAACATCTTACCGTGTTCTGTGGCATTCCTTTCAATTAAAGAGAGCTCCATTTGCGTCGAGACCATTCAGGATCTCTATACAGTGTCACGTTACATACGCTTCTACACCAAATCTACAAAATTGCACTTAACTCCACAAAATTCCACAACGTTCTAAAGTGTTCCATTCTATTAAAGAAGGATACATTCATCTCCACACAATCTCTAATTCTCTACTGCGTCACAGTGTACCCCATTCCACTCCATTCCACAACATTTTACTCCTTTCCCCTACATTCCGTAACATTCCTTTGCCTTACGTTCTCTCAAAGGAGGCACCATTCGCTTACAAACCGCACTGGAGACGTTTATTATGTTACATTACAGCCGATTCCATTCGAATCCACAACATTGCCCTCCATTCCATCACATTCTACAACATTGTATCGCGTTTCATTCGGTAAAAGAAGGAACCACTCTTTTCCCAAAGAATCAGAAACCGTCTATTAAGTCACATTACACACCATTACAATCCATTCCTCAACTCTCCACTTTATTTCGCTGCAATGCACAATGTTCTTTTGCGATCCATTCCTACAAAGAATGCTCTTTTCACTTCCAACCCATTAAGGACTGTCCATTGCATCACATCAAATGCCATTCCAGTCCATTGCCCAAGTTTCAACTCGATTCCACAACATTCCACCACGTTCCATTGCATTTCTTTCTGTGAAGAAAACCTTCATTCCTTTCTAATCCGATGAGGAACACTCTACTGCGTCACTTTACACACGATTCCAGTCCATGTCACAACATTGTAATCCATTCCTGAGCATCTCACCGTGTTCTGTGGCATTTCATTAAATCAAAGACAGCTCCATTTACGGCTAGACCGTTCAGGAACTCTAAACTGTGTCACATTACATGCGATCCAACACTTAATCAACAAAATTGCACTTAACTCCTCAAATTTCCACCACGTTCTAGACCGTTCCATTCTGTCAAAGAAGGATTCATTCAACTCCAAAGCAATCTCTAACTCTCTTCTCCGTCACAGTGTACCCCACTCCACTCCATTTCACGACATTTTACAAAATTCCCCTATATTCCAGCATATTCCTTTGCTTCACATTCTCGCAGGGAGGCACCGTTCTCATCCAACCTGCACTGGAAATCTTTATTATGTCATATTAGAGCAGATTCCACTCGAATCCACAGCATTGCCCTCCATTCCACAACATTCCACCACGTTGTATCGCGTACCATTCTGCAAAAGAATGCTCCACTCTTTTCCAAAAGAGACCATCTATTAAGTAACATTACACCCCACTACACTCCATTCCTCAACGCTCCACTTCATTTTGCAACATTCCACAATGTCCTGCTGTATTCCATTCCTACAAAGAAGGCTCGATTCACTTCCAACCCATTAAGGACTCTCTATTGCATCACATCAAATGCCATTCCAGTCCATTCTCCAAGATTCTACTCCATTCCACAACGTTCCATTGCATTCCATTGTGTGAAAAAAAATCTCCATTCCTTTCCAAACCAATGAGGATCACTCTACTGCGTCACTTTACACATGATTCCAGTCCATTTCACAACACTGTACTCCATTCCTGAACATCTCGTCATGTTCTGTGGCGTTCCATTCAAAGAGAGCTCCATTTGCATCAATAACACTCTGCAACTCCATACTGTGTCACATTACATACGCTTCTACACTGAATCTACAAAGTTACACTTAACTCCACATAATTGCACCACGTTCTATAGTGTTCTATTCTGTCAAAGAAAGATCCATTCATGTCCAAAACAATCTCTAACTCTCTACTGCGTCACAGTGTACCCCATTCCACTCCATTCCACAATATTTTACTCCATTCCCCAATATTCCAGCACATCCCTTTGCTTTACATTCTCGCAAAGCAGGCACCATTCTCTTCCAAACCGCACTGGAGACATTTATTATGTCACATTAAAGACGATTGCACTCCAATCCACAACATCGCCCTCCATTACACTACATTCCACCATGATCTATCGCTTTTCATTCTGCAAAACAAGGCTCTACTCTTTTCCCAAAGTTTCAGAAACCGTCTATTAAGTCACATGACACCCCATTACACTCCATTACACAACACTCCATTTCATTTTGCAACATATAAAAACGTACTTTTGCATTCCATTTCTTCAAAAAAGCCTCGATTCACTTCCATCCCATAAAGGACTGTCTATTGCATCGCATCAAATGCCATTGCAGTCCATTCTCTAAGGTTCTACTCCATTCCACAACATTCCACCACGTTCCACTTCCTTCCATTCTGTGAAAAAATCCTACGTTCCTTTCCAAAAGGATGAGGAACACTCTACTGTGTCACTTCACAGATGATTCCAGTCCATTTCACAACATTGTACTCCATTCCAGAACATCTCACCGTGTGTCCTGTGGCGTTCCATTCAATCAAAGAGATCTCTATTTGCGTCGAGACCACTCAGGAACTCTATTCTGCGTCACATTACGTACGCTACTACACCAAATCTACAAAATTGCACTTAACTCCAAAAAATTCCACCACGTACTATAGCGTTCCATTCTGTCAAAGAAGGATCCATTCATCTCCAAAACAATCTCTAACTCTCTACTGCGTCACATTGTACCCCATTCTAGTCCATTCCACAACATTTTACTCTATTCCCCAATATTCCAGCACATTTCTTTGCTTTACATTCTTTCACGGAGGCACCATTCTCATCCAAAGCGCACTGGAGACATTTATTATGTCACATTACAGCCGATTGCCCTCCGATCCACAACATTGCCCTCGATTCCACGATAATCCACCACGTTCTATCACTTTCCATTCTGCAGAAGAAGGCTCCACTCTTTTTCGAAGAGTCAGAAATCATCTATTGATTCACATTACACCCCATTACACTCCATTCCTCAACTCTCAACTTCATTTGGCAACATTTCACAAGGTTCTTTTGCTTTCCATTCCTACAAAGTAGGCTCGATTCAATTCCAACCCATTAAGGACTGAGTATTGCATCATATCAAATGCCATTCCTGTCCATGTTCCAAGATTCTACTCCATTCCACAACATTCCACGACGTTCCATTGCAGTCCATTCTGTGAAAAAAAGCTCCATTCCTTTTCAAACCCGAGAGGAACTCTGTACTGCCTCACTTTACACACGATTCCAGTCCATATCACAACATTGTACTCGATTCCTGAACATCTCACCGAGTTGTGTGGTGCTCCGTTCAATCAAAGAGAGCTCCATTTGGGTCAACACCTCTCAGGATTTCTATACTGTGTCACATTACATACACTTCTACAGCAAATCTACAAAATTGCACTTAACTCCACAAAATGCCACCACGTTCTATAGTGTTCCGTTCTGTCAAAGAAGAATCCATTCATCTCCAAAACAATCTCTAACTCTATACTGCATCACAGTGTACCCCATTCCACTCCATTCCACAACATTATACTCCAGTCCCTAATATTCCAGCACATTCCTCAGCTTTACATTATCGAAAAGGAGGCACCATTCGGTTCAATCCACACTGGAGACATTTATTATGTCGCATGACAGACGATTCCCCTCCGATACACAAAATTGACCTCCATTCCACGATATTCCACCACTTTCTATAGCGTTTCATTCTGCAACAGAAGGCTCCACTCTTCTCCCAAAGAATCATAAACCATCTATTAAGTCAAATTACACCACATTACACTCCATTCCTCAACACTCTACTTCATTTCGTTACATTCCACAATGTCTTTTTGTGTAACATTTCTACAAAGAAGGCTCGATTCACTTCCAACCCATTAAGGACTGTCTACTGCATCACATCAAATTCCATTAACGTCCATTCTCCAAGATTCTACTCCATTCCACAAAATTCTCATCCGAACCGCACTGGAGACATTTACTATGTCACGTTACAGCTGGTTCCATTCCAATGCACAACATTGCACTCCATTCCGTGTCATTCCATCACATTCTATCGCATTCCATTCTGCAAAAGAAGGCTCCACTCTTTTCCCAAGGAATTAGAAACCGTCTATTAAGTCACATTACACCACATTACACTCCATTCCTCAACTCTCCAGTTCATTTCGCTCCAATCCACAATGTTCTTTTGCGTTCCATTCCTACAAAGAAGGTTCAATTCACTTCCAACCCATTAAGGACTGTCTACTACATCACATCAAGTGCCATTCCAGTGAATTCTCCAAGATTCTACTCCATTCCACAACATTCCACCATGTTCCATTGCATTCCACTGTGTGAAAGAAAGGTCCATTCCTTTGCAAACCGATGAGGAACAATCAACTGCCTCACTTTTCACATGATTCCAGTCCGTTTCACAACATTGTGCTCCATTCCTGAATATCTCACCGGGTTCTGTGACATTCAATTCAGTCAGAGAGAGCTCCGTTTGCGTCGAGACCACTCATGAACTCTGTACTGTGTCACGTTACATACCCCTCTACACCAATCTGCAAAGTTGCACTTAACTCTACAAAGTTCCACCACGTTCTATAGCGTTCCATTCTGTCAAAGAAGGATCCATTTATCTCCAAAAGAATCTCTAACTCTCTACTGCGTCACAGTGAACCCCATTCCACTCCATTCCACTACATTTTACTCCATTCCTCAACATTCCAGCACATTCCCCTGTTTGCATTCTCACAAGGAGGCACCGTTCTCATCAAAAACACACTGGAGACATTTATTATGTCACATTACAGCCGATGCCACTCCAATCCACAACATTGCCCTCCATTTCACGACATTCCAAACGTTCTATCGCGTTCCATTCTGCAAAAGAAGGCTACAGTCTTTTCCCAAATAAACATAAACCGTCTACTAAGTCACATTACAACCCATTGCACTCCATTCCTCAACTCTTCACTTCATTTCACAACATTCTAAAGTGTTCTTTTGTGTTCCGTTCCTACAAAGAAGTCACGATTCACTTCCAACCAATTAAGGACTGTCCATTGCATCACATCAAATGCCATTCCATTCCATTGTCCAGGATTCTACTACATTCCACAACATTCCACCACGTTCCATTGCATTCCATTCTGTGAAAAAAAGCTCCGTTCCTTTCACCACCAATGGGGAACACTCTAGTGCCTCACTTTACACATGATTCCACTCAATTTTGCAATATGGTACTCCATTCGTGAACATGTCACCGTGCTCTGTGGCATTCCATTCAATCAAACAGAGCTCCAGTTGCGAGGAAACCACTCAGGAACTCTATACAGTGTCACATTACATGCGATTCTAAACAAAATATACAAGCTTGCACTTAACTCCACAAAATTCCAGCACGTTCAATAGCATTCCATTCTGTCAAAGAAGGATCCATACACCTCCAAAACAATCTCTAACATTGTACTGCGTCACAGTGTACCAATTCCACTCCATTCCACAACATATTACTCCATTCCCCAATATTCCAGCACATTCCTTTGCTTCACATTGTCGCCAAGGAGGCACCATTCGCTTCCAAACTGCACTGGAGACATTTATTGTGTCACATTACAGCCGATTCCACTCCAATCCACAACATTGCCCTCGATTCCGCGACATTCCACCACGTTCAATCACGTTCCATTCTGCAAAAGAAGGCTCCGCTCTTTTCCCAAAAAATCATAAACCGTCCGTTAAGTCTCATTACAGCCCATTACACTCCATATCTCAACTCTCCATTTCACGTCGCTACAATCCACAATGTTCTTTTCCATTCAATTCCTGCAAAGAAGGCTCGATTAAATTGCAACCCATTAAACACTGTCTATTGCATCACATCAAAGGCTATTCCAGTCCATTGTCCACGTTTCAACTTGATTCCACAACATTCCACCACGTTCCATTGCATTCCATTCTCTGAAAAAACCTCCATTCCTTTCCAATCCGATGAGGAACACGACTGTGTCAGTTTACACACGATTCCAGTAAATGTCACAACATTGTACACCATTCTTGAATATCTCACCGTGTTCTGTGGCGTCCATTAAATCAAAGACAGCTCCATTTGCGCCTAGACCGCCGCTCAGGAACTCTAACCTGTGTCACATTACGTGCGATTCAACACTTAATCAACAACATTGCACTTACCTCCTCAAATTTCCACAACGTTCTACACCGTTCCATTCTGTCAAAGATGGATCCATTCAACTCCAAAACAATCTCCAACTCTCTACTGCGTCACAGTGTATCCCATTACACAACATTTTACTCCATTCCCCAATATTCCAGCACATTCCTTTGCATTACATTCTTGCAACAGAGGCACCAATTGCTTCCAACCCGCACTGGAGACATTATAATATCACATTACAGGCGATTCCACTCCAATCCACAACATTGCCCTCCATTAGGCGACATTCCAACACGTTCTATCGTGTTCCATTCTGCAAAAGAAGGCTCCACTCTTTTCCCAAAGAATCAGAAACCGTATTATAAGTCACATTACACGCCATTATACTCCATTCCTAACTCTCCACTTCATTTCGCTACAATTCACAATGTTCTTTTGATTTCCATTCCTGAAAAGAAGGCTCGATACACTTCCAACCCATTAAGGACTGTCTATTGCATCATATCAAATTCCATTCCAGTCCATTCTCCAAATTCTACTCCCTTCCACAACATTCCACCACGTTCCTTTGCTTTCCTTTCTGTGATAAAATGCTCCATTCTTTACCAAACCGATGAGAACATTCTACTGCATAACGTTACACATGATTCCAGTCCATTTCACAACATTGTACTCTATTCCTGAACATCTCGCCGCGTTCTGTGGCGTTCCATTGAATCAAAGAGAGATCCACTTGCGTCGAGACCACTAAGGAACTCTACACTGTGTCACATTACATGGACTTCTACAACAAATCTACAAAACTGCACTTAACTCCACCAAATTCCACCACGTAGAATAGCGTTCTATTCTGTCAAAGAAGGATCCATATATCTCCAGAACAATCTCTAACTCTCTACTGCGTCACAGTGTACCCCATTCCACTCCACTCCACAACATTTTATTCCATTCCCCAATATTCCAGCACATTCCTTTGCTTTCCCTTCTCACAAGGTGGCATAATTCTCTTCCAAACAGCACTGGGGATTTTTATAATGTCACATTACAGCCGATTCCACTCAAACTCACAACATTGCCCTCCATTCCACGATATTCCACCACGTTCTTCTGCGTGTCATTCTGAAAAAGAAAGCTCCACACTTTTCCAAAGATTCAGAAACCATCTATTAAGTCACGTTACACCCCATTACACTCCATGCCTGAACTCTCCACTTCATTTCGGTACAATCCACAATGTTCTTTTGCATTCCATTCCTACAAAGAAGGCTCGATTCACTTCCAACCCTTTAAGGGCTTGTCTATTGCATCACATCAAATGCCATTCCAGTCCATTATCCAAGATTCCACTCCATTCCACAACATTCCACCACGTTCCATTGCATTCCATTCTGTGAAAAAAAGCTCCATTCCTTTCCAAACCGATGACGAACACTCTGCTGCTTTAGTTTACGTTTGTTTCCAGTCCATTTCACCAACAGTGTACTACATTCCTGATCATGTTACCGTGTTCTGTGGCGTTCCGTTCAATCAAAGAGCCCTCCATTTGCGTCGAGACCACTCCGGAACTCTATACTGTGTCACATTACATGTGCTTCACCACCAAATCCACAAAATTGCACTTAACTCCACGAAATTACACCACGTTCTAGAGCGTTCCATTCTGTCAACGGAGGATTCATTCATCTCCAAAAAAACTCTAACTCTCTACTGTGTCACAGTTTGCCCCATTCCACTCCATTCCACAACGTTTTCCTCCATTCCCAAATATTCCAGCACATTCTGTTGCTTTACATTCTCGCATGGAGGCACCATTTTCATCCAAACCGCACTGGAGCCATTTATTATGTCACACTACAGCCGATTCCACTCAAATTCACAACATTGCCCTCCATTCCACGACATTCCATCACGTTCTATCGCGTTGCATTCTGCAATAGAAGGCTCCACTCTTTTACCAAAGAATCAGAAGCCGTCTGTTAAGTCACATTACACCCCATTATACTCCATTCCTGAACTCTCCAGTTCATTTCGCTCCAACCCACAATATTCTCTTGCATTCCATTCCTACAAAGAAGGCTCGATTCACTGCCAACCCATTAAGGGCTGTCTATTGTATCACATCAAATGCCATTCCAGTCCATTCTCCAATATTCTACTCCATTCCACATCATTCCACCACTTTCCATTGCATTCCATTCTGTGATAAAAAATCTCCATTCCTTTCCAAACTGATGAGGAACACTGTGCTGCTTCCCTTTACACACGATTCCAGTCCATTTCACAACACTGTACTCTATTCCTGAACATCTCACCGTGTTCTGTGGCGTTCTATTCAATCAGAGAGCTCCATTTGCGTCGAGACCACTCAGCCACTCTATAGTGTGTCACATTACATACGCTTCTACAACATATCTACAAAATTGCACTTGACTCCACAAAATTCCAACACGTTCTACAGCGTTCCTTTCTGTCAAAGAGGGATCCATTCATCTTCAAAACAATCTCTAACTCTCTACTGCGTCACAGTGTATCCCATTCTACTCCATCCCACAACATTTTACTTCATTCCCCAATATTTAAGCACAATACTTTGCTTTGCATTCTCGCAAAGTAGGCACCATTCGCTTCCAAACTGCGCAGGAAACCTTCATCATGTCACATTACAGCCGATTCTGCTCCATGCCACAGCATAGCCCTGCATTCCACTACATATTCCCACGTTCTGTTGCGTTCCATTCTTCCAAAGAATGCACAGTTTGTTTCCAAACAATTGAGGAACTTCGTATTGTGTCACTTCACATGCCATCCCTCTCCATTCCACAAGATTATACTCCATTCCCCAACATTCCAGCAAGTTCTACTGTGCTCCATTGTGACAAAGTGGGCACCATTCTTATCCAAACAACCCAGGAACTCTCTGTTGCGTCACATTCTCAAAACTATCCACTCAATACCACATCATGGCACTTCATTGTGCAACATTCCGCCACAATCTGTTGCATTCCTTTATGTAAAAAAAAGGCACCATTGCTTCCAAACCACTCAAAAACAGCCTATTGCGTCAGTTCACATGCCTATCCACACGATTCCTCAAGGTTCTACTGCATTCCAAACATTCCACTGTGTTCCATTGCACTATATTGTAACCAAGAGGACACCGTTCTCCAAAAAAACTCTCAGGAACGCTCTATGGCATCACATTACACCCTATTACAGTCCATTTCACAAACGTCCACTCTATTCCACAACATTCCACCACGTTCTATTACGTTCGGTTCCATCAAGCAAGGCTGCATTCGTTTCCAATTCACTCCAGGACCCTTTATTGCGTCACATTACAGCCGATTCTCCTCCATTCCACAACATTGCACTCCATCACACGACACTCCACCGTGTTCTACCGCGTTCCATTCTGCAAAATAAGGCTCCACTCTTTTCCAAAAGTATCTGAAACCGTCCAATGAGTCACATTACACCCCACTACACTCCATTCCACAACTCTCAACTTCATATCGCAACATTCCACAATGTTCTTTTGCGTTCCATTCCTACAAAGAAAGCTTTATACACTTCCAAACTATTAAGGACTGTCTACTACATCACATCAAATGCCATTCCAGTCCATATTCCAAGATTCTACTCCATTCCACATCATTCCACCACGTTCCATTGCATCCATTTTGTGAGAATAAGCTCCATTCCTTTCCAAGCCGATGAGGAACACTCTACTGCATCACTTTACGCACGATTCCAGTCCAATTCTCAAAATTGTACACCATTCCTGAACATCTCACCATGTTCTGTAGCATTCCGTTCAATCAAAGAGAGCTCCATTTGCGTCGAGAAGACTCAGGAACTCTATATTGTGTTACATTACATATGCTTCTTCACCAAATCTACAAAATTGCACTTAACTCCACAAAATTTCACCATGGTCTATAGCGTTCCATTCTGTCAAAGGATTCATTCATTTCCAAAACAACCTCTAACTGTCTACTGCGTCACAGTATACCCCATTTCAATCCATTCCACAACATTTTACTCCATTCCCCAATATTCCAGCACAATCCTTTACATTCTCTCAAAGGAGGCACCATTCGCTTCGAAACCGCACTGGAGTCCTTCGTTATGTCATATTACAGGCGATTTCACTCAATCCTCAACATTGTCCTCCATTCCACGACATCCCCCACGTTCTATTGCGTTCCATTCTGCCAAAGAATGCTCCAATTGCTTCCAAACAGTTCACAAAAGTCGTACTGTGTCACTTCAATGCCATTCCTCTCCATTCCACAAGATTCTACTCCATTACCCAACATTCCAGCATGTTCTACTGAGTTGCATTGTGACAAAGTGGGCACCATTCTTCTCCAAACAACCCAGGAACTCGCTGTTGTGTCATATTCCACCACGTTCCACTCAAAACCACAGCATGGTTGCCATTGGGCAACATTCCGCCACATTCCTTTGTTTTCCTTTATGTAAATAAGGCCCAATAGCTTCCAAACCATTCAAAAAGAGCCTATTGCACCAGTTCACATGGCTATCCACATGATTTCTCAAGGTTCTACTGTATTCCAAGCATTCCACTGCGTTCCATTGCACTCCATTGTTAGAAACAGTGCACCGTTCTCTAAAAAACTCTCAGGAACCCTCTATTGCATCACATTACACCCTATTACACTCCATTTCACAAACTTCCACTCTATTCCACAACATTCCAACACGTTCTATTACGTTCAATTCCATCAAGCAAGGCTGCATTCGCTTCCAATTCACTCCAGAATCCTTTATTGCCTCACATTAAAACCGATTCCCCTTAATTCCACAACATTGCACTACATCCCACAACACACCACCATATTCTATCCCGTTCCATGCTGTAAAAGAAAGCTCCAGTCTTTTCCCAAAGAATCAGAAAACGTCTAATGAGTCACATTACACCCCACTACACACCATTCCACAACTCTCCACTTCATTTCGCAAAATTCCACATTGTTCTTTTGCATTCCATTCCTACAAAGAAGGCTCGATTCACTTCAAACCCATTAAGGACTGTCGATTGCATCACATCAAATACTATTCCAGTCCATTCTCCAATTTGTACTCCATTCCACAACATTCCACCACATTCCATTGCATTCCATTCTGTGAAAAAAAGCTCCATTCCTTTCCAAACCGATGAGGAACACTCTACTGCATCACTTTACACACGATTCCAGTGCATTTCACATTGCTCTCCATTCCTGAACATCTCACCATTTGCTTCCATACCACTCTGGGACCTTTATTACGTCACATTTCAGCCGATTCCACTCTATTCCTCCTCATTGCCCTCCATTCTGCAACATTCCACCACATTCTCTTACGTTTCGTAATGTCAAAGAAGGCTCGATTCGTTTCCAAAACAATCAGGAAGACTCTACTAAGTCACATTACAGACGATTCCAGTACATTTCACAACATTGCACTTCATTCCGGGATATCTCACCATGTTCTGTGGCATTCCATTCCATCAAAGAGCTCCATTTCTTCCAGAAAACTAACTAACTCTATATTGTGCCTCACATCATGCGGTTCTACACCAATCTACAAAATTACACATAACTCCAGAAAATTTCACCATGTTCTATAGCGTTCCATTCTGTCAGGAAGGCTCCATTCATTTCCGAAACAATCTGTAACCCTCTATTGCATCACATTGCACCCCATTTCACTCCATTCCACAACATTTTACTCCATTCCCCAATATTCCAGCACATTCATTTGCTTTACATTCTCTCAAAGCGGGCACCATTCGATTCCAAACCAGTCTGGAGACCTTTATTATGTCACATTACAGTGGCTTTCACTCCATTCCACAACATTGCCCTCCATTCCACAACATTTCATCACATTCTATTGCATTATATTCTGTCAAATAAGGCTCAATTCGTTACCAAAACAATCAGGAACACTGTACTGAGTCACATTACAGACGATTCCCGTCTATTTAAGAACATTGCATTTTCTGAACATCTCAATATTTTCTGTGGCATTACATTCCATTAAAGAGCGCTCCATTTTCTGACAGACCACAGAGGAACTCAATATTGTGTCACAATGCACACGATTCCACACCAATCTGCAAAATTGCACTTATCTGCACAAAATTACACCGCGTTCTGTTGCGTTCCATTCTGTCAAAGAATGTTCCATTTGCTTCCAAAGAATTCACGAACTTCGTATTGTGTCACTTCACATGCCATTCCTGTCCATTCCACAAGTTTCTACTCCATTCCCCAACACTCCAGCAAGTTCTACTGAGTTCCATTGTGACACAGTAGGCACCATTCTAATCCAAACAACCCAGGAACTCTCTGTTGCATCACATTCCACCACGATCCACTCAGTCACACAGCATGGCACTCCACTGTGCAACATTCCTCCGCATTTCATTGCATTCCATTATGTAAAAGAAAGCCCGATATCTTCCAAACCATTCAGGAACAGCCATTTGCGTCAATTCACATGCCATTCCAAACAATTCCTCAAGATTCTACACCATACCAAACATTCCACTGCATTCTACTGCATTCCATTGTTACAAAGAGGGCACAGTTCTCTAAAAAACTCTCAAGAATTCGCTTTTCCATCACACTGCACCCCATTACACTCCATTTCACAAGCTTCCACTCTATTCCACAATGTTCTATTACGTTCGATCCCACCAAGCAATGCAGCATTCGCTTCTAAATCACTCCGGAACCGTTTATTGCACCACATTAAAACAGATTCAACTCCATTCCACAACATTGCACTCCATCCCACAACACTCCACCGTTTTCTACCGCTTCCATTCTTCAAAAGAAGCCTCCACTCTTTTCCCAAATATTCAGAAACCAGTCTATTGCGTCATATTTCACCACATTACACTTCATTCAACCACTCTCCACTTCATTTCGCAGCATTTCACAATGTCCTTTTGCCTACCACTCATAAAAAAAAGGCTCCATTCACTTCCAACCCATTTAGGACGGTCTATTGCATCACATCAAATGCTACTGCAGTCCATTCTGCAAGATTCTACTTCATTCCAGAAAATTCCACGATGTTCCATTGCATTCCATTCTGACAAAATAAGCTCCTTTCCTTGCCGTACCAATGAGGAGCACTCTACTGCGTCACTTTACACACGATTCCAGTCCATTTCACAACATTGTACTCCATTCCTGAACATCTATCCATGTTCTGCGGCGGTCCGTTACATCAAAGAGAGCTCCATTCTTTCCAGACCACTCAAGAACTGCATTTTGTGAAACAGTACAAGCGATTCTACAAAAATATACGAATTTGAACTTACCTCCACAAAAGTTCACCAAGCTCTGTACCATTCCCTTCTGTCAAATAAGGATCCATTCATTTCCAAAACAATTTGTACAACTCTATTGGATCACATTACTCTCCATTCCACTCCATTCCACAACATTTCACCCCATTCCCAAATATTCCAGCACATTCATTTGGTATACATTCGATCAAAGTAGACACCATTACGTTCTTTAGCACTCTGAAGACCTTTATAATGTCACATCATAGCCGATTCCAATCCATCCCACATTTCTCTCCATTCCAAAGCATTCCACCATGTTCTATTCTGATCCATTCTGCCAAAAAATGCTCCATTTGCTTCCAAACAATTCACGATCTGCCTATGTTGTCACTTCACATGACATTCCCCTCCATTCCACAAGGATCGACTCCATTCCCCAACATTCCAAGCAAGTTCTACTGAGTTCCACTGTGATAAATTAGGCACCATTCTTATCCGTACAACCCAGGAAGTCTCTGCTGCGTCATATTACACCACGTTCCACTCAATACCACAGAATTGCACTCCATTGTGCAACATTCCACCTTACTCGTTAGCATTCCATTCTGTAAAAGAAGGCCCCTTTGCTTTCAAACCGTACAGTAACAGCCTATTGCGTCAATTCACACCCCATTTCACACAATTCCACAAGATTCTACTCCAGTCCATTCATTCCACTATGTTCATTTGCATTCCATTGTGACAAAAAGTAGCAATGTCAGCAAAATTCGCAAAAACCCTCTATTGAATCACATTATAAACAATTACACTCCAGTTCACAAACTTCCACTCTATTTTGCAACATTCCGCCGCTTTCTATTATGTTCCATTACGCCAAGCAAGGCTGCATTCACTTCCACATCACTCCAGAAACCTTTTCTGCATCACTAACTCTAACTGAAATGCTCTCAGCACCAAAATCTTTCCCAAACACCAAACCCTAAACCGGCCCATAAGTTTTGTAACAAACCAGTACGATGAATATCAACATCTCTACGTCCCTCATATCTCACTGCAACACTCTATTTCAATCTCACTGTCGAACTCACATCAGAGTGGTATCCCATATGTAACAGTAACCCTATCAGGCTGTTACAACATAACAAACCCATAACCATAACCCTAGAACTCTACCGTGCATCTGACACTTCATGTTCAACATTGACATCATTTGCAGCTCACTGTAAACCTGCCGATCATACTCACGCTGATCCTCACATCAGAGTCAGGACCTTACTGTAAATGTACTTCTATCCTTCCCATATGCATTACCAGACACTTAACCATACCCCTAGCCCAGGGACTAGCACCAGACCCCTCACATCATTTTATTTTCTGCCCCACCAAATGCTTAACCTGAGACAAAATTTCGCACTCACCCTCACATCACAGCAGGCTGCAAACTCTAACAGAAACACTGTCAGTGCCATAAACTTTTATCAACACCGAATTCTAACCATAGCCCCGACTCTTAGAACAGACCCTGGCATGGATATTGATGTCACCCATGTCTCACTGTTCACTGTAATTCAATCTCACTGTCACCCCCACATCAGAACCGAATACTAAATGTAACCATAACACTTTCCTCGGTGTACACCATTTCGAACACCTAATCCTAAACCTAGACCGGGACCCTGGAGCTGAAATCTCATGATAAACTACAACATCAGCCACAGCTCATCATAAACTTGTCTCTCAATATCGTCGTCTTCCTCACATCGGAGCCACACCCTCACTGTAACTGTAGTACTAGACAGCCTGTACCCATTACCGAACACATAACCCTAAACATAGCACGGTCTCATGCTCTGGACTCCTCACCTACATTTTAGTGTCAGTCCACCTAATCCTAAACCCGAGGCATAATTTAGTACTCACCCTCCCACTACAGCCAGACTGCAACTCTACCCTAAACGGTATTAGCCCTGTAAACCTACCCACACAATGAAACCTAACCCTAGCCTTGACACTTAGAACCAACCGTACCATGGATATTGACGTCACCCATGTCTCAGTGTAACACTGTAGTTCAATCTCGCTGTCGCCCTCCCAGCGACCCAAATCAGAAATGTAACCAATACCGTATACTGGCCGTACAACTTAGCGAACACATAACCCAACCCTAGATCTTGCCCGTGAACATGAACACTCATGGTCAACATTGACATCACCCACAGCTCACAGTAAACCTGTCGCTCAGTGTCACTCTCATACTCATATCAGAGCCAGACCTTCAGTGTAAACATAGTGCTATCCTTCCAGTACATATTAATGAACACTTAACCCTAACCCTAGCCCTTGCACAGCACCACACACTTCACATCATTTTATGTTCAGCACCGACAAATCCTCATACTGAGACAAAATCTCGTATTTACCCTCACTTCAGAGCCGGACTCTGACTCTAACCAAAACCCTTTTGGTCCCATACACCTTCCCATACACCGAACCCTATCCCTATCCCTGACTTTTTGAACCGACCAGTACCATGAATATCGACATCCCTCATGTCTCACTGCAATACTGTAATTTAATCTCACTGTCCAACTCACATCAGAGCCATGTCCCATTTGAAACCGTAACACTATCCTGCCCACACAACATATCAAACTTCTAAACCTATCCCTAGCACTGTACCCTGCACCTGACACTTCATGGTCAACATTGTCGGAATCCACAGCTCACCATAAACCTGTCGATCATACTCAACACTCATTGACACATCAGAGCCAGATCCTTACTGTAAACATAGAACTATCCTGCCCTTACACATTTCCGAACACTTAACCCTTAACCTAGCTCAGCACTAGCACCAGACCTGTCACAACATTTTTATTTACAGTCACACCAAATGCTTAACCTGAGTAACGCACCTCACATCACAGCAGGATTCAAAGTCTAACTGAAACCTTTTCAGCGCCGTAATCCCTCCCAAACACTGAACTCTCAGCATAGCCCTGACTCTTGGAACATACCGTACCATGTATATCGACGTCACCCATATCTCACTGTAACAATGTAATTCAATCTCACCTTCACCCTCACAACAGAACCGAGAACTAAATGGAATCATAACCCTTTCCTACACGTACACTTTTTCAAATCCCTACAACTAACCCTAGACAATGACCCTGCACCTAAAACCTCATGATAAACTTCAACATCAGCCACAGCTTATCATAAACCTGCCTCAGTATCGCCCCCTACCTCACATCAGGGCCATATCCTCACTATAACCATAGTACTAGATGGCACATACGCATTACCAAACACTTCACCCTAACTCTAACCTTGTCCCATGCTCTGAACTCCTCACCTTAATTTTAGTATCAGCCTCCCAAATCCTAAACCTGTGGCATAATCACGCAATCAGGCTCACATCATAGCCAGACCCAAACTCTATCCAAAATCATATCAGCCCCATAAACCCTCCCAAACACCAAACCCTAATCCTAGCCCTGACACATAGAACATTCCTTAACATGGATATCGACAGCACCCCTTTCTCACTGCAACACTATATTTCAATCTCGCTGTCACACACACATCATACCCGAAACCAAAATGTAACCATAACCATACACTTGCGGTACAAGTTAACGAACACCTAACCCTAGCACTAGCTATCACGTGTAGTCCTGACCCCTCATGGTGAACATTGACATCACCCACAGCTCACCATAAACCAGTCGCTCAATGTCGCACTCATCTTCACATTAGAGCCAGACCCTTAGTTTAAACACAGCGCTATCGTGCCTGGACATAATTACGAACACTTAACCCAAACTCTAGCCCTTGCCTCAGAACCACACGCTTCATATCGTTTTATTTTCAATCCCCCCAGATCCTTACACTGAGACAAAATCTTGTACTTATCATCCCATCAGAACTGTACCCTAACTCTAAGCAAAACCCTGTTAGCCCCATACACCTTCCCAAACACCAAAACCTAAACCTAGCCCTGAATATTTGAACAGTCCATTACCATGAATATTGACATCCCTCACGTTTCACAGTTCCACTGCAATTCAGTCTCATGCCGGACACACATCAGAGCCAAATCCCATATGTAACCATATTCCTTTCCTGCCCATACAATGTTCCGAATGCCTAGCCCTTACCCTAGCACTGTTTCCTACAACTGTCCCTTCATGGTCAACATCGACTTCACCCACAGCTCTCCATTAACCCGTCGATCAAACTCACACGCATCCTCACATCAGAAGATCCTTACTCTAAACATAGTGTTATGCTTCCCTTACACATACCGATCACTTATCCCAACCCTTGCCCTGGCCCAAGCACCAGAACCAGCACATCATTTTATAGTCAACCCCACCAGATGCTTTACCTGAGAAACAATCTTGCACTCACACTCACATCACAGCCAGATGCAAACTCTAACTGAACCCGGTCTACCACATACAATTTCACAAACTCTGATTCCTAACCCAGGCCCAGACACTTGGAAAAAGTCTCTATAATGAATATCGATGTCACCCGTTCCTCACTGTGACACTGTAATTCAATATTGCTGTCGCCCTCACATAAGAGCCGAATCCTGAATGTAACTATAACTGAATCCAGGCCGTACAGCTTACTGAATCTCCAGTTCTGACCAAAGCCCTCGCCTGTTGACTTGACCACTCATGGTCAACATTGGCATCACCCACAGCTCATCGTAAACCTTTCTCTCTCTCTCGCCATCATCCTCACATCAGAACAAGTTTCTTTCTGTAAACGCAGTGCTATCCTACCTGTACACATTACTGAACTCTTAACCCTAACCCTAGCTCTGGAAACTGCTTTGTCCACACACCATCATTTTATTGTCTGCCCCACCAAATCCAAATCCCGAGACACAGTCTTGCAGTGACCCTCACAACACACCAGGACACTAACTCTATCCAAAACCATACCAGCCCCATAAACTTACCAAAACACCGAAACCTAACACTGGCCCTGACAATTAGTACAACCCTACCATAGATATAGGCGTCACCCATATCCCACTGCCAGACTGTAGTTCAATCTCACTGTCTCCCAAACATCAGACCCGAATCTGAAATGTAACCATAACCCTATGCTGTTCGTACAACTTAACGAACCCCAAACCCAATCTTAGCTCTCGCGCATGGACCTGACCCTCACTATCAACATTGGAATCACACAAAGCTCACCGTTAACCTGTCACTCAATGTCACACTCATCCTCACAACCGAAAGGAACCCTTAATGACAAATAGCTCTATCGTGACCGTACATTTAAAAAACACTTCACCCAAACTCTAGCCCTTGCCACAGCAGAAGACCCGTCACATCATTTTATTTTCAGACCCACCAAATCCTTATACTGAGACACAATCTCGCACTCCCCCTCACTTCACAGGCAGAGCTTAACTCTAACCGCAGGCCTATAAACCTTTCAAAATATTGAACCTTAACACTAGACATGACTTTTGGAACAGAACAGTACCATGAATATCAGCATCACTCATGTCTCACTGTGACACTGTAATTTAATCTCATTGTCGAACTCATATCAGAGCAAAATCCCATATATAAACGTAATCGTATCCTGCCCATACACACCCCTATCCCTATGTCTAGCACTGGAGGCTGCACCTCACACTTCAAGGTCAACATCATCGATATCACCCACAGCTCTCCATAAACCTGTTAATCAAACTCACCCTTATCCTCACATCAGAGCCAGAAACTTACTGTAAACGTATCATTATCCTTCCCTTCCACATTACTGAACACTTAGCTCTAACCCCAGTGCTGGATGTAGCACCGGAACCCTAACATCATTTTATTGTCAACACCACCAGATACTTCACCTGAGACACAATCTCTCACTCACCCTCACATCACAGCCGGATGCAAACTCTAACTGAATCCCAGTCAGCCCTGTACACTTTCACAAACACTGAACCCTTACCCAGGCCCTCATTCCTGGAATAGGTCACTACAATGAATATCAACATCAGTCATTTCTCACTGTGACACTATAATTCAATATCCCTGTTGCCCCCACATCAGAGCCGGGATCTAAATGTTACTCTAAACCTTTCTAGCCATACTGCTTACCGACCCTCTAAAGCTAACCCGAGCCTCGTCTCTTGATATACTCACTCATGGTCAATATTGGCATCATCCACAGCTCACCAGAAACCTTCCTCTCAGTGTCGCCTTCACCCTCACATCAGAAAAAGATCCTTACTGTAAACGCAGTGGAATCCTACTCATGCACATTACCGAACACTTTACTGTAACCCTATCCCTGGAACCTGCATTGTCCACACACCACAATATTTTGGTCTGCCCCACAAAATCCAAATTCCGAGACACAATCTTGCACTCACTCCCATATCAAACCAGAACACTAACTACCTGAAACCCTTTCAGACCCATAAACGTACCCAAATACTGAAAGCTAACACTACAGCTCACAGTTAGAACAGACCCTACCTGGATATTGGCGTCACCCATGTCTCACAGCAACACTGTAGTTCGATCTCTCTGTCGCCCTTACATCAGACCCGAATCCAAAATGTAGCAATAAACCTATCCTGTCCATACAACTTAACGAACCCCTAAGCCAATCCTAGCACTTGCCCATGAACCTGACCTTCACTGTCAACATTGGCATCACCCACAGCTCACTGTTAACCTGTCGCTCAATGTCTCACTCATCCTCACATCAGAGCCATATCCTTAGTGTAAACATAGCACAATCATGCCCGTACATATTATCGAACACATAAGCCAAACCCTAGCCCTTGCCACAGCACCAGTCGTTCACATCATTTAGTTTTCAACCCCAAGAAATGCTTAACATGAGCCACAATCTCGCACTCACCCTCACATCACATCAGGATGTAAACTCTAACCAAAACCTGAACAGTGCCGTAAAGCTTCCAAAACACTGAACTCTAACCATAGCCCTGAGACTTGGAACAGAACCTACCAAGTATATCGACGTCACCCATGTCTCACTGAAACACGGTCATTCATTCTCACTGTCACCCTCACATCAGAACCGAATATTAATGTAACCATAAACCTTTCATAGTTGAACACCTTTTCGAACCACTAAACCTATCCCTAGACCTGGCCCCTGGATATGAATCCTCATAGTAAACTTCGACATCAGCCGCAGCTTATTATAAACCACTCCGTCAATATCGGCCTGTCCCTAACATCAGGGCCACATCCCCACTGTAACCATAGTACTAGATGGCCCTTACAAATTACGAACACTTACCCTTGCCCTAGCACTGTCCAATTCTCTGAACTCCACTCCTTCATTTTAGTGTCAGACCACCAAATCCTAAACCTGAGGCATAAACTCGCACACACCTTCACATCATAGCCGGACTCTAACTCAACACAAAACTGTATCAGCCCTATAAACCTACCCAAAAACCGAAACCTAACCCTTTCCCTGACACTTAGAACAGGCCCTATAATGGACATCAACGTCCGCCATGACTCCGTGTAACACTATAGTTCAATCTCGCAGTCGTCGTCACATCAGAACCGAATCCAAAATGTAACAATAACCTTATACTGGCTGTGCAGCTTGACAAACACCTAACCATAACCCTAGATCTTGCCCGTGCACCTGAACCCTCATGGTCAACATTGACATCACCGGCAGCTCTCCGTACACCTGTAGCTCTGTGTCACACTCATCCTCACATCAGAGCCAGATTCTTAGTGTAGACATAGTGATATCGTGCCTGTACATATTATCAAACAGTTAACCTAACCCTAGGCCTTGCCACAACACCAGACTCTTCACATTATTTTATTTTCAGCCCTACCATATCCTTATACTGAGACAAAATCTCGCATTCAACCTCACGTCAGAGCCGGACACTAACACTAACCAAAATCCTCTTTTTCCTATACACCTTCCCAAACACTGAACCCTAACCTTCGTCCTGAATTTTGGAACTGACCAGTATCTTGAACATCGACATCCCTCATGTCTCACTGTGACACTGAAATTCCATCTCACTGTCGAAATCACAACAGACTGGATTCCCATATGTCACTGTTCCACTATCCTGCCCATACAAATTACCGAACCCCTAAACCTAACCCTAGCACTGTACCTTGCATCTGACACTTCCTGGTCAACATTGTCAGTAAAAGAGCTCACCATAAACCTGTCGATCATACTCACACTCATCCTCACATCAGTGCCAGATCCTTACTGTACACGGAGTGCTCTACTCCCTGTACACAGTACCAAAGACTTAATCATAACCTTTGATTTGAAACTAGTATCAGACCCATCACATCATTTTATTTTCAGCCCAACCAAATGCTTAACCTGAGCCACAATCTCGAACTAACCTTCATGTCACAGCACATGCAAACTCTAAATTAAACCCTATCAGCAACATAAACCTTCCCAAACACCGAAATCTAACCATAGCCCTGACTCTTGGTACAGACCCTACCATGGATATCAACGTCACCCATGTGTCACTGTAACACTGTAATTCACTCTCAGGGTCACCCTACCATCAGAACCAAACACTAAATGTAACCATAAACCTTTCCAGTCTGTAACCCTTTTTGAATCCCTAACCTAATCCTAGAACTGGCCTGTGGACCTGAAACGTCATGATAAACTTTGACATCAGCCACAGCTTGTCATAAGCCTGTCTCTCAATATCACCCTCTCCCGCACATCAGGGCCACATCCTCACCGTAACTGTAGTACTAGATGGCACATACACATTACTGAACACCTAACCCTAACCCTAGCAATGTCCCATGCTATGGACTCCTCACCTTCTTTTTAGTGTCAGTCCACATAATACTAAACCTTAAGAATAATCTCACACACACCCTCATATCACAGCCACAACCTAACGTTATCCAAAACTGTATCAGCCCTGTAAACCTACGCATACACTGAACCTCAACCCTAGCCACGAATCTTATAAGAGGCCCTACCAAGGATATGGTAACCAAAATGTAACCATAACAATATACTGGCCATAGAACTTAACAATCACCTAACCCGAACCCTAGTTCTTGCCTGTGGACGTGAACCCTCATGGTCAACATTGACTTCACCCACAGCACCTGTCAATCTATGTTGCAAACACCCTCACATCACATCCAGATCCTAGGTGTAAACATAGCGCTTTCATTCCCCTACACATTATGAAACAGTAAACCCTTACCCTAGCCCTTGCCACAGCACAAGACCCTTCACATCATTTTATTTTGAGCCCCACGAAATCCTCATACTGAGACAAAATCTCGCATTCACCCTCACACCAGAGCCAGAACCTAACTCTAAACAAAACACTATTAGCATCATATACCTTCCCAAACACTGAACACCAACCTCAGCCTGGGCTTTTGTAACAGACCAGTACCATGAATATCTATATCACTGATGTCTCACTTAACACTATAATTCAATCTCACTCTCGAACTCACATCAGAGACGAATCCCATACATAACCGTACCCCTATCCTGCCTGTACAAACTACCGAATCCCTAACCCTATTCCTATGACTGTACCATGCATCTGACACTTCATGGTCAACATTGACAACATCCACAGCTCACTGCAAACCTGTCGATCATAATCACACTCATCCTCACATAAGAGCCATATTCATATTATAAACGTAGCGCTATCCTGCCCGTACAAGTTACCGAGCACTTAAACCTAGCCCTGGCACTAGCAAGAGACCAATCACATTATTTTATTTTCAGCCCACCAAATGCTTAACCTGAGCCAAAATCTTGCACTCACACTCACATCACACCCAGACCCAAACTCTAACCAAATTGTGCTAGCCCCATAAATCTATCCAAACACTAAACCCTTTCCTTTGCCCTGAAACATAGAACAGATCCTACCGTGGATATCGACGTCACCCATGACTCACAGTAACCCTGTAGTTCAATCTCGCTGTTGCCCTCACATCAGAACCGAATGCAAATATAATCAAAACTGAATACTGGCCATACCACTTAGCGATCACCTAACCCTAATCCTAGCTCCCGCCCATGTACCTGACCCCTCATGGTCAATTTTGACATCACCCACAGATCACTGTAAACCTGTCGATCAAACTCACCCTCATCCTCACATCAGAGTCAGATCCTTATGGTAATCGTACCACTATACATACTGTACACATTAGTGAGCGCTTAAACCTATCCGTAGCCCATGGCCTAGCAGCAGACCCCTCACATCACTTTAGTTTTGCCCAAGCACATGCTTAACCTGAGCCACAACTAGCACTCACCCTCACATCACAGCAGGATGTAAAGTCGAAGGAAATTCCTATCAGCTTCGTAATCCTTCCAAAACACCAAAATCTAACCATAGCCTTGACTCTTGGAAATGACCCTACAATGAATATTGATGTTACCCTTGTCTCACTGTAACATTGTAATTCAATCCCACTGTCACCGTCATATCAGAAGAGAATCCTAAATGCAACCATATCCATTTCCTTCCCTTACACCTTTTCAAACTCCTTAATTTAACAGTAGACCTGGCCTGTGGACCTCAAACGTCATGATAAACATCAACATCAGAAACAGCTTATTATACACCAGTCGCTCAATACCTCCCTCTCCCTCAAATCAGGGCCACATCCTCACTGCTACTGTATTGCTAGACGGCCCATACCCATTATCGAACACTTAACCGTAACCCTAGCACTGTCCTATGCTCTGTAGTCCTCACCTTCATTTTAGTATCAGCCCACCAATACTTAACATCAGGGATAATCTCGCAGTCACCCCCGCATCACAGCCAGACCCTAACTCTACCCAAAAGCATATTGGACCTGTAGAACTAGGCAAACACCGAACCCTGAAACTAGCCCTGTCACTTAGAACAGACCCTAACACGGATATCGACATCACCCATGTCTCACTACAACATGGGAGTTCAATATCTCTGTTGCCCTCACATCAGACCCGAATCTGAGATGTAAACATAACCCTATACTGGCTGGACAACTTAACAAACACGTAACCCTAACCCTAGCTCTCACCCATGGAAATGAACAATCCCGGTCAACATTGACAACACGCACAGCTCACCATAAACCTTTCACTCAATGTCGCACTCATCCTCACATCAGAGCCGGATCCTTAGTGTAAACATTGCACTAATGTGCCCATACATATTAATGAACACTTAACCCTAACCCTAGGTCTTGCCATACAACCGGACCATTCACATTATTTTATTTTCAGACTCACCTAGTCCTTTTACTGAGACATAATCTCGTATTCACCCTTGCATTAGAGCCGGACCTTTACTCTAATCATAACCCAATTAGCCCCATGCACTTTCACAACCACGGAAACGAACCCTAGCCCTGACTTGTGGAGAAGACCAGTACCATGAATATCGACATCCCTCATGTCTCACTGCAACATTGTAATTCAATCTCACAGTCACACTCACATCAGAGCCAACGCCGATATGTAACCATAACTATATGTAATCATAAACGTACTCCTGCCCATGCAACCTACTGAAAGCCTAACACTAACCCTCGCACTGTACCCTACATCTGACACTTCATGGTCAACAGTGACATCATCCACAGCTCACCGTAAACCTGTAGTTCATACTCACCCTCATCCTCACATCAGAGCCACATCCTTACTGTAAACGTAGGACTATCCTGCCCATATACATTAGCGAACACTTAACCCTATCCCTAGCCCTTGCCATAGCACCGGACCCTTCACATCATTTTATTTTCAGCCTCATGTATTCCTTATAATGAGACAAAATCTTGCGTTCACCCTTGCATTAGAGCTGTACCCTAACACTAAACAAAACCCTATTAGCCCCATACACCTTCCAAATCACCGGTCCCTCACTCTAGCCCTGACTTTTGGAACAGACTACTACCATGAATATCGACATCCCTCATGTCCCACTGTAACACTGTTGTTCAATGTCAATGTCGAACTCACATCAGAGCTGAATCCCATATGTAACTGAACCCTATCCTGCACGTAAAACTTACCAAACCTCTAACCCTAAACCTAGAAATGTACCCTGCATCTGACACTTCATGGTCAAATTTGACATCATCTGCAGCTCACCATAGACCTGACAATCATAATCACCCTTATCCTCATATCAGAGCCAGATTCTTACAGTAAATGTACCGCTATCTTTCCTGTACACATTCCTGAACACTTAACCCTAACCCTAGCCCTGCCATTACCACCAGACACATCCCATCATTGTATTTTCAGACCCACCAAAAGCTTAACCTGAGCCACAATGTCGTACTCACCCTTACATCACAGCAGGATGCAAACTCTTATCAAAACACTATCAGCGCCGTAAACCTTCTAGTACACCGAAATATAAGCACAGACGTGACACTTAGAACAGATCCTACCATGGATATCGACGTCACCCATGCCTCACTGTAACACTGTAATTCAATCTCACTGTCATCCTCACATCAGAAGCGAATACTAAATGTAACCATAAACCTTTCCTACCCGTAAACCTATATGAACCCCTAAATGTAACCCAAGACCTTCAGCCTGTACCTGAAACCTCATGATAAACTTCGACTTCAGCCACAGCTGATCATAAACCTGTCTCTCAATATCGCCCTCCCCCTCATATCAGGGCCACATCATCACTGTAACCATAGTAGCAGATGGCCCGTTCCCCTTACCGAAAATTTAACCTTAACCCTAGCATTGTCCAATACTCTGGACATCTCACCTACAATTTAATGTCAGCACACCAATTGCTAAACCTGACACAAAATCTCGAACTCACCGTCACATCACAGCCAGAACCTATCTCTACCCAAAACCATATCAGCACCATAAATCTGCTCAAACACCAAACCCTAAACCTAGCCCTGACTCTTAGAACAGACCATACCATGGATATCTATGTCACATATGTCTCACTGTAATACTGCTGTTCAATATCGCTGTCGCCCACACATCAGACCGAAATCCGACATGTAACCACAACCATATACTGGCCTTACAAATGAACAAACACCTAAGCCTACCCCTAGCTCTCACCCATGGACATGAAACCTCCTGGTCAACATTGACATCACCCACAGCTCACCGTAAACCTGTTCCTCATTGGCGCACTCATCGTCACATCAGAGCCAGATCCTGACTGTAAACATAGCGCTATCATGCCTTTACATATTAAAGAACACTTAACACTAACCCTATCCCTTGCCACAGCACCAGACCCTTCACATGGTTTTATTTTCAGCACAACCAAATCCTTATACTGAGACAATTATCGTATTCACCCTCACATTAGAACCAGAGCCTAACTCTAACCCAAACCCTGTTAGCCCCATACACCTTTCCAAACACCCGACCCTAACCCTAGCCCTGACTTTTCAAAAATAGCAGTACCATGAATATTGACATCCCTCATGTCTCACTGTAACACTGTAATTCAATCTCTCTGCTGAACTCACATCAGAATTGAAGTCAATATGTAGCCATAACCCTATCGTGGCCCATACAAGTTTCTGAACCCCTAACACTAACACTAGCACTGTACCCTGCATCTGACACTTCATGGTCAACTTTGGCGTCATCCACAGCTCAACGTAAACCTGTTGATCATACTCACCCTCATCCATACATTAGAGGCTGATCCTTACTGTACACAAAGATCCTGCCGTACACATTACCGAACACTTAACGCAATCCAGCCCTAACTGGCACCAGATCCATCACATCTTTTTATTTTAAGCACCACCAAACTTTTAACCTGAGCCACAGTCTCACACTCACCGTCACATCAAAGCAGGATGCAAACTTTAACCAAAACTCTATCAGCGCCATTAACCTTCTCAAACACTGAACTCTATAAATGGCCCTGACTCTTGGAACAGAGCCTATCATGGATATCAACATCACCTATGTCTCACTGTAACAGTTTAATTCAATCTTACAGTCACCCTCACATCAGGACCGATATGTAAATGTAACAATAACCCTTCCCAACCCGTACACCATTTCGAGACCCTAAACCTAAACCTTGACTTTGACCCTGGACATGAAACCTCATTATAAACTTCGACAACAGCCACAGCTTATCATAAACCTGTCCCTCAATATCACCTTCTCCCACACATCAGGGCCACATCTTCACTGTTACAATATGGCTAGACGGCCTGTACCCATTATTGAACACTTAACATGATCCCTAGCACTGTCCCATGCTCTGTACTTCTCACCTTCATTTTAGCATCAGTCCAACAAATCTCAACCTAAGGCTTAAACTCGCATTCACACTCACATCACAGCCAGAACCTAACTCTACCCCAAACTGTATCAGTCCTGTAAGGTACCCGATCACCGAACCCTAACCCTAGCCCTGCCCTGTCACTTTGCATGGACTGTACCATGAGTATCAACGTCACCCATGTCAAAATGTAACACTTAATTTGAATGTCGCTGTCTCCGTCACATCAGACCCAAATCAAAAATGTAACCATACAACTTAACAAACACCTAATGCTAACCCTAGCTCTCGCTTGTGGACCTGAAACCTCATAGTTAACATTGGCATAATCCACAGATCACCATAAAATTGTCGCTCAATGTCACACTCATCCTCACATCAGAGCCATATCCTTATTGTTAACATAGAGCAATTTTGCCAGTACATATTAACGAACACTTAACCCTAACCCTAGCCCTTGCCTCTGCACCAGAACCTTAACATCATTCACATTATTTTCAGTCCCAACAAATTCTTCTACTGAGACAAGATCTCGCATTCACCCTCACATCAGTGTCAGATCCCTAACCATAACAAAAACACTATTAGCCCTGTAAGCCTTCTCAAACACCGTACACTAACCCTAGCCCTGATGTTTGGAGCACACGTGTACCATGAATATAAACATCCCTCCTGACTCACTGAAACACTGTAATTCAATCTCACTGTCGAACTCACATGAGAGCCAAATCCCATATGTCACCATAACCCTATCCTGCCCATACAACTTGCTGAACCCCTAACCCTAACCCTAGCACTGTACCCTGTAGATGACACTCATTGGTCAACACTGACATCATTCACATCTCACCAGAAACCTGTTGATCATACCCTTCCTCATCCTCACATCAGAGCAGAGCCTTACTGTAAGTGTAGCGCTATCCTGCCTTTACACATTTCTGAACACTTAACCCAATCTCAAGCTCTGGCTCTAGAACCAGACCTGTCCAATCACTTTCTCTACAGAACCTCCAACAGCTAAAACGGAACCACAATCTCGCAGTCACCCTCACGTCATGGCAGGATGAAACTCTAACTGAAACACTATCAGCGCCGTAAACCTTTCCGAAGACTGAACTTTTACCACAGCCCTGACTCTTGGAACATACCCTAGCAGGGATATTGACGTAACCCATGTCCCATAGTTACGCTGTAAATCAATCTATTACCCTCACATCATACCGGAATACTAAATGTAACCATAAACCTTTCCTAGCCATACATGTTTTTGATCCCCTAAACCTAACCCTAGAGCTGGCTCCTGGACCTGAAACCTAATGATAAACTTTGTCATCAGACACAGCTTATCATAAGCCTATCTGTCAATATCGCCCTCTCTGACACAGCAGGTCCACATCCTCACTGTAACTATAGTACTAGATGGTCCAAACCCATTACCGGAACCTTAACCCTAACCCTAGCACTGTCCCAGGCTCTGGACTCCTCACCTTCATTTTAGTGTGAGCCCACCAAATCCTAAACCTCAGGCAAAATTTCGTACTCACACTCACAAAACAGCCAAACCCTAAAATCTAAGCAAAACCGTATCAGCCCAGTAAACCTGAAAAACACTGAACACTAACCCTAGCACTGACACTTAGAACAGATCCTACCATGGATATGGATGTCAACCAGGTTTCACTGTAACACTGTAGTTCAATATCACTGTTGCCCTCACCTCAGACCCGAATTTGAAATGTAACCCTAACCGTATACTGGCCGTACAACTAAACGAGCACCTAACCCTAAACCCAGCTCTCGCCTGTCGTCCTGAACCCGCACGGTCAACATTGACATTACCCACAGCTTGCCATAAACCTGTCACACAATGTCGCACTCATTCTCACATCAGGGACAGATCCTTAGTGTAAACATAGTGATATCCTCCCTGTACATATTACCTAGAACTTAACTCTAACCCTAACTCTTCCTGCAGCACCAGACCCTAAATAACATTTTATTTTCAGCACCACCAAATCATTATACTGAGACAAAATCTCGCATTCACCCTCAAATCAGAGCCAGACCCTAACTCTATCCAGAACCCTATTAGTCCCACACACCTTCCCAAACACCAAACCCTAACCATAGCCCTGACTTTTGGTAAAGACGAGTACCATGAATATCGTCTTTCTCATGTCTTACTGTAACACTGTGATACAATCTCACTGTCAAACTCACATCACAGCCACATTCCATATGTCACCATAACCCTATCCTGCCTGTACAACATACCGAACCCCTATCCGAACCCTAGCACTGTACCCTGCATCTCACACTTCACATTCATCATTGACATCATCCACATCACACTGGACACCCCTCGATCAGACACAGCCTCATCCTCACATCAGAGCCAGATCCTTACTGTCAACGTAGCGCTATCCTGCCCGTACACATTAACAAACACTTAACCCTAACGTAAACCCTGCCACTAGCACCAGACGTGTCACATCACTTGATTTTCAGCCCCACCAAATAATATACCTGAGCGACAATCTCGCACTCACCCTCACATCACAGCAGGATGCAAACTCTAAATGAAACCCCACCAGTGCCATAAACCTTCCCAAACACCGAACTCTAACCAAAACCTTGAGTCGTATAATAGATCCAACCATTGATATTGACGTCACCCTTGTGTCACTGTAACACTGTAATTCAATCTCACTGTCAACCTGACATCAGAATTGAGTTCTAAATGTAAGCATAACCCTTTCCTAGCTGTACACCTTTGCAAACCACTAGACCTTAACCTAGACATTTTCCGTGGACATGAAACCTCAAGTTAAACTTCGATATCAGCCACACCTTATCATAAACCTGTCATTCAATATCGCCTTCTCCTTCACATCAGGGCCACATCGTCTCTGTAATCTTAGTACTAGTCAGCCTGCACCCATTACCGAATGCTTAATCCTAACCTTGGCACTGTTCCATGCTCTGGACTCCTCACCAACATTTCCTTGTCAGCCCACAAAATTATAAACCTCAGGCATAATCTCTCAATCTCCCCTACAAAAGAGCAAGACCGTAATTCTATCCAAGGCAGTATAAGCCCCATAAACATACAAACTGACAGAACCCTAAAGCCAGCACTGACACTTAGAATAGACCATACAGTACACCCCATTCCTCTCCATTATAAAATATTTTACTCCATTCCCCAATATTCCAGCACATTCCTTTGCTTTACATTTTGGCAAATGAGGCACCATTCGCATCCAAACCACTCTGCAGGGCCTTTATTATGTCACACTACAGCTGATTCCACTCCATTCTGCAACATTGCACTCCATTCCACAACATTCCAAAACATTCTATTGCGTTCCATTCTCCCAAAGTATGCTCCATTTTCTTCCAAACAACTCAAGAACTTCGCATTGTGTCACTTCACATGCCTTTCCTCTCCATTTCACAAGATTCTACTCCATTCCCCAACATTCCAACAAGTTCTACCGAGTTCCACTGTGCCAAACTGGGCACCATTCTTATCCAGAAATCCGTGTAACTCTCTGTTGCGTCACATTCTACCACGATCTACACAATACCCCAGCATGGCACTCCACTGTGCAACATTCTGCCATATTCCATTGCATTCCGTTATGTACAAGAAGGCCCAATATCTTGCAAACCATTCAGGAACAGCATACTGCATCAGTTAACATGAATATCCACACAATTTCTGAAGGTTCAACTGCATTCAAAACATTCCTGTTTGCAGCCGCGCTCAGAAAATAGCGCCCAATGCAGGGCAGCCGGAAGGCCCCGAACTTCCTAATGACAAATCATCCCACACCACTAAACTACATGCTAATTTCGCCTTGGCATAAGGACCAATGAGACCCACCAAATGGTTATGCTAATAAGGCATATGGAGCCGCACCAACCAGGTCAGAGCATGAGAACTATATAAGCAAGCCTCTCCTTCCCCTCTGGGTCCTGCCCAACTCATTTGTTTCACAAAGAGCTGAAGAATAAAGCTTTCTGCAGAAGAATCCTGCTGTTGTTGCATGCTGTTCTTGCCGGCGAGGACAGGGCACGCGACACATTCCACTGCGATCTATTGCACTCCATTGTTATAAAGAGGGCACCGTTCTCTAAAAAACTCTCAGGAACCCTCTATTGCATCATATTACACCCCATTACACTGCATTTCACAGCCTTCCACTCTATTCCGCAACATTTCAACACGTTCTATTACGTTCGGTTCCATCAGGCAAGGCTGCATTCGCTTCCAATTCACTCCAGAACCCTTTATTGCGTCACATTACAACCGATTCACCTCCATTCCACAACATTGCACTTCGTCCCACAACCATCCACCGTATTCTATCACGTTCCGTTGTGCAAAAGAAGGCTGCACTCTTTTCGCAAAGAATCCGAAACCGTCTATTAAGTCACATTACACCCCATTACACTACATTCCACAACTCTCCACTTCATTTTGCAACATTCCACAACGTTCTTTTGCGTTACTTTCCGACAAAGAAGGCTCGATTCACTTCCAACCGATTAAGGACTGTCTATTGTGTCACATCAAATGCCATTCCAGTCCATTCTCCAAGATTCTACTCCATCCCACAACATTCCACCACGTTCGATTGCATTCCATTCTGTGAAAAAAAAGCCCAATTCCTTTCCAAACCAAAGAGGAACACTCTACTGCGGCACTTACACACGATTCCAGTCCATTTCACAGCACTGTAGTCCATTCCTGAACATCTCACCGTATTCTGTGGTGTTCCATTCAATCAAGGAGAGCACCATTTGCTTCGAGCACACTCATGAACTCTATATTGTGTCACATTACATACGCTTCTACACAAAATCTACAAAATTGCACTTAACTCCACAATATTCCAAAACGTTCTATAGCGGTCCATTCTGTCCAGGAAGCATCCATTCGTTTCCAAAACAATCTCTAACTCTCTATTGCATCACAGTATACCCCATTCCACTCCATTCCACAACATTTTACTCCATTCGCCAATATTCCAGCACATTCCTTTGCTTTACATTCTCGCAAAGGAGGCACCATTCGCTTCCAAAACGCACAGGAGACCTTTATTATGTCACATTACAGACGATTCCACTCCGCTCCACATCATTGCCCTCCATTCCACGACATTCCAACACTTTCTATTTCGTTCCATTCTGCAAAGGAATGCTACATTTACTTCCAAACAATTCACGACTTCGTATTGTGTCACTTCACATGCCATTCCTCTCCATTCCACAAGATTCTACTCCATTCCCCAATTCCAACAAGTTCTACTGAGCTCCATTGTGACAAAGTAGGCACCATTCTTATGCAAGCAACCCAGGGAAACCCTGTTGTGTCTGTTTCCACCACGTTCCACTCAGTGCCACAGCATGGCACTCCATTGTGCAACATTCTGCCACATTCCATTGCATTCTATTATGTAAAAGAAGGCCCCACAGCTTCCAAACCATTAAGGAATAGCCTATTGCGTGACTTCACAAGACCGTCGCCATGATTCCTCATGATTCTACTCCATGTCAAACACAAAACTGCATTCCATTGCACTCCATTGTTACAAAGAGGGCAACGTTCTCTAAAAAACTCTCTGGAAGCCTCTATTGCATCACATTGCACCCCACTACACTCCGTTTCACAACTTTCCCCTAATTTCTGTAACATTCCAAAATGATCTACTACGTTTGGTTCCATCAAGAAAGGCTGCATTCGCTTCCAATTCACTCCAGGACCCTTGATTGCGTCCACAACATTGCACTCCGTCCCAAAACAGTCCACCGTGTTCTATCGCATTCCGTTCTGCAAAAGAAGGCTCCACTCTTTTCTCCAAGAATCAGAAACCTGTCTATTAAGTCACATTAGAACCCATAACACTCCATTCCACAACACTCCACTTCATTTCACAACATTCCACAATGTTCTTTTGCGTTCTACTCGTACAAAGACGGATGGATTCACTTGCAACCCATTAAAGACTGTCTATTGCATCACATCGAAAGCCATTCCAGTCCATTCTCCAAGATTCTACTTCATTCCACAACATTCCACCACGTCCATTGCATTCCATTCTGTGAAAAAAAGCTCCATTCCTTTCCAAATCCACGAGGAACACTCTACTGCGTCAATTTACACAAGATTCCAGCCCATTTCACAACATTGTACTCCATTTCTGAACATCTCACCATGTTCTGTCGCGTTCCATTCAATCAAAGAGAGCTCCATTTGGGTCAAGACCACACAGGAACTCTATATTGTGTCAGATTACATACGCTTCTATACAAAATTTTACCTAACTCCACAAAATTCTAAAACGTTCCATACCGTTCCATTCTGTCAAAGAAGGATCCATTAATTTACAAAACAGTCACTAACTCTCTAGTGCGTCACAATCTACCACATTCCACTCCATTCCACAACATTTTACTCCATTCCCCAATATTCCAGCACAATCCTTTGCTTTACATTCTCGAAAAGGAGGCACCATCCGTTTCCAAACTGCACTGGAGAACTTTGTTATGTCACATTACAGCCAATTCCCCTCCATTCCACAGCATTGCCCTCCATTCCAAGACATTCTACCACGTTCTATTGTGTTCCATTCTGCCAAAGAATGCTCCAAGTGCTTCCAAGCAGTTCAGGAACTTCGTGTTGTGTCACTTCACATGTCAATCCTCTCCATTCCACAAGATTCTACACCATTCCACAACATTCCAACAAGTTCTACTGAGTTTCATTGTGACAAAGTGGGCACCATTCTATTCCAAACAACCCAGGAACTCTCTGTTGCATCACATTACACCACGTTCCACTCAATACCACAGTATGTCACTCCATTGTGCAACATTTTGCTACATTCCATTGCATTCCATTATGTAAAGAAAGGCCTCATAGCTTTCAAACCATTCAAAAACAGCCTATTGCGTCAGTTCACATGCCTATTCACACGATTCCTCAAGGATCTACTGCGTTCCATACATTCCACTGCGTTCCATTGCACTCCATTGTAACAGAGTTCACCGTTCTCTTAAAAACTCTCAGGAACCCTCTATTGCATCACATTACACCCCATTACACTCCATTTCACAGCCTTCCACTCTATTCTGCAACATTCCCACACGTTCTATTACGTTCGATTCCATCATCCAAGGCTGCATTCGCTTCCAATTCACTCCAGAACCCTTTATTGCATGACATTACAACCGATTCACCTCCATTCCACAGCATTGCACTCCATCCCACAACACTCCACCGTGTTCTATTGCGTTCCATTTTGCTAAAGAAGGCGCCAGTCTTATGCCAAAGAATCAGAAACCGTCGAATGAGTCACATTACACCCCACTACACTCCATTCCACAACTCTCCACTTCATTTCGCAACATTCCACAATGTTCTTTAGGGTTCCTTTCCAACAAAGAAGGCTCGATTCACTTCCAACCGATTAAGGACTGTCTACTGCATCACATCAAATGCCATTCCAGTCCATTCTCCAAGATTCTACTCCATCCCACAACATTCCACCACGTGCCATTGCATTCCATTCTGTGGAAAAAAATCTCCATTCCTTTCCAAACCGATCAGGAACACTCTACTGCGTTACGTTACACATGACTCCAGTACATTTCACAACATTGTACTCCATTCCTGAACATCTCTCCATGTTCTGTGGCGTTCCATTCAATGAAAAAGAGTTCCATTGCGTGGAGACCACTCAGGAACTCTATACAGTGTCACATTACTTGGGATTCTACACCAAATCTACAAAATTGCAGTTAACTCCACAAAATTTCACCACGTTCTGTAGCGTTCCATTCTGGCAAAGAAGGAACCACTCATACCCAAGACAATCTCTAAGTCCCTACTGCATCACAGTGCACCCCATTCCACTCCATTCCACAACATTTTACTCCTTTCCCCTACATTCCGAAAAATTCCTTTGCCTTACGTTCTCTCAAAACAGGCACCATTCGCTTTAAAAACCGCACTGGAGACGTTTATTATGTTACATTACAGCCGATTCCATTCGAATCCACAACATTGCCCTCAATTCCACCACATTCTACAACATTGTATCGCGTTTCATTCGGTAAAAGAAGGCTCCACTCTTTTCCCAAAGAATCAGATACCGTCTATTAAGTCACATTACACACCATTACAATCCATTCCTCAACTCTCCACTTCATTAAGCTGCAATGCACAATGTTCTTTTGCGATCCATTCCTACAAAAAATGCTCTTTTCACTTCCAACCCATTAAGTACTGTCCATTGCGTCACATCAAATGCCATTCCAGTCCATTGCTTAAGTTTCAACTCGATTCCACAACATTCCACCACGTTCCATTGCGTTTCTTTCTGTGAAGAAAACCTCCATTCCTTTCTAATCCGATGAGGAACACTCTACTGCGTCACTTTACACACGATTCCAGTCCATGTCACAACATTGTAATCCATTCCTGAGCATCTCACCGTGTTCTGTGGCGTTCCATTAAATCAAAGACAGCTCCATTTTCGGCGAGACCGCTCAGGAACTCTAAACTGTGTCACATTACATGCGATCCAACACTTACTCAACAAAATTGCACTTAACTCCTCAAATTTCCACCACGTTCTAGACCGTTCCATTCTGTCAAAGAAGGATTCATTCAACTCCAAAGCAATCTCTAACTCTCTTCTCCGTCACAGTGTACCCCACTCCACTCCATTTCACGACATTTTACAAAATTCCCCTATATTCCAGCATATTCCTTTGCTTCACATTCTCGCAGCGAGGTACCGTTCTCATCCAACCTGCACTGGAGATCTTTATTATGTCACATTAGAACATATTCCACTCGAATCCACAACATTGCCCTCCATTCCACAACATTCCACCACGTTGTATCGCGTACCTTTCTGCAAAAGAATGCTCCACTTTTTTCCAAAAGAAACCATCTATTAAGTAACATTACACCCCACTACACTCCATTCCTCAACGCTCCACTTCATTTTGCAACATTCCACAATGTCCTGCTGTATTCCATTCCTACAAAGAAGGCTCGATTCACTTCCAACCCATTAAGGACTCTCTATTGCATCACATCAAATGCCATTCCAGTCCATTCTCCAAGATTCTACTCCATTCCACAACGTTCCATTGCATTCCATTGTGTGAAAAAAAATCTCCATTCCTTTCCAAACCAATGAGGATCACTCTCCTGCGTCACTTTACACATGATTCCAGTCCATTTCACAACACTGTACTCCATTCCTGAACATCTCATCATGCTCTGTGGCGTTCCATTCAAAGAGAGCTCCATTTGCATCAAGAACACTCTGCAACTCCATACTGTCACATTACATATGATTCTACACCGAATCTACAAAGTTACGCTTAACTCCACATAATTGCACCACGTTCTATAGTGTTCTATTCTGTCAAAGAAGGATCCATTCATGTCCAAAACAATCACTAACTCTCTACTGCGTCACAGTGTACCCCATTCCACTCCATTCCACAATATTTTACTCCATTCCCCAATATTCCAGCACATTCCTTTGCTTTACATTCTCGCAAAGCAGGCACCATTCTCTTCCAAACCGCACAGGAGACATTTATTATGTCACATTAAAGACGATTGCACTCCAATCCACAACGTCGCCCTCCATTACACGACATTCCACCACGATCTATCGCTTTTCATTCTGCAATACAAGGCTCCACTCTTTTCCCAAAGTTTCAGAAACCGTCTATTAAGTCACATGACACCCCATTACACTCCATTACACAACACTCCACTTCATTTTGCAACATATAAAAACGTTCTTTTGCATTCCATTTCTTCAAAAAAGCCTCGATTCACTTCCATCCCATTAAGGACTGTCTATTGCATCACATCAAATGCCATCGCAGTCCATTCTCTAAGGTTCTACTCCATTCCACAACATTCCACCACGTTCCACTTCCTTCCATTCTGTGAAAAAATCCTACATTCCTTTCCAAAAGGATGAGGAACACTCTACTGTGTCACTTCACACATGATTCCAGTCCATTTCACAACATTGTACTCCATTCCAGAACATCTCACCGTGTGTCCTGTGGCGTTCCATTCAATCAAAGAGATCTCCATTTGCGTCGAGACCACTCAGGAACTATATTCTGCGTCACATTACGTACGCTACTACACCAAATCTACAAAATTGCACTTAACTCCAAAAAATTCCACCACGTACTATAGCGTTCCATTCTGTCAAAGAAGGATCCATTCATCTCCAAAACAATCTCTAACTCTCTACTGCGTCACATTGTACCCCATTCTATTCCATTCCAAAACATTTTACTCCATTCCCCAATATTCCAGCACATTCCTTTGCTTTACGTTCTCTCACGGAGGCACCATTCTCATCCAAACCGCACTTGAGACATTTATTATGTCACATTACAGCCGATGCCACTCCAATCCACAACATTGCCCTCCATTTCACGACATTCCAAACGTTCTATCGCATTCCATTCTGCAAAAGAAGGCTACAGTCTTTTCCCAAATAAACATAAACCGTCTACTAAGTCACATTACAACCCATTGCACTCCATTCCTCAACTCTCCACTTCATTTCACAACATTCTAAAGTGTTCTTTTGTGTTCCGTTCCTACAAAGAAGTCACGATTCACTTCCAATCAATTAAGGACTGTCCATTGCATGACATCAACTGCCATTCCATTCCATTCTCCAGGATTCTACTACATTCCACAACATTCCACCACGTTCCATTGCATTCCATTCTGTGAAAAAAAAGCTCTGTTCCTTTCCACACCAATGAGGAACACTCTACTGCCTCACTTTACACATGATTCCAGTCAATTTCGCAATATTGTACTCCATTCCTGAACATGTCACCGTGCTCTGTGGCATTCCATTCAATCAAACAGAGCTCCAGTTGCATGGAAACCACTCAGGAACTCTATACAGTGTCACATTACATGCGATTCTACACAAAATATACAAGCTTGCACTTAACTCCACAAAATTCCAGCACGTTCTAAAGCATTCCATTCTGTCAAAGAAGGATCCATTCACCTCCAAAACAATCTCTAACATTGTACTGCGTCACAGTGTACCAATTCCACTCCATTCCACAACATATTACTCCATTCCCCAATATTCCAGCACATTCCTTTGCTTCACATTGTCGCCAAGGAGGCACCATTCGCTTCCAAACTGCACTGGAGACATTTATTGTGTCACATTATTGCCGATTCCAGTCCAATCCACAACATTGCCCTCGATTCCGCGACATTCCACCACGTTCAATCACGTTCCATTCTGCAAAAGAAGGCTCCGCTCTTTTCCCAAAAAATCATAAACCGTCCGTTAAGTCTCATTACAGCCCATTACACTCCATATCTCAACTCTCCATTTCACGTCGCTACTATCCACAATGTTCTTTTCCATTCAATTCCTGCAAAGAAGGATCGATTAAATTGCAACCCATTAAACACTGTCTATTGCATCACATCAAAGGCTATTCCAGTCCATTGTCCACGTTTCAACTTGATTCCACAACATTCCACCACGTTCCATTGCATTCCATTCTCTGAAAAAACCTCCATTCCTTTCCAATCCGATGAGGAACACGACTGCGTCAGTTTACACACGATTCCAGTAAATGTCACAACATTGTACACCATTCTTGAATGTCTCACCGTGTTCTGTGGCGTCCATTAAATCAAAGACAGCTCCATTTGCGCCTAGACCGCCGCTCAGGAACTCTAACCTGTGTCACATTACGTGCGATTCAACACTTAATCAACAACATTGCACTTACGTCCTCAAATTTCCACCACGTTCTTCAGCGTTCCATTCTGTCAAAGAAGGATCCATTCAACTCCAAAACAATCTCTAACTCTCTACTGCGTCACAGTGTATCCCATTACACAACATTTTACTCCATTCCCCAATATTCCAGCACATTCCTTTGCATTACATTCTTGCAACAGAGGCACCAATTGCTTCCAAACCGCACTGGAGACATTATAAGATCACATTACAGGCGACTCCACTCCAATCCACAACATTGCCCTCCATTAGGCGACATTCCAACACGTTCTATCGTGTTCCATTCTGCAAAAGAAGGCTCCACTCTTTTCCCAAAGAATCAGAAACCGTTTTATAAGTCACATTACACGCCATTATACTCCATTCCTATCTGTCCACTTCATTTCGCTTCAATTCACAATGTTCTTTTGATTTCCATTCCTAAAAAGAAGGCTCGATACACTTCCAACCCATTAAGGACTGTCTATTGCATCATATCAAATTCCATTCCAGTCCATTCTCCAAATTCTACTCCATTCCACAACATTCCACCACGTTCCATTGCTTTCCTTTCTGTGATAAAATGCTCCATTCTTTTCCAAACCGATGAGAATATTCTACTGCGTAACGTTACACATGATTCCAGTCCATTTCACAACATTGTACTCTATTCTTGAACATCTCGCCGCGTTCTGTGGCGTTCCATTGAATCAAAGAGAGATCCACTTGCGTCGAGACCACTAAGGAACTCTACACTGTGTCACAATACATGGACTTCTACAACAAATGTACAAAATTGCACTTACCTCCACAAAATTACACCACGTTCTATAGCGTTCCATTCTGTCAAAGAAGGATCCATTCATTTCGAAAAGAATCTCTAACTCTCTACTGAGTCACAGTGTATCCCATTCGATTCCATTCCAGAACATTCCACCGCGATCCATTGCATTCCATTCTGTGAAAAAATCCTCCATTCCTTTCCAGACCGATGAGGAACACTCTACTGCATGACTTTACACACGATTCAAGTCCATTTCCCAACACTCTACTCCATTCCTGAACACCTCACGTGTTCTTTGGCGTTCCAGTCAATCAAAGAGATCTCCATTTGCGTTGAAACCACTCAGGAATTCTATACTGTGTCACATTACATGCGCTTCTACACCAAATCTACAAAACTGCACTTAACTCCACAAAATTCCACCACGTAGAATAGTGTTCTATTCTGTCAAAGAGGGATCCATTTATCTCCAGATCAATCTCTAACTCTCTACTGCGTCACAGTGTACCTCATTCCACTCCACTCCACAACATTTTATTCCATTCCCCAATATTCAAGCACATTCCTTTGCTTTCCGTTCTCACAAGGTGGCGTAATTCTCTTCCAAACCGCACTGGGGATTTTTATAATGTCACATTACAGCCGATTCCACTCAAACTCACAACATTGCCCTCCATTCCATGATATTCCACCACGTTATTCTGCGTGTCATTCTGAAAAAGAAGGCTCTACACTTTTCCAAAGATTCAGAAACCATCTATTAAGTCACGTTACACCCCATTACACTCCATGCCTGAACTCTCCACTTCATTTCGGTACAATCCACAATTTTCTTTTGCGTTCCATTCCTACAAAGAAGGCTCGATTCACTTCCAACCATTTAAGGGCTTGTCTATTGCATCACATCAAATGCCATTCCAGTCCATTCTCCAAGATTCTACTCCATTCCACAACATTCCACCACGTTCCGTTGCATTCCATTCTGTGAAAAAAAGGTCCATTCCTTTCCAAACTGATGACGAACACTCTGCTGCTTCAGTTTACATTTGATTCCAGTCCATTTCACCAACACTGTACTACATTCCTGATCACGTCACCGTGTTCTGTGACGTTCCGTTCAAAGAGCCCTCCATTTGCGTTGAAACCACTCCGGAACTCTATACTGTGTCACATTACATGTGCTTCACCACCAAATCCACAAAATTGCACTTAACTCCACGAAATTACACCAAGTTCTAGAGCGTTCCATTCTGTCAAAGGAGGATCCATTCATCTCCAAAAATCCTCTAACTCTCTACTGTGTCACAGTTTGCCCCATTCCACTCCATTCCACAACGTTTTCCTCCATTCCCCAATATTCCAGCACATTCCGTTGCTTTACATTCTCGCATGGAGGCACCATTTTCATCCAAACCGCACTGGAGCCATTTATTATGTCACACTACAGCCGATTCCACTCAAATTCACAACATTGCCCTCCATTCCACGACATTCCATCACGTTCTATCGCGTTGCATTCTGCAATAGAAGGCTCCACGCTTTTACCAAAGAATCAGAAGCCGTCTGTTAAGTCACATTACACCCCATTACACTCCATTCCTGAACTCTCCAGTTCATTTCGCTCCAATCCACAATATTCTCTTGCATTCCATTCCTACAAAGAAGGCTCGATTCACTGCCAACCCATTAAGGGCTGTCTATTGTATCACATCAAATGCCATTCCAGTCCATTCTCCAAGATTCTTCTCCATACAACATCATTCCACCACTTTCCATTGCATTCCATTCTGTGATAAAAAATCTCCATTCCTTTCCAAACCGATGAGGAACACTCTGCTGCTTCCCTTTACACACGATTCCAGTCCATTTCACAACACTGTACTCTATTCCTGAATATCTCACCGTATTCTGTGGCGTTCCATTCAATCAGAGAGCTCCATTTGCGTCGAGACCACTCAGCCACACTATAGTGTGTCACATTACATACGCTTCTACACCATATCTACAAAATTGCACTTAACTCCACAAAATTCCACCACGTTCTACAGCGTTCCTTTCTGTCAAAGAAGGATCCATTCATCTTCAAAACAATCTCTAACTCTCTACTGCGTCACAGTGTATCCCATTCTACTCCATCCCACAACATTTTACTTCATTCCCCAATATTTCAGCACAATACTTTGCTTTGCATTCTCCCAAAGTAGGCACCATTCGCTTCCAAACCTCGCAGGAAACCTTCATCAGGTCACATTACGGCCGATTCCGCTCCATGCCACAGCATTGCCCTCCATTCCACTACATTCTCCCACGTTCTGTTGCGTTCCATTCTTCCAAAGAATGCACAGTTTGTTTCCAAACAATTGAGGAACTTCGTGTTGTGTCACTTCACATGCCATTCCTCTCCATTCCACAAGATTATACTCCATTCCCCAACATTCCAGCAAGTTCTACTGTGCTCCATTGTGACAAAGTGGGCACCATTCTTATCCAAACAACCCAGGAACTCTCTGTTGCGTCACATTCCACCACTATCCACTCAATACCACATCATGGCACTTAATTGTGCAACATTCCGCCACAATCTGTTGCATTCCTTTATGTAAAAAAAAAGACCCCATTGCTTCCAAACCACTCAAAAACAGCCTATTGCGTCAGTTCACATGCCTATCCACACGATTCCTCAAGGTTCTACTGCATTCCAAACATTGCACTGTGTTCCATTGCACAATATTGTAACCAAGAGGACACCGTTCTCCAAAAAAACTCTCAGGAACGCTTTTTGCATCACATTACACCCTATTACACTCCATTTCACAAACTTCCACTCTATTCCACAACATTCCACCACGTTCTATTACATTCGGTTCCATCAAGCAAGGCTGCATTCGTTCCCAATTCACTCCAGGACCCTTTATTGTGTCACATTACAGCCGATTCCCCTCCATTCCACAACATTGCACTCCATCACACGACACTCCACCGTGTTCTACCGCGTTCCATTCTGCAAAAGAAGGCTCCACTCTATTCCAAAAGTATCTGAAACCGTCCAATGAGTCACATTACACCCCGCTACACTCCATTCCACAACTCTCAACTTCATATCGCAACATTCCACAATGTTCTTTTGCGTTCCATTCCTACAAAGAAGGCTCTATACACTTCCAAACTATTAAGGACTGTCTACTGCATCACATCAAATGCCATTCCAGTCCATATTCCAAGATTCTACTCCATTCCACATCATTCCACCACGTTCCATTGCATTCCATTCTGTGAGAATAAGCTCCATTCCTTTCCAAGCCGATGAGGAACACTCTACTGCATCACTTTACACACGATTCCAGTCCAATTCTCAACATTGTACACCATTCCTGAACATCTCACCATGTTCTGTAGCATTCCGTTCAATCAAAGAGAGCTCCATTTGCGTCTAGAAGACTCAGGAACTCTATATTGTGTTACATTACATGTGCTTCTTCACCAAATCTACAAAATTGCACTTAACTCCACAAAATTCCACCATGGTCTATAGCGTTCCATTCTGTCAAAGAAGGATTCATTCATTTCCAAAACAACCTCTAACTGTCTACTGCGTCACAGTACACCCCATTCCACTCCATTCCACAACATTTTACTCCATTCCCCAATATTCCAGCACAATCCTTTGCTTTACATTCTCTCAAAGGAGGCACCATTCGCTTCGAAACCGCACTGGAGTCCTTCGTTATGTCATATTACAGGCGATTTCACTCAATCCTCAACATTGCCCTCCATTCCACGACATCCCCCACGTTCTATTGCGTTCCATTCTGCCAAAGAATACTCCATTTGCTTCCAACAGTTCACGAACGTCGTATTGTGTCACTTCACATCCCATTCTCTCCATTCCAAAAGATTCTACTCCATTATCCAACATTCCAGCATGTTCTACTGAGTTGCATGATGACAAAGTGGGCACCAGTCTTCTCCAAACAACCCAGGAACTCGCTGTTGTGTCACATTCCACCACGTTCCAGTCAAAACCACCGCATGGTTGCCATTGGGCAACATTCCGCCACATTCCATTGCTTTCCTTTATGTAAAAGAAGGCCCCATAGCTTCCAAACCATTCAAAAAGAGCCTATTGCACCAGTTCACATGGCTATCCACATGATTTCTCAAGGTTCTACTGTATTCCAAACATTCCACTGCGTTCCATTGCACTCCATTGTTACAAACAGTGCACCGTTCTCTAAAAAACTCTCAGGAACCCTCTATTGCATCACATTACACCCTATTACACTCCATTTCACAAACTTCCCCTCTATTCCACAACATTCCACCATCTTCTATTACGTTCGGTTCCATCAAGCAAGGCTGCACTCGCTTCCAATTCACTCCAGAATCCTTTATTGCCTCACATTGCAACCGATTCCCCTCCATTCCACAACATTGCACTACATACCACAATACACCACCATATTCTATCCCGTTCCATGCTACAAAAGAAAGCTCCAGTCTTTTCCCAAAGAATCAGAAAACGTCTAATGAGTCACATTACACCCCACTACACACCATTCCACAACTCTCCACTTCATTTCGCAACATTCCACATTGTTCTTTTGCATTCCATTCCTACAAAGAAGGCTCGATTCACTTCAAACCCATTAAGGACTGTCCATTGCATCACATCAAATACCATTCCAGTCCATTCTCCAAGTTGTACTCCATTCCACAACATTCCACCACATTCCATTGCATTCCATTCTGTGAAAAAATGCTCCATTCCTTTCCAAACCGATGAGGAACACTTTACTGCATCACTTTACACACGATTCCAGTGCATTTCACATTGCTCTCCATTCCTGAACATCTCACCATTTGCTTCCATACCACTCTGGGACCTTTATTACGTCACATTTCAGCCGATTCCACTCTATTCCTCCTCATTGCCCTCCATTCTGCGACATTCCACCACATTCTCTTACGATTCGTAGTGTCAAAGAAGGCTCGATTCGTTTCCAAAACAATCAGGAAGACTCTACTAAGTCACATTACAGACGATTCCAGTACATTTCACAACATTGCACTTCATTCCGGGATATCTCACCATGTTCTGTGGCATTCCATTCCATCAAAGAGCTCCATTTTCTTCTAGACAACTAACTAAGTCTATATTGTGCCTCACATCATGCGGTTCTACACCAATCTACAAAATTGCACATAACTCCAGAAAATTTCACCATGTTCTATAGCGTTCCATTCTGTCAGGAAGGATCCATTCATTTCCAAAACAATCTGTAACCCTCTATTGCATCACATTGCACCCCATTCCACTCCATTCCACAATATTTTACTCCATTCCCCAATATTCCAGCACATTCATTTGCTTTACATTCTCTCAAAGCGGGCACCATTCGATTCCAAGCCAGTCTGGAGACCTTTATTATGTCACATTACAGTGGCTTTCACTCCATTCCACAACATTGCCCTCCATTCCACAACATTTCATCACGTTCTATTGCATTCTATTCTGTCAAATAAAGCTCAATTCGTTACCAAAACAATCAGGAACACTGTACTGAGTCACATTACAGACGATTCCCGTCTATTTAAGAACATTGCATTTTCTGAACATCTCAATATGTTCTGTGGCATTACATTCCATTAAAGAGCGCTCCATTTTCTGACAGACCACGGAGGAACTCAATATTGTGTCACAATGCACACGATTCTACACCAATCTGCAAAATTGCACTTATCTGCACAAAATTACACCACGTTCTGTTGCATTCCATTCTGTCAAAGTATATTCCGTTTGCTTCCAAAGAATTCACGAACTTCGTAATGTGTCACTTCACATGCCATTCCTCTCCATTCCACAAGATTCTACTCCATTCCCCAACACTCCAACAAGTTCTACTGAGTTCCATTGTGACACAGTAGGCACCATTCTAATCCAAACAACCCAGAAACTCTCTGTTGCATCACATTCCACCACGTTCCACTCAATAACACAGCATGGCTCTCCATTGTGCAACATTCCGCCACATTCCATTGCATTCCATTATGTAAAAGAAAGCCCGATAGCTTCCAAACCATTCAGGAACAGCCATTTGCGTCAATTCAGATGCCATTCCAAACAATTCCTCAGGATTCTACACCATACCAAGCATTCCACTGCATTCCAATGTTACAAGGAGGGCACAGTTCTCTAAAAAACTCTCAAGAATCCGCTTTTGCATCACACTACACCCCATTACACTCCATTTCACAAGCTTCCACTCTATTCCACAACATTCCACCATGTTCTATTACGTTCGATCCCACCAAGAAAAGCAGCATTCGCTTCTAAATCACTCCGGAACCGTTTATTGCACCACATTAAAACAGATTCAACTCCACTCCACAACATTGCACTCCATCCCACAACACTCCACCGTTTTCTACCGCGTCCATTCTTCAAAAGAAGCCTCCACTCTTTTCCCAAATATTCAGAAACCATTCTATTGCGTCATATTTCACCACATTACACTTCATTCAACCACTCTCCACTTCATTTTTCAGCATTTAACAATGTCCTTTTGCCTACCACTCATCCAAAAAAGGCTCCATTCACTTCCAACCCATTTAGGACGGTCTATTGCATCACATCAAATGCTACTGCAATCCATTCTGCAAGATTCTACTTCATTCCAGAAAATTCCACGATGTTCCATTGCATTCCATTCTGACAAATTAGGCTCCTTTCCTTGCCATACCAATGAGGAGCACTCTACTGCGTCACTTTACACACGATTCCAGTCCATTTCACAACATTGTACTCCATTCCTGAACATCTGTCCATGTTCTGTGGCAGTCCGTTACATCAAAGAGAGCTCCATTCTTTCCAGACCACTCTAGAACTGTATATTGTGAAACAGTATAAGCGATTCTACAAAAATATACGAATTTGAACTTACCTCCACAAAAGTTCACCAAGCTCTGTACCATTCCCTTCTGTCAAAGAAGGATCCATTCATTTCCAAAACAATTTGTACAACTCTATTGGATCACATTACTCTCCATTCCACTCCATTCCACATTTCACCCTATTCCAAATATTCCAGCCACTTTCATTTGCTATACATTCGATCAAAGTAGACACCATTATGTTCTTTAGCACTCTGAAGACCTTTATAATGTCACATCACAGCCGATTCCAATCCATCCCACATTTCTCTCCATTCCAAAGCATTCCACCATGTTCTATTCCGATCCATTCTGCCAAAAAATGCTCCATTTGCTTCCAAACAATTCACGAACTGCCTATTTTGTCAATTCACATGACATTCCCCTCCATTCCACAAGGATCGACTCCATTCCCCAATATTCCAACAAGTTCTACTGAGTTCCATTCTGATAAAGTAGGCACCATTCTTATCCATACAACCCAGGAAGTCTCTGCTGCGTCATATTACCCCACATTCCACTCAATACCACAGAATTGCACTCCATTGTGCAACATTCCACCTTACTCGTTTGCATTCCATTCTGTAAAAGAAGGCCCCTTTGCTTTCAAACCGTACAGTAACAGCCTATTGCGTCAATTCACACCCCTTTTCACACGATTCCACAAGATTCTACTCCAGACCATTCATTCCACTATGTTCATTTGCATTCCATTGTTACAAAAAGCAGCAATGTCAACAAAATTCGCAAAAACCCTCTATTGAATGACATTATAACCAATTACACTCCAGTTCACAAACTTCCACTCTATTTTGCAACATTCTGCCGCTTTCTATTATGTTCCATTACGCCAAGCAAGGCTGGATTCACTTCCACATCACTCCGGAAACCTTTTCTGCATCACTAACTCTAACTGAAATGCTATCAGCACCAAAAACTTTCCCAAACACCAAACCATAAACCCCGGCCCATGAGTTTTGTAACAAACCAGTACGATGAATATCAACATCTCTACGTCCCTCATATCTCACTGCAACACTGTATTTCAATCTCACTGTCGAACTCACATCAGAGTGGTATCCCATATGTAACAGTAACCCTATCAGGCTGTTACAACATAACAAACCCCTAACCATAACCCTAGAACTGTACCGTGCATCTGACACTTCATGTACAACATTGACTTCATTCACAGCTCACTGTAAACCTGTCGATCATACTCATGCTCATTCTCACATCAGAGACAGGATCTTACTGTAAACGCATTTCTACCCTGCCCATACACATTACCAAACACTTAACCTTATCCCTAGCCAGGGACTAGCACCAGACCCCTCACATCATTTTATTTTCTGCCCCACCAAATGCTTAACCTGAGACAAAATTTCGCACTCACCCTCACATCACAGCAGACTGCAAACTCTAACAGAAACACTAGCGGTGCCATAATCTTTTATCAACACCGAATACTAACCATAACCCTGACTGTTAGAACAGACCCTACCATGGATATTGATGTCACTCATGTCTCACTGTTCACTGTAATTCAATCTCACAGTCACTCCGACATCAGAACCGAATACTAAATGTAACCATAACACTTTTCTGGGTGTGCACTATTTCAAACACCTAATCCTAAACCTAGTCCGGGACCCTGGAGCTGAAATCTCGTCATAAACTTCAACATCAGCCACAGCTCATCATAAACCTGTCTCTCAATATCGCCCTCTTCCTCACATCAGGGCCACATACTCACTGTAACTGTAGTACCAGGCGGCCCGTACCCATTACCGAACAAGCCACCCTAAACATAGCACTGTCTCATGCTCTGGACTCCTAACCTACATTTTAGTGTTAGCGCAAGTAATCCTAAACCTGAGGTATAATCTAGTACTCAACCTCCCATCACAGCCAGACCGTAACTCTACCCTAAACCGTATTAGCCCTGGAAACCTACCCACACAATGAAACCTAACCCTAGCCTTGACACTTAGAACCGACTGTAGTATGGATTTAGACGTCACCCATGTCTCACTGTTACACTGTAGTTCAATCTCACTGTCGCCCTCCCAGCAAAACCAAATCAGAAATGTAACCAATACCGTATACTGGCCGTAGAACTTAGCGAACACATAACCCAACCCTAGATGTTGCCCATGAACATGAACACTCATGGTCAACATTGACATCACCCACAGCTCACAGTAAACCTGTCGCTCAGTGTCACTCTCATACTCATATCAGAGCCAGATCTTCAGTGTAAACATAGTGCCATCCTTCCCATACATATTAACGAACACTTCACACTAACCCTAGCACTTGCACAGCACCAGACACTTCACATCACTTTATTTTCAGAACCAACAAATCCTTATACTGAGACAAAATCTCGTATTTACCCTCAATTCAGAGCCGGACTCTGACTCTAACCAAAACCCTTTTGGTCTCATACACCTTCATATACACTGAACCTTATCCCTAACCCTGACTTATTGAACAGAGCAGTACCACGAATATTGATATCACTCATGACTTACTGCAATACAGTAATTTAATATCACTGTCCAACTCACATGAGAGCCATATCCCATTTGAAACCGTAACACTATCCTGCCCATACAACATATCGAACTTCTAACCCTAACCCTAGCACTGTACCCTGCACCTGACAGTTTATGGTCAACAATGTCATCATCCACAGCTCACCATAAACCTGTCGATCATAGTCAACACTCATTGTCAGATCAGAGCCAGATCCTTACTGTAAACATAGAACTATCCTGCCCTTACACATTTCCGAACACTTAACACTAAACCTAGCTCAGCACTAGCACCAGACCTGTCACATCATTTTTATTTACAGTCTCACCAAATGCTTAACCTGAGCCACTCACCCTCACATCACAGCAGGATTCAAAGTCTAACTGAATCCTTTTCAGCGCCATGATCCCTCCCAAACACTGAACTCTCAGCATAGCCCTGACTCTTGGAACATACCAGACCATGGATATCGACGTCACCCATCTCTCACTCTAACAATGTAATTCAATCTCACTTTCCGCCTCACAACAGAAACCAGAACTAAATGTATTTATAACCCTTTCTACACGTACACCTTTTCAAACCCATAAAACTAACCCTAGACAATGCCCCTGCACCTAAAACCTCATGATAAACTTCTACATCAGCCACAGCTTATCATAAACCTGTCTCTCACAATCGTCCCCTACCTCATATCAGGGCCACATCCTCACTGTAACTGTTGTACTAGATGGCACATACGCATTTCCAAACACTTGACCCTTACCCTAACACTGTCCCATGCTCTGAACTCCTCACCTTAATTTTAGTATTAGCCTCCCAAATCCTAAATCTCTGGCATATTCACGCAATCCCGCTCACATCATAGCCAGACCCTAACTCTACCCAAAATCGTATTAGCTCCATAAACCCTCCCAAACACCTAACCCTAATCCTAGCCCTGACACATAGAATGTTCCCTAACATGGATATCGTTGCCACCCCTTTCTCTCTGCAATACAATAGTTCAATCTCACTGTCACACTCACATCACACCCGAAACTGAAATATAACCATAACCGTACACTTGCAGTACAAGTTAACGGACACATAACCCTAGCACTAGCTCTCACGTGTAGTCCTGAACCCTCATGGTGAACATTGACATCACCCACAGCTCACCTTAAACCAGTCGCTCAATGTCGCACTCATCTTCACATCAGAGGCAGACCCTTAGCTTAAACACAGCGCTATCGTGCCTGCACATAATTATGAACACTTAACCCAAACCCTAGCCTGTGCCACAGCACCAGACCCTTCACATCGTTTTATTTTCAGTCCCACAAGATCCTTATACTGAGACACAATCTTGTACTCACCCTCCCATCAGAACTGTAACCTAACTCTAAAACCCTATTTGCGCCATACACCTTCCCAAACCCCAAACCCTAAACAAAGCCCTGACTTTTTTAACAGACCAGGACCATTAAATCGACTTCCCTCACGTTTCACAGTTCCACTGCAATTCAGTCTCGCTGCCGTACTCACATCAGAGCCAAATCCCATACATAAACATATCCCTTACCTGCCCATACAACTTTCCGAATGCCTAGCTCTAACCCTACCAATGTTTCCTGCAACTGACCCTTCATGGTCAACGTCGACTTCACCCACAGCTCTCCATTAAACCATCGATCAAACTCACACTCATCCTCACATCAGAGCCAGATCCTTACTCTAAACATAGTGTTATCCTTCCCTTGCGCATTACCGATCACTTATCCCAACCCTTGCCCTGGCTCAAGCACCAGACCCAGCACATCATTTTGTAGTCAACCAAACCAGATGCTTTACCTGAGAAATAATCTTGTGCTCACACTCACATCATAGTCGGATGCAAAATCTAACTGAACCCCGGTCTACCCTGCACAATTTCACAAAAAATGAACCCTAACCCAGGCCCAGACACTTGGAAAAAGTATCTACCATGAATATTGATGTCACCAATTTCTCACTGAGACACTGTAATTCAATATCGCTTCTGCCCTCACATAAGAGCCAAATCCTAAATGAAACTATAACTGTATCGAGGCCGTACAGCTTACCGAACCTCTAACTTTAACCCGAGCCCTCGCCTGTTGACATGATCACTCATGGTCAACATTGGCATCACCCACAGCTCATCATAAACCTTTCTCTCTATCTCGCCATCATCCTCACATCAGAACAAGTTTCTTATTGTAAACGCAGTGCTATCCTACTCGTACACATTACCGAACTCTTAACCCTAAACCTAGCCCTGGAAACTACTTTGTCCACACACCGTAATTTTATGGTCTGCCCCAACAAATCCAAATCCCGAGACACAGTCTTGCAGTCACCCTCACATCACACCAAGACACTAACTCTAAACAAAACCATACCAGCCCCATAAACTTACCAAAACACTGAAATCTAACACTGGCCCTGACAATTAGAACAAAGCCTACCATGGATATTGGCCTCACCCATATCCCACTGCAAGACTGTAGTTCAATCTCATTGTCACCCAAACATCAGACCTGAATCTGAAATGTAAGCATAACCCTATGCTGTTCGTACAACTTAACGAACCCCTAACCCAATCTTAGCTCTCGCCTATGACCTGACCATCACTGTCAACATTGGCATCACCCACAGCTCACCGTTAACCTGTCACTCAATGTCACACTTATCCTCACATCAGAAACAGATCCTTAATGTAAACCTAGCACTATTGTGCCCGTACATATTAAAGAACACTTCACCCAAACCCTAGCCCTTGCTACAGCAGAAGACCCTTCACATCATTTTATTTTCAGACCCACCAAATTCTTATACTGAGACACAATTTCGCACTCCCCCTCACATCACAGGCAGAGCTTAACTCTAACTGAAACCCTATCAGCCGCATACCCCTTCCCAAATACCGAACCCTAACACTAGCCATGATTTTTGAAACAGAACAGTACCATGATTATCAGCATGGCTCATGTCTCACTGTAACACTGTAATTTAATCTCACTGTCGAACTCACATCAGAGTGGAATCCCATATATAACTCTAATCGTATCCTGCCCATACACCTTACAGAACCCCTTTTACTATCTCTAGCACTGGAGTCTGTGCCTCACCCTTCAAGGTCAACATCATCGATATCACCCACAGCTCTCCATAAACCTGTCAATCAAACTCACCCTCATCCTCACATCAGAGCCAGGAAGTTACTGTAAACATATCATTATCCTTCCCTTCCACATTACAAAACACTTATCTCTAACCGTAGTCCTGGCCGTAGCACCAGAACCCTCTCATCATTTTATTGTCAACACCACCAAATACTTCACATGAGACACAATCTCTCACTCACCCTCACATCACAGCCAGATGCAAACTCTAACCAAATCCCAGTCAGCCCTGTACACTTTCACAGACACTGAGCCCTTACCCAGGCCCTGATTCTTGGAAGAGGCCACTACCATGAATAACAACATCACCCATTTCTCACTGTGACACTGTAATTCAATATCACTGTGGCCCTCACATCAGAGCCAGATCCTAAATGTTACTCTAAACCTTTCTAGCCATACTGCTTACCCATCCTGTAACTCTAACCCGAGCCTCGCCTGTTGACATACTCACTCATGGTCAACAATGGCATCATCCAGAGCTCACCAGAAACCTTTCTATCAGTCTTGCCTTCATCCTCACATCAGAACAAGATCCTTACTGTAAACGCAGTACTATCCTACTCATGCACATTACTGAACACTTTACTGTAACCCTATCCCTGGAACCTGCATTGTCCACACACCACCATATTTTGGTCTGCCCCACCAAATCCAAATACCAAGACACAATCTTGCACTCACACCCATATCAAACCAGGACACTAACTCTAACTGAAACACCTTCAGACCCATAAACCTACCCAAATACCGAACACTAACACAACAGCTGACACTTAGAACAGACCCTACCCTGGATATTGGCGCCACCCATGTCTCACTGCAATACTGTAGGTCAATCTCACTGTCGCCCTCACATCAGACCCGAATACAAAATGTAGCCATAAATCTATCCTTTCCATGCAACTTAGCGAACCCCTACACCATTCCTACCACTTGCCCAAGGACCTGACGTTCACTGTCAACATTGGCATCACCCACACCTCACCGTTAACCTGTCGCTCAATGTCTCACTCATCCTCACATCAGAGCCATATCCTTAGAGTAAACATAGCACTATCATGCTCATACATATTATCGAACACATAATCCAAACCCTAGCACTTGCCACAGCAACAGCCCTTCACATTATTTTATTTTCCTCCCCAAGAAATGCTTAACATGAGCCACAATCTCGCACTCACCCTCACATCAAATCAGGATGTAATCTCCAACCAAAACCCTAACAGCACCGTAAAGCTTCCAAAACGCTGAACTCTAACCATAGCCTTGATACTTGGAACAGACCCTACCAAGTATATCGTGGTCACCCATGTCTCACTGAAACACGGTATTCATTCTGACTGTCACCCTCACATCAAAATTGAATAGTAAATGTACCCATAAACCTTTCCTATCCGTAAATCTTTTCGAACCACTAAACCTAACCCTGGACCTGGCCCCTGGACATGAAACCTCGTAGTAAACTTCGACATCAGCCACAGCTTATTACAAACCACTCTCTCAATACCACCCTGTCTCTAACATCAGGACCACATCCCCACTCTAACCATAGTACTAGATGGCCCATACAAATTACCGAACACTTAACCATACCCCAGCACTGTTCAATGCTCTAAACTCCTCTCCTTCATTTTAGTGTCAGACCACCAAATCCTAAACCTGAGGCATAAGCTCGCACACACCTTCACATCACAGCTCGACACTAACTCAACCCAAAACTGTATCAGCCCCATAAACCTACCCCAAAACCGAAACCTAACCCTTTCCCTGACACTTAGAACAGGCCCTACCATGGACATCAACGTCTGCCATGACTCCATGTAACACTGTAGTTCAATCTCGCAGTCGTCGTTACATCAGAACCAAATCCAAAATACAACCATAATCTTATTCTGGCCATATAGCTTTACAAACACCTAAACATAACCCCAGATCTTGCCGGTGCACCTGAACCCTCATGGTCAACATTGACATCACCATCAGCTCACTGTACACCTGTTGTTCTGTGTCGCACTCATCCTCACATCAGAGACAGATCCTTAGTGTAGACATAGTGATATCGTGCCCATACATATTATCAAACAGTTAACCCTAACCCTAGGCCTTGCCACAGCACCAGACTCTTCACATCATTTTATTTTAAGCCCTACCATATCCTTATACTGAAACCAAATCTCGTATTCACCCTTACGTCAGAGCCGGACCCTAACACTAACCAAAATCCTCTTATTCCTATACACCTTCCCAAACACTGAACCCTAACCCTCGTCCTGAATTTTGGAACTGACCAGTATCATGAACATCGACATCCCTCATGTCTCACTGTGACACTGAAATTCCATCTCACTGTCGAAATCACATCAGACCGGATTCCCATATGTCACTGTTACACTATCCTGCCCATACAAATTACCGAACCCCTAAACCTAACCCTAGCACTGTACCTTGCATCTGACACTTCCTGGTCAACATTGTCAGTAAAAGAGCTCACCATAAACCTGTCGATCATACTCACACTCATCCTCACATCAGTGCCAGATCCTTACTGTAAACGTAGTACTCTACTCCCTGTACACAGTACCGAACACTTAATCATAACCTTTGATTTGAAACTAGTATCAGACCCATCACATCATTTTATTTTCAGCCCAACCAAGTGCTTAACCTGAGCCACAATCTCGAACTCACGTTCACGTCACAGCACATGCAAACTCTAAATTAAACCCTATCAGCAACATAAACCTTCCCAAACACCGAACTCTAACCATAGCCCTGACTCTTGGTACAGACCCTACCATGGATATCAACGTCACCCATGTCTCACTGTAACACTGTAATTCACTCTCAGGGTCACCCTACCATCAGAACCAAACACTAAATGTAACCATAAACCTTTCCAGTCTGTAACCCTTTTTGAACCCCTAACCTAATCCTAGACCTGGCCTGTGGAACTGAAACGTCATGATAAACTTTGACATCAGCCACAACTTGTCATAAGCCTGTCTCTCAATATCACCCTCTCCCGCACATCAGGGCCACATCCTCACCGTAACTGTAGTACTAGATGGCACATACACATTACTGAACACCTAACCCTAACCCTAGCACTGTCCCATGCTATGGACTCCTCACCTTCTTTTTAGTGTCAGTCCACATAATACTAAACCTTAAGCATAATCTCGCACACACCCTCATATCACAGCCACAACCTAACGTTATCCAAAACTGTATCAGCCCTGTAAACCTACGCATACACTGAACCTTAACCCTAGCCACGAATCTTATAAGAGGCCCTACCAAGGATATGGTAACCAAAATGTAACCATAACAATATACTGGCTATAGAACTTAACAATCACCTAACCCGAACCCTAGTTCTTGCCTGTGGACCTGAACCCTCATGGTCAACATTGACTTCACCCACAGCACCTGTCACTCAATGTTGCAAACATCTTCACATCACATCCAGATCCTAGGTGTAAACATAGCGCTATCATTCCCCTACACTTGATGAAACAGTAAACCGTTACCCTAGCCCTTGCCACAGCACAAGACCCTTCACATTATTTTATTTTGAGCCCCACGAAATCCTCATACTGAGACAAAATCTCGCATTCACCCTCACACCAGAGCCAGATCCTAACTCTAAACAAAACACTATTAGCATCATATACCTTCCCAAACAATGAACACCAACCTCAGCCATGGTACAGACCAGTACCATGAATATCTATATCACAGATGTCTCACTTAACACTGTAATTCAATCTCACTGTCGAACTCACATCAGAGACGAATCCCATATGTAACCGTACCCCTATCCTGCCTGTACAAACTACCAAATCCCTAACCCTATTCCTATGACTGTACCATGCATCTGACACTTCATGGTCAACATTGACAACATCTACATCTCACTGCAACCTGTCGATCATAATCACACTCAATCTCACATAAGAGCCAGATTCATATTATAAACGTAGCGCTATCCTGCCCATACAAGTTACCGAGCACTTAACCCTAGCCCTGGCACTAGCCAGAGACCAATCAAATTATTTTATTTTCAGCCCACCAAATGCATAACCTTAGCCAAAATCTTGCACTCACACTCACATCACACCCAGACCCTAACTCTACCCAAATTGTGCTAGCCCCATAAATCTACCCAAACACTAAACCCTTTCCTTTGCCCTGAAACTTAGAACAGATCCTGCCGTGGATATCGACGTCACCCATGACTCACAGTAACCCTGTAGATCAATCTCGCTGTCACCATCACATCAGAACCGAATGCAAAATATAATCATAACTGAATACTGGCCATACCACTTAGCGAACACCTAACCCTAATCCTAGCTCCCGCCCATGTACCTGACCCCTCATGGTCAATTATGACATCACCCACAGATCACTGTAAACCGGTCGATCAAACTCACCCTCATCCTCACATCAGAGTCAGATCCTTATGGTAATCGTACCACTATACTTACTGTACACATTACTGAAGGCTTAAACCTATCCGTAGCCCATGGCCTAGCAGCAGACCCCTCACGTCACTTTATTTTTGCCCAAGCACATGCTTAACCTGAGCTACAACTAGCACTCACCCTCACATGACAGCAGGATGCAAAGTCGAAACAAATCCCTATCAGCTCCGTAATCCTTCCCAAACACCAAAATCTAACCATAGCCCTGACTCTTGGAAATAACCCTACAATGAATAATGACGTCACCCTTGTCTCACTGTAACACTGTAATTCAATTCCACTGTCACCGTCATATCAGAAGAGAATCCTAAATGCAACCATATCCCTTTCCTAGCCTTACACCTTTTTGAACTCCTTAATTTAACAGTAGACCTGGCCTGTGGACCTCAAACGTCACGATAAACATCAACATCAGAAACAGCTTATTATAAACCAGTCGCTCAATATCTCCCTCTCCCTCAAATCAGGGCCACATCCTCACTGCTACTGTATTGCTAGATGGCCCATACCCATTATCAAACACTTAACCGTAACCGTATCACTGTCCTATGCTCTGGAGTCCTCACCTTCATTTTAGTATCAGCCCACCAATACTTAACCTGAGGGATAATCTCGCAGTCACCCTCGCATCACAGCCAGACCCTAACTCTACCCAAAACCATATTGGACCTGTAAAACTAGGCAAACACCGAACCCTGAAACTAGCCCTGTCACTTAGAACAGACCCTAACACGGATATCGACATCACCCATGTCTCACTGTAACATGGGAGTTCAATATCGCTGTTGCCCTCACATCAGATCCAAATCTGAGATGTACCCATAACCCTATACTGGCTGGACAACTTAACAAACACGTAACCCTAACCCTAGCTCTCACCCATGGACATGAACAATCCCGGTCAACATTGACAACACCCACAGCTCACCATAAACCTTTCACTCAATGTCGCACTCATCCTCACATCAGAGCCGGATCCTTAGTGTAAACATTGCACTAATGTGCCCGTACATATTAATGAACACTTAACCCTAACCCGAAGTCTTGCCATAGAACCGGACCCTTCACATTATTTTATTTTCAGACTCACCTGGTCCTTTTACTGAGACATAATCTCGTATTCACCCTTGCATTAGAGCCGGACCTTTACTCTAACCATAACCCAATTAGCCCCATATACTTTCACAAACACGGAACCGAACCCTAGCCCTGACTTGTGAAGACCAGTACCATGAATATCGACATCCCTCATGTCTCACTGCAACATTGTAATTCAATCTCACAGTCAAACTCACATCAGAGCCAAAGTCGATATGTAACCATAACTGTATGTAACCATAACCGTACTCCTGCCCATGCAACTTACCGAAATGCTAACACTAACCCTCACACTGTACCCTACATCTGACACTTCATGGTCAACAGTGACATCAGCCAAAGCTCACCGTAAACCTGTAGATCATACTCACCCTCATCCTCACATCAGAGCCACATCCTTACTGTAAATGTAGAACTGTCCTGCCCATACACATTACCGAACACTTAACCCTAACCCTAGCCCTTGCCACAGCACCGGACCCTTCACATCATTTTATTTTCAGCCTCATGTATTCCTTATAATGAGACAAAATCTTGCGTTCACCCTTGCATTAGAGCTGTACCCTAACACTAAACAAAACCCTATTAGCCCCATACACCTTCCTAATCACGGGTCCCTCACTCTAGAACTGACTTTTGGAACAGGCTACTACCATGAATATCGACATCCCTCATGTCCCACTGTAACACTGTTGGTCAATGTCAATGTCGAACTCACATCAGAGCCGAATCCCATATGTAACTGAACCCTATCCTGCACGTACAACTTACCAAACCTCTAACCCTAAACCTAGAAATGTACCCTGCATCTGAAACTTCGTGGTCAAATTTGTCATCATCTGCATCTCACCATAGACCTGACCATCATAATCACCCTCATACTCATATCAGAGCCAGATTCTTACAGTAAATGTAGCGCTATCCTTCCTGTGCACATTCCTGAACACTTAACCCTAACCCTAGCCCTGCCATTACCACCAGACACATCCCATCATTTTATTTTCAGACCCACCAAAAGCTTAACCTGAGCCACAATGTCGCACTCAACCTTACATCACAGCAGGATGGAAACTCTTACCAAAACACTATGAGCGCTGTAAACCTTCTAATACACCGAAATGTGAGCACAGCCGTGACACTTAGAACAGACCATGGATATCGACGTCACTCATCCCTCACTGTAACACTGTAATTCAATCTCACTGTCACAACCACATCAGAAGCGAATACTAAATGTAACCATAAACCTTTCCTACCCGTACACCTTTATGAACCCCTAAATGTAACCCTAGACCTTCAGCCTGTATCTGAAACCTCATGATAAACTTCCACTTCAGCCACAGCTGATCGTAAACCTGTCTCTCAATACCGCCCTCTCCCTCATATCAGGGCCACATCGTCACTGTAACCATAGAAGTAGATGGCCCGTACCCCTTACCAAAAACTTAACCTTAACCCTAGCATTTTCCCATACTCCGGACATCTCACCTACAATTTAGTGTCAGCCCACCAATTCCTATACCTGACATAAAATCTCGAACTCACCCTCACATCACAGCCAGTCCCTATCTCTACCCAAAACCATATCGGCACCATAAACCTGCTCAAACACCAAACCCTAACCCTAGCCCTGACTCTTAGAACAGACCATACCATGGATATCTATGTCACCCACGTCTCACTGTAATACTGCTGTTCAATATCGCTGTCGCCCACACATTAGACCGAAATCCGACATGTAACCACAACCATATACTGGCCTTAGAAATGAACAAACACCTTACCCTAACCCTAGCTCTCACCCATGGACATTAAACCTCCTGGTCAACATTGACATCACCCACAGCTCACCGTAAACCTGTTCCTCATAGGCGCACTCATCGTCACATCAGAGCCACATCCTTACTGTTAACATAGCGTTATCATGCCTTTACATATTAAGGAACACTTAACACTAACCTTGTCCCTTGCCACAGCACCAGACTCTTCACATCGTTTTATTTTCAGCACCACCAAATGCTTATACTGAGACAATTATCGTATTCACCCTCACATTAGAACCAGAGACTAACTCTAACCCAAACCCTGTTAGCCCCATACACCTTTCCAAACCACCGACCCTAAGCCTAGCCCTGACTTTTCAAAAATAGCAGTACCATGAATATTGACATCCCTCATGTCTCAGTGTAACACTGTAATTCAATCTCACTGCTGAACTCACATCAGAGCTGAAGTCAATATGTAGCCATAACCCTATCCTGGCCCATACAAGTTACCAATTCCCTAACACTAACCCTAGCACAGTACCCTGCATATGACACTTCATGGTCAACATTGGCGTCATCCACAGATCAACGTAAACTTGTTGATCATAGTCACCCTCATCCATACATCAGAGGCTGATCCTTACTGTACACATAGATCCTGCCGTACACATTACCGAACACTTAACCCAAACCTAGCCCTAACACTGGCACCAGACCCATCACATCGTTTGATTTTAAGCACCACCAAATTTTTAACCTGAGCCACACTCTCGCACTCACCCTCACATCAAAGCAGGATGCAAACTTTAACCAAAACTCTATCAGCGCCATTAACCTTCTCAAACACTGAACTCTATAAATAGCCCTGACTCTTGGAACAGAGCCTACCATGGATATCAACATCACCTTTGTCTCACTGTAACAGTTTAATTCAATCTTACAGTCACCCTCACATCCGGACCGATATGTAAATGTAGTAACCCTTCCCAACCCGTACACCATTTCGAGACCCTAAACCTAAACCTTGACTTTGACCCTGGACATGAAACCTCATTATAAACTTCAACAAGAGCCACAGCTTATCATAAACCTGTCCCTCAATATCGCCTTCTCCCACACATCAATGCCACATCTTCACTGTTACTACATGGCTAGATGGCCTGTACCCATGTTTGAATACTTAACATGATCCTTAGCACTGTCCCATGCTCTGGATTCCTCACCCTCATTTTAGCATCAGTCCAACAAATCTCAACCTGAGGCTTAAACTCGCACTCACCCTCACATCACAGCCAGAACCTAACTCTACCCCAAAGTGTATCAGCCCCATAACGTACCCGATTACCGAACCCTAACCCTAGCACTGCCCTATCACTTTCCATGGACTCTACCATGAGTATCAACGTCACCCATGTCAAACTGTAACACTTAAGTTGAATCTTGCTGTCTCCGTCACATCAGACCCGAATCAAAAATGTAACCATACAACGTAACAAACACCTAACGCTAACCCTAGCTCTCGCTTGTGGACTTGAACCCTCATGGTCAACATTGGCATAATCCACAGATCACCATAAAATTGTCGCTCAATGTCACACTCATCCTCACATCAGAGCCAGATCCTTATTGTTAACATAGCGCTGTCGTGCCAGTACATAATAACGAACACTTAACCCTAACCCTAGACCTTGCATCTGCACCAGAATCTTAACATCATTCATTTTATTATCAGTACTAACAAATCCTTATACTGAGACAAAGTCTCGCATTCACCCTCACATCAGATTCGGATCCCTAACCATAACAAAAACCCTATTAGCCCTGTAAGCCTTCTCAAACACCGTACACTAACCCTAGCCCTGATGTTTGGAGCACACGTGTACCATGAATATAAACATCCCTCCTGACTCACTGAAACACTGTAATTCAATCTCAATGTCGAACTCACATCAGAGCCAAATCCCATATGTAACCATAACCCTATCCTGCCCATACAACTTGCTGAACCCCTAACCCTAACCCTAGCACTGTACCCTGTAGATGACACTCATTGGTCAACACTGACATCATTCACATCTCACCAGAAACCTGTTGATCATACCCTTCCTCATCCTCACATCAGAGCAGAGCCTTACTGTAAGTGTAGCTCTATCCTGCCTTTACACATTTCTGAACACTTAACCCAATCTCAAGCTCTGGCTCTAGAACCAGACCTGTCCAATCACTTTCTCTACAGAACCACTAATGGCTAAAACGGAACCACAATCTCGCAGTCACCCTCACGTCATGGCAGGATGAAGCTCTAACCGAAACACTATCAGCGCCGTAAACCTTTCCGAAGACTGAACTCTTACCACAGCCCTGACTCTTGGAACATACCCTAGCAGGGATATTGACGTAACCCATGTCCCAGAGTTATGCTGTATATCAATCTATCACCCTCACATCATACCCGAATACTAAATGTAACCATAAACCTTTCCTAGCCATACATGTATTTGATCCCCTAAACCTAACCCTAGAGCTGGCTCCTGGACCTGAAACCTAATGAAAAACTTTGTCATCAGACACAGCTTATCATAAGCCTATCTGTCAATATCGCCCTCTCTGACACAGCAGGTCCACATCCTCACTGTAACCATAGTACTAGATGGTCCAAACCCATTACCGGAACCTAAACCCTAACCCTAGCACTGTCCCAGGCTCTGGACTCCTCACCTTCATTTTAGTGTGAGCCCGCCAAATCCTAAACCTCAGGCAAAATTTCGCACTCACACTCACAAAACAGCCATACCCTAAAATCTAAGCAAAACCGTATCAGCCCAGTAAACCTGAAAAACACCGAACACTAACCGTAGCACTGACACTTAGAACAGACCCTACCATGGATATGGATGTCAACCAGGTTTCACTGTAACACTGAAGTTCAATATCACTGTTGCCCTCACCTCAGACCCGAATTTGAAAAGTAAGCATAACCATATACTGGCCGTACAACTTAACGAGCACCAAACCCTAAACCCAGCTCTCGCCTGTCGTCTTGAACCCTCACGGTCAACATTGACATTACCCACAGCTGGCCATAAACCTGTCACACAATGTCGCACTCATCCTCACATCAGGGACAGATCCTTAGTGTAAACATAGTGATATCCTCCCTGTACATATTAACCAGCACTTAACTCTAACCCTAACTCTTGCTGCAGCACCAGACCCAAAATAACATTTTATTTTCAGCCCCACCAAATCCTTATACTGAGACAAAATCTCGCATTCACCCTCAAATCAGAGCCAGACCCTAACTCTATCCAAAACCCTATTAGACCCATACACCTTCCCAAACACCAAACCCTAACCATAGCCCTGACTTTTGGAAAAGACCAGTACCATGAATATCGACTTTCTCATGTCTTACTGTAACACTGTGATTCAATCTCACTGTCAAACTTACATTATAGCCAAATTCCATATGTCACCGTAACCCTATCCTGCCTGTACAACATACCGAACCCCTATCCGAACCCTAGCACTGTACCCTGCATCTCACACTTCACATTCAACATTGACATCATCCACATCACACTGGACACCTGTCGATCAGACTCAGCCTCATCCTCACATCAGAGCCAGATCCTTACTGTCAACGTAGTGCTATCCTGCCCGTACACATTAACAAACTCTTAACCCTAACGTAAACTCTGGCACCAGCACCAGACCTGTCACATCACTTGATTTTCAGCCCCACCAAATAATATACCTGAGCGACAATCTCGCACTCACGCTCACATCACAGCAGGATGCAAACTCTAAATGAAACCCTACCAGTGCCATAAACCTTCTCAAACACCGAACTCTAACCAAAACCTTGAGTCGTATAATAGATCCAACCATTGATATTGACGTCACCCTCGTGTCACTGTAACACTGTAATTCAATCTCACTGTCAACCTGACATCAGAATTGAGTTCTAAATGTAAGCATAACCCTTTCCTAGCTCTACACCTTTGCAAACTACTAGACCTTAACCTAGACATTTTCCCTGGACATGAAACCTCAAGGTAAACTTCGATATCAGCCACACCTTATCATAAACCTGTCATTCAATATCGCCTTCTCCTTCACATCAGGGCCACATCGTCTCTGTAATCTTAGTACTAGTCAGCCTGCACCCATTACCGAATGCTTAATCCTACCTTTGGCACTGTACCATGCTCTGGAATTCTCACCATCATTTCCTTGTCAGCCCACAAAATTATAAACCTCAGGCATAATCTCTCAATCACCCCAACAAAAGAGCAAGACCATAATTCTATCCAAGGCAGTATCAGCCCCATAAACATACAAACTGACGGAACCCTAAAGCCAGCCGTGACACTTAGAATAGACCATACAGTACACCCCATTCCTCTCCATTATAAAATATTTTACTCCATTCCCCAATATTCCAGAACATTCCTTTGTTTACATTTCGGCAAATGAGGCACCATTCGCATCCAAACCACTCTGCAGGGCCTTTATTATGTCACACTACAGCTGATTCCACTCCATTCTGCAACATTGCACTCCATTCCACAACATTCCAAAACATTCTATTGCGTTCCATTCTCCCAAAGTATGCTCCATATTCTTCAAACAACTCAAGAACTTCGCATTGTGTCACTTCACATCCCTTTCCTCTCCATTCCACAAGATTTTACTCCATTCCCCAACATTCCAACAAGTTCTACCGAGTTCTGCTGTGGCAAACTGGGCACCATTCCTATCCAGAAATCCGTGTAACTCTCTGTTGCGTCACATTCTACCACGATCCACTCAATACCCCAGCATGGCACTCCACTGTGCAACATTCCGCCACATTCCATTGCTTTCCATTATGTACAAGAAGGCCCAATATCTTCCAAACCATTCAGGAATAGCATATTGCGTCAGTTAACATGAATATCCACACAATTCCTCAAGGTTCAACTGCATTCCAAACATTCCACTGCGTTCCATTTCACTCCGTTGTTACGAAGAGGGCAACGTTCTTTAAAAAACTCTCTGTAAGCCTCTATTGCATCACATTGCACCCCACTACACTCCGTTTCACAACTTTCCACTATATTCCGCAACATTCCAACATGATCTATTACGTTCGGTTCCATCAAGCAAGGCTGCATTCGCTTCCAATTCACTCCAAAACCCTTGATTGCGTCCACAACATTGCACTCCATCCCAAAACAGTCCTCCGTGTTCTACCGCGTTCCATTCTGCAAAAGAAGGCTCCACTCTTTTCTCAAAGAATCAGAAACCGTCTATTAAGTCACATTAGAACTTATAACACTCCATTCCACAAAACTCCTCTTCATTTCACAACATTCCACAATGTTCTTTTGCGTTCTACTTGTACAAAGAAGGATGGATTCACTTGCAACCCATTAAAGACTGTCTATTGCATCACATCGAAAGCCATTCCAGTCCATTCTCCAAGATTCTACTTCATTCCACAACATTCCACCACGTTCCATTGCATTCCATGCTGTGAAAAAAAGCTCCATTCCTTTCCAAATCCACGAGGAACACTCTACTGCGTCAATTTACACACGATTCCAGCCCATTTCACAACATTGTACTCCATTCCTGAACATCTCACCATGTTCTGTCGCGTTCCATTCAATCAAAGAGAGCTCCATTTGGGTCAAGACCACACAGGAACTCTATATTGTGTCACATTACATAAGCTTCTACACAAAATCTACAAAATTTCACCTAACTCCACAAAATTCTAAAACGTTCTATACCGTTCCATTCTGTCAAAGAAAGATCGATTAATTTACAAAACAGTCACTAACTCTCTAGTGCGTCATAGTCTACCACATTAGACTCCATTCCACAACATTTTACTCCATTCCCCAATATTCCAGCGCAATCCTTTGCTTTACATTCTCGCAAAGGAGGCACCATCCGTTTCCAAACTGCACTGGAGAACTTTGTTATGTCACATTACAGCCAATTCCCCTCCATTCCACAGCATTGCCGTCCATTCCAAGACACTCTACCACGTTCTATTGTGTTCCATTCTGCCAAAGAATGCTCCAAGTGCTTCCAAGCAGTTCAGGAACATCGTGTTGTGTCACTTCACATGTCAATCCTCTCCATTCCACAAGATTCTACACCATTCCACAACATTCCAACAAGTTCTACTGAGTTTCATTGTGACAAAGTGGGCACCATTCTATTCCAAACAACCCAGGAACTCTCTGTTGCGTCACATTACACCACGTTCCACTCAATACCACAGTATGTCACTCCATTGTGCAACATTTTGCTCATGCCATTGCATTCCATTATGTAAAGGAAGGCCTCATAGCTTTCAAACCATTCAAAAACAGCCTATTGCGTCAGTTCACATGCCTATTCACACGATTCCTCAAGCATCTACTGCATTCCATACATTCCACTGTGTTCCATTGCACTCCATTGTTATAAAGAGGGCACCGTTCTCTTAAAAACTCTCAGGAACCCTCTATTGCATCACATTACACCCCATTACACTCCATTTCACAGCCTTCCACTCTATTCCGCAACATTCCCACATGTTCTATTACGTTCGATTCCATCAGCCAAGGCTGCATTCGCTTCCAATTCACTCCAGAACCCTTTATTGCATCACATTACAACCAATTCACCTCTATTCTACAACATTGCACTCAATCCCACACCACTCTACCGTGTTCTATCGCGTTCCATTCTGCAAAAGAAGGCTCCACTCTTTTCCGAAAGAATCAGAAACCGTCTATTAAGTCACATTACACCCCATTACAGTCCATTCCTCAACTCTCCACTTCATTTCGCTACAATCCACAATGTTCTTTTGCATTCCATTCCTACAAAGAAGGCTCGATTCACTTCCAACCCATTAAGGACTGTCTATTGCATCACATCAAATGCCATTCCATTTAATTCTCCAAGATTCTACTCCATTCCACAACATTCCACCACGTTCAATTGCATTCCATTCTGTGAAAAAAGCTCCATTCCATTCCAGACCGATAAGGAACACCCTACTGCCTCACTTTACACATGATTCCAGTCAATTTCACAACATTGTACTCCAATCTTGAACATCTCACCGTCATCTGTGGCGTTCCATTCAATCAAAGTGAGCTCCATTTGAGTCGAGACGAGTCAGGATCGCTATACTGTGTCACATTACATGCACTTCTACACCAAATCTACAAAATTGCACTGAAGTCCACCAAATTCCACCACGTTCTATAGCGTTCCATTCTGTCAAAGGAGGATCCATTCATTTTCAAAACAATCTCTAACTCTCTATAGCGTCACAGTGTACCCCATTCCACTCCACTCCACAACACTTTACTCCATTCCCAAATATTCCAGCACATTCCTTTGCTTTACGTTCTCGCAAAGGGGGCACCGTTCGCTTACAAATCACACTGGAGACCTTTATTATGTCCCATTACACTCGATTCCACTCCACTCCACAACATTGCCCTCCATTCCACGACATTCCACCACGTTCTATTTTGTTCCATTCTTCCAAGGAATACCCCATTCCCTACCAAACAATTCACGAACTGCATATTTTGTCACTTCACACACCATTCCTCTCCATTCCACAAGATTCTACTCCATTCCCCAACATTCCAACAAGTTCTACTGAGTTCCATTGTGACAAAGTAGGCACCATTCTTATCCAAACAACCGAGGAACTCTGTGTTGTGCCACATTCCACCACGTGCCACTCTATACCACAGTATGGCACTCCAGTGTTCCACATTCCAGCACATTCCATTGCATTCCATTATGTCAAGGAAGGTCCCATAGCTCCCAAACCACTCAGGAACAGCCTATTGCATTCGTTCGTCTGCCTATGCACATGATTCCTCAAGATTGTGCTGCATTCCAAATATTCCACTGCGTTCCATTGCACTCCATTGTTACAAAGAGGGCACGGTCCTTAAAAAACTCTCAGGAACCCTCCATTGCATCTCATTTCACCTCATTACACTCCATTTCACAACCTTCCTCTCTATTCCGCGACATTCCACCACGTTCTATTACTGTCGGTTCCAACAGGCAACGCTGCATGCGGTTCCAATTCACTCTAGAACCCTTTATTGTGTCACATTACAACCGGTACAACTCCATTCCACAACATTACACCCCATAGTACCACAGTCCGCCGTGTTCTATTGCATTCCATTCTGCAAAAGAAGGCTCTGCTCTTTTCCCAGAGAATCAGAATCCCTCTATTAAGTGACATTGCACCCCATTACACTCCATTCCACAACTCTCCACTTCATTTCGCAACATTCCACAATGTTCCTTTGCATTCCATTCCTACAAAGAAGGCTCGATTCACTTGCAACGCATTAAGGACTGTCTATTGCATCACATCAAATGCCATTCCAGCCCATTGTCCAAGATTCTACTCCATTCCACAACATTCCACCGCGTTCTTTGCATGCCATCGGTGAGAAAAAGCCCCATTCCTTTCTAAACCAATGAGGAACGCTCTACTGCGTCACTTTACACACGATTCCAGTCCATTTCACAACATTGTACTCCATAACTGAACATCTCACCATGTTCTGTGGCTTTCCATTCAATCAAAGACAGCTCCATTTGCTTCGAGACCACTCAGGAACTCTGTGTTGTGTTACATTCCATACGCTAATACACCAAATCTACAAAATTGCACTTGACTCCACAAAATTCCACCACGTTGTATAGCGTTCCATTCTGTCAAAGGAGGATCCATTCATTTACAAAACAATCTATAACTCTCTATTGCATCACAGTATACCCCATTCCACTCCATTCTACAATATTTTCCTACATTCCCCAGTATTCCAGCACATTCTTTTGGTTTACATTCACGCAAAGGAGGCACAATTCACTTCCAAATTGCACTGGAGACTTGTATAATGTCCCATTATAGCCGATTCCACTCCATTCCGCAACATTGCCCTACATTCCACCACGTTTTATTGTGTTCCATTCTGCCAAGGAATGCTCCATTTGCTACCAAACAGTTCACAAAATTAGTATTGTGTCAGTTCAAATGCCATTCCTCTCCATTCCACAAGATTATAAGCCATTCCCCAACATTCCAAAAAGTTCTACTGAGTTCATTGTGACAAATTTGGCACGGTTCTCTTCCAAATAACCCAATAACTCTCTGTTGTGTCACACTCCACCACGTTCCACTCAATATCACAGAATGGCACTCCATTGTGTAACATTCCGTCACATTCCATTGCATTCCGTCAGGTAATAGCAGGGCCCAACGCTCCCAAACAGCCTATTGCGTCAGTTCGCATTTCTATCCACACGATTCCTCAACATTATCCTACATTCCAATCTTTCCACTGCATTCCATTGCACTCCATTGTTACAAAGAGGGCACCGTTCTCCAAAAATCACTCAGGAACCCACTATTGCATCACATTACATCCCATTACACTCCATTTCACAAACTTCCACTCTACCCAGCAACATTCCACCACGTTCTATTACGTTCGGTTCCATCAGGCAAGGTGGCATGTGCTTCCAATTCACTGCAGAACGCTCTAGTGCGTCAGACTACAACCGATTCAAATCCATTCCACAACATTGCACTCCATCCCACAACACTGCACCGTGTTCTATGGCGTTCTATTCTGCAAAAGAGGGCTCCGCTCTTTTCCCAAAGAATCAGAAACCGTGTAATGTCACATTACACCGCATTACACTCCATTCCACAACTCTCCTTTTCATTTCACAACACTCCACAATGTTCTTTTGCATTCCATTCCTACAAAGAAGGCTTGATTCACTTCCAACCCATTAAGGACTGTCTATCGCATAACATCAAATGCCATTCCAGTCCATTCTCCAAGATTCTACTCCGTTCTACAACATTCCACCACGTTCTATTGTATCCCATTCTGTGAAGAAAACCTCCATTCCTTTCCAAACCAATGAGGAACACTCTACTGCGTCACTTTACGCATGATTCCTGTCCATTAAACAACATTGTACTCCATTCCTGAATATCTCACCATGTTCTGTGGCGTTCCATTCAGTCAAAGAGAGCTCCATTTGCGTCGAGAGCGCTCAGGAACTCTATATTTTGTCAAGTTACATATGCCCCTATTGAAAATCTACAAAATTGAAATTAACTCCACAAAATTCCACCACGTTCTATTATTCTTCGTTCCATCAAGTAATGCTGCATTCGCCTTCAATTCACTCCAGAACCCTTTATTCTGTCACATTACAACCAATTCTCCTCCATTCCACAACAATGCGCTCCAACCCGCAACACTCCACCGTATTCTGTCGTGTTCAATTCTTGAAAGAAAGCTCCAGTCTTTTCAAAAACCATCAGGAACCGTCTCTTGTGTCACATTACAGCACTCCATTCCAAAACTCTCCACTTCATTTCAGAACATTCCACAATGTTGTTTTGCGTACCATTCCTGCAAAGAACGCTCGATTCACTTCCACCCTATTAAGGACTGTCTATTGCATCACATCAAAATCCATTCCAGTCCACTCTCCAAGATTCGACTCAATTGCACAACATTGAACACGTTCTATTGCATTCTATTCTGTAAGAAAGGCTTCATTCCTTTCCAAACCAGTGAGGAACTCTCTACTGCGTCACTTTACACACGAGTACCGTTCATTTAACAACATTGTACTCCATTCCTGTACATCTCACCATGTTCTGTGGCGTTCCATTACATCAAAGAGAGTTCCATATTTTCCAGACCACTCAAGAACTGTATATTGTGTTACAGTATAAGCGATTATACAAAAATATAAGAATTTGAACACTTCTCCATAGAAGTTCACCAAGCACTGTACCGTTCCCCTCTATCAAGGAAGGATCCATTCATTTCCACAACAATTTTTACAACTCTATTGGATCACATTACACCCCATTCCACTCCATTCCACAACATTTCACCCCACACCCAAATATTACAGCAGATTAATTTGCTATTCATTCCAGCAAAGTAGACACCATTAGCTTCCTAACCACTCTGAAGACCTTTATTAGGTCACATTACAGGCGATTCCACTGCATTCAACATTTCTCTCCATTCCACAGCATTCCACCACGTTCTATTCCGTTCCTTTCTGCCAACAAATGCTCCATTTGCTTCCAAACAATTCACGAACTTCCTATTTTGCCACTTCACATTCCATTCCTCTCCATTCCACAAGGTTCGACTCAATTCCCCATCATTCCAACAAGTTCTACTGAGTTCCATTGTTGCAAAGTAGGTACCATTCTTATCCATAAAACCCAGGAAGTCTCTGCTGCATCATATTACAGCACGTTCCACTCAATACCACAGAATTGCACTCCATTGTGCAACATTCCACCTTACTCGTTTGCATTCCATTCTGTAAAAGAAGGCTCCTTTGCTTTAAAACCGTACAGTAAGAGCCTATTGCATCAATTCACACCCCATTTCACACGATTCCACAAGATTCTACTCCATTCCATTCATTCCACTATGTTCATTTGCATTCCATTGTGACAAAAAGCAGCAATGTCTACAAAATTCGCAAAAACCCTCTACTGAATCACCTTAGAACCCATTACACTCCAGTTCACAAAGTTCCACTCTATTTTGCAGCATTTCACCGCTTTCTATTATGTTCCATTATGCCAAGCAAGGATGCATTCACTTCCACATCACTCCAGAAACCTTTTCTGCGTCACAAACTCTAACTGAAACACTATCAGCACCAAAATCCTTCCCAAACACCGATCCCTATAACTTCCCGTGAGTTTTGTAAAAGACGAGTACCATGAATATCAACATCTCTACATCCCTCATATGTCACTGTAACACTGTATTTCAATCTCACTGTCGAACTCACATCAGAGTTGTATCCCATATGTAACAGTAACCCTATCAGGCTGTTACAACATAACAAATTCATAACCATAACCCTAGAACTCTACCGTGCATCTGACACTTCATGTTCAACATTGACATCACTTGCAGCTCACTGTAAACCTGCCGATCATACTCACGCTGATCCTCACATCAGAGTCAGCACCTTACTGTAAATGTATTTCTATCCTGCCCATACACATTACCGGACACTTAACCCTAGACCTCGGACTAGAACCAGACCCTCACATCATTTTATTTTCTGCCCCACCAAATGCTTAACCTGAGACAAAATTTCGCACTCACCCTCACATCACAGCAGGCTGCAAACTCTAACAGAAACACTATCAGTGCCATAAACTTTTATCAACACCGAATTCTAACCATAGCCCTGACTCTTAGAACAGACACTGCCATGGATATTGATGTCACCCATGTCTCACTGTTCACTGTAATTCAATCTCACTGTCACCCCCACATCAGAACCGAATACTAAATGTAACCATAACACTTTCCTCGGTGTACACCATTTTGAACACCTAATCCTAAACCTAGACAGGGACCCTGGAGTTGAAATCTCATGATAAACTTCAACATCATCCACAGCTCATCATAAACTTGTCTCTCAGTATCGCCCTCTCCCTCATATCGGGGCCACACCCTCACTGTAACTGTAGTACTAGACATCCTGTACCTATTACCGAACACATAACCATAACATAGCACTGTCTCATGCTCTGGACTCCTCCTACATTTTAGTGTCAGTCCACCTAATCCTAAACCCGAGGCATAATTTAGTACTCACCCTCCCATTACAGCCAGACTGTAACTCTACCCCAAACCGTATTAGCCCTGTAAACCTACCCACACAATGAAACCTAACCCTAGCCTTCACACTTAGAACCAACCGTACCATGGATATTGACGTCACCCATGTCTCACTGTAACACTGTAGTTCAATCTCGCTGTCGCCCTCCCAGCAGACCCAAATCAGAAATGTAACCAATACCGTATACTGGCCGTACAACTTAATGAACACCTAACCCAACCCTAGATCTTGCCCGTGAACATGAACACTCATGGTCAACATTGACATCACCCACAGCTCACAGTAAACCTGTCGCTCAGTGTCACTCTCATACTCATATCAGAGCCAAATCTTCAGTGTAAACATAGTGCTATCCTTCCAGTACATATTAATGAACACTTAACCCTAACCCTAGCCCTTGCACAGCACCAGACACTTCACATCATTTTATGTTCAGCACCAACAAATCTTCCTACTGAGACAAAATCTCGTATTTACCCTCACTTCAGAGCCGGACTCTGACTCTAACCAAAACCCTTTTGGTCCCATACACCTTTCCATACACCGAACCCTATCCCTATCCCTGACTTTTTGAACAGACCAGTACCATGAATATCCACATCACTCATGTCTCACTGAAATACTGTAATTTAATCTCACTGTCCAACTCACATCAGAGCCATGTCCCATTTGAAACCGTAACACTATCCTGACCATACAACATATCAAACTTCTAAACCTTACCCTAGCACTGTACCCTGCACCTGACACTTCATGGTCAACATTGTCGTAATCCACAGCTCACCATAAACCTGTCGATCATACTCAACACTCATTGTCACATCAGAGCCAGATCCTTACTGTAAACATAGAACTATCCTGCCCTTACACATTTCCGAACACTTAACCCTAAACCTAGCTCAGCACTAGCACCAGACCTGTCAGATCATTTTTATTTACAGTCTCACCAAATGCTTAACCTGAGCCACTCACCCTCACATCACAGCAGGATTCAAAGTCTAACTGAAACCTTTTCAGCACCGTAATCCCTCCCAAACACTGAACTCTCAGCATAGCCCTGACTCTTGGAACATACCATACCATGGATATCGACGTCACCCATGTCTTACTGTAACAATGTAATTCAATCTCACCTTCACCCTCACAACAGAACCGAGAACTAAATGGAATCATAACCCTTTCCTACACGTACACTTTTTCAAATCCCTACAACTAACCCTAGACAATGCCCCTGCACCTAAAACCTCATGATAAACTTCAACATCAGCCACAGCTTATCATAAACCTGCCTCAGTATCGCCCCCTACCTCACCTCAGGGCCACATCCTCACTGTAACCATAGTAATATATGGCACATACGCATTACCAAACACTTCACCCTAACCCTAACACTGTCCCATGCTCTGAACTCCTCACCTTAATTTTAGTATCAGCCTCCCAAATACTAAACCTGTGGCATAATCACGCAATCAGGCTCACATCATAGCCAGACCCAAACCTTACCCAAAATCATATCAGCCCCATAAACCCTCCCACACACCAAGCCCTAATACTTGCCCTGACACATAGAACATTCCTTAACATGGATATCGACAGCACCCCTTTCTCACTGCAACACTATATTTCAATCTCACTGTCACACTCACATCAGACCCGAAACCGAAATGTAACCATAACCATACACTGGTGGTACAAATTAACAAACACCTAACCTTAGCACTAGCTCTCACGTGTAGTCCTGACTCCTCATGGTGAACATTGACATCACCCACAGCTCACCGTAAACCAGTCGCTCAATGTCGCACTCATCTTCACATTAGAGCCAGACCCTTAGTTTAAACACAGCGCTATCGTGCCTGGACATATTTATGAACACTTAACCCAAACCCTATCCCTTGCCTCACAACCAGACCCTTCACATCGTTTTATTTTCAGTCCCACCAAATCCTTATACTGAGACACAATCTCGCACTCCCCCTCACTTCACAGGCAGAGCTTAACTCTAAGCGAAACCCTATCAGCCCTGTACCCTTCCCAAATATTGAACCTTAACACTAGCCATGACTTTTGGAACAGAACAGTACCATGAATATCAACATCACTCATGACTCACTGTGACACTGTAATTTAATCTCACTGTCGAACTCACATCAGAGCAAAATCCCATATATAAATGTAATCGTATCCTGCCCATACACCTTACCGAACACCTATCCCTATGTCTAGCACTGGAGTCTGTACCTCACCCTTCAAGGTCAACATCATCGATATCACCCACAGCTCTCCATAAACCTGTCAATCAAACTCACCCTTATCCGCACATCAGAGCCAGAAACTTATTGTAAACGTATCATTATCCTTCCCTTCCACATTACTGAACACTTATCTCTAACCCCAGTGCTGGCCGTAGCACCAGAACCCTCACACCATTTTATTGTCAACACCACCAAATGCTTAACCTGGAACACAATCTCTCACTCACCCTCACATCACAGCCGGATGCAAACTCTAAGCGAATCCCAGTCAGCTCTCTACACTTTCACAAACACTGAACCCTTACCCAGGCCCTCATTCCTGGAATAGGTCGCTACAATGAGTATCAACATCAGCCATTTCTCACTGTGACACTATAATTCTATATCACTGTTGCCCACACATCAGAGCCGGAGCCTAAATATTACTCTATACCTTTCTAGCCATACTGCTTACCGACCCTCTAACACTAACCCGAGCCTCATCTGTTGACATACTCACTCATGGTCAATATTAGCATCATCCACAGCTCACCAGAAACCTTTCTTTCAGTGTCGCCTTCATCCTCACATCAGAACAAGATAATTACTGTAAACGCAGTGGAATCCTACTCATTACATTACCGAACACTTTACTGTAACCCTATCCCTGGAACCTCCATTGTCCACACACCACAATATTTTGGTCTGCCACACAAAATCCAAATACCGAGACACAATCTTGCACTCACTCCCATATCAAACCAGAACACTAACTCTAACTGAAACCCTTTCAGACCCATAAATGTACTGAAATACCGAAAGCTGACACTACAGCTGACCCTTAGAACAGACCCTACCCTGGATATCGGCGTCACCCATGTCTCACAGCAACACTGTAGTTTGATCTCTCGGTTGCCCTCACATCAGAGCCGAAAGCAAAATATAATCATAACTGAATACTGGCCATACCACTTAGCGAACACCTAACCCTAACCATCGCTCCCACCCATGTACCTGACCCCCTTATGGTCAATTTTGACATCACCCACAAATCACTGTTAAGCTGTCGATCAAACTCACCCTCATCCTCAAATCAGAGTCAGATCCTTATGGTAATCGTACCACTATACTTACTGTACACATTACTGAACGCTTAAACCTATCGGTAGCCCATGGCCTAGCAGCAGACCCCTCACGTCACTTTATTTTTGCCCAAGCACATGCTTAACCTGAGCCACAACTAGCACTCACCCTCACATGACAGCAGGATGCAAAGTCGAAACAAATCCCTATCAGCTCCGTAATCCTTCCCAAACACCAAAATCTAACCATAGTCCTGACTCTTGGAAATGACCCTACAATGAATAATGACTTCACCCCTGTCTCACTGTAACACTGTAATTCAATCCCACTGTCACCGTCATATCAGAAGAGAATCCTAAATACAACCATATACCTTTCCTAGCCTTACACCTTTTCGAACTCCTTAATTTAACAGTAGACCTGGCCTGTGGACCTCAAACGTCACAATAAACATCAACATCAGAAACAGGTTATTATAAACCAGTCGCTCAATATCTCCCTCTCCCTCAAATCAGGGCCACATCCTCACTGCTACTGTATTGCTAGACGGCCCATACCCATTATCGAACACTTAACCGTAACCCTGTCACTGTCCTATGCTCTGGAGTCCTCACCTTCATTTTAGTATCAGCCCACCAATACTTAACCTGAGGGATAATCTTGCAGTCACCCTCGCATCACAGCCAGACCCTAACTCTACCCAAAACCATATTGGACCTGTAAAACTAGGCAAACACCGAACCCTGAAACTAGCCCTGTCACTTAGAACAGACCCTAACACGGATATCGACATCACCCATGTTTCACTGTAACATGGTAGTTCAATATCTCTGTTGCCCTCACATCAGACCCGAATCTGAGATGTAACCATAACCCTATACTGGCTGGACAACTTAACAAACACGTAACCTTAACCCTAGCTCTCACCCATGGACATGAACAATCCCGGTCAAAATTGACAACACCCACAGCTCACCATAACCTTTCACTCATTGTCGCACTCATCCTCACATCAGAGCCGGATCCTTAGTGTAAACATTGCACTAATGTGCCCATACATATTAGTGAACACTTAACCCTAACCCTAGGTCTTGCCATAGAACCGGACCCTTCACATTATTTTATTTTCAGACTCACCTGGTCCATTTACTGAGACATAATCTCGTATTCACCCTTGCATTAGAGCCGGACCTTTACTCTAACCATAACCCAATTAGCCCGATACACTTTCACAAACACGGAACCGAACCCTAGCCCTGACTTGTGTGGAAGACCAGTACCATGAATATCGACATCCCTCATGTCTCACTGCAACATTGTAATTCAATCTCACAGTCACACTCACATCAGAGCCAAAGCCGATATGTAACCAAACTATATGTAACCATAAGCGTACTCCTGACCATGCAACTTACCGAAACCCTAACACTAACCCTCGCACTGTACCCTACATCTGATACTTCATGGTCAACAATGACATCATCCACAGCTCAGCGTAAACCTGTAGATCATACTCACACTCATCCTCACATCAGAGCCAGATCCTTACTGTAAACGTAGAACTATCCTGCCCATACACATTACCGAACACTTAACCCTAACCCTGGCCCTTGCCATTGCACCGGACCCTTTACATCATTTTATTTTCAGCCTCATGTATTCCTTATAATATGTCAAAATCTTGCGTTCACCCTTGCATTAGAGCTCTAACCTAACTCTAAACAAAACCCTATTAACTCCATACACCTTCCTAATCACCGGTCCCTCACACTAGCCCTGACTTTTGGAACAGACTACTACCATGAATGTCGACATCCCTCATGTCCCACTGTAACACTGTTGTTCAATGTCAATGTCAAACTCACATCAGAGCCGAATCCCATATGTAAATGAACCCTATCCTGCACGTACAACTTACCAAACCTCTAACCCTAAACCTAGAAATGTACCCTGCATCTGACACTTCATGGTCAAATTTGACATCATCTGCAGCTCACCACAGACCTGACAATCATAATCACCCTCATCCTCATACCAGAGCCAGATTCTTAAAGTAAATGTAGCGCTATCTTTCCTGTGCACATTCCTGAACACTTAATCCTAACCCTAGCCCTGCCATTACCACCAGACAAATCCCATCATTTTATTTTCAGACCCACCAAAAGCTTAACCTGAGCCACAATGTCGCACTCACCCTTACATCACAGCAGGATGCAAACTCTTACTAAAACACTATCAGCGCCGTAAACCTTCTAATACACCGAAATGTAAGCACAGCCGTGACACTTAGAACAGATCCTACTAAGGGTATCGACGTCACCCATGCCACACTGTAACACAGTAATTCAATCTCACTGTCACCCTCACATCAGAAGCAAATACTAAATGTAATCATAAACCTTTCCTACCCGTACACCTTTATGAACCCCTAAATGTAACTCAAGATCTTCAGCCTGTACCTGAAACCTCATGATAAACTTCGACTTCAGCCACAGCTGATCATAAACCTGTCTCTCAATATCGCCCTCTCCCTCATATCAGGACCACATCGTCACTGTAACCATAGTAGCAGATGGCCTGTTCCCCTTACCGAAAACTTAACCTTAACCCTAGCATTGTCCCATACTCTGGACATCTCACCTACAATTTACTGTCAGCCCACCAATTGCTAAACCTGATACAAAATCTCGAACTCACCCTCACATCACAGCCAGACCCTATCTCTACCCATAACCATATCAGCACCATAAACCTGCTCAAACACCAAATCCTAACCCTAGCTCCGACTCTTAGAACAGACCATACCATGGATATCTATGTCAACCACGTCTCACTGTAATACTGCTGTTCAATATCGCTGTCGCCCACACATCAGACCGAAATCCGACATGTAACCACAACCATATACTGGCCTTACAAATGAACAAACACCTAACCCTACCCCTAGCTCTCACCCATGGACATGAAACCTCCTGGTCAACATTGACATCACCCACAGCTCAGCGTAAACCTGTTCCTCATAGGCGCACTCATCGTCACATCAGAGCCACATCCTTACTGTAAGCATAGCGCTATCATGCCTTTACATATTAAGGAACACTTAACACTAACCTTGTCCCTTGCCACAGCACCAGACCCTTCACATGGTTTTATTTTCAGCACCACCAAATCCTTATACTGAGACAATTATTGTATTCACCCTCACATTAGAACCAGACCCTAACTCTAACCCAAAACCTGTTAGCCCCATACACCTTTCCAAACACCCTACCCTAAGCCTAGGCCTGACTTCTCAAAAGTAGCAGTACCTTGAATATTGACATCCCTCATGTGTCACTGTAACCCTGTAATTCAATCTCACTTCTGAACTCACATCAGAGCTGAAGTCAATATGTAGCCATAACCCTATCCTGGCCCATACAAGTTACCAATTCCCAAACACTAACCCTAGCACTGTACCCTGCATCTGACACTTCATGGTCAACTTTGGCATCATCCAAAGCTCAACGTAAACCTGTTGATCATACTCACCCTCATCCATACATGAGAGGCTGATCCTTACTGTACACATAGATCCTGCCGTACACATTACCGAACACTTAACCCAAACCTAGCCCTAACACTGGCACCAGACCCATCACATAGTTTGATTTTAAGCACAACCAAATTTTTAACCTGAGCCACAGTCTCACACTCACCCTCACATCAAAGCAGGATGCAAACTTTAACCAAAACTCTATCAGCGCCATTAACCTTCTCAAACACTGAACTCTATAAATAGCCCTGACTCTTGGAACAGAGCCTATCATGGATATCAACATCACCTATGTCTCACTGTAACAGTTTAATTCAATCTTACAGTCACCCTCACATCAGGACCGATATGTAAATGTAACAATAACCCTTCCCAACCCGTACACCATTTCGAGACCCTAATCCTAAACCTTGACTTTGACCCTGGACATGAAACCTCATTATAAACTTCGACAACAGCCACAGCTTACCATAAACCTGTCCCTCAATATCGCCTTCTCCCACACATCAGGGCCACATCTTCACTGTTACTATATGGCTAGATGGCCTGTACCCATTATTGAACACTTAACATGATCCCAAGCACTGTCCCATGCTCTGGACTCCTCACCTTCATTATAGCATCAGTCCAACAAATCTCAACCTAAGGCTTAAGCTCGCACTCACACTCACATCACAGCCAGAACCTAACTCTACCCCAAACTGTATCAGTCCCGTAAGGTACCCGATCACCGAACCCTAACCGTAGCCCAGCCCTGTCACTTTGCATGGACTCTACCATGAGTATCAACGTCACCCATGTCAAACTGTAACACTTAAGTTGAATCTCGCTGTCTCCGTCACATCAGACCCGAATCAAAAATGTTACCATACAACTTAACAAACACCTAATGCTAACCCTAGCTCTCGCTTCTGGACCTGAAACCTCATAGTCAACATTGGCATAATCCACAGATCACCATAAAATTGTCTCTCAATGTCACACTCATCCTCACATCAGAGCCATATCCTTATTGTTAACATAGAGCTATTGTGCCAGTACATATTAACGAACACTTATCCCTAACCCTAGCCCTTGCCTCTGCACCAGAACCTTAACATCATTTAGTTTATTTTCCGTCCCAACAAATCCTTCTACTGAGACAAGATCTCGCATTCACCCTCACATCAGAGTCGGATCCCTAACCATAACAAAAAACCTATTAGCCCTGTAAGCCTTCTCAAACACCGTACACTAACCCTAGTCCTGACTTTTGGAGCACACGTGTACCATGAATATAAACATCCCTCCTGACTCACTGAAACACTGTAATTCAACCTCACAGTCGAACTCACATGAGAGCCAAATCCCATATGTAACCATAACCCTATCCTGCCCATACAACTTGCTGAACCCCAACCCTAACCCTATCACTGTACCCTGTAGATGACACTCATTGGTCAACATTGATATCATTCACATCTCACCAGAAACCTGTTGATCATACCCTACCTCATCCTCACATCAGAGCAGAGCCTTACTGTAAATGTAGCCGTATCCAGCCTTTACACATTTCCGAACACTTAACCCAATCTCAAGCTCTGGCTCTAGAACCAGACCTGTCCAATCACTTTCTCTACAGAACCACCAACGGCTAAAACGGAACCACAATCTCACAGTCACCCTCACGTCATGGCAGGATGAAAGTCTAACCGAAACACTAACAGCGCCATAAACCTTTCCGAAGACTGAACTCTTACCACAGCCCTGACTTTTGGAACATACCCTAGCAGGGATATTGACGTAACCCATGTCTCACTGTTACGCTGTAAATCAATCTATCACCCTCACATCATACCCGAATATTAAATGTAACCATAAACCTTTCCTAACCCATACATGTTTTTGATCCCCTAAACCTAACCCTAGAGCTGGCTCCTGGACTGAAACCTCATGAAAAACTTTGTCATCAGACACAGCTTATCATAAACCTATCTGTCAATATCGCCCTCTCTGACACAGCAGGTCCACATCCTCACTGTAACCATAGTACTAGATGGTCCAAACCCATTACCGGAACCTTAACCCTAACCCTAGCACTGTCCCAGGCTCTGTACTCCTCACCTTTATTTTAGTGTGAGCCCGCCAAATCGTAAACCTCAGGCAAAATTTCGCACTCACATTCACAAAACAGCCATACCCTAAATCTAAGCAAAACCCTATCAGCCCAGTAAACCTGAAAAACACTGAACACTAACCCTAGCACTGACACTTAGAACAGACCATACCACGGATATGGATGTCAACCTTGTTTCACTGTAACACTGTAGTTCAATATCACTGTTGTCCTCACTTCAGACCGGAATTTGAAATGTAACCATAACCGTATACTGGCCGCACAACTTAACGAGCACCTAACCCTAAACCCAGCTCTCGCCTGTCGTCCTGAATCCTCATGGTCAACATTGACATTACCCACAGCTTGCCATAAACCTGTCACACAATGTCGCACTCCTCCTCACATCAGGGGCAGATCCTTAGTGTAAACATAGTGATATTCTCCCTGTACATATTACTCAGCACTTAACTCTAACCCTAACTCTTGCTGAAGCACTAGACAAAAAATAATATTTTATTTTCAGCCCCACCAAATCCTTATACTAAACAAAATCTCGCATTCACCATCAAATCAGAGCCAGTATCTAACTCTATCCAAAACCCCATTAGACCCATACACCTTCCCAAACACCAAACCCTAACCATAGCCCTGACTTTTGGAAAAGACCAGTACCATGAATATCGACTTTCTCATGTCTTACTGTAACACTGTGATTCAATCTCACTGTCAAACTCACATCACAGCCAAATTCCATATGTCACCGTAACCCTATCCTGCCTGTACAACATACCGAACCCCTATCCGAACCCTAGCACTGTACCCTGCATCTCACACTTCACATTCAACATTGACATCATCCACATCACACTGGACACCTGTCGATCAGACTCAGCCTCATCCTCACATCAGAGCCAGATCCTTACTGTCAACGTAGCGCTATCCTGCCCATGCACATTAACGACCACGTAACCCTAACGTAAACCCTGGCACTAGCACCAGACCTGTCACATCATTTGATTTTCAGCCCCACCAAATAATATACCTGAGCGACAGTCTCGCACTCACCCTCACATCACAGCAGGATGCAAACTCTAAATGAAACCCTACCAGTGCCATAAACCTTCCCAAACACCGAACTCTAACCAAAACCTTGAGTTGTATAATAGATCCAACCATTGATATTGACGTCACCCTTGTGTCACTGTAACACTGTAATTCAATCTCACTGTCAACCTGACATCAGAATTGAGTTCTAAATGTAAGCATAACCCTTTCCTAGCTGTACACCTTTGCAAACCACTAGACCTTAACCTAGACATTTTCCGTGGACATGAAACCTCAAGTTACACTTCGATATCAGCCACACCTAATCATAAACCTGTCATTCAATATCGCCTTCTCCTTCACATCAGGGCCACATCGTCTCTGTAATCTTAGTACTAGTCAGCCTGCACCCATTACCGAATGCTTAATCCTAACCTTGGCACTGTCCCATGCTCTGGACTCCTCACCATCATTTCCTTGTCAGCCCACAAAATTATAAACCTCAGGCATAATCTCTCAGTCTCCCCTACAAAAGAGCAAGACCGTAATTCTTCCAAGGCAGTATAAGCCCCATAAACATACAAACTGACGGAACCCTAAAGCCAGCCCTGACACTTAGAATAGACCATACAGTACACCCCATTCCTCTCCATTATAAAATATTTTACTCCATTCCCCAATATTCCAGCACATTCCTTTGCTTTACATTTTGGCAAATGAGGCACCATTCGCATCCAAACCACTCTGCAGGGCCTTTATTATGTCACACTACAGCTGATTCCACTCCATTCTGCAACATTGCACTCCATTCCACAACATTCCTAAACATTCTATTGCGTTCCATTCTCCCAAAGTATGCTCCATTTTCTTCCAAACAACTCAAGAACTTCGCATTGTGTCACTTCACATGCCTTTCCTCTCCATTCCACAAGATTCTACTCCATTCCCCACCATTCCAACAATTTCTACCGAGTTCCACTGTGGCAAACTGGGCACCATTCTTATCCAGAAATCCGTGTAACTCTCTGTTGCGTCACATTCTACCATGATCCACTCAATACCCCAGCATGGCACTCCACTGTGCAACATTCCGCCATACTCCATTGCATTCCATTATGTACAAGAAGGCCCAATATCTTGCAAACCATTCAGGAACAGCATATTGCATCAGTTAACATGAATATCCATACAATTCCTGAAGGTTCGACTGCATTCAAAACATTCCACTGCGTTCTATTGCACTCCATTGTTATAAAGAGGGCACCGTTCTCTAAAAAACTCTCAGGAACCCTCTATTGCATCATATTACACCCCATTACACTGCATTTCACAGCCTTCCACTCTATTCCGCAACATTTCAACACGTTCTATTACGGTCGGTTCCATCAGGCAAGGCTGCATTCGCTTCCAATTTACTACAGAACCCTTTATTGCATCACATTACAACCGATTCACCTCCATTCCACAACATTGCACTTCGTCCCACAACACTCCACCGTATTTTATCACGTTCCGCTCTGCAAAAGAAGGCTGCACTCTTTTCGCAAAGAATCTGAAACCGTCTATTAGTCACATTACACCCCATTACACTACATTCCACAACTCTCCACTTCATTTTGCAACATTCCACAACGTTCTTTTGCGTTACTTTCCTACAATGAAGGCTCGATTCACTTCCAACCGATTAAGGACTGTCTATTGTGTCACATCAAATGCCATTCCAGTCCATTCTCCAAGATTCTACTCCATCCCACAACATTCCACCACGTTCGATTGCATTCCATTCTGTGAAAAAAAAGCCCAATTCCTTCCCAAACCAAAGAGGAACACTCTACTGTGGCACTTACACACGATTCCATTCCATTTCACAGCATTGTAGTCCATTCCTGAACATCTCACCGTATTCTGTGGTGTTCCATTCAATCAAGGAGAGCACCATTTGCTTCGAGCACACTCATGAACTCTATATTGTGTCACATTACATACGCTTCAACACAAAATCTACAAAATTGCACTTAACTCCACAATATTCCAAAACGTTCTATTGCGGTCCATTCTGTCAAGGAAGGATCCATTCGTTTCCAAAACAATCTCTAACTCTCTATTGCATCACAGTATACCCCATTCCACTCCATTCCACAACATTTTACTCTATTCGCCAATATTCCAGCACATTCCTTTGCTTTACATTCTCGCAAAGGAGGCACCATTCGCTTCCAAAACGCACAGGAGACCTTTATTATGTCATATTACAGACGATTCCACTCCGTTCCACATCATTGCCCTCCATTCCACGACATTCCAACACTTTCTATTTCGTTCCATTCTGCAAAGGAATGCTACATTTACTTCCAAACAATTCACGACTTCGTATTGTGTCACTTCACATGCCATTCCTCTCCATTCCACAAGATTCTACTCCATTCCCCAATTCCAACAAGTTCTACTGAGCTCCATTGTGACAAAGTAGGCACCATTCTTATGCAAGCATCCCAGGGAAACCCTGTTGTGTCTGTTTCCACCACGTTCCACTCAGTGCCACAGCATGGCACTCCATTGTGCAACATTCTGCCACATTCCATTGCATTCTATTATGTAAAAGAAGGCCCCACAGCTTCCAAACCATTAAGGAATAGCCTGTTGCGTGACTTCACAAGACCGTCGCCATGATTCCTCATGATTCTACTCCATGTCAAACACAAAACTGCATTTCATTGCACTCCATTGTTACAAAGAGGGCAACGTTCTCTAAAAAACTCTCTGGAAGCCTCTATTGCATCACATTGCACCCCACTACACTCCGTTTCACAACTTTCCCCTAATTTCTGTAACATTCCAACATGATCTACTACGTTCGGTTCCATCAAGCAAGGCTGCATTCGCTTCCAATTCACTCCAGAACCCTTGATTGCGCCCACAACATTGCACTCCATCCCAAAACAGTCCACCGTGTTCTATCGCATTCCATTCTGCAAAAGAAGGCTCCACTCTTTTCTCCAAGAATCAGAAACCGTCTATTAAGTCACATTAGAACCCATAACACTCCATTCCACAACACTCCACTTCATTTCACAACATTCCACAATGTTCTTTTGTGTTCTACTCGTACAAAGGATGGATTCACTTGCAACCCATTAAAGACTGTCTATTGCATCACATCGAACGCCATTCCAGTCCATTCTCCAAGATTCTAATTCATTCCACAACATTCCACCACGTCCACTGCATTCCATTCTGTGAAAAAAAGCTCCATTCCTTTCCAAATCCACGAGGAACACTCTACTGCGTCAATTTACACACGATTCCATCCCATTTCACAACATTGTACTCCATTCCTGAACATCTCTCCATGTTCTGTCGCGTTCCATTCAATCAAAGAGAGCTCCATTTGGGTCAAGACCACCCAGGAACTCTATATTGTGTCAGATTACATACGCTTCTATACAAAATTTTACCTAACTCCACAAAATTCTAAAACGTTCCATACCGTTCCATTCTGTCAAAGAAGGATCCATTAATTTACAAAACAGTCACTAACTCTCTAGTGCGTCACAGTCTACCACATTCCACTCCATTCCACAACATTTTACTCCATTCCCCAATATTCCAGCACAATCCTTTGCTTTACATTCTCGCAAAGGAGGCACCATCCGTTTCCAAACTGCACTGGAGAACTTTGTTATGTCACATTACAGCCAATTCTCCTCCATTCCACAGCATTGCCCTCCATTCCAAGACATTCTACCACGTTCTATTGTGTTCCATTCTGCCAAAGAATGCTCCAAGTGCTTCCAAGCAGTTCAGGAACTTCGTGTTGTGTCACTTCACATGTCAATCCTCTCCATTCCACAAGATTCTACACCATTCCACAACATTCCAACAAGTTCTACTGAGTTTCATTGTGACAAAGTGGGCACCATTCTATTCCAAACAACCCAGGAACTCTCTGTTGCATCACATTACACCACGTTCCACTCAATACCACAGTATGTCACTCCATTGTGCAACATTTTGCTACATTCCATTGCATTCCATTATGTAAAGGAAGGCCTCATAGCTTTCAAACCATTCAAAAACAGCCTATTGCGTCAGTTCACATGCCAATTCACACGATTCCTCAAGGATCTACTGCATTCCATACATTCCACTGCGTTCCATTGCACTCCATTGTAACAAAGAGTTCACCGTTCTCTTAAAAACTCTCAGGAACCCTCTATTGCATCACATTACACCCCATTACACTCCATTTCACAGCCTTCCACTCTATTCTGCAACATTCCCACACGTTCTATTACGTTCGATTCCATCAGCCAAGGCTGCATTCGCTTCCAATTCACTCCAGAACCCTTTATTGCATCACATTACAACCGATTCACCTCCATTCCCCAACATTGCACTCCATCCCACAACACTCCAGCGTGTTATATTGCGTTCCATTTTGCTAAAGAAGGCACCAATCTTATCCCAAAGAATCAGAAACCGTCGAATGAGTCACATTACACCCCACTACACTCCATTCCACAACTCTCCACTTCATTTCGCAACATTCCACAATGTTCTTTAGGGTTCCTTTCCAACAAAGAAGGCTCGAGTCACTTCCAACCCATTAAGGACTCTCTATTGCATCACATCAAATGCCATTCCAGTCCATTCTCCAAGATTCTACTCCGTCCCACAACGTTCCATTGCATTCCATTGTGTGAAAAAAAATCTCCATTTCTTTCCAAACCGATGAGGATCACTCTACTGCGACACTTTACACATGATTCCAGTCCATTTCACAACACTGTACTCCATTCATGAACATCTCATCATGTTCTGTGGCGTTCCATTCAAAGAGAGCTCCATTTGCACCAAGAACACTCTGCAACTCCATACTGTGTCACATTACATACGCTTGTACACCGAATCTACAAAATTGCACTTAACTCCACATAATTGCACCACGTTCTATAGTGTTCTATTCTGTCAAAGAAGGATCCATTCATGTCCAAAACAATCTCTAACTCTCTACTGCGTCACAGTGTACCACATTCCACTCCATTCCACAATATTTTACTCCATTCCCCAATATTCCAGCACATTCCTTTGCATTACATTCTCGCAAAGGAGGCACCATTCTCTTCCAAACCGCACTGGAGACATTTATTATGTCACATTAAAGACGATTGCACTCCAATCCACAACATCGCCCTCCATTACACGACATTCCACCACGTTCTATCGCTTTCCATTCTGCAAAAGAAGGCTCTACTCTTTTCCCAAAGTTTCAGAAACCGTCTATTAAGTCACATGACACCCCATTACACTCCATTCCACAACACTCCACTTCATTTTGCAACATATAAAAACGTTCTTTTGCATTCCATTTCTTCAAAAAAGCGTCGATTCACTTCCATCCAATTAAGGACTGTCTATTGCATCACATCAAATGCCATTGCAGTCCATTCTCTAAGGTTCTACTCCATTCCACATCATTCCACCACGTTCCACTTCCTTCCATTCTGTGAAAAAATCCTACATTCCTTTCCAAACCGATGAGGAACACTCTACTGTGTCACTTTACACATGATTCCACTCCATTTCACAACATTGTACTCCATTCCAGAACATCTCACCGTGTATCCTGTGGCGTTCCATTCAATCAAAGAGATCTCCATTTGCGTCGAGACCATTCAGGATCTCTATACTGTGTCGCGTTACATACGCTTGTACACAAAATCTTACAAAATTGCACTTAACTCCACAAAATTGCACCACTTTCTAGAGGGATCCATTCTTTTAAAGAAGGATCCGTTCATCTGAAAAGCATCTCTAACTCTCTACTGCTTCACAGTGTACAATATTCCACTCCATTCCTCAACATTGTACTCTATTCCCGAATAATACAGCACATTCCTTTGCTTTACATTGTCGGAAAGGAGGCACCATTCGCTTCCAAACCGAACTGGAGACATTTGTTATGGCACATTATAGCCGATTCCACCCCAATCCACAACATTGCCCTCCATTCTGCAACATTCCACCACGTTCTACCGCATTTCATTCTTGAAAAGAAAGCTCCACTCTTTTTCCCAAAGAATCAGAAACTCTATTAAGTCACATTACAGCCCACTACACTCCATTCCCCAACTCTCCCCTTCATTTCGCTACAATCCACAATGTTCTTTTGCATTCCTTTCCTACAAAGAAGGACCGATTCATTTCCAACCCATTAAGGACTGTCTATTACATTACATCAAATGCCATTCCAGTCCATTCTCCAAGATTCTACTCTATTCCACAACATTCCACCACGTTCCACTGCGTTCCATTCTGTGAAAAAAATCTCCATTCCTCTCCAAACCGAAGAGGAACACTCTAATGCATGACTTTACACACGATTCAAGTCCATTTCCCAACACTCTACTCCATTCCTGAACATCTCACGTGTTCTTTGGCGTTCCAGTCAATCAAAGAGATCTCCATTTGCGTTGAAACCACTCAGGAATTCTATACTGTGTCACATTGCATGCGCTTCTACACCAAATCTACAAACTGCACTTAACTCCACAAAATTCCACCACGTAGAATAGCGTTCTATTCTGTCAAAGAAGGATCCAGTTATCTCCAGAACAATCTCTAACTCTCTACTGCGTCACAGTGTACCCCATTCCACTCCACTCCACAACATTTTATTCCATTCCCCAATATTCCAGCACATTCCTTTGCTTTCCGTTCTCACAAGGTGGCATAATTCTCTTCCAAACCGCACTGGGGATTTTTATAATGTCAAATTACAGCCGATTCCACTCAAACTCACAACATTGCCCTCCATTCCATGATATTCCACCACATTCTTCTGCGTGTCATTCTGAAAAAGAAGGCTCTACACTTTTCCAAAGATTCAGAAACCATCTATTAAGTCACATTACACCCCATTACACTCCATTCCTGAACTCTCCACTTCATTTCGGTACAATCCACAATTTTCTTTTGCGTTCCATTCCTACAAAGAAGGCTCGATTCACTTCCAACCATTTAAGGGCTTGTCTATTGCATCACATCAAATGCCATTCCAGTCCATTCTCCAAGATTCTACTCCATTCCACAACATTCCACCACGTTCCATTGCATTCCATTCTGTGAAAAAAAGGTCCATTCCTTTCCAAACTGATGACGAACACTCTGCTGCTTCAGTTTACATTTGATTTCAGTCCATTTCACCAACACTGTACTACATTCCTGATCATGTCACCGTGTTCTGTGGCGTTCCGTTCAATCAAAGAGCCCTCCATTTGCGTTGAGACCACTCCGGAACTCTATACTGTGACACATTACATGTGCTTCACCACCAAATCAACAAAATTGCACTTAACTCCACGAAATTATACCACGTTCTAGAGCGTTCCATTCTGTCAAAGGAGGATCCATTCATCTCCAAAAAAACTCTAACTCTCTACTGTGTCACACTTTGCCCCATTACACTCCATTCCACAACGTTTTCCTCCATTCCCCAATATTCCAGCACATTCCGTTGCTTTACATTCTCGCATGGAGGCACCATTTTCATCCAAACAGCACTGGAGACATTTATTATGTCACATTACAGCCGATTCCACTCAAATTCACAACATTGCCCTCCATTCCACGACATTCCACCACGTTCTATCGCGTTGCATTCTGCAATAGAAGGCTCCACTCTTTTACCAAAGAATCAGAAGCCGTCTGTTAAGTCACATTACACCCCATTACACTCCATTCCTGAACTCTCCAGTTCATTTCGCTCCAATCCACAATATTCTCTTGCATTCCATACCTACAAAGAAGGCTCGATTCACTGCCAACCCATTAAGGGCTGTCTATTGTATCACATCAAATGCCATTCCAGTCCATTCTCCAAGATTCTTCTCCATTCAACATCATTCCACCACTTTCCATTGCATTCCATTCTGTGATAAAAAATCTCCATTCCTTTCCAAACCGATGAGGAACACTCTGCTGCTTCCCTTTACACACGATTCCAGTCCATTTCACAACACTGTACTCTATTCCTGAATATCTCACCGTGTTCTGTGGCGTTCCATTCAATCAGAGAGCTCCATTTGCGTCGAGACCACTCAGCCTCTCTATAGTGTGTCACATTACATACGCTTCTACACCATATCTACAAAATTGCACTTAACTCCACAAAATTCCACCACGTTCTACAGCGTTCCTTTCTGTCAAAGAAGGATCCATTCATCTTCAAAACAATCTCTAACTCTCTACTGCGTCACAGTGTATCCCATTCTACTCCATCCCACAACATTTTACTTCATTCCCCAACATTTCAGCACAATACTTTGCTTTGCATTCTCGCAAAGTAGGCACCATTCGCTTCCAAACTGCGCAGGAAACCTTCATCATGTCACATTACAGCCGATTCCGCTCCATGCCACAGCATTCCCCTCCATTCCACTACATTCTCCCACGTTCTGTTGCGTTCCATTCTTCCAAAGAATGCACAGTTTGTTTCCAAACAATTGAGGAACTTCGTATTGTGTCACTTCACATGCCATTTCTCTCCATTCCACAAGATAATACTCCATTACCCAACATTCCAGCAAGTTCTACTGTTCTCCATTGTGACAAAGTGGGCACCATTCTTATCCGAACAACCCAGGAACTCTCTGTTGCGTCACATTCCACCACTATCCACTCAATACCACATCATGGCACTTCATTGTGCAACATTCCGCCACAATCTGTTGCATTCCTTTATGTAAAAAAAAAGGCCCCACTGCTTCCAAACCACTCAAAAACAGCCTATTGCGTCGGCTCACATGCGTATCCACACGATTCCTCAAGGTTCTACTGCATTCCAAACAATTCCACTGTGTTCCATTGCACTATATTGTAACCAAGAGGACACCGTTCTCCAAGAAAACTCTCAGGAACCCTATATTGCATCACATTACACCCTACTACACTCCATTTCACAAACTTCCACTCTATTCCACAACATTCCACCATGTTCTATTACGTTCGGTTCCATCAAGCAAGGCTGCATTCGTTTCAATTCACTCCATGACCCTTTATTGCATCACATTACAACCGATTCCACTCCATTCCACAACATTGCACTCCATCACATGACACTCCACCGTGTTCTACCGCATTCCATTCTGCAAAAGAAGGCTCCACTCTTTTCCAAAAGTATCAGAAACCGTCCAATGAGTCACATTACACCCCACTACAATCCATTCCACAAGTTTCAACTTCATTTCATGTTCAATTGCATTCCATTCTGACAAAATAGGCTCCTTTCCTTGCCATACCAATGAGGAGCACTCTCTGCGTCACTTTACACACGATTCCAGTCCATTTCACAACATTGTACTCCATTCCTGAACATCTATCCATGTTCTGTGGTGGTCCATTACATCAAAGAGAGCTCCATTCTTTCCAGACCACTCAAGAACTGTATATTGTGAAACAGTGCAAGCGATTCCACAAAAGTATACGAATTTGAACTTACCTCCACAAAAGGTCACCAAGCTCTGTGCCCTTCCCTACTGTCAAAGAAGGATCCATTCATTTCCAAAACAATTTGTACAACTCTATTGGATCACATTATTCTCCATTCCACTCCATTCCACAACATTTCACCCCATTCCCAAATATTCCAGCACATTCATTTGCTATACATTTGATCAAAGTAGACACCATTACGTTATTTAGCACTCTGAAGACCTTTATAATTTCACATCATAGCCGACTCCAATCCATCCCACATTTCTCTCCATTCCAAAGCATTCCACCATGTTCTATTCGATCCATTCTGCCAAAAAATGCTCCATTTGCTTCCAAACAATTCACGAACTGCCTATTTTGTCACTTCACATGACATTCCTCTCCATTCCACAAGGATCGACTCTATTCCCCAACATTCCAACAAGTTCTACTGAGTTCCATTGTGATAAAGTAGGTACCATTCTTATCCATACAACCCAGGAAGTCTCTGCTGCATCATATTACAGCACGTTCCACGCAATACCACAGAATTGCACTCCATTGTGCAACATTCCAACTTACTCGTTTGCATTCCATTCTGTAAAAGAAGGCCCCTTTGCTTTCAAACCTTACAGTAACAGCCTTTTGCGTCAATTCACACCCCATTTCACACGATTCCACAAGATTCTACTCCAGTCCATTCATTCCACTATGTTCATTTGCATTCCATTGTGACAAAAAGCACCAATGTCTACAAAATTCGCAAACACCCTCTATTGAATCACATTATAACCAATTACACTCCAGTTCACAAAATTCCACTCTATTTTGCAACATTCCGCCGCTTTCTAGTATGTTCCATTACGCCAAGCAAGGCTGCATTCACTTCCAAATCACTCCGGAAACCTATTCTGCATCACTAACTCTAACTGAAATGCTATCAGCACCATAATCCTTCCCAAACACCAAACCCGACACCGGCCCAGGAGTTTTGTAACAGACCACTACCATGAATATCAACATGTGTACGTCCCTCATATCTCTTTGAAACACTGTATTTCAATCTCACTGTCGAACTCACATCAGAGTGGTATCCCATATGTAACAGTAACACTATCGGGCTGTTACAACATAAGAAACCCCTAACCATAACCCTAGAACTGTACCGTGCATATGACACTTCATGTTCAACATTGACATAACTCATAGGTCACTGTAAATCTGTCGATCATACTCGTGCTCATTCTCACATCAGAGACAGGATCTTACTCTAAACGCATTTCTACCCTGCCCATACACATTACCAAACACTTAACCTTATCCCTAGCCCTGGGACTAGCACCAGACCCCTCACATCATTTTATTTTCTGCCCCACTAAATGCTTAACCTGAGACAAAATTTCGCACTCACCCTCACATCACAGTAGAATGCAAACTCTAACAGAAACATTATCGGTGCCATAAATTTTATCAACACCGAATTCTAACCATAACCCTGACTCTTAGAACAGACCCTACCATGGATGATGATGTCACTCATGTCTCACTGTTCACTGTAATTCAATCTCACAGTCACCCCCACATCAGAACCGAATACTAAATGTAACCATAACACTTTTCTGGGTGTGCACTATTTCAAACACTTAATCCTATACCTAGACCGGGCCCCTGGAGCTGAAATCTCGTCATAAACTTCAACATCAGCCACAGCTCATCATAAACCTGTCTCTCAATATCGCCCTCTTCCTCACATCAGGGCCACATACTCACTGTAACTGTAGTACCAGGCGGCCCGTACCCATTACCGAACAAGCCACCCTAAACATAGCACTGTCTCATGCTCTGGACTCCTAACCTACATTTTAGTGTTAGCCCAACTAATCCTAAACCTGAGGCATAATCTAGTACTCACCCTCCCATCACAGCCAGACCGTAAATCTACCCTAAACCGTGTTAGCCCTGTAAACCTACCCACACAATGAAACCTAACACTAGTCTTGACACTTAGAACCGACCGTAGCATGGATATAGACGTCACCCATGTCTCACTGCAACACTGTAGTTCAATCTCACTGTCGCCCTCCCAGCAAAACCAAATCAGAAATGTAACCAGTACCGTATACTGGCCGTACAACTTAGCGAACACATAACCCAACCCTAGATCTTGCCCATGAACATGAACACTCATGGTCAACATTGACATCACCCACAGCTCACAGTAAACCTGTCGCACAGTGTCACTCTCATACTCATATCAGAGCCAGATCTTCAGTGTAAACATACTGCTATCCTTCCCATACATATTAACGAACACTTCACACTAACCCTAGCACCTGCACAGCACCAGACACTTCACATCATTTTATTTTCAGAACCAACAAATCCTTATACTGAGACAAAATCTCGTATTTACCCTCACTTCAGAGCCGGACTCTGACTCTAACCAAAACCCTTTTGGTCTCATACACCTTCATATACACTGAACCTTATCCCTAACCCTGACTTATTGAACAGAGCAGTACCATGAATATTGACATCCCTCATGACTCATTGCAATACAGTAATTTAATATCACTGTCCAACTCACATCAGAGCCATATCCCATTTGAAACCATAACACTATCCTGCCCATACAACATATCGAACTTCTAAACCTAACAATAGCACTGTACCCTGCACCTGACACTTTATGGTCAACATTGTCATCACCCACAGCTCACCATAAACCTGTCGATCATACTCAACACTCATTGTCAGATGAGACCCAGATCCTTACTGTAAACATAGAACTATCCTGCCCTTACACATTTCCGAACACAACCCTAAACCTAGCTCAGCACTAGCACCAGACCTGTCACATCATTTTTATTTACAGTCTCACCAAATGCTTAACCTGAGCCACTCACCCTCACATCACAGCAGGATTCAAAGTCTAACTGAAACCTTTTCAGCGCCGTAATCCCTCCAAAACAGTGAAATCTCAACATAGCCCTGACTCTTGGAACATACCGTACCATGGATATCGACATCACCCATGTCTCACTGTAACAATGTAATTCAATCTCACTGTCAGCCTCACAACAGAACCGAGAAATAAATGTAATCATAACACTTTCTTACACGTACACCTTTTCAAACCAATAAAACTAACCCTAGACAATGCCCGTGCACCTAAAACCTCATGATAAACTTCGACATCAGCCACAGCTTTTCATACACCTGTCTCTCAAAATCGCCCCCTACCTCATATCCGGGCCACATCCTCACTGTAACTGTAGTACTAGACGGCACATACGCATTTCCAAACACTTGACCCTAACCCTAATACAGTCCCATGCTCTGAACTCACCTTAATTTTAGTATTACCGTCCAAAATCCTAAAGCTGTGTCATAATCACGCAATCACGCTCACATCATAGCCAGACCCTAACTCTACCCAAACTCGTATTAGCTCCATAAACCCTCACAAACACCAAACCCTAATCCTAGCCCTGACACATAGAATGTTCCCTAACATGGATATCGATGCCACCGCTTTCTCTCTGCAATGCAATAGTTCAATCTCACTGTCACACTCACATCAGACCCGAAACCGAAATATAACCATTGCCGTACACTTGAAGTATAAGTTAACGAACACCTAACCCTAGCAGTAGCTCTCAAGTGTAGTCCTGACCCCACATGGTGATCATTGACATCACCCACAGCTCACCGTAACCCAGTCGCTCAATGTCGCACTCATCTTCATATCAGAGGCAGACCCATAGCTTAAACACAGCGCTATCGTGCCTGCTCTTAATTATGAACACTTAACCCAAACCCTAGCCGTGCCACAGCACCAGACACTTCACATCGTTTTATTTTCAGTCCCACAAGATCCTTATACTGAGACACAATCTTGTACTCACCCTCACATCAGAAATATACCCTAACTCTAAAACCCTATTAGCGCCATACACCTTCCCAATCCCCAAACCCTAAACATAGCCCTGACTTTTTGAACAGACCAGGACCATTAATATCGACATCCCTTACGTTTCACAGTTCCACTGCAATTCAGTCTCGCTGCCGTACTCACATCAGAGCCAAATCCCATACATAACCATATCCCTTACCTGCCCATACAACTTTCCGAATGCCTAGCTCTAACCCTAGCACTGTTTCCTGCAACTGACCCTTCATGGTCAACGTCGACTTCATCCACAGCTCTCCATTAAACCGTGGATCAAACTCACACTCATCCTCACATCAGAACCAGATCCTTACTCTAAACATAGTGTTATCCTTCCCTTGCACATTACCGATCACTTATCCCAACCCTTGCCCTGGTTCAAGCATCAGACCCAGCACATCATTTTGTAGTCAACCAAACCAGATGCTTTACCTGCGAAATAATCTTGCGCTCACACTCACATCACAGTCGGATGCAAACTCTAACTGAACCCCGGTCTACCCTGTACAATTACACAAAAAATGAACCCTAACCCAGGCCCAGACACTTGGGAAAAGTATCTACCATGAATATCGATGTCACCAATTTCTCACTGAGACACTGTAATTCAATATTGCTTTTGCCCTCACATAAGAGCCAAATCCTAAATGTAACTATAACTGTATCGAGGCCGTACAGCTAACTGAACCTCGAATTTTAACCCGAGCCCTCGCCTGTTGACATGATCACTCATGGTCAACATTGGCATCACCCACAGCTCATCATAAACCTTTCTCTCTATCTCGCCATCATCCTCACATCAGAACAAGTTTCTTATTGTAAACGCAGTGCTATCCTACTCGTACACATTACCGAACTCTTAACCCTAACCCTAGCACTGGAAACTACTTTGTCCACACACCGTAATTTTATGGTCTGCCCCAACAAATCCAAATCCCGAGACACAGTCTTGCAGTCACCCTCACATCACACCAAGACACTAACTCTAAACAAAACCATACCAGCCCCATAAACTTAACAAAACACTGAAATCTAACACTGGCCCTGACAATTAGAACAAAGCCTACCATGGATATTGGCCTCACCCATATCCCACTGCAAGACTGTAGTTCAATCTCACTGTCACCCAAACATCAGACCCGAATCTGAAATGTAAGCATAACCCTATGCTGTTCGTACAACTTAACGAACCCCTAACCCAATCTTAGCTCTCGCCTATGACCTGACCATCACTGTCAACATTGGCATCACCCACAGCTCACCGTTAACCTGTCCCTCAATGTCACACTTATCCTCACATCAGAAACAGATCCTTAATGTAAACCTAGCACTATTGTGCCCGTACATATTAAAGAACACTTCACCCAAACCCTAGCCCTTGCCACAGCAGAAGACCCGTCACATCATATTATTTTTAGACCCACCAAATTCTTATACTGAGACACAATTTCACACTCCCCCTCACATCACAGGCAGAGCTTAACTCTAACTGAAACACTATCAGCCGCATACCCCTTCCCAAATACCGAACCCTAACACTAGCCATGATTTTTGAAACAGAACAGTACCATGATTATCAGCATGGCTCATGTCTCACTGTAACACTGTAATTTAATCTCACTGTCGAACTCACTTCAGAGCCGAATCCCATATGTAACCCTAATCGTATCCTGCCCATACACCTTACAGAAACCCTTGTACTATCTCTAGCACTGGAGTCTGTGCCTCACCCTTCAAGGTCAACATCATCGATATCACCCACAGCTCTCCATAAACCTGTCAATCAAACTCACACTCATCCTCACATCAGAGCCAGGAAGTTACTGTAAACATATCGTTATCCTTCCCTTCCACATTACCAAACACTTATCTCTAACCCTAGTCCAGGCCGTAGCACCAGAACACTCACATCATTTTATTGTCAACACCACCAGATACTTCACCTGAGACACAATCTCTCACTCACCCTCACATCACAGCCAGGTGTAAACTCTAACCAAATCCCAGTCAGCCCTGTACACTTTCACAGACACTGAACCCTTACCCACGCCCTGACTCTTGGAAGAGGCCACTACCATGAATAACAACATCACCCATTTCTCACTGTGACACTGTAATTCAATATCACTGTGGCCCTCACATCAGAGCCAGATCCAAAATGTTACTCTAAACCTTTCTAGCCATACTGCTTACCCATCCTGTAACTCTAACCCGAGCCTCGCCTGTTGACATACTCACTCATGGTCAACAATGGCATCATCCAGAGCTCACCAGAAACCTTTCTATCAGTCTTGCCTTCATCCTCACATCAGAACAAGATCCTTACTGTAAATGCAGTGCTATCCTACTCATGCACATTACTGAACACTTTACTGTAACCCTATCCCTGGAACCTGCATTGTCCACACACCACCATATTTTGGTCTGCCCCACCAAATCCAAATACCAAGACACAATCTTGCACTCACACCCATATCAAACCAGGACACTAACTCTAACTGAAACCCTTTCAGACCCATAAACCTACCCAAATACCGAACGCTAACACAACAGCTGACACTAAGAACAGACCCTACCCTGGATATTGGCGCCACCCATGTCTCACTGCAATACTGTAGATCAATCTCACTGTCGCCCTCACATCAGACCCGAATCCAAAATGTAGCCATAAATCTATACTCTCCATACAACTTAGCGAACCTCTACATCATTCCTACCACTTGCCCAAGGACCTGATCTTCACTGTCAACATTGGCATCACCCACAGCTCACCGTTAACCTGTCGCTCAATGTCTCACTCATCCTCACATCAGAGCCATATCCTTAGTGTAAACATTGCACTATCATGCTCATACATATTATCGAACACATAAGCCAAACCCTAGCAATTGCCGCAGCACCAGCCCTTCACATCATTTTATTTTCCTCCCCAAGAAATGCTTAACATGAGCCACAATCTCGCACTCACCCTCACATCACATCAGGATGTAACATCTAACCAAAACACAAACAGCACCATAAAGCTTCCAAAACGCTAAACTCTAACCATACCCTTGAGACTTGGAACAGACCCTACCAAGTATATTGACGTCACCCATGTCTCACTGAAACACGGTATTCATTCTCACTGTCACCCTCACATCAAAATTGAACACTAAGTGTACCCATAAACCTTTCCTATCCGTAAACCTTTTCGAACCACTAAACCTAACCCTGGACCTGGCCCCTCGACATGAAACCTCGTAGTAAACTTCGACATCAGCCACAGCATATTACAAACCACTCTCTCAATACCACCCTGTCTCTAACATCAGAACCACTTCCCCACTCTAACCATCGTACTAGATGGCCCATACAAATGACCAAACACTTAACCACACCCTAGCACTGTTCAGTGCTCTAAACTCCTCTCCTTCATTTTAGTGTCAGACCACCAAATCCTAAACCTGAGGCATAATCTCGCACACACCTTCACATCACAGCTCGACACTAACTCAACCCAAAACTGTACCAGCCCCATAAACCTACCCCAAAACCGAAACCTAAACCCTTTCCCTGACACTTAGAAGAGGCCCTACCATGGACATCAACGTCCGACATGACTCCATGTAACACTGTAGTTAAATCTCGCAGTCGTCGTTACATCAGAACCAAATCCATAATATAACCACAATATTATTCTGGCCATATAGCTTTACAAATACCTAAACATAACCCCAGATCTTGCCGGTGCACCTGAACCCTCATGGTCAACATTGACATCACCATCAGCTCTCCGTACACCTGTTGTTCTGTGTCGCACTCATCCTCACGTCAGAGCCAGATCCTTAGTGTAAACATAGTGATATCGTGCCCATATATATTATCAAACACTTAACCCTTACCCTAGGCCTTGCCACAGCACCAGACTCTTCACATCATTTTATTTTCAGCCCCACCACATCGTTATACTGAGACAAAATCTCGCATTCACCCTCACACCAGAGCCAGACCGTAACTCTAAACAAAACACTATTAGCATCATATACGTTCCCAAACACCAAACCCTAACCACAACCCGAACTTTTCTAACAAACCAGTACCATGAATATCAATATCACTGATGTCTCACTGTAACACTCTAATTCCATCTCACTGTCGAACTCACATCAGAGCTGAATCCCTTATGTAACCGTACCCCTATCCTGCCTGTACAACTTACCGAATCCATAACCGTATCCCTAGGACAGTACCATGCATCTGACAGTACATGATCAACATTGACAACATCCACAGCTCACCGCAAACCTCTCAATCATACTCAAACTCAACCTCACATAAGAGCCAGATTCTTATTATAATCGTCACACTATCCTGTCTGTACACATTACCAAACACTTAACCCTAGCCCTGACACTAGCAAGAGACCTATCACATCATTTTATTTTCAGCCCCACCAAATGCTTAACCTGAGCCAAATCTTGCACTCACACTCACATCACAGCCAGACCATAACTCTACCCAAAACTGGGCTAGACCCGTAAATCTACCCAAACACTAAACCCTTTCCGTTGGCCTGACACTAAGAACAGATCCCACCATGGATATCGACGACACCGATGACTCACAGTAACCCTGTAGTTCAATCTCACTGTCGCCGACACATCAGACCCAAATGCGAAATGTAATCATAACTGAATACTGGCCATACCACTTAGCGAACACCTAACCCTAACCCTAGCTCTCGACCATGCACTTGAACCCTCATGGTCAATATTGGCATCACCCACAGATCACTGTAAACCTGTCGATCAAACTCCCCCTCATCCTCACATCAGAGTCAGATCCTTATCGTAAATGTAGTGCTATACTTGCCATACACATTACCGAACGCTTAACAATATCCGTAGCCCATGGACTAGCATTAGACCCCTCACATCACTTTATTTTTGGCCAAGCAAATGCTTAACCTGAGCCACAACTCGCACACACCCTCACATCACAGCAGGATGCAAAGTCGAAAGAAATTCCTATCAACTCCGTAATCCTTCCCAAACACCGAAATCTAACCATAGCCCTGACTCTTGGTGATGATCCTACAATGAATAATGACATCACCCTTGTCTAACTGCAACACTGTAATTAAATCACACTGTTACCCTCATATCAGAATAGGATCCTAAACACAACCATAACCCTTTCCTAGACTTACACCTTTTCAAACTCCTAAATTTAACACTAGACCTGGCCTGTGGACCTCAAACCTCACAATAAACATCAACATCAGCCACCACTTATCATAAACCAGTCGCTCAATATCTCCCTCTCCCTCAAATCAGGGCCACATCGTCACTGCTACTGTACTGCTAGACAGCCCATACTCATTATCGAACACTTAACCGTAACCCTAGCACTGCACCATGCTCTGGAGTCCTCACTTTTATTTTAGTATCAGCCCACCAAATCTTAACCTGAGCCATAATCTTGAAGTCACCCTCACATCACAGCCAGACCCTAACTCTACCCAAAACCGTATCGGCCCTGTAAAACTACGCAAACACCGAAACAAAACACCAACCCTGTCACTTAGAACAGACCCTAACATGGATATCAACATCACCCATGTCTCACTGTAACATGGCAGTTCAATTTCGCTGCTGCCCTCACATTAGACCCGAATCTGAGATGTAGTCATAATCCTATACTGGCCATACAGCTTAACAAACACTTAACCCTAACCCTAGCTCTCACCCATGGACATGAACCCTCCTGGTCAACATTGACATCACCCACAGCTCACCATAAACATTTCACTCAATGTCACACTCATCCTCACATCAGAGCCGGATCCTTATTGTAAACATTGCGCTATTGTGCCCGTACATATTAATAAACAGTTAACCCTAACCCTAGCTCTTGCTATAGGACCAGACCCTTCACATTATTTTATTTTCAAACTCACCTAGTCGTTATACTGAGACAAAATCTCGTATTCACCCTCGCATTAGAGCCAGACCATAATTCTAACCAAAACCCAATAAGCCCCATACACTTTCACAAACATGGAACCGTAACCCTAGCACTGACTTTTGGAAAAGACCAGTACCATGAATATCGACTTCCCTCATGTCTCACTGTAACATTGCAATTCAATCTCACTGTCAAACTCACATCAGAGCCAAAGCCGATATGTAAAAATAACTATATGTAACCATAACCGTATTCCTGCCCATGCAACTTACTGAACACCTAACACTAACCCTACCACTGTACCCTACATCTGACACTACATGGTCAACATTGACATCATCCGAGGCTCACCGTAATCCTGTCGATCATACTCACCCTCATCCTCACAACAGAGCCAGATCCTTACTGTGAACGTCGCGCTGTCCTACCCATACACATTACCGAACACTTAACTCTAACCCAAGCCCTGGCACTAGCACCAGACCTGTCACATCATTTGATTTTCAGCCCCACCAGATAATAAACCTGTGCGACAATCTTGCACTCACCCTCACTTCACAGCAGGATGCAAACTCTAACCGAAACTGTATCCGCACTGTAAACCTTTCCAAACACCGAACTCTATAAATGGTCCTGACTCTTGGAACAGACACTACAATGGACATCCAGGTCATCCATGTCTCACTGTGACACTGTAATTCAATTTTACGGTCACCCTCACATCAGAGACGAAATCTAAATGTATCAATAACCCTTCCCAACCTGTACACCATATCGAGACACTAAACCTAAACCTTGACTTGGACACTGGACATGCAACCTCACGATAAACTTCGACAACAGCCACAGCTTATCATAAACCTGTCCCTCAATATCGCCTTCTCCCACACATCAGGGCCACATCTTCACTGTTACTGTATTGCCAGATGGCCTGTACCCATTACTGAACACTTAACATGATCCCTAGTACTGTCCCATGCTCTAGACTCCTCACCTTCATTTTAGCATCAGCCCACCAATTCTCAACCTGATGCTTAAACTCGCACTCACCCTGACATTACAGCCAGAACCTACCTCTACCCAAAACTGTAACACCCCCATAATGTACCCAAACACCAAACCCTAAACCTAGCCCTACCTGTCACTTTGAACAGAACCTACCATGAATATCGACGTCATCCATGTCAAACTGTAACACTGTAGTTCAATCTCGCTGTATCCCTCACATCACACCCGAATCCAAAATGTAATCATACAACTTAACAAATACCTAATGCGAACCCTAGTTCTCGTTTGTGAACCTGAAACCTCGTGGTCAACATTGGCATAACCCACAGATCACCGTAAAATTGTCACTCAATGTCACACTCATCCTTGTCTCAGAGCCAGATCCTTACTGTTAACATAGCGATATTGTGCCAGTGCATATTAACGAATGCTTAACCTTAATCCTAGCTCTTACCTCTGCACCAGAACATTAACATCATTCATTTTATTTTCAGTCCCAACAAATCATTATAGTGAGAGAAAATCTCGCATTCACCGTCACATCAGAGTCGGACCCCTAACCATAACAAAAACCCTATTAGACCTGTACACCTTCTCAAACACCGTACTCTTACCCTAGCCCTGACTTTTGGAACAGACCAGTGACATGAATGTAAACATCCCTCTTGACTCACTGAAACACTGTAATTCTACCTCACTGTCCAATTCGCATCAGAGCCAAATCTCATAAGTAATCATGACCCTATTCTGCCCATACAACTTAACGAAACCCTAACCCTAACTCTAACACTGTACCCTGTATCTGACACTCCATGATCAACATTGACATCATTCACATGTCACCGGAAACCTGATGATCATACCCTACCTCATCCTCACATCAGAGCCAGAGCCGTACTGTAAATGTAGCTCTATCCTGCCTTTACACATTTCTGAACACTTAACCCAATCTCTAGCTCTGGCTCTAGAACCAGACCTGTCAAATCATTTTCTCTACAGAACCACCAACGGCTAAAACTGAACCACAAACTCGCAGTCACCCTCACATCATGACAGGATGAAACTCTAACCGAAACACTATCAGCGCTGTAAGCCTTTCCAAACAGTGCAATCTTACCACAGCCCTGACTCTTGGGACATACCCTAGCAGGGATATCGATGTAACCCATGTCTCACTGTTACGCTGTAAATCAATCACACTATCACCCTCACATCAAAGCTGAGTACTAAATGTAAACTTAAACCTTTTCTGGCCTTACATGTTTTTGAGCCCCTAAACCTAACCCTAGAGCTGGCTCCTGGACCTGAAACCTCACGAAAAACATTGTGATCGGATACAGCTTATCATTACTCTGTCTCTCAATATCGCCCTCTCCGACACATCAGGTCCACATCCTCACTGTAACCATAGCCAAAGATGGTCCGAACCCATTACCGAAACCTTAACCCTAACCCTAGCACTGTGCCAGGCTCTGGACTCCTCACCTTCATTTTAGTGTCAGCCCACCAAATCCTAAACCTCAGGCAAAATCTCGCACTCACACTCACATCACAGCCATACCCTAAAATCTAAGCAAAATCGTATCAGCCCCATAAACCTGAAAAACACCGAACACTAACCCTAGCACTGACACTTAGAACAGACCCTACCATGGATATGGATGTCAACCATGTTTCACTGTAGCACTGTAGTTCAATATCACTGTTGCCCTCACATCAGACCCGAATTTGAAATGTATCCATAACCGTATACTGGCCGTACAACTTAACGAGCACCTAACCCTAAACCCAGCTCTCTCCTGTGGTCCTGAACCCTCACGGTCAACACTGACATTACCCACAGCTCGCCATAAACCTGTCGCTCAATGTCGCACTCATCCGCACATCAGAGACAGATCGTTTGTGTTAACATAGTGTTATCGTCCCTGTACATATTAACAAACACTTATCTCTAAACCTAATTCTTGCTGCAGCGCCAGACCCCAAAGACATTTTATTTTTAGCCCCACCTAATCCTTACTGAGACAAAATCTGACATTCACCCTCAAATCAGAGCCGGACACTAACTCTAACAAAAACCCTATTAGACCCACACACCTTCCCAAGCACCAAACCCTATCCATAGCCCTGACTTTTGGAAAAGACCAGTACCATGAATATCGACATCCTCTAAATGAAACCCTATCAGTGCCATAAACCTTCATATACACCGAACTCTAAGCAAAAGCTTGAGTCATGGAATAGACCCAACCATTGATATCGACGTCACCCTTGTCTCACTGTAGCACTGTAATTCAATCTCACTGTCAACCTGACATCAGACTTGAATTCTAAATGTAACCATAACCCTTTCCTAGCATTATACCTTTTCAAATTCCTAAATTTAGCACTAGACGTGGCCTGGGGACTTCAAACCTCATGATAAACATCAACATCACCCACAGCTTATTATAAACCAGTCGCTCAATATCTCCCTCTCCCTCAAATCAGGGCCACATTCTCACTGCTACTGTATTGCTAGATGGCCCATACGCATTAAGAACACTTAGCCGTAACCCTAGCACTGTCCCATGCTCTGGAGTCCTCACCTTCATTTTAATATCAGCCCACCAAATCTTAACCTGAGGCATTATCTCGCAGTCACCCTCACATCACAGCCAGACCCTAACTCTAACCAAAACCGTATCGGCCCTTTAAAACAATGCAAACACCAAACCTGACACTAGCCCTGTCACTTAGAACAGACCCTAACATGGATATCGACTTCACCCATGTCTCACTGTAACATGGTAGTTCAATATCGCCGTTGCCCTCATATAAGACCCGAATCTGACATGTAACCATAACCCTATACTGGTCGTAGAACTTAACAAACACGTAAGCCTATCTCTCGCTCTCACCCACGGACATGAACACAAATGGTCAACATTGACATCACCCACAGCTCACCATAAACCTTTCACTCAATGTCGCACTCATCCTCACATCAGAGCCGGATCCTTAGTGTAAACATTGCACTATTGTGCCCGTACATATTAATGAACACTTAACCCTAACCCTAGCTCTTGCCATAGCACCGGAACCTTCACATTCTTTTATTTTCAGACTCACCTAGAACTTATACTGAGCAAAATCTCGTATTCACCCCTGCATTAGAGCCAGACCTTAACTGTAACCAAACCCAATTAGCCCCATACAGTTTCACAAACACAGAACCGTAAACCTAGCCCTGAGTTTTGGAAAAGACCAGTACCATGAATATCGACATCCCTCATGTCTCACTATAACATTGTAATTCAATATCACAGTCACACTCACATCAGAGCCAAAGCCAATATGTAACCATAACTATATGTAACCATAACCGTACTCCTGCCGATGCAACTTACCGAACTCCTAGCACTAACCCTCGCACTGTACCCTACATCTGACACTTCATGGTCAACAGTGACATCATCCACAGCTCACCGTAAACCTGTCGATCATACTCACCCTCATCCTCACATCAGAGTCAGATCCTTACTGTAAACGTAGAACTATCCTGCCCATACACATTGCCGAACACTTAACCCTAACCCAAGCCCTGGCACTAGCACCAGATCTGTCACATCAGTTGATTATCAGCCCCACAAAATAATAAACCTGAGCGACAATCTCGCACTCACCCTCACATCACAGCATAATGGTAACTCTAACCGAAACTCTATCAGCGCTGTAAACCTTCCCAAACACCGAACACTAAAAATAGCCCTGACTGGTAACAGACCCTCCCATGGATATAGACGTCACCAATATCTCACAGTAACAGAGTAATTCAATCTCACATTAACCCTCACATCAGAGCAGAATACTAAATGTAACCATAACCCTTTCCAACCATAGAACTTTCCAAACCCCTAAACCTAAACCCAGACCTGGCACCTGGACATGAAACCTCATGATAAACTTCGACATCAGCCACAGCTGATCGTAAACCTGTCTCTCCATATCGCCCTCTCCCTCATATCAGGGCCATATCATCACTGTAACCATAGTAGTAGATGGCCCGTACCCCTTACCGAAAACATAACCTTAACCCCAGCATTGTCCCATACTCTGGACATCTCACCTTCAATTTAGTGTCAGCCTACCAATTCCTAAACCTGACACAAAATCTCACACTCACCCTCACATCAAAGCCAGACCCTATCTCTACCCAAAACCATATCGGCACCATAAACCTGCTCAAACACCAAACCCTAACCCTAGTCCTGACTCTTAGAACAGACCATACCGTGGATATCTATGTCACCCACGTCTCACTGTAATACTGCTGTTCAATATCGCTGTCGCCCACACATCAGACCGAAATGCGACATGTAACCACAATCATATACTGGACTTACAAATGAACAAACACGTAATCCTAACCCTAGCTCTCACCCATGGACATAAACCCTCCTGGTCAACATTGACATCACCCACAGCTCACAGTAAACCTGTCCCACATAGTCGCACTCATTGTCACATCAGAGCCAGATCCTGACTGTAAACATAGCGCTATCATGCCTTTACATATTAAAGAACACTTAACACTAACCCTATCCCTTGCCACAGCACCAGACCCTTCACATCATTTTATTTTCAGCACCACCAAATCCTTATACTGAGACAATTATCGTATTCACCCTCACATTAGAACCAGAGCATAACTCTAACCCAAACCCCGTTAGCCCCATATACCTTACCAAACACCCGACCCTAACCCTAGCCCTGACTTTTGGAAAATAGCAGTACCATGAATATCGACATCCCTCATATCTCACTGTAACACTGTAATTCAATCACACTGCTGAACTCACATCAGAGCTGAAGCCGATATGTAGCCATAACCCTATCCTTGCCCATACAAGTTACCGATCCCCTAACACTAACCCTAGCTCTGTACCCTGCATCTGACACTTCATGGTCAACATTGGAGTCATCCACAGCTCAACGTAAAGCTGTTGATCATACTCACCCTCATCCATACATCAGAGCCAGATCCTTACTGTACACATAGATCCTGCCTGTACGCATTACTGAACACTTTACCCAAACCTAGCCCTAACACTGGCACCAGACCCATCACATCATTTGATTTTAAGCACCACCAAATTTTTAACCTGAGCCACACTCTCGCACTCACCCTCAAATCAAAGCAGGATGCAAACTCTAACCAAAACTCTATCAGTGCTGCTAACCTTGTCAAACACTGACCTCTGTAAATAGCCCTGACTCTTGGAACAGACCCTACCATGGATACCAACATCACCTATGTCTCACTGTAACAGTTTAATTCAATCTTACGGTCACCCCAACATTAGGACCGAAATCTAAATGTAACAATAACCCTTCCCAACCTGTACACCATTTCGTGACCCTAAAGCTAAACCTTGTCTTGGACACTGGACATGAATCCTCGTGATAAACTTCGACAACAGCCGCAGATTATCATAAATCTGTCCCTCAATATCGCCTTCTCCCACACATCAGGGCCACATCTTCACTGTTACTCTCTTGCTAGATGCCCTGTACGCATTATTGATCACTGAACCTGATCACTAGCACTTTCCCATGCTCTAGACTCCTCACCTTCATTTTAGCATCAGTCCAACAAATCTCAACCTGAGGCTTAAACTCGCACTCACCCTCACATCACAGCCAGAACCTTACTCTACACAAAACTGTATCAGCACCGTAAACATACCCAAACACCGATCCCTAACTCTAGCACTGCCCTGTCTCTTTGAACAGACTCTGCCACGGATATCGACATCACCCATGTCAAACTGTAGCACTGTAGTTCAATCTCACTGTCTCCCTCACATCAGACCCGAATCAAAATGTAACCAAAATATATGCTATCCGTACAACTTAGGAAGTACCTAGCGCTAACCCTAGCTCTCTCTCATGGAGATGAACTCTCATGGTCAACATTCGCACAACCCACAAATCACCAGAAAATTATCACTCAATGTCACACTCATCCTCACATCACAGCTAGATCCTTATTGTTAACATAGCGCTGTCGTGCCAGTACATAATAACGAACACTTAACCCTAACCCTAGACCTTGCATCTGCATCAGAACCTTAACATCATTCATTTTATTCTCAGTCCTAACAAATCCTTATACTGAGACAAAATCTCGCATTCACCCTCACATCAGAGCCGGATTTCTAACTGTACCAAAAACCCTATTAGACCTGTATGCCTTCTCAAACACCCTACCCTAACCCTAGCCATGACTTTTGAAACAGACCTGTACCATGAATGTAAACATCCCTCCTGACTCACTGAAACACTGTAATTCAACCTCACTGTCGAACTCACATCAGAGCCAAATCCCATATGTAACCATAACCCTATCCTTCCCATACAACTTGCTGAACCCCTAACCCTAAACCTAGCACTGTACCCTGTAGCTGACACTTCGTGGTCAACACTAACATCATTCACATCTCACCAGAAACCTACCTCATCCTCACATCAGAGCCAGAGCTTTACTCTAAATGTAGTGCTATCCTGCCTGTACACATTTCCGAACACTTAACCCAATCTCTAGCTCTGGCACTAGAACCAGACCTGTCAAATAATTTTCTTTACAGAACCACCAAAGGCTGAAACTGAATCACAATCTCGCAGTCACCTCACATCATGGAAGGATGAATCTAACCGAAACACCGTCAGCACTGTAAATATTTCTGAAGAGTGAAACTTACCACAACCCTCACTCTTGGAACATACCCTAGCAAGGAATTCGACGTAACCCATGTCTCACTGTTACACTGTAAATCAATCTCACTGTCACCATCACATCATACCGAAATACTAAATGTAAGCATCAACCTTTCCTAGTCGTATGTGTTTTAGATCCCCTCAACCTAACCCTAGAGCTGGCTACTGGACCTGAAACCTCACGAAAAACTTTGTCATCAGAAACTGCTTATCATAAACCTGTCTCTCAATGTCGCCCTATCTGACACAGCAGGTCCACATCCTCACTGTAACCATAGTACTAGATGGTCCGAACCCATTACCAAAACCTTAACCCTAACCCTAGCACTGTCCCAGGCTCTGGACTCCTCACCTTCATTTTAGTGTGAGCCCACCAAATCCTAAAACTCAGGCAAAAACTTGCACTCACACTCACATCACAGCCAGACCTTAAATCTAAGCAAAACCGTATCAGCCCCATAAGCCTGAAAACCACCGTACACTAACCCTAGTACTGACACTTAGAACAGACCCTACCATGGATATGGATGTCAACCATGTTTCACTGTAACACTGTAGTTCAATATCACTGTTGCACTCACCTCAGACCCGAATTTGAAAAGTGTCCATAACCGTATACAGGCCGTACAGCTTAACGAGTACCTAACCCTAAACCCAGCTGTCGCCTGTGGTCCTGAACCCTCACGGTCAACACTGACATCACGCACAGCTCACCATAACCCTGTCACTCAATGTCGCACTCATCCGCACATCAGAGACAGATCCTTAGTGTTCACATAGTGTTATCGTTCCCGTACATATTAACAAACACTTATCTCCAAACCTAACTCTTGCTGCAGCGCCAGACCCAAAAAATATTTTATTTTCAGCCCCACTTAATCCTTACTGAGACAAAATCTGACATTCACCCTCAAATCAGAGTCGGACACTAACTCTAACCAAAACCCTATTAGACCCACACACCTTCCCAAGCACCAAAGCCTAACCATAGCCCTGACGTTTGGAAAAGACCAGTACCATGAATATCGACATCCTCAAGTCTTACTGTAACACTGTGTTTCAATCTCACTCTCAAACTCACATCACAGCCAAATTTCATATGTAACCATAACCCTATCCTGCCTATACAACGTACCGAACTCCTAACCCTGACACTAGCGCTGTACCCTGCATCTCACACTTCACGCTCAACACTGACATCATCCACATCACACCAGACACCTATTGATCAAATTCAGTCTCATCCTCACATCAGAGCCAGATCCTGACTGTAAACGTAGCTCTATCCTGCCTGTACACATTACCGCACACAATCCTAACCCAAGCCCTGGCACTAGCACCAGACCTGTCACATCATTTGATTTTCAGCCCCACCAAATAATAAACCTGAGCGACAATCTCGCACTCACCCTCACATCACAGCAGGATGCAAACTCTAAATGCAACCCTATGAGCGCCATAAACGTTCAAAAACGCCGAACTCTAACCAAAACGTTGAGTCATGGGATATACCCAACCATTGATATCGAAGTCACCCTTGTATCACTGTAGCACTGTAATTCAATCTCACTGTCACCCTGACATCAGAATTGAAATCTAAATGTAATCATAACCCTTTCCTAGCAGTACACCTTTGCAAACCACTAGACCTAAACCTAGACATTTTCCCTGGACATGAAACCTCATGATAAACTTCGACATCAGCCACACCTTATCATAAACCTGTCTTTCAATATCGCTCTCTCCCTCATGTCAGGGCCATATTCTCTCTGTAACCTTAGAACTAGTCGGCTAGCACCCATTACCGAATACTTAACCCTAACCCTAGCCCTGTCCCATGCTCTGGACTCCTCACCATCATTTCAGTGACAGCCCACAAAATCCTAAACCTCAGACATAATCTCACAATCACCCTCACAAAACAGCCAGACCCCAATTCTATCCGAGATAGTATCAGCCCCATAAACATACCGAATGACCGGACCCCAGTACTTAGAATAGACCATACAGTGCACCCAATTCCACTCCATTCTAAAACATTTTACTCCATTCCCCAATATTCCAGCACATTCATTTGCTTTGCATTCCGGCAAAGGAGGCACCATTCGCTTCGAAACCACTCTGGAGACCTTTATTATGTCCCATTACAGCCGATTCCACTGTATTCTGCATCATTGCCCTCCATTCTGCAACATTCCAAAACGTTCTATTGCGTTCCATTCTGCTAAAGAATGCTCCTGTTGCTTCCAAACAATTCACGAACTTCCTATTGTGTCACTTCACATGCCATTCCACTCCATTCCGCAAGACTCTACTCCATTCCCCAACATTCCAACTAGTTGTACTGAGTTCCATTGTGACAAAGTAGGCACCATTCTTATCCTAAAAACCAAGGGAACTCTCTGTTGTGTCACATTACACCACATTCCACTATATACCACAGCATTGCACTCCATTGTGCACCATTAAACCACATTCCATTGTATTCATTCTATAAAAGAAGGCCCCATAGCCACCAAACCATTCAGGAACAGCCTATTGCGTCAATTCACAAGCCATTCCACACGATTGCACAAGACATTACTCCATTCCAAACATTCCACTACGTTCTAATGCATTCCATTGTTACAAGAAGGCACTGTTATCTACAAAAACTCTCAGGAAGACTCTATTGAATCACATTACACCTCATTACTCTCCATTTCACAACTTTCCACTCTATTCCACAACATTACACAACGTTGTATGACATTGGGTTCTGTCAGGTAAGGCTGCATTCACTTCCAAATCACTCTGCAACCCTTTATTGCGTCACATTACAACCGATACATCTCTATTCCACAACATTGCACTCCATACCACAACACTACACCATGTCCTATCGTGTTCCATTCTGCAAAAGAAGGCTTCCACTCCTTTCCCAAAGAATCAGGAACCGTCTATTACATCCCATTACACCGCATTACACTCCATTCAACAACTCTCCACTTCACTTTGCAACTTTCCACAATGTTCTTTTGCATTCCATTCTTACAAAGAAGGATCAATTGTCTTCCAACCCATTAAGGGCTGTCTACTGCATAAAATCAAATGCAACTCCAGGCCATTCTTCAAGATTCTACTCCATTCCTAAAAATTACACCCCAATCTATTGCATTCCATTCCGTCAAAATAGGCTCCTTCCCTTTCGAAACCAATGAGGAACACTCTACTGCGTCAATTTACACACGAGTCCAGTCCATTTAACAGCATTGTACTCCATTCCTGAACATCTCACCATGTTCTGTGGCACTCCATTCAATGAGAGGGAAGTCCATTTGCGTCGGGACCACTCAGGAACTCTATATTGTGTCACATTACATACGCTCCTTCACCAAATCTACAAAATTTCACTTAACTCCACAAAATTCCACCACATTCTATAGCGTTCCATTCTGGCAAAGGAGGACCCATTCATATCCAAAACAATCACTAACTTTACTGTGTCACAGTATACCCCATTCCACTCCATTCCACAACATTTTCTATATTCCCCAGTATTCGAGCACATTCCTTTGCTTTACATTCTCGCAGAGGTGGCACCATTCACTTCTAAACCACACTGGAGACCTTTATTATGTCTCATTACAGCCGATTCCACTCCATTCCACAACATTTCCCTCCATTCCACGACATTGCACCACATTCTATTGCGTTCCCTTCTGCCATAGAATGCTCGATTGGCCTGCAAACTCTTCACGAACTGCGTATTGTGTCACTTCACATGAAATTTCTCTCCATTCCACAATATTCTACTCCATTCCCCAACATTCCAACAAGTTCTACCGAGTTCCATTGTCACAAAGTAGGCACTACTCTTATCCAAACAACCCAGGAAGTGTCTGTTGTGTCACATTCCACCACGTTCATCTCAATACCACAGCATGGCACTCCATTGTGCAACATTCTGCCACATTCCATTGCATTCCATTACGTATAGGAAGGCCCCTTAGGTCCCAATCCAGTCAGGAACAGCATATTGCATCAGCTTGCAGGCATTTTCACACGATTCCTCAAGATTCTACTGCATTCCAAACATTCCACTGCGTTCCATTGCACTCCATTGTTATAAAGAAGGCACCATTCTCTAAAACCATCTCTGGAAACCGCTATTGCATCACATTACACCGCATTACACTCCATTTCACAATCTTCCACTCTATTCCACAACATTCCAACACGTTCCACTACTTTCGGGTCCATCATTCAAGGCTGCATTCGCTTTCAATTCACTCCAGAACCCTTTATTGCATCACATTACAACCAATTCACCTCTATTCTACAACATTGCACTCAATCCCACACCACTCTACCGTGTTCTATCGCATTCCATTCTGCGAAAGAAGGCTCCACTCTTTTCCCAAAGAATCAGAAACCGTCTATTAAGTCACATTAAACAACATTACAGTCCATTCCTCAACTCTCCACTTCATTTCGCTACAATCCACAATGTTCTTTTGCATTCCATTCCTACAAAGAAGGCTCAATTCACTTCCAACCCATTAAGGACTGTCTATTGCATCACATCAAATGCCATTCCATTTAATTCTCCAAGATTCTACTCCATTCCACAACATTCCACCACATTCCATTGCATTCCATTCTCTGAAAAAAGCTCCATTCCATTCCAGACCGATGAGGAACACCCTACTGCCTCACTTTACACATGATTACAGTCAATTTCACAACATTGTACTCCAATCTTGAACATCTCACCGTGCTCTGTGGCATTCCATTCAATCAAAGAGAGCTCCATTTGAGTCGAGAGGACTCAGGAACTCTATACTGTGTCACATTACATGCGCTTCTACACCAAATCTACAAAATTGCGCTGAAGTTCACCAAATTCCACCACGTTCTATAGCGTTCCATTCTCTCAAAGGAGGATCCATTCATTTTCAAAACAATCTCTAACTCTCTATAGCATCACAGTGTACCCCATTCCACTCCACTCCACAACACTTTACTCCATTCCCAAATATTCCAGCACATTCCTTTGCTTTATGTTCTCGCAAAGGAGGCACCGTTCGCTTACAAACCACACTGGAGATCTTTATTATGTCCCATTACACTCGATTCCACTCCACTCCACAACATTGCCCTCCATTCCAGGACATTCCACCACGTTCTATTTTGTTCCATTCTTCCAAGGAATACCCCATTCCCTACCAAACAATTCACGAACTGCATATTTTCTCACATCACACACCATTCCTCTCCATTCCACAAGATTCTACTCCATTCTCCAACATTCCAACAAGTTCTACTGAGTTCCTTTGTGACAAAGTAGGCACCATTCTTATCCAAACAACCGAGGAACTCTGTGTTGTGCCACATTCCACCACGTGCCACTCTATACCACAGTATGGCACTCCAGTGTTCCACATTCCAGCACATTTCATTGCATTCCATTATGTCAAGGAAGGTCCCATAGCTCCCAAACCACTCAGGAACAGCCTATTGCATTAGTTCGTATGCCTATGCACATGATTCCTCAAGATTGTGCTGCATTCCAAACATTCCACTGCGTTCCATTGCACTCCATTGTTACAAAGTGGGCACTGTCCTTAAAAAACTCTCAGGAACCCTCCATTGCATCTCATTTCACCTCATTACACTCCATTTCACAACCTTCCTCTCTACTCCGCAACATTCCACCACGTTCTATTACGTTCGGTTAAATCAGGCAAGGCGACATTTGCTTCCAATTCACTGCAGAACCGTCTATTGCGTCAGACTACAACCGATTCAACTCCATTCCACAACAGTGCACTCAATCCAACAACACTCCACCGTGTTCTATGGCGTTCTATTCTGCAAAAGAGGGCTCCGCTCTTTTCCCAAAGAATCAGAAACCGTGTAATGTCACATTACACCGCATGACACTCCATTCCACAGCTCTTCTCTTCATTTCGCAACACTCCAGAATGTTCTTTTGCATTCCATTCCTACAAAGAAGGCTTGATTCACTTCCAACCCATTAAGGACTGTCTATAGCATAACATCAAATGCCATTCCAGTCCATTCTCCAAGATTCTACTCCATTCTACAAGATTCCACCACGTTCTATTGTGTCCCATTCTGTGAAGAAAACCTCCATTCCTTTCCAAACCAATGAGGAACACTCTACTGCGTCACTTTACGCACGATTCCAGTCCATTTAACAACATTGTACTCCATTTCTGACCATCTCACCATGTTCTATGGCGTTCCATTACATCAAAGAGAGCTCCATATTTTCCAAACCACTCAAGAACTGTATATTGTTACAGTATAAGCGATTATACAAAAATATACGAATTTGAACACTCCTCCACAGAAGTTCACCAAGCACTGTACCGTTCCCCTCTCTCAAAGAAGGATCCATTCATTTCCACAACAATTTGTACAACTCTATTGGATCACATTACACCCCATTCCACTCCATTCCTCAACATTTCACCCCATACCCAAATATTACAGCAGATTTATTTGCTATTCATTCCAGCAAAGTACACACCATTAGCTTCCTAACCACTCTGAAGACCTTTATTAGGTCACATTACAGGCGATTCCACTGCATTCAACATTTCTCTCCATTCCACAGCATTCCACCACGTTCTATTCCGTTCCTTTCTGCCAACAAATGCTCCATTTGCTACCAAACAATTCACGAACATCCTATTTTGTCACTTCACATTCCATTCCTCTCCATTCCCCAAGGTTCGACTCAATTCCCCATCATTCCAACAAGTTCTACTGAGTTCCATTGTGACAAAGTAGGTACCATTCTTATCCATAAAACCCAGGAAGTCTCTGCTGCATCATATTACAGCACGTTCCACTCAATACCACAGAATTGCACTCCATTGTGCAACATTCCACCTTACTCGTTTGCATTCCATTCTGTAAAAGAAGGCTCCTTTGCTTTAAAACCGTACAGTAACAGCCTATTGCATCAATTCACACCCCATTTCACACGATTCCACAAGATTCTACTCCATTCCACTCATTCCACTATGTTCATTTGCATTCCATTGTGACAAAAAGCAGCAATGTCTACAAAATTCGCAAAAACCCTCTATTGAATCACATTAGAACCAATTACACTCCAGTTCACAAACTTCCACTCTATTTTGCAACATTCCGCCGCATTCTATTATGTTCCATTACGCCAAGCAAGGCTGCATTCACTTCCAAATCACTCCGGAAACCTTTTCTGCATCACTAACTCTAACTGAAATGCTATCAGCACCAAAATCTTTCCCAAACACCAAACCCTAAACCGGCCCATGAGTTTTGTAACAAACCAGTACGATGAATATCAACATCTCTACGTCCCTCATATCTCACTGCAACACTGTATTTCAATCTCACTGTCGAACTCACATCAGAGTGGTATCCCATATGTAACAGTAACCCTATCAGGCTGTTACAACATAACAAACCCCTAACCGTAACCCTAGAACTGTACCGCGCATCTGACACTTCATGTTCAACGTTGACATCATTCACAGCTCACTGTAAACCTGTCGATCATACTCATGCTCATTCTCACATCAGAGACAGGATCTTACTGTAAACGCATTTCTACCCTGCCCATACACATTACCAAACACTTAACCTTATCCCTAGCCCAGGGACTAGCACCAGACCCCTCACATCATTTTATTTTCTGCCCCACCAAATGCTTAACCTGAGACAAAATTTCGCACTCACCCTCACATCACAGCAGGATGCAAACTCTAACAGAAACATTATCGGTGCCAAAAAATTTATCAACACCGAATTCTAACCATAACCCTGACTGTTAGAACAGACCCTACCATGGATATTGATGTCACTCATGTCTCACTGTTCACTGTAATTCAATCTCACAGTCACCCCGACATCAGAACCGAATACTAAATGTAACCATAACACTTTTCTGGGTGTGCACTATTTCAAAAACCTAATCCTAAACCTAGACCGGGCCCCTGGAGCTGAAATCTCGTCATAAACTTCAACATCAGCCACAGCTCATCATAAACCTGTCTCTCAATATCGCCCTCTTCCTCACATCGGGGCCACATACTCACTGTAACTGTAGTACTAGGCGGCCCATACCCATTACCGAACAAGCAACCCTAAACATAGCACTGTCTCATGCTCTGGACTCCTAACCTACATTTTAGTGTTAGCCCAACTAATCCTAAACCTGATGCATAATCTAGTACTCACCCTCCCATGACAGCCAGACCGTAACTCTACCCTAAACCATATTAGCCCTGTAAACCTACCCACACAATGAAACCTAACCCTAGTCTTGACACTTAGAACCGACCGTAGCATGGATATAGACGTCACCCATGTCTCACTGTAACACTGCAGTTCAATCTCAGTGTCGCCCTCCAAGAAAACCCAAATCAGAAATGTAACCAGTACCATATACTGGCCGTACAACTTAGCGAACACATAACCCAACCCTAGATCTTGCCCATGAACATGAACACTCATGGTAAACATTGACATCACCCACAGCTCACAGTAAACCTGTCGCTCAGTGTCACTCTCATAGTCATATCAGATCCAGACCTTAAGTGTAAACATACTGCTATCCTTCCCATACATATTAACGAACACTTAAAACTAACCCTAGCACTTGCACAGCACCAGACACTTCACATCATTTTTATCATTTTATTTTCAGAACCAACAAATCCTTATACTGAGACAAAATCTCGTATTTACCCTCAATTCAGAGCCGGACTCTGACTCTAACCAAAACCCTTTTGGTCTCATACACCTTCATATACACTGAACCTTATCCCTAACCCTGACTTATTGAACAGAGCAGTACCATGAATATTGACATCCCTCAAGACTCACTGCATTACAGTAATTTAATATCACTGTCCAAATCACATGAGAGCCATATCCCATTTGAAACCGTAACACTATCCTGCCCATACAACATATCGAACTTCTATACCTAACCCTAGCACTGTACCCTGCACCTGACACTTTATAATCAACATTGTCATCATCCAGAGCTCACAATAAACCTGTCGATCATACTCAACACTCATTGTCAGATCAGAGCCAGATCCTTACTGTAAACATAGATCTATCCTGCCCTTACATATTTCCTAACACTTAACCCTAAACCTAGCTCAGCACTAGCACCAGACATGTCACATCATTTTTATTTACAGTCTCACCAAATGCTTAACCTGAGCCACTCACCCTCACATCACAGCAGGATTCAAAGTCTAACTGAAACCTTTTCTGCGCCGTAATCCCTCCCAAACACTGAACTCTCAGCATAGCCCTGACTCTTGGAACATACCGTACCATGGATATCAACGTCACCCATGTCTCACTGTAACAATGTAATTCAATCTCACTCTCAGCCTCACAACAGAACTAAGAAGTAAATGTAATCATAACCCTTTCTTACACGTACACCTTTTCAAACCCATAAAATTAACCCTAGACAATGCCCCTGCACCTAAAACCTCATGATAAACTTCGACATCAGCCACAGCTTATCATACACCTGTCTTTCAAAATCGCCCCTTACCTCATATCAGGGCCACATCCTCACTGTAACTGTAGTACTAGATGGCATATATGCATTTCCAAACACTTGACGCTAACCCTAACACTGTCCCATGCTCTGAACTCCTCACCTTAATTTTAGTATTAGCCTCCCAAATCCTAAACCTGTGGCATAATCACGCAATCACGCTCACATCATAGCCAGACCCTAACTCTACCCAAAATCATATTAGCTCCATAAACCCTCACAAACACCAAACCCTAATCCTAGCACTGACACATAGAATGTTCCCTAACATGGATATCGATGCCACCCCTTTCTCTCTGCAATACAATAGTTCAATCTCACTGTCACACTCACATCAGACCCGAAACCGAAATGTAACCAAAGCCATAGACTTGAAGTACAAGTTAACGAACACCTAACCCTAGCACCAGCTCTCACGTGTAGTACTGACCCCACATGGTGAACATTGACATCACCCACAGCTCACCGTAAACCAGTCGCTCAATGTCGCACTCATCTTCACATCAGAGGCAGACCCTTAGCTTAAACACAGCACTATCGTGCCTGCACATAATTATGAACACTTAACCCAAACCCTAGCCCGTGCCACAGCACCATACACTTCACATGGTTTTATTTTCAGTCCCACAAGATCCTTATACTGAGACACAATCTTGTATTCACCCTCACATCAGAACTGTACCCTAACACTAAAACCATTTTAGCGCCATTCACCTTCCCAAACCCCAAACCCTAAACATAGCCCTGACTTTTTGAACAGACCAGGACCATTAATATCGACATCCCTCACGTTTCACAGTTCCACTGCAATTCAGTCTCGCTGCCGTACTCACATCAGAGCCAAATCCCATACATAACCATATCCCTTACCTGCCCATACAACTTTCTGAATGCCTAGCTCTAACCCTAGCACTGTTTCCTGCAACTGGCCCTGCATGGTCAACGTCGACTTCAGCCACAGCTCTCCATTAAACCGTCGATCAAACTCACACTCATCCTCACATCAGAGCCAGATCCTTACTCTAAACATAGTGTTATCCTTCCCTTGCACATTACCAATCACTTATCCCAACCCTTGCCCTGGCTCAAGCACCAGACCCAGCACATCATTTTGTAGTCAACCAAACCAGATGCTTTACCTGCGAAATAACCTTGCGCTCACACTCACATCACAGTCGGATGCAAACTCTAACTGAACCCCGGTCTATCCTGCACAATTTCACAAAAAATGAACCCTAACACAGCCCCAGACACTTGGAAAAAGTATCTACCATGAATATCGATGTCACCAATTTCTCACTGAGACACTGTAATTCAATATTGCTTTTGCCCTCACATAAGAACCAAATCCTAAATGGAACTATAACTGTATCGAGGCCGTACAGCTTACTGAACCTCTAACTTTAACCCGAGCCCTCGCCTGTTGACATGATCACTCATGGTCAACATTCGCATCACCCACAGCTCATCATAAAACTTTCTATCTCGCCATCATCCTCACATCAGAACAAGTTTCTTATTGTAAACGCAGTGCTATCCTACTTGTACACATTACCGAACTCTTAACCCTAACCCTAGCCCTGGAAACTGCTTTGTCCACACACCGTAATTGTATGGTCTGCCCCAACAAATCCAAATCCCGAGACGCAGTCTTGCAGTCACCCTCACATCACACGAAGACACTAACTCTACACAAAACCATACCAGCCCCATAAACTTACCAAAACACTGAAATCTAACACTGGCCCTGACAATTAGAACAAAGCCTACCATGGATATTGGCCTCACCCATATCCCACTGCAAGACTGTAGTTCAATCTCACTGTCACCCAAACATCAGACCCGAATCTGAAATGTAAGCATAACCCTATGCTGTTCGTACAACTTAACGAACCCCTAAACCAATCTTAGCTCTCGCCTATGACCTGACCATCACTGTCAACATTGGCATCACCCACAGCTCACCGTTAACCTGTCACTCAATGTCACACTTATCCTCACATCAGAAACAGATCCTTAATGTAAACCTAGCACTATTGTGCCCGTACATATTAAAGAACACCTCACCCAAACCCTAGCCCTTGCCACAGCAGAAGACCCTTCAATCATTTTATTTTCAGACCCACCAAATTCTTATAATGAGACACAATTTCGCACTCCCCCTCACATCACAGGCAGAGCTTAACTCTAACTGAAACCCTATCAGCCGCATACCCTTTCCCAAATACCGAACCCTAACACTAGCCATGATTTTTGAAACAGAACAGTACCATGATTATCAGCATGGCTCATGTCTCACTGTATCACTGTAATTTAATCTCACTGTCGAACTCACATCAGAGCCGAATCCCGTATATAACCCTAATCATATCTTGCCCATACACCTTACAGAACCCCTTTTACTATCTCTAGCACTGGAGTCTGTGCCTCACCCTTCAAGGTCAACATCATCGATATCACCCACAGCTCTCCATAAACCTGTCAATCAAACTCACCCTCATCCTCACATCAGAGCCAGGAAGTTACTGTAAACATATCGTTATCCTTCCCTTCCACATTACCAAACACGTATCTCTAACCCTAGTCCTGGCCGTAGCACCGGAACCCTCACATTATTTTATTGTCAACACCACCAGATACTTCACCTGAGACACAATCTCTCACTCACCCTCACATCACAGCCAGATGCAAACTCTAACCAAATCCCAGTCAGCCCTGTACACTTTCACAGACACTGAACCCTTACCCAGGCCCTGACTCTTGGAAGAGGCCGCTACCATGAATAACCACATCACCCATTTCTCACTGTGACACTGTAATTCAATATCACTGTGGCCCTCACATCACAGCCAGATCCTAAATGTTACTCTAAACGATTCTAGCCATACTGCTTACCCATCCTGTAACTATAACCCGAGCCTCACCTGTTGACATACTCACTCATGGTCAACAATGGCATCATCCAGACCTCACCAGAAACCTTTCTATCAGTCTTGCCTTCATCCTCACATCAGAACAAGATCCTTACTGTAAACGCAGTGCTATCCTACTCATGCACATTACTGAACACTTTACTGTAACCCTATCCCTGAAACCTGCATTGTCCACACACCACCACATTTTGCTCTGCCCCACCAAATTCAAATACCAAGACACAATCTTGCACTCACACCCATATCAAACCAGGACACTAACTCTAACTGAAACCCTTTTAGACCCATAAACCTACCCAAATACCGATCGCTAACACAACAGCTGACACTTAGAACAGACCCTACCTTGGACATTGGCGCCACCCTTGTCTCACTGCAATACTGTAGATCAATCTCACTGTCGCCCTCACATCAGACACAAATCCAAAATGTAGCCATAAATCTATCCTCTCCATACAACTTAGCGAACCCCTACACCATTCCTACCACTTGCCCAAGGACATGACCATCACTGTCAACATTGGCATCACCCACAGCTCACCGTTAACCTGTCGCTCAATGTCTCACTCATCCTCACATCAGAGCCATATCCTTAGTGTAAACAGAGCACTATCATGCTCATACATATTATCAAACACATAAGCCACACCATAGCACTTGTCACAGCACCATCCCTTCACATCATTTTATTTTCCTCCTCAAGAAATGCTTAACATGAGCCACAATCTCGCACTCACCCTCACATCACATCAGGATGTAACCTATAAACAAAACCCTGACAGCACCGTAAAGCTTCCAAAACGCTGAACACTAACCATAGCCTTGAGACTTGGAACAGACCCTACCAAGTATATCGAAGTCACCCATGTCTCACTGAAACACGGTATTCATTCTCACTGTCACCCTCACATTAAAATTGAATACTAAGTGTACCCATAAACCTTTCCTGTCCGTAAACCTTTTCGAACCACTAAACCTAACCCTGGACCTGGCCCCTGGACATGAAACCACGTAGTAAACTTCGACATCAGCCACAGCTTATTACAAACCACTCTCTCAATACCACACTGTCTCTAACATCAGGTCGACATCCCCACTCTAACCATAGTACTAGATGGCCCATACAAATGACCGAACACTTAACCATACCTTAGCACTGTTCAATGCTCTAAACTCCTCTCCTTCATTTTAGTGTCAGACCACCAAATCCTAAACCTGAGGCATAATCTCGCACACACCTTCACATCAAAGCTCGACACTAAGTCAACCCAAAACTGTATCAGCCCCATAAACCTACCCCAAAACCGAAACCTAACCCTTTCCCTGACACTTAGAACAGGCCACACCATGGACATCAACGTCCGCCATGACTCCATGTAACACTGTAGTTCAATCTCGCAGTCGTCGTTACATCAGAACCAAATCCAAAATATAACCATAATCTTATTCTGGCCATATAGCTTTACAAACACCTAAACATAACCCCAGATATTGCCGGTGCACCTGTACCCTCATGGTCAACATTTACATCACCATCAGCTCAATGTACACCTGTTGTTCTGTGTCGCACTCATCCTCACATCAGAGACAGATCCTTAGTGTAAACATAGTGATATCGTGCCCATATATATTATCAAACACTTAACTCTAACCCTAGGCCTTGCCACAGCACCAGACTCTTCACATCATTTTATTTTCAGCCCCACCACATCCTTATACTGAGAGAAAATCTCGCATTCACAATCACACCAGAGCCAGACCGTAACGCTAAACAAAACACTATTAGCATCATATACGTTCCCCAAACACCAAACACTAACCACAGCCCGGACTTTTCTAACAAACCAGTACCAGGAATATCAATATCACTGATGTCTCACTGTAACACTCTAATTCAATCTCATTGTCGAACTCACATCAGAGCTGAATCCCTTATGTAACCGTAACCCAATCCTGCCTGTACAACTTACCGAATCCATAACCGTATCCCTAGGAGAGTACCATGCATCTGACAGTACATGGTCAACATTGACAACATCCACAGCTCACCACAAACCTCTCGATCATACTCAAACTCATCCTCACATAAGAGCCAGATTCTTATTATAATCGTAGCAGTATCCTGCCCATACACATTACCAAACACTTAACCCTAGCACTGACACTAGCAAGAGACCTATCACATCATTTTATTTTCAGCCCCACCAAATGCTTAACCTGAGCCAAATCTTGCACTCACACTCACATCACAGCCAGACCATAACTCTACCCAAAACTGTTCTAGACCCGTAAATCTACCCAAACACTAAACCCTTTCCATTGGCCTGCACTAAGAACAGATCCCACCATGGATATCGACGACACCGATGACTCATCTCGCTGTCGCCGTCACATCAGACCCGAATGCGAAATGTAATCATAACTGAATACTGGCCATACCACTTAGCGAACACCTAACATTATCCCTAGCTCTCGCCCATGCATTTGACCCCTCATGGTCAATATTGGCATCACCCACAGATCACTGTAAACCTGTCGATCAAACTCCCCCTCATCCTCACATCAGAGTCAGATCCTTATGGTAAATGTAGCGCTATACTTACCTTACACATTACCGAACGCTTAACAATATCCGTATCCCATGGACTAGCATCAGACCCCTCACATCACTTTATTTTTGGCCAAGCAAATGCTTAACCTGAGCCACAACTCGCACACACCCTCACATCACAGCAGGATGCAAAGTCGATAGAAATCCCTATCAACTCCGTAATCCTTCCCAAACACCGAAATCTAACCATAGCCTGACTCTTGGTAATGATGCTACAATGAATAATAACATCACCCTTGTCTAACTGCAACACTGTAATTAAATCACACTGTTACCCTCATATCAGAATAGGATCCTAAACACAACCATAACCCTTTCCTAGACTTACACCTTTTCAAACTCCTAAATTTAACACTAGACCTGGCCTGTGGACCTCAAACCTCACAATAAACATCAACATCAGCCACCGCTTATCATAAACCAGTCGCTCAATATCTCCCTCTCCCTCAAATCAGGGCCACATCCTGACTGCTACTGTATTGCTAGACGGCCCATACTCATTATCGAACACTTAACCGTAACCCTAGCACTGTCACATGATCTGGAGTCCTCACTTTTATTTTAGTATCAGCCCACCAAATCTTAACCAGAGCCATAATCTCGCAGTCACCCTCACATCACAGCCAGACCCTAACTCTACCCAAAACCGTATCGGCCCTGTAAAACTACGCAAACACCGAAACCAAACACCAACCCTGTCACTTAGAACAGACCCTAACATGGATATTGACATCACCCATGTCTCACTGTAACATGGCAGTTCAATTTCGCTGCTGCCCTCACATCAGACCCGAATCTGAGATGTAATCATAATCCTATACTGGCCGTACAGCTTAACACTTAACCCTAACCCTAGCTCTCACCCATGGACATGAAACTCCTGGTCAACATTGACATCACCCACTGCTCACCATAAACTTTTCACTCAATGTCACACTCATCCTCACATCAGAGCCGGATCCTTATTGTAAACATTGCGCTATTGTGCCCGTACATATTAAAGAACAGTTAACCCTAACCCTAGCTCTTGCTATAGGACCAGACCCTTCACATTATTTTATTTTCAAACACACCTAGTCGTTATACTGAGACAAAATCTCGTATTCTCCCTCGCATTAGAGCCAGACCTTAACTCTAACCAAAACCCAATAAGCCCCATACACTTTCATAAACATGGAACCGTAACCCTAGCACTGACTTTTGGAAAAGACCAGTACCATGAATATCGACATCCATCATGTCTCACTGTAACATTGTAATTCAATCTCACTGTCAAACTCACATCAGAGCCAAAGCCGATATGTAAACATAACTATATGTAACCATAACCGTATTTCTGCCCATGCAATTTACTGAACACCTAACACTAACCCTACCACTATACCCTACATCTGACACTACATGGTCAACATTGACATCATCTGAGGCTCACTGTAAACCTATCATACTCACCCTCATCCTCACAACAGAGCCAGATCCTTACTGTAAATGTAGAACTATCCTGCCTATACACATTACTGAACACTTAACCCTAACCCAAGCCATGGCACTAGGACCAGACCTGTCACATCATTTGATTTTCAGCCCCACCAAATAATAAACCTGTGCGACAATCTCGCACTCACCCTCACATCACAGCAGGATGCAAACTCTAACCGAAACTCTATCAGCGCTGTCAACCTTCCCAAACACCGAACTCTATAAATGGCCCTGACTCTTGGAACAGACCCTACAATGGACATCCAGGTCACCCATGTCTCACTGTGACACTGTAATTCAATTTTACGGTCAACCTCACATCAGAACCGAAATCTAAATATATCAATAACCCTTCCGAACCTGTACAACATTTCGAGACACTCAACCTAAACCTTGACTTGGACCCTGGACCTGAAACCTCACGAAAAACTTTGTGATCGGATACAGCTTATCATAACCTTGTCTCTCAATATCGCCCTCTCCGACACATCAGGTCCACATCCTCACTGTTACCATAGCCCTAGATGGTCCGAACCCATTACAGAAACCTTAACCCTAACCCTAGCACTGTCCCAGGCTCTGGACTCCTCACCTTCATTTTAGTGTTAGCCCACCAAATCCTAAACCTCAGCCAAAATCTCGCACTCACACTCACATTACAGCCATACCCTAAAATCTAAGCAAAACTGTATCAGCCCCGTACACCTGAAAAACATCGAACACTAACCCTAGTACTGACACTTAGAACAGACCCTACCATGGATATGGATGTCAACCATGCTTCACTGTATCACTGTGGTTCAATATCACTGTTGCCCTCACATCAGACATGAATTTGAAATATATCCATAACCGTATACTGGCCATACAATTTAACGAGCACCTAACCGTAAACCCAGCTCTCACCTGTGGTCCTGAACCCTCACGGTCAACACTGACATTACCCACAGCTCGCCATAAACCTGTCGCTCAATGTCGCACTCAAACTCATATCAGAGACAGATCCTTAGTGTAAACATAGGGGTATCGTCACTGTACATATTAACAAACACTTAACTCTAACCCTAACTCTTGCCGCAGCACCAGACCCAAAAGAACATTTTATTTTCAGCCCCACCAAATCCTTATACTGAGACAAAATATCGCATTCACCCTCAATTCAGAGCCAAAACCTAACTCTAACCAAAATCCTATTAGACCGGTACACCTTCCCAAACACCAAACACTAACCATAGCCCTGAGTTTTGGAAAAGACCAGTACCGTGAATATGGACATCCTCACGTCTTACTATAACACTGTGTTTCAATCTCACTGTCAAACTCACATCAGAGCCAATTTCATATGTAACCATAACCCTGTCCTGCCTGTACAACATACCAAATACATATCCCTAACCCTAACACTGTACCCTGCATCTCACACTTCATGGTCAGCATTGACATCATCCACATCACACTGGACACCTGTCGATCAGACTCAGCGTCATCCTCACATCAGAGCCAGATCCGCACTGTGATCGTAGCGCTGTCCTAAACATACACATTACCGAACACTTAACTCTAACCCAAGCCCTGGCATTACTACCAGACCTGTCACATCATTTGATTTTCAGCCCCAACAAATAATAAACCTCGGTGACAATATCGCACTCAGCCTCACATCACAGCAGGATGCAAACTCTAACCGAAACACTATCAGCGCTGTAAACCTTCCCAAACACCGAACTCTGTAAATGGCCCTGAGTCTTGGAAAAAACCCTACAATGGACATCCACGTCACCCATGTCTCACTGTGACACTGTAATTCAATTTTACGGTCACCCTCACATCAGAACCGAAATGTAAATATATCAATAACCCTTCCCAACCTTTACACCATTTCAAGACACTAAACCTAAACCTTTACTTGGACCGTGGACATGAAACCTCACGATAAACTTTGACAACAGCCAAAGCTTATTATAAACCTGTCCCTCAATATCGTCTTCTCCCACACATCAGGGCCACATCTTCACTGTTACTGTATTGCCAGATGGCCTGTACCCATTATTGAACACTTAACATGATCCCTGGCACTGTCCCATGCTCTGGACTCCTCACCTTCATTTCAGCATCAGGCCACCAAATCTCAACCTGATGCTTAAACTCGCACTCACCCTGACATCACAGCCAGAACCTACCTCTACCCAAAACTGTATCAGCCCTGTAATGTACCCAAACACCAAACCCTAACCCTAGCCCTGTCCTGTCACTTTGAACAGACCCTACCACGGATATCGACGTCATCCATGTTAAACTGTAGCACTGTAGTTCAATCTCGCTGTCTCCCTCACATAACACCCGAATCCAAAACGTAACCTTACCACTTATCAAATACCTAACGCTAACCCTAGCTCTCGCTTGTGAACCTGAACCCTCGTGGTCAACATTGGCATTACCCACAGCTCGCCATAAACCTGTCGCTCAATGTCGCACTCATCCTCACATCAGAGACAGATCCTTTGTGTAAACATAGTGCTATCGTCACTGAACATATTAACGAACACTTAACTCTTACACTAACTCTTACCGCAGCACCAGACCCAAAACAACATTTTATTTTCAGCCCCACCAAATCCTTATACTGAGACAAAATATCTCATTCACCCTCAATTCAGAGCCAAACCCTAACTCTAACCAAAATCCTATTAGACCCGTTCACCTTCCCAAACACCAAACACTAACCATAGCCCTGAGTTTTGGAAAAGACCAGTACCGTGAATATCGACATCCCTGATGTCTCACTGTAACAGTGTAATTCAATCTCACTGGCGAACTCACATCAGAGCCCTGGCCCATATGCATCCGTAAACCTATCCTGTGAATGCAACTTACTGAACCCCAAACCCTAACCCCAGCACTGTACCCTGCATCTGACACTTCATGGTCAACATTGACATCATCTGCAGCTCACTGATTCCTGTCAATCATACTAATCCTCATCCTCACATGAGAGCAAGATTTTTACTGTAAACATAGCACTATCCTGCCCGTACACATTACCGAACACTTAACCCTACCCCTAGCCCTGGTACTAGCACCAGACCCATTACATCACTTGATATTTAGCCCAACAAAATACTTAACCTGAGCCACAATCCCTCACTCACCCTCACATCAAAGCAGCATGCAAACTCTGAACGAAACCCTTTAAGCACCGTAAACCTTCCCAAACAGCGAACTCTATCCATAGCCCTGACTCTCGGAACAGACCCTACCATTGACACCGACGTCACCCATGTCTCACTGTAATACTGTATTTCAATCTCACTGTCGCCCTCAATTCAGAACAGAATACTAAATGTGACCATAACTCTTTCCCACCTGTAAACATTTTCGATCCCCCAAACCTCTCCCTAGATCTGGACCCTGAACCTGGAGCCTCATGATAAACTTTGACATCAGCCACAACTTATAATAAGCCTGTCTCTCAATATCGCCCTCTCCCTCACATCAGGGCCACATCTTCACTGTAACCAAAGTACTAGGCAACCCCTACCCATTACTGAACTTTTAATCCTAACTCTTTCACTGTTCCTTGCTCTGGGCACCTCACCTTCATTTCAATATCAGCCCACCAAATCTAAACCTGAGGGATAATCTTGCACTCACTCTCATATAACCTAACTCTACCCCAAAACATATCACCCCATAAACCTACCCAATCAACGAACCCTAAACATAGCCCTGACTTTGAACAGACCCTACTTTGAATATTGACGTCAACCATGTCTCACTGTAACATTGTAGTTCAATCTCGCTGTCGCCCTCACATGAGACCCGAATCCGAAATGTAACAATAACTGTATATTGTCGTTAGAACAGAAGAAACACCTAACCCTAACCCTAGCTCTCTCACGTGGACCTGAACCCTCATGATCAACATTGACATCACCCAAAGTTCACTGTAAACCTGTCGCTGAATGTCGCTCTAATCCTCACATCAGAGCCAGACCCTTAGTGTAAACATAGTGTTATCATGCCCGTACACATTAACTAACAATTAACCTTAACCCTAGCCCTTGGCCACCTCACGAGACCCTTCGCATCATTTTATATTTAGCTGTACCAAATCCTTATACTGAGACAAAATCTAGCATTCACCCTCACATTAGAGAAGGACTCTAACTCTAAACAAAACACACTTAGCGCCATACACGTTCCCAAACACCATACCCTAACCCCAGTCCTGACTTTTGGAACAGACCAGTACCATGAATATCAACATCCCTTATGTCTCACTGTAACACTGTAATTCAATCTCACTGTCGAAATCACATCACAGCCGAATCCCATATGTAACTTTAACCATATCCTGCCCGTACAACTTACAGAATCCCTAAAACTATCCATAGGACAGTACCCTGCATCTCACACTACATGGTCAACATTGACATCATCCACAGCTCACAGTAAACCTGTCAATAATACTCACACTCATCCTCACATCAGAGTGAGATCCTTACAGTAAAAGTAGCACTATCCTGCCTGTACACATTTCCAAACACTTAACACTGACCCTAGCCCTTGCACTAGCACCAGACCCATCACATCATTTTATTTTCAGCCCCACCAAATGCTTAACCTGAGCTGAGCCACAATCTCGCACTCATACTAAAATCACAGCAGGATGCAAACTCTCTCCGAAACCCTATCAGCGCTGTAGACCTTCCCAAACACCGAACTCTAAGCATAGGCCTGACTCTTGGAATAGACCCTACCATGGATATCGACGTCACCCATGTCTCACTGTAACACTGTAATTCAATCTCACTGTCACCCTCACATCAGAACTGAATACTAAATGAGACCATAAACCTTTCCTAGCCCAACACCACTTCGAACTCTTAAATATAAAGCTAGACCTGGCCACTGGATGTGAAACCTCATGATGTACTTCGACATCAGCCACAGCTTAGCATGATCCTGACTCTCAATACTGCCCTCTCCCTCACATCAGGGCCACATCCTCACTGTAACCGTAGTACTACATGGCCTGTACTCATTACCTAACACTTAACCCTAACCCTAGCACTATTCCATTTTCTGGATTCCTCACCTTCATTTAAGTGTCAGCCCACCAAATCCTAAACCAGAGGCATAATCTCGCACTCACCCTCATATCACAACCAAACTCTAACTCAAACCAAACCCGTATCAGCCCCTTTAACCCAGCCTTGACACTTAGAACAGACCCTACCATGGATATCGACATCACCCATGTCTCACTGTAACACGGTAGTTCAATCTCGCTGTTGCCCTCACATCAGACCCCAATCCAAAATGTAACCAGAAATGTATACAGGCCGTACAACTTAACATAAACCTAACTTTAACCCTAGATCTCACCCGTGGAACTTAACCCTCATGGTCAAAATTGAAATAACCCCCCACTCGCCGTAAATCTGTTGCTCAATGTCACACTCATCCTCACATCAGAGACAGATACTTAGTGGAAACACTGCACTATCGTGCCTGTACATATTAATGAATACTTAATCCTAACACTAGCCCTTGCCACAGCACTGGCCAATTCACATCATTTTATTTCCAGCCCCACCAAATCCTTATACTAAGGCAAAATCTCACAATCACCCTCACTTCAGAGCCGAAACCTAATGCTAACCCAAACCCTATTAGCCCCATACATCTTCCCAAACACCGAACACTAACCATATCCCTGACATTTGGAAGAGACCAGTACTATGAATATCGACATCCCTCATGTCTCACTGTAACACTGTAATTTAATGTCAATGTCGATCTCACATCAGAGCCAAATTTCATATGTAATCCAAAACATATCCTACCCGTACAACTTACCAAACCCCTAACACTAACGCTAGCACTGCACCCTGCATGTGACACTTCATGGTCAACATTGACATCATCCACAGCTCTCCACAAACCTGTCTATCAGTGTCACACTTATCCTTACATCAGAGCTACTTTTTTAGTGTAAATAAAGTGCAATCATGCCCATACATATTAATGAATACTTAACCCTAGCCCTTGCCACAGCACCAGACCCTTCACATCAATTTATTTTCAGCCCCACCAAATCCTTATACTGAGACACAAACTCACACTCACCCTCACATCATAGCCAGAACCTAAATCTAACCAAAGCCCTATTAGCCCCATAAACCTTCCCTATAACTGAAGACTAACCATAGCCCTGACTCTTACATCAGACCCAACCATGGATATCGACGACACCCATGTCTGACTGTAACACTGTAATTCTATCTCACTGTCACCCTCACATGAGAACCGAATACTAAATGTAACCATTACCCTTTCCTTTCCGTACACATTTTTTAGAGTGCATCTCTCATATTTATTGATCAAATGGTTGTTAACAACAATAAAATTCTGCATACGGGACTCAATGCAAAATCATTAATCAACCCCAAGCCTAATTCTCAACAGTTTCCAGTCTTCTGTTGCATAACGAACAAGTTCTTACATGGTGAACAAATTCTTACATACTGAATAAGTTCTTACATGGTGAACAGTGCAAGGGCAGTCATCACAGAAACTTTCTGTTTTGATCACATATTATGAACTATAAACAAACAGGTAAAATATGAATATTCATTTGATTTTTATACTTGATTTATATGTGAATCCCACATTTTCCCATTATTATTATTATTAATTATTATTATTATTATTATTATTAATAAAATGCTGAAGTGGTAGGTAGATGCAAGATAAAGGTAGAAAACATAGTTTAGTGCTGTAAGAAAGCAAATGTAGGTGATCAGGTGCATGCCTGTAGACTAAGTGTAAATTCAAGCTAGACAAGGGCAATAAAACATCCATAGATGCAGAAGATTTCTCTCAAAACAGGGTGGTGAGGTTCTAAACCTCACCTCTGTTGATCCCCAATTTCTCACCTGATGGCCTCGCTGTGACTGTGCCTGTCTTAGGTTGTTCCTCCCTTGAGGAATCTTACCCGTCTCTGGCTAACCAGTCATCTTCCGGGGCCATACAGGGAAATGTAATGTTGGTAAGTGAGAGAGAAGCCATATTGTTTGAAAAGGTTAGCTTTTTGCTTCTTTACAGATTTATGCCCTGTGGCTTCTATGCCCAGCATTTGTCCTGAGCTTTCTTTACCACTTGGAAGAATAATGATACTCGGTAATTTTGACATGAGGCACGAATTCTATTTAAGGGTTGTAATTAGGAAGGAAGAAGAAAAGCTATAGAAGTAGCAGACGGAAGAAAACATGGGAAGATTGATTATTTCTTTGACATATCTTCTTGTAGAATAACATAAGCATGTATAGGTTTTAAACTACTATAAAATTGTGCACACACATTAACAAAATAGGAATACAGCTACATAATCAAATCAGACCTACAATTACCAGCCATCTCCAGTGAAACCAAGAAAACCAGTTAGGCACCCTAGGCATTTGTGAAAACTTATCAATGATATGATGGATATTGTCTAACTGAATTTGAATAGTATGAGAAAAATCAGACAAATTAAAACACATTCCTGGGAACTGTTCACATCCCATATGTTCTTTTAACAGTAGATAGTCTGTAGTCGCAAGATTTTGGAGCACTGCAACTTGCACTTCTCCTAATTTTTGGTTGAGTTCCGACAGTATAGATCCAGTCAAATTTGTTGTTTTACTGTATGCACAGGCGAGCTTAGATATCTCCTTCTTCATTCCAATGGCAAGTCCAGGAACCGTTTGGATGAATGCAGCTACAACTGCAACAGCGCCAGGATCTTTGTTGAAGTTTTTTGATGATCATCTTCTGGAATGACTCTTCCAGAGAATGTTGATATTGGAAGTTCTTTTTCATATCATATCTTAATTCGTTTTCTGGGTAGCCAAATTAGGCTTTGATCCTCTGTATAAACACAAACAGACTCTTTGCCCACACATTGATATGCCCTTTATACCATTGTGTAAAACTCATTGGAGGTCACCACACAGGAACTGCTTTTTTTTAAGAGAAAGGAATATAATCAGAAAAGTGTACCTCCATAGCCGATCATCTGAAACCCTTTAAGTGATCAAAATTAAGAATATTTAAAGCATGCATAAATCATTGATTTACAGTTAGTTTTATCCTATCAGGGAGTAATCCCCCTTTTCCTCTTTCTTTATTTGTTATCATTAATATACAATTACATGAAGAATATTATATTTACTAGGCTCTTCCCTTTACCAGGTGCCCCCCACAAACCCCTTTACAGTCACTGTCCATCAGCGTAGCAAAATGTTGTAGAATCACTACTTGTATTCTCTGTGTTGTACAGCCCCCCTTCTCCCTCCCCCCTATATATTCTAATTTTAATAACCCCATTTTCTTCCCCCCCTTATCCCTCTCTACCCACACATCCTCCCCAGTCCCTTTCCCTTTGGTACCTGTCAGTCCATTCTTGAGTTCCGTGACTCCACTGCTGTTTTGTATCTTCAGTTCTACCTTTGTTCTTATACTCCACAGATGAGTGAAATCATTTGGTATTACTCTTTCTCCACTTGGCTTATTTCACTGAGCATAATACCCTCCAGCTCCGTCCATGTTGCTGCAAATGGTAGGATTTGCCCTCTTCTTATGGCTGAGTAGTATTCCATTGTGTATATGTACCACATCTTTATCCATTCATCTACCGATGGACATTTAGGTTGCTTCCAATTCTTGGCTATTGGAAATAGTGCTGCGATAAACATGGGGGTGCATCTGTCTTTCTCAAACTTGATTGCTGTGTTCTTAGGGTAAATTCCTAGGAGTGGAATTACTGGGTCAAATGGTAAGTCTGTTTTGAGCATTTTGAGTAACCTCCATACTGCTTTCCACAATGGTTGACCTAATTTACATTCCCACCAGCAGTGTAAGAGGGTTATCCTTTCTCCACAGCCTCGCCAACTTTGTTGTTGTTTGTCTTTTGGATGGCAGTCGTCCTTACTGGTGTGAGGTGATACCTCATTGTAGTTTTAACTTGCATTTCTGTGATAATTAGCGATGTGGAGCATCTTTTCATGTGTCTGTTGGCCATCTGTATTTCTTTTTTGGAGAACTGTCTGTTCAGTTCCTCTGCCCATTTATTAATTGGATTATTTGCTTTTGTTTGTTGACGTGTGTGAGCTCTTTATATATTTTGGACGTCAATCCTTTATCGGATCTGTCATTTACAAATATATTCTACCATACTGTAGGGTTCCTTTTTGTTCCATTGATGGTGTCCTTTGCTGTACAGAGGCTTTTCAGCTTAATATAGTCCCACTTGTTCAATTTTGCTGTTGTTTTCCTTGCCCAGGGAGATATGTCCAAGAAGAGGTCACTCATGTTTATGTCTAAAAGGTTTTTGCCTATGTTTTTTTCTAAGAGATTAATGGTTTCATGACTTACATTCAGGTCTTTGATCCATTTTGAGTTTACTTTTGTGTATGGGGTTAGACAATGCTCCAGTTTCATTCTCCTACATGTAGCTGTCCAGCTTTTCCAGCACCATCAGCTGAAGAGACTGTCATTTCGCCACTGTATGTCCATGGTTCTTTATCAAATATTAATTGACCATATATGTTTGGGTTAATTTCTGGAGTCTCTAATCTGTTCCACTGGTCTGTGGCTCTTTTCTTGTGCCAGTACCAAATTGTCTTGATTACTATGGCTTTGTAGTAGAGCTTGAAGTTGGGGAGTGAAATCTCCCCTACTTTATTCTTCTTTCTCAGGATTGCTTTGGCTATTCGGGGTCTTTGGTGTTTCCATATGAATTTTTGAATTATTTGTTCCAGTTCATTGAAGAATGTTGCTGGTAATTTTATAGGGATTGCATCAAATCTGTATATTGCTTTGGGCAAGGTGGCTATTTTGACGATATTAATTCTTCCTAGCCATGAGCATGGGATGAGTTTCCATTTGTTAGTGTCCCCTTTAATTTCTCTGAAGAGTGACTTGTAGTTTTGAGGGTACAGGTCTTTCACTTCTTTGGTTAGGTTTATTCCTAGGTATTTTATTCTTTTTTTTATGCAATTGTGAATGGAATTGCTTTCCTGATTTCTCTTTCTATTGGTTCATTGTTAGTGTATAGGAAAGCTACAGATTTCTGTGTTTTAAGTTTGTATCCTGCAACATTGCTGTATTCTGATATCAGTTCTAGTAGTTTTGGAGTGGAGTCTTTAGTGTTTTTTATGTACAATATCATATCATCTGCAAATAGTGACAGTTTAACTTCTTCTTTACCAATCTGGATTCCTTCTATTTCTTTGTTTTGTCTGATTGCCGTGGCTAGGACCTACAGTACTATGTTAAATAACAGTGGGGAGAGTGAGCATCCCTGTCTTGTTCCCGATCTCAGATGAAAAGCTTTCAGCAGCTTCTCGCTGTTCAGTATAATGTTGGCTGTGGGTTTATCATATATGGACTTTATTATGTTGAGGTACTTGCCCTCTATTCCCATTTTGCTGAGAGTTTTTATCATGAATGGGTGTTGAATTTTGTCAAATGCTGTTTCAGCATCTGCGGTGATGATCTGGTGGTTTTTGTCTTCCTTTTTGTTGATGTGGTGGATGATGTGGATGGATTTTCGAATGTTGTACCTTCCTTGCATCCCTGCGATGAATCCCACTTGGTCATGGTGTATGATCCTTCTGCTATACTGTTGAATTCTGTTTGCTAATATTTTATTGAGTATTTTTGCATCTACATTCATCAGGGATATTGGTCTGTAATTTTCTTTTTTGGTGGGGTCTTTGCCTGGTTTTGGTATTAGGGTGATGTTGGCTTCAGAGAATGAGTTTGGGAGTATTCCCTCATCTTCTGCTTTTGGAAAACTTTAAGGAGAATGGTATTATGTCTTCTCTGTGTGTCTGATAAAATTCCGAGGTAAATCCGTCCAGACCGGCGGTTTTGTTCTTGGGTAGTTTTTTGATTACCATTTCAATTTCTTTGCTCGTAATTGGTTTGTTTAACTTTTGTGTTTCTTTCTTGGTCAGTCTTGGAAGGTTGTATTTTTCTAGGAAGTTGTCCATTTATTCTAAGTTTTCCAGCTTGTTGGCATATAGGTTTTCATAGTAGTCTTTAATAATTCTTTGTATTTCTGTGGAGTCTGTCGTGATTTTTCCATTCTCATTTCTGATTCTGTTGATTTGTGTTGATTCTCTTTTTCTCTTAAGTTTGGCTAGAGGCTGATCTATTTTGTTTATTTTCACAGAGAACCAGCTCTTGGTTTCTTTGATTTTTGCTATTGTTTTATTCTTCTCAATTTTGTTTATTTCTTCTCAGATCTTTATTATGTCCCTCCTTCTGCTGACTTTACGCCTCATTTGTTCTTCTTTTTCCAGTTTCGATAATTGTGATTGCTGACTATTCATTTGTGATTGTTCTTCCTTCTTCAAGTGTGCCTGGATCGCTATATACTTTCCTCTTAAGACTGCTTTCTCTGCGTCCCACAGAAGTTGGGGCTTTGTGTTGTTGTTGTCATTTGTTTCTATATATTCGTTGATCTCTATTTTGATTTGTTCATTGATCCATTGATTATTTAGAAGCATGTTGTTAAGCCTCCATGTGTTTGTGAGCCTTTTTGTTTTCTTTGTAGAATTTATTTCTAGTTTTATACCTTTGTGGTCTAAAAACTTGGTTGGTAGAATTTCGATATTTTGGAATTTACTGAGGCTCTTTTTGTGAGCTAGTATGTGGTCTATTCTGGATAATGTTCTATGTCCACTTGAGAAGAATGTATATCATGTTGCTTTTGGATGTAGAGTTCTATAGATGTCCATTAGGTCCATCTGTTCTAGTGTGTTGTTCAGTGCCTCTGTGTCCTTACTTATTTTCTGCCCAGTGGATCTATCCTTTGCGGTGAGTGGTGTGTTGAAGTCTCATAAAATGAGTGCATTGCAGTCTATTTCCCTCTTTAGTTCTGTTAGTATTTGTTTTACAAATGCTGGTGCTCCTGTGTTGGGTGCATATATATTTATAATGGTTATATCCTCTTGTTGGACTGAGCCCTTTATCATTATGTAGTGTCCTTCTTTATCTCTTGTTACTTTCTTTGTTTTGAAGTCTATTTTGTCTGATATTAGTACTGCAACCCCTGCTTTCTTCTCGCTGTTGTTTGCCTGAAATATGTTTTTCCATCCTTTGACTTTTAGTCTGTGCATGTCTTTGGGTTTGAGATGAGTTTCTTGTAAGCAGCATATAGATAGCTTTTGCTTTTTTATCCATTCTATTACTCTGCGCCTTTTGATTGGAGCATTAAGTCCATTTACATTTAGGGTGACTATTTAGAGATATGTACTTATTGTCATTGCAAGCTTTATATTCGTGGTTACCAAAGGTTTAAGGTTAGCCTCTTTAGTATCTTACTGCCTAACTTAGCTCGCTTATTGAGCGTTTATATACACTGTCTGGAGATTCTTTTCTTCTCTCCCTTCTTATTCCTCCTCCTCCATTCTTCATATGTTGTGTGTTTTGTTCTGTGCTCTTTTTAGGAGTGCTCCCATCTAGAGCAGTCCCTGTAAGATGCCCTGTAGAGGTGGTTTGTGGGAAGTAAATTTCCTCAACTTTTGCTTGTCTGGGAATTGTTTAATCCCACCATCATATTTAAATGACAGTCGTGCTGGATACAGTATTCTTGGTTCAAGGCCCTTCTGTTTTATTGTGTTAAATATATCATGCCATTCTCTTCTGGCCTGTAGGGTTTCTGTCAAGAAGTCTGATGATAGCTTGATATGTTTTCCTTTATAGGTGACCTTTTTCTCTCTAGCTGCCTTTAAAACTCTTTCCTTGTCCTTGATCCTTGCCATTTTAATTATTATGTGTCTTGGTGTTTTCCTCCTTGAATCCTTTCTGTTGGGGGTTCTGTGTATTTCCGTGGTCTGTTCGATTATTTCCTCCCCCAGTTTGGGGAAGTTTTCAGCAATTATTTCTTCAAAGACACTTTCTATCCCTTTTCCTCTGTCTTCTTCTTCTGGTACCCCTATAATACGGATATTGTTCATTTTGGATTGGTCACATAGTTCTCTTAGTATTGCTTCATTCCTGGAGATCCTTCTATCTCTCTCTATGTCAGCTTCCATACGTTCCTCTTCCCTGGTTTCTATTCCTTCAATGGCCTCTTGCATCTTATCCATTCTGCTTATAAATCCTTCCAGGGTGTTTTTTCACTTCTGTGATCTCCTTCCTGACATCTGTGATGTACCTCCGGACTTCATTCCATTGCTCTTGCATTTTTCTCTTCTTCTCCATCAGCATGTACATGATTTTTATATTGAATTCTTTTTCAGGAAGACTGGCTAGGTCTGTCTCCTTCTTAGGTGTTGTCTCTGTGATATTTGTATGCCTGTAGTTTTGCCTTTTCATGGTGATAGAGATAGTTTGCAGAGCCAGTACGTGTGACGGCTGGAAGAGCTTTCCTTCTTGTTGGTTTGTGGCCTTCCTCTCCTGGGAGAATAGCGACCTCCAGTGGCTTGTGCTGGGCAGCTGTGCGCAGACAGGACTTCTGCTTCCTGCCCGGCTGCTACGAACTTCATCTTCGCTGTGGCTGTGGGTGTGGACTGGCTTGGGCTCTGCTACAAAATGGTGGAGCCCCATTGGAGGGGGAGTGGCTGGGAAGCTATTTATCTCCGTAAGGGGCCTCTGTGCTCCCTCCTGCCCAGGGGGTTAGAGTGCCCAGAGATCCCCAGATTCCCTGCCTCCAGACTAAGTGTCCTGCCCTGCTCCTTTAAGAATTCCAAAAAGCACTCTCCAAACCAAAACAACAACAGCAAGAGCAGCAAAAAAAAATTTAAATAAATTATTTTAAAAAAATAAGAAAAAGCACGATTTTCATTGTTCTCAGGCGCTGGTCTCAGGCACCCGCTCACCAGTCTTGCTTCCCTGTTTCCCTAGTATTGGGGTCCCTGTCCTTTAAAGACTTTCAAAAAACACTCGCCAAAAAAAAAAAAGAAAGGCCACTTCCATTTCTTTGTTCTTCAGCATCGACATCAGGCAACCGCTCACCGGTCCTGCCACCCTGCTTCCCTAGTATCCAGGACCCCACGCATGCACTCTGTTCTCTGGTATGGATGGCTGGGGCTGTGTTTTCAGCAGTCCTGGGCTCCTTCTTCCTCCAGCTCAGATCTTTCTCTTACTGCTGGGAGATGGGGGGAGGGGTGCTGGGGACCCACCCGGCCGGGGTTTGTATCTTACTCCCTTCGTGAGGCACTGGGTTCTCGCAGGTGTGCATGTGGTCTGAATGTTGTCCTGGGTCCTCTGGTCTCTATTTTAGGACGAGATGTCTTTGTTATATTTTCATAGATATATGTGATTTTGGGAGGAGATTTCTGCTGCTCCACTCATGCCACCATCTTGGCTCCCCGCCATGCCCCTGACTTTTTTAACAGAACAGTACGATGAATATCTCTCATGTCTCACTGTAACACTGTGAATCAATCTCACTGTCGAACTCACATCAGAGCCAAATCCCAAATGCAGCCATAACCCTATCCTGCCCGTACAACTTACCAAACCCCTAAACCTAACCCTAGTACTGTATCCTGCATCTGACACTTCATGGTTAACATTGACATCATCCACATCTTACCAGAAACCTGCCAATCATTCTCTCTCATCCTCACATCAGAGCTAGATCCTCACTGTAAACGTAGCGCTCTCCTGCCCATACAAATTTCCGAACACTTAACCCAAAACCCACCCTGGCATTTGCACAAGATGCATCACATCATTTTATTTTCAGCCCCACAATATGCTCAACATGAGCCACAATCTCGCACTCAGCATCACATCACAGCAGGATGCAAACTCTAACACAAACCCTATCGGCGTCATAAGCCTTCGAAAACAACGAACTCTAACCATAGCCCTGACTACTTGAGTTGACCCTACCATTGATATCAACGCCACCCGTCTCTCATCGTAACACAGTTATTCAGTCTCACTGTCACCCTCACAACACAACCGAATAGGAAATGTAACCATAACCCTTTCCTACCCCTATACCTTTTTGAACCTTTAAACTTAACCCTAGACCTCGTCCCTGGAACTCAAACCTCATGAAAAACTTTGACCTCAGCCACAACTTATCATAAACCTGTACCTCAATATCGCCTTCTTCCACACATCGGGGCCACATCCTCACTATTACCATATTGCTAGATGGCTCATATCCACTATCGAACACTTAACCCTAACCCTAGCACTGTCCAATGCTCTGGAATAATCACCATCACTTTAGTGTCAGCCCACCAATTCCTATACTTGAGGCATAATCTCGCAATCACACTCACATCACAGCCTGTCCCTACCTCTACCCAAAACCACATCAGCCCCGTAAACCTACCCAAACACCGAACCCTAACCCTAGCCCTGACACATAGAATAGATCCTACCATGGATATTGATGTCACCATGTCTCACTGTAACACTGCAGTTCAATCTCCTTGTCACTCTCACATCAGACCCAAATCTGAAATGTAACCATAAACATATAGTGGCCTTACAACTTAGCAAACACCTAACCAAAACCCTACCTCTTGACCATGGACCTGAACCCTCATGGTCAACATTGACATCACCCACAGCTCACCGTAAACCTGTCGCTCAAAGTCGCACTCATCCTCACATCAGAGCCAGATCCTTAGAGGAAACATAGTGCAATCATGCAGGTACATATTAATGAACACTTAACGCTAACCCTAGCCCTTGCCACTGCACCAGAACCTAAACATCATGTTATTTTCAGCCCCAGAAATCCTTATACTGAGACAAAATCTCACATTCACTCTCACATTAGAGCCGGATCCTAACTCTAACCAAAACCTTATTAGACAAATACACCTTCCCAAACACCGAACCCTAACCCTACCCCTGACGTTTTTAACAGACCCCTACCAAGAATATCAACATCCCCCTTGTCTCACTGTAACACTGTGATTCAATCTGACGGTCGAACTCACATCAGAGCCAAATCCCATATGTAACCATAACCCTATTCTACCCGTACAACTTACCAAGCCCCTAAACCTAACCCTTGCACGGTACCCTGCACCAGACACTTCAGGGTTATCATTGACATCATCCACATCTTACGAGAACCTACCAAACATTCTCTCACTCATCCTCATATCAGATCCAGATCCTTACTATAAACGTAGTGCTCTCCTGCCCATAGAAATTTCTGAACACTTAACCCAAACCCTACTCGGCACTTGAACAATATGCGTCACATAATTTTATTTTAATCTCCACAATATGCTCAACATGAGCCACAATCTCGCACTCACGCTCACATCACAGCAGGATTCAAACTGTATCTGATACTCTATCAGTGTCGCAAACCTTTTCGAATACTTAACTCTAAAAATAGCCCTGAATCTTGGAACAGACCCTTCCATGGATATCGACGTCACCCATGTCTCACTGTAACACTGTAAAACAATGTCACAGTCACCCTCACATCAGAACAGGATACTAAATGCAACCATAACCCTTTAAAACCCATACAGCATTTTGAATTCCTAATCCTAAACCTACACCTGGCCCCTGGACATAAAACCTGATGATAAACTTTGACATCATACACAGCTTATCATAACACTGTAACTTAATATCGCCATTTGACACATCAGGGCCACATCCTCACTGTTACCATATTGCTAGATGGCCCATATCCATTATCGAACACTTAAGCCTAACCCTAGCACTTTCCCTGCTGTGGTCTCCTCACCTTCATTTTAGTGTCAGCCCATGAATTCCTATACTTGAGGCATAATCTAGCATCCACACTCACATCACAGCCAAGCCCTAACTCTAGCCCAAACCATATTAGCCCCATAAACTTAAAGAAACTTAAAGAACTCTTACCCTCGCCCTGGCACATAGAACAGATCCTAGCATGGATATCGATGTCACCCATGTCTCACTGTAACACTATAGTTCAATCTCGTTGTCACTCTCACATCAGGCCCAAATCTGAAATGTAACCATAAACATATACTGGACTTACAAATTAGGGAACACATAGCCAAAACCCTAGCTCTCCAACATGGACATTGACATCACCCACAGCTCACTGTAAACCTGTCGCTCAAAGTCGCACTCATCCTCACATCAGAGCCAGAACCTTAGAGGAAACATAACATTATCGTGTTGGTATATATTAATGAACACTTAACCCTCACCCTTGCCATTGCCACCGCACCAGAACCTAAACATCACTTTATTGTCAGCCCCAGTAAATCCTTATACTGAGACAAAATCTCGCATTCACTCTCACATCAGAGCTGGATCCTGACTCTAACCAAAACCCTATTAGACACATACACCTTCCCAAACACCGAACCCTAACCCTACCCCTGACGTTTTTAACAGACCAGTACAATGAATATTGACATCCCTCATGTCTCACTGTAACACTGTGATTCAATTCAGAGCCAAATCCCATATGTAAAGATAAGCCTATCCTACCCGTACTACTTACCAAACCCCTAAACCTAACCATAGCATTGTACCCTGCATCGGACATTTCAGGGTTAACATTGACATCATCCACATCTTACCAAAAACCTACGAAACATTCTCACCCTCATCCTCATATCAGAGCCAGATCGTTACTGTAAACGAAGTGCTCTCCTGCCCATACAAATTTCCGAACAATTAACCAAAAACCTACACCGGCACTTGCACAAGACACGTCACAGCATTTTATTTTAAGCTCCTCAATATGCTCAAGATGAGCCACAATCTCGCACTCACCATCACATCACCGCAAGATGCAAACTTTAACCCAAACCCTATTGGCGCTGTAAACCTTCCAAAACAACAAACTCTAACCGTAGCCCTGACTCCTTGAGCTGACCCTACCATGGATATCAACGCCACCCAAATCTCATAGTAATACTGTAATTCAGTCTCACTGTCACCCTCACATCACAGCCAAATACGAAATGTAACCATAACCCTTTCCTACACCTACACCTTTACAAACCTCTAAAATTAACCCTAGACCTGGCTCCTGGACCTCAAACCTCATGATAAACATCGACATCTGCCACAACTTATCATAAACCTGTCTCTCAATATCGACCTATCCCTCACATCAGGGCCACATTCTCACTGTAACCATAGTAGTAGATGTCCCCTACCCATGACAGGACACTTAACCGTAACCCTAGCACTGTACCATACTATGGAATCCTCACCTTCATTTCAGTGTCAGCCCACTAAATTCTAAACCTGAGGCATAAACACGCACTCAACCTCACATCACAGCCATTCCCTCACTCTACCCAAAACCATATCAGCCCTGTAAAACTTACCAAACACTGAACTGTAAACCAAGCCCTAACACTTAGAACAGAACCTACCATGGATATTGACGCCACCCATGTCTCACTGTAACACTGTTCAACCTCACCGTCGCCCTCACATTAGACCCTAATCCGAAATGTTAGCCATAAACCTATCTTGTCCATACAACTTAACGAACCCCTAACCCAATCCTAGCTCTTGCCCATGGACCTTACCTTCAGTGTCAACTTTGGCATCACCCACAGCTCACTGTTAACCCGTCGTTCAATATCTCACTCATCCTCATATCAGAGCCATATCCTTAGTGTAAGCATAGCACTATCACGCCCTTACATATTATTGAACACATAAGCCAAAACCTAGCAGTTGCCACAGCACCAGCCCTTCACATCATTTTACTTTCAACCCAGGAAAAGCTTATCATGAGCCACAATCTGGCACTCACACTCCCATCACAGCAGGATGTAAATTCTAACCAATTGCCTAACAGCTCCATAAAGCTTCTGAAACACCGAACTCTAACCACAGCACTGAGTCTTGGAACAGACCCTACCATGTATATCGATGTCACCCATGTCTCACTGTAACACTGTCATTCATTCTCACTGTCATCCTCACATCAGAACCGAATACTAAATGTATCCATAAAGCTTTCCTAGCCGTACATCTTTTCGAACCACTAAACCTAACCCTAGACCTGGCCCCTGGACATGAAACCTCACAGCAAACTTCTACATTAGCCACAGCTTATTATAAACCACTCTCTCAATATCGCACTGTCCCAAACACCTACCCATAACCCTAGGTCTTGCCCATGCACCTGAACCCTCATGGTCAACATTGACATCTCCCTCAGCTCACCGTAAACCTGTCGCTCTATGTCGCACACATCCTCACATCACAGCCAGATCCTTAGTGTAAACATAGTGATATCATGCCTGTACGTATTATTGAACACTTAACTCTAACCCTAGGCCTTGCCACAGCACTAGACCCTTCACATCATTTTATTTTCAACCCCACAAAATCCTTATACTGAGACAAAATCTCGCATTCACCCTCACATCAGAGCCGGACCTGAACACTCACCAAAATCCTATTATCCCTATACACCTTCCCAAACACTGAACCCTAACCCTCGTTCTGACTTTTGGAACTGACCAGTATCATGAATATCGACATCCCTCATGTCTCACTGTAACACAAATTCAATCTCACTGTCGAACTCACATCAGACCGGATTCCCATATGTCACTGTTCCACTATCTGGCCCATACAAATGACCGATCCACTAAACCTAACCCTGGAACTGTACCCTGCATCTGACACTTCCTGGTCAACATTGGCAGTATCCAGAGCTCACCATAAACCTGTTGATCATACTCACACTCATCCTCACATCAGTGCAAGATCCTTACTGTAAACGTAGTACTATCCTGCCTGTACACAATACCGAACACCTAATCATAACCTTCGATTTGACACTAGTATCGGACCCATCACATCATTTTATTTTCAGCCCAACCAAATGCTTAACCTGAGCCACAATCTCAAACTCACCTTTACATCACAGCACATGCAAAGTCTAAATTAAACCCTATCAGCGAAATAAACCTTCCCAAACACCGAACTCTAACCATAGCTCTGACTTTGTTACAGACCTTACCATGGATATCGACGTCAACCATGTCTCACTGTAACAATGTAATTCACTCTCACTGTCACCCTCACATCAGAACCAAACACTAAATGTAACCATAAACCTTTCCAAGCTGTAACAGTTTTTGAATCCCTAAACCTTATCCTAGACCTGGCCCGTGGACCTGAAACCTCATGTTATACATTGACATCAGATACAGCTTGTCATAAGCCTGTCTTTCAATATCACCCTCTCCCTCACATCAGGACCACATCCTCACTGTAACCATAGTCGTAGATGGCCCCTACCCATTACAGGACACATAACCCTAACCCTAGCACTGTACCATACTCTGGAATCCTCACCTTCATTTTAGTGTCATCCCACTTAATCCTAAACATGAGGGATAAACTCACACTCACCATCACATCACAGCCATACCCTAACTCTACCCAAAGCCATATCAGCCCTGTAAACCTAACCAAACACCGAACCCTAAACCAAGCCCTGATACTTAGAACAGACCCTACCATGGATATCGATGTCACCCATGTCTCACTGTAACACTGTAGTTCAATCTCATTGTCGCACTCACATCAGACCCAAATCTGAAATGTAAGCATAATCATATACTAGCCTTACAACTGAACAAACACCTAACCCTAACTCTAGCTCTCGCCTGTGGACCTGAAATGTCATGGTCAACATTGACATCACTCAGAGCTCACCATAAACCTGTAGCTCAATGTCGCACTCATGCTGCCCTCAGAGCCAGATCCATAAGAGGAAACATAGCGCTATCGTGCCTGTACATAGTTATGAACACTTAACACCAACCCTAGCCCTTGCCACAGCACCAGAACCTTCACATTATTTTGTTTTCAGCCCCACCAAATACTTACCCTGTGTCACAATCTCGAACACACTCTCACATCACAGCAGGATGCAAACTCTAACCGATAGTTTATGAGTGCCGCAAATCTTTCCGAACACTGAACTCTGAAAATAGCCCTGCATCATGGAATCGACACTTCCATGGATATCAACGTCACCCATTTCTCACTGTAACACTGTAATACAATGTCACAGTCACACTCACATTAGAACCGGATACTAAATGTAACCATAACCTTTTCCAACCCATACACCATGTTGAATCCCTAAACCTAAACCTACACCTGGCCCCTGGACATAAAACCTGATGATAAACTCAGTGATCAGGCACAGCTTATCATAAACCTGTACCTCAATATCGCCTTCTTCCACACATCGGGGCCACATCCTCACTATTACCATATTGCTAGATGGCTCATATCCACTATCGAACACTTAACCCTAACCCTAGCACTGTCCAATGCTCTGGACTCCTCACCTTCACTTTAGTGTCAGCCCACCAATTCCTATACTTGAGGCATAATCTCGCAGTCACACTCACATCACAGCCTGTCCCTAACTCTACCCAAAACCACATCAGCCCCGTAAACCTACCCAAACACCGACCCCTAACCCTAGCCCTGACACATAGAATAGATCCTACCATGGATATTGATGTCACCCATGTCTCACTGTAACACTGCAGTTCAATCTCCTTGTCACTCTCAGATCAGACCCAAATCTGAAATGTAACCATAAACATATAGTGGCTTACAACTTAGCAAACACCTAACCAAAACCCTAGCTCTTGACCATGGACCTGAACCCTCATGGTCAACATTGACATCACCCACAGCTCACCGTAAACCTGTCACTCAAAGTCGCACTCATCCTCACATCAGAGCCAGATCCTTAGAGGAAACATAGCGCTATCATGCAGGTACATATTAATGAACAATTAACGCTAACCCTAGCCCTTGCCATTGCCCCAGAACCTAAACATCATGTTATTTTCAGCCTCAGAAAATCCTTATACTGAGACAAAATCTCACATTCACTCTCACATCAGAGCTGTATCCTAACTCTAACCAAAACCCTATTAGACACATACACCTTTCCAAACACTGAAACCTAACCGTACCCCTTACTTTTATAACAGACCAGTGCCATGAATATCAACATTCCTCATGTCTTCCTGTAACACTGTGATTCAATCTGACGGTCGAACTCACATTAGAGCCAAATCCCGTATGTAACCGTAACCCTATCCTGCCCGTACAACATACCAAACCCCTAAACGTGACCCTAGCATTGTACCCTGCATCTGACACTTCATAGTTAACATTGACATCATTCACATCTCACCAGAAACCTGCCATTCATTCTCACCCTCATCCTCATATCAGAGCCAGATACTTACTGTAAATGCAGCGCTCTCCCGCCCATACAAATTTCCGAACACTTAACCCAAACTCTACCCTGGCACTTGCACAAGACGCATCACATCATTTTATTTTCAGCCCCACAATATGCTCAACATGAGCCACAATCTCGCACTCACCGTCACATCACAGCAGGATGCAAACTCTAACACAAACCCTATCAGCGCCGTAAACGTTCCCAAACAACGAACTCTAACCATAGCCCTAACTCCTTGAGATGACCCTACCATGGATATCAACACCACCCATATCTCATTGTAACACTGTAATTCAGTCTCACTGTCACCCTCACATCACATCCGAAAAGGAAATGTAACCATAACCCTTTCCTACCCTTATACCTTTTCAAACCTCTAAACTTAACCCTAGACCTGGCCCCTGGACTTCAAACCTCATGATAAACTTCGACCTCAGCCACAACTTATCATAAACCTGTCCCTCAATATCGACCTATCCCTCAAATCAGGACCACATCCTCACTGTAACCATAGGAGTAGATGGCCCCTACTCATTACAGGACACTTAACCCTAACTCTAGCACTGTCCCATACTCTGGAATCCTCACCTTCATTTTAGTGTCAGCCCACTTAATCCTAAACCTGACGCATAAACTGGCACTCACCCTCACATCACAGCCATACCGTAACTCTACCCAAACCATATCAGTCCTGTAAACCTAACCAAACACAGAACCCTAAACCAAGCCCTGACACTTAGAAAAGACCGTACCATGGATATTGACATCACCCGTGTCTCACTGTAACACTGTAGTTCAATCTCGTCATCGCCCTAACATCAGACCCAAATTTGAAATGTAAGCATAATGATATACTGGCCTTACAACTGAACAAACACTTAACCCTAACTCTAGCACTCGCCTGTGGACCTGAAACATCATCGTCAACATTGACATCACCAACAGCTCACTGTAAACCTGTCGCTCAATGTAGCACTCTTCCTCACATTAGAGCCAGATCCATAGAGGAAACATAGCGGTATCGTGCCCGTACATATTTACTTACACTTAACACTAACCCTAGCACTTGCCACAGGAACAGACCCTACACATTATTTGTTTTCAGCCCCACCAAATACTTGGAACAGACCCTTAAATGGATATCGATGTCACCCATGTCTCACTGTAACACTGTAATACAATGTCACAGTCAACCTCACATCAGAACCAGACACTAAATGTAAACATAACCCTTTCAAACGTGTACACCATTTCGAATCCCTAAACCTAAACCTACACCTGGCCCTTGGACATGAAACCTGATGATAAACTCCATCATCAGACACAGCTTATCATAAACCTGTGCCTCAATATCGCCTTCTTCCACACATCAGGTCCACATCTGCACTGTTACCATATTGCTAGATGGCCCATATCCATTATCGACCACATAACCCTAACCCTAGCACTGTCCCATGCTCTGGACTCCTCACATTTACTTTAGTGTCAGCCCACCAATTCCTATACCTTAGGCATAAACTCACAGTCACACTCACATCACAGCCTGTCCCTAACTCTACCCAAAACCATATCAGCCCCATAAACCTACCCAAGTACCTAACCCTAACCCTCGCCCTGGCACATAGAACAGATCTTACCATGGATATTGATATCATCCATATGTCACTGTAACACTGTAGTTCAATCTCGTTGTCCCTCTCACATAAGACCCAAACCTGAAATGTAACCATAAACATATAGTGGCCTTACAACTTAGCGAACACCTAAACAAAACCCTAGCTTTCAACCATGGACCTGAACCCTCATGGTCAACACTGACATCACCCACAGCTCACCGTAAACCTGTCGCTCAAAGTCGCACTCATCCTCACATCAGAGCCAGATCCTTAGAGGAAACATAGCGCTATCGTGCCAGTACATATTAATGAACACTTAACCCTCACCCTAGCCATTGCCACTGCACCAAAACATAAACATCATTTTATTTTTAGCCCCAGCAAATCCTTATACTGAGACAAAATCTCGCATTCACTCTCACATCAGAGCCAGATCCTCACTCTAACCAAAACCTTATTAGACACATACACCTTCCCAGACACCGAACCCTAACCCTACCCCTGACGTTTTTAACAGACCCATACCAAGAATATCAACATCCCCCATGTCTCACTGTAACACTGTGATTCAATCTGACGGTCGAACTCACATCAGAGCCAAATCCCATATGTAACCATAACCCTATTCTACCCGTACAACTTACCAAGCCCCTAAACCTAACCCTAGCACTGTACCCTGCATCTGACACTTCAGGGTTATCATTGACATCATCCACATCTTACCAGAACCTACCAAACATTCTCTCACTCATCCTCATATCAGAGCCAGATCCTTACTGTAAACGTAGTGCTCTCCTGCCCATAGAAATTTCTGAACACTTAACCCAAACCCTACTCCGGCAGTTGCACAATATGCGTCACATAATTTTATTTTAAGCTCCACAATATGCTCAACATGAGCCACAATCTCGCACTCACGCTCACATCACAGCAGGATTCAAACTGTATCTGATACTCTATCAGTGTCACAAACCTTTTCGAATACTTAACTCTAAAAATAGCCCTGAATCTTGGAACAGACCCTTCCATGGATATCGACGTCACCCATGTCTCACTGTAACACTGTAATACAATGTCACAGTCACCCTCACATCAGAACTGGATATTAAATGCAACCATAACCCTTTACAACCCATACAACATTTTGAAACCCTAATCCTAAACCTACACCTGGCACCTGGACATAAAACCTGATGATAAACTTTGACATCATACACAGCTTATCATAACACAGTAACTTAATATCGCCATTTCCACACATCAGGGCCACATCCTCACTGTTACCATATTGCTAGATGGCCCATATCCATTATCGAACACTTAACCCTAACCCTAGCACTTTCCCCTGCTGTGGACTCCTCACCTTCATTTTAGTGTCAGCCCATGAATTCCTATACTTGAGGCATAATCTAGCATCCACACTCACATCACAGCCAAGTCCTAACTCTACCCCCAAACCATATTATCCCCATAAACTTAAAGAAACACCGAACTCTTACCCTCGCCCTGGCACATAGAACAGATCCTAGCATGGATATCGATGTCACCCATGTCTCACTGTAACACTATAGTTCAATCTCGTTGTCACTCTCACATCAGACCCAAATCTGAAATGTAACCATAAACATATACTGGCCTTACAAATTAGGGAACACATAGCCAAAACCCTAGCTCTCCAACATGGACATTGACATCACCCACAGCTCACTGTAAACCTGTCGCTCAAAGTCGCACTCATCCTCACATCAGAGCCAGATCCTTAGAGGAAACATAGCATTATCGTGTTGGTACATATTAATGAACACTTAACCCTCACCCTTGCCATTGCCACCGCACCAGAACCTAAACATCACTTTATTGTCACCCACAGGAAATATTTATACTGAGACAAAATCTCGCATTCACTCTCACATCAGAACTGGATCCTCACTCTAACCAAAACCCTATTAGACACATACACCTTCCCAAACACTGAACCCTAACCCTACCCCTGACGTTTTTAACAGACCAGTACAATGAATATCGACATCCCTCATGTCTCACTGTAACACTGTGATTCAATTTCACTGTCGAACTCACATCAGAGCCAAATCCCATATGTAACCATAAACCTATCGTACCAGTACTACTTACCAAACCCCTAAGCCTAACCCTAGCACTGTACCCTGCATCGGACATTTCAGAGTTAACATTGACATCATCCACATCTTACCAGAAACCTACAAAACATTCTCACCCTCATCCTCATATCAGAGCCAGATCCCTACTGTAAACGTAGTGCTCTCCTGCCCGTACAAATTTCCGAACAATTAACCCAAAACCTACACCGGCACTTGCACAAGACACGTCACAGCATTTTATTTTAAGCTCCACAATATGCTCAAGATGAGCCACAATCTCGCACTCACCATCACATCACCGCAAGATGCAAACTTTAACCCAAACCCTATTGGCGCTGTAAACCTTCCAAAACTACAAACTCTAACCGTAGCCCTGACTCCTTGAGCTGACCCTACCATGAATATCAACGCCACCCAAATCTCATAGTAATACTGTAATTCAGTCTCACTGTCACCCTCACATCACAGCCAAATACGAAATGTAACCATAACCCTTTCCTACACCTACACCTTTACAAACCTCTAAAATTAACCCTAGACCTGGCTCCTGGACCTCAAACCTCATGATAAACATCGACATCTGCCACAACTTATCATAAACCTGTCTCTCAATATCGACCTATCACTCACATCACGGCGACATTCTCACTGTAACCATAGTAGTAGATGGCCCCTACCCATGACAGGACACTTAACCCTAACCCTAGCACTGTACTGTACTATGGAATCCTCACCTTCATTTTAGTATCAGCCCACTAAATCCTAAACCTGAGGTATAAACATGCGCTAAACCTCACATCACAGCCATTCACTCACTCTACCCAAAACCATATCAGCCCTGTAAACCTTACCAAACACTGAACTGTAAACCAAGCCCTATCACTTAGAACAGAACCTACCATGGATATTGACGCCACCCATGTCTCACTGTAACACTGTTCAACCTCACCGTCGCCCTCACATCAGACCCTAATCCGAAATGTTAGCCATAAACCTATCTTGTCCGTAGAACTTAATGAACCCCTAACCCAATCCTAGCTCTTACCCATGGACCTTACCTTCAGTGTCAACTTTGGCATCACCCACAGCTCACTGTTAACCCGTCGCTCAATATCTCACTCATCCTCACATCAGAGCCATATCCTTAGTGTAAGCATAGCACTATCAGGCCCTTACGTATTATTGAACACATAAGCCAAACCCTAGCAGTTGCCACAGCACCAGCCCTTCACATCATTTTACTTTCAACCCAGGAAAAGCTTATCATGAGCCACAATCTGGCACTCACACTCCCATCACAGCAGGATGTAAATTCTAACCAATTGCCTAACAGCTCCATAAAGCTTCTGAAACACCGAATTCTAACCATAGCACTGAGTCTTGGAACAGACCCTACCATGTATATCGATGTCACCCATGTCTCACTGTAACACTGTCATTCATTCTCACTGTCATCCTCACATCAGAACCGAATACTAAATGTAACCATAAAGCTTTCCTAGCCGTACATCTTTTCGAACCACTAAACCTAATCCTAGACCTGGCCCCTGGACATGAAACCTCACAGCAAACTTCTACATTAGCCACATCTTATTATAAACCACTCTCTCAATATCGCACTGTCCCAAAACTTACCCATAACCCTAGATCTTGCCCGTGCACCTGAACCCTCATGGTCAACATTGACATCTCCTTCAGCTCACCGTACACCTGTCGCTCTATGTCGCACACATCCTCACATCACAGCCAGATCCTTAGTGTAAACATAGTGATATCATGCCCGTACGTATTATTGGACACTTAACTCTAACCCTAGGCCTTGCCACAGCACTAGACTCTTCACATCATTTTATTTTCAACCCCACAAAATCCTTATACTGAGACAAAATCTCGCATTCACCCTCACATCAGAGCCGGACCTGAACACTCACCAATATCCTATTATCCCTATACACCTTCCCAAACACTGAACCCTAACCCTCGTTCTGACTTTTGGAACTGACCAGTATCATGAATATCGACATCCCTCATGTCTCACTGTAACACAAATTCAATCTCACTGTCGAACTCACATCAGACCGGATTCCCATATGTCACTGTTCCACTATCTGGCCCATACAAATGACCAATCCACTAAACCTAACCCTGGAACTGTACCCTGCATCTGACACTTCCTGGTCAACATTGGCAGTATCCAGAGCTCACCATAAACCTGTCGATCATACTCACACTCATCCTCACATCAGTGCAAGATCCTTACTGTAAACGTAGTACTATCCTGCCTGTACACAATACCGAACACCTAATCATAACCTTCGATTTGACACTAGTATCGGACCCATCACATCATTTTATTTTCAGCCCAACCAAATGCTTAACCTGAGCCACAATCTCAAACTCACCTTTACATCACAGCACATGCAAAGTCTAAATTAAACCCTATCAGCGAAATAAACCTTCCCAAACACCGAACTCTAACCATAGCTCTGACTTTGTTACAGACCTTACCATGGATATTGACGTCAACCATGTCTCACTGTAACAATGTAATTCACTCTCACTGTCACCCTCACATCAGAACCAAACACTAAATGTAACCATAAACCTTTCCAAGCTGTAACAGTTTTTGAATCCCTAAACCTAATCCTAGACCTGGCCCGTGGACCTGAAACCTCATGTTATACTTTGACATCAGATACAGCTTGTCATAAGCCTGTCTTTCAATATAACCCTCTCCCTCACATCAGGGCCACATTGTCATTGTAACTGCAGTACTACACGGCACGTACACATTACCGAAACCTAACCCTAACCCTACCACCATCCCAAGCTATGGACTCCTCACCTTCTTTTAGTGTCAGTCCACATAATACTAAACCTTAAGCATAATCTCGCACACACCCTCATATCACAGCCACACCCTAACTCTACCGAAAACTGTATCAGCACTGTAAACCTACCCATACACCGAAACCTAACCTTAGCCCTGAATCTTATAACAGGCCCTACCATGGGTATGGTAAATAAAATGTAACCATAACAATATACTGGCCATAAACTTAACAATCACCTAACCCGAACCCTAGTTCTTGCCTGTGGACCTGAACCCTCATGGTCAACATTGACTTCAATCACAGCAGCTGTCACTCAATGTTGCAAACATCCTCACATCACATCCAGATCCTCGGTGTAAACATAGCGCTATCATTCCCATACCCTTTATGAAACAGTAAACCCTTACCCTAGCCCTTGCCACAGCACAAGACCCTTCACATCATTTTATTTTGAGCCCCACGAAATCCTTATACTGAGACAAAAATCTCGCATTCACCCTCACACTAGAGCCAGAACCTCACTCTAAACAAAACACTATTAGCATCATATACGTTCCCTGTTGGGAGCAAACCTGTGGGCCTTTAGGCAGACTTGGTCACAAAAGCCTTAAGACAACAGGAACGTTTGAGTAAAGTCTTTCCTGTAAAGTCAGCAACAATGAATCCATCCACACGTTAGAACCTGGTTTTCCCCTATTACCAAGAAACGCATTTAGGTTAGAGCTCCTAGGTTAGAGCTGGTGGTTAGGTTACCTCGCAACATGTGCTTTTCTAGGTTAGAGGGAGTGGTTAGGCTACCTCGCAACATGTGCTTTTTTTGTCCTTTGTTAAACAAGAAACACCCTCTGCCCCAAGGGAAAGCCCCTCCCTTAAAACCTCCCTCCCAAGGCCCCCCACCCCCAAAATAGCGAACTCCCCGCTTCTCTTCCGGGTCCTCCGTTCCCGCCGGTGCCAACCAAGACCCAATCATCCCTCTACACTTCCCCGCCGGTGCCACCTAAGGTCCAATTACCTCCTGACCCACCCCTTACTTGCTAACCTGTATAAATTGAGCCTGCAAACAATAAACTGTGCCAGCTTGATCACACATCCTGTGTTGCTGGTCGTTCTTTGTGTCCCTTCCCTCTCTCTTTTTTTCTTTTAATTCTCTCCTCCAGGTCGTCGACCCCCATTGATAGTCCTGCAGGTTGGGACAACTGGCGCCCAACGTGGGGCCTCCAAGGCCCGACAGACCGAAGAGGAGAGAACGTTGCCCCTAGGAGTGTGGGTGGGTGGGCCCACCCATGAAAGGAGGTGTCTGCAGTGAGACCCTCGCCTGAGTCGACACGTTCTGAACCCGGTGTGAGACAGACTCGTGTGTATTTCCCCGGTGATGAAGTAGGACAGTAAGTTATTATTGGGCAAGAATCCTCTTGAGAAGAATTATTTATAGCCGGACTCAAGGAGTCCCTCAGGACACGAGGAACAAGGGTTAAGAAAAAAGATTTGAAACATTTTGTCTTTCTAGAAGATGTCTGTCCTTGGCTCCCTCAAGAAGGGACCATTAGTGAAAAGAAATGGCAACGCGGGGGCGATTGCCTTCAAGACTATTACAGAGTTTTTGGTCCAGAAAATGTACCTGTGTCAGCATTTAGCTATTGGAATCTCATTAATAATATCCTGTGCGTTCATTGCGAGTGGCTCGATTTACAGAAAGTTGTTATTGAGGGAGAAAAAAGCTTGAAATCCCGTTCTCGTCCCCCTTCCGAAACCTCCTGGCCAGCTTCCCCTTCTTTTAAAACACATCCTTCAGATCCCGCTACAAACACTTCCCAGGATCCAAATGAACTCCCGCCCTTGCCAACAATTGAGTCTCTTTCTCTGTCCCTTCCTCAACGCTCCCGCCGAGAACCCATTACTGCTGTTAATATTGCTGTTTTGCTTGGCCGAGGGGCTGTAGGTGCCAGCACAGGCATCTCTTCCCTAGTTCTTTCCAGATCTCACTATCACGAACTCAGTGCCACTATAGACCAAGATATCCAAGAATTGCAAAAAGGAATCTCTGACCTGACAGATTTGATCTCGCCCCTCGCTGAAGTAGTTCTCCAAAACTGCAGGGGGCTAGATCTGCTCTTCCTACAGCAGTGCCGGTTTTGCACCGCCCTAAAAGAAGATGTTGTTTCTCTGCTGACAAAACAGGGGTTGATAGAGATAGTATGAGAAGGGTCAGAGAGGGGTTAGAGAAAAGAAGAATAGAAAGAGAGCAGACTTAAAGTTGGTATAAAAACTAGTTCTCTACCTCTCCATGGCTCACTACTCTTTTGCCCTCTCTCTTAGGCCCCCTCATAGGATTAATATTGCTCTTGTCTTTCGGCCCTTGGGCTCTTAAACATTTGACGAGCCTTGTAAAAAGCAAATACACACCCTTGCTGGCAAGCCTATTGAAGTCCACTATCACAGACTTGCTCGTGATAGCGATGATGAGGAAGCTCCCTCCTCCAGCAGATATGAACGTCAGTATGACTCTTCTAAGAGTCCTTGAGTAAGCTGGCTGAGTACCTAGGGTAATGGCAGTGAAAAACCTGCCTTGAGGGACATGTCTGATTGCATAGAGGTTTGTGTCACCAATGTCTCACAGTAAGACAGTAATTCAATCTTACAGTAACCCTCACATCAGAACAGAATACTAAATGTAACCATAACCCTTTCCAACCATAGACCTCTTCAAACCCCTAAACCTAAACCTAGACCTGGCACCTGGACATGAAACCTCATGATAAACTTCGACATCAGCCAAAGCTCATCATAAACCTGTTCCTCAATATGGCCTTCTCCCACACATCAGGGCCACATCCTCACTTTTACCATATTGTTATCCTGCACAAATTATCGAACACTTAATCCTAACCCTAGCACTATTCCATGCTCTGGACTCCTCACCTTCATATTAGTGTCAGCCCAGTAAATCTCAACCTGAGGCATAATCTCACACTCACCGTCACAAAACAACCAGATCCTAACTCTTCCCAAAACTGTATCACCCATAAACGTTCACAAACACTGAATTCTAACATTAACCCTGTCACTTAGAACAGACCCAACCAAGGATATTGAAGTCACACATGTCTCACTGTAACACTGTACTTCAATATCGCTGTAGCCCTCATGTCAGACCCGAATCCGAAATGTAACCATGACCGTATACTGGCTGTACAACTTAACGAAAACCTAACCCTAAACCTAGCCCTCACCTGTGGACATGAAGCCTCATGGACAACATTGACATCACCCACAGCTCACTGTAAACCTGTCAATCAATGTTGCACTCATTCTCACATCAGAGCCAGATCCTTAGTGTAAACATTGTGCTATCGTTCCCATACATATGAAAGAACACTTAACCCTAACCCTAGCCCTTGCCATAGCACCGGACCCTTCACATCATTTATTTTCAGCCTCACGTAGTCCGTATAATGAGACAAATCTTGCATTCACCCTTGCATTAGAGCTGTACCCTAACTCTAAACAAAACCATATTAGCGCCATACACCTTCCCAAACACCAAACCTTCACTCTAGCCCAGATTTTTGGAACAGACTACTACCATGAATATTGACATCCCTCATGTCCCACGGTAACACTGTTATTCAATGTCAATGTCGAACTCACATCAGAGCCGAATCCCATATGTAACTGAACCCTATCCTGCCCATACAACTTACCAAACCTCTAACACTAAACCAAGAACTGTACCCTGCATCTGACACTTCATGGTCAAATTTGACATCATCTGCATCTCACCATAGACCTGTCAATAATAATCACCCTCATACTCATATCAGAGCCAGATTCTTACAGCAAATGTAGCGCTATCCTTCCTGTACACAGTCCTGAACACTTAACCCTAACCCTAGCCGTGCCATTACAACCAGACACATCCCATCATTTTATTTTCAGACCCACCAAAAGCTTAACTTGAGCCACAATGGTGCACTCAGCCTTATATCACAGCAGGGTGCAAACTCTTACCAAAACACTATCAGCGCCGTAAACCTTCCAATACACTGAAATGTAACCACAGCCCTGACATTTATAACAGACCCTACCATGGATATCGACGTTACCCATGCCTCACAGTAACACTGTAATACAATCTCACTGTCACCCTCACATCAGAAGCAAATACTAAATGTAACCATAAACCTTTCCTACCCGTACACCTTTATGAACCCCTAAATGTAACCCTAGACCTACAGCCTGTACCTGAAACCTCATGATAAACTTCGACTTCAGCCACAGCTGATCGTAAACCTGTCTCTCAATATCGCCCTCTCCCTCATATCAGGGCCACATCGTCACTGTAACCATAGTACTAGATGGCCCGTACCCCTTACCAAAAACTTAACCTTAACCCTAGCATTGTCCCATACTCTGGACATCTCACCTACAATTTAGTGTCAGCCTACCAATTCCTAAACCTGACACAAAATCTCGTACTCACCCTCACATCAAAGCCAGACCCTATCTCTACCCAAAACCATATCGGCACCATCAACCTACTCAAACACAAAACTCTAACCCTTGGCCTGACTCCTAGAACAAACCATAACATGGATATCTATGTCAGCCACGTCTCACTGTAATACTGCTGTTCAATATCGCTGTGGCCCACACATCAGAACGAAATGCGACATGTAACCACAATCATATAGTGGACTTACAAATGAACAAACTCCTAACCCTAACCCTAGCTCTCAACCATGGACATGAACCCTCCTGGTCAACACTGACGTCACCCACAGCTCACCGTAAACCTGTCCCTCATAGTCACACTCATCGTCACATCAGAGCCATATCCTTACTGTAAACATAGTGCTATCATGCCTTTACATATTAAAGAACACTTAACACTAACCCTATCCCTTGCCACAGCACCAGACCCTTCACATCATTTTATTTTCAGAACCACCAAATCCTTATACTGAAAAAATTATCATATTCACCCTCACATTAGAACCAGAGCCTAACTCTAACACAAACCCCGTTAGCCCCGTACACCTTCCCAAACACCGAACCCTCACTCTAGCCCAGACTTTAGGAAAAGACCAGTACCAAGAATATCGACATCCTCAAGTCTTACTGTAACACTGTGTTTCAATCTCACTTTCAAACTCACATCACAGCCAAATTCCATATGTAACCATAACCCATCCTGCCTATACAACATACCGAACTCCTAACCCTGACACTAGCGCTGTACCCTGCATCTCACACTTCACGCTCAACATTGACATCATCCACATCACAGCAGACACCTATTGATCAAACTCAGTCTCATCCTCACATCAGAGCCAGATCCTGACTGTAAACGTAGCTCTATCCTGCCTGCACACATTACCGCACACAACCCTAACCCAAGCCCTGGCACTAGCACCAGACCTGTTACATCATTTGATTTTCAGCCCCACCAAACAATAAACCTGAGCGACAATCTTGCACTCACCCTCACATCACAGCAGGATGCAAACTCTAAATGAAACCCTAAGAGCGCCATAAACCTTCAAAAACACCGAACTCTATCCAAAATCTTGAGTCATGGAATACAACCAACCATTGATATCGACGTCACCCTTGTCTCACTGTAGCACTGTAATTCAATCTCACTGTCACCCTGACATCAGAATTGAATTCTAAATGTAACCATAACCCTTTCCTAGCAGTACACCTTTGCAAACCACTAGACCTAAACCTAGACATTTTCCCTAGACATGAAACCTCATGATAAACTTCGACATCAGCCACACCTTATCATAAACCTGTCTTTCAATATCGCCCTCTCCCTCATGTCAGGGCCATATTCTCTCTGTAACCCTAGAACTAGTCGGCTAGCACCCATTACCGAATACTTAACCCTAACCCTAGCACTGTCCCATGCTCTGGACTCCTCACCACCATTTCAGTGACAGCCCACAAAATCCTAAACCTCAGACATAATCTCACAATTACCCTCACAAAACAGCCAGACCCTAATTCTATCCAAGATAGTATCAGGCCCATAAACATACCGAATGACCGGACCCCAGTACTTAGAATAGACCATACAGTGCACCCAATTCCACTCCATTCTAAAACATTTTACTCCATTTCCCAATATTCCAGCACATTCATTTGCTTTGCATTCCGGCAAAGGAGGCACCATTCGCTTCCAAACCACTCTGGAGACCTTTATTATGTCCCATGACAGTCGATTCCACTGCATTCTGCATCATTGCCCTCCATTGCGCAACATTCCAAAACGTTCTATTGCGTTCCATTCTACTAAAGAATGCTCCTATTGCTTCCAAACAATTCACGAACTTCCTATTGTGTCACTTCACATGCCATTCCGCTCATTCCGCAAGATTCTACTCCATTCCCCAACATTTCAACAAGTTGTACTGAGTTCCATTGTGACAAAGTAGGCACCATTCTTATCGTAAAATCCAAGGGAACTCTCTGTTGTGTCACATTACACCACATTCTACTATATACCACAGCATTGCACTCCATTGTGCAACATTAAACCACATTCCATTGTATTCATTCTATAAAAGAAGGCCCCATAGCCACCAAACCATTCAGGAACAGCCTATTGCGTCAATTCACAAGCCATTCCACACGATTGCACAAGACATTACTCCATTCCAAACATTCCACTACGTTCTAATGCATTCCATTGTTACAAGAAGGCACTGTTATCTACAAAAACTCTCAGGAAGACTCTATTGAATCACATTACACCTCATTACTCTCCATTTCACAACTTTCCACTCTATTCCACAACATTACACAACGTTGTATGACATTGGGTTCTGTCAGGTAAGGCTGCATTCACTTCCAAATCACTCTGCAACCCTTTATTGCGTCACATTACAACCGATACATCTCTATTCCACAACATTGCACTCCATACCACAACACTACACCATGTCCTATCGTGTTCCATTCTGCAAAAGAAGGCTTCCACTCCTTTCCCAAAGAATCAGGAACCGTCTATTACATCCCATTACACCGCATTACACTCCATTCAACAACTCTCCACTTCACTTTGCAACTTTCCACAATGTTCTTTTGCATTCCATTCTTACAAAGAAGGATCAATTGTCTTCCAACCCATTAAGGGCTATCTACTGCATAAAATCAAATGCAACTCCAGGCCATTCTTCAAGATTCTACTCCATTCCTAAAAATTACACCCCAATCTATTGCATTCCATTCCGTCAAAATAGGCTCCTTCCCTTTCGAAACCAATGAGGAACACTCTACTGCGTCAATTTACACACGAGTCCAGTCCATTTAACAGCATTGTACTCCATTCCTGAACATCTCACCATGTTCTGTGGCACTCCATTCAATGAGAGGGAAGTCCATTTGCGTCGGGACCACTCAGGAACTCTATATTGTGTCACATTACATACGCTCCTTCACCAAATCTACAAAATTTCACTTAACTCCACAAAATTCCACCACATTCTATAGCGTTCCATTCTGGCAAAGGAGGACCCATTCATTTCCAAAACAATCACTAACTTTACTGTGTCACAGTATACCCCATTCCACTCCATTCCACAACATTTTCTATATTCCCCAGTATTCCAGCACATTCCTTTGCTTTACATTCTCGCAGAGGTGGCACCATTCGCTTCCAAACCACAATGGAGACCTTTATTATGTCTCATTACAGCCGATTCCACTCCATTCCACAACATTTCCCTCCATTCCACGACATTGCACCACATTCTATTGCGTTCCCTTCTGCCATAGAATGCTCGATTGGCCTGCAAACTCTTCACTAACTGCCTATTGTGTCACTTCACATGAAATTTCTCTCCATTCCACAATATTCTACTCCATTCCCCAACATTCCAACAAGTTCTACCGAGTTCCATTGTCACAAAGTAAGCACTACTCTTATCCAAACAACCCAGGAAGTGTCTGTTGTGTCACATTCCACCACGTTCATCTCAATACCACAGCATGGCACTCCATTGTGCAACATTCTGCCACATTCCATTGCATTCCATTACGTATAGGAAGGCCCCTTAGGTCCCAATCCAGTCAGGAACAGCATATTGCATCAGCTTGCAGGCATTTTCACACGATTCCTCAAGATTCTACTGCATTCCAAACATTCCACTGCGTTCCATTGCACTCCATTGTTATAAAGAAGGCACCATTCTCTAAAACCATCTCCGGAAACCGCTATTGCATCACATTACACCGCATTACACTCCATTTCACAATCTTCCACTCTATTCCACAACATTCCAACACGTTCCACTACTTTCGGGTCCATCATTCAAGGCTGCATTCGCTTTCAATTCACTCCAGAACCCTTTATTGCATCACATTACAACCAATTCACCTCTATTCTACAACATTGCACTCAATCCCACACCACTCTACCGTGTTCTATCGCATTCCATTCTGCAAAAGAAGGCTCCACTCTTTTCCCAAAGAATCAGAAACCGTCTATTAAGTCACATTAAACAACATTACAGTCCATTCCTCAACTCTCCACTTCATTTCGCTACAATCCACAATGTTCTTTTGCATTCCATTCCTACAAAGAAGGCTCGATTCACTTCCAACCCATTAAGGACTGTCTATTGCATCACATCAAATGCCATTCCATTTAATTCTCCAAGATTCTACTCCATTCCACAACATTCCACCACATTCCATTGCATTCCATTCTGTGAAAAGAGCTCCATTCCATTCCAGACGGATGAGGAACACCCTACTGCCTCACTTTACACATGATTCCAGTCAATTTCACAACATTGTACTCCAATCTTGAACATATCACCGTGCTCTGTGGCATTCCATTCAATCAAAGAGAGCACCATTTGAGTCGAGACGACTCAAGAACTCTATACTGTGTCACATTACATGCGCTTCTACACCAAATCTACAAAATTGCACTGAAGTCCACCAAATTCCACCACGTTCTATAGCGTTCCATTCTCTCAAAGGAGGATCCATTCATTTTCAAAACAATCTCTAACTCTCTAGAGCATCACAGTGTACCCCTTTCCACTCCACTCCACAACACTTTACTCCATTCCCAAATATTCCAGCACATTCCTTTGCTTTACGTTCTCGCAAAGGAGGCACCGTTCGCTTACAAACCACACTGGAGATCTTTATTATGTCCCATTACACTCGATTCCACTCCACTCCACAACATTGCCCTCCATTCCACGACATTCCACCACGTTCTATTTTGTTCCATTCTTCCATGGAATACCCCATTCCCTACCAAACAATTCACGAACTGCATATTTTCTCACATCACACACCATTCCTCTCCATTCCACAAGATTCTACTCCATTCTCCAACATTCCAACAAGTTCTACTGAGTTCCTTTGTGACAAAGTAGGCACCATTCTTATCCAAACAACCGAGGAACTCTGTGTTGTGCCACATTCCACCACGTGCCACTCTATACCACAGTATGGCACTCCAGTGTTCCACATTCCAGCACATTCCATTGCATTCCATTATGTCAAGGAAGGTCCCATAGCTCCCAAACCACTCAGGAACAGCCTATTGCATTAGTTCGTATGCCTATGCACATGATTCCTCAAGATTGTGCTGCATTCCAAACATTCCACTGTGTTCCATTGCACTCCATTGTTACAAAGTGGGCACTGTCCTTAAAAAACTCACAGGAACCCTCCATTGCATCTCATTTCACCTCATTACACTCCATTTCACAACCTTCCTCTCTATTCCGCAACATTCCACCACGTTCTATTACTGTCGGTTCCAACAGGCAACGCTGCATGCGCTTCCAATTCACTCCAGAACCCTTTATTGCATCACATTACAACCGATACACGTCCATTCCACAACATTACGCTCCATAGTACAACAGTCCGCCGTGTTCTATTGCGTTCCATTCTGCAAAAGAAGGCTCTGCTCTTATCCCAGAGAATCAGAAACCCTCTATTAAGTGACATTGCACCCCATTACACTCCATTCCACAACTCTCCACTTCATTTCGCAACATTCCACAATGTTCTTTTGCGTTCCATTCCTACAAAGAAGGCTCGATTCACTTGCAACGTATTAAGGACTGTCTATTGCATTACATCAAATGCCATTCCAGCCCATTCTCCAAGATTCTACTCCATTCCACAACATTCCACCGCGTTCTTTGCATGCCATCGGTGATAAAAAGCCCCATTCCTTTCTAAACCAATGAGGAACGCTCTACTGCATCACTTTACACACGATTCCAGTCCATTTCACAACATTGTACTCCATAACTGAACATCTCACCATGTTCTGTGGCTTTCCATTCAATCAAAGAGAGCTCCATTTGCTTCAAGACCACTCAGGAACTCTGTATTGTGTCATATTCCATACGCTAATACACCACATCTACAAAATTGCACTTGACTCCACAAAATTCCACCACGTTGTATAGCATTCCATTCTGTCAAAGGAGGATCCATTCATTTACAAAACAATCTCTAACTCTCTGTTGCATCACAGTATACCCCATTCCACTCCATTCTACAATATTTTCCTCCATTCCCCAGTATTCCAGCACATTCTTTTGGTTTACATTCACGCAAAGGAGGCACAATTCGCTTCCAAATTGTACTGGAGACCTGTATAATGTCCCATTATAGCCGATTCCACTCCATTCCACAACATTGCCCTACATTCCACCACGTTCTATTGTGTTCCATTCTGCCAAGGAATGCTCCATTTGCTACCAAACAGTTCACAAAATTAGTATGGTGTCAGTTCAAATGCCATTCCTCTCCATTCCACAAGATTATAAGCCATTCCACAACATTCCAAAAAGTTCTACTGAGTTCATTGTGACAAAATTGGCACGGTTCTTTTCCAAATAACCCAATAACTCTCTGTTGTGTCACACTCCACCACGTTCCACTCAGTATCACAGAATGGCACTCCATTGTGCAACATTCCGTCACATTCCATTGCATTCCGTCAGGTAATAGCAGGCGCCAAAGATCCCAAACAGACTATTGCGTCAGTTCACATTTCTATCCACACGATTCCTCAAGATTCTCCTACATTCCAATCTTTCCACTGCATTCCATTGCACTCCATTGTTACAAAGAGGGCACCATTCCCCAAAAATCACTCAGGAACCCACTATTGCATCACATTACATCCCATTACACTCCATTTCACAAACGTCCACTCTACACAGCAACATTCCACCACGTTCTATTACGTTCGGATAAATCAGGCAAGGCGGCATTTGCTTCCAATTCACTGCAGAACTGTCTATTGCGTCAGACTACAACCGATTCAACTCCATTCCACAACAGTGCACTCCATCCCACAACACTCCACCGTGTTCTATGGCGTTCTATTCTGCAAAAGAGGGCTCCGCTCTTTTCCCAAAGAATCGGAAACCGTGTAATGTCACATTACACCGCATGACACTCCATTCCACAACTCTCCTCTTCATTTCACAACACTCCACAATGTTCTTTTGCATTCCAATCCTACAAAGAAGGCTTGATTCACTTCCAACCCATTAAGGACTGTCTATAGCATAACATCAAATGCCATTCCAGTCCATTCTCCAAGATTCTACTCCATTATACAACATTCCACCACCTTCTATTGTATCCCATTCTGTGAAGAAAACCTCAATTCCTTTCCAAACCAATGAGGAACACTCTACTGCGTCACTTTACGCACGATTCCTGTACATTTAACAACATTGTACTCCATTCCTGAACATCTCACCATGTTCTGTGGCGTTCCATTCAGTCAAAGAGAGCTCCATTTGCGTCGACAGCGCTCAGGAACTCTATATTTTGTCAAGTTACATACGGCCCTATTGAAAAATCTACAAAATTGAAATTAACTCCACAAAATTCCACCACGTTCTATTACTCTTCGTTCCATCAAGTAATGCTGCATTCGCCTTCAATTCACTCCAGAACCCTTTATTCTGTCACATTACTACCAATTCTCCTCCATTCCACAACAATGCACTCCAACCCGCAACACTCCCCCGTATTCTGTCATGTTCCATTCTTCAAAGAAAGCTCCAGTCTTTTCAAAAACCATCAGGAACTGTCTCTTGTTTCACATTACAGCACTCCATTCCAAAACTCTCCACTTCATTTCAGAACATTCCACAATGTTCTTTTGCGTACCATTCCTGCAAAGAACGCTCGATTCACTTCCACCCTATTAAAGACTGTCTGTTGCATCACATCAAAAGCCATTCCAGTCCAATCTCCAATATTCGACTCCATTGCACAACATTCAACACGTTCTATTGCATTGTATTCTGTAAAAAAGGCTTCATTCCTTTCCAAACCAAGGAGGAACACTCTACTGCGTCACTTTACACACGAGTACCGTCCATTTAACAACATTGTACTCCATTCCTGAACATCTCACCATGTTCTATGGCGTTCCATTACATCAAAGAGAGCTCCATATTTTCCAGACCTCTCAAGAACTGTATATTGTTACAGTATAAGCGATTATACAAAAATATACGAATTTGAACACTTCTCCACAGAAGTTCACCAAGCACTCTACCGTTCCCCTCTCTCAAAGAAGGATCCATTCATTTCCACAACAATTTGTACAACTCTATTGGATCACAATAGACCCCATTCCACTCCATTCCACAACATTTCACCCCATACCCAAATATTACAGCAGATTTATTTGCTATTCATTCCAGCAAAGTAGACACCATTAGCTTCCTAACCACTCTGAAGACCTTTATTAGGGCACATTACAGCCGATTCCACTGCATTCCACATTTCTCTCCATTCCACAGCATTCCACCACGTTCTATTCCGTTCCTTTCTGCCAACGAATGCTCCATTTGCTTCCAAACAATTCACGAACTTCCTATTTTGTCACTTCACATTCCATTACTCTCCATTCCACAAGGTTCGACTCAATTCCCAATCATTCCAACAAGTTCTACTGAGTTCCATTGTGACAAAGTAGGTACCATTCTTACCCATAAAACCCAGGAAGTCTCTGCTGCGTCATATTGCAGCACGTTGCACTCAATACCACAGAATTGCACTCAATTGTGCAACATTCCTCCTTACTCGTTTGCATTCCATTCTGTAAAAGAAGGCCCCTTTGCTTTCAAAACGTACAGTAACAGCCTATTGCGTCAATTCACACCCCATTTCACATGATTCCACAAGATTCTACTCCATTCCATTCATTCCACTATTTTCATTTGCATTCCATTGTGACAAAAAGCAGCAATGTCTACAAAATTCGCAAAAATCCTCTAGTGAATCACATTAGAACCCATTATACTCCAGTTCACAAGCTTCCACTCTATTTTGCGGCATTCCACCACTTTCTATTATGTTCCATTACGCCAAGCAAGGCTGCATTCACTTCCACATCACTCCAGAAACCTTTTCTGCATCACTAACTCTAACCGAAACACTATAAGCACCAAATTCCTTCCCAAACACCGAACCCTATACCTACCCGTGAGTTTTGTAAAAGACCAGTACCATGAATATCAACATATCTACATCCCTCATATGTCACTGTAACACTGTATTTCAATCTCACTGTCGAACTCACATCAGAGTGGTATCCCATATGTAACAGTAACCCTATCAGGCTGTTACAACATAACAAACCCATAACCATAACCCTAGAACTCTACCGTACATCTGACACTTCATGTTCAACATTGACATCATTTGCAGCTCACTGTAAACCTGCCGATCATACTCACGCTGATCCTCACATCAGAGTCAGGACCTTACTGTAAATGTACTTCTATCCTTCCCATACGCATTACCAGACACTTAACCATACCCCTAGCCCAGGGACTAGCACCAGACCCCTCACGTCATTTTATTTTCTGCCCCACCAAATGCTTAACCTGAGACAAAATTTCGCACTCACCCTCACATCACAGCAGGCTGCAAACTCTAACAGAAACACTGCCAGTGCCATAAACTTTTATCAACACCGAATTCTAACCACAGCCCTGACTCTTAGAACAGACCCTGCCATGGATATTGATGTCACCCATGTCTCACTGTTCACTGTAATTCAATCTTACTGTCACCCCCACATCAGAACCCAATACTAAATATAACCATAACACTTTCCTCGGTGTACACCATTTCGAACACCTAATCCTAAACCTAGACCGGGACCCTGGAGCTGAAATCTCATGATAAACTTCAACATCAGCCACAGCTCATCATAAACCTGTCTCTCAATATCGCCCTCTTCCTCACATCGGAGCCACACCCTCACTGTAACTGTAGTACTAGACAGCCTGTACCCATTACCGAACACATAACCCTAAACATAGCACTGTCTCATGCTCTGGACTCCTCACCTACATTTTAGTGTCAGTCCACCTAATCCTAAACCAGAGGCATAATTTAGTACTCACCCTCCCATTACAGCCAGACTGCAACTCTACCCTAAACGGTATTAGCCCTGTAAACCTACCCGCACAATGAAACCTAACCCTAGCCTTGACACTTAGAACGAACCGTACCATGGATATTGACGTCACCCATGTCTCACTGTAACACTGTAGTTCAATCTCGCTGTCGCCCTCCCAGCAGACCCATATCAGAAATGTAACCAATACCGTATACTGGCCGTACAACTTAGCGAACACATAACCCAACCCTAGATCTTGCCCGTGAACATGAACACTCATGGTCAACATTGACATCACCCACAGCTCACAGTAAACCTGTCGCTCAGTGTCACTCTCATACTCATATCAGAGCCATACCTTCAGTGTAAACATAGTGCTATCCTTCCAGTACATATTAATGAACACTTAACCGTAACCCTAGCCCTTGCACAGCACCACACACTTCACATCATTTTATGTTCAGCACCGACAAATCCTCATACTGAGACAAAATCTCGTATTTACCCTCACTTCAGAGCCGGACTCTGACTCTAACCAAAACCCTTTTGGTCCCATACACCTTCCCATACACCGAACCCTATCCCTATCCCTGACTTTTTGAACCGACCAGTACCATGAATATCGACATCCCTCATGTCTCACTGCAATACTGTAATTTAATCTCACTGTCCAACTCACATCAGAGCCATGTCCCATTTGAAACCGTAACACTATCCTGCCCATACAACATATCAAACTTCTAAACCTATCCCTAGCACTGTACCCTGCACCTGACACTTCATGGTCAACATTGTCATCATCCACAGCTCACCATAAACCTGTCGATCATACTCAACACTCATTGTCACATCAGAGCCAGATCCTTACTGTAAACATAGAACTATCCTGCCCTTACACATTTCCGAACACTTAACCCTTAACCTAGCTCAGCACTAGCACCAGACCTGTCACAACATTTTTATTTACAGTCACACCAAATGCTTAACCTGAGTAACGCACCTCACATCACAGCAGGATTCAAAGTCTAACTGAAACCTTTTCAGCGCCGTAATCCCTCCCAAACACTGAACTCTCAGCATAGCCCTGACTCTTGGAACATACCGTACCATGGATATCGACGTCACCCATGTCTCACTGTAACAATGTAATTCAATCTCAAATTCACCCTCACAACAGAACCGAGAACTAAATGGAATCATAACCCTTTCCTACACGTACACTTTTTCAAATCCCTACAACTAACCCTAGACAATGCCCCTGCACCTAAAACCTCATGATAAACTTCAACATCAGCCACAGCTTATCATAAACCTGCCTCAGTATCGCCCCCTACCTCACATCAGGGCCATATCCTCACTGTAACCATAGTACTAGATGGCACATACGCATTACCAAACACTTCACCCTAACCCTAACACTGTCCCATGCTCTGAACTCCTCACCTTAATTTTAGTATCAGCCTCCCAAATCCTAAACCTGTGGCATAATCACGCAATCAGGCTCACATCATAGCCAGACCCAAACTCTATCCAAAATCATATCAGCCCCATAAACCCTCCCAAACACCAAACCCTAATCCTAGCCCTGACACATAGAACATTCCTTAACATGGATATCGACAGCACCCCTTTCTCACTGCAACACTATATTTCAATCTCGCTGTCACACTCACATCATACCCGAAACCAAAATGTAGCCATAACCATACACTTGCGGTACAAGTTAATGAACACCTAACCCTAGCACTAGCTATCACGTGTAGTCCTGACCCCTCATGGTGATCATTGACATCACCCACAGCTCACCGTGAACCAGTCGCTCAATGTCGCACTCATCTTCACATTAGAGCCAGACCCTTAGTTTAAACACAGCGCTATCGTGTCTGGACATAATTACGAACACTTAACCCAAACTCTAGCCCTTGCCTCAGAACCAGACGCTTCATATCGTTTTATTTTCAATCCCCCCAGATCCTTACACTGAGACAAAATCTTGTACTTATCATCCCATCAGAACTGTACCCTAACTCTAAGCAAAACCCTGTTAGCCCCATACACCTTCCCAAACACCAAAACCTAAACCTAGCCCTGACTATTTGAACAGTCCATTACCATGAATATCGACATCCCTCACGTTTCACAGTTCCACTGCAATTCAGTCTCATGCCGGACACACATCAGAGCCAAATCCCATATGTAACCATATTCCTTTCCTGCCCATACAATGTTCCGAATGCCTAGCCCTTACCCTAGCACTGTTTCCTACAACTGTCCCTTCATGGTCAACATCGACTTCACCCACAGCTCTCCATTAACCCGTCGATCAAACTCACACGCATCCTCACATCAGAGCCAGATCCTTACTCTAAACATAGTGTTATGCTTCCCTTACACATTACCGATCACTTATCCCAACCCTTGCCCTGGCCCAAGCACCAGAACCAGCACATCATTTTATAGTCAACCCCACCAGATGCTTTACCTGAGAAACAATCTTGCACTCACACTCACATCACAGCCAGATGCAAACTCTAACTGAACCCGGTCTACCACATACAATTTCACAAACTCTGATTCCTAACCCAGGCCCAGACACTTGGAAAAAGTCTCTATAATGAATATCGATGTCACCCGTTCCTCACTGTGACACTGTAATTCAATATTGCTGTCGCCCTCACATAAGAGCCGAATCCTGAATGTAACTATAACTGAATCCAGGCCGTACAGCTTACTGAATCTCCAGTTCTAACCAAAGCCCTCGCCTGTTGACTTGATCACTCATGGTCAACATTGGCATCACCCACAGCTCATCGTAAACCTTTCTCTCTCTCTCGCCATCATCCTCACATCAGAACAAGTTTCTTTCTGTAAATGCAGTGCTATCCTACCTGTACTCATTACTGAACTCTTAACCCTAACCCTAGCTCTGAAAACTGCTTTGTCCACACACCATCATTTTATTGTCTGCCCCACCAAATCCAAATCCCGAGACACAGTCTTGCAGTGACCCTCACAACACACCAGGACACTAACTCTATCCAAAACCATACCAGCCCCATAAACTTACCAAAACACCGAAACCTAACACTGGCCCTGACAATTAGTACAACCCTACCATAGATATTGGCGTCACCCATATCCCACTGCCAGACTGTAGTTCAATCTCACTGTCTCCCAAACATCAGACCCGAATCTGAAATGTAACCATAACCCTATGCTGTTCGTACAACTTAACGAACCCCAAACCCAATCTTAGCTCTCGCGCATGGACCTGACCCTCACTATCAACATTGGCATCACCCAAAGCTCACCGTTAACCTGTCACTCAATGTCACACTCATCCTCACATCAGAAAGGAACCCTTAATGAAAAATAGCTCTATCGTGACCGTACATATTAAAAAGCACTTCACCCAAACTCTAGCCCTTGCCACAGAAGAAGACCCGTCACATCATTTTATTTTCAGACCCACCAAATCCTTATACTGAGACACAATCTCGCACTCCCCCTCACTTCACAGGCAGAGCTTAGCTCTAACCGCAGGCCTATACCCCTTCCGAAATATTGAACCTTAACACTAGACATGACTTTTGGAACAGAACAGTACCATGAATATCAGCATCACTCATGTCTCACTGTGACACTGTAATTTAATCTCATTGTCGAACTCACATCAGAGCAAAATCCCATATGTAAACGTAATCGTATCCTGCCCATACACACCCCTATCCCTATGTCTAGCACTGGAGTCTGCACCTCACACTTCAAGGTCAACATCATCGATATCACCCACAGCTCTCCATAAACCTGTCAATCAAACTCACCCTTATCCTCACATCAGAGCCAGAAACTTACTGTAAACGTATCATTATCCTTCCCTTCCACATTACTGAACACTTAGCTCTAACCCCAGTGCTGGATGTAGCACCGGAACCCTAACATCATTTTATTGTCAACACCACCAGATACTTCACCTGAGACACAATCTCTCACTCACCCTCACATCACAGCCGGATGCAAACTCTAACCGAATCCCAGTCAGCCCTGTACACTTTCACAAACACTGAACCCTTACCCAGGCCCTCATTCCTGGAATAGGTCACTACAATGAATATCAACATCAGTCATTTCTCACTGTGACACTATAATTCAATATCCCTGTCGCCCCCACATCAGAGCCAGGACCTAAATGTTACTCTAAACCTTTCTAGCCATACTGCTTACCGACCCTCTAAAGCTAACCCGAGCCTCGTCTCTTGATATACTCACTCATGGTCAATATTGGCATCATCCACAGCTCACCAGAAACCTTCCTCTCAGTGTCGCCTTCACCCTCACATCAGAAAAAGATCCTTACTGTAAACGCAGTGGAATCCTACTCATGCACATTACCGAACACTTTACTGTAACCCTATCCCTGGAACCTGCATTGTCCACACACCACAATATTTTGGTCTGCCCCACAAAATCCAAATTCCGAGACACAATCTTGCACTCACTCCCATATCAAACCAGAACACTAACTACCTGAAACCCTTTCAGACCCATAAACGTACCCAAATACTGAAAGCTAACACTACAGCTCACAGTTAGAACAGACCCTACCTGGATATTGGCGTCACCCATGTCTCACAGCAACACTGTAGTTCGATCTCTCTGTCGCCCTTACATCAGACCCGAATCCAAAATGTAGCAATAAACCTATCCTGTCCATACAACTTAACGAACCCCTAAGCCAATCCTAGCACTTGCCCATGAACCTGACCTTCACTGTCAACATTGGCATCACCCACAGCTCACTGTTAACCTGTCGCTCAATGTCTCACTCATCCTCACATCAGAGCCATATCCTTAGTGTAAACATAGCACAATCATGCCCGTACATATTATCGAACACATAAGCCAAACCCTAGCCCTTGCCACAGCACCAGTCGTTCACATCATTTAGTTTTCAACCCCAAGAAATGCTTAACATGAGCCACAATCTCGCACTCACCCTCACATCACATCAGGATGTAAACTCTAACCAAAACCTGAACAGTGCCGTAAAGCTTCCAAAACACTGAACTCTAACCATAGCCCTGAGACTTGGAACAGAACCTACCAAGTATATCGACGTCACCCATGTCTCACTGAAACACGGTCATTCATTCTCACTGTCACCCTCACATCAGAACCGAATATTAATGTAACCATAAACCTTTCATAGTTGAACACCTTTTCGAACCACTAAACCTATCCCTAGACCTGGCCCCTGGATATGAATCCTCATAGTAAACTTCGACATCAGCCGCAGCTTATTATAAACCACTCCGTCAATATCGGCCTGTCCCTAACATCAGGGCCACATCCCCACTGTAACCATAGTACTAGATGGCCCTTACAAATTACGAACACTTACCCTTGCCCTAGCACTGTCCAATTCTCTGAACTCCACTCCTTCATTTTAGTGTCAGACCACCAAATCCTAAACCTGAGGCATAAACTCGCACACACCTTCACATCATAGCCGGACTCTAACTCAACCCAAAACTGTATCAGCCCCATAAACCTACCCAAAAACCGAAACCTAACCCTTTCCCTGACACTTAGAACAGGCCCTATAATGGACATCAACGTCCGCCATGACTCCATGTAACACTGTAGTTCAATCTCGCAGTCGTCGTCACATCAGAACCGAATCCAAAATGTAACAATAACCTTATACTGGCTGTGCAGCTTGACAAACACCTAACCATAACCCTAGATCTTGCCCGTGCACCTGAACCCTCATGGTCAACATTGACATCACCGGCAGCTCTCCGTACACCTGTAGCTCTGTGTCACACTCATCCTCACATCAGAGCCAGATTCTTAGTGTAGACATAGTGATATCGTGCCTGTACATATTATCAAACAGTTAACCTAACCCTAGGCCTTGCCACAACACCAGACTCTTCACATCATTTTATTTTCAGCCCTACCATATCCTTATACTGAGACAAAATCTCGCATTCAACCTCACGTCAGAGCCGGACACTAACACTAACCAAAATCCTCTTTTTCCTATACACCTTCCCAAACACTGAACCCTAACCTTCGTCCTGAATTTTGGAACTGACCAGTATCATGAACATCGACATCCCTCATGTCTCACTGTGACACTGAAATTCCATCTCACTGTCGAAATCACATCAGACTGGATTCCCATATGTCACTGTTCCACTATCCTGCCCATACAAATTACCGAACCCATAAACCTAACCCTAGCACTGTACCTTGCATCTGACACTTCCTGGTCAACATTGTCAGTAAAAGAGCTCACCATAAACCTGTCGATCATACTCACACTCATCCTCACATCAGTGCCTGATCCTTACTGTACACGGAGTGCTCTACTCCCTGTACACAGTACCAAAGACTTAATCATAACCTTTGATTTGAAACTAGTATCAGACCCATCACATCATTTTATTTTCAGCCCAACCAAATGCTTAACCTGAACCACAATCTCGAACTAACCTTCATGTCACAGCACATGCAAACTCTAAATTAAACCCTATCAGCAACATAAACCTTCCCAAACACCGAACTCTAACCATAGCCCTGACTCTTGGTACAGACCCTACCATGGATATCAACGTCACCCATGTGTCACTGTAACACTGTAATTCACTCTCAGGGTCACCCTACCATCAGAACCAAACACTAAATGTAACCATAAACCTTTCCAGTCTGTAACCCTTTTTGAATCCCTAACCTAATCCTAGACCTGGCCTGTGGACCTGAAACGTCATGATAAACTTTGACATCAGCCACAGCTTGTCATAAGCCTGTCTCTCAATATCACCCTCTCCCGCACATCAGGGCCACATCCTCACCGTAACTGTAGTACTAGATGGCACATACACATTACTGAACACCTAACCCTAACCCTAGCAATGTCCCATGCTATGGACTCCTCACCTTCTTTTTAGTGTCAGTCCACATAATACTAAACCTTAAGAATAATCTCACACACACCCTCATATCACAGCCACAACCTAACATTATCCAAAACTGTATCAGCCCTGTAAACCTACGCATACACTGAACCTCAACCCTAGCCACGAATCTTATAAGAGGCCCTACCAAGGATATGGTAACCAAAATGTAACCATAACAATATACTGGCCATAGAACTTAACAATCACCTAACCCGAACCCTAGTTCTTGCCTGTGGATGTGAACCCTCATGGTCAACATTGACTTCACCCACAGCACCTGTCAATCAATGTTGCAAACATCCTCACATCACATCCAGATCCTAGGTGTAAACATAGCGCTTTCATTCCCCTACACATTATGAAACAGTAAACCCTTACCCTAGCCCTTGCCACAGCACAAGACCCTTCACATCATTTTATTTTGAGCCCCACGAAATCCTCATACTGAGACAAAATCTCGCATTCACCCTCACACCAGAGCCAGAACCTAACTCTAAACAAAACACTATTAGCATCATATACCTTCCCAAACACTGAACACCAACCTCAGCCTGGGCTTTTGTAACAGACCAGTACCATGAATATCTATATCACTGATGTCTCACTTAACACTATAATTCAATCTCACTGTCGAACTCACATCAGAGACGAATCCCATACGTAACCGTACCCCTATCCTGCCTGTACAAACTACCGAATCCCTAACCCTATTCCTATGACTGTACCATGCATCTGACACTTCATGGTCAACATTGACAACATCCACAGCTCACTACAAACCTGTCGATCATAATCACACTCATCCTCACATAAGAGCCATATTCATATTATAAACGTAGCGCTATCCTGCCCGTACAAGTTACCGAGCACTTAAACCTAGCCCTGGCACTAGCAAGAGACCAATCACATTATTTTATTTTCAGCCCACCAAATGCTTAACCTGAGCCAAAATCTTGCACTCACACTCACATCACACCCAGACCCAAACTCTAACCAAATTGTGCTAGCCCCATAAATCTATCCAAACACTAAACCCTTTCCTTTGCCCTGAAACATAGAACAGATCGTACTGTGGATATCGACGTCACCCATGACTCACAGTAACCCTGTAGTTCAATCTCGCTGTTGCCCTCACATCAGAACCGAATGCAAATATAATCAAAACTGAATACTGGCCATACCACTTAGCGATCACCTAACCCTAATCCTAGCTCCCGCCCATGTACCTGACCCCTCATGGTCAATTTTGACATCACCCACAGATCACTGTAAACCTGTCGATCAAACTCACCCTCATCCTCACATCAGAGTCAGATCCTTATGGTAATCGTACCACTATACATACTGTACACATTAGTGAGCGCTTAAACCTATCCGTAGCCCATGGCCTAGCAGCAGACCCCTCACATCACTTTATTTTTGCCCAAGCACATGCTTAACCTGAGCCACAACTAGCACTCACCCTCACATCACAGCAGGATGTAAAGTCGAAGCAAATTCCTATCAGCTTCGTAATCCTTCCAAAACACCAAAATCTAACCATAGCCTTGACTCTTGGAAATGACCCTACAATGAATAATGATGTTACCCTTGTCTCCCTGTAACATTGTAATTCAATCCCACTGTCACCGTCATATCAGAAGAGAATCCTAAATGCAACCATATCCATTTCCTTCCCTTACACCTTTTCAAACTCCTTAATTTAACAATAGACCTGGCCTGTGGACCTCAAACGTCATGATAAACATCAACATCAGAAACAGCTTATTATACACCAGTCGCTCAATACCTCCCTCTCCCTCAAATCAGGGCCACATCCTCACTGCTACTGTATTGCTAGACGGCCCATACCCATTATCGAACACTTAACCGTAACCCTAGCACTGTCCTATGCTCTGTAGTCCTCACCTTCATTTTAGTATCAGCCCACCAATACTTAACATCAGGGATAATCTCGCAGTCACCCCCGCATCACAGCCAGACCCTAACTCTACCCAAAAGCATATTGGACCTGTAAAACTAGGCAAACACCGAACCCTGAAACTAGCCCTGTCACTTAGAACAGACCCTAACACGGATATCGACATCACCCATGTCTCACTACAACATGGGAGTTCAATATCACTGTTGCCCTCACATCAGACCCGAATCTGAGATGTAAACATAACCTTATACTGGCTGGACAACTTAACAAACACGTAACCCTAACCCTAGCTCTCACCCATGGAAATGAACAATCCCGGTCAACATTGACAACACCCACAGCTCACCATAAACCTTTCACTCAATGTCGCACTCATCCTCACATCAGAGCCGGATCCTTAGTGTAAACATTGCACTAATGTGCCCATACATATTAATGAACACTTAACCCTAACCCTAGGTCTTGCCATACAACCGGACCATTCACATTATTTTATTTTCAGACTCACCTAGTCCTTTTACTGAGACATAATCTCGTATTCACCCTTGCATTAGAGCCGGACCTTTACTCTAATCATAACCCAATTAGCCCCATGCACTTTCACAAACACGGAAACGAACCCTAGCCCTGACTTGTGGAGAAGACCAGTACCATGAATATCGACATCCCTCATGTCTCACTGCAACATTGTAATTCAATCTCACAGTCACACTCACATCAGAGCCAACGCCGATATGTAACCATAACTATATGTAATCATAAACGTACTCCTGCCCATGCAACTTACTGAAAGCCTAACACTAACCCTCGCACTGTACCCTACATCTGACACTTCATGGTCAACAGTGACATCATCCACAGCTCACCGTAAACCTGTAGTTCATACTCACCCTCATCCTCACATCAGAGCCACATCCTTACTGTAAACGTAGGACTATCCTGCCCATACACATTAGCGAACACTTAACCCTATCCCTAGCCCTTGCCATAGCACCGGACCCTTCACATCATTTTATTTTCAGCCTCATGTATTCCTTATAATGAGACAAAATCTTGCGTTCACCCTTGCATTAGAGCTGTACCCTAACTCTGAACAAAACCCTATTAGCCCCATACACCTTCCTAATCACCGGTCCCTCACTCTAGCCCTGACTTTTGGAACAGACTACTACCATGAATATCGACATCCCTCATGTCCCACTGTAACACTGTTGTTCAATGTCAATGTCGAACTCACATCAGAGCTGAATCCCATATGTAACTGAACCCTATCCTGCACGTAAAACTTACCAAACCTCTAACCCTAAACCTAGAAATGTACCCTGCATCTGACACTTCATGGTCAAATTTGACATCATCTGCTGCTCACCATAGACCTGACAATCATAATCACACTCATCCTCATATCAGAGCCAGATTCTTACAGTAACTGTACCGCTATCTTTCCTGTACACATTCCTGAACACTTAACCCTAACCCTAGCCCTGCCATTACCACCAGACACATCCCATCATTGTATTTTCAGACCCACCAAAAGCTTAACCTGAGCCACAATGTCGTACTCACCCTTACATCACAGCAGGATGCAAACTCTTATCAAAACACTATCAGCGCCGTAAACCTTCTAGTACACCGAAATATAAGCACAGACGTGACACTTAGAACAGATCCTACCATGGATATCGACGTCACCCATGCCTCACTGTAACACTGTAATTCAATCTCACTGTCATCCTCACATCAGAAGCGAATACTAAATGTAACCATAAACCTTTCCTACCCGTAAACCTATATGAACCCCTAAATGTAACCCAAGACCTTCAGCCTGTACCTGAAACCTCATGATAAACTTCGACTTCAGCCACAGCTGATCATAAACCTGTCTCTCAATATCGCCCTCCCCCTCATATCAGGGCCACATCATCACTGTAACCATAGTAGCAGATGGCCCGTTCCCCTTACCGGAAATTTAACCTTAAACCTAGCATTGTCCAATACTCTGGACATCTCACCTACAATTTAATGTCAGCACACCAATTGCTAAACCTGACACAAAATCTCGAACTCACCGTCACATCACAGCCAGAACCTATCTCTACCCAAAACCATATCAGCACCATAAATCTGCTCAAACACCAAACCCTAAACCTAGCCCTGACTCTTAGAACAGACCATGCCATGGATATCTATGTCACACATGTCTCACTGTAATACTGCTGTTCAATATCGCTGTCGCCCACACATCAGACCGAAATCCGACATGTAACCACAACCATATACTGGCCTTACAAATGAACAAACACCTAAGCCTACCCCTAGCTCTCACCCATGGACATGAAACCTCCTGGTCAACATTGACATCACCCACAGCTCACCGTAAACCTGTTCCTCATTGGCGCACTCATCGTCACATCAGAGCCAGATCCTGACTGTAAACATAGCGCTATCATGCCTTTACATATTAAAGAACACTTAACACTAACCCTATCCCTTGCCACAGCACCAGACCCTTCACATGGTTTTATTTTCAGCACCACCAAATCCTTATACTGAGACAATTATCGTATTCACCCTCACATTAGAACCAGAGCCTAACTCTAACCCAAACCCTGTTAGCCCCATACACCTTTCCAAACACCCGACCCTAACCCTAGCCCTGACTTTTCAAAAATAGCAGTACCATGAATATTGACATCCCTCATGTCTCACTGTAACACTGTAATTCAATCTCTCTGCTGAACTCACATCAGAATTGAAGTCAATATGTAGCCATAACCCTATCGTGGCCCATACAAGTTTCTGAACCCCTAACACTAACACTAGCACTGTACCCTGCATCTGACACTTCATGGTCAACTTTGGCGTCATCCACAGCTCAACGTAAACCTGTTGATCATACTCACCCTCATCCATACATTAGAGGCTGATCCTTACTGTACACAAAGATCCTGCCGTACACATTACCGAACACTTAACCCAATCCAGCCCTAACTGGCACCAGATCCATCACATCGTTTTATTTTAAGCACCACCAAACTTTTAACCTGAGCCACAGTCTCACACTCACCGTCACATCAAAGCAGGATGCAAACTTTAACCAAAACTCTATCAGCGCCATTAACCTTCTCAAACACTGAACTCTATAAATAGCCCTGACTCTTGGAACAGAGCCTATCATGGATATCAACATCACCTATGTCTCACTGTAACAGTTTAATTCAATCTTACAGTCACCCTCACATCAGGACCGATATGTAAATGTAACAATAACCCTTCCCAACCCGTAAACCATTTCGAGACCCTAAACCTAAACCTTGACTTTGACCCTGGACATGAAACCGCATTATAAACTTCGACAACAGCCACAGCTTATCATAAACCTGTCCCTCAATATCACCTTCTCCCACACATCAGGGCCACATCTTCACTGTTACTATATGGCTAGATGGCCTGTACCCATTATTGAACACTTAACATGAACCCTAGCACTGTCCCATGCTCTGTACTTCTCACCTTCATTTTAGCATCAGTCCAACAAATCTCAACCTTAGGCTTAAACTCGCACTCACACGCACATCACAGCCAGAACCTAACTCTACCCCAAACTGTATCAGCCCCGTAAGGTACCCGATCACCGAACCCTAACCCTAGCCCTGCCCTGTCACTTTGCATGGACTGTACCATGAGTATCAACGTCACCCATGTCAAAATGTAACACTTAAGTTGAATGTCGCTGTCTCCGTCACATCAGAACCAAATCAAAAATGTAACCATACAACTTAACAAACACCTAATGCTAACCCTAGCTCTCACTTGTGGACCTGAAACCTCATAGTCAACATTGGCATAATCCACAGATCACCATAAAATTGTCGCTCAATGTCACACTCATCCTCACATCAGAGCCATATCCTTATTGTTAACATAGAGCAATTGTGCCAGTACATATTAACGAACACTTACCCCTAACCCTAGCCCTTGCCTCTGCACCAGAACCTTAACATCATTTATTTTATTTTCAGTCCCAACAAATCCTTCTACTGAGACAAGATCTCGCATTCACCCTCACATCAGAGTCAGATCCCTAACCATAACAAAAACACTATTAGCCCTGTAAGCCTTCTCAAACACCGTACACTAATCCAAGCCCTGATGTTTGGAGCACACGTGTACCATGAATATAAACATCCCTCCTGACTCACTGAAACACTGTAATTCAATGTCACTGTCGAACTCACATGAGAGCCAAATCCCATATGTCACCATAACCCTATCCTGCCCATACAACTTGCTGAACCCCTAACCCTAACCCTAGCACTGTACCCTGTAGATGACACTCATTGGTCAACACTGACATCATTCACATCTCACCAGAAACCTGTTGATCATACCCTTCCTCATCCTCACATCAGAGCAGAGCCTTACTGTAAGTGTAGCGCTATCCTGCCTTTACACATTTCTGAACACTTAACCCAATCTCAAGCTCTGGCTCTAGAACCAGACCTGTCCAATCACTTTCTCTACAGAACCTCCAACAGCTAAAACGGAACCACAATCTCGCAGTCACCCTCACGTCATGGCAGGATGAAACTCTAACTGAAACACTATCAGCGCCGTAAACCTTTCCGAAGACTGAACTTTTACCACATCCCTGACTCTTGGAACATACCCTAGCAGGGATATTGACGTAACCCATGTCCCATAGTTACGCTGTAAATCAATCTATTACCCTCACATCATACCGGAATACTAAATGTAACCATAAACCTTTCCTAGCCATACATGTTTTTGATCCCCTAAACCTAACCCTAGAGCTGGCTCCTGGACCTGAAACCTAATGATAAACTTTGTCATCAGACACAGCTTATCATAAGCCTATCTGTCAATATCGCCCTCTCTGACACAGCAGGTCCACATCCTCACTGTATCTATAGTACTAGATGGTCCAAACCCATTACCGGAACCTTAACCCTAACCCTAGCACTGTCCCAGGCTCTGGACTCCTCACCTTCATTTTAGTGTGAGCCCACCAAATCCTAAACCTCAGGCAAAATTTCGCACTCACACTCACAAAACAGCCAAACCCTAAAATCTAAGCAAAACCGTATCAGCCCAGTAAACCTGAAAAACACTGAACACTAACCCTAGCACTGACACTTAGAACAGACCCTACCATGGATATGGATGTCAACCAGGTTTCACTGTAACACTGTAGTTCAATATCACTGTTGCCCTCACCTCAGACCCGAATTTGAAATGTAACCCTAACCGTATACTGGCCGTACAACTAAACGAGCACCTAACCCTAAACCCAGCTCTCGCCTGTCGTCCTGAACCCGCACGGTCAACATTGACATTACCCACAGCTTGCCATAAACCTGTCACACAATGTCGCACTCATTCTCACATCAGGGACAGATCCTTAGTGTAAACATAGTGATATCCTCCCTGTACATATTAACTAGCATTTAACTCTAACCCTAACTCTTCCTGCAGCACCAGACCCTAAATAACATTTTATTTTCAGCACCACCAAATCCTTATACTGAGACAAAATCTCGCATTCACCCTCAAATCAGAGCCAGACCCTAACTCTATCCAGAACCCTATTAGTCCCATACACCTTCCCAAACACCAAACCCTAACCATAGCCCTGACTTTTGGTAAAGACGAGTACCATGAATATCGTCTTTCTCATGTCTTACTGTAACACTGTGATACAATCTCACTGTCAAACTCACATCACAGCCACATTCCATATGTCACCATAACCCTATCCTGCCTGTACAACATACCGAACCCCTATCCGAACCCTAGCACTGTACCCTGCATCTCACACTTCACATTCAACATTGACATCATCCACATCACACTGGACACCTCTCGATCAGACACAGCCTCATCCTCACATCAGAGCCAGATCCTTACTGTCAACGTAGCGCTATCCTGCCCGTACACATTAACAAACACTTAACCCTAATGTAAACCCTGCCACTAGCACCAGACCTGTCACATCACTTGATTTTCAGCCCCACCAAATAATATACCTGAGCGACAATCTCGCACTCACCCTCACATCACAGCAGGATGCAAACTCTAAATGAAACCCCACCAGTGCCATAAACCTTCCCAAACACCGAACTCTAACCAAAACCTTGAGTCGTATAATAGATCCAACCATTGATATTGACGTCACCCTTGTGTCACTGTAACACTGTAATTCAATCTCACTGTCAACCTGACATCAGAATTGAGTTCTAAATGTAAGCATAACCCTTTCCTAGCTGTACACCTTTGCAAACCACTAGACCTTAACCTAGACATTTTCCGTGGACATGAAACCTCAAGTTAAACTTCGATATCAGCCACACCTTATCATAAACCTGTCATTCAATATCGCCTTCTCCTTCACATCAGGGCCACATCGTCTCTGTAATCTTAGTACTAGTCAGCCTGCACCCATTACCGAATGCTTAATCCTAACCTTGGCACTGTCCCATGCTCTGGACTCCTCACCAACATTTCCTTGTCAGCCCACAAAATTATAAACCTCAGGCATAATCTCTCAATCTCCCCTACAAAAGAGCAAGACCGTAATTCTATCCAAGGCAGTATAAGCCCCATAAACATACAAACTGACAGAACCCTAAAGCCAGCACTGACACTTAGAATAGACCATACAGTACACCCCATTCCTCTCCATTATAAAATATTTTACTCCATTCCCCAATATTCCAGCACATTCCTTTGCTTTACATTTTGGCAAATGAGGCACCATTCGCATCCAAACCACTCTGCAGGGCCTTTATTATGTCACACTACAGCTGATTCCACTCCATTCTGCAACATTGCACTCCATTCCACAACATTCCAAAACATTCTATTGCGTTCCGTTCTCCCAAAGTATGCTCCATTTTCTTCCAAACAACTCAAGAACTTCGCATTGTGTCACTTCACATGCCTTTCCTCTCCATTTCACAAGATTCTACTCCATTCCCCAACATTCCAACAAGTTCTACCGAGTTCCACTGTGGCAAACTGGGCACCATTCTTATCCAGAAATCCGTGTAACTCTCTGTTGCGTCACATTCTACCACGATCTACACAATACCCCAGCATGGCACTCCACTGTGCAACATTCTGCCATATTCCATTGCATTCCGTTATGTACAAGAAGGCCCAATATCTTGCAAACCATTCAGGAACAGCATACTGCATCAGTTAACATGAATATCCACACAATTTCTGAAGGTTCAACTGCATTCAAAACATTCCTGTTGGCAGCCGCGCTCAGAAAATAGCGCCCAATGCAGGGCAGCCGGAAGGCCCCGAACTTCCTAATGACAAATCATCCCACACCACTAAACTACATGCTAATTGCGCCTTGGCATAAGGACCAATGAGACCCACCAAATGGTTATGCTAATAAGGCATATGGAGCCGCACCAACCAGGTCAGAGCATGAGAACTATATAAGCAAGCCTCTCCTTCCCCTCTGGGTCCTGCCCAACTCATTTGTTTCACAAAGAGCTGAAGAATAAAGCTTTCTGCAGAAGAATCCTGCTGTTGTTGCATGCTGTTCTTGCCGGCGAGGACAGGGCACGCGACAAGTGGTGCCGAATCCCGGGAACCAGAACATCACCGGCACAGGGAGGACCCTTCAGACATCTGGAGAGGATTCAGAACTGCAGGTCAGAAGAAAGCCCGGAGGGGTAAGTTCCGAGAGGCCCCTGCTTTTTAGGATGATGGTTGATGGTTCTCTGTAAATAAGGAGGCACCATGGGGAATGCACCGTCATTAGTCACGGCGCTGCAGACAGCTCTCAAAGAGCGAAACTTGAAGGTCTCCAGCAAAGTCTTAGGATCTTTTGTGAAGGAGATAGACCGTGTGGCCCCCTAGTTCATTTGTTCAGGGTCCCTCTCAATCCCGAGCTGGGACAAACTGGGGAAAGATCTTGATAGAGAGGAGGAGGAGGGTAGCCTGAGGAGAGGCACCAGGCCCCTCTGGAAACTGATTAGAGCTTGTCTGCAAGATGAGAGATGTGAAAAGGTAATAAAAGAAGGTCAGAGAGCATTGACAGATATCCAAGAGAGCATGTCAGAAACGGAACGGGAAACAGAGAGCGCGCGCGGCCGAAAAAATGCCACAAAAACGAAGGTAAAGAAACCTCAGAGTGAGGGAGAAAGCCCACCTAGGGCAAAAGCGAAAGAGCCCCGAGAAGCGAGTGACGATCGCCTCGGAGAAAATAGTAAATACCCCTGGAAAGAGTTGAGGGACCTCCAACTCTCCAATAGGGAATCTGAGGAGGAATTAACGTCCGCAGAGGAAGGGGAAGAGAATAAAACCGCAGAGTGCAGAAGTAAGGGAACCAGCAAAGTTGAAAAGCGGACCAAGGAAAAAATGAAAGGGTGTCCCCCGACGCCCGTTGCCCCACCACCTTACGTGAGTGGCGCACTCTCCTTTTGCCACCCAGATACTCTTCAGGCAATTAGACAAATGTTTCCTGTATTTGAGGATAATGGCGTATGCTCTCACCAGCCCCTGAGCCATAAACAAGTTAAGGAGTTAGCAGAATCCGTTCGGGCTTATGGAGTCAGTGCTAACTATACCATAGCACAAGTTGAGAGATTAACAGAGACAGCCATGACACCCGCAGACTGGCAATATGTAACTAAGGCATGCCTTTCTAGTATGGGGCAATACATAGAATGGAAGGCATTGTGGCATGATATCAGCATGACCCAGGCACGCGCAAACGCGGCCAAAGGACAGCCTGCATGGTCATATGATATGCTGACGGGCCAAGGACAGTGGGTAGCCAACCAGACCGCCTTCCCCTTACAGGTATACGCACAAATAAACACGTGCGCCGCCAAGGCATGGAAAGCCCTCACCAACAAAGGAGAAGTATCAGGCAATTTGACAAAAATTATTCAGGGGCTGAGCGAGCCATTTTCTGACTTTGTCGCTCGTATGATGGAGGCCGCAGGCAGAATATTTGGAGATCAGGAACAAGCAATGCCCCTAGTGGAGCAATTAGTATTTGAACAATGTACCAAGGAATGCAGACAGGCGATAACACCCTGGAAACAAAAAGGGATACATGCCTGGTTGAAAGCCTGTAAAGAAATAGGAGGGCCACTCACCAATGCGGGCCTAGCCGCGGCCATATTACAGAGCCACAAACAAGCCAGGATCACTAACAGAAGTATCAAATGCTTTCAATGCGGGAAATTAGGACATATAAAGAGAGAGTGTAGGAGCCCAGCTTCAGAACAAACAACCCAAAAGACCCCTGGGTTGTGCCCTAAGTGTAAGAAAGGCAGGCATTGGGCCAATGAGTGCCGGTCTATTAAAGATATAGAAGGGAAACCCTTAGAACTTCCAAAAAACGCCCAGAGGGGCCCCCGTCACCAGGGCCCGCAAATATATGGGGCAACCAGCACGCAAGTGTCATTCGGGAACAACCAGGCCCCCCAAGGAGAGCCACTTCAGGTTCCGCGGGATTGGACATCCGTGCCACCACCAGAATAGTGTTGACTCCACAGATGGGAGTTCAGCCTATCCCTTCAGACTTTAAAGGCCCCCTACCACCAAATACCATTGGGTTACTCCTAGGGCGCTCTTCTGCTGCATTGAAAGGCCTGGTAGTTCATCCCGGAGTTATAGATCAAGATTATGAAGGACAGGTAAAAATCATGTGTTCGGCTCCCAGAGGAATCTATCCTATATCCCCGGGAGACCGCATAGCCCAGCTCTTAGTTTTACCTAGTCTCCACGCCAATTATCCTGCTACCAACACGGAGAGGGGAGAAAGGGGCTTCGGCTCCTCTGACTGGGATTCAGCCTTCATAGTATTAGATTTAGCAGACAGACCAAAATTAACTCTTCAAATAGAGGGAAAGAGCTTTGAGGGAATCCTAGACACTGGAGCAGATAAAAGTATTATCTCTGCAACCTGGTGGCCCTCCAAGTGGCCTGTGACCCAATCCTCACATTCATTACAAGGTTTAGGATATGAGTCAAGCCCTTCAATTAGTGCCAAACCATTGAAATGGCGAGCCCCTGAAGGACAAGAGGGTACAGTCACCCCTTATGTACTCCCTCTACCGGTCAATTTATGGGGGAGGGATGTCATGAGAGACTTAGGCCTCAAACTCATTAATGAATACTCCACCCCCGCCCAAGGCATGATGATGGACATGGGATACATCCCTGGCAAGGGGCTGGGGAAACACCAACAGGGACACATAGAGCCCATCCTGCCCAAAGTAAAGAATGACCGTCACGGCCTGGGTTTTTCATAGGGGCCATTGAAGATGCCATGCCCATACCTTGGCTCACAGAGGAGGCCGTATGGGTTCCTCAGTGGCCCCTATCCTCTGAAAAATTAGAAGCAGCTCATTGCTTAGTGCAAGAGCAGCTCCAAGTGGGACACCTAGAACCCTCTGTGTCCCCATGGAACACACCCATATTTGTAATCAGGAAAAAGTCAGGATCATAGAGGTTGCTTCATGATCTGAGAGCAGTAAATGCTCAAATGAGAATGCTTGGACCCATACAACGGGGACTGCCACTCCTCTCTGCCTTACCCAAAGAATGGAAAGTGCTCATAATAGATATTAAAGATTGTTTCTTTTCTATACCTCTCAGCTCCAAGGAGAGGGAAAGATTTGCTTTTACTTTGCCAGCTATTAACCATGAACAACCCGATGCCAGATTTCAGTGGAAGGTCCTCCCTCAAGGAATGACAAATAGCCCCACCATATGTCAACTGTACGTTCAGCGAGCGCTAGACCCAATTCGTAAGACCTATCCCACGCTAAAGATCATCCATTACATGGATGACATCCTTCTTTGCTCCCCACAACCAGCGGAAATAGAAGAAGCATATATAGATCTCACTAGATCCCTAGAAAATTGGAGACTGAATATAGCAAGCGAGAAGGTCCAAAAATCTAGTGTTAGCAAATTCCTAGGAGCAACCATTTACACAGATGTAATTTGCCCCCAAAAGCTTGAGATAAGACATAATCAATTGCGAAATTTGAATGACTTCCAAAAACTCCTAGGGGATATTAATTGGTTGCGCCCATACTTAAAGATACCCACCACTGAATTGACTCCACTATTTAAAACCCTAGAAGGAGACCCACAACTAACGTCACCGCGCTCCCTCACACCTCCATTCGCAAAGTAGAACAGGCTTTGATGACAGCACAATTAAATAGAGTGCAATCGAATGAACCCTTTGAGTTGTGTGTGCTTCCCACCCCAGAGCTGCCAACAGCAATTTTATGGCAGCACGGCCCACTGATCTGGATCCATCCCCAAGCCTCTCAGGCTAGGACAATAGAGTACTATCCGGCAGCCGTGGCCAAACTTGCTTTGAGAGGAGTAAAAACCTCCATGACACATTTCGGAGAGGCTCCAGCTAAAATTATAACCCCTTACAGCGTAGAACAAATACAAGTATTATGTGCTATGAACGATGATTGGGCCATACTTGCTTACAGTTTCTCAGGAACCTTTGATAATCATTTCCCTAAACATCCCCTCATCAACTTCGCCAAAAATCATCTCCTAGTATTTCCTCGGGTCACTAGCCTAACCCCGCTGCCTCATGGAAAAACAGTTTACACGGACGGGTCTAAGACAGGCACAGGTGCCTATGTCCATGATGGCAAAGTTGTGACAAAAGGCTACACGCCTGACACTCCACAAACAGTGGAATGTCGCATAGTCTTAGAGGTCCTACAAATCTTTTCTGAACCTTTAAATATTGTGTCTGACTCCTGTTATGTAGTTAATGCAGTCAAATCTCTAGAAGTGGCCGGGCTAATCAAAGCGTCCAGCCCAGTAGCCACTTTGTTCAAACAGATACAATCAGCACTACTTCATAGGCAATCTCCTTTGTATATAACTCATATCAGAGCACATTCAGGCCTTCCAGGGCCTATGACCCAAGGCAACCACCTGGCAGACCTCGCAACCAGAAATATAGCTTTTCCCCTGCTAGACCCTATCACCACAGCTTCAAAATTCCATACACAATTTCATGTCACTGCCGAAACACTGCGCAAGCGGTTTAGCATAACCAGGGCCGAAGCTAGGAACATTGTCCTTAGCTGCCAACATCGCTGCAGCTTCCTTCCCACACCTCATGTTGGGATCAACCCCAGAGGTATTAGGCCTTTACAAGTTTGGCAAATGGATGTGACGCATATTTCGTCTTTTGGGAGACTGAAATATGTACATGTATCCGTGGATACTTGTTCAGGAGTCATCTTTGCCTCCCCATTGTCAGGAGAGAAAGCTTCCCATGTCATCCAGCACTGCCTTGAGGCTTGGAGCGCATGGGGGTTACCACAGATTCTGAAAACAGACAATGGCCCAGCCTATACCTCTACAAAATTTGCTCAATTTTGTCATCACATGGGGATAAAACATATCACTGGCCTTCCCTACAACCCACAGGGTCAAGGGATTGTGGAACGCGCGAACCGCACGCTCAAATCCTATTTACTTAAACAAAAAGGGGGAATTGAAGATATACCCCCCACACCAAAAACTGCCATAGCCCTAGCACTTTTCACTATAAATTTTTTGAATCTGGATGCTCAAGGCCATACAGCAGCGGATCGCCATAATCAGTGGCCAAAAGACCCACAAGAACTAGTAAAATGGAAGGACGTGTTATCTAACCAATGGAAGGGCCCGGATCCAATCATAATCAGATCCAGGGGAGCTGTGTGTGTTTTCCCCCAGGGTGAAGAAAATCCCTTCTGGATCCCGGAGCGCCTAACGAGGAAAGTCCTAAACAAAGGAGATGACTTCGCTATACCTCCTGACCCTGCTCCTGACACTGGAGACCCCGACTCAGGGAGTATTGAGATGGGGAATCCTGTCTGCCTTTCCTAAGCCTATGCCTGTCCATTTCAATGCAGCCGTTTTTCCGCGCTTTTTCACTACCAATGCTAGTATGAACTTGCCCTACTTAGTTAAAGACACCCTAGTAGCTCCCCTGGGAGAAAACCGATCCTTCGTAACTTATGGGTCATTATGCTTCACCACTCAGAATCTAGCTGGCTGTATCTCCCTGAAACGGAGGAAATACGGATGGTTCAGTGACATAATTCTAGAGGCCAGTAGCCTCCCCGTTATGTCAGCTAAATTTGAAGGGCCTAATAAGGAAGGGAGCCCGCCCTATAAGAACATGACTATCCACCAGATGGTTCTCTGGATCAATGGCACATTTGTACACTCTCCCAGGAACAATTCCACCGACAGGCCTCGTCAACCCAAATATGCCTCCCATTGTGTGGGCGACTATGAGGGAGAGCTGTGGCCCTGGACTGACTGTCAGTCAACTGTAGTAACGTGGGCAACTGAGAGGCAGGAGTTTACCATCTCCCCAGATATGGAGGGACGGCCAGCCAATGAGGCTTGGTGGCCAGTAAAGGTGCTCGAAGGCGAGTTTCGTCAGCAGCTGAGCATGAACCCCTTCCATAAATGGATGCTGTGTGGAGTCAATGGCTCGTGTACCGACCTCTCCCCCTTTTCCGCCCTCCAGGGTGGGGGAATCGGTGTAAAAAATATCACCTTTTGGTGCGAGAATAACCACATGCACGCACACTGGAACATGATCATGACCCATAACAACGAGAACTACACGTGTTCAGCAAAATCAGGTCCAGAGTCACCTAATTCCCTTTTTCCACCTTCTCCAGTATGCGTATACCCCCCATTTCTGTTTATCTTATCCAATAGTAGCTTTGACTCCTGCTCCAATGAAACCTGCTTTCTGTCTCAGTGTTGGGATGCGCGTAACTTTACCAATGCTTTGGTAGTCCGCATCCCCCGTTGGGTCCCTGTTCCCGTAGACGCCCCTAACACCATGACTCTGTTTCGAGAAAGGCGCGATTTCGGTGTTACAGTCGCCATAGTGCTCCTGATCTCCGCGACCGCGGTCGCAGCCACCGCCGCTGGTATAGCTTTAGACACCTCCATCAAATCGGCTACGGAGCTCAATAACCTTGCAGCCTCAGTAGCTTCTGCCCTGGACCAACAGTCCACACTTGATGGCAAACTGAAAGGAGGAATAATGATCCTCAATCAACGCATAGATCTCGTGGAGGAACAAATAGAGGTGCTCTGGCAAATGGCCCAATTGGGATGTGAGCGGAAATATCGTGCCCTCTGCATCACTAGCATTCAATATAAAAATTTTACACGGACAGCTAATCTGTCACGAGACCTGTCCCAGTATCTTTCAGGAAACTGGTCCCAAGACTTTGATGGGACACTAGAAGAGCTGCGGCGAGAAATTATCCACATCAACTCCACCCGTCTAGATATCTCCGTAGCAGAAGGACTCTCTTCCTGGTTCCTCAGAGCTCTCTCCCACGTCAAGGAGTGGGCGGGCATGGCTGGGATGGGCGTGTTCCTGCTTGGAGGTCTCATGCTCTTACTCTGGTTGTTATGCAGACTCCGCAACCAACATAAGCAGGACAAGGTGATCCTTGCTCAAGCCCTAATGGCGATAGACGTTGGCGCCTCTCCCCAAGTGTGGCTCAACATGCTTAAGAAGGAAGCTCGGCTTTAGCTTGAGGTAGCTCTTGCACCCTGAGCCCATGTGGCACTGCACCAGGCCCGAGTACCTCAATGCTTAATCACAGCTTTCTTTAAGAAGCTCATGGTGCAAGAGGGTTGAGAAAAAGGGTCCAAACCCTTTGTACCAAGCGGTCCCAACGCCATCCAGAGGATGCGAGGCAAAGCACTGCAAGAGGTCTTGGACCCCTCTGAGAGGCATGCCTGACTGCATAGGGGTAGATGCCCAGAACCCCTCTCCAAAAAGGGGGCATCAGGAAGTATGATGGAGGTCAGGCCTCTGTCTCCGCCTCTGCTGGCAAGTTCCGCCTTGAGCTTCTGTTAGACAAAAAAAGGGGGAGATGTTGGCAGCCGCTCTCAGAAAATAGCGCCCAATGCAGGGCAGCCGGAAGGCCCCGAACTTCCTAATGACAAATCATCCCACACCACTAAACTACATGCTAATTGCGCCTTGGCATAAGGACCAATGAGACCCACCAAATGGTTATGCTAATAAGGCATATGGAGCCGCACCAACCAGGTCAGAGCATGAGAACTATATAAGCAAGCCTCTCCTTCCCCTCTGGGTCCTGCCCAACTCATTTGTTTCACAAAGAGCTGAAGAATAAAGCTTTCTGCAGAAGAATCCTGCTGTTGTTGCATGCTGTTCATGCCGGCGAGGACAGGGCACGCGACACATTCCACTGCGTTCTATTGCACTCCATTGTTATAAAGAGGGCACCGTTCTCTAAAAAACTCTCAGGAACCCTCTATTGCATCATATTACACCCCATTACACTGCATTTCACAGCCTTCCACTCTATTCCGCAACATTTCAACACGTTCTATTACGTTCGGTTCCATCAGGCAAGGCTGCATTCGCTTCCAATTCACCCCAGAACCCTTTATTGCGTCACATTACAACCGATTCACCTCCATTCCACAACATTGCACTTCGTCCCACAACCCTCCACCGTATTCTATCACGTTCCGTTGTGCAAAAGAAGGCTGCACTCTTTCCGCAAAGAATCCGAAACTGTCTATTAAGTCACATTACACCCCATTACACTACATTCCACAACTCTCCACTTCATTTTGCAACATTCCACAACGTTCTTTTGCGTTACTTTCCGACAAAGAAGGCTCGATTCACTTCCAACCGATTAAGGACTGTCTATTGTGTCACATCAAATGCCATTCCAGTCCATTCTCCAAGATTCTACTCCATCCCACAACATTCCACCACGTTCGATTGCATTCCATTCTGTGAAAAAAAAAGCCCAATTCCTTTCCAAACCAAAGAGGAACACTCTACTGCGGCACTTACACACGATTCCAGTCCATTTCACAGCACTGTAGTCCATTCCTGAATATCTCACCGTATTCTGTGGTGTTCCATTCAATCAAGGAGAGCACCATTTGCTTCGAGCACACTCATGAAATCTATATTGTGTCACATTACATACGCTTCTACACAAAATCTACAAAATTGCACTAAACTCCACAATATTCCAAAACGTTCTATAGCGGTCCATTCTGTCAAAGAAGGATCCATTCGTTTCCAAAACAATCTCTAACTCTCTATTGCATCACAGTATACCCCATTCCACTCCATTCCACAACATTTTACTCCATTCGCCAATATTCCAGCACATTCCTTTGCTTTACATTCTCGCAAAGGAGGCACCATTCGCTTCCAAAACGCACAGGAGACCTTTATTATGTCACATTACAGACGATTCCACTCCGTTCCACATCATTGCCCTCCATTCCACGACATTCCAACACTTTCTATTTCGTTCCATTCTGCAAAGGAATGCTACATTTACTTCCAAACAATTCACGACTTTGTATTGTGTCACTTCACATGCCATTCCTCTCCATTCCACAAGATTCTACTCCATTCCCTAATTCCAACAAGTTCTACTGAGCTCCATTGTGACAAAGTAGGCACCATTCTTATGCAAGCAACCCAGGGAAACCCTGTTGTGTCTGTTTCCACCACGTTCCACTCAGTGCCACAGCATGGCACTCCATTGTGCAACATTCTGCCACATTCCATTGCATTCTATTATGTAAAAGAAGGCCCCACAGCTTCCAAACCATTAAGGAATAGCCTATTGTGTGACTTCACAAGACCGTCGCCATGATTCCTCATGATTCTACTCCATGTCAAACACAAAACTGGATTCCATTGCACTCCATTGTTACAAAGAGGGCAACGTTCTCTAAAAAACTCTCTGGAAGCCTCTATTGCATCACATTGCACCCCACTACACTGCGTTTCACAACTTTCCCCTAATTTCTGTAACATTCCAAAATGATCTACTACGTTCGGTTCCATCAAGCAAGGCTGCATTCGCTTCCAATTCACTCCAGAACCCTTGATTGCGTCCACAACATTGCACTCCGTCCGAAAACAGTCCACCGTGTTCTATCGCATTCCGTTCTGCAAAACAAGGCTCCACTCTTTTCTCCAAGAATCAGAAACCGTCTATTAAGTCACATTAGAACCCATAACACTCCATTCCACAACACTCCACTTCATTTCACAACATTCCACAATGTTCTTTTGCGTTCTACTCGTACAAAGACGGATGGATTCACTTGCAACCCATTAAAGACTGTCTATTGCATCACATCGAAAGCCATTCCAGTCCATTCTCCAAGATTCTACTTCATTCCACAACATTCCACCACGTCCATTGCATTCCATTCTGTGAAAAAAAGCTCCATTCCTTTCCAAATCCACGAGGAACACTCTACTGCGTCAATTTACACACGATTCCAGCCCATTTCACAACATTGTACTCCATTTCTGAACATCTCACCATGTTCTGTCGCGTTCCATTCAATCAAAGAGAGCTCCATTTGGGTCAAGACCACCCAGGAACACTATATTGTGTCAGATTACATACGCTTCTATACAAAATTTTACCTAACTCCACAAAATTCTAAAACGTTCCATACCGTTCCATTCTGTCAAAGAAGGATCCATTAATTTACAAAACAGTCACTAACTCTCTAGTGCGTCACAGTCTACCACATTCCACTCCATTCCACAACATTTTACTCCATTCCCCAATATTCCAGCACAATCCTTTGCTTTACATTCTCGCAAAGGAGGCACCATCCGTTTCCAAACTGCACTGGAGAACTTTGTTATGTCACATTACAGCCAATTCCCCTCCATTCCACAGCATTGCCCTCCATTCCAAGACATTCTACCACGTTCTATTGTGTTCCATTCGGCCAAAGAATGCTCCAAGTGCTTCCAAGCAGTTCAGGAACTTCGTGTTGTGTCACTTCACATGTCAATCCTCTCCATTCCACAAGATTCTACACCATTCCACAACATTCCAACAAGTTCTACTGAGTTTCATTGTGACAAAGTGGGCACCATTCTATTCCAAACAACCCAGGAACTCTCTGTTGCATCACATTACACCACGTTCCACTCAATACCACAGTATGTCACTCCATTGTGCAACATTTTGCTACATTCCATTGCATTAAATTATGTAAAGGAAGGCCTCATAGCTTTCAAACCATTCAAAAACAGCCTATTGCGTCAGTTCACATGCCTATTCACACGATTCCTCAAGGATCTACTGCGTTCCATACATTCCACTGCGTTCCATTGCAACAGAGTTCACCGTTCTCTTAAAAACTCTCAGGAACCCTCTATTGCATCACATTACACCCCATTACACTCCATTTCACAGCCTTCCACTCTATTCTGCAACATTCCCACACGTTCTATTACGTTCGATTCCATCATCCAAGGCTGCATTCGCTTCGAATTCACTCCAGAACCCTTTATTGCATCACATTACAACCGATTCACCTCCATTCCACAGCATTGCACTCCATCCCACAACACTCCACCGTGTTCTATTGCGTTCCATTTTGCTAAAGAAGGCACCAATCTTATGCCAAAGAATCAGAAACCGTCGAATGAGTCACATTACACCCCACTACACTCCATTCCACAACTCTCCACTTCATTTCGCAACATTCCACAATGTTCTTTAGGGTTCCTTTCCAACAAATAAGGCTCGATTCACTTCCAACCGATTAAGGACTGTCTATTGCATCACATCAAATGCCATTCCAGTCCATTCTCCAAGATTCTACTCCATCCCACAACATTCCACCACGTGCCATTGCATTCCATTCTGTGGAAAAAAATCTCCATTCCTTTCCAAACCGATCAGGAACACTCTACTGCGTTACGTTACACATGATTCCAGTACATTTCACAACATTGTACTCCATTCCTGAACATCTCACCATGTTCTGTGGCGTTCCATTCAAAGAAAAAGAGTTCCATTGCGTGGAGACCACTCAGGAACTCTATACAGTGTCACATTACTTGGGATTCTACACCAAATCTACAAAATTGCAGTTAACTCCACAAAATTTCACCACGTTCTGTAGCGTTCCATTCTGGCAAAGAAGGAACCATTCATACCCAAAACAATCTCTAAGTCTCTACTGCATCACAGTGCACCCCATTCCACTCCATTCCACAACATTTTACTCCTTTCCCCTACATTCCGTAACATTCCTTTGCCTTACGTTCTCTCAAAACAGGCACCATTCGCTTTAAAAACCGCACTGGAGACGTTTATTATGTTACATTACAGCCGATTCCATTCGAATCCACAACATTGCCCTCCATTCCACCACATTCTACAAAATTGTATCGCGTTTCATTCGGTAAAAGAAGGCTCCACTCTTTTCCCAAAGAATCAGATACCGTCTATTAAGTCACATTACACACCATTACAATCCATTCCTCAACTCTGCACTTCATTAAGCTGCAATGCACAATGTTCTTTTGCGATCCATTCCTACAAAGAATGCTCTTTTCACTTCCAACCCATTAAGTACTGTCCATTGCATCACATCAAATGCCATTCCAGTCCATTGCTTAAGTTTCAACTCGATTCCACAACATTCCACCACGTTCCATTGCATTTCTTTATGTGAAGAAAACCTCCATTCCTTTCTAATCCGATGAGGAACACTCTACTGTGTCACTTTACACACGATTCCAGTCCATGTCACAACATTGTAATCCATTCCTGAGCATCTCACCGTGTTCTGTGGCGTTCCATTAAATCAAAGACAGCTCCATTTGCGGCGACACCGCTCAGGAACTCTAAACTGTGTGACATTACATGCCATCCAACACTTAATCAACAAAATTGCACTTAACGCCTCAAATTTCCACCACGTTCTAGACCGTTCCATTCTGTCAAAGAAGGATTCATTCAACTCCAAAGCAATCTCTAACTCTCTTCTCCGTCACAGTGTACCCCACTCCACTCCATTTCACGACATTTTACAAAATTCCCCTATATTCCAGCATATTCCTTTGCTTCACATTCTCGCAGGGAGGTACCGTTCTCATCCAACCTGCACTGGAGATCTTTATTATGTCACATTAGAACAGATTCCACTCGAATCCACAACATTGCCCTCCATTCCACAACATTCCACCACGTTGTATCGCGTACCATTCTGCAAAAGAATGCTCCACTCTTTTCCAAAAGAAACCGTCTATTAAGTAACATTACACCCCACTACACTCCATTACTCAACGCTCCACTTCATTTTGCAACATTCCACAATGTCCTGCTGTATTCCATTCCTACAAAGAAGGCTCGATTCACTTCCAACCCATTAAGGACTCTCTATTGCATCATATCAAATGCCATTCCAGTCCATTCTCCAAGATTCTACTCTATTCCACAACGTTCCATTGCATTCCATTGTGTGAAAAAAAATCTCCATTCCTTTCCAAACCAATGAGGATCACTCTACTGCGTCACTTTACACATGATTCCAGTCCATTTCACAACACTGTACTCCATTCCTGAACATCTCATCATGCTCTGTGGCGTTCCATTCAAAGAGAGCTCCATTTGCATCAAGAACACTCTGCAACTCCATACTGTGTCACATTACATATGCTTCTACACCGAATCTACAAAGTTACGCTTAACTCCACATAATTGCACCACGTTCTATAGTGTTCTATTCTGTCAAAGAAGGATCCATTCATGTCCAAAACAATCACTAACTCTCTACTGCGTCACAGTGTACCCCATTCCACTCCATTCTACAATATTTTACTCCATTCCCCAATATTCCAGCACATTCCTTTGCTTTACATTCTCGCAAAGCAGGCGCCATTCTCTTCCAAACCGCTCTGGAGACATTTATTATGTCACATTAAAGACGATTGCACTCCAATCCACAACATCGCCCTCCATTACAAGACATTCCACCACGATCTATCGCTTTTCATTCTGCAAAACAAGGCTCTACTCTTTTCCCAAAGTTTCAGAAACCGTCTATTAAGTCACATGACACCCCATTACACTCCATTACACAACACTCCACTTCATTTTGCAACATATAAAAACGTTCTTTTGCATTCCATTTCTTCAAAAAAGCCTCGATTCACTTCCATCCCATTAAGGACTGTCTATTGCATCACATCAAATGCCATTGCAGTCCATTCTCTAAGGTTCTACTCCATTCCACAACATTCCACCACGTTCCGCTTCCTTCCATTCTGTGGAAAAATCCTACATTCCTTTCCAAAAGGATGAGGAACACTCTACTGTGTCACTTCACACATGATTCCAGTCCATTTCACAACATTGTACTCCATTCAAGAACATCTCACCGTGTGTCCTGTGGCGTTCCATTCAATCAAAGAGATCTCCATTTGCGTCGAGACCACTCAGGAACTCTATTCTGCGTCACATTACGTACGCTACTACACCAAATCTACAAAATTGCACTTAACTCCAAAAAATTCCACCACGTACTATAGCGTTCCATTCTGTCAAAGAAGGATCCATTCATCTCCAAAACAATCTCTAACTCTCTACTGCGTCACATTGTACCCCATTCTATTCCATTCCAAAACATTTTACTCCATTCCCCAATATTCCAGCACATTCCTTTGCTTTACGTTCTCTCACGGAGGCACCATTCTCACCCAAACCGCACTTGAGACATTTATTATGTCACATTACAGCCGATGCCACTCCAATCCACAACATTGCCCTCCATTTCACGACATTCCAAACGTTCTATCGCATTCCATTCTGCAAAAGAAGGCTACAGTCTTTTCCCAAATAAACATAAACCGTCTACTAAGTCACATTACAACCCATTGCACTCCATTCCTCAACTCTCCACTTCATTTCACAACATTCTAAAGTGTTCTTTTGTGTTCCGTTCCTACAAAGAAGTCACGATTCACTTCCAACCAATTAAGGACTGTCCATTGCATCACATCAAATGCCATTCCATTCCATTCTCCAGGATTCTACTACATTCCACAACATTCCAACACGTTCCATCGCATTCCATTCTGTGAAAAAAAAGCTCCGTTCCTTTCCACACCAATGAGGAACACTCTACTGCCTCACTTTACACATGATTCCACTCAATTTCGCAATATTGTACTCCATTCCTGAACATGTCACCGTGCTCTGTGGCATTCCATTCAATCAAACAGAGCTCCAGTTGCGAGGAAACCACTCAGGAACTCTATACAGTGTCATATTACATGCGATTCTACACAAAATATACAAGCTTGCACTTAACTCCACAAAATTCCAGCACGTTCTAAAGCATTCCATTCTGTCAAAGAAGGATCCATTCACCTCCAAAACAATCTCTAACATTGTACTGCGTCACAGTGTACCAATTCCACTCCATTCCACAACATATTACTCCATTCCCCAATATTCCAGCACATTCCTTTGCTTCACATTGTCGCCAAGGAGGCACCATTCGCTTCCAAACTGCACTGGAGACATTTATTGTGTCACATTACAGCCGATTCCACTCGAATCCACAACATTGCCCTCGATTCCGCGACATTCCACCACGTTCAATCACGTTCCATTCTGCAAAAGAAGGCTCCGCTCTTTTCCCAAAAAATCATAAACCGTCCGTTAAGTCTCATTACAGCCCATTACACTCCATATCTCAACTCTCCATTTCACGTCGCTACAATCCACAATGTTCTTTTCCATTCAATTCCTGCAAAGAAGGCTCGATTAAATTGCAACCCATTAAACACTGTCTATTGCATCACATCAAAGGCTATTCCAGTCCATTGTCCACGTTTCAACTTGATTCCACAACATTCCACCACGTTCCATTGCATTCCATTCTCTGAAAAAACCTCCATTCCTTTCCAATCCGATGAGGAACACGACTGCGTCAGTTTACACACGATTCCAGTAAATGTCACAACATTGTACACCATTCTTGAATATCTCACCGTGTTCTGTGGCGTCCATTAAATCAAAGACAGCTCCATTTGCGCCTAGACCGCTCAGGAACTCTAACCTGTGTCACATTACGTGCGATTCAACACTTAATCAACAACATTGCACTTACCTACTCAAATTTCCACCACGTTCTACACCGTTCCATTCTGTCAAAGATGGATCCATTCAACTCCAAAACAATCTCTAACTCTCTACTGCGTCACAGTGTATCCCATTACACAACATTTTACTCCATTCCCCAATATTCCAGCACATTCCTTTGCATTACATTCTTGCAACAGAGGCACCAATTGCTTCCAACCCGCACTGGAGACATTATAATATCACATTACAGGCGATTCCACTCCAATCCACAACATTGCCCTCCATTAGGCGACATTCCAACACGTTCTATCGTGTTCCATTCTGCAAAAGAAGGCTCCACTCTTTTCCCAAAAAATCAGAAACCGTATTATAAGTCACATTACACGCCATTATACTCCATTCCTAACTCTCCACTTCATTTCGCTACAATTCACAATGTTCTTTTGATTTCCATTCCTGAAAAGAAGGCTCGATACACTCCCAACCCAATAAGGACTGTCTATTGCATCATATCAAATTCCATTCCAGTCCATTCTCCAAATTCTACTCCATTCCACAACATTCCACCACGTTCCATTGCTTTCCTTTCTGTGATAAAATGCTCCATTCTTTTCCAAACCGATGAGAACATTCTACTGCGTAACGTTACACATGATTCCAGTCCATTTCACAACATTGGACTCTATTCCTGAACATCTCGCCGCGTTCTGTGGCGTTCCATTGAATCAAAGAGAGATCCACTTGCGTCGAGACCACTAAGGAACTCTACACTGTGTCACAATACATGGACTTCTACAACAAATGTACAAAATTGCACTTACCTCCACAAAATTACACCACGTTCTATAGCGTTCCATTCTGTCAAAGAAGGATCCATTCATTTCGAAAATAATCTCTAACTCTCTACTGAGTCACAGTGTATCCCATTCGATTCCATTCCAGAACATTCCACCGCGTTCCATTGCATTCCATTCTGTGAAAAAATCCTCCATTCCTTTCCAGACCGATGAGGAACACTCTACTGCATGACTTTACACACGATTCAAGTCCATTTCCCAACACTCTACTCCATTCCTGAACACCTCACGTGTTCTTTGGCGTTCCAGTCAATCAAAGAGATGTCCATTTGCGTTGAAACCACTCAGGAATTCTATACTGTGTCACATTACATGCGCTTCTACACCAAAACTACAAAACTGCACTTAACTCCACAAAATTCCACCACGTAGAATAGCGTTCTATTCTGTCAAAGAGGGATCCATTTATCTCCAGAACAATCTCTAACTCTCTACTGCGTCACAGTGTACCTCATTCCACTCCACTCCACAACATTTTATTCCATTCCCCAATATTCAAGCACATTCCTTTGCTTTCCGTTCTCACAAGGTGGCATAATTCTCTTCCAAACCGCACTGGGGATTTTTATAATGTCACATTACAGCCGATTCCACTCAAACTCACAACATTGCCCTCCATTCCATGATATTCCACCACGTTATTCTGCGTGTCATTCTGAAAAAGAAGGCTCTACACTTTTCCAAAGATTCAGAAACCATCTATTAAGTCACGTTACACCCCATTACACTCCATGCCTGAACTCTCCACTTCATTTCGGTACAATCCACAATTTTCTTTTGCGTTCCATTCCTACAAAGAAGGCTCGATTCACTTCCAACCATTTAAGGGCTTGTCTATTGCATCACATCAAATGCCATTCCAGTCCATTCTCCAAGATTCTACTCCATTCCGCAACATTCCACCACGTTCCGTTGCATTCCATTCTGTGAAAAAAAGGTCCATTCCTTTCCAAACTGATGACGAACACTCTGCTGCTTCAGTTTACATTTGATTCCAGTCCATTTCACCAACACTGTACTACATTCCTGATCACATCACCGTGTTCTGTGGCGTTCCGTTCAAAGAGCCCTCCATTTGCGTCGAAACCACTCCGGAACTCTATACTGTGTCACATTACATGTGCTTCACCACCAAATCCACAAAATTGCACTTAACTCCACGAAATTACACCACGTTCTAGAGCGTTCCATTCTGTCAAAGGAGGATCCATTCATCTCCAAAAATCCTCTAACTCTCTACTGTGTCACAGTTTGCCCCATTCCACTCCATTCCACAACGTTTTCCTCCATTCCCCAATATTCCAGCACATTCCGTTGCTTTACATTCTCGCATGGAGGCACCATTTTCATCCAAACCGCACTGGAGCCATTTATTATGTCACACTACAGCCGATTCCACTCAAATTCACAACATCGCCCTCCATTCCACGACATTCCATCACGTTCTATCGCGTTGCATTCTGCAATAGAAGGCTCCACGCTTTTACCAAAGAATCAGAAGCCGTCTGTTAAGTCACATTACACCCCATTACACTCCATTCCTGAACTCTCCAGTTCATTTCGCTCCAATCCACAATATTCTCTTGCATTCCATTCCTACAAAGAAGGCTCGATTCACTGCCAACCCATTAAGGGCTGTCTATTGTATCACATCAAATGCCATTCCAGTCCATTCTCCAAGATTCTTCTCCATTCAACATCATTCCACCACTTTCCATTGCATTCCATTCTGTGATAAAAAATCTCCATTCCTTTCCAAACCGATGAGGAACACTCTGCTGCTTCCCTTTACACACGATTCCAGTCCATTTCACAACACTGTACTCTATTCCTGAATATCTCACCGTGTTCTATGGCGTTCCATTCAATCAGAGAGCTCCATTTGCGTCGAGACCACTCAGCCACTCTATAGTGTGTCACATTACGTACGCTACTACACCAAATCTACAAAATTGCACTTAACTCCAAAAAATTCCACCGTCTATTAAGTCACATGACACCCCATTACACTCCATTACACAACACTCCACTTCATTTTGCAACATATAAAAACGTTCTTTTGCATTCCATTTCTTCAAAAAAGCCTCGATTCACTTCCATCCCATAAAGGACTGTCTATTGCATCACATCAAATGCCATTGCAGTCCATTCTCTAAGGTTCTACTCCATTCCACAACATTCCACCACGTTCCACTTCCTTCCATTCTGTGAAAAAATCCTACATTCCTTTCCAAAAGGATGAGGAACACACTACTGTGTCACTTCACAGATGATTCCAGTCCATTTCACAACATTGTACTCCATTCCAGAACATCTCACCGTGTGTCCTGTGGCGTTCCATTCAATCAAAGAGATCTCTATTTGCGTCGAGACCACTCAGGAACTCTATTCTGCGTCACATTACGTACGCTACTACACCAAATCTACAAAATTGCACTTAACTCCAAAAAATTCCACCACGTACTATAGCGTTCCATTCTGTCAAAGAAGGATCCATTCATCTCCAAAACAATCTCTAACTCTCTACTGCGTCACATTGTACCCCATTCTAGTCCATTCCACAACATTTTACTCCAATCCCCAATATTCCAGCACATTCCTTTGCTTTACATTCTTTCACGGAGGAACCATTCTCATCCAAAGCGCACTGGAGACATTTATTATGTCACATTACAGCCGATTGCACTCCGATCCACAACATTGCCCTCCATTCCGTGTCATTCCATCACGTTCTATCGCATTCCATTCTGCAAAAGAAGGCTCCACTCTTTTCCCAAGGAATTGGAAACCGTCTATTAAGTCACATTACACCAAATTACACTCCATTCCTCAACTCTCCAGTTCATTTCGCTCCAATCCACAATGTTCTTTTGCGTTCCATTCCTACAAAGAAGGTTCAATTCACTTCCAACCCATTAAGGACTGTCTACTACATCACATCAAGTGCTATTCCAGTCAATTCTCCAAGATTCTACTCCATTCCACAACATTCCACCATGTTCCATTGCATTCCACTGTGTGAAAGAAAGGTCCATTCCTTTGCAAACCGATGAGGAACAATCAACTGCCTCACTTTTCACATGATTCCAGTCCATTTCACAACATTGTGCTCCATTCCTGAATATCTCACCGGGTTCTGTGACATTCAATTCAGTCAGAGAGAGCTCCGTTTGCGTCGAGACCACTCATGAACTCTGTACTGTGTCACGTTACATACACCTCTACACCAATCTGCAAAGTTGCACTTAACTCTACAAAGTTCCACCACGTTCTATAGCGTTCCATTCTGTCAAAGAAGGATCCATTTATCTCCAAAAGAATCTCTAACTCTCTACTGCGTCACAGTGAACCCCATTCCACTCCATTTCACTGCATTTTACTCCATTCCTCAACATTCCAGCACATTCCCCTGTTTGCATTCTCACAAGGAGGCACCGTTCTCATCAAAATCACACTGGAGACATTTATTATGTCACATTACAGCCGATGCCACTCCAATCCACAACATTGCCCTCCATTTCACGACATTCCAAACGTTCTATCGCGTTCCATTCTGCAAAAGAAGGCTACAGTCTTTTCCCAAATAAACATAAACCGTCTACTAAGTCACATTACAACCCATTGCACTCCATTCCTCAACTCTTCACTTCAGTTCACAACATTCTAAAGTGTTCTTTTGTGTTCCGTTCCTACAAAGAAGTCACGATTCACTTCCAACCAATTAAGGACTGTCCATTGCATCACATCAAATGCCATTCCATTCCATTGTCCAGGATTCTACTACATTCCACAACATTCCACCACGTTCCATTGCATTCCATTCTGTGAAAAAAAGCTACGTTCCTTTCCACACCAATGGAGAACACTCTACTGCCTCACTTTACACATGATTCCACTCAATTTGCCAATATGGTACTCCATTCCTGAACATGTCACCGTGCTCTGTGGCATTCCATTCAATCAAACAGAGCTCCAGTTGCGAGGAAACCACTCAGGAACTCTATACAGTGTCACATTACATGCGATTCTACACAAAATATACAAGCTTGCACTTAACTCCACAAAATTCCAGCACGTTCTATAGCATTCCATTCTGTCAAAGAAGGATCCATACACCTCCAAAACAATCTCTAACATTGTACTGCGTCACAGTGTACCAATTCCACTCCATTCCACAACATATTACTCCATTCCCCAATATTCCAGCACATTCCTTTGCTTCAAATTGTCGCCAAGGAGGCACCATTCGCTTCCAAACTGCACTGGAGACATTTATTGTGTCACATTACAGCCGATTCCACTCGAATCCACAACATTGCCCTCGATTCCGCGACATTCCACCACGTTCAATCACGTTCCATTCTGCAAAAGAAGGCTCCGCTCTTTTCCCAAAAAATCATAAACCGTCCGTTAAGTCTCATTACAGCCCATTACACTCCATATCTCAACTCTCCATTTCACGTCGCTACAATCCACAATGTTCTTTTCCATTCAATTCCTGCAAAGAAGGCTCGATTAAATTGCAACCCATTAAACACTGTCTATTGCATCACATCAAAGGCTATTCCAGTCCATTGTCCACGTTTCAACTTGATTCCACAACATTCCACCACGTTCCATTGCATTCCATTCTCTGAAAAAACCTCCATTCCTTTCCAATCCGATGAGGAACACGACTGCGTCAGTTTACACACGATTCCAGTAAATGTCACAACATTGTACACCATTCTTGAATATCTCACCGTGTTCTGTGGCGTCCATTAAATCAAAGACAGCTCCATTTGCGCCTAGACCGCTCAGGAACTCTAACCTGTGTCACATTACGTGCGATTCAACACTTAATCAACAACATTGCACTTACCTACTCAAATTTCCACCACGTTCTACACCGTTCCATTCTGTCAAAGATGGATCCATTCAACTCCAAAACAATCTCTAACTCTCTACTGCGTCACAGTGTATCCCATTACACAACATTTTACTCCATTCCCCAATATTCCAGCACATTCCTTTGCATTACATTCTTGCAACAGAGGCACCATTCGCTTCCAAACCGCACTGGAGACATTTATTATGTCACATTATAGGCGATTCCACTCCAATCCACAACATTGCCCTCCATTCCGTGACATTCCACCACGTTCTATCGCGTTCCCCTCCGCAAACGAACGCTACACTCTTTCCTGAAGAATCAGAAACCGTATAATAAGTCACATTACACGCCATTACACTCCATTCCTCAACTCTCCACTTCATTTCGCTACAACCCACAATGTTCTTTTGCCTACCATTTCTACAACGAAGGCTCGATTCACTTCCAACCTATTAAGGACTGTCTATTGCATCACATCAAATGCTATTCCAGGCGATTCTCCAAGATTCTACTCCATTCCACATCATTCCACCACGTTCCATTGCATTCCATTCTGTGAAATAAAGCTCCATTCCTTTCAAAACCGATGAGGAACACTCTACTGCGTCCCAGTACACATGATTCCAGTCCATTTCACAACATTGTACTCCATTCCTGAACATCTCACCGTATTCTGTTGTGTTCCATTCAATCAGAGAGAGCTCCATTTGCGTCGAGACCACTCAGGATCTCTACACTGTGTCTCATTACATGCGCATCTACACCAAAGGTGCAAAATAGCACTTAACTCCACAAAATTCCACCACGTTGTATAGCGTTCCATTCTGTCAAAGAAGGACGCATTCATCTCAAAAAAGCTCTCTAACTCTCAACTGCGTCACAGTGTACCCCATTCCACTCCATTCCACAGCATTTGACTCCATTCACCAATAATCCAGCACATTCCTTTGCTTTATATTCTCACAAAAGACGCACCATTCGCTTCCAAACCGCGATGGAGACATTTATTATGTCACATTATAACCGATTCCACTCCAATACACAACATTGCCCTCCTTTCTGCGACATTCCACCACTTTCCATCGTGTTCCATTCTGTAAAAGAAGGCTCCAGTCTTTTCTCAAAGAATCAGAAACCGTCCATTAATTCACATAACACCCCATGACACTCCATTCCTCAACTCTCCACTTCATTTCGCAACATTTCACAATGTTCTCTTGCATTCTATTCCTACAAAGAAGGCTCGATTCACTTCCAACCCATTAAGGACTGTCTATTGTGTCACATCAAATGCTATTCCAGTCCATTCTCCATGATTCTACTCCATTCCACAACATTCCACCACGTTCCATTGCATTCCTTTCTGTGAAAAAAAGCTCCATTCCTTTCCAATCCGATGAGGAACACTCTACTGCGGCACAGTACACATTATTCCAGTCCATTTCACAACATTGTACTCCATTCCTGAACATCTCACCGTGTTCTGTGGCGTCCCATTCAATCAAAGAGAGCTCCATTTGCGTCGAGACCATTCAGGATCTCTATACTGTGTCACGTTACATACTCTTGTACACAAAATCTACAAAATTGCACTTAACTCCACAAAATTCCACCACTTTCTAGAGCGTTCCATTCTTTTAAAGAAGGATCCGTTCATCTCGAAATGCATCTCTAACCCTCTACTGCATCACAGTGTACAATATTCCACTCCATTCCTCAACATTGTACTCTATTCCCCAATAATACAGCACATTCCTTTGCTTTACATTGTCGGAAAGGAGGCACCATTCGCTTCCAAACCGCACTGGAGACATTTGTTATGGCACATTACAGCCGATTCCACCCCAATCCACAACATTGCCCTCCATTCTGCAACATTCCACCACGTTCTACCGCATTTCATTCATGAAAAGAAAGCTCCACTCTTTTTCCCAAAGAATCAGAAACTGTCTATTAAGTCACATTACAGCCCACTACACTCCATTCCCCAACTCTCCACTTCATTTCGCTGCAATCCACAATGTTCTTTTGCATTCCTTTCCTACAAAGAAGGCCCGATTCATTTCCAACCCATTAAGGACTGTCTATTGCATTACATCAAATGCCATTCCAGTCCATTCTCCAAGATTCTACTCTATTCCATAACATTCCACCACGTTCCATTGACTTCCATTCTGTGAAAAAAATCTCCACTCCTTTCCAAACAGATGAGGAACACTCTACTGCATGACTTTACACACGATTCAAGTCCATTTCCCAACACTCTACTCCATTCCTGAACACCTCACGTGTTCTTTGGCGTTCCAGTCAATCAAAGAGATGTCCATTTGCGTTGAAACCACTCAGGAATTCTATACTGTGTCACATTACATGCGCTTCTACACCAAAACTACAAAACTGCACTTAACTCCACAAAATTCCACCACGTAGAATAGCGTTCTATTCTGTCAAAGAGGGATCCATTTATCTCCAGAACAATCTCTAACTCTCTACTGCGTCACAGTGTACCTCATTCCACTCCACTCCACAACATTTTATTCCATTCCCCAATATTCAAGCACATTCCTTTGCTTTCCGTTCTCACAAGGTGGCATAATTCTCTTCCAAACCGCACTGGGGATTTTTATAATGTCACATTACAGCCGATTCCACTCAAACTCACAACATTGCCCTCCATTCCATGATATTCCACCACGTTATTCTGCGTGTCATTCTGAAAAAGAAGGCTCTACACTTTTCCAAAGATTCAGAAACCATCTATTAAGTCACGTTACACCCCATTACACTCCATGCCTGAACTCTCCACTTCATTTCGGTACAATCCACAATTTTCTTTTGCGTTCCATTCCTACAAAGAAGGCTCGATTCACTTCCAACCATTTAAGGGCTTGTCTATTGCATCACATCAAATGCCATTCCAGTCCATTCTCCAAGATTCTACTCCATTCCGCAACATTCCACCACGTTCCGTTGCATTCCATTCTGTGAAAAAAAGGTCCATTCCTTTCCAAACTGATGACGAACACTCTGCTGCTTCAGTTTACATTTGATTCCAGTCCATTTCACCAACACTGTACTACATTCCTGATCACATCACCGTGTTCTGTGGCGTTCCGTTCAAAGAGCCCTCCATTTGCGTCGAAACCACTCCGGAACTCTATACTGTGTCACATTACATGTGCTTCACCACCAAATCCACAAAATTGCACTTAACTCCACGAAATTACACCACGTTCTAGAGCGTTCCATTCTGTCAAAGGAGGATCCATTCATCTCCAAAAATCCTCTAACTCTCTACTGTGTCACAGTTTGCCCCATTCCACTCCATTCCACAACGTTTTCCTCCATTCCCCAATATTCCAGCACATTCCGTTGCTTTACATTCTCGCATGGAGGCACCATTTTCATCCAAACCGCACTGGAGCCATTTATTATGTCACACTACAGCCGATTCCACTCAAATTCACAACATCGCCCTCCATTCCACGACATTCCATCACGTTCTATCGCGTTGCATTCTGCAATAGAAGGCTCCACGCTTTTACCAAAGAATCAGAAGCCGTCTGTTAAGTCACATTACACCCCATTACACTCCATTCCTGAACTCTCCAGTTCATTTCGCTCCAATCCACAATATTCTCTTGCATTCCATTCCTACAAAGAAGGCTCGATTCACTGCCAACCCATTAAGGGCTGTCTATTGTATCACATCAAATGCCATTCCAGTCCATTCTCCAAGATTCTTCTCCATTCAACATCATTCCACCACTTTCCATTGCATTCCATTCTGTGATAAAAAATCTCCATTCCTTTCCAAACCGATGAGGAACACTCTGCTGCTTCCCTTTACACACGATTCCAGTCCATTTCACAACACTGTACTCTATTCCTGAATATCTCACCGTGTTCTGTGGCGTTCCATTCAATCAGAGAGCTCCATTTGCGTCGAGACCACTCAGCCACTCTATAGTGTGTCACATTACATACGCTTCTACACCATATCTACAAAATTGCACTTAACTCCACAAAATTCCACCACGTTCTACAGCGTTCCTTTCTGTCAAAGAAGGATCCATTCATCTTCAAAACAATCTCTAACTCTCTACTGCGTCACAGTGTATCCCATTCTACTCCATCCCACAACATTTTACTTCATTCCCCAATATTTCAGCACAATACTTTGCTTTGCATTCTCCCAAAGTAGGCACCATTCGCTTCCAAACTGCGCAGGAAACCTTCATCAGGTCACATTACTGCCGATTCCGCTCCATGCCACAGCATTGCCCTCCATTCCACTACATTCTCCCACGTTCTGTTGCGTTCCATTCTTCCAAAGAATGTACAGTTTGTTTCCAAACAATTGAGGATCTTCGTATTGTGTCACTTCACATGCCATTCCTCTCCATTCCACAAGATTATACTCCATTCCCCAACATTCCAGCAAGTTCTACTGTGCTCCATTGTGACAAAGTGGGCACCATTCTTATCCAAACAACCCAGGAACTCTCTGTTGCGTCACATTCCACCACTATCCACTCAATACCACATCATGGCACTTCATTGTGCAACATTCCGCCACAATCTGTTGCATTCCTTTATGTAAAAAAAAAGGCCCCATTGCTTCCAAACCAGTCAAAAACAGCCTATTGCGTCAGTTCACATGCCTATCCACACGATTCCTCAAGGTTCTACTGCATTCCAAACATTGCACTGTGTTCCATTGCACAATATTGTAACCAAGAGGACACCGTTCTCCAAAAAAACTCTCAGGAACGCTTTTTGCATCACATTACACCCTATTACACTCCATTTCACAAACTTCCACTCTATTCCACAACATTCAACCACGTTCTATTACGTTCGGTTCCATCAAGCAAGGCTGCATTCGTTTCCAATTCACTCCAGGACCCTTTATTGCCTCACATTACAGCCGATTCCCCTCCATTCCACAACATTGCACTCCATCACACGACACTCCACCGTGTTCTACCGCGTTCCATTCTGCAAAAGAAGGCTCCACTCTATTCCAAAAGTATCTGAAACCGTCCAATGAGTCACATTACACCCCACTACACTCCATTCCACAACTCTCAACTTCATATCGCAACATTCCACAATGTTCTTTTGCGTTCCATTCCTACAAAGAAGGCTCTATACACTTCCAAACTATTAAGGACTGTCTACTGCATCACATCAAATGCCTTTCCAGTCCATATTCCAAGATTCTACTCCATTCCACATCATTCCACCACGTTCCATTGCATTCCATTCTGTGAGAATAAGCTCCATTCCATTCCAAGCCGATGAGGAACACTCTACTGCATCACTTTACACACGATTCCAGTCCAATTCTCAACATTGTACACCATTCCTGAACATCTCACCATGTTCTGTAGCATTCCGTTCAATCAAAGAGAGCTCCATTTGCGTCGAGAAGACTCAGGAAATCTATATTGTGTTACATTACATATGCTTCTTCACCAAATCTACAAAATTGCACTTAACTCCACAAAATTCCACCATGGTCTATAGCGTTCCATTCTGTCAAAGAAGGATTCATTCATTTCCAAAACAACCTCTAACTGTCTACTGCGTCACAGTATACCCCATTCCACTCCATTCCACAACATTTTACTCCATTCCCCAATATTCCAGCACAATCCTTTGCTTTACATTCTCTCAAAGGAGGCACCATTCGCTTCGAAACCGCACTGGAGTCCTTCGTTATGTCATATTACAGGCGATTTCACTCAATCCTCAACATTGCCCTCCATTCCACGACATCCCCCACGTTCTATTGCGTTCCATTCTGCCAAAGAATGCTCCATTTGCTTCCAAACAGTTCACGAACGTCGTATTGTGTCACTTCACATCCCATTCTCTCCATTCCAAAAGATTCTACTCCATTATCCAACATTCCAGCATGTTCTACTGAGTTGCATGATGACAAAGTGGGCACCAGTCTTCTCCAAACAACACAGGAACTCGCTGTTGTGTCACATTCCACCACGTTCCAGTCAAAACCACCGCATGGTTGCCATTGGGCAACATTCCGCCACATTCCATTGCTTTCCTTTATGTAAAAGAAGGCCCCATAGCTTCCAAACCATTCAAAAAGAGCCTATTGCACCAGTTCACATGGCCATCCACATGATTTCTCAAGGTTCTACTGTATTCCAAACATTCCACTGCGTTCCATTGCACTCCATTGTTACAAACAGTGCACCGTTCTCTAAAAAACTCTCAGGAACCCTCTATTGCATCACATTACACCCTATTACACTCCATTTCACAAACTTCCCCTCTATTCCACAACATTCCACCATCTTCTATTACGTTCGGTTCCATCAAGCAAGGCTGCATTCGCTTCCAATTCACTCCAGAATCCTTTATTGCCTCACATTGCAACCGATTCCCCTCCATTCCACAACATTGCACTACATACCACAATACACCACCATATTCTATCCCGTTCCATGCTGCAAAAGAAAGCTCCAGTCTTTTCCCAAAGAATCAGAAAACGTCTAATGAGTCACATTACACCCCACTACACAGCATTCCACAACTCTCCACTTCATTTCGCAACATTCCACATTGTTCTTTTGCATTCCATTCCTACAAAGAAGGCTCGATTCACTTCAAACCCATTAAGGACTGTCCATTGCATCACATCAAATACCATTCCAGTCCATTCTCCAAGTTGTACTCCATTCCACAACATTCCACCACATTCCATTGCATTCCATTCTGTGAAAAAAAGCTCCATTCCTTTCCAAACCGATGAGGAACACTTTACTGCATCACTTTACACACGATTCCAGTGCATTTCACATTGCTCTCCATTCCTGAACATCTCACCATTTGCTTCCATACCACTCTGGGACCTTTATTACGTCACATTTCAGCCGATTCCACTCTATTCCTCCTCATTGCCCTCCATTCTGCGACATTCCACCACATTCTCTTACGATTCGTAGTGTCAAAGAAGGCTCGATTCGTTTCCAAAACAATCAGGAAGACTCTACTAAGTCACATTACAGACGATTCCAGTACATTTCACAACATTGCACTTCATTCCGGGATATCTCACCATGTTCTGTGGCATTCCATTCCATCAAAGAGCTCCATTTTCTTCTAGACAACTAACTAAGTCTATATTGTGCCTCACATCATGCGGTTCTACACCAATCTACAAAATTGCACATAACTCCAGAAAATTTCACCATGTTCTATAGCGTTCCATTCTGTCAGGAAGGATCCATTCATTTCCGAAATAATCTGTAACCCTCTATTGCATCACATTGCACCCCATTCCACTCCATTCCACAATATTTTACTCCATTCCCCAATATTCCAGCACATTCATTTGCTTTACATTCTCTCAAAGCGGGCACCATTCGATTCCAAGCCAGTCTGGAGACCTTTATTATGTCACATTACAGTGGCTTTCACTCCATTCCACAACATTGCCCTCCATTCCACAACATTTCATCACGTTCTATTGCATTCTATTCTGTCAAATAAGACTCAATTCGTTACCAAAACAATCAGGAACACTGTACTGAGTCACATTACAGACGATTCCCGTCTATTTAAGAACATTGCATTTTCTGAACATCTCAATATTTTCTGTGGCATTACATTCCATTAAAGAGCGCTCCATTTTCTGACAGACCACGGAGGAACTCAATATTGTGTCACAATGCACACGATTCTACACCAATCTGCAAAATTGCACTTATCTGCACCAAATTACACCACGTTCTGTTGCGTTCCATTCTGTCAAAGTATATTCCGTTTGCTTCCAAAGAATTCACGAACTTCGTAATGTGTCACTTCACATGCCATTCCTCTCCATTCCACAAGATTCTACTCCATTCCCCAACACTCCAACAAGTTCTACTGAGTTCCATTGTGACACAGTAGGCACCATTCTAATCCAAACAACCCAGAAACTCTCTGTTGCATCACATTCCACCACGTTCCACTCAATAACACAGCATGGCACTCCATTGTGCAACATTCCGCCACATTTCATTGCATTCCATTATGTAAAAGAAAGCCCGATAGCTTCCAAACCATTCAGGAACAGCCATTTGCGTCAATTCACATGCCATTCCAAACAATTCCTCAGGATTCTACACCATACCAAGCATTCCACTGCATTCCATTGTTACAAAGAGGGCACAGTTCTCTAAAAAAACTCTCAAGAATCCGCTTTTGCATCACACTACACCCCATTACACTCCATTTCACAAGCTTCCACTCTATTCCACAACATTCCACCATGTTCTATTACGTTCGATCCCACCAAGCAATGCAGCATTCGCTTCTAAATCACTCCGGAACCGTTTATTGCACCACATTAAAACAGATTCAACTCCATTCCACAACATTGCACTCCATCCCACAACACTCCACCGTTTTCTACCGCGTCCATTCTTCAAAAGAAGCCTCCACTCTTTTACCAAATATTCAGAAATCATTCTATTGCGTCATATTTCACCACATTACACTTCATTCAACCACTCTCCACTTCATTTTGCAGCATTTAACAATGTCCTTTTGCCTACCACTCATCCAAAAAAGGCTCCATTCACTTCCAACCCATTTAGGACGGTCTAATGCATCACATCAAATGCTACTGCAGTCCATTCTGCAAGATTCTACTTCATTCCAGAAAATTCCACGATGTTCCATTGCATTCCATTCTGACAAAATAGGCTTTTTTCCTTGCCATACCAATGAGGAGCACTCTACTGCGTCACTTTACACACGATTCCAGTCCATTTCACAACATTGTACTCCATTCCTGAACATCTATCCATGTTCTGTGGTGGTCCGTTACATCAAAGAGAGCTCCATTATTTCCAGACCACTCAAGAACTGTATTTTGTGAAACAGTGCAAGCGATTCTACAAATATATACGAATTTGAACTTACCTCCACAAATGTTCACCAAGCTCTGTACCATTCCCTTTTGTCAAAGAAGGATCCATTCACTTCCAAAACAATTTGTACAACTCTATTGGATCACATTACTCTCCATTCCACTCCATTCCACAACATTTCACCCCATTCCTAAATATTCCAGCACATTCATTTGCTGTACCTTCGATCAAAATAGACACCATTACGTTCTTTAGCACTCTGAAGACCTTTATAATGTCACATCACTGCCGATTCCAATCCATCCCACATTTCTCTCCATTCCAAAGCATTCCACCATGTTCTATTCCGATCCATTCTCCCAAAAAATGCTCCATTTGCTTCCAAACAATTCACGAACTGCCTATTTTGTCAATTCACATGACATTCCCCTCCATTCCACAAGGATCGACTCCATTCCCCAATATTCCAACAAGTTCTACTGAGTTCCATTCTGATAAAGTAGACACCATTCTTATCCATACAACCCAGGAAGTCTCTGCTGCGTCATATTACCGCACATTCCACTCAATACCACAGAATTGCACTCCATTGTGCAACATTCCACCTTACTCGTTTGCATTCCATTCTGTAAAAGAAGGCCCCTTTGCTTTCAAACCGTACAGTAACAGCCTATTGCGTCAATTCACACCCCATTTCACACGATTCCACAACATTCTACTCCAGTCCATTCATTCCACTATGTTCATTTGCATTCCATTGTGACAAAAAGCAGCAATGTCAACAAAATTCGCAAAAACCCTCCATTGAATCAGATTATAACCAATTACAGTCCAGTTCACAAACTTCCACTCTATTTTGCAACATTCCGCCGCTTTCTATTATGTTCCATTACGCCAAGCAAGGCTGCATTCACTTCCACATCACTCCGGAAACCTTTTCTGCATCACTAACTCTAACTGAAATGCTATCAGCACCAAAATCTTTCCCAAACACCAAACCCTAAACCGGCCCATGAGTTTTGTAACAAACCAGTACGATGAATATCAACATCTCTACGTCCCTCATATCTCACTGCAACACTGTATTTCAATCTCACTGTCGAACTCACATCAGAGTGGTATCCCATATGTAACAGTAACCCTATCAGGCTGTTACAACATAACAAACCCCTAACCGTAACCCTAGAACTGTACCGTGCATCTGACACTTCATGTTCAACGTTGACATCATTCACAGCTCACTGTAAACCTGTCGATCATACTCATGCTCATTCTCACATCAGAGACAGGATCTTACTGTAAACGCATTTCTACCCTGCCCATACACATTACCAAACACTTAACCTTATCCCTAGCCCAGGGACTAGCACCAGACCCCTCACATCATTTTATTTTCTGCCCCACCAAATGCTTAACCTGAGACAAAATTTCGCAATCACCCTCACATCACAGCAGACTGCAAACTCTAACAGAAACACTAGCGGTGCCATAAACTTTTATCAACACCGAATTCTAACCATAACCCTGACTCTTAGAACAGACCCTACCATGGATATTGATGTCCCTCATGTCTCACTGTTCAGTGTAATTCAATCTCACAGTCACCCCGACATCAGAACCGAATACTAAATGTAATCATAACACTTTTCTGGGTGTGCACTATTTCAAACACCTAATCCTAAACCTAGACCGAGCCCCTGGAGCTGAAATCTCGTCATAAACTTCAACATCAGCCACAGCTCATCATAAACCTGTCTCTCAATATCACCCTCTTCCTCACATCGGGGCCACATACTCACTGTAACTGTAGTACCAGGCGGCCCATACCCATTACTGAACAAGCAACCCTAAACATAGCACTGTCTCATGCTCTGGACTCCTAACCTACATTTTAGTGTTAGCCCAACTAATCCTAAACCTGAGGTATAATCTAGTACTCACAATCCCATCACAGCCAGACCGTAACTCTACCCTAAACCGTATTAGCCCTGTAAACCTACCCACACAATGAAACCTAACCCTAGTCTTGACACTTAGAACCGACCGTAGCATGGATATAGACGTCACCCATGTCTCACTGTAACACTGTAGTTCAATCTCACTGTCGCCCTCCCAGCAAAACCAAATCAGAAATGTAACCAATACCGTATACTGGCCGTAGAACTTAGCGAACACATAACCCAACCCTAGATCTTGCCCATGAACATGAACACTCATGGTCAACATTGACATCACCCACAGCTCACAGTAAACCTGTCACTCAGTGTCACTCTCATACTCATATCAGAGCCAGATCTTCAGTGTGAACATAGTGCTATCCTTCCCATACATATTAACGAACACTTAACACTAACCCTAGCACTTGCACAGCACCAGACACTTCACATCATTTTATTTTAAGCCCTACCATATCCTTATACTGAAACCAAATCTCGTATTCACCCTTACGTCAGAGCCGGACCCTAACACTAACCAAAATCCTCTTATTCCTATACACCTTCCCAAACACTGAACCCTAACCCTCGTCCTGAATTTTGGAACTGACCAGTATCATGAACATCGACATCCCTCATGTCTCACTGTGACACTGAAATTCCATCTCACTGTCGAAATCACATCAGACCGGATTCCCATATGTCACTGTTACACTATCCTGCCCATACAAATTACCGAACCCCTAAACCTAACCCTAGCAGTGTACCTTGCATCTGACACTTCCTGGTCAACATTGTCAGTAAAAGAGCTCAGCATAAACCTGTCGATCATACTCACACTCATTCTCACATCAGTGCCAGATCCTTACTGTAAACGTAATACTCTACTCCCTGTACACAGCACCGAACACTTAATCATAACCTTTGATTTGAAACTAGTATCAGACCCATCACATCATTTTATTTTCAGCCCAACCAAGTGCTTCACCTAAGCCACAATCTCGAACTCACCTTCACGTCACAGCACATGCAAACTCTTAATTAAACCCTATCAGCAACATAATCCTTCCCAAACACCGAACTCTAACCATAGCCCTGACTCTTGGTAAGACCCTACCATGGATATCAACGTCACCCATGTCTCACTGTAACACTGTAATTCACTCTCAGGGTCACCCTACCATCAGAACCAAACACTAAATGTAACCATAAACCTTTCCAGTCTGTAACCCTTTTTGAACCCCTAACCTAATCCTAGACCTGGCCTGTGGAACTGAAACGTCATGATAAACTTTGACATCAGCCACAACTTGTCATAAGCCTGTCTCTCAATATCACCCTCTCCCGCACATCAGGGCCACATCCTCACCGTAACTGTAGTACTAGATGGCACATACACATTACTGAACACCTAACTCTAACCCTAGTACTGTCCCATGCTGTGGACTCCTCACTTTCTTTTTAGTGTCAGTCCACATAATACTAAACCTTAAGCATAATCTCGCACACACCCTCATATCACAGCCACAACCTAACGTTATCCAAAACTGTATCAGCCCTGTAAACCTACGCATACACTGAACCTCAACCCTAGCCACGAATCTTATAAGAGGCCCTACCAAGGATATGGTAACCAAAATGTAACCATAACAATATACTGGCTATAGAACTTAACAATCACCTAACCCGAACCCTAGTTCTTGCCTGTGGACCTGAACCCTCATGGTCAACATTGACTTCACCCACAGCACCTGTCACTCAATGTTGCAAACATCTTCACATCTCATCCAGATCCTAGGTGTAAACATAGCGCTGTCATTCCCCTACACTTGATGAAACAGTAAACCGTCACCCTAGCCCTTGCCACAGCACAAGACCCTTCACATCATTTTATTTTGAGCCCCACGAAATCCTCATACTGAGACAAAATCTCGCATTCACCCTCACACCAGAGCCAGATCCTAACTCTAAACAAAACACTCTTAGCATCATATACCTTCCCAAACAATGAACACCAACCTCAGCCTGGGCTTTTGTAACAGACCAGTACCATGAATATCTATATCACAGATGTCTCACTTAACACTGTAATTCAATCTCACTGTCGAACTCACATCAGAGACGAATCCCATATGTAACCCTACCCCTATCCTGCCTGTACAAACTACCAAATCCCTAACCCTATTCCTATGACTGTACCATGCATCTGACACTTCATGGTCAACATTGACAACATCTACATCTCACTGCAACCTGTCGATCATAATCACACTCAATCTCACATAAGAGCCAGATTCATATTATAAACGTAGCACTATCCTACCCATACAAGTTACCGAGCACTTAACCCTAGCCCTGGCACTAGCCAGAGACCAATCAAATTATTTTATTTTCAGCCCACCAAATGCATAACCTGAGCAAAAATCTTGCACTCACACTCACATCACACCCAGACCCTAACTCTACCCAAATTGTGCTAGCCCCATAAATCTACCCAAACACTAAACCCTTTCCTTTGCCCTGAAACTTAGAACAGATCCTGCCGTGGATATCGACGTCACCCATGACTCACAGTACCCTGTAGTTCAATCTCGCTGTCAACATTACATCAGAACCGAATGCAAAATATAATCATAACTGAATACTGGCCATACCACTTAGCGAACACCTAACCCTAATCCTAGCTCCCGCCCATGTACCTGACCCCTCATGGTCAATTATGACATCACCCACAGATCACTGTAAACCGGTCGATCAAACTAACCCTCATCCTCACATCAGAGTCAGATCCTTATGGTAATCATACCACTATACTTACTGTACACATTACTGAAGGCTTAAACCTATCCGTAGCCCATGGCCTAGCAGCAGACCCCTCACGTCACTTTATTTTTGCCCAAGCACATGCTTAACCTGAGCTACAACTAGCTCTCACCCTCACATCACAGCAGGATGCAAAGTCGAAACAAATCCCTATCAGCTCCGTAATCCTTCCCAAACACCAAAATCTAACCATAGCCCTGACTCTTGGAAATAACCCTACAATGAATAATGACGTCACCCTTGTCTCACTGTAACACTGTAATTCAATTCCACTGTCACCGTCATATCAGAAGAGAATCCTAAATGCAACCATATCCCTTTCCTAGCCTTACACCTTTTTGAACTCCTTAATTTAACAGTAGACCTGGCCTGTGGACCTCAAACATCACGATAAACATCAATATCAGAAACAGCTTATTATAAACCAGTCGCTCAATATCTCCCTCTCCCTCAAATCAGGGCCACATCCTCACTGCTACTGTATTGCTAGATGGCCCATACCCATTATCAAACACTTAACCGTAACCGTATCACTGTCCTATGCTCTGGAGTCCTCACCTTCATTTTAGTATCAGCCCACCAATACTTAACCTGAGGGATAATCTCGCAGTCACCCTCGCATCACAGCCAGACCCTAACTCTACCCAAAACCATATTGGACCTGTAAAACTAGGCAAACACCGAACCCTGAAACTAGCCCTGTCACTTAGAACAGACCCTAACACGGATATCGACATCACCCATGTCTCACTGTAACATGGGAGTTCAATATCGCTGTTGCCCTCACATCAGATCCAAATCTGAGATGTACCCATAACCCTATACTGGCTGGACAACTTAACAAACACGTAACCCTAACCCTCGCTCTCACCCATGGACATGAACAATCCCGGTCAACATTGACAACACCCACAGCTCACCATAAACCTTTCACTCAATGTCGCACTCATCCTCACATCAGAGCCGGATCCTTAGTGTAAACATTGCACTAATGTGCCCGTACATATTAATGAACACTTAACCCTAACCCGAAGTCTTGCCATAGAACCGGACCCTTCACATTATTTTATTTTCAGACTCACCTGGTCCTTTCACTGAGACATAATCTCGTATTCACCCTTGCATTAGAGCCGGACCTTTACTCTAACCATAACCCAATTAGCCCCATATACTTTCACAAACACGAAACCGAACCCTAGCCCTGACTTGTGAAGACCAGTACCATAAATATCGACATCCCTCATGTCTCACTGCAACATTGTAATTCAATCTCACAGTCAAACTCACATCAGAGCCAAAGTCGATATGTAACCATAACTGTATGTAACCATAACCGTACTCCTGCCCATGCAACTTACCGAAATGCTAACACTAACCCTCACACTGTACCCTACATCTGACACTTCATGGTCAACAGTGACATCATCCACAGCTCACCGTAAACCTGTAGATAATACTTACCCTCATCCTCACATCAGAGCCACATCCTTACTGTAAATGTAGAACAATCCTGCCCATACACATTACAAAAACTTAACCCTATCCCTAGCCCTTGCCATAGCACCGGACCCTTCACATCATTTTATTTTCAGGCTCATGTATTCCTTATAATGAGACAAAATCTTGCGTTCACCCTTGCATTAGAGCTGTACCTTAACACTAAACAAAACCCTATTAGCCCCATACACCTTCCTAATCACGGGTCCCTCACTCTAGAACTGACTTTTGGAACAGGCTACTACCATGAATATCGACATCCCTCATGTCCCACAGTAACACTGTTGGTCAATGTCAATGTCGAACTCACATCAGAGCCGAATCCCATATGTAACTGAACCCTATCCTGCACGTACAACTTACCAAACCTCTAACCCTAAACCTAGAAATGTACCCTGCATCTGAAACTTCGTGGTCAAATTTGTCATCATCTGCATCTCACCATAGACCTGACCATCATAATCACCCTCATACTCATATCAGAGCCAGATTCTTACAGTAAATGTAGCGCTATCCTTCCTGTGCACATTCCTGAACACTTAACCCTAACCCTAGCCCTGCCATTACCACCAGACACATCCCATCATTTTATTTTCAGACCCACCAAAAGCTTAACCTGAGCCACAATGTCGCACTCAACCTTATATCACAGCAGGATGGAAACTCTTACCAAAACACTATCAGCGCTGTAAACCTTCTAATACACCGAAATGTGAGCACAGCCGTGACACTTAGAACAGACCATGGATATCGACGTCACTCATCCCTCACTGTAACACTGTAATTCAATCTCACTGTCACAACCACATCAGAAGCGAATACTAAATGTAACCATAAACCTTTCCTACCCATACACCTTTATGAACCCCTAAATGTAACCCTAGACCTTCAGCCTGTATCTGAAACCTCATGATAAACTTCCACTTCAGCCACAGCTGATCGTAAACCTGTCTCTCAATACCGCCCTCTCCCTCATATCAGGGCCACATCGTCACTGTAACCATAGAAGTAGATGGCCCGTACCCCTTACCAAAAACTTAACCTTAACCCTAGCATTTTCCCATACTCCGGACATCTCACCTACAATTTAGTGTCAGCCCACCAATTCCTATACCTGACATAAAATCTCGAACTCACCCTCATATCACAGCTAGTCCCTATCTCTACCCAAAACCATATCGGCACCATAAACCTGCTCAAACACCAAACCCTAACCCTAGCCCTGACTCTTAGAACAGACCATACCATGGATATCTATGTCACCCACGTCTCACTGTAATACTGCTGTTCAATATCGCTGTCGCCCACACATTAGACCGAAATCCGACATGTAACCACAACCATATACTGGCCTTAGAAATGAACAAACACCTTACCCTAACCCTAGCTCTCACCCATGGACATTAAACCTCCTGGTCAACATTGACATCACCCACAGCTCACCGTAAACCTGTTCCTCATAGGCGCACTCATCGTCACATCAGAGCCACATCCTTACTGTTAACATAGCGTTATCATGCCTTTACATATTAAGGAACACTTAACACTAACCTTGTCCCTTGCCACAGCACCAGACTCTTCACATCGTTTTATTTTCAGCACCACCAAATGCTTATACTGAGACAATTATCGTATTCACCCTCACATTAGAACCAGAGACTAACTCTAACCCAAACCCTGTTAGCCCCATACACCTTTCCAAACCACCGACCCTAAGCCTAGCCCTGACTTTTCAAAAATAGCAGTACCATGAATATTGACATCCCTCATGTCTCAGTGTAACACTGTAATTCAATCTCACTGCTGAACTCACATCAGAGCTGAAGTCAATATGTAGCCATAACCCTATCCTGGCCCATACAAGTTACCAATTCCCTAACACTAACCCTAGCACAGTACCCTGCATATGACACTTCATGGTCAACATTGGCGTCATCCACAGATCAACGTAAACTTGTTGATCATAGTCACCCTCATCCATACATCAGAGGCTGATCCTTACTGTACACATAGATCCTGCCGTACACATTACCGAACACTTAACCCAAACCTAGCCCTAACACTGGCACCAGACCCATCACATCGTTTGATTTTAAGCACCACCAAATTTTTAACCTGAGCCACACTCTCGCACTCACCCTCACATCAAAGCAGGATGCAAACTTTAACCAAAACTCTATCAGCGCCATTAACCTTCTCAAACACTGAACTCTATAAATAGCCCTGACTCTTGGAACAGAGCCTACCATGGATATCAACATCACCTTTGTCTCACTGTAACAGTTTAATTCAATCTTACAGTCACCCTCACATCAGGACCGATATGTAAATGTAGTAACCCTTCCCAACCCGTACACCATTTCGAGACAATAAACCTAAACCTTGACTTTGACCCTGGACATGAAACCTCAGTATAAACTTCAACAAGAGCCACAGCTTATCATAAACCTGTCCCTCAATATCGCCTTCTCCCACACATCAATGCCACATCTTCACTGTTACTATATGGCTAGATGCCCTGTACTCATGTTTGAATACTTAACATGATCCTTAGTACTGTCCCATGCTCTGGGATCCTCACCCTCATTTTAGCATCAGTCCAACAAATCTCAACCTGAGGCTTAAACTCGCACTCACCCTCACATCACAGCCAGAACCTAACTCTACCCCAAAGTGTATCATCCCCATAACGTACCCGATTACCGAACCCTAACCCTAGCACTGCCCTATCACTTTCCATGGACTCTTCCATGAGTATCAACGTCACCCATGTCAAACTGTAACACTTAAGTTGAATCTTGCTGTCTCCGTCACATCAGACCCGAATCAAAAATGTAACCATACAACGTAACAAACACCTAACGCTAACCCTAGCTCTTGCTTGTGGACTTGAACCCTCATGGTCAACATTGGCATAATCCACAGATCACCATAAAATTGTCGCTCAATGTCACACTCATCCTCACATCAGAGCCAGATCCTTATTGTTAACATAGCGCTGTCGTGCCAGTACATAATAACGAACACTTAACCCTAACCCTAGACCTTGCATCTGCACCAGAATCTTAACATCATTCATTTTATTATCAGTACTAACAAATCCTTATACTGAGACAAAGTCTCGCATTCACCCTCACATCAGATTCGGATCCCTAACCATAACAAAAACCCTATTAGCCCTGTAAGCCTTCTCAAACACCGTACACTAACCCTAGCCCTGATGTTTGGAGCACACGTGTACCATGAATATAAACATCCCTCCTGACTCACTGAAACACTGTAATTCAATCTCAATGTCGAACTCACATCAGAGCCAAATCCCATATGTAACCATAACCCTATCCTGCCCATACAACTTGCTGAACCCCTAACCCTAACCCTAGCACTGTACCCTGTAGATGACACTCATTGGTCAACACTGACATCATTCACATCTCACCAGAAACCTGTTGATCATACCCTTCCTCATCCTCACATCAGAGCAGAGCCTTACTGTAAGTGTAGCTCTATCCTGCCTTTACACATTTCTGAACACTTAACCCAATCTCAAGCTCTGGCTCTAGAACCAGACCTGTCCAATCACTTTCTCTACAGAACCACTAATGGCTAAAACGGAACCACAATCTCGCAGTCACCCTCACGTCATGGCAGGATGAAGCTCTAACCGAAACACTATCAGCGCCGTAAACCTTTCCGAAGACTGAACTCTTACCACAGCCCTGACTCTTGGAACATACCCTAGCAGGGATATTGACGTAACCCATGTCCCAGAGTTATGCTGTATATCAATCTATCACCCTCACATCATACCCGAATACTAAATGTAACCATAAACCTTTCCTAGCCATAAATGTATTTGATCCCATAAACCTAACCCTAGAGCTGGCTCCTGGACCTGAAACCTAATGAAAAACTTTGTCATCAGACACAGCTTATCATAAGCCTATCTGTCAATATCGCCCTCTCTGACACAGCTGGTCCACATCCTCACTGTAACCATAGTACTAGATGGTCCAAACCCATTACCGGAACCTAAACCCTAACCCTAGCACTGTCCCAGGCTCTGGACTCCTCACCTTCATTTTAGTGTGAGCCCGCCAAATCCTAAACCTCAGGCAAAATCTCGCACTCACACTCACAAAACAGCCATACCCTAAAATCTAAGCAAAACCGTATCAGCCCAGTAAACCTGAAAAACACCTAACACTAACCGTAGCACTGACACTTAGAACAGACCCTACCATGGATATGGATGTCAACCAGGTTTCACTGTAACACTGAAGTTCAATATCACTGTTGCCCTCACCTCAGACCCGAATTTGAAAAGTAAGCATAACCATATACTGGCCGTACAACTTAACGAGCACCAAACCCTAAACCCAGCTCTCGCCTGTCGTCTTGAACCCTCACGGTCAACATTGACATTACCCACAGCTGGCCATAAACCTGTCACACAATGTCGCACTCATCCTCACATCAGGGACAGATCCTTAGTGTAAACATAGTGATATCCTCCCTGTACATATTAACCAGCACTTAACTCTAACCCTAACTCTTGCTGCAGCACCAGACCCAAAATAACATTTTATTTTCAGCCCCACCAAATCCTTATACTGAGACAAAATCTCGCATTCACCCTCAAATCAGAGCCAGACCCTAACTCTATCCAAAACACTATTAGACCCATACACCTTCCCAAACACCAAACCCTAACCATAGCCCTGACTTTTGGAAAAGGCCAGTACCATGAATATCGACTTTCTCATGTCTTACTGTAACACTGTGATTCAATCTCACAGTCAAACTCACATCACAGCCAAATTCCATATGTCACCGTAACCCTATCCTGCCTGTACAACATACCGAACCCCTATCCGAACCCTAGCACTGTACCCTGCATCTCACACTTCACATTCAACATTGACATCATCCACATCACACTGGACACCTGTCGATCAGACTCAGCCTCATCCTCACATCAGAGCCAGATCCTTACTGTCAACGTAGTGCTATCCTGCCCGTACACATTAACAAACACTTACCCTAACGTAAACTCTGGCACTAGCACCAGACCTGTCACATCACTTGATTTTCAGCCCCACCAAATAATATACCTGAGCGACAATCTCGCACTCACGCTCACATCACAGCAGGATGAAACTCTAAATGAAACCCTACCAGTGCCATAAACCTTCTCAAACACCGAACTCTAACCAAAACCTTGACTCGTGTAATAGATCCAACCATTGATATTGACGTCACCCTCGTGTCACTGTAACACTGTAATTCAATCTCACTGTCAACCTGACATCAGAATCGAGTTCTTAATGTAAGCATAACCCTTTCCTAGCTCTACAACTTTGCAAACTACTAGACCTTAACCTAGACATTTTCCCTGGACATGAAACCTCAAGGTAAACTTCGACATCAGCCACACCTTATCATAAACCTGTCATTCAATATCGCCTTCTCCTTCACATCAGGGCCACATCGTCTCTGTAATCTTAGTACTAGTCAGCCTGCACCCATTACCGAATGCTTAATCCTACCTTTGACACTGTACCATGCTCTGGACTTCTCACCATCATTTCCTTGTCAGCCCACAAAATTATAAACCTCAGGCATAATCTCTCAATCACCCCAACAAAAGAGCAAGACCATAATTCTATCCAAGGCAGTATCAGCCCCATAAACATACAAACTGACGGAACCCTAAAGCCAGCACTGACACTTAGAATAGACCATACAGTACACCCCATTCCTCTCCATTATAAAATATTTTACTCCATTCCCCAATATTCCAGCACATTCCTTTGCTTTACATTTCGGCAAATGAGGCACCATTCGCATCCAAACCACTCTGCAGGGCCTTTATTATGTCACACTACAGCTGATTCCACTCCATTCTGCAACATTGCACTCCATTCCACAACATTCCAAAACATTCTATTGCGTTCCATTCTCCCAAAGTATGCTCCATTTTCTTCCAAACAACTCAAGAACTTCGCATTGTGTCACTTCACATCCCTTTCCTCTCCATTCCACAAGATTTTACTCCATTCCCCAACATTACAACAAGTTCTACCGAGTTCTGCTGTGGAAAACTGGGCACCATTCTTATCGAGAAATCCGTGTAACTCTCTGTTGCGTCACATTCTACCACGATCCACTCAATACCCCAGCATGGCACTCCACTGTGCAACATTCCGCCACATTCCATTGCTTTCCATTATGTACAAGAAGGCCCAATATCTTCCAAACCATTCAGGAATAGCATATTGCGTCAGTTAACATGAATATCCACACAATTCCTCAAGGTTCAACTGCATTCCAAACATTCCACTGCGTTCCATTTCACCCCGTTGTTACGAAGAGGGCAACGTTCTTTAAAAAACTCTCTGGAAGCCTCTATTGCATCACATTGCACCCCACTACACTCCATTTCACAACTTTCCCCTAATTTCTGTAACATTCCAACATGATCTACTACGTTCGGTTCCATCAAGCAAGACTGCATTCGCTTCCAATTCACTCCAGAACCCTTGATTGCGTCCACAATATTGTACTCCATCCCAAAACAGTGCACCGTGTTCTATCGCATTCCGTTCTGCAAAAGAAGGCTCCACTCTTTTCTCCAAGAATCAGAAACCGTCTATTAAGTCACATTAGAACCCATACCACTCCATTCCACAACACTCCACTTCATTTCACAACATTCCACAATGTTCTTTTGCGTTCTACTCGTACAGAGACGGATGGATTCACTTGCAACCCATTAAAGACTGTCTATTGCATCACATCGAAAGCCATTCCAGTTCATTCTCCAAGATTCTACTTCATTCCACAACATTCCACCACGTCCATTGCATTCCATTCTGTGAAAAAAAGCTCCATTCCTTTCCAAATCCACGAGGAACACTCTACTGCGTCAATTTACACACGATTCCAGCCCATTTCACAACATTGTACTCCATTCCTGAACATCTCACCATGTTCTGTCGCATTCCATTCAATCAAAGAGAGCTCCATTTGGGTCAAGACCACACAGGAACTCTATATTGTGTCAGATTACATACGCTTCTACACAAAATCTACAAAATTTTACCTAACTCCACAAAATTCTAAAACGTTCCATACCGTTCCATTCTGTCAAAGAAGGATCCATTAATTTACAAAACAGTCACTAACTCTCTAGTGCGTCACAGTCTACCACATTCCACTCCATTCCACAGCATTTTACGTCATTCCCCAATATTCCAGCACAATCCTTTGGTTTACATTCTCGCAAAGGAGGCACCATCCGTTTCCAAACTGCACTAGAGAACTTTGTTATGTCACATTACAGCCAATCCGCCTCCATTCCACAGCATTGCCCTCCATTCCAAGACATTCTACCACGTTCTATTGTGTTCCATTCTGCCAAAGAATGCTCCAAGTGCTTCCAAGCAGTTCAGGAACTTCGTGTTGTGTCACTTCACATGTCAATTCTCTCCATTCCACAAGATTCTACACCATTCCACAACATTCCAACAAGTTCTACTGAGTTTCATTGTGACAAAGTGGGCACCATTCTATTCCAAACAACCCAGGAACTCTCTGTTGCATCACATTACACCACGTTCCACTCAATACCACAGTATGTCACTCCATTGTGCAACATTTTGCTACATTCCATTGCATTCCATAATGTTAAGGAAGGCCTCATAGCTTTCAAACCATTCAAAAACAGCCTATTGCGTCAGTTCACATGCCTATTCACACGATTCCTCAAGCATCTACTGCATTCCATACATTCCACTGTGTTCCATTGCACTCCATTGTAACAAAGAGTTCACCGTTCTCTTAAAAACTCTCAGGAACCCTCTATTGCATCACATTACACCCCATTACACTCCATTTCACAGCCTTCCACTCTATTCTGCAACATTCCCACACGTTCTATTATGTTCGATTCCATCAGCCAAGGCTGCATTCGCTTCCAATTCACTCCAGAACCCTTTATTGCATCACATTACAACCAATTCACCTCTATTCTACAACATTGCACTCAATCCCACACCACTCTACCGTGTTCTATCGCGTTCCATTCTGCAAAAGAAGGCTCCACTCTTTTCCCAAAGAATCAGAAACCGTCTATTAAGTCACATTACACCCCACTACACTCCATTCCACAACTCTCCACTTCATTTCGCAACATTCCACAATGTTATTTAGGGTTCCTTTCCAACAAAGAAGGCTCGATTCACTTCCAACCGATTAAGGACTGTCTATTGCATCACATCAAATGCCATTCCAGTCCATTCTCCAAGATTCTACTCCATCCCACAACATTCCACCACGTGCCATTGCATTCCATTCTGTGGAAAAAAAGCTCCATTCCTTTCCAAACCGATCAGGAACACTCTTCTGCGTTACGTTACACATGATTCCAGAACATTTCACAACATTGTACTCCATTCCTGAACATCTCACCATGTTCTGTGGCGTTCCTTTCAATGAAAGAGAGTTCCATTTGCGTGGAGACCACTCAGGAACTCTATACAGTGTCACATTTCTTGGGATTCTACACCAAATCTACAAAATTGCAGTTAACTCCACAAAATTTCACCACGTTCTGTAGCGTTCCATTCTGGCAAAGAAGGAACCATTCATATCCAAAACAATCTCTAAGTCTCTACTGCATCACAGTGCACCCCATTCCACTCCATTCCACAACATTTTACTCCATTCCCAAATATTCCAGCACATTGCTTTGCTTTACATTGTCTCAAAGGAGGCACCATTCGCTTCCAAAACGCAGTGGAGACATTTAATGTGTCACATTACAATCGATTCCACCCCAATCCACAACATTTCCCTCCAATCCACGACATTCCACCACGTTCTATCGCGTTCCATTCTGCAAAAGAAGGCTCCACTCTTTTCCCAAGGAATCAGCAAGCGTCCATTAGTTCACATTACACCCCATTACAGTCCATTCCTCAACTCTCCACTTCATTCTCTACAATCCACAATGTTCTTTTGGGTTCCATTCCTACAAAGATGGCTCGATTCCCTTCCACCAAATTAAGGACTGTCTATTGAATCACATCAAATGCCATTCCCGTCCATTGCCAAGATTCTACTACATTCCACAAAATTCCACCACGATCCATTGCGTTCCATTCTGTTTTAAAAAGCTCCATTCTTTTCCAAACTGATGAGGAACAGTCGACGGTGTCACTTTACATACGATTCCAGTCCATGTCACAAGATTGTACTCAATTCCAGAAGAACTCACTGTGTTCTGTGGCATTCCATTCAGTCAAAGAGAGCTCCACTTGTGTCGAGACCACTCAGGAACTCTCTCCTGTGTCACATTACATACGCTTCTAGACTAAATCTACGAAATTGCACTTAACTCCACAAAATTCCACAATGGTCTATAGCATTCCATTCTGTCAAAGAGGGATGAATTCATTTCCAAAGCAATCTTGAACTCTCTTCTCCGTCACAGTGTACCCCATTCCACTCCATTCCACAACATTTTACTCCATTCCCCTTTTTTTCCAGCATATTCCTTTGCTTCACATTCTCGCAGGGAGGCACCGTTCTCATCCAACCTGCACTGGAGACCTTTATTATGTCATATTACAGCAGATTCCACTCCAATCCACAACATTGCCCTCCATTTCACAACATTCCACCACGTTGTATCGCGTTCCATTCTGCAAAAGAATGCTCCACTCTTTTCCAAAAGAATCAGAAACCGTCTATTAAGTCACATTACACCCCATTGCCCTCTATTCCTCAACTCTCCACTTCATTTTGCAACATTACACAATGTCCTTCTGCATTCCATTCCTACAAAGAAGGCTCGATTCACTTCCAAACCATTAAGGACTGCCTATTGCATCACATCAAATGCCACTCCATTCCATTCTCCAAGATTCTACTCCAATCCACAACATTCCACCTTATTTAATTGCATTCTATTCCGTGAAAAAAAGCTCTATTCCTTTCCATACCGATGAGGAGCACTCTACTATGTCAATTTTCACATGATTTCATTCCATTTCACAATATTGTACTCCATTCCTGAACATCTTACCATGTTCTGTGGCGTTCCTTTCAATCAAAGAGAGCTCCATTTGCGTCGAGACCATTCAGGATCTCTATACAGTGTCACGTTACATACGCTTCTACACCAAATCTACAAAATTGCACTTAACTCCACAAAATTCCACAACGTTCTAAAGTGTTCCATTCTATTAAAGAAGGATACATTCATCTCCACACAATCTCTAATTCTCTACTGCCTCACAGTGTACCCCATTCCACTTCATTCCACAACATTTTACTCCTTTCCCCTACATTCCGTAACATTCCTTTGCCTTGCGTTCTCTCAAAACAGGCACCATTCGCTTTAAAAACCGCACTGGAGACATTTATTATGCTACATTACAGCCGATTCCATTCGAATCCACAACATTGCCCTCCATTCTACCACATTCTACAACATTGTGTCGCGTTTCATTCGGTAAATGAAGGCTCCACTCTTTTCCCAAAGAATCAGAAACCGTCTATTAAGTCACATTACACACCATTACAATCCATTCCTCAACTCTCCACTTCATTTCGCTGCAATGCACAATGGTCTTTTGCGATCCATTCCTACAAAGAATGCTCTTTTCACTTCCAACCCATTAAGGACTGTCCACTGCATCACATCAAATGCCATTCCAGTCCATTGCCCAAGTTTCAACTCGATTCCACAACATTCCACCACGTTCCATTGCATTTCTTTCTGTGAAGAAAACCTCCATTCCTTTCTAATCCAATGAGGAACACTCTACTGCGTCACTTTACACACGATTCCAGTCCATGTCACAACATTGTAATCCATTCCTGAACATCTCACCGTGTTCTGTGGCGTTCCATTAAATCAAGGACAGCTCCATTTGCGGCGAGACCGCTCAGGAACTCTAAACTGTGTCACATTACATGCGATCCAACACTTAATCAACAAAATTGCTATTAACTCCTCAAATTTCCACCACGTTCTATACCGTTCCATTCTGTCAAAGAAGGATTCATTCAACTCCAAAGCAATCTCTAACTCTCTTCTCCGTCACAGTGTACCCCACTCCACTCCATTTCACGACATTTTACAAAATTCCCCTATATTCTAGCATATTCCTTTGCTTCACATTCTCGCTGGGAGGCACCGTTCTCATCCAACCTGCACTGGAGATCTTTATTATGTCACATTAGAGCAGATTCCACTCGAATCCACAACATTGCCCTCCATTCCACAACATTCCACCACGTTGTATCGCGTACCGTTCTGCAAAAGAATGCTCCACTCTTTTCCAAAAGAAACCATCTATTAAGTAACATTACACCCCACTACACTCCATTCCTCAACGCTCCACTTCATTTTGCAACATTCCACAATGTCCTGCTGTATTCCATTCCTACAAAGAAGGCTCGATTCACTTCCAACCCATTAAGGACTCTCTATTGCATCACATCAAATGCCATTCCAGTCCATTCTCCAAGATTCTACTCCATTCCACAACGTTCCATTGCATTCCATTGTGTGAAAAAAAATCTCCATTACATTCCAAACCAATGAGGATCACTCTACTGCGTCACTTTACACATGATTCCAGTCCATTTCACAACACTGTACTCCATTCCTGAACATCTCATCATGTTCTGTGGCGTTTCATTCAAAGAGAGCTCCATTTTCATCAAGAACACTCTGCAACTCCATACTGTGTCACATTACATACGCTTCTACACTGAATCTACAAAGTTACACTTAACTCCACATAATTGCACCACGTTCTATAGTGTTCTATTCTGTCAAAGAAAGATCCATTCATGTCCAAAACAATCTCTAACTCTCTACTGCGTCACAGTGTACCCCATTCCACTCCATTCCACAATATTTTACTCCATTCCCCAATATTCCAGCACATCCCTTTGCTTTACATTCTAGCAAAGCAGGCACCATTCTCTTCCAAACTGCACTGGAGACATTTATTATGTCACATTAAAGACGATTGCACTCCAATCCACAACATCGCCCTCCATTACACGACATTCCACCACGATCTATCGCTTTCCATTCGGCAAAACAAGGCTCTACTCTTTTCCCAAATTTTCAGAAACCGTCTATTAAGTCACATGACACCCCATTACACTCCATTACACAACACTCCACTTCATTTTGCAACATATAAAAACGTTCTTTTGCATTCCATTTCTTCAAAAAAGCCTCGATTCACTTCCATCCCATAAAGGACTGTCTATTGCATCACATCAAATGCCATTGCAGTCCATTCTCTAAGGTTCTACTCCATTCCACAACATTCCACCACGTTCCACTTCCTTCCATTCTGTGAAAAAATCCTACATTCCTTTCCAAAAGGATGAGGAACACACTACTGTGTCACTTCACAGATGATTCCAGTCCATTTCACAACATTGTACTCCATTCCAGAACATCTCACCGTGTGTCCTGTGGCGTTCCATTCAATCAAAGAGATCTCTATTTGCGTCGAGACCACTCAGGAACTCTATTCTGCGTCACATTACGTACGCTACTACACCAAATCTACAAAATTGCACTTAACTCCAAAAAATTCCACCACGTACTATAGCGTTCCATTCTGTCAAAGAAGGATCCATTCATCTCCAAAACAATCTCTAACTCTCTACTGCGTCACATTGTACCCCATTCTAGTCCATTCCACAACATTTTACTCCAATCCCCAATATTCCAGCACATTCCTTTGCTTTACATTCTTTCACGGAGGAACCATTCTCATCCAAAGCGCACTGGAGACATTTATTATGTCACATTACAGCCGATTGCACTCCGATCCACAACATTGCCCTCCATTCCGTGTCATTCCATCACGTTCTATCGCATTCCATTCTGCAAAAGAAGGCTCCACTCTTTTCCCAAGGAATTGGAAACCGTCTATTAAGTCACATTACACCAAATTACACTCCATTCCTCAACTCTCCAGTTCATTTCGCTCCAATCCACAATGTTCTTTTGCGTTCCATTCCTACAAAGAAGGTTCAATTCACTTCCAACCCATTAAGGACTGTCTACTACATCACATCAAGTGCTATTCCAGTCAATTCTCCAAGATTCTACTCCATTCCACAACATTCCACCATGTTCCATTGCATTCCACTGTGTGAAAGAAAGGTCCATTCCTTTGCAAACCGATGAGGAACAATCAACTGCCTCACTTTTCACATGATTCCAGTCCATTTCACAACATTGTGCTCCATTCCTGAATATCTCACCGGGTTCTGTGACATTCAATTCAGTCAGAGAGAGCTCCGTTTGCGTCGAGACCACTCATGAACTCTGTACTGTGTCACGTTACATACACCTCTACACCAATCTGCAAAGTTGCACTTAACTCTACAAAGTTCCACCACGTTCTATAGCGTTCCATTCTGTCAAAGAAGGATCCATTTATCTCCAAAAGAATCTCTAACTCTCTACTGCGTCACAGTGAACCCCATTCCACTCCATTTCACTGCATTTTACTCCATTCCTCAACATTCCAGCACATTCCCCTGTTTGCATTCTCACAAGGAGGCACCGTTCTCATCAAAATCACACTGGAGACATTTATTATGTCACATTACAGCCGATGCCACTCCAATCCACAACATTGCCCTCCATTTCACGACATTCCAAACGTTCTATCGCGTTCCATTCTGCAAAAGAAGGCTACAGTCTTTTCCCAAATAAACATAAACCGTCTACTAAGTCACATTACAACCCATTGCACTCCATTCCTCAACTCTTCACTTCAGTTCACAACATTCTAAAGTGTTCTTTTGTGTTCCGTTCCTACAAAGAAGTCACGATTCACTTCCAACCAATTAAGGACTGTCCATTGCATCACATCAAATGCCATTCCATTCCATTGTCCAGGATTCTACTACATTCCACAACATTCCACCACGTTCCATTGCATTCCATTCTGTGAAAAAAAGCTACGTTCCTTTCCACACCAATGGAGAACACTCTACTGCCTCACTTTACACATGATTCCACTCAATTTGCCAATATGGTACTCCATTCCTGAACATGTCACCGTGCTCTGTGGCATTCCATTCAATCAAACAGAGCTCCAGTTGCGAGGAAACCACTCAGGAACTCTATACAGTGTCACATTACATGCGATTCTACACAAAATATACAAGCTTGCACTTAACTCCACAAAATTCCAGCACGTTCTATAGCATTCCATTCTGTCAAAGAAGGATCCATACACCTCCAAAACAATCTCTAACATTGTACTGCGTCACAGTGTACCAATTCCACTCCATTCCACAACATATTACTCCATTCCCCAATATTCCAGCACATTCCTTTGCTTCAAATTGTCGCCAAGGAGGCACCATTCGCTTCCAAACTGCACTGGAGACATTTATTGTGTCACATTACAGCCGATTCCACTCGAATCCACAACATTGCCCTCGATTCCGCGACATTCCACCACGTTCAATCACGTTCCATTCTGCAAAAGAAGGCTCCGCTCTTTTCCCAAAAAATCATAAACCGTCCGTTAAGTCTCATTACAGCCCATTACACTCCATATCTCAACTCTCCATTTCACGTCGCTACAATCCACAATGTTCTTTTCCATTCAATTCCTGCAAAGAAGGCTCGATTAAATTGCAACCCATTAAACACTGTCTATTGCATCACATCAAAGGCTATTCCAGTCCATTGTCCACGTTTCAACTTGATTCCACAACATTCCACCACGTTCCATTGCATTCCATTCTCTGAAAAAACCTCCATTCCTTTCCAATCCGATGAGGAACACGACTGCGTCAGTTTACACACGATTCCAGTAAATGTCACAACATTGTACACCATTCTTGAATATCTCACCGTGTTCTGTGGCGTCCATTAAATCAAAGACAGCTCCATTTGCGCCTAGACCGCTCAGGAACTCTAACCTGTGTCACATTACGTGCGATTCAACACTTAATCAACAACATTGCACTTACCTACTCAAATTTCCACCACGTTCTACACCGTTCCATTCTGTCAAAGATGGATCCATTCAACTCCAAAACAATCTCTAACTCTCTACTGCGTCACAGTGTATCCCATTACACAACATTTTACTCCATTCCCCAATATTCCAGCACATTCCTTTGCATTACATTCTTGCAACAGAGGCACCATTCGCTTCCAAACCGCACTGGAGACATTTATTATGTCACATTATAGGCGATTCCACTCCAATCCACAACATTGCCCTCCATTCCGTGACATTCCACCACGTTCTATCGCGTTCCCCTCCGCAAACGAACGCTACACTCTTTCCTGAAGAATCAGAAACCGTATAATAAGTCACATTACACGCCATTACACTCCATTCCTCAACTCTCCACTTCATTTCGCTACAACCCACAATGTTCTTTTGCCTACCATTTCTACAACGAAGGCTCGATTCACTTCCAACCTATTAAGGACTGTCTATTGCATCACATCAAATGCTATTCCAGGCGATTCTCCAAGATTCTACTCCATTCCACATCATTCCACCACGTTCCATTGCATTCCATTCTGTGAAATAAAGCTCCATTCCTTTCAAAACCGATGAGGAACACTCTACTGCGTCCCAGTACACATGATTCCAGTCCATTTCACAACATTGTACTCCATTCCTGAACATCTCACCGTATTCTGTTGTGTTCCATTCAATCAGAGAGAGCTCCATTTGCGTCGAGACCACTCAGGATCTCTACACTGTGTCTCATTACATGCGCATCTACACCAAAGGTGCAAAATAGCACTTAACTCCACAAAATTCCACCACGTTGTATAGCGTTCCATTCTGTCAAAGAAGGACGCATTCATCTCAAAAAAGCTCTCTAACTCTCAACTGCGTCACAGTGTACCCCATTCCACTCCATTCCACAGCATTTGACTCCATTCACCAATAATCCAGCACATTCCTTTGCTTTATATTCTCACAAAAGACGCACCATTCGCTTCCAAACCGCGATGGAGACATTTATTATGTCACATTATAACCGATTCCACTCCAATACACAACATTGCCCTCCTTTCTGCGACATTCCACCACTTTCCATCGTGTTCCATTCTGTAAAAGAAGGCTCCAGTCTTTTCTCAAAGAATCAGAAACCGTCCATTAATTCACATAACACCCCATGACACTCCATTCCTCAACTCTCCACTTCATTTCGCAACATTTCACAATGTTCTCTTGCATTCTATTCCTACAAAGAAGGCTCGATTCACTTCCAACCCATTAAGGACTGTCTATTGTGTCACATCAAATGCTATTCCAGTCCATTCTCCATGATTCTACTCCATTCCACAACATTCCACCACGTTCCATTGCATTCCTTTCTGTGAAAAAAAGCTCCATTCCTTTCCAATCCGATGAGGAACACTCTACTGCGGCACAGTACACATTATTCCAGTCCATTTCACAACATTGTACTCCATTCCTGAACATCTCACCGTGTTCTGTGGCGTCCCATTCAATCAAAGAGAGCTCCATTTGCGTCGAGACCATTCAGGATCTCTATACTGTGTCACGTTACATACTCTTGTACACAAAATCTACAAAATTGCACTTAACTCCACAAAATTCCACCACTTTCTAGAGCGTTCCATTCTTTTAAAGAAGGATCCGTTCATCTCGAAATGCATCTCTAACCCTCTACTGCATCACAGTGTACAATATTCCACTCCATTCCTCAACATTGTACTCTATTCCCCAATAATACAGCACATTCCTTTGCTTTACATTGTCGGAAAGGAGGCACCATTCGCTTCCAAACCGCACTGGAGACATTTGTTATGGCACATTACAGCCGATTCCACCCCAATCCACAACATTGCCCTCCATTCTGCAACATTCCACCACGTTCTACCGCATTTCATTCATGAAAAGAAAGCTCCACTCTTTTTCCCAAAGAATCAGAAACTGTCTATTAAGTCACATTACAGCCCACTACACTCCATTCCCCAACTCTCCACTTCATTTCGCTGCAATCCACAATGTTCTTTTGCATTCCTTTCCTACAAAGAAGGCCCGATTCATTTCCAACCCATTAAGGACTGTCTATTGCATTACATCAAATGCCATTCCAGTCCATTCTCCAAGATTCTACTCTATTCCATAACATTCCACCACGTTCCATTGACTTCCATTCTGTGAAAAAAATCTCCACTCCTTTCCAAACAGATGAGGAACACTCTACTGCATGACTTTACACACGATTCAAGTCCATTTCCCAACACTCTACTCCATTCCTGAACACCTCACGTGTTCTTTGGCGTTCCAGTCAATCAAAGAGATGTCCATTTGCGTTGAAACCACTCAGGAATTCTATACTGTGTCACATTACATGCGCTTCTACACCAAAACTACAAAACTGCACTTAACTCCACAAAATTCCACCACGTAGAATAGCGTTCTATTCTGTCAAAGAGGGATCCATTTATCTCCAGAACAATCTCTAACTCTCTACTGCGTCACAGTGTACCTCATTCCACTCCACTCCACAACATTTTATTCCATTCCCCAATATTCAAGCACATTCCTTTGCTTTCCGTTCTCACAAGGTGGCATAATTCTCTTCCAAACCGCACTGGGGATTTTTATAATGTCACATTACAGCCGATTCCACTCAAACTCACAACATTGCCCTCCATTCCATGATATTCCACCACGTTATTCTGCGTGTCATTCTGAAAAAGAAGGCTCTACACTTTTCCAAAGATTCAGAAACCATCTATTAAGTCACGTTACACCCCATTACACTCCATGCCTGAACTCTCCACTTCATTTCGGTACAATCCACAATTTTCTTTTGCGTTCCATTCCTACAAAGAAGGCTCGATTCACTTCCAACCATTTAAGGGCTTGTCTATTGCATCACATCAAATGCCATTCCAGTCCATTCTCCAAGATTCTACTCCATTCCGCAACATTCCACCACGTTCCGTTGCATTCCATTCTGTGAAAAAAAGGTCCATTCCTTTCCAAACTGATGACGAACACTCTGCTGCTTCAGTTTACATTTGATTCCAGTCCATTTCACCAACACTGTACTACATTCCTGATCACATCACCGTGTTCTGTGGCGTTCCGTTCAAAGAGCCCTCCATTTGCGTCGAAACCACTCCGGAACTCTATACTGTGTCACATTACATGTGCTTCACCACCAAATCCACAAAATTGCACTTAACTCCACGAAATTACACCACGTTCTAGAGCGTTCCATTCTGTCAAAGGAGGATCCATTCATCTCCAAAAATCCTCTAACTCTCTACTGTGTCACAGTTTGCCCCATTCCACTCCATTCCACAACGTTTTCCTCCATTCCCCAATATTCCAGCACATTCCGTTGCTTTACATTCTCGCATGGAGGCACCATTTTCATCCAAACCGCACTGGAGCCATTTATTATGTCACACTACAGCCGATTCCACTCAAATTCACAACATCGCCCTCCATTCCACGACATTCCATCACGTTCTATCGCGTTGCATTCTGCAATAGAAGGCTCCACGCTTTTACCAAAGAATCAGAAGCCGTCTGTTAAGTCACATTACACCCCATTACACTCCATTCCTGAACTCTCCAGTTCATTTCGCTCCAATCCACAATATTCTCTTGCATTCCATTCCTACAAAGAAGGCTCGATTCACTGCCAACCCATTAAGGGCTGTCTATTGTATCACATCAAATGCCATTCCAGTCCATTCTCCAAGATTCTTCTCCATTCAACATCATTCCACCACTTTCCATTGCATTCCATTCTGTGATAAAAAATCTCCATTCCTTTCCAAACCGATGAGGAACACTCTGCTGCTTCCCTTTACACACGATTCCAGTCCATTTCACAACACTGTACTCTATTCCTGAATATCTCACCGTGTTCTATGGCGTTCCATTCAATCAGAGAGCTCCATTTGCGTCGAGACCACTCAGCCACTCTATAGTGTGTCACATTACGTACGCTACTACACCAAATCTACAAAATTGCACTTAACTCCAAAAAATTCCACCGTCTATTAAGTCACATGACACCCCATTACACTCCATTACACAACACTCCACTTCATTTTGCAACATATAAAAACGTTCTTTTGCATTCCATTTCTTCAAAAAAGCCTCGATTCACTTCCATCCCATAAAGGACTGTCTATTGCATCACATCAAATGCCATTGCAGTCCATTCTCTAAGGTTCTACTCCATTCCACAACATTCCACCACGTTCCACTTCCTTCCATTCTGTGAAAAAATCCTACATTCCTTTCCAAAAGGATGAGGAACACACTACTGTGTCACTTCACAGATGATTCCAGTCCATTTCACAACATTGTACTCCATTCCAGAACATCTCACCGTGTGTCCTGTGGCGTTCCATTCAATCAAAGAGATCTCTATTTGCGTCGAGACCACTCAGGAACTCTATTCTGCGTCACATTACGTACGCTACTACACCAAATCTACAAAATTGCACTTAACTCCAAAAAATTCCACCACGTACTATAGCGTTCCATTCTGTCAAAGAAGGATCCATTCATCTCCAAAACAATCTCTAACTCTCTACTGCGTCACATTGTACCCCATTCTAGTCCATTCCACAACATTTTACTCCAATCCCCAATATTCCAGCACATTCCTTTGCTTTACATTCTTTCACGGAGGAACCATTCTCATCCAAAGCGCACTGGAGACATTTATTATGTCACATTACAGCCGATTGCACTCCGATCCACAACATTGCCCTCCATTCCGTGTCATTCCATCACGTTCTATCGCATTCCATTCTGCAAAAGAAGGCTCCACTCTTTTCCCAAGGAATTGGAAACCGTCTATTAAGTCACATTACACCAAATTACACTCCATTCCTCAACTCTCCAGTTCATTTCGCTCCAATCCACAATGTTCTTTTGCGTTCCATTCCTACAAAGAAGGTTCAATTCACTTCCAACCCATTAAGGACTGTCTACTACATCACATCAAGTGCTATTCCAGTCAATTCTCCAAGATTCTACTCCATTCCACAACATTCCACCATGTTCCATTGCATTCCACTGTGTGAAAGAAAGGTCCATTCCTTTGCAAACCGATGAGGAACAATCAACTGCCTCACTTTTCACATGATTCCAGTCCATTTCACAACATTGTGCTCCATTCCTGAATATCTCACCGGGTTCTGTGACATTCAATTCAGTCAGAGAGAGCTCCGTTTGCGTCGAGACCACTCATGAACTCTGTACTGTGTCACGTTACATACACCTCTACACCAATCTGCAAAGTTGCACTTAACTCTACAAAGTTCCACCACGTTCTATAGCGTTCCATTCTGTCAAAGAAGGATCCATTTATCTCCAAAAGAATCTCTAACTCTCTACTGCGTCACAGTGAACCCCATTCCACTCCATTTCACTGCATTTTACTCCATTCCTCAACATTCCAGCACATTCCCCTGTTTGCATTCTCACAAGGAGGCACCGTTCTCATCAAAATCACACTGGAGACATTTATTATGTCACATTACAGCCGATGCCACTCCAATCCACAACATTGCCCTCCATTTCACGACATTCCAAACGTTCTATCGCGTTCCATTCTGCAAAAGAAGGCTACAGTCTTTTCCCAAATAAACATAAACCGTCTACTAAGTCACATTACAACCCATTGCACTCCATTCCTCAACTCTTCACTTCAGTTCACAACATTCTAAAGTGTTCTTTTGTGTTCCGTTCCTACAAAGAAGTCACGATTCACTTCCAACCAATTAAGGACTGTCCATTGCATCACATCAAATGCCATTCCATTCCATTGTCCAGGATTCTACTACATTCCACAACATTCCACCACGTTCCATTGCATTCCATTCTGTGAAAAAAAGCTACGTTCCTTTCCACACCAATGGAGAACACTCTACTGCCTCACTTTACACATGATTCCACTCAATTTGCCAATATGGTACTCCATTCCTGAACATGTCACCGTGCTCTGTGGCATTCCATTCAATCAAACAGAGCTCCAGTTGCGAGGAAACCACTCAGGAACTCTATACAGTGTCACATTACATGCGATTCTACACAAAATATACAAGCTTGCACTTAACTCCACAAAATTCCAGCACGTTCTATAGCATTCCATTCTGTCAAAGAAGGATCCATACACCTCCAAAACAATCTCTAACATTGTACTGCGTCACAGTGTACCAATTCCACTCCATTCCACAACATATTACTCCATTCCCCAATATTCCAGCACATTCCTTTGCTTCAAATTGTCGCCAAGGAGGCACCATTCGCTTCCAAACTGCACTGGAGACATTTATTGTGTCACATTACAGCCGATTCCACTCGAATCCACAACATTGCCCTCGATTCCGCGACATTCCACCACGTTCAATCACGTTCCATTCTGCAAAAGAAGGCTCCGCTCTTTTCCCAAAAAATCATAAACCGTCCGTTAAGTCTCATTACAGCCCATTACACTCCATATCTCAACTCTCCATTTCACGTCGCTACAATCCACAATGTTCTTTTCCATTCAATTCCTGCAAAGAAGGCTCGATTAAATTGCAACCCATTAAACACTGTCTATTGCATCACATCAAAGGCTATTCCAGTCCATTGTCCACGTTTCAACTTGATTCCACAACATTCCACCACGTTCCATTGCATTCCATTCTCTGAAAAAACCTCCATTCCTTTCCAATCCGATGAGGAACACGACTGCGTCAGTTTACACACGATTCCAGTAAATGTCACAACATTGTACACCATTCTTGAATATCTCACCGTGTTCTGTGGCGTCCATTAAATCAAAGACAGCTCCATTTGCGCCTAGACCGCTCAGGAACTCTAACCTGTGTCACATTACGTGCGATTCAACACTTAATCAACAACATTGCACTTACCTACTCAAATTTCCACCACGTTCTACACCGTTCCATTCTGTCAAAGATGGATCCATTCAACTCCAAAACAATCTCTAACTCTCTACTGCGTCACAGTGTATCCCATTACACAACATTTTACTCCATTCCCCAATATTCCAGCACATTCCTTTGCATTACATTCTTGCAACAGAGGCACCATTCGCTTCCAAACCGCACTGGAGACATTTATTATGTCACATTATAGGCGATTCCACTCCAATCCACAACATTGCCCTCCATTCCGTGACATTCCACCACGTTCTATCGCGTTCCCCTCCGCAAACGAACGCTACACTCTTTCCTGAAGAATCAGAAACCGTATAATAAGTCACATTACACGCCATTACACTCCATTCCTCAACTCTCCACTTCATTTCGCTACAACCCACAATGTTCTTTTGCCTACCATTTCTACAACGAAGGCTCGATTCACTTCCAACCTATTAAGGACTGTCTATTGCATCACATCAAATGCTATTCCAGGCGATTCTCCAAGATTCTACTCCATTCCACATCATTCCACCACGTTCCATTGCATTCCATTCTGTGAAATAAAGCTCCATTCCTTTCAAAACCGATGAGGAACACTCTACTGCGTCCCAGTACACATGATTCCAGTCCATTTCACAACATTGTACTCCATTCCTGAACATCTCACCGTATTCTGTTGTGTTCCATTCAATCAGAGAGAGCTCCATTTGCGTCGAGACCACTCAGGATCTCTACACTGTGTCTCATTACATGCGCATCTACACCAAAGGTGCAAAATAGCACTTAACTCCACAAAATTCCACCACGTTGTATAGCGTTCCATTCTGTCAAAGAAGGACGCATTCATCTCAAAAAAGCTCTCTAACTCTCAACTGCGTCACAGTGTACCCCATTCCACTCCATTCCACAGCATTTGACTCCATTCACCAATAATCCAGCACATTCCTTTGCTTTATATTCTCACAAAAGACGCACCATTCGCTTCCAAACCGCGATGGAGACATTTATTATGTCACATTATAACCGATTCCACTCCAATACACAACATTGCCCTCCTTTCTGCGACATTCCACCACTTTCCATCGTGTTCCATTCTGTAAAAGAAGGCTCCAGTCTTTTCTCAAAGAATCAGAAACCGTCCATTAATTCACATAACACCCCATGACACTCCATTCCTCAACTCTCCACTTCATTTCGCAACATTTCACAATGTTCTCTTGCATTCTATTCCTACAAAGAAGGCTCGATTCACTTCCAACCCATTAAGGACTGTCTATTGTGTCACATCAAATGCTATTCCAGTCCATTCTCCATGATTCTACTCCATTCCACAACATTCCACCACGTTCCATTGCATTCCTTTCTGTGAAAAAAAGCTCCATTCCTTTCCAATCCGATGAGGAACACTCTACTGCGGCACAGTACACATTATTCCAGTCCATTTCACAACATTGTACTCCATTCCTGAACATCTCACCGTGTTCTGTGGCGTCCCATTCAATCAAAGAGAGCTCCATTTGCGTCGAGACCATTCAGGATCTCTATACTGTGTCACGTTACATACTCTTGTACACAAAATCTACAAAATTGCACTTAACTCCACAAAATTCCACCACTTTCTAGAGCGTTCCATTCTTTTAAAGAAGGATCCGTTCATCTCGAAATGCATCTCTAACCCTCTACTGCATCACAGTGTACAATATTCCACTCCATTCCTCAACATTGTACTCTATTCCCCAATAATACAGCACATTCCTTTGCTTTACATTGTCGGAAAGGAGGCACCATTCGCTTCCAAACCGCACTGGAGACATTTGTTATGGCACATTACAGCCGATTCCACCCCAATCCACAACATTGCCCTCCATTCTGCAACATTCCACCACGTTCTACCGCATTTCATTCATGAAAAGAAAGCTCCACTCTTTTTCCCAAAGAATCAGAAACTGTCTATTAAGTCACATTACAGCCCACTACACTCCATTCCCCAACTCTCCACTTCATTTCGCTGCAATCCACAATGTTCTTTTGCATTCCTTTCCTACAAAGAAGGCCCGATTCATTTCCAACCCATTAAGGACTGTCTATTGCATTACATCAAATGCCATTCCAGTCCATTCTCCAAGATTCTACTCTATTCCATAACATTCCACCACGTTCCATTGACTTCCATTCTGTGAAAAAAATCTCCACTCCTTTCCAAACAGATGAGGAACACTCTACTGCATGACTTTACACACGATTCAAGTCCATTTCCCAACACTCTACTCCATTCCTGAACACCTCACGTGTTCTTTGGCGTTCCAGTCAATCAAAGAGATGTCCATTTGCGTTGAAACCACTCAGGAATTCTATACTGTGTCACATTACATGCGCTTCTACACCAAAACTACAAAACTGCACTTAACTCCACAAAATTCCACCACGTAGAATAGCGTTCTATTCTGTCAAAGAGGGATCCATTTATCTCCAGAACAATCTCTAACTCTCTACTGCGTCACAGTGTACCTCATTCCACTCCACTCCACAACATTTTATTCCATTCCCCAATATTCAAGCACATTCCTTTGCTTTCCGTTCTCACAAGGTGGCATAATTCTCTTCCAAACCGCACTGGGGATTTTTATAATGTCACATTACAGCCGATTCCACTCAAACTCACAACATTGCCCTCCATTCCATGATATTCCACCACGTTATTCTGCGTGTCATTCTGAAAAAGAAGGCTCTACACTTTTCCAAAGATTCAGAAACCATCTATTAAGTCACGTTACACCCCATTACACTCCATGCCTGAACTCTCCACTTCATTTCGGTACAATCCACAATTTTCTTTTGCGTTCCATTCCTACAAAGAAGGCTCGATTCACTTCCAACCATTTAAGGGCTTGTCTATTGCATCACATCAAATGCCATTCCAGTCCATTCTCCAAGATTCTACTCCATTCCGCAACATTCCACCACGTTCCGTTGCATTCCATTCTGTGAAAAAAAGGTCCATTCCTTTCCAAACTGATGACGAACACTCTGCTGCTTCAGTTTACATTTGATTCCAGTCCATTTCACCAACACTGTACTACATTCCTGATCACATCACCGTGTTCTGTGGCGTTCCGTTCAAAGAGCCCTCCATTTGCGTCGAAACCACTCCGGAACTCTATACTGTGTCACATTACATGTGCTTCACCACCAAATCCACAAAATTGCACTTAACTCCACGAAATTACACCACGTTCTAGAGCGTTCCATTCTGTCAAAGGAGGATCCATTCATCTCCAAAAATCCTCTAACTCTCTACTGTGTCACAGTTTGCCCCATTCCACTCCATTCCACAACGTTTTCCTCCATTCCCCAATATTCCAGCACATTCCGTTGCTTTACATTCTCGCATGGAGGCACCATTTTCATCCAAACCGCACTGGAGCCATTTATTATGTCACACTACAGCCGATTCCACTCAAATTCACAACATCGCCCTCCATTCCACGACATTCCATCACGTTCTATCGCGTTGCATTCTGCAATAGAAGGCTCCACGCTTTTACCAAAGAATCAGAAGCCGTCTGTTAAGTCACATTACACCCCATTACACTCCATTCCTGAACTCTCCAGTTCATTTCGCTCCAATCCACAATATTCTCTTGCATTCCATTCCTACAAAGAAGGCTCGATTCACTGCCAACCCATTAAGGGCTGTCTATTGTATCACATCAAATGCCATTCCAGTCCATTCTCCAAGATTCTTCTCCATTCAACATCATTCCACCACTTTCCATTGCATTCCATTCTGTGATAAAAAATCTCCATTCCTTTCCAAACCGATGAGGAACACTCTGCTGCTTCCCTTTACACACGATTCCAGTCCATTTCACAACACTGTACTCTATTCCTGAATATCTCACCGTGTTCTATGGCGTTCCATTCAATCAGAGAGCTCCATTTGCGTCGAGACCACTCAGCCACTCTATAGTGTGTCACATTACATACGCTTCTACACCATATCTACAAAATTGCACTTAACTCCACAAAATTCCACCACGTTCTACAGCGTTCCTTTCTGTCAAAGAAGGATCCATTCATCTTCAAAACAATCTCTAACTCTCTACTGCGTCACAGTGTATCCCATTCTACTCCATCCCACAACATTTTACTTCATTCCCCAATATTTCAGCACAATACTTTGCTTTGCATTCTCCCAAAGTAGGCACCATTCGCTTCCAAACTGCGCAGGAAACCTTCATCAGGTCACATTACTGCCGATTCCGCTCCATGCCACAGCATTGCCCTCCATTCCACTACATTCTCCCACGTTCTGTTGCGTTCCATTCTTCCAAAGAATGTACAGTTTGTTTCCAAACAATTGAGGATCTTCGTATTGTGTCACTTCACATGCCATTCCTCTCCATTCCACAAGATTATACTCCATTCCCCAACATTCCAGCAAGTTCTACTGTGCTCCATTGTGACAAAGTGGGCACCATTCTTATCCAAACAACCCAGGAACTCTCTGTTGCGTCACATTCCACCACTATCCACTCAATACCACATCATGGCACTTCATTGTGCAACATTCCGCCACAATCTGTTGCATTCCTTTATGTAAAAAAAAAGGCCCCATTGCTTCCAAACCAGTCAAAAACAGCCTATTGCGTCAGTTCACATGCCTATCCACACGATTCCTCAAGGTTCTACTGCATTCCAAACATTGCACTGTGTTCCATTGCACAATATTGTAACCAAGAGGACACCGTTCTCCAAAAAAACTCTCAGGAACGCTTTTTGCATCACATTACACCCTATTACACTCCATTTCACAAACTTCCACTCTATTCCACAACATTCAACCACGTTCTATTACGTTCGGTTCCATCAAGCAAGGCTGCATTCGTTTCCAATTCACTCCAGGACCCTTTATTGCCTCACATTACAGCCGATTCCCCTCCATTCCACAACATTGCACTCCATCACACGACACTCCACCGTGTTCTACCGCGTTCCATTCTGCAAAAGAAGGCTCCACTCTATTCCAAAAGTATCTGAAACCGTCCAATGAGTCACATTACACCCCACTACACTCCATTCCACAACTCTCAACTTCATATCGCAACATTCCACAATGTTCTTTTGCGTTCCATTCCTACAAAGAAGGCTCTATACACTTCCAAACTATTAAGGACTGTCTACTGCATCACATCAAATGCCTTTCCAGTCCATATTCCAAGATTCTACTCCATTCCACATCATTCCACCACGTTCCATTGCATTCCATTCTGTGAGAATAAGCTCCATTCCATTCCAAGCCGATGAGGAACACTCTACTGCATCACTTTACACACGATTCCAGTCCAATTCTCAACATTGTACACCATTCCTGAACATCTCACCATGTTCTGTAGCATTCCGTTCAATCAAAGAGAGCTCCATTTGCGTCGAGAAGACTCAGGAAATCTATATTGTGTTACATTACATATGCTTCTTCACCAAATCTACAAAATTGCACTTAACTCCACAAAATTCCACCATGGTCTATAGCGTTCCATTCTGTCAAAGAAGGATTCATTCATTTCCAAAACAACCTCTAACTGTCTACTGCGTCACAGTATACCCCATTCCACTCCATTCCACAACATTTTACTCCATTCCCCAATATTCCAGCACAATCCTTTGCTTTACATTCTCTCAAAGGAGGCACCATTCGCTTCGAAACCGCACTGGAGTCCTTCGTTATGTCATATTACAGGCGATTTCACTCAATCCTCAACATTGCCCTCCATTCCACGACATCCCCCACGTTCTATTGCGTTCCATTCTGCCAAAGAATGCTCCATTTGCTTCCAAACAGTTCACGAACGTCGTATTGTGTCACTTCACATCCCATTCTCTCCATTCCAAAAGATTCTACTCCATTATCCAACATTCCAGCATGTTCTACTGAGTTGCATGATGACAAAGTGGGCACCAGTCTTCTCCAAACAACACAGGAACTCGCTGTTGTGTCACATTCCACCACGTTCCAGTCAAAACCACCGCATGGTTGCCATTGGGCAACATTCCGCCACATTCCATTGCTTTCCTTTATGTAAAAGAAGGCCCCATAGCTTCCAAACCATTCAAAAAGAGCCTATTGCACCAGTTCACATGGCCATCCACATGATTTCTCAAGGTTCTACTGTATTCCAAACATTCCACTGCGTTCCATTGCACTCCATTGTTACAAACAGTGCACCGTTCTCTAAAAAACTCTCAGGAACCCTCTATTGCATCACATTACACCCTATTACACTCCATTTCACAAACTTCCCCTCTATTCCACAACATTCCACCATCTTCTATTACGTTCGGTTCCATCAAGCAAGGCTGCATTCGCTTCCAATTCACTCCAGAATCCTTTATTGCCTCACATTGCAACCGATTCCCCTCCATTCCACAACATTGCACTACATACCACAATACACCACCATATTCTATCCCGTTCCATGCTGCAAAAGAAAGCTCCAGTCTTTTCCCAAAGAATCAGAAAACGTCTAATGAGTCACATTACACCCCACTACACAGCATTCCACAACTCTCCACTTCATTTCGCAACATTCCACATTGTTCTTTTGCATTCCATTCCTACAAAGAAGGCTCGATTCACTTCAAACCCATTAAGGACTGTCCATTGCATCACATCAAATACCATTCCAGTCCATTCTCCAAGTTGTACTCCATTCCACAACATTCCACCACATTCCATTGCATTCCATTCTGTGAAAAAAAGCTCCATTCCTTTCCAAACCGATGAGGAACACTTTACTGCATCACTTTACACACGATTCCAGTGCATTTCACATTGCTCTCCATTCCTGAACATCTCACCATTTGCTTCCATACCACTCTGGGACCTTTATTACGTCACATTTCAGCCGATTCCACTCTATTCCTCCTCATTGCCCTCCATTCTGCGACATTCCACCACATTCTCTTACGATTCGTAGTGTCAAAGAAGGCTCGATTCGTTTCCAAAACAATCAGGAAGACTCTACTAAGTCACATTACAGACGATTCCAGTACATTTCACAACATTGCACTTCATTCCGGGATATCTCACCATGTTCTGTGGCATTCCATTCCATCAAAGAGCTCCATTTTCTTCTAGACAACTAACTAAGTCTATATTGTGCCTCACATCATGCGGTTCTACACCAATCTACAAAATTGCACATAACTCCAGAAAATTTCACCATGTTCTATAGCGTTCCATTCTGTCAGGAAGGATCCATTCATTTCCGAAATAATCTGTAACCCTCTATTGCATCACATTGCAGCCCATTCCACTCCATTCCACAATATTTTACTCCATTCCCCAATATTCCAGCACATTCATTTGCTTTACATTCTCTCAAAGCGGGCACCATTCGATTCCAAGCCAGTCTGGAGACCTTTATTATGTCACATTACAGTGGCTTTCACTCCATTCCACAACATTGCCCTCCATTCCACAACATTTCATCACGTTCTATTGCATTCTATTCTGTCAAATAAGGCTCAATTCGTTACCAAAACAATCAGGAACACTGTACTGAGTCACATTACAGACGATTCCCGTCTATTTAAGAACATTGCATTTTCTGAACATCTCAATATTTTCTGTGGCATTACATTCCATTAAAGAGCGCTCCATTTTCTGACAGACCACGGAGGAACTCAATATTGTGTCACAATGCACACGATTCTACACCAATCTGCAAAATTGCACTTATCTGCACCAAATTACACCACGTTCTGTTGCGTTCCATTCTGTCAAAGTATATTCCGTTTGCTTCCAAAGAATTCACGAACTTCGTAATGTGTCACTTCACATGCCATTCCTCTCCATTCCACAAGATTCTACTCCATTCCCCAACACTCCAACAAGTTCTACTGAGTTCCATTGTGACACAGTAGGCACCATTCTAATCCAAACAACCCAGAAACTCTCTGTTGCATCACATTCCACCACGTTCCACTCAATAACACAGCATGGCACTCCATTGTGCAACATTCCGCCACATTCCATTGCATTCCATTATGTAAAAGAAAGCCCGATAGCTTCCAAACCATTCAGGAACAGCCATTTGCGTCAATTCACATGCCATTCCAAACAATTCCTCAGGATTCTACACCATACCAAGCATTCCACTGCATTCCATTGTTACAAAGAGGGCACAGTTCTCTAAAAAACTCTCAAGAATCCGCTTTTGCATCACACTACACCCCATTACACTCCATTTCACAAGCTTCCACTCTATTCCACAACATTCCACCATGTTCTATTACGTTCGATCCCACCAAGCAATGCAGCATTCGCTTCTAAATCACTCCGGAACCGTTTATTGCACCACATTAAAACAGATTCAACTCCATTCCACAACATTGCACTCCATCCCACAACACTCCACCGTTTTCTACCGCGTCCATTCTTCAAAAGAAGCCTCCACTCTTTTCCCAAATATTCAGAAACCATTGTATTGCGTCATATTTCACCACATTACACTTCATTCAACCACTCTCCACTTCATTTTGCAGCATTTAACAATGTCCTTTTGCCTACCACTCATCCAAAAAAGGCTCCATTCACTTCCAACCCATTTAGGACGGTCTATTGCATCACATCAAATGCTACTGCAGTCCATTCTGCAAGATTCTACTTCATTCCAGAAAATTCCACGATGTTCCATTGCATTGCATTTTGACAAAATAGGCTCCTTTCCTTGCCATACCAATGAAGAGCACTCTACTGCGTCACTTTACACACGATTCCAGTCCATTTCACAACATTGTACTCCATTCCTGAACATCTATCCATGTTCTGTGGTGGTCCGTTACATCAAAGAGAGCTCCATTATTTCCAGACCACTCAAGAACTGTATTTTGTGAAACAGTACAAGCGATTCTACAAATATATACGAATTTGAACTTACCTCCACAAAGGTTCACCAAGCTCTGTACCATTCCCATTTGTCAAAGAAGGATCCATTCACTTCCAAAACAATTTGTACAACTCTATTGGATCACATTACTCTCCATTCCACTCCATTCCACAACATTTCACCCCATTCCTAAATATTCCAGCACATTCATTTGCTATACCTTCGATCAAAGTAGACACCATTACGTTCTTTAGCACTCTGAAGACCTTTATAATGTCACATCACAGCCGATTCCAATCCATCCCACATTTCTCTCCATTCCAAAGCATTCCACCATGTTCTATTCCGATCCATTCTGCAAAAAATGCTCCATTTGCTTCCAAACAATTCACGAACTGCCTATTTTGTCAATTCACATGACATTCCCCTCCATTCCACAAGGATCGACTCCATTCCCCAATATTCCAACAAGTTCTACTGAGTTCCATTCTGATAAAGTAGACACCATTCTTATCCATACAACCCAGGAAGTCTCTGCTGCGTCATATTACCGCACATTCCACGCAATACCACAGAATTGCACTCCATTGTGCAACATTCCACCTTACTCGTTTGCATTCCATTCTGTAAAAGAAGGCCCCTTTGCTTTCAAACCGTACAGTAACAGCCTATTGCGTCAATTCAAACCCCATTTCACACGATTCCACAACATTCTACTCCAGTCCATTCATTCCACTACGTTCATTTGCATTCCATTGTGACAAAAAGCAGCAATGTCAACAAAATTCGCAAAAACCCTCCATTGAATCACATTATAACCAATTACACTCCAGTTCACAAACTTCCACTCTATTTTGCAACATTCTGCCGCTTTCTATTATGTTCCATTACGCCAAGCAAGGCTGCATTCACTTCCACATCACTCCGGAAACCTTTTCTGCATCACTAACTCTAACTGAAATGCTATCAGCACCAAAATCTTTCCCAAACACCAAACCCTAAACCGGCCCATGAGTTTTGTAACAAACCAGTACGATGAATATCAACATCTCTACGTCCCTCATATCTCACTGCAACACTGTATTTCAATCTCACTGTCGAACTCACATCAGAGTGGTATCCCATATGTAACAGTAACCCTATCAGGCTGTTACAACATAACAAACCCCTAACCGTAACCCTAGAACTGTACCGTGCATCTGACACTTCATGTTCAACGTTGACATCATTCACAGCTCACTGTAAACCTGTCGATCATACTCATGCTCATTCTCACATCAGAGACAGGATCTTACTGTAAACGCATTTCTACCCTGCCCATACACATTACCAAACACTTAACCTTATCCCTAGCCCAGGGACTAGCACCAGACCCCTCACATCATTTTATTTTCTGCCCCACCAAATGCTTAACCTGAGACAAAATTTCGCAATCACCCTCACATCACAGCAGACTGCAAACTCTAACAGAAACACTAGCGGTGCCATAAACTTTTATCAACACCGAATTCTAACCATAACCCTGACTCTTAGAACAGACCCTACCATGGATATTGATGTCCCTCATGTCTCACTGTTCACTGTAATTCAATCTCACAGTCACCCTGACATCAGAACCGAATACTAAATGTAATCATAACACTTTTCTGGGTGTGCACTATTTCAAACACCTAATCCTAAACTTAGACCGAGCCCCTGGAGCTGAAATCTCGTAATAAACTTCAACATCAGCCACAGCTCATCATAAACCTGTCTCTCAATATCACCCTCTTCCTCACATCAAGGCCACATACTCACTGTAACTGTAGTACCAGGCGGCCCATACCCATTACTGAACAAGCAACCCTAAACATAGCACTGTCTCATGCTCTGGACTCCTAACCTACATTTTAGTGTTAGCCCAACTAATCCTAAACCTGAGGTATAATCTAGTACTCACAATCCCATCACAGCCAGACCGTAACTCTACCCTAAACCGTATTAGCCCTGTAAACCTACCCACACAATGAAACCTAACCCTAGTCTTGACACTTAGAACCGACCGTAGCATGGATATAGACGTCACCCATGTCTCACTGTAACACTGTAGTTCAATCTCACTGTCGCCCTCCCAGCAAAACCAAATCAGAAATGTAACCAATACCGTATACTGGCCGTAGAACTTAGCGAACACATAACCCAACCCTAGATCTTGCCCATGAACATGAACACTCATGGTCAACATTGACATCACCCACAGCTCACAGTAAACCTGTCGCTCAGTGTCACTCTCATACTCATATCAGAGCCAGATCTTCAGTGTGAACATAGTGCTATCCTTCCCATACATATTAACGAACACTTAACACTAACCCTAGCACTTGCACAGCACCAGACACTTCACATCATTTTATTTTAAGCCCTACCATATCCTTATACTGAAACCAAATCTCGTATTCACCCTTACGTCAGAGCCGGACCCTAACACTAACCAAAATCCTCTTATTCCTATACACCTTCCCAAACACTGAACCCTAACCCTCGTCCTGAATTTTGGAACTGACCAGTATCATGAACATCGACATCCCTCATGTCTCACTGTGACACTGAAATTCCATCTCACTGTCGAAATCACATCAGACCAGATTCCCATATGTCACTGTTACACTATCCTGCCCATACAAATTACCGAACCCCTAAACCTAACCCTAGCAGTGTACCTTGCATCTGACACTTCCTGGTCAACATTGTCAGTAAAAGAGCTCACCATAAACCTGTCGATCATACTCACACTCATCCTCACATAAGTGCCAGATCCTTACTGTAAACGTAGTACTCTACTCCCTGTACACAGTACCGAACACTTAATCATAACCTTTGATTTGAAAGTAGTATCAGACCCATCACATCATTTTATTTTCAGCCCAACCAAGTGCTTAACCTGAGCCACAATCTCGAACTCACCTTCACGTCACAGCACATGCAAACTCTAAATTAAACCCTATCAGCAACATAAACCTTCCCAAACACCGAACTCTAAACATAGCCCTGACTCTTGGTACAGACCCTACCATGGATATCAACGTCACCCATGTCTCACTGTAACACTGTAATTCACTCTCAGGGTCACCCTACCATCAGAACCAAACACTAAATGTAACCATAAACCTTTCCAGTCTGTAACCCTTTTTGAATCCCTAACCTAATCCTAGACCTGGCCTGTGGACCTGAAACGTCATGATAAACTTTGACGTCAGCCACAACTTGTCATAAGCCTGTCTCTCAATATCACCCTCTCCCGCACATCAGGGCCACATCCTCACCGTAACTGTAGTACTAGATGGCACATACACATTACTGAACACCTAACCCTAACCCTAGCACTGTCCCATGCTACGGACTCCTCACCTTCTTTTTAGTGTCAGTCCACATAATACTAAACCTTAAGCATAATCTCGCACACACCCTCATATCACAGCCACAACCTAACGTTATCCAAAACTGTATCAGCCCTGTAAACCTACGCATACACTGAACCTCAACCCTAGCCACGAATCTTATAAGAGGCCCTACCAAGGATATGGTAACCAAAATGTAACCATAACAATATACTGGCTATAGAACTTAACAATCACCTAACCCGAACCCTAGTTCTTGCCTGTGGACCTGAACCCTCATGGTCAACATTGACTTCACCCACAGCACCTGTCACTCAATGTTGCAAACATCTTCACATCACATCCAGATCCTAGGTGTAAACATAGCGCTATCATTCCCCTACACATTATGAAACAGTAAACCCTTACCCTAGCCCTTGCCACAGCACAAGACCCTTCACATCATTTTATTTTGTGCCCCACGAAATCCTCATACTGAGACAAAATCTCACATTCACCCTCACACCAGAGCCAGATCCTAACTCTAAACAAAACACTATTAGCATCATATACCTTCCCAAACAATGAACACCAACCTCAGCCTGGGCTTTTGTAACCGACCAGTACCATGAATATCTATATCACAGATGTCTCACTTAACACTGTAATTCAATCTCACTGTCGAACTCACATCAGAGACGAATCCCATATGTAACCGTACCCCTATCCTGCCTGTACAAACTACCAAATCCCTAACCCTATTCCTATGACTGTACCATGCATCTGACACTTCATGGTCAACATTGACAACATCTACATCTCACTGCAACCTGTCGATCATAATCACAGTCAATCTCACATAAGAGCCAGATTCATATTATAAACGTAGCGCTATTCTGCCCATACAAGTTACCGAGCACTTAACCCTAGCCCTGGCACTAGCCAGAGACCAATCAAATTATTTTATTTTCAGCCCACCAAATGCATAACCTGAGCCAAAATCTTGCACTCACACTCACATCACACCCAGACCCTAACTCTACCCAAAGTGTGCTAGCCCCATAAATCTACCCAAACACTAAACCCTTTCCTTTGCCCTGAAACTTAGAACAGATCCTGCCGTGGATATCGACGTCACCCATGACTCACAGTAACCCTGTAGTTCAATCTCGCTGTCGCCATCACATCAGAACCGAATGCAAAATATAATCATAACTGAATACTGGCCATACCACTTAGCGAACACATAACCCTAATCCTAGCTCCCGCCCATGTACCTGACCCCTCATGGTCAATTATGACATCACCCACAGATCACTGTAAACCGGTCGATCAAACTCACCCTCATCCTCACATCAGAGTCAGATCCTTATGGTAATCGTACCACTATACTTACTGTACACATTACTGAAGGCTTAAACCTATCCGTAGCCCATGGCCTAGCAGCAGACCCCTCATGTCACTTTATTTTTGCCCAAGCACATGCTTAACCTGAGCTACAACTAGCACTCACCCTCACATCACAGCAGGATGCAAAGTCGAAACAAATCCCTATCAGCTCCGTAATCCTTCCCAAACACCAAAATCTAACCATAGCCCTGACTCTTGGAAATAACCCTACAATGAATAATGACGTCACCCTTGTCTCACTGTAACACTGTAATTCAATTTCACTGTCACCGTCATATCAGAAGAGAATCCTAAATGCAACCATATCCCTTTCCTAGCCTTACACCATTTCGAACTCCTTAATTTAACAGTAGACCTGGCCTGTGGACCTCAAACGTCACGATAAACATCAACATCAGAAACAGCTTATTATAAACCAGTCGCTCAATATCTCCCTCTCCCTCAAATCAGGGCCACATCCTCACTGCTACTGTATTGCTAGATGGCCCATACCCATTATCAAACACTTAACCGTAACCGTATCACTGTCCTATGCTCTGGAGTCCTCACCTTCATTTTAGTATCAGCCCACCAAAACTTAACCAGAGGGATAATCTCGCAGTCACCCTCGCATCACAGCCAGACCCTAACTCTACCCAAAACCATATTGGACCTGTAAAACTAGGCAAACACCGAACCCTGAAACTAGCCCTGTCACTTAGAACAGACCCTAACACGGATATCGACATCACCCATGTCTCACTGTAACATGGGAGTTCAATATCGCTGTTGCCCTCACATCAGATCCAAATCTGAGATGTACCCATAACCCTATACTGGCTGGACAACTTAACAAACACGTAACCCTAACCCTCGCTCTCACCCATGGACATGAACAATCCCGGTCAACATTGACAACACCCACAGCTCACCATAAACCTTTCACTCAATGTCGCACTCATCCTCACATCAGAGCCGGATCCTTAGTGTAAACATTGCACTAATGTGCCCGTACATATTAATGAACACTTAACCCTAACCCGAAGTCTTGCCATAGAACCGGACCCTTCACATTATTTTATTTTCAGACTCACCTGGTCCTTTCACTGAGACATAATCTCGTATTCACCCTTGCATTAGAGCCGGACCTTTACTCTAACCATAACCCAATTAGCCCCATATACTTTCACAAACACGAAACCGAACCCTAGCCCTGACTTGTGAAGACCAGTACCATAAATATCGACATCCCTCATGTCTCACTGCAACATTGCAATTCAATCTCACAGTCAAACTCACATCAGAGCCAAAGTCGATATGTAACCATAACTGTATGTAACCATAACCGTACTCCTGCCCATGCAACTTACCGAAATGCTAACACTAACCCTCACACTGTACCCTACATCTGACACTTCATGGTCAATAGTGACATCAGCCAAAGCTCACCGTAAACCTGTAGATCATACTCACCCTCATCCTCACATCAGAGCCAGATCCTTACTGTAAATGTAGAACTGTCCTGCCCATACACATTACCGAACACTTAACCCTAACCCTAGCCCTTGCCACAGCACCGGACCCTTCACATCATTTTATTTTCAGCCTCATGTATTCCTTATAATGAGACAAAATCTTGCGTTCACCCTTGCATTAGAGCTGTACCCTAACACTAAACAAAACCCTATTAGCCCCATACACCTTCCTAATCACGGGTCCCTCACTCTAGAACTGACTTTTGGAACAGGCTACTACCATGAATATCGACATCCCTCATGTCCCACTGTAACACTGTTGGTCAATGTCAATGTCGAACTCACATCAGAGCCGAATCCCATATGTAACTGAACCCTATCCTGCACGTACAACTTACCAAACCTCTAACCCTAAACCTAGAAATGTACCCTGCATCTGAAACTTCGTGGTCAAATTTGTCATCATCTGCATCTCACCATAGACCTGACCATCATAATCACCCTCATACTCATATCAGAGCCAGATTCTTACAGTAAATGTAGCGCTATCCTTCCTGTGCACACTCCTGAACACTTAACCCTAACCCTAGCCCTGCCATTACCACCAGACACATCCCATCATTTTATTTTCAGACCCACCAAAAGCTTAACCTGAGCCACAATGTCGCACTCAACCTTACATCACAGCAGGATGGAAACTCTTACCAAAACACTATCAGCGCTGTAAACCTTCTAATACACCGAAATGTGAGCACAGCCGTGACACTTAGAACAGACCATGGATATCGACGTCACTCATCCCTCACTGTAACACTGTAATTCAATCTCACTGTCACAACCACATCAGAAGCGAATACTAAATGTAACCATAAACCTTTCCTACCCATACACCTTTATGAACCCCTAAATGTAACCCTAGACCTTCAGCCTGTATCTGAAACCTCATGATAAACTTCCACTTCAGCCACAGCTGATCGTAAACCTGTCTCTCAATACCGCCCTCTCCCTCATATCAGGGCCACATCGTCACTGTAACCATAGAAGTAGATGGCCCGTACCCCTTACCAAAAACTTAACCTTAACCCTAGCATTTTCCCATACTCCGGACATCTCACCTACAATTTAGTGTCAGCCCACCAATTCCTATACCTGACATAAAATCTCGAACTCACCCTCACATCACAGCTAGTCCCTATCTCTACCCAAAACCATATCGGCACCATAAACCTGCTCAAACACCAAACCCTAACCCTAGCCCTGACTCTTAGAACAGACCATACCATGGATATCTATGTCACCCACGTCTCACTGTAATACTGCTGTTCAATATCGCTGTCGCCCACACATTAGACCGAAATCCGACATGTAACCACAACCATATACTGGCCTTACAAATGAACAAACACCTTACCCTAACCCTAGCTCTCACCCATGGACATTAAACCTCCTGGTCAACATTGACATCACCCACAGCTCAGCGTAAACCTGTTCCTCATAGGCGCACTCATCGTCACATCAGAGCCACATCCTTACTGTTAACATAGCGTTATCATGCCTTTACATATTAAGGAACACTTAACACTAACCTTGTCCCTTGCCACAGCACCAGACTCTTCACATCGTTTTATTTTCAGCACCACCAAATGCTTATACTGAGACAATTATCATATTCACCCTCACATTAGAACCAGAGACTAACTCTAACCCAAACCCTGTTAGCCCCATACACCTTTCCAAACCACCCACCCTAAGCCTAGCCCTGACTTTTCAAAAATAGCAGTACCATGAATATTGACACCCCTCATGTCTCAGTGTAACACTGTAATTCAATCTCACTGCTGAAATCACATCAGAGCTGAATTCAATATGTAGCCATAACCCTATCATGGCCCATACAAGTTACCGATCCCCTAACACTAACCCTAGCACAGTACCCTGCATATGACACTTCATGGTCAACATTGGCGTCATCCACAGATCAACGTAAACTTGTTGATCATAGTCACCCTCATCCATACATCAGAGGCTGATCCTTACTGTACACATAGATCCTGCCGTACACATTACCGAACACTTAACCCAAACCTAGCCCTAACACTGGCACCAGACACATCACATCGTTTGATTTTAAGCACCACCAAATTTTTAACCTGAGCCACACTCTCGCACTCACCCTCACATCAAAGCAGGATGCAAACTTTAACCAAAACTCTATCAGCGCCATTAACCTTCTCAAACACTGAACTCTATAAATAGCCCTGACTCTTGGAACAGAGCCTATCATGGATATCAACATCACCTATGTCTCACTGTAACAGTTTAATTCAATCTTACAGTCACCCTCACATCAGGACCGATATGTAAATGTAACAATAACCCTTCCCAACCCGTACACCATTTCGAGACCCTAAACCTAAACCTTGACTTTGACCCTGGACATGAAACCTCATTATAAACTTCGACAACAGCCACAGCTTATCATAAACCTGTCCCTCAATATCGCCTTCTCCCACACATCAATGCCACATCTTCACTGTTACTACATGGCTAGATGGCCTGTACCCATGTTTGAATACTTAACATGATCCTTAGCACTGTCCCATGCTCTGGGATCCTCACCCTCATTTTAGCATCAGTCCAACAAATCTCAACCTGAGGCTTAAACTCGCACTCACCCTCACATCACAGCCAGAACCTAACTCTACCCCAAAGTGTATCAGCCCCATAACGTACCCGATCACCGAACCCTAACCCTAGCACTGCCCTATCACTTTCCATGGACTCTACCATGAGTATCAACGTCACCCATGTCAAACTGTAACACTTAAGTTGAATCTTGCTGTCTCCGTCACATCAGACCCGAATCAAAAATGTAACCATACAACGTAACAAACACCTAACGCTAACCCTAGCTCTCGCTTGTGGACTTGAACCCTCATGGTCAACATTGGCATAATCCACAGATCACCATAAAATTGTCGCTCAATGTCACACTCATCCTCACATCAGAGCCAGATCCTTATTGTTAACATAGCGCTGTCGTGCCAGTACATAATAACGAACACTTAACCCTAACCCTAGACCTTGCATCTGCACCAGAATCTTAACATCATTCATTTTATTTTCAGTACTAACAAAACCTTATACTGAGACAAAGTCTCGCATTCACCCTCACATCAGATTCGGATCCCTAACCATAACAAAAACCCTATTAGCCCTGTAAGCCTTCTCAAACACCGTACACTAACCCTAACCCTGATGTTTGGAGCACACGTGTACCATGAATATAAACATCCCTCCTGACTCACTGAAACACTGTAATTCAATCTCAATGTCGAACTCACATCAGAGTCAAATCCCATATGTAACCATAACCCTATCCTGCCCATACAACTTGCTGAACCCCTAACCCTAACCCTAGCACTGTACCCTGTAGATGACACTCATTGGTCAACACTGACATCATTCACATCTCACCAGAAACCTATTGATCATACCCTTCCTCATCCTCACATCAGAGCAGAGCCTTACTGTAAGTGTAGCTCTATCCTGCCTTTACACATTTCTGAACACTTAACCCAATCTCAAGCTCTGGCTCTAGAACCAGACCTGTCCAATCACTTTCTCTACAGAACCACTAATGGCTAAAACGGAACCACAATCTCGCAGTCACCCTCACGTCATGGCAGGATGAAGCTCTAACCGAAACACTATCAGCGCCGTAAACCTTTCCGAAGACTGAACTCTTACCACAGCCCTGACTCTTGGAACATACCCTAGCAGTGATATTGACGTAACCCATGTCCCAGAGTTATGCTGTATATCAATCTATCACCCTCACATCATACCCGAATACTAAATGTAACCATAAACCTTTCCTAGCCATACATGTATTTGATCCCCTAAACCTAACCCTAGAGCTGGCTCCTGGACCTGAAACCTAATGAAAAACTTTGTCATCAGACACAGCTTATCATAAGCCTATCTGTCAATATCGCCCTCTCTGACACAGCAGGTCCACATCCTCACTGTAACCATAGTACTAGATGGTCCAAACCCATTACCGGAACCTAAACCCTAACCCTAGCACTGTCCCAGGCTCTGGACTCCTCACCTTCATTTTAGTGTGAGCCCGCCAAATCCTAAACCTCAGGCAAAATTTCGCACTCACACTCACAAAACAGCCATACCCTAAAATCTAAGCAAAACCGTATCAGCCCAGTAAACCTGAAAAACACCGAACACTAACCGTAGCACTGACACTTAGAACAGACCCTACCATGGATATGGATGTCAACCAGGTTTCACTGTAACACTGAAGTTCAATATCACTGTTGCCCTCACCTCAGACCCGAATTTGAAAAGTAAGCATAACCATATACTGGCCGTACAACTTAACGAGCACCAAACCCTAAACCCAGCTCTCGCCTGTCGTCTTGAACCCTCACGGTCAACATTGACATTACCCACAGCTGGCCATAAACCTGTCACACAATGTCGCACTCATCCTCACATCAGGGACAGATCCTTAGTGTAAACATAGTGATATCCTCCCTGTACATATTAACCAGCACTTAACTCTAACCCTAACTCTTGCTGCAGCACCAGACCCAAAATAACATTTTATTTTCAGCCCCACCAAATCCTTATACTGAGACAAAATCTCGCATTCACCCTCAAATCAGAGCCAGACCCTAACTCTATCCAAAACCCTATTAGACCCATACACCTTCCCAAACACCAAACCCTAACCATAGCCCTGACTTTTGGAAAAGACCAGTACCATGAATATCGACTTTCTCATGTCTTACTGTAACACTGTGATTCAATCTCACTGTCAAACTCACATCACAGCCAAATTCCATATGGCACCGTAACCCTATCCTGCCTGTACAACATACCGAACCCCTATCCGAACCCTAGCACTGTACCCTGCATTTCACACTTCACATTCAACATTGACATCATCCACATCACACTGGACACCTGTCAATCAGACTCAGCCTCATCCTCACATCAGAGCAAGATCCTTACTGTCAACGTAGCGCTAATCTGCCCGTACACATTAACAAACACTTAACCCTAACGTAAACTCTGGCACTAGCACCAGACCTGTCACTTCACTTGATTTTCAGCCCCACCAAATAATATACCTGAGCGACAATCTCGCACTCACGCTCACATCACAGCAGGATGCAAACTCTAAATGAAACCCTACCAGTGCCATAAACCTTCTCAAACACCGAACTCTAACCAAAACCTTGACTCGTGTAATAGATCCAACCATTGATATTGACGTCACCCTCGTGTCACTGTAACACTGTAATTCAATCTCACTGTCAACCTGACATCAGAATTGAGTTCTAAATGTAAGCATAACCCTTTCTTAGCTCTACACCTTTGCAAACTACTAGACCTTAACCTAGACATTTTCCCTGGACATGAAACCTCAAGGTAAACTTCGACATCAGCCACACCTTATCATAAACCTGTCATTCAATATCGCCTTCTCCTTCACATCAGGGCCACATCGTCTCTGTAATCTTAGTACTAGTCAGCCTGCACCCATTACCGAATGCTTAATCCTACCTTTGGCACTGTACCATGCTCTGGATTCCTCACCAACATTTCCTTGTCAGCCCACAAAATTATAAACCTCAGGCATAATCTCTCAATCACCCCAACAAAAGAGCAAGACCATAATTCTATCCAAGGTAGTATCAGCCCCATAAACATACAAAGTGACGGAACCCTAAAGCCAGCCCTGACACTTAGAATAGACCATACAGTACACCCCATTCCTCTCCATTATAAAATATTTTACTCCATTCCCCAATATTCCAGCACATTCCTTTGCTTTACATTTTGGCAAATGAGGCACCATTCGCATCCAAACCACTCTGCAGGGCCTTTATTATGTCACACTACAGCTGATTCCACTCCATTCTGCAACATTGCACTCCATTCCACAACATTCCAAAACATTCTATTGCGTTCCATTCTCCCAAAGTATGCTCCATTTTCTTCCAAACAACTCAAGAACTTCGCATTGTGTCACTTCACTTCCCTTTCCTCTCCATTCCACAAGATTTTACTCCATTCCCCAACATTCCAACAAGTTCTACCGAGTTCTGCTGTGGCAAACTGGGCACCATTCCTATCCAGAAATCCGTGTAACTCTCTGTTGCGTCACATTCTACCACGATCCACTCAATACCCCAGCATGGCACTCCACTGTGCAACATTCCGCCACATTCCATTGCTTTCCATTATGTACAAGAAGGCCCAATATCTTCCAAACCATTCAGGAATAGCATATTGCATCAGTTAACATGAATATCCACACAATTCCTCAAGGTTCAACTGCATTCCCAACATTCACTGCGTTCCATTTCACTCCGTTGTTACGAAGAGGGCAACGTTCTTTAAAAAACTCTCTGGAAGCCTCTATTGCATCACATTGCACCCCACTACACTCCGTTTCACAACTTTCCACTATATTCCGCAACATTCCAACATGATCTATTACGTTCGGTTCCATCAAGCAATGCTGCATTCGCTTCCAATTCACTCCAAAACCCTTGATTGCGTCCACAACATTGCACTCCATCCCAAAACAGTCCTCCGTGTTCTACCGCGTTCCATTCTGCAAAAGAATGCTCCACTCTTTTCCAAAAGAATCAGAAACCGTCTATTAAGTTACATTACACCCCATTGCACTCTATTCCTCAACTCTCCACTTCATTTTGCAACATTACACAATGTCCTTCTGCATTCCATTCCTACAAAGAAGGCTCGATTCACTTCCAAACCATTAAGGACTGCCTATTGCATCACATCAAATGCCATTCCAGTCCATTCTCCAAGATTCTACACCAATCCACAACATTCCACCTCATTTAATTGCATTCTCTTCTGTGAAAAAATGCTCTATTCCTTTCCATACCGATGAGGAACACTGTACTGCGTCAATTTTCACATGATTTCATTCCATTTCCCAATATTGTACTCCATTCCTGAACATCTTACCGTGTTCTGTGGCGTTCCTTTCAATCAAAGAGAGCTCCATTTGCGTCGAGACCATTCAGGATCTCTATACAGTGTCACGTTACACACGCTTCTACAGCAAATCTACAAAATTGCACTTAACTCCACAAAATTCCACAACGTTCTAAAGTGTTCCATTCTATTAAAGAAGGATACATTCATCTTCAAACAATCTCTAATTCTCTACTGCATCACAGTGTACCCCATTCCACTCCATTCCACAACATTTTACTCCTTTCCCCTACATTCCATAACATTCCTTTGCCTTACGTTCTCTCAAAGGAGGCACCATTTGCTTACAAACCGCACTGGAGACGTTTATTATGTCACATTACAGCCGACTCCATTCGAATGCACAATATTGCCCTCCATTCCACCACATTCTACAACATTGTAACGCGTTTCATTCTGTAAAAGAAGGCTCCACTCTTTTCCCAAAGAATCAGATACCGTCTATTAAGTCACATTACACACCATTACAATCCATTCTTCAACTCTCCACTTCATTTCGCTGCAATGCACAAAGTTCTTTTGCGATCCATTCCTACAAAGAGTGCTCTTTTCACTTCCAACCCATTAAGGACTGTCTATTCCATCACATCAAATGCCATTCCAGTCCATTGCCCAAGTTTCAACTCGATTCCACAACATTCCACCACGTTCCATTGCATTTCATTCTGTGAAAAAAACCTCCATTCCTTTCTAATCCGATGAGGATCACTCTACCGCGTCACTTCACACACGATTCCAGTCCATGTCACAACATTGTAATCCATTCCTGAACATCTCACCGTGTTCTGTGGCGTTCCATTAAATCAAAGACAGCTCCCTTTTGCGGCAAGACCGCTCAGGAACTCTAAACTGTGTCACACTACATGCGATTCAACACTTTATCAACAAAATTGCACTTAACTCCTCAAATTTCCACTACGTTCTAGAGCGTACCATTCTGTCAAAGAAGCATCCATTCAACTCCAAAGCAATCTCTAACTCTCTTCTCTGTCTCAGTGTACCCCACTCCACTCCATTCCACAACATTTTACCAAATTCCCCTATATTCCAGCATATTCCTTCGCTTCACATTCTCGCAGGGATGCACCATTCTCATCCAACCCGCACTGGAGAACTTTATTATGTCACATTACAGCAGATTCCACTCGAATCCACAACATTGCAATCCATTCCACAACATTCCACTACGTTGGATCGCGTACCATTCTGCAAAAGAAGCTCCACTCTTTTCCAAAAGAAACCGTCTATTAAGTAACATTACACCCCACTACACTCCATTCCTCAACGTTCCACTTCATTTTGCAACATTCCACAATGTCCTTCTGTATTCCATTCCTACAAAGAAGGCTCGATTCACTTCCAACCCATTAAGGACTCTCTATTGCATCACATCAAATGCCATTCCAGTCCATTCTCCAAGATTCTACTCCATTCCACAACGTTCCATTGCATTCAATTGTGTGAAAAATAATCTCCATTCCTTTCCAAACCAATGAGGATCACTCTACTGCGTCACTTTACAGATGATTCCAGTCCATTTCACAACACTGTACTCCATTCCTGAACATCTCATCATGTTCTGTGGCGTTCCATTCAAAGAGAGCCCCATTTGCATCAAGAACGCTTTGCAACTCCATACTGTGTCACATTACATACGCTTCTATACCAAATCTACAAAATTGCACTTAACTCCACAAAATTCCACCACGTTCTATAGCGTTCCATTCTGTCAAAGAAGATTCCATTCATGTCCAAAACAATCTCTAACTCTCTACTGCATCACAGTGTACCCCATTCTAGTCCATTCCACAACATTATACTCCATTCCCCAATAATCCAGCACATTCCTTTGCTTAACATTCTCTCAAAGGAGGCATCATTCGCTTCTAAACCGCACTGGAGACCTTTATTATATCACATTACAGCGGATTCCACTCCAATCCACGACATTGCCCTCCATTCCACGACATTCCACCACATTCTATTGCGTTGTATTATGCAAAAGAAGGCTCCACTCTTTTCCCAAAGAATCAGAAACCGTCTATTAAGTCACATTACACCCCATTACAGTCCATTCCTCAACTCTCCACTTCATTTCGCTAAAATCCACAATGTTCTTTTGCATTCCATTCCTGCAAAGAAGGCTCGATTCACTTCCAACCCATAAAGGACTGTCTATTGCATCACATCAAATGCCATTCCATTCCATTCTCCAAGATTCTACTCCATTCCACAACATTCCACAACATTATACTCCATTGCCTAATATTCCAGCACTCTCCTCAGCTTTACATTATCGAAAAGGAGGCACCATTCGGTTCAATCCACCCTGGAGACATTTATTATGTCGCATTACAGACAATTCCCCTCCGATACACAAAATTGACCTCCATTCCACGATATTCCACCACTTTCTATAGCGTTTCATTCTGCAACAGAAGGCTCCACTCTTCTCCCAAAGAATCAGAAACCATCTATTAAGTCAAATTACACCACATTACACTCCATTCCTCAACACTCTACTTCATTTCGTTACATTCCACAATGTCTTTTTGTGTAACATTTCTACAAAGAAGGCTCGATTCACTTCCAACCCATTCAGGACTGTCTACTGCATCACGTCAAATTCCATTAACGTCCATTCTCCAAGATTCTACTCCATTCCACAAAATTCTCTTCCGAACCGCACTGGAGACATTTATTATGTCACGTTACAGCTGCTTCCATTCCAATGCACAACATTGCCCTCCATTCCGTGTCATTCCATCACGTTCTATCGCATTCCATTCTGCAAAAGAAGGCTCCACTCTTTTCCCAAGGAATTAGAAACCGTCTATTAAGTCACATTACACCACATTACACTCCACTCCTCAACTCTCCAGTTCATTTCGCTCCAATCCACAATGTTCTTTTGCGTTCCATTCCTACAAAGAAGGTTCAATTCACTTCCAACCCATTAAGGACTGTCTATTACATCACATCAAATGCCATTCCAGTCCATTATCCAAGATTCTACTCCATTCCACAACATTCCACCATGTTCCATTGCATTCCACTGTGTGAAAAAAAGGTCCATTCCTTTGCAAACCGATGAGGAACAATCAACTGCCTCACTTTTCACATGATTCCAGTCCATTTCACAACATTGTGCTCCGTTCCTGAATATCTCACCGTGTTCTGTGCCATTCAATTCAATCAGAGAGAGCTCCGGTTGCGTCGAGACCACTCATGAACTCTGCACTGTGTCACGTTACATACCCCTCTACACCAATCTGCAAAATTGCACTTAACTCTATAAAATTTGACCACGTTCTATAGCATTCCATTCTGTCAAAGAAGGATCCATTTATCTCCAAAAGTATCTCTAACTCTCTACGGCGTCACAGTGAACCCCATTCCACTCCATTCCACTACATTTTACTCCATTCCTCAACATTCCAGCACATTCCTCTGCTTCACATTGTCAAAAGGAGGCACCATTCTCATCAAAACCGCAGTGGAGACACTTATTATGTCACATTACAGCCGATGCCACTCCAATCCACAACATTGCCCTCCATTTCACGACATTCCAAACGTTCTATCGCGTTCATTCTGCAAAAGAAGGCTACAGTCTTTTCCCAAATAAACATAAACCGTCTACTAAGACACATTACAACCCATTGCACTCCATTCCTCAACTCTCCACTTCATTTCACAACATTCTAAAATGTTCTTTTGTGTTCCGTTCCTACAAAGAAGTCACGTTTCACTTCCAACCAATTAAGGACTGTCCATTGCATCACATCAAATGCCATTCCATTCCATTGTCCAGGATTCTACTACATTCCACAACATTCCACCACGTTCCATTGCATTCCATTCTGTGAAAAAAAGCTCCGTTCCTTCCAGACCAATGAGGAACACTCTACTGAATCACTGTACACTAGAATCCAGTCATTTTCGCAATATGGTACTCCATTCCTGAACATGTCACCGTGCTCTTTGGCATTCCATTCAATCAAATAGAGATAGTGTTGCGTGGAAACCACTCAGGAACTCTATACAGTGTCACATTACGTGCGATTCTACACAAAATATACAAGCTTGCACTTAACTCCACAAAAATCCAGCACTTTCTATAGCATTCCATTCTGTCAAAGAAGGATCCATTCACCTCCAAAACAATCTCTAACATTGTACTGCGTCACAGTGTAACAATTCCACTCCATTCCACAACATATTACTCCATTCCCCAATATTCCAGCATATTCCTTTGCTTCACATTGTCGCCAAGGAGGCACCATTCGCTTCCAAACTGCACTGGACACATTTATTGTGTCACATTACATCCGATTCCACTCCAATCCACAACATTGCCCTCGATTCCGCGACATTTCACCACGTTCAATCACGTTCCATTCTGCAAAAGAAGGGTCCACTCTTTTCCCAAAGAATCATAAACCGTCCATTAAGTCTCATTACAACCCATTACCCTCCATATCTCAACTCTCCATTTCACGTCGCTACAATCCACAATGTTCTTTTCCATTCAATTCCTGCAAAGAAGGCTCGATTCACTTGCAACCTATTAAACACTGTCTATTGCATCACATCAAATGCCATTCCAGTCCATTGTCCAAGTTTCAACTCGATTCCACAACATTCCACAACGTTCAATTGCATTCCATTCTGTGAATAAAACCTCCATTCCTTTCCAATCTGATGAGGAACACGACTGCATCACTTTACACAGGATTCCAGTAAATGTCACAACATTGTGCACCATTCCTGAATATCTCACCGTGTTCTGTGGCGTCCATTAAATCAAAGACAGCTCCATTTGCACCGAGACCGCTCAGGCAGTCTATCCTGTGTCACATTACATGCGATTCAACACTTTATCAACAACATTGCACTTAACTCCTCAAATTGCCAGCATGTTCTACAGCGTTCCATTCTGTCAAAGAAGGATCCATTCAAATCCAAAACAATCTCCAACTCTACTGCGTCACAGTGTATCCCATTACACAACATTTTACTCCATTCCCCAATATTCCAGCACATTCCTTTGCATTACATTCTTGCAACAGAGGCACCAATTGCTTCCAAACCGCACTGGAGACATTTATAATGTCACATAACAGGCGACTCCACTCCAATCCACAACATTGCCCTCCATTCCGCGACATTCCACCACGTTCTATCGCATTCCAGTCTGCAAAAGAAGTCTCCACTCTTTCCCCAAAGAATCAGAAACCGTATAATAAGTCACATTACACGCCATTATACTCCATTCCTCAACACTCCACTTCATTTCGCTACAATTCCCAATGTTCGTTTGATTTCCATTCCTAAAATAAGGCTCGATTCACTTCCAACCCATTAAAGACTGTTTATTGCATCATATCAAATGCCATTCCAGTCCATTCTCCAAATTCTACTCCATTCCACAACACTCCACCACGTTCCATTGCTTTCCATTCTGTGAAAAAAAGCTCCATTCTTTCCCAAACCGATGAGGAACATTCTACTGCGTACCGTTATACATGATTCCAGTCCATTTCACAACATTGTACTCTATTCCTGAACATCTCGCCGTGTTCTGTGGAGTTCCATTGAATCAAAGAGAGATCCATTTGCGTCGAGAGCACTAAGGACCTCTATACTGTGTCACATTACATTGACTTTTACAACAAATGTACAAAATTGCACTTAACTCCACAAAATTACACCACGTTCTATAGCGTTCCATTCTGTCAAAGAAGGATCCATTTATTTCGAAAAGAATCTCTCATTCTCCACTGAGTCACAGTGTATCCCATTCGACTCCATTCCAGAACATTCCACCACGTTCCATTGTATACCATTCTGTGAAAAATTCCTCCATTCCTCTCCAGATCGATGAGGAAAACTCTACTGCCTCACTTTACACATTATTCCAGTCAATTTCACAACATTGCACTCCATTCCTGAACATCTCACTGTACTCTGTGGTGTTCCATTCAATCAAAGAGAGTTCTATTTGCATCGACACTACTCTGGAACTCTATACTGTGTCACATTACATGCACTACTACACCAAATCTACAAAATTGCACTTAATTACACAAAATTCCACCACGTTCTATAGCGTTCCATTCTGTCAAAGAAGGGTTCATTCGGTTCCAAAACAATCTCTAACTCTCTACTGCGTCACAGTGTACAGCACAACACAACATGTTACTCCATTCCCCAATATTCCAGCACATTCCTTTGCTTTACGTTCTCACAAAGGAGGCACCATTTGCTTCCAAACTGCACTGGTGACATTTATTATGTCACATTACAGCCGATTCCACTCCAAAGCAGAACATTGCCCTCCATTCCGTGACATTCCACCACGTTCTATCGCTTCTATTCTGCAAAAGAAAGCTCCACTCTTTTCCCAAAGAATCAGTAACCCTCTATTAAGTCACATTACACCCCATTACACTCCATTCCTCAACACTCCACTTCATTTCGCTAAAATCCACAATGTTCTTTTCTTTCTGTTCCTACAACGAAGGCTCGACTCACTTCTAACCCTTTAAGAACCGTCCATTGCATCACACTAAATGCCAGTCAATTTCACTCTCCAAGATTCTACTACATTCCACAACATTCCACCATGTTCCATTGCATTCCATTCTGTGAAAAAAAAGCTCCATTCCTTTCAGACCGATGAGGAACCCTCTTCGGCCTCACTTTCCACTTGATTCCAGTAAATTTCACAACATTGTACTCCATTCCTGAACATCTCACCGTGTTCTGTGGCGCTCCATTGAATCAAAGAGAGATCCCTTTGCGTCGAGACCACTAAGGAACTCTATACTGTGTCACATTACATGGACTTCTACACCAAATCTACAAAATTGCACTTAACTCCACAAAATTCCGCCGGGTTCTATAGCGTTCCATTCTGTCAAGGAGTATCCATTCATTTCCAAAAGAATCTCTAGCTCTCTACTGCAACACAGTGTAAACCAATCGACTCCATTCCACAACATTGTACTCCATTCCTCAATATCCTAGCACATTCCTTTGCTTTACGTTCTCGCAACGGAGGCACCATTCGATTCCAAAACGCACTGGAGACATTTATTACGTCACATTACAGCCGACTCCACTCCAATCCAGAACACTGTCCTCCATTCCGCGACATTCCACCACGTTCTATCGCGTTCCATTCTGCAAATGAAGGCTCCACTCTTTTCCCAAATAATCAGAAACCGTCTATAAAGTGACTTTACACCCCATTACACTCCATTGCTCAACTCTCCACTTCATTTCGCTAAAATCCACAATGTTCTTTTGCATTCCGTTCCTACAAAGAAGGCTCGATTCACTTCCAACCCATTAAGGACTGTCTACTGCATCACATCAAATGCCATTCCAGTCCATTTCCAAGATTATACTCCATTCCACAGCATTCCACCACGTTCCATTGTATTTCATTCCGTGACAAAAAGTTCCGATCCTTTCCAGACTGATGAGGAACACTCTACTGCCTCAGTTTACACATGATTCCAGTGCATTTCACAATAGTGTACTCCATTCGTGTACATCTCACCGTGTTCGTTGTCGTTCCATTCAATCAAAGAGAGCTCCATTTGCGTGGAGAGCACTCAGGAACTCTAGACTGTGTCGTATTACATGCCCTTCTACCCCAAATCCACAAAATTGCACGAAAAGCCCCAAAATTCCACCGTGTTCTATAGCGTTCCATTTTGTCAAAGGAGGATGCTTCGTTTCCAAAACAATCTCTAACTCTCTACTGCATTAGAGTGTACCCCATTCCACTCCATTCCACAACATGTTACTCCATTCCCCAATATTCCAGCACATTCCTTTGCTTTACATTCTCGCAAAAGAGGCACCATTCCCTTCCAAACCGCACTGCAGACATTTATTATATCACATTACAGCCGGCTCCACTGCAATTCACAACATTGCCCTGCATTCCACGACTTTCCACCACGTTCTACCACGTTCCATTCTGCAAAAGAAGGCTCAACTCTTTTCCCAAAGATTCATAAACCGGCTTTTAAGTCACTTTACACCCCATTACACTCCATTCCTCAACTCTCAACTTCATTTCGCTACAATCCACAATGTTCTTTTGCCTTCCATTCCTACAAAGAAGGCTCGATTCACTTCCAACCCATTAAGGACTGTCTATTGCATCACATTCAATGCCATTCCAGTCGATTCTCCAAGATTCTACTCCATTGCACAACATTCCACCGAGTTCCATTGCATTCCATTCTGTGAAGAAGAGCTCCCCGTTCCTTTTCAGACTGATGAGGAACACTCTACTGCCTCCGTTTACACATGATTCCAGTCCATTTCACGACATTGTACTCCATTCCTGTACATCTCACCGTTTTGTGTGGCGTTCCATTTAATCAAAGAGTGCTCCATTTGCTTCGAGAGCACTCAGGAACTCTATACTGTGTCACATTACATGCGCGTCTACACCAAATCTACAAAATTGCACTTAACTCCACAAAATTCCACCACGTTCCAAAGCTTTCCATTCTGACAATGAAGGATCCATTCATTTCCAAAAGAATCTCTAACTCTCTACTGCATCACAGTGTACCCCATTCCACAAAATTTCACTCCATTCCCCAATATTCCAGCACATTCTTTTGCATTACGTTCTCGCAACGGAGGCACCATTCGCTTCCAAACCGCACTGGAGACATTTATTATGTCACATTACAGCTGATTCCACACCAATCCACAACATTGCCATCCATTCCGTGACATTCCACCACATTCTATCGCGTTCCATTCTGCAAAACAAGGCTCCACTCTTTTCCCCTAGAATCAGAAACCGTCTATTAAGTCACTATACACCCCATTACACTCCATCCTCAACTCTCTACTTCATTTCGCTACAATGTTCTTTTGATTTCCATTCCTAAAAGAAGGCTCGATTCACTTCCAAACCATTAAGGACTGTCTATTGCATCACATCAAATGCCATTCCAGTCCATTCTACAAATTCTACTCCATTCCACAACATTCCACCACGTTCCATTGCTTTCCATTCGGTGAAAAGAAGCTCCATTCCTTTCCAAACCGATCAGGAACATACTACTGTGTCACTTTACACATGATTGCAGTCCATTTCGCAGCATTGTACTCTATTCCTGAACATCTCACCGTGTTCTGTGGTGTTCCATTGAAACAAAGAGAGACCCATTTACGTCAAGACCACTCAGGAACTCTATACTGTGTCACATTACATGGACTTCTACACCAAATCTGCAAAATTGCACTTAACTCCACAAAATTCCACAATGTTCTAAAGCGTTCCATTCTGTCAAAGAAGGATCCATTCATTTTGAAAAGAATCTCTAACTCTCTACTGAGTCACAGTGTACCCCATTCCACTCCATTCCACAACATTTTACTCCTTTCCCCTACATTCCATAACATTCCTTTGCCTTACGTTCTCTCAAAGGAGGCACCATTTGCTTACAAACCGCACTGGAGACGTTTATTATGTCACATTACAGCCGACTCCATTCGAATGCACAATATTGCCCTCCATTCCACCACATTCTACAACATTGTAACGCGTTTCATTCTGTAAAAGAAGGCTCCACTCTTTTCCCAAAGAATCAGATACCGTCTATTAAGTCACATTACACACCATTACAATCCATTCTTCAACTCTCCACTTCATTTCGCTGCAATGCACAAAGTTCTTTTGCGATCCATTCCTACAAAGAGTGCTCTTTTCACTTCCAACCCATTAAGGACTGTCTATTCCATCACATCAAATGCCATTCCAGTCCATTGCCCAAGTTTCAACTCGATTCCACAACATTCCACCACGTTCCATTGCATTTCATTCTGTGAAAAAAACCTCCATTCCTTTCTAATCCGATGAGGATCACTCTACCGCGTCACTTCACACACGATTCCAGTCCATGTCACAACATTGTAATCCATTCCTGAACATCTCACCGTGTTCTGTGGCGTTCCATTAAATCAAAGACAGCTCCCTTTTGCGGCAAGACCGCTCAGGAACTCTAAACTGTGTCACACTACATGCGATTCAACACTTTATCAACAAAATTGCACTTAACTCCTCAAATTTCCACTACGTTCTAGAGCGTACCATTCTGTCAAAGAAGCATCCATTCAACTCCAAAGCAATCTCTAACTCTCTTCTCTGTCTCAGTGTACCCCACTCCACTCCATTCCACAACATTTTACCAAATTCCCCTATATTCCAGCATATTCCTTCGCTTCACATTCTCGCAGGGATGCACCATTCTCATCCAACCCGCACTGGAGAACTTTATTATGTCACATTACAGCAGATTCCACTCGAATCCACAACATTGCAATCCATTCCACAACATTCCACTACGTTGGATCGCGTACCATTCTGCAAAAGAAGCTCCACTCTTTTCCAAAAGAAACCGTCTATTAAGTAACATTACACCCCACTACACTCCATTCCTCAACGTTCCACTTCATTTTGCAACATTCCACAATGTCCTTCTGTATTCCATTCCTACAAAGAAGGCTCGATTCACTTCCAACCCATTAAGGACTCTCTATTGCATCACATCAAATGCCATTCCAGTCCATTCTCCAAGATTCTACTCCATTCCACAACGTTCCATTGCATTCAATTGTGTGAAAAATAATCTCCATTCCTTTCCAAACCAATGAGGATCACTCTACTGCGTCACTTTACAGATGATTCCAGTCCATTTCACAACACTGTACTCCATTCCTGAACATCTCATCATGTTCTGTGGCGTTCCATTCAAAGAGAGCCCCATTTGCATCAAGAACGCTTTGCAACTCCATACTGTGTCACATTACATACGCTTCTATACCAAATCTACAAAATTGCACTTAACTCCACAAAATTCCACCACGTTCTATAGCGTTCCATTCTGTCAAAGAAGATTCCATTCATGTCCAAAACAATCTCTAACTCTCTACTGCATCACAGTGTACCCCATTCTAGTCCATTCCACAACATTATACTCCATTCCCCAATAATCCAGCACATTCCTTTGCTTAACATTCTCTCAAAGGAGGCATCATTCGCTTCTAAACCGCACTGGAGACCTTTATTATATCACATTACAGCGGATTCCACTCCAATCCACGACATTGCCCTCCATTCCACGACATTCCACCACATTCTATTGCGTTGTATTATGCAAAAGAAGGCTCCACTCTTTTCCCAAAGAATCAGAAACCGTCTATTAAGTCACATTACACCCCATTACAGTCCATTCCTCAACTCTCCACTTCATTTCGCTAAAATCCACAATGTTCTTTTGCATTCCATTCCTGCAAAGAAGGCTCGATTCACTTCCAACCCATAAAGGACTGTCTATTGCATCACATCAAATGCCATTCCATTCCATTCTCCAAGATTCTACTCCATTCCACAACATTCCACAACATTATACTCCATTGCCTAATATTCCAGCACTCTCCTCAGCTTTACATTATCGAAAAGGAGGCACCATTCGGTTCAATCCACCCTGGAGACATTTATTATGTCGCATTACAGACAATTCCCCTCCGATACACAAAATTGACCTCCATTCCACGATATTCCACCACTTTCTATAGCGTTTCATTCTGCAACAGAAGGCTCCACTCTTCTCCCAAAGAATCAGAAACCATCTATTAAGTCAAATTACACCACATTACACTCCATTCCTCAACACTCTACTTCATTTCGTTACATTCCACAATGTCTTTTTGTGTAACATTTCTACAAAGAAGGCTCGATTCACTTCCAACCCATTCAGGACTGTCTACTGCATCACGTCAAATTCCATTAACGTCCATTCTCCAAGATTCTACTCCATTCCACAAAATTCTCTTCCGAACCGCACTGGAGACATTTATTATGTCACGTTACAGCTGCTTCCATTCCAATGCACAACATTGCCCTCCATTCCGTGTCATTCCATCACGTTCTATCGCATTCCACTCTGCAAAAGAAGGCTCCACTCTTTTCCCAAGGAATTAGAAACCGTCTATTAAGTCACATTACACCACATTACACTCCACTCCTCAACTCTCCAGTTCATTTCGCTCCAATCCACAATGTTCTTTTGCGTTCCATTCCTACAAAGAAGGTTCAATTCACTTCCAACCCATTAAGGACTGTCTATTACATCACATCAAATGCCATTCCAGTCCATTATCCAAGATTCTACTCCATTCCACAACATTCCACCATGTTCCATTGCATTCCACTGTGTGAAGAAAAGGTCCATTCCTTTGCAAACCGATGAGGAACAATCAACTGCCTCACTTTTCACATGATTCCAGTCCATTTCACAACATTGTGCTCCGTTCCTGAATATCTCACCGTGTTCTGTGCCATTCAATTCAATCAGAGAGAGCTCCGGTTGCGTCGAGACCACTCATGAACTCTGCACTGTGTCACGTTACATACCCCTCTACACCAATCTGCAAAATTGCACTTAACTCTATAAAATTTGACCACGTTCTATAGCATTCCATTCTGTCAAAGAAGGATCCATTTATCTCCAAAAGTATCTCTAACTCTCTACGGCGTCACAGTGAACCCCATTCCACTCCATTCCACTACATTTTACTCCATTCCTCAACATTCCAGCACATTCCTCTGCTTCACATTGTCAAAAGGAGGCACCATTCTCATCAAAACCGCAGTGGAGACACTTATTATGTCACATTACAGCCGATGCCACTCCAATCCACAACATTGCCCTCCATTTCACGACATTCCAAACGTTCTATCGCGTTCATTCTGCAAAAGAAGGCTACAGTCTTTTCCCAAATAAACATAAACCGTCTACTAAGACACATTACAACCCATTGCACTCCATTCCTCAACTCTCCACTTCATTTCACAACATTCTAAAATGTTCTTTTGTGTTCCGTTCCTACAAAGAAGTCACGTTTCACTTCCAACCAATTAAGGACTGTCCATTGCATCACATCAAATGCCATTCCATTCCATTGTCCAGGATTCTACTACATTCCACAACATTCCACCACGTTCCATTGCATTCCATTCTGTGAAAAAAAGCTCCGTTCCTTCCAGACCAATGAGGAACACTCTACTGAATCACTGTACACTAGAATCCAGTCATTTTCGCAATATGGTACTCCATTCCTGAACATGTCACCGTGCTCTTTGGCATTCCATTCAATCAAATAGAGATAGTGTTGCGTGGAAACCACTCAGGAACTCTATACAGTGTCACATTACGTGCGATTCTACACAAAATATACAAGCTTGCACTTAACTCCACAAAAATCCAGCACTTTCTATAGCATTCCATTCTGTCAAAGAAGGATCCATTCACCTCCAAAACAATCTCTAACATTGTACTGCGTCACAGTGTAACAATTCCACTCCATTCCACAACATATTACTCCATTCCCCAATATTCCAGCATATTCCTTTGCTTCACATTGTCGCCAAGGAGGCACCATTCGCTTCCAAACTGCACTGGACACATTTATTGTGTCACATTACATCCGATTCCACTCCAATCCACAACATTGCCCTCGATTCCGCGACATTTCACCACGTTCAATCACGTTCCATTCTGCAAAAGAAGGGTCCACTCTTTTCCCAAAGAATCATAAACCGTCCATTAAGTCTCATTACAACCCATTACCCTCCATATCTCAACTCTCCATTTCACGTCGCTACAATCCACAATGTTCTTTTCCATTCAATTCCTGCAAAGAAGGCTCGATTCACTTGCAACCTATTAAACACTGTCTATTGCATCACATCAAATGCCATTCCAGTCCATTGTCCAAGTTTCAACTCGATTCCACAACATTCCACAACGTTCAATTGCATTCCATTCTGTGAATAAAACCTCCATTCCTTTCCAATCTGATGAGGAACACGACTGCATCACTTTACACAGGATTCCAGTAAATGTCACAACATTGTGCACCATTCCTGAATATCTCACCGTGTTCTGTGGCGTCCATTAAATCAAAGACAGCTCCATTTGCACCGAGACCGCTCAGGCAGTCTATCCTGTGTCACATTACATGCGATTCAACACTTTATCAACAACATTGCACTTAACTCCTCAAATTGCCAGCATGTTCTACAGCGTTCCATTCTGTCAAAGAAGGATCCATTCAAATCCAAAACAATCTCCAACTCTACTGCGTCACAGTGTATCCCATTACACAACATTTTACTCCATTCCCCAATATTCCAGCACATTCCTTTGCATTACATTCTTGCAACAGAGGCACCAATTGCTTCCAAACCGCACTGGAGACATTTATAATGTCACATAACAGGCGACTCCACTCCAATCCACAACATTGCCCTCCATTCCGCGACATTCCACCACGTTCTATCGCATTCCAGTCTGCAAAAGAAGTCTCCACTCTTTCCCCAAAGAATCAGAAACCGTATAATAAGTCACATTACACGCCATTATACTCCATTCCTCAACACTCCACTTCATTTCGCTACAATTCCCAATGTTCGTTTGATTTCCATTCCTAAAATAAGGCTCGATTCACTTCCAACCCATTAAAGACTGTTTATTGCATCATATCAAATGCCATTCCAGTCCATTCTCCAAATTCTACTCCATTCCACAACACTCCACCACGTTCCATTGCTTTCCATTCTGTGAAAAAAAGCTCCATTCTTTCCCAAACCGATGAGGAACATTCTACTGCGTACCGTTATACATGATTCCAGTCCATTTCACAACATTGTACTCTATTCCTGAACATCTCGCCGTGTTCTGTGGAGTTCCATTGAATCAAAGAGAGATCCATTTGCGTCGAGAGCACTAAGGACCTCTATACTGTGTCACATTACATTGACTTTTACAACAAATGTACAAAATTGCACTTAACTCCACAAAATTACACCACGTTCTATAGCGTTCCATTCTGTCAAAGAAGGATCCATTTATTTCGAAAAGAATCTCTCATTCTCCACTGAGTCACAGTGTATCCCATTCGACTCCATTCCAGAACATTCCACCACGTTCCATTGTATACCATTCTGTGAAAAATTCCTCCATTCCTCTCCAGATCGATGAGGAAAACTCTACTGCCTCACTTTACACATTATTCCAGTCAATTTCACAACATTGCACTCCATTCCTGAACATCTCACTGTACTCTGTGGTGTTCCATTCAATCAAAGAGAGTTCTATTTGCATCGACACTACTCTGGAACTCTATACTGTGTCACATTACATGCACTACTACACCAAATCTACAAAATTGCACTTAATTACACAAAATTCCACCACGTTCTATAGCGTTCCATTCTGTCAAAGAAGGGTTCATTCGGTTCCAAAACAATCTCTAACTCTCTACTGCGTCACAGTGTACAGCACAACACAACATGTTACTCCATTCCCCAATATTCCAGCACATTCCTTTGCTTTACGTTCTCACAAAGGAGGCACCATTTGCTTCCAAACTGCACTGGTGACATTTATTATGTCACATTACAGCCGATTCCACTCCAAAGCAGAACATTGCCCTCCATTCCGTGACATTCCACCACGTTCTATCGCTTCTATTCTGCAAAAGAAAGCTCCACTCTTTTCCCAAAGAATCAGTAACCCTCTATTAAGTCACATTACACCCCATTACACTCCATTCCTCAACACTCCACTTCATTTCGCTAAAATCCACAATGTTCTTTTCTTTCTGTTCCTACAACGAAGGCTCGACTCACTTCTAACCCTTTAAGAACCGTCCATTGCATCACACTAAATGCCAGTCAATTTCACTCTCCAAGATTCTACTACATTCCACAACATTCCACCATGTTCCATTGCATTCCATTCTGTGAAAAAAAAGCTCCATTCCTTTCAGACCGATGAGGAACCCTCTTCGGCCTCACTTTCCACTTGATTCCAGTAAATTTCACAACATTGTACTCCATTCCTGAACATCTCACCGTGTTCTGTGGCGCTCCATTGAATCAAAGAGAGATCCCTTTGCGTCGAGACCACTAAGGAACTCTATACTGTGTCACATTACATGGACTTCTACACCAAATCTACAAAATTGCACTTAACTCCACAAAATTCCGCCGGGTTCTATAGCGTTCCATTCTGTCAAGGAGTATCCATTCATTTCCAAAAGAATCTCTAGCTCTCTACTGCAACACAGTGTAAACCAATCGACTCCATTCCACAACATTGTACTCCATTCCTCAATATCCTAGCACATTCCTTTGCTTTACGTTCTCGCAACGGAGGCACCATTCGATTCCAAAACGCACTGGAGACATTTATTACGTCACATTACAGCCGACTCCACTCCAATCCAGAACACTGTCCTCCATTCCGCGACATTCCACCACGTTCTATCGCGTTCCATTCTGCAAATGAAGGCTCCACTCTTTTCCCAAATAATCAGAAACCGTCTATAAAGTGACTTTACACCCCATTACACTCCATTGCTCAACTCTCCACTTCATTTCGCTAAAATCCACAATGTTCTTTTGCATTCCGTTCCTACAAAGAAGGCTCGATTCACTTCCAACCCATTAAGGACTGTCTACTGCATCACATCAAATGCCATTCCAGTCCATTTCCAAGATTATACTCCATTCCACAGCATTCCACCACGTTCCATTGTATTTCATTCCGTGACAAAAAGTTCCGATCCTTTCCAGACTGATGAGGAACACTCTACTGCCTCAGTTTACACATGATTCCAGTGCATTTCACAATAGTGTACTCCATTCGTGTACATCTCACCGTGTTCGTTGTCGTTCCATTCAATCAAAGAGAGCTCCATTTGCGTGGAGAGCACTCAGGAACTCTAGACTGTGTCGTATTACATGCCCTTCTACCCCAAATCCACAAAATTGCACGAAAAGCCCCAAAATTCCACCGTGTTCTATAGCGTTCCATTTTGTCAAAGGAGGATGCTTCGTTTCCAAAACAATCTCTAACTCTCTACTGCATTAGAGTGTACCCCATTCCACTCCATTCCACAACATGTTACTCCATTCCCCAATATTCCAGCACATTCCTTTGCTTTACATTCTCGCAAAAGAGGCACCATTCCCTTCCAAACCGCACTGCAGACATTTATTATATCACATTACAGCCGGCTCCACTGCAATTCACAACATTGCCCTGCATTCCACGACTTTCCACCACGTTCTACCACGTTCCATTCTGCAAAAGAAGGCTCAACTCTTTTCCCAAAGATTCATAAACCGGCTTTTAAGTCACTTTACACCCCATTACACTCCATTCCTCAACTCTCAACTTCATTTCGCTACAATCCACAATGTTCTTTTGCCTTCCATTCCTACAAAGAAGGCTCGATTCACTTCCAACCCATTAAGGACTGTCTATTGCATCACATTCAATGCCATTCCAGTCGATTCTCCAAGATTCTACTCCATTGCACAACATTCCACCGAGTTCCATTGCATTCCATTCTGTGAAGAAGAGCTCCCCGTTCCTTTTCAGACTGATGAGGAACACTCTACTGCCTCCGTTTACACATGATTCCAGTCCATTTCACGACATTGTACTCCATTCCTGTACATCTCACCGTTTTGTGTGGCGTTCCATTTAATCAAAGAGTGCTCCATTTGCTTCGAGAGCACTCAGGAACTCTATACTGTGTCACATTACATGCGCGTCTACACCAAATCTACAAAATTGCACTTAACTCCACAAAATTCCACCACGTTCCAAAGCTTTCCATTCTGACAATGAAGGATCCATTCATTTCCAAAAGAATCTCTAACTCTCTACTGCATCACAGTGTACCCCATTCCACAAAATTTCACTCCATTCCCCAATATTCCAGCACATTCTTTTGCATTACGTTCTCGCAACGGAGGCACCATTCGCTTCCAAACCGCACTGGAGACATTTATTATGTCACATTACAGCTGATTCCACACCAATCCACAACATTGCCATCCATTCCGTGACATTCCACCACATTCTATCGCGTTCCATTCTGCAAAACAAGGCTCCACTCTTTTCCCCTAGAATCAGAAACCGTCTATTAAGTCACTATACACCCCATTACACTCCATCCTCAACTCTCTACTTCATTTCGCTACAATGTTCTTTTGATTTCCATTCCTAAAAGAAGGCTCGATTCACTTCCAAACCATTAAGGACTGTCTATTGCATCACATCAAATGCCATTCCAGTCCATTCTACAAATTCTACTCCATTCCACAACATTCCACCACGTTCCATTGCTTTCCATTCGGTGAAAAGAAGCTCCATTCCTTTCCAAACCGATCAGGAACATACTACTGTGTCACTTTACACATGATTGCAGTCCATTTCGCAGCATTGTACTCTATTCCTGAACATCTCACCGTGTTCTGTGGTGTTCCATTGAAACAAAGAGAGACCCATTTACGTCAAGACCACTCAGGAACTCTATACTGTGTCACATTACATGGACTTCTACACCAAATCTGCAAAATTGCACTTAACTCCACAAAATTCCACAATGTTCTAAAGCGTTCCATTCTGTCAAAGAAGGATCCATTCATTTTGAAAAGAATCTCTAACTCTCTACTGAGTCACAGTGTACCCCATTCCACTCCATTCCACAACATTTTACTCCTTTCCCCTACATTCCATAACATTCCTTTGCCTTACGTTCTCTCAAAGGAGGCACCATTTGCTTACAAACCGCACTGGAGACGTTTATTATGTCACATTACAGCCGACTCCATTCGAATGCACAATATTGCCCTCCATTCCACCACATTCTACAACATTGTAACGCGTTTCATTCTGTAAAAGAAGGCTCCACTCTTTTCCCAAAGAATCAGATACCGTCTATTAAGTCACATTACACACCATTACAATCCATTCTTCAACTCTCCACTTCATTTCGCTGCAATGCACAAAGTTCTTTTGCGATCCATTCCTACAAAGAGTGCTCTTTTCACTTCCAACCCATTAAGGACTGTCTATTCCATCACATCAAATGCCATTCCAGTCCATTGCCCAAGTTTCAACTCGATTCCACAACATTCCACCACGTTCCATTGCATTTCATTCTGTGAAAAAAACCTCCATTCCTTTCTAATCCGATGAGGATCACTCTACCGCGTCACTTCACACACGATTCCAGTCCATGTCACAACATTGTAATCCATTCCTGAACATCTCACCGTGTTCTGTGGCGTTCCATTAAATCAAAGACAGCTCCCTTTTGCGGCAAGACCGCTCAGGAACTCTAAACTGTGTCACACTACATGCGATTCAACACTTTATCAACAAAATTGCACTTAACTCCTCAAATTTCCACTACGTTCTAGAGCGTACCATTCTGTCAAAGAAGCATCCATTCAACTCCAAAGCAATCTCTAACTCTCTTCTCTGTCTCAGTGTACCCCACTCCACTCCATTCCACAACATTTTACCAAATTCCCCTATATTCCAGCATATTCCTTCGCTTCACATTCTCGCAGGGATGCACCATTCTCATCCAACCCGCACTGGAGAACTTTATTATGTCACATTACAGCAGATTCCACTCGAATCCACAACATTGCAATCCATTCCACAACATTCCACTACGTTGGATCGCGTACCATTCTGCAAAAGAAGCTCCACTCTTTTCCAAAAGAAACCGTCTATTAAGTAACATTACACCCCACTACACTCCATTCCTCAACGTTCCACTTCATTTTGCAACATTCCACAATGTCCTTCTGTATTCCATTCCTACAAAGAAGGCTCGATTCACTTCCAACCCATTAAGGACTCTCTATTGCATCACATCAAATGCCATTCCAGTCCATTCTCCAAGATTCTACTCCATTCCACAACGTTCCATTGCATTCAATTGTGTGAAAAATAATCTCCATTCCTTTCCAAACCAATGAGGATCACTCTACTGCGTCACTTTACAGATGATTCCAGTCCATTTCACAACACTGTACTCCATTCCTGAACATCTCATCATGTTCTGTGGCGTTCCATTCAAAGAGAGCCCCATTTGCATCAAGAACGCTTTGCAACTCCATACTGTGTCACATTACATACGCTTCTATACCAAATCTACAAAATTGCACTTAACTCCACAAAATTCCACCACGTTCTATAGCGTTCCATTCTGTCAAAGAAGATTCCATTCATGTCCAAAACAATCTCTAACTCTCTACTGCATCACAGTGTACCCCATTCTAGTCCATTCCACAACATTATACTCCATTCCCCAATAATCCAGCACATTCCTTTGCTTAACATTCTCTCAAAGGAGGCATCATTCGCTTCTAAACCGCACTGGAGACCTTTATTATATCACATTACAGCGGATTCCACTCCAATCCACGACATTGCCCTCCATTCCACGACATTCCACCACATTCTATTGCGTTGTATTATGCAAAAGAAGGCTCCACTCTTTTCCCAAAGAATCAGAAACCGTCTATTAAGTCACATTACACCCCATTACAGTCCATTCCTCAACTCTCCACTTCATTTCGCTAAAATCCACAATGTTCTTTTGCATTCCATTCCTGCAAAGAAGGCTCGATTCACTTCCAACCCATAAAGGACTGTCTATTGCATCACATCAAATGCCATTCCATTCCATTCTCCAAGATTCTACTCCATTCCACAACATTCCACAACATTATACTCCATTGCCTAATATTCCAGCACTCTCCTCAGCTTTACATTATCGAAAAGGAGGCACCATTCGGTTCAATCCACCCTGGAGACATTTATTATGTCGCATTACAGACAATTCCCCTCCGATACACAAAATTGACCTCCATTCCACGATATTCCACCACTTTCTATAGCGTTTCATTCTGCAACAGAAGGCTCCACTCTTCTCCCAAAGAATCAGAAACCATCTATTAAGTCAAATTACACCACATTACACTCCATTCCTCAACACTCTACTTCATTTCGTTACATTCCACAATGTCTTTTTGTGTAACATTTCTACAAAGAAGGCTCGATTCACTTCCAACCCATTCAGGACTGTCTACTGCATCACGTCAAATTCCATTAACGTCCATTCTCCAAGATTCTACTCCATTCCACAAAATTCTCTTCCGAACCGCACTGGAGACATTTATTATGTCACGTTACAGCTGCTTCCATTCCAATGCACAACATTGCCCTCCATTCCGTGTCATTCCATCACGTTCTATCGCATTCCACTCTGCAAAAGAAGGCTCCACTCTTTTCCCAAGGAATTAGAAACCGTCTATTAAGTCACATTACACCACATTACACTCCACTCCTCAACTCTCCAGTTCATTTCGCTCCAATCCACAATGTTCTTTTGCGTTCCATTCCTACAAAGAAGGTTCAATTCACTTCCAACCCATTAAGGACTGTCTATTACATCACATCAAATGCCATTCCAGTCCATTATCCAAGATTCTACTCCATTCCACAACATTCCACCATGTTCCATTGCATTCCACTGTGTGAAGAAAAGGTCCATTCCTTTGCAAACCGATGAGGAACAATCAACTGCCTCACTTTTCACATGATTCCAGTCCATTTCACAACATTGTGCTCCGTTCCTGAATATCTCACCGTGTTCTGTGCCATTCAATTCAATCAGAGAGAGCTCCGGTTGCGTCGAGACCACTCATGAACTCTGCACTGTGTCACGTTACATACCCCTCTACACCAATCTGCAAAATTGCACTTAACTCTATAAAATTTGACCACGTTCTATAGCATTCCATTCTGTCAAAGAAGGATCCATTTATCTCCAAAAGTATCTCTAACTCTCTACGGCGTCACAGTGAACCCCATTCCACTCCATTCCACTACATTTTACTCCATTCCTCAACATTCCAGCACATTCCTCTGCTTCACATTGTCAAAAGGAGGCACCATTCTCATCAAAACCGCAGTGGAGACACTTATTATGTCACATTACAGCCGATGCCACTCCAATCCACAACATTGCCCTCCATTTCACGACATTCCAAACGTTCTATCGCGTTCATTCTGCAAAAGAAGGCTACAGTCTTTTCCCAAATAAACATAAACCGTCTACTAAGACACATTACAACCCATTGCACTCCATTCCTCAACTCTCCACTTCATTTCACAACATTCTAAAATGTTCTTTTGTGTTCCGTTCCTACAAAGAAGTCACGTTTCACTTCCAACCAATTAAGGACTGTCCATTGCATCACATCAAATGCCATTCCATTCCATTGTCCAGGATTCTACTACATTCCACAACATTCCACCACGTTCCATTGCATTCCATTCTGTGAAAAAAAGCTCCGTTCCTTCCAGACCAATGAGGAACACTCTACTGAATCACTGTACACTAGAATCCAGTCATTTTCGCAATATGGTACTCCATTCCTGAACATGTCACCGTGCTCTTTGGCATTCCATTCAATCAAATAGAGATAGTGTTGCGTGGAAACCACTCAGGAACTCTATACAGTGTCACATTACGTGCGATTCTACACAAAATATACAAGCTTGCACTTAACTCCACAAAAATCCAGCACTTTCTATAGCATTCCATTCTGTCAAAGAAGGATCCATTCACCTCCAAAACAATCTCTAACATTGTACTGCGTCACAGTGTAACAATTCCACTCCATTCCACAACATATTACTCCATTCCCCAATATTCCAGCATATTCCTTTGCTTCACATTGTCGCCAAGGAGGCACCATTCGCTTCCAAACTGCACTGGACACATTTATTGTGTCACATTACATCCGATTCCACTCCAATCCACAACATTGCCCTCGATTCCGCGACATTTCACCACGTTCAATCACGTTCCATTCTGCAAAAGAAGGGTCCACTCTTTTCCCAAAGAATCATAAACCGTCCATTAAGTCTCATTACAACCCATTACCCTCCATATCTCAACTCTCCATTTCACGTCGCTACAATCCACAATGTTCTTTTCCATTCAATTCCTGCAAAGAAGGCTCGATTCACTTGCAACCTATTAAACACTGTCTATTGCATCACATCAAATGCCATTCCAGTCCATTGTCCAAGTTTCAACTCGATTCCACAACATTCCACAACGTTCAATTGCATTCCATTCTGTGAATAAAACCTCCATTCCTTTCCAATCTGATGAGGAACACGACTGCATCACTTTACACAGGATTCCAGTAAATGTCACAACATTGTGCACCATTCCTGAATATCTCACCGTGTTCTGTGGCGTCCATTAAATCAAAGACAGCTCCATTTGCACCGAGACCGCTCAGGCAGTCTATCCTGTGTCACATTACATGCGATTCAACACTTTATCAACAACATTGCACTTAACTCCTCAAATTGCCAGCATGTTCTACAGCGTTCCATTCTGTCAAAGAAGGATCCATTCAAATCCAAAACAATCTCCAACTCTACTGCGTCACAGTGTATCCCATTACACAACATTTTACTCCATTCCCCAATATTCCAGCACATTCCTTTGCATTACATTCTTGCAACAGAGGCACCAATTGCTTCCAAACCGCACTGGAGACATTTATAATGTCACATAACAGGCGACTCCACTCCAATCCACAACATTGCCCTCCATTCCGCGACATTCCACCACGTTCTATCGCATTCCAGTCTGCAAAAGAAGTCTCCACTCTTTCCCCAAAGAATCAGAAACCGTATAATAAGTCACATTACACGCCATTATACTCCATTCCTCAACACTCCACTTCATTTCGCTACAATTCCCAATGTTCGTTTGATTTCCATTCCTAAAATAAGGCTCGATTCACTTCCAACCCATTAAAGACTGTTTATTGCATCATATCAAATGCCATTCCAGTCCATTCTCCAAATTCTACTCCATTCCACAACACTCCACCACGTTCCATTGCTTTCCATTCTGTGAAAAAAAGCTCCATTCTTTCCCAAACCGATGAGGAACATTCTACTGCGTACCGTTATACATGATTCCAGTCCATTTCACAACATTGTACTCTATTCCTGAACATCTCGCCGTGTTCTGTGGAGTTCCATTGAATCAAAGAGAGATCCATTTGCGTCGAGAGCACTAAGGACCTCTATACTGTGTCACATTACATTGACTTTTACAACAAATGTACAAAATTGCACTTAACTCCACAAAATTACACCACGTTCTATAGCGTTCCATTCTGTCAAAGAAGGATCCATTTATTTCGAAAAGAATCTCTCATTCTCCACTGAGTCACAGTGTATCCCATTCGACTCCATTCCAGAACATTCCACCACGTTCCATTGTATACCATTCTGTGAAAAATTCCTCCATTCCTCTCCAGATCGATGAGGAAAACTCTACTGCCTCACTTTACACATTATTCCAGTCAATTTCACAACATTGCACTCCATTCCTGAACATCTCACTGTACTCTGTGGTGTTCCATTCAATCAAAGAGAGTTCTATTTGCATCGACACTACTCTGGAACTCTATACTGTGTCACATTACATGCACTACTACACCAAATCTACAAAATTGCACTTAATTACACAAAATTCCACCACGTTCTATAGCGTTCCATTCTGTCAAAGAAGGGTTCATTCGGTTCCAAAACAATCTCTAACTCTCTACTGCGTCACAGTGTACAGCACAACACAACATGTTACTCCATTCCCCAATATTCCAGCACATTCCTTTGCTTTACGTTCTCACAAAGGAGGCACCATTTGCTTCCAAACTGCACTGGTGACATTTATTATGTCACATTACAGCCGATTCCACTCCAAAGCAGAACATTGCCCTCCATTCCGTGACATTCCACCACGTTCTATCGCTTCTATTCTGCAAAAGAAAGCTCCACTCTTTTCCCAAAGAATCAGTAACCCTCTATTAAGTCACATTACACCCCATTACACTCCATTCCTCAACACTCCACTTCATTTCGCTAAAATCCACAATGTTCTTTTCTTTCTGTTCCTACAACGAAGGCTCGACTCACTTCTAACCCTTTAAGAACCGTCCATTGCATCACACTAAATGCCAGTCAATTTCACTCTCCAAGATTCTACTACATTCCACAACATTCCACCATGTTCCATTGCATTCCATTCTGTGAAAAAAAAGCTCCATTCCTTTCAGACCGATGAGGAACCCTCTTCGGCCTCACTTTCCACTTGATTCCAGTAAATTTCACAACATTGTACTCCATTCCTGAACATCTCACCGTGTTCTGTGGCGCTCCATTGAATCAAAGAGAGATCCCTTTGCGTCGAGACCACTAAGGAACTCTATACTGTGTCACATTACATGGACTTCTACACCAAATCTACAAAATTGCACTTAACTCCACAAAATTCCGCCGGGTTCTATAGCGTTCCATTCTGTCAAGGAGTATCCATTCATTTCCAAAAGAATCTCTAGCTCTCTACTGCAACACAGTGTAAACCAATCGACTCCATTCCACAACATTGTACTCCATTCCTCAATATCCTAGCACATTCCTTTGCTTTACGTTCTCGCAACGGAGGCACCATTCGATTCCAAAACGCACTGGAGACATTTATTACGTCACATTACAGCCGACTCCACTCCAATCCAGAACACTGTCCTCCATTCCGCGACATTCCACCACGTTCTATCGCGTTCCATTCTGCAAATGAAGGCTCCACTCTTTTCCCAAATAATCAGAAACCGTCTATAAAGTGACTTTACACCCCATTACACTCCATTGCTCAACTCTCCACTTCATTTCGCTAAAATCCACAATGTTCTTTTGCATTCCGTTCCTACAAAGAAGGCTCGATTCACTTCCAACCCATTAAGGACTGTCTACTGCATCACATCAAATGCCATTCCAGTCCATTTCCAAGATTATACTCCATTCCACAGCATTCCACCACGTTCCATTGTATTTCATTCCGTGACAAAAAGTTCCGATCCTTTCCAGACTGATGAGGAACACTCTACTGCCTCAGTTTACACATGATTCCAGTGCATTTCACAATAGTGTACTCCATTCGTGTACATCTCACCGTGTTCGTTGTCGTTCCATTCAATCAAAGAGAGCTCCATTTGCGTGGAGAGCACTCAGGAACTCTAGACTGTGTCGTATTACATGCCCTTCTACCCCAAATCCACAAAATTGCACGAAAAGCCCCAAAATTCCACCGTGTTCTATAGCGTTCCATTTTGTCAAAGGAGGATGCTTCGTTTCCAAAACAATCTCTAACTCTCTACTGCATTAGAGTGTACCCCATTCCACTCCATTCCACAACATGTTACTCCATTCCCCAATATTCCAGCACATTCCTTTGCTTTACATTCTCGCAAAAGAGGCACCATTCCCTTCCAAACCGCACTGCAGACATTTATTATATCACATTACAGCCGGCTCCACTGCAATTCACAACATTGCCCTGCATTCCACGACTTTCCACCACGTTCTACCACGTTCCATTCTGCAAAAGAAGGCTCAACTCTTTTCCCAAAGATTCATAAACCGGCTTTTAAGTCACTTTACACCCCATTACACTCCATTCCTCAACTCTCAACTTCATTTCGCTACAATCCACAATGTTCTTTTGCCTTCCATTCCTACAAAGAAGGCTCGATTCACTTCCAACCCATTAAGGACTGTCTATTGCATCACATTCAATGCCATTCCAGTCGATTCTCCAAGATTCTACTCCATTGCACAACATTCCACCGAGTTCCATTGCATTCCATTCTGTGAAGAAGAGCTCCCCGTTCCTTTTCAGACTGATGAGGAACACTCTACTGCCTCCGTTTACACATGATTCCAGTCCATTTCACGACATTGTACTCCATTCCTGTACATCTCACCGTTTTGTGTGGCGTTCCATTTAATCAAAGAGTGCTCCATTTGCTTCGAGAGCACTCAGGAACTCTATACTGTGTCACATTACATGCGCGTCTACACCAAATCTACAAAATTGCACTTAACTCCACAAAATTCCACCACGTTCCAAAGCTTTCCATTCTGACAATGAAGGATCCATTCATTTCCAAAAGAATCTCTAACTCTCTACTGCATCACAGTGTACCCCATTCCACAAAATTTCACTCCATTCCCCAATATTCCAGCACATTCTTTTGCATTACGTTCTCGCAACGGAGGCACCATTCGCTTCCAAACCGCACTGGAGACATTTATTATGTCACATTACAGCTGATTCCACACCAATCCACAACATTGCCATCCATTCCGTGACATTCCACCACATTCTATCGCGTTCCATTCTGCAAAACAAGGCTCCACTCTTTTCCCCTAGAATCAGAAACCGTCTATTAAGTCACTATACACCCCATTACACTCCATCCTCAACTCTCTACTTCATTTCGCTACAATGTTCTTTTGATTTCCATTCCTAAAAGAAGGCTCGATTCACTTCCAAACCATTAAGGACTGTCTATTGCATCACATCAAATGCCATTCCAGTCCATTCTACAAATTCTACTCCATTCCACAACATTCCACCACGTTCCATTGCTTTCCATTCGGTGAAAAGAAGCTCCATTCCTTTCCAAACCGATCAGGAACATACTACTGTGTCACTTTACACATGATTGCAGTCCATTTCGCAGCATTGTACTCTATTCCTGAACATCTCACCGTGTTCTGTGGTGTTCCATTGAAACAAAGAGAGACCCATTTACGTCAAGACCACTCAGGAACTCTATACTGTGTCACATTACATGGACTTCTACACCAAATCTGCAAAATTGCACTTAACTCCACAAAATTCCACAATGTTCTAAAGCGTTCCATTCTGTCAAAGAAGGATCCATTCATTTTGAAAAGAATCTCTAACTCTCTACTGAGTCACAGTGTACCCCATTCGACTCCATTCCACAACATTGTACTCCATTCCCCAATATTCCAGCACATTCCTTTGCTTTACGTTCTCGCAACGGAGGCACCATTCACATCTAAACCGCACTGGAGACATATATTACATCTCATTACAGCCGATTCCACTCCAATCCACAACATTGCCTTCCATTCCGCGACGTTCCGCCACGTTCTATCGCGTTCCATTCTGCAAAAGAAGGCTCCACTCTTTCCAAAATAATCAGAAACCATCCATTAAGTAACTTTACACGCCATTACACTCCATTCCTCAACTCTCCACTTCATTTCGCTACAATCCACAATGTTCTTTTGCATTCCGTTCCTACAAAGAAGGATCGATTCACTTCCAACCCATTAAGGACTGTCTATTGCATCACATCAAATGCCATTCCATTCCATTTCCAAGATTCTACTCCATACCACAGCATTCCACCACGTTCCATTGTTTTCCATTCTGTGAAAAAAAGGTCTGTTCCTTTCCAGACTGATGAGGAACACCCTACTGCCTCACGTTACACATGATTCCAGTCCATTTCACAACATTGTACTCCATTCCTGTACATCTCACCATGTTCTGTGTCGTTCTGTTCAATCAAGGAGAGCTCTATTTGCGTCGAGACCACTCAGGAACTCTATACTGTTTCACATTACATGAGCTTCTACACCAAATCTACAAAATTGAACGTAAGTCCACAAAATTACACCACGTTCTATAGCGTTCCATTCTGTCAAAGGAGGATACATTCGTTTCCAAAACAATCTCTAACTCTCTACTGCGTCACACTGTACCCCATTCCACTCCACTTCACAACGTTACTCCATTCCCCAGAATTCCAGCACATTCCTTTGCTTTTCTTTCTTGCAAAGGAGGCACCATTCCCTTGCAAACCACACTGGAGACTTTTATTATGTCACATTACAGCCAATTCCACTCCAATCCACAACACTGCCCTCCATTCTGTGACATTCTACCACGTTCTATCGCCTTCCATTCTGCAAAAGAAGGCTCCACACTTTTCCCAAAAAATCAGAAACCGTATAATAAGTCACATTACACGCCATTATACTCCATTCCTCAATGCTCCACTTCATTTCGCTACAATTCACAATGTTCTTTTGATTTCCTTTCCTAAAAGATGGCTCAATTGAATTCCAACCCATTAAAGACTGTCTATTGCATCATATCAAATGCCATTCCAGTCCATTCTCTAAATTCTACTCCATTCCACAACACTCCACCACGTTCCATTGCTTTCCATTCTGTGAAAAGAGCTCCATTCTTTTCCAAACCGATGATCATTCTACTGCGTACCGTTACACATGATTGCAGTCCATTTCACAACATTGTACTCTATTCCTGAACATTTCGCCGTGTTCTGTGGCGTTCCATTGAATCAAGGAGAGATCCATTTGCTTCGAGACCACTAAGGACCTCTATACTGTGTCACATTACATGGACTTTTACAACAAATGTACAAAATTGCACTTAACTCCACAAAATTACACCACGTTCTATAGCGTTCCATTCGTTCAAAGAAGGATCCATTCATTTCGAAAAGAATCTCTCACTCTCCACTGAGTCACAGTGTATCCCATTCGACTCCATTACAGAACATTCCACCGCGTTCCATTGCATTTCATTCTGTGAAAAAATCCTCCATTCCTTTCCAGACCGACGAGGACAACTCTACTGCCTCACTTTACACATTATTCCAGTCAATTTCACAACATTGCACTCCATTCCTGAACATCTCACCATTTGCTTCCATACCACTCTGGGACCTTTATTACATCACATTTCAGTCGATTCCACTCTATTCCTCCTCATTGCCCTCCATTCTGCATCATTCGACCACATTCTCTTACGTTTCATAATGTCAAAGAAGGCTCGATTTGTTTCCAAAACAATCAGGAACACTCTACTAAGTCACATTACAGACGATTCCAGTACATTTCCCAACATTGCACTTCATTCCGGGATATCTCACCATGTTCTGTGGCATTCCATTCCATCAAAGAGCTCCATTTTCTTCCAGAAAACTAACTAACTCTATATTGTGCCTCACATCATGCGGTTCTACACCAATCTACAAAATTGCACATAGCTCCAGAAAATTTCACCGTGTTCTATAGCGTTCCATTCTGTCAGGAAGGATCCACTCATTTCCGAAACAATCTGTAACCCTCTATTGCATCACATTGCACCCCATTCCACTCCATTCCACAACATTTTACTCCATTCCCCAATATTCCAGCACATTCATTTGCTTTACATTCTCTCAAAGCGGGCACCATTCGATTCCAAACCAGTCTGGAGACCTTTATTATGTCACATTACAGTGGCTTTCACTCCATTCCACAACATTGCCCTCCATTCCACAACATTTCATCACGTTCCTTTGCATTCTATTCTGTCAAATAATGCTCAATTCGTTACCAAAACAATCAGGAACACTGTACTGAGTCACATTACAGACGATTCCCGTCTATTTAAGAACGTTGCATTTTCTGAACATCTCAATATGTTCTGTGGCATTACATTCCATTAAAGAGCGCTCCATTTTTTGACAGACCATGGAGGAACTCAATATTGTGTCACAATGCACACGATTCTACACCAATCTGCAAAATTGCACTTATCTGCACAAAATTACACCACGTTCTGTTGCGTTCCATTCTGTCAAAGAATGTTCCATTTGCTTCCAAAGAACTCACGAACTTCGTATTGTGTCACTTCACATGCTATTCCTCTCCATTCCACAAGATTCTACTCCATTCCCCAACACTCCAACAAGTTCTACTGAGTTCCATTGTGACACAGTAGGCACCATTCTAATCCAAACAACCCAGGAACTCTCTGTTGCATCACATTCCACCACGTTCCACTCAATAACACAGCATGGCATTCCATTGTGCAACATTCCGCCACATTCCATTGCATTCCATTATGTAAAAGAAAGCCCGATAGCTTCCAAACCATTCAGGAACAGCTATTTGCGTCAATTCACATGCCATTCCAAACAATTCCTCAAGATTCTACACCATACCAAACGTTCCACTTCATTCTACTGCATTGCAATTTTACAAAGAGGGCACAGTTCTCTAAAAAACTCTCAAGAATCCGCTTTTGCATCACACTACACCCCATTACACTCCATTTCACAAGCTTCCACTCTATTCCACAACATTCCACCATGTTCTATTACGTTCGATCCCACCAAGCAATGCAGCATTCGCTTCTAAATCACTCCAGAACCGTTTATTGCACCACATTAAAACAGATTCAACTCCATTCCACAACATTGCACTCCATCCCACAACACTCCACCGTTTTCTACCGCGTCCATTCTTCAAAAGAAGCCTCCACTCTTTTCCCAAATATTCAGATACCATTCTATTGCGTCATATTTCACCACATAACACTTCATTCAACGATTCTCCACTTCATTTCGCAGCATTTCACAATGTCCTTTTGCCTACCACTCAGACAAAAAAGGCTCCATTCACTTCCAACCCATTTAGGACTGTCTACTGCATCACATCAAATGCCACTGCAGTCCATTTTGCAAGATTCTACTTCATTCCAGAAAATTCCACGATGTTCCATTGCATTCCATTCTGACAAAATAGGCTTCTTTCCTTGCCATACCAATGAGGAGTACTCTACTGCGTCACTTTACACACGATTCCAGTCCATTTCACAACATTGTACTCCATTCCTGAACATCTATCCATGTTCTGTGGTGGTCCGTTACATCAAAGAGAGCTCCATTCTTTCCAGACCACTCAAGAACTGTATATTGTGAAACAGTACAAGCGATTCTACAAAAATATACGAATTTGAACTTACCTCCACAAAAGTTCACCAAGCTCTGTACCATTCCCTTCTGTCAAAGAAGGATCCATTCATTTCCAAAACAATTTGTACAACTCTATTGGATCACATTACTCTCCATTCCACTCCATTCCACAACATTTCACCCCATTCCCAAATATTCCAGCACATTCATTTCCTATACGTTCGATCAAAGTAGACACCATTACGTTCTTTAGCACTCTGAAGACCTTTATAATGTCACATCATAGCCGATTCCAATCCATCCCACATTTCTCTCCATTCCAAAGCATTCCACCATGTCCTATTCGATCCATTCTGCCAAAAAAAGCTCCACTTGCTTCCAAACAATTCACGAACTTCCTATTTTGTCACTTCACATGACATTCCTCTCCATTCCACAAGGATCGACTCCATTCGCCAACATTCCAACAAGTTCTACTGAGTTCCATTGTGATAAAGTAGGCACCATTCTTATCCATACAACCCAGGAAGTCTTTGCTGCGTCATATTACAGCACGTCCCACTCAATACCACAGAATTGCACTCCATTGTGCAACATTCCACCTTATTCGTTTGCATTCCATTCTGTAAAAAAGGCCCCTTTGCTTTCAAACCGTACAGTAACAGCCTATTGCGTCAATTCACACCCCATTTCACACGATTCCACAAGATTGTTCTCCAGTCCATTCATTCCACTATGTTCATTTGCATTCCATTGTGACAAACAGCACCAATGTCTACAAAATTCGCAAAAACCCTCTATTGAATCACATTATAACCAATTACACTCCAGTTCACAAACTTCCACTCTATTTTGCAACATTCCGCTGCTTTCTATTATGTTCCATTACGCCAAGCAAGGCTGCATTCACTTCCACATCACTCTGGAAACCTTTTCTGCACCACTAACTCTAACTGAAATGCTATCAGCACCAAAATCTTTCCCAAACACCAAACCCTAAACCGGCCCATGAGTTTTGTAACAGAACAGAACGATGAATATCAACATCTCTACGTCCCTCATATCTCACTGCTACACTGTATTTCAATCTCACTGTCGAACTCACATCAGAGTGGTAATCCATATGTAACAGTTACCCTATCGGGCTGTTACAACATAACAAACACCTAACCGTTACCCTAGAACTGTACCGTGCATCTGAGACTACATGTTCAACATTGACTTCACTCACAGCTCACTGTAAACCTGTCGATCATACTCATGCTCATTCTCACATCAGAGACAGGATCTTACTGTAAACGCATTTCTACCCTGCCCATACACATTACCAAACACTTAACCTTATCCCTAGCCCAGGGACTAGCACCAGACTCCTCACATCATTTTATTTTCTGCCCCACCAAATGCTTAACCTGAGACAAAATTTCGCAATCACCCTCACATCACAGCAGACTGCAAACTCTAACAGAAACACTAGCGGTGCCATAAGCTTTTATCAACACCGAATTCTAACCATAACCCTGACTCTTAGAACAGACCCTACCATGGATATTGATGTCCCTCATGTCTCACTGTTCATTGTAATTCAATCTCACAGTCACCCCGACATCAGAACCGAATACTAAATGTAATCATAACACTTTTCTGGGTGTGCACTATTTCAAACACCTAATCCTAAACCTAGACCGGGACCCTGGAGCTGAAATCTCATAATAAACTTCAACATCAGCCACAGCTCATCATAAACCTGTCTCTCAATATCGCCCTCTTCCTCACATCGGGGCCACATACTCACTGTAACTGTAGTACCAGGCGGCCCGTACCCATTACCGAACAAGCAACCCTAAATATAGCACTGTCTCATGCTCTGGACTCCTAACCTACATTTTAGTGTTAGCCCAACTAATCCTAAACCTGAGGTATAATCTAGTACTTACCCTCCCATCACAGCCAGACCGTAACTATACCCTAAACCGTATTAGCCCTGTAAAACTACCCACACAATGAAACCTAACCCTAACCTTGACACTTAGAACCGACCGTAGCATGGATATAGACGTCACCCTTGTCTCACTGTAACACTGTATTTCAATCTCACTGTCGCCCTCCCAGCAAAACCAAATCAGAAATGCAACCAGTACCGTATACTGGCCGTGAAACTGTGCGAACACATAACCCAACCCTAGATCTTGCCCGTGAACATGAACACTCATGGTCAACATTGACATCACCCGCAGCTCACAGTAAACCTGTCGCTCAGTGTCACTCTCATACTCATATCAGAGCCAGATCTTCAGTGTAAACATAGTGCTATAATTCCCATACATATTAACGAACACTTAACACTAACCCTACCACTTGCACAGCACCAGACACTTCACATCATTTTATTTTCAGAACCAACAAATTCTTATACTGAGACAAAATCTCGTATTTACCCTCAATTCAGAGCCGGACTCTGAGTCTAACCAAAACCCTTTTGGTCTCATACACCTTCATATACACTGAACCTTATCCCTAACCCTGACTTATTGAACAGAGCAGTACCATGAATATTGACATCCCTCATGACTCACTGCAATACAGTAATTTAATATCACTGTCCAACTCACATCAGAGCCATATCCCATTTGAAACCGTAACACTATCCTGCCCATACAACATATTGAACTTCTTAACCTAACCCTAGCACTGTACCCTGCACCTGACACTTCATAGTCAACATTGTCGTCATCCACAGCTCACCATAAACCTGTCGATCATAGTCAACACTCATTGTCAGATCAGAGCCAGATCCTTACTGTAAACATAGAACTATCCTGCCCTTACACATTTCCGAACACTTAACCATAAACCTAGCTCAGCACTAGCACCAGACCTGTCACATCATTTTTATTTACAGTCTCACCAAATGCTTAACCTGAGCCACTCACCCTCACATCACAGCAGGATTCAAAGTCTAACTGAATCCTTTTCAGCGCCATAATCCCTCCCAAACACTGAACTCTCAGCATAGCCCTGACTCTTGGAACATACCATACCATGGATATCGACGTCACCCATGTCTCACTGTAACAATGTAATTCAATCTCACTTTCAGCCTCACAACAGAACCGAGAACTAAATGTATTCATAACCCTTTCTTACACGTACACCTTTTCAAACCCATAAAACTAACCCTAGACAATGCCCCTGCAACTAAAACCTCATGATAAACTTCGACATCAGCCACAGCTTATCATACACCTGTCTCTCAAAATCGCCCCCTACCTCATATCAGGGCCACATCCTCACTGTAACTGTAGTACTAGATTTCACATACGCATTTCCAAACACTTGACCCTTACCCTAAGACTGTCCCATGCTCTGAACTCCTCACCTTAATTTTAGTATTAGCCTCCCAAATCCTAAATCTGTGGCATAATCACGCAATCACGCTCACATCATAGCCAGACCCTAACTCTACCGAAAATCGTATTAGCTCCATAAATCCTCCCAAACACCAAACCCTAATCCTAGCCCTGACACATAGAATGTTCCCTAACATGGATATCGATGCCACCCCTTTCTCTCTGCAATACAATATTTCAATCTCACTGTCACACACACATCAGACACGAAACCGAAATATAACCATAACCGTACACTTGCAGTACAAGTTAACGAACACCTAACCCTAGCACAAGCTCTCATGTGTAGTCCTGAACCCTCCTGGTGAACATTGACATCACCCACAGCTCACCGTAAACCAGTCGCTCAATGTCGCACTCATCTTCACATCAGAGGCAGACCCTTAGCTTAAACACAGCGCTATCGTGCCTGCACATAATTATGAACACCTAACCCAAACCCTAGCCGGTGCCACAGCACCAGAACCTTCACATCGTTTTATTTTCAGTCCCACAAGATCCTTATACTGAGACACAGTCTTGTACTCACCCTCCCATCAGAACTGTAACCTAACTCTAAAACCCTATTTGCGCCATACACCTTCCGAAACCCCAAACCCTAAACAAAGCCCTGTCTTTTTGAACAGACCAGGACCATTAAATCGACTTCCCTCACGTTTCACAGTTCCACTGCAATTCAGTCTCGCTGCCATACTCACATCAGAGCCAAATCCCATACATAACCATATCCCTTTCCTGCTCATACAACTTTCCGAATGCCTAGCTCTAACCTTAGCACTGTTTCCGGCAACTGACCCTTCATGGTCAACGTCGACTTCACCCACAGCTCTCCATTAAACCGTCGATCAAACTCACACTCCTCCTCACATCAGAACCAGATCCTTACTCTAAACATAGTGTTATCCTTCCCTTGCACATTACCGATCACTTATCCCAACCCTTGCCCTGGCTCAAGCACCAGACCCAGCACATCATTTTGTAGTCAACCAAACCAGATGCTTTACCTGAGAAATAATCTTGTGCTCACACTCACATCACATTCGGAAGCAAACTCTAACTGAACCCCGGTCTACCCTGCACAATTTTACAAAAAATGAACCCTAACCCAGGGCCAGACACTTGGAAAAAGTCTCTACCATGAATATCGATGTCACCAATTTCTCACTGAGACACTGTAATTCAATATTGCTTTTGCCCTCACATAAGAGCCAAATCCTAAATGAAACTATAACTGTATCAAGGCCGTACAGCTTACCGAACCTCTAACTTTAACCGAGCCCTCGCCTGTTGACATGATCACTCATGGTCAACATTGGCATCACCCACAGCTCATCATAAACCTTTCTCTCTATCTCGCCATCATCCTCACATCAGAACAAGTTTCTTACTGTAAACGCAGTGCTATCCTACTCGTACACATTACCGAACTCTTAACCCTAACCCTAGCCTGGAATCTACTATGTCCACACACCCTAATTTTATGGTCTGCCCCAACTAATCCAAATTCTGAGACACAGTCTTGCAGTCACCCTCACATCACACCAAGACACTAACTCTAAACAAAACCATACCAGCCCCATAAACTTACCAAAACACTGAAATCTAACACTGGCCCTGACAATTAGAACAAAGCCTACCATGGATATATTCCTCACCCATATCCCACTGCAAGACTGTAGTTCAACCTCAGTGTCACCCAAACATCAGACCCGAATCTGAAATGTAAGCAAAACCCTATGCTGTTCGTACAACTTAACGAACCCCTAACCCAATCTTAGCTCTCGCCTATGACCTGACCATCACTGTCAACACTGGCATCACCCACAGCTCACCGTTAACCTGTCACTCAATGTCACACTTATCCTCACATCAGAAACAGATCCTTAATGTAAACCAAGCACTATTGTGCCCGTACATATTAAAGAACACTTCACCCAAACACTAGCCCTTGCCATAGCAGAAGACCCTTCACATCATTTTATTTTCAGACCCACCAAATTCTTATACTGAGACACAATTTCGCACTCCCCCTCACATCACAGGCAGAGCTTAACTGTAACTGAAACCCTATCAGCCGCATACCCCTTCCCAAATACCGAACCCTAACACTAGCCATGATTTTTGAAACAGAACAGTACCATGATTATCAGCATGACGCATGTCTCACTGTAACACTGTAATTTAATCTCACTGTCGAACTCACATCAGAGCGGAATCCCATATATAACCCTAATCGTATCCTGCCCATACACCTTACAGAACCCCTTTTACTATCTCTAGACTGGAGTCTGCGCCTCACCCTTCAAGGTCAACATAATCGATATCACCCACAGCTCTCCATAAACCTGTCAATCAAACTCACCCTCATCCTCACATGAGAGCCAGAAAGTTACTGTAAACATATCATTATACTTCCCTTCCACATTACCAAACACTTACCTCTAACCCTAGTCCTGGCCGTAGCACCAGAACACTCACATCATTTTATTGTCAACACTACCAGATACTTCAACTGAGACACAATCTCTCACTCACCCTCACATCACAGCCAGATGCAAATTCCAACCAAATCCCAGTCAGCCCTGTACACTTTCACAGACACTGAACCCTTACCCAGGCCCTGATTCTTGGAAGAGGCCGCTACCATGAATAACCACATCACCCATTTCTCACTGTGACACTGTAATTCAACATCACTGTGGCCCTCACATCACAGCCAGATCCTAAATGTTACTCTAAACCTTTCTAGCCATACTGCTTACCGATCTTCTAACTCTAACCCGAGCTTCACCTGTTGACATACTCACTCATGGTCAACAATGGCATCATCCAGAGCTCACCAGAAGCCTTTCTATCAGTCTTGCCTTCATCCTCACATCAGAACAAGATCCTTACTGTATACACAGTGCTATCCTACTCATGCACATTACTGAACACTTTACTGTAACCCTATCCCTGGAACCTGCATTGTCCACACACCACCATATTTTGTTCTGCCCCACCATATCCAAATACCAAGACACACTCTTGCACTCACACCCATATCAAACCAGGACACTAACTCTAACTGAAACCCTTTCAGACCCATAAACCTACCCAAACACCGAATGCTAACACAACAGTTGACACTTAGAACAGACCCTACCCTGGATACTGGCGTCACCCATGTCTCACTGCAATACTGTAGATCAATCTCACTGTCGCCCTTACATCAGACCCGAATCCAAAATGTAGCCATAATTCTATCCTCTCCATACAACTTAGTGAACCCCTACACCATTCCTACCACTTGCCCAAGGACCTGACCTTCACTGTCAACGTTGGCATCACCCACACCTCACCGTTAACCTGTCGCTCAATGTCTCACTCATCCTCACATCAGAGCCATATCCTTAGACTAAACATAGCACTATCATGCTCATACATATTATCGAACACATAATCCAAACTCTAGCACTTGCCACAGCACCAGCCCTTCACATTATTTTCCTCCCCAAGAGATGCTTAACATGAGCCACAATCTCGCACTCACCCTCACATCACATCAGGTTGTAATCTCTAACCAAAACCCTAACAACACCGTAAAGCTTCCAAAACGCTGAACTCTAACCATAGCCTTGAGACTTGGAACAGATCCTACTAAGTATATTGACGTCACCCATGTCTCACTGAAACACGGTATTCATTCTCACTGTCACCCTCACATCAAAATTGAATGCTAAGTGTACCCATAAACCTTTCTTATCCATAAACCTTTTCGAACCACTAAACCAAACCTAACCCTGGACCTGGCCCCTGGACATGAAAACTCGTAGTAAACTTCGACATCAGCCACAGCTTATTACAAACCACTCTCTCAATACCACCCTGTCTCTAACATCAGGACCACATCCCCACTCTAACCATAGTACTAGATGGCCCATACAAATTAACGAACACTTAACCATACCCTAGCACTGTTCAATGCTCTAAACTCCTCTCCTTCATTTTAGTGTCAGACCACCAAATCCTAAACCTGAGGCATAAGCTCGCACACAGCTTCACATCACAGCTCGACACTAACTCAACCCAAAACTGTATCAGCCCCATAAACTACCCCAAAACCGAAACCTAACCCTTTCCCTGACACTTAGAACAGGCCACACCATGGACATCAACGTCCGCATGACTCCATGTAACACTGTAGTTCAATCTCGCAGTCGTCGTTACATCAGAACCAAATCCAAAATATAACCAGAATCTTATTCTGGCCATATAGCTTTACAAACACCTAAACATGACCCCTGATCTTGCCGATGCACCTGAACACTCATGGTCAACATTGACATCACCATCAGCTCACTGTACACCTGTTGTTCTGTGTCGCACTCATCCTCACATCAGAGCCAGATCCTTAGTGTAGACATAGTGATATCGTGCCCATATATATTAACAAACACTTAACCCTAACCCTAGGCCTTGCCACAGCACCAGCCTCTTCACTTCATTTTATTTTCAGCCCCACCACATCCTTTTACTGAGACAAAATCTCCCATTCACCCTCACACCAGAGCCAGACCGTAACTGTAAACAAATCACTATTAGTATCATATATGTTCCCAAACACCAAACCCTAACCACAGCCAGGACTTTTCTAACAAACCAGCACCATGAATATCAATATCACTGATGTCTCACTGTAACACTCTAATTCTATCTCACTGTCGAACTCACATCAGAGCTGAATCCCTTATGTAACCGTACCCCTATCCTGCCTCTACAACTTACCGAATCCATAACCGTATCCCTAGGACAGTACCATGCATATGACAGTACATGGTCAACATTGACAACATCCACAGCACACCGCAAACCTCTCGATCATACTCAAACTCATCCTCACATAAGAGCCAGATTCTTACTATAATCGTAGCACTATCCTGCCTGTACACATTACCAAACACTTAACCCTAGCCCTGACACTAGCAAGAGACCTATCACATCATTTTATTTTCAGCCCCACCAAATGCTTAACCTGAGCCAAACCTTGCACTCACACTCACATCACAGCCAGACCATATCTCTACCCAAATTGGGCTAGACCCGAAATCTACCCAAACACTAAACCTTTTCCATTGGCCTGACACTAAGAACAGATCCCACCATGGATATCGACGACACCGATGACTCACAGTAACCCTGTAGTTCAATCTCACTGTCGCCGACACATCAGACCCAAATGCAAAATGTAATCATAACTGAATACTGGCCATACCACTTAGCGAACACCTAACCCTAACCCTAGCTCTCGACCATGCACTTGAACCCTCATGGTCAATATTGGCATCACCTACAGATCATTGTAAACCTGTCGATCAAACTCCCCCTCATCCTCACATCAGAGTCAGATCCTTATGGTAAATGTAGTGCTATACTTGCCATACACATTACCGAATGCTTAACAATATCCGTAGCCCATGGACTAGCATCAGACCCCTCACATCACTTTATTTTTGGCCAAGCAAATGCTTAACCTGAGCCACAACTCGCACACACTCTCACATCACAGCAGGATGCATAGTCGAAAGAAATCCCTATCAAGTCCGTAATCCTTCCCAAACACCGAAATCTAACCATAGCCCTGACTCTTGGTAATGATCCTACAATGAATAATGACATCACCCTTGTCTAACTGCAACACTGTAATTAAATCACACTGTTACCCTCATATTAGAATAGGATCCTAAACACACCCATAACCCTTTCCTAGACTTACACCTTTTCAAACTCCTAAATTTAACACTAGACCTGGCCTGTGGACCTCAAACCTCACAATAAACATCAACATCAGCCACCACTTATCATAAACCAGTCACTCAATATCTCCCTCTCCCTCAAATCAGGGCCACATCCTCACTGCTAATGTAGTGCTAGACAGCCCATACTCATTATCGAACACTTAACCGTAACCCTAGCACTGTCCCATGCTCTGGAGACCTCACTTTTATTTTAGTATCAGCCCACCAAATCTTAACCTGAGCCATAATCTCGCAGTAACCCTCACATCACAGCCAGACCCTAACTCTACCCAAAACCGTATCAGCCCTGTAAAACTATGCAAACACCGAAACCTAACACTACCCCTGTCACTTAGAACAGACCCTAACATGGATATCGACATCACCCATGTCTCACTGTAACATGGCAGTTCAATTTCGCTGCTGCCCTCACATCAGACCCGAATCTGAGATGTAATCATAATCCTATACTGGCCGTACAGCTTAACAAACACTTAACCCTAACCCTAGCTCTCACCCATGGACATGAACCCTCCTGGTCAACATTGACATCACCCACAGCTCACCATAAACCTTTCACTCAATGTCACACTCATCCTCACATCAGAGCCGGATCCTTATTGTAAACATTGCGCTCTTGTGCCCGTACATATTAATGAACAGTCAACCCTAACCCTAGCTCTTGCTGTAGGACCAGACTCTTCACATTATTTTATTTTCAAACTCACCTAGTCGTTATACTGAGACAAAATCTCGTATTCACCGTCGCATTAGAGCCAGACCATAATTCTAACCAAAACCCAATAAGCCCCATCACTTTCACAAACATGGAACCGTAACCCTAGCACTGACTTTTGGAAAAGACCAGTACCATGAATATCGACATCCCTCATGTCTCACTGTAACATTGTAATTCAATCTCACTGTCAAACTCACATCAGAGCCAAAGCCCATATGTAAACCTAACTATATGTAACCATAAAAGTATTCCTGCCCATGCAACTTTACTGAACACCTAACACTAACCCTACCACTGTACCCTACATCTGACACTATATGGTCAACATTGACATCATCCGAGACTCACCATAATCCTGTCGATCATACTCACCCTCATCCTCACAACAGAGCCAGATCCTTCTGTGAACGTCGCGCTGTCCTACCCATACACATTACCGAACACTTAACTCTAACCCAAGCCCTGGCACTAGCACCAGACCTGTCACATCATTTGATTTTCAGCCCCACCAAATAATAAACCTGTGCGACAATCTTGCACTCACCCTCACTTCACAGCAGGATGCAAACTCTAACCGAAACTGTATCTGCACTGTAAACCTTTCCAAACACCGAAGTCTATAAATGGTCCTGACTCTTGGAAAAGACACTACAATGGACATCCAGGTCACCCATGTCTCACTGGACACTGTAACTCAATTTTACGGTCACCCTCACATCAGAAAAGAAATCTCAATTTATCAATAACCCTTCCCAACCTGTATGCCATATCGAGACACTAAACCTAAACCTTGACTTGGACCGTGGACATGCAACCTCACGATAAGCTTCAACAACAGCCACAGCTTATCATAAACCTGTCCCTCAATATCGCCTTCTCCCACACATCAGGGCCACATCTTCACTGTTACTTTATTGCCAGATGGCCTGTACCCATTACTGAACACTTAACATGATCCGTTGCACTGTCCCATGCTCTAGACTCCTCACCTTCATTTTAGCATCAGCCCACCAATTCTCAACCTGATGCTTAAACTCGCACTCACCCTGACATCACAGCCAGAACCTATCTCTACGCAAACCTGTAACACCCCTGTAATGTACCCAAACACCAAACCCTAAACCTAGCCCTGCCCTGTCACTTTGAACAGAACCTTCCATGAATATCGACGTCATCCATGTCAAACTGTAACACTGTAGTTCAATCTCGCTGTATCCCTCACATCACAACCGAAATCAAAATGTAATCATACAACTTAACAAATACCTAATGCTAACCCTAGCTCTCGCTTGTGAACCTGAACCCTCGTGGTCAACATTGGCATAACCCACAGATCACTGTAAAATTGTCACTCAATGTCACACTCATCCTCACCTCAGAGCCAGATCCTTATTGTTAACATAGAGCTATTGTGCCAGTGCATATTAACGAATGCTTAACCCTAATCCTAGCTCTTACCTCTGCACTAGAACCTTAACATCATTCATTTTATTTTCAGTCCCAACAAATCTTTATAGTGAGAGAAAATCTCGCATTCACCCTGGCATCAGAGTCGGATCCCTAACCATAACAAAAACCCTATTACACCTGTACACCTTCTCAAACACCGTACCCTAACCCTAGCCCTGACATTTGGAAAAGACCAGTACCATGAATGTAAACATCCCTCCTGACTCACTGAAACACTGTAATTCTACCTCACTGTTGAACTCGGATCAAGCCAAATCCCATAAGTAATCATAACCCTATTCGGCCCATACAACTTACCGAAACCCTAACCCTAACTCTAACACTGGACCCTGTATCTGACACTTCATGAACAACATTGACATCATTCACATCTCGACGGAAACCTGTTGATCATACCCCACCTCATCCTCACATCAGAGCCAGAGCTTTACTGTAAATGTAGCTCTATCCTGCCTTTACACATTTCTGAACACTTAACCCAATCTCTAGCACTGGCTCTAGAACCAGTCCTGTCAAATCATTTTCTCTACAGAACCACCAACGGCTAAAACTGAACCACAAACTCGCAGTCACCCTCACGTCATGGCAGGATGAAACTCTCACCGAAACACTATCAGCACCATAAGCCTTTCCAAACAGTGCACTCTTACCACAGCCCTGAGTCTTAGGACATACCCTAGCGAGGATATTGATGTAACCCATGTCTCATTCTTATGCTGTAAATCAAACTCACTATCACCCTCACATCAAAGCTGAGTACTAAATGTAAACTTAAACCTTTTCTGGCCTCACATGTTTTTGATCCCCTAAACCTAACCCTAGAGCTGGCTCCTGGACCTGAAACCTCACGAAAAACTTTGTGATCGGATACAGCTTATCATAAACCTGTCTCTCAATATCGCCCTCTTCGACACATCAGGTCCACATCCTCACTGTAACCATAGCCAAATATGGTCCGAACCCATTACCGAAACCTTAACCCTAACCCTAGCACTGTGCCAGGCTCTGGACTCCTCACCTTCATTTTAGTGTCAGCCCACCAAATCCTAAACCTCAGGCAAAATCTCGCACTCACACATCACAGCCATACCCTAAAATCTAAGCAAAATCGTATCAGCCCCGTAAACCTGAAAAACAATGAACACTAACCCTAGGACTGACACTTAGAACAGACCCTACCATGGATATGGATGTCAACCATGTTTCACTGTAACACTGTAGTTCAATATCACTGTTCCCTCACATCAGACCCGAATTTGAAATGTATCCATAACCGTATACTGGCCGTACAACTTAACGAGCACCTAACCCTAAACCCAGCTCTCGCCTGTGGTCCTGAACCCTCACGGTCAACACTGACATTAACCACAGCTCGCCATAAACCTGTCGCTCAATGTCGCACTCATCCGCACATCAGAGACAGATCCTTAGTGTTAACATAGTGTTATCGTCCCTGTACATATTAACAAACACTTATCTCTAAACCTAACTCTTGCTGCAGCGCCAGACCCCAAAGACATTTTATTTATAGCCCCACCTAATTCTTACTGAGACAAAATCTGACATTCACCCGCAAATCAGAGCCGGACACTAACTCTAACCAAAACCCTATTAGACCCACACACCTTCCCAAGCACCAAACCCTATCCATAGCCCTGACTTTTGGAAAAGACCAGTACCATGAATATCGACATCCTCTAAATGAAACCCTATCAGTGCCATAAACCTTCATAAACACCGAACTCTAAGCAAAAGCTTGAGTCATGGAATAGACCCAACCATTGATATCGACGTCACCCTTGTCTCACTGTAGCACTGTAATTCAATCTCACTGTCAACCTGACATCAGAATTAAATTTTAAATGTAACCATAACCCTTTCGTAGCATTATACCTTTTCGAATTCCTAAATTTAACACTAGACGTGGCCTGGGGACTTCAAACCTCATGATAAACATCAACATCACCCACAGCTTATTATAAACCAGTCGCTCAATATCTCCCTGTCCCTCAAATCAGGGCCACATTCTCACTGCTACTGTATTGCTAGATGGCCCATACGCATTAAGAACACTTAGCCGTAACCCTAGCACTGTCCCATGCTCTGGAGTCCTCACCTTCATTTTAATATCAGCCCACCAAATCTTAACCTGAGGCATAATCTCGCAGTCACCCTCACATCACAGCCAGACCCTAACTCTAACCAAAACCGTATCGGCCCTTTAAAACAACGCAAACACCAAACCCTGACACTAGCCCTGTCACTTAGAACAGACCCTAACATGGATATCGACTTCACCCATGTCTCACTGTAACATGGTAGTTCAATATCGCCATTGCCCTCATATAAGACCCGAATCTGACATGTAACCATAACCCTATACTGGTCGTAGAACTTAACAAACACGTAAGCCTATCTCTTGCTCTCACCCACGGACATGAACACAAATGGTCAACATTGACATCACCCACAGCTCACCATAAACCTTTCACTCAATGTCGCACTCATCCTCACATCAGAGCCGGATCCTTAGTGTAAACATTGCACTATTGTGCCCGTACATATTAATGAACACTTAACCCTAACCCTAGCTCTTGCCATAGCACCGGAACCTTCACATTATTTTATTTTCAGACTCACCTAGACCTTATACTGAGACAAAATCTCGTATTCACCCTTGCATTAGAGCCAGACCTTAACTGTAACCAAACCCAATTAGCCCCATACAGTTTCACAAACACAGAACCGTTAACCTAGCCCTGAGTTTTGGAAAAGACCAGTACCATGAATATCGACATCCCTCATGACTCACTATAACATTGTAATTCAATATCACAGTCACACTCACATCAGAGCCAAAGCCAATATGTAACCATAACTATATGTAACCATAACCGTACTCCTGCCGATGCAACTTACCGAACTCCTAGCACTAACCCTCGCACTGTACCCTACATCTGACACTTCATGGTCAACAGTGACATCATCCACAGCTCACCGTAAACCTGTCGATCATACCCTCATCCTCACATCAGAGTCAGATCCTTACTGTAAACGTAGAACTATCCTGCCCATACACATTGCCGAACACTTAACCCTAACCCAAGCACTGGCACTAGCACCAGACCTGTCACATCAGTTGATTATCAGCCCCACAAAATAATAAACCTGGGCGACAATCTCGCACTCACCCTCACATCACAGCAGAATGGTAACTCTAACCGAAACTCTATCAGCGCTGTAAACCTTCCCAAACACCGAACACTAAAAGTAGCCCTGACTGGTAACAGACCCTCCCATGGATATAGACGTCACCAATATCTCACAGTAACAGAGTAATTCAATCTCACATTAACCCTCACATCAGAGAAGAATACTAAATGTAACCATAATCCTTTCCAACCATAGAACTTTCCAAACCCCTAAACCTAAACCCAGACCTGGCACCTGGACATGAAACCTCATGATAAACTTCGACATCAGCCACAGCTCATCATAAACCTCTTCCTCAATATCGCCTTGTCCCACACATCAGGGCCACATCCTCACTTTTACCGTATTGTTAGACAGCCTGTACAAATTATCGAACACTTAACCCTAACCCTAGTACTGTTCCATGCTCTGGACTCCTCACCTTCATTTTAGTGTCAGCCCAGTAAATCACAACCTGAGGCATAATCTCACACTCACCCTCACATCACAGCCAGGTCCTAACTCTTGCCAAAACTGTATCACCAAATAAACGTTCACAAACACTGAATTCTAACCTTAGCCCTGTCACTTAGAACAGACCCAACCATGGATATTGATGTCACACATGTCTCACTGTAACACTGTAGTTCAATATCGCTGTAGCCCTCATGTCAGACCCGATCCGAAATGTAACCATGACCGTATACTGGCCGTACAACTTCATAAACAGCTAAACTTAAACCTAGCCCTCACCAGTGGACATGAAGCCTCATGGACAACATTGACATCACCCACAGCTCACTGTAAACCTGTCAATCAATGTTGCACTATTCCTCACATCAGAGCCAGATCCTTAGGGTAAACATTGTGCTATCGCTCCCATACATATGAAAGAACATTTAACCCTAACCGTAACCCTTGCCATAGCACCGGACCCTTCACATCATTTTATTTTCAGCCTCACGTAGTCCTTATAATGCGACAAATCTTGCATTCACCCTTGCATTAGAGCTGTACCCTAACTCTAAACAAAACCATATTAGCCCCATACACCTTCCCAAACACCGAACCCTCACTCTAGCCCTGACTTTTGGAACAGACTACTACCATGTATATTGACATCCCTCATGTCCCACGGTAACACTGTTATTCAATGTCAATGTCGAACTCACATCAGAGCCGAATCCCATATGTAACTGAACGCTAACCTGCCCGTACAACTTACCAAACCTCTAACCCTAAACCTAGAAATGTACCCTGCATCTGACACTTCATGGTCAAATTTGACATCATCTGCAGCTCACCATAGACCTGTCAAACATACTCACCCTCATCCTCATATCAGAGCCAGATTCTTAAAGTAAATGTAGCGCTATCCTTCCTGTACACTTTCCTGAACACTTAACCCTAACTGTACCCTGCCATTACCACCAGACACATCCCATCCTTCTATTTGCAGATCCACCAAAAGCTTAACCTGAGCCACAATGTCGCACTCACCCTTACATCACAGCAGAATGGAAACTCTTACCAAAACACTATCAGCACCGTAAACCTTCCAAAACACCGAAATATAAACACAGCCCTGACACTTAGAACAGATCCTACCATGGATATCGACGTCACCCATGCCTCACTGTAACACTGTAATTCAATCTCACTGTCACCCTCACATCAGAAGCGAATACTAAATGTAACCATAAACCTCTCCTACCCGTACACCTTTATGAACCCCTAAATGTAACCCCAGACCTTCAGCCTGTACCTGAAACCTCATGATAAACTTCGACATCAGCCACAGTTGATCGTAAACCTGTCTCTCCATATCGCCCTCTCCCTCATATCAGGGCCATATCATCACTGTAACCATAGTAGTAGATGGCCCGTACCCCTTACCGAAAACTTAACCTTAACCCCAGCATTGTCCCATACTCTGGACATCTCACCTTCAATTTAGTGTCAGCCTACCAATTCCTAAACCTGACACAAAATCTCACACTCACCCTCACATCAAAGCCAGACCCTATCTCTACCCAAAACCATATCGGCACCATAAACCTGCTCAAACACCAAACCCTAACCCTAGCCCTGACTCTTAGAACAGACCATACCATGGATATCTATGTCCCCCAAGTCTCACTGTATTACTGCTGTTCAATATCGCTGTCGCCCACACATCAGGCCGAAATGCGACATGTAACCACAATCATATACTGGACTTACAAATGAACAAACACGTAATCCTAACCCTAGCTCTCACCCATGGACATAAACCCTCCTGGTCAACATTGACATCACCCACAGCTCACAGTAAACCTGTCCCACATAGTCGCACTCATTGTCACATCAGAGCCAGATCCTGACTGTAAACATAGCGCTATCATGCCTTTACATATTAAAGAACACTTAACACTAACCCTATCCCTTGCCACAGCACCAGACCCTTCACATCATTTTATTTTCAGCACCACCAAATCCTTATACTGAGACAATTATCGTATTCACCCTCACATTAGAACCAGAGCATAACTCTAACCCAATCCCCGTTAGCCCCATACACCTTCCCATACAACCGACCCTAACCCTAAGCCCCATACACCTTCCCATACAACCGACCCTAACCCTAGCCCTGACTTTTGGAAAATAGCAGTACCATGAATATCGACATCCCTCATATCTCACTGTAACACTGTAATTCAATCTGACTGCTGAACTCACATCAGAGCTGAAGCCGATATGTAGCCATAACCCTATCCTTGCCCATACAAGTTACCGATTCCCTAACACTAACCCTAGCACTGTACCCTGCATCTGACACTTCATGGTCAACATTGGAGTCATCCACAGCTCAACGTAAACCTGATGATCATACTCACCCTCATCCATACATCAGAGCCAGATCCTTACTGTACACATAGATCCTGCCTATACGCATTACTGAACACTTTACCCAAACCTAGCCCTAACACTGGCTCCAGACCCATCACATCATTTGATTTTAAGCACCACCAAATTTTTAACCTGAGCCACACTCTCGCACTCACCCTCAAATCAAAGCAGGATGCAAACTCTAACCAAAACTCTATCAGTGCTGCTAACCTTGTCAAACACTGACCTCTGTAAATAGCCCTGACTCTTGGAACAGACCCTACCATGGATACCAACATCACCTATGTCTCACTGTAACAGTTTAATTCAATCTTACAGTCACCCCAACATTAGGACCGAAATCTAAATGTAACAATAACCCTTCCGAACCTGTACACCATTTCGAGACCCTAAACCTAAACCTTGTCTTGGACACTGGACATGAATCCTCGTGATAAACTTCGACAACAGCCACAGATTATCATAAACCTGTCCCTCAATATCGCCTTCTCCCACACATCAGGGCCACATCTTCACTGTTACTATACGGCTAGATGGCCTGTACCCATTATTGAACACTTAATATGATCCCCAGCACTGTCCCATGCTCCGGACTCCTCACCTTCATTTTAGCATCAGTCCAACAAATCTGAACCTTAGGCTTAAACTCGCACTCACACGCACATCACAGCCAGAACCTAACTCTACCCCAAACTGTATCAGCCCCGTAAGGTACCCGATCACCGAACCCTAACCCCAGCCCTGCCCTGTCACTTTGGATGGACTCTACCATGTGTATCAACGTCACCCATGTCAAACTGTAACACTTAAGTTGAATCTCGCTGTCTCCGTCACATCAGACCCGAATAAAAAACGTAACCATACAACTTAACAAACACTTAATGCTAACCCTAGCTCTCACTTGTGGACCTGAAACCTCATAGTCAACATTGGCATAATCCACAGATCACGATAAAATTGTCGCTCAATGTCACACTCATCCTCACATCAGAGCCATATCCTTATTGTTAACATAGAGCTATTGTGCCAGTACATATTAACGAACACTTAACCCTAACCCTAGCCCTTGCCTCTGCACCAGAACCTTAACATCATTTATTTTATTTTCAGTCCCAACAAATCCTTCTACTGAGACAAGATCTCACATTCACCCTCACATCAGAGTCAGATCCCTAACCATAACAAAAAACCTATTAGCCCTGTAAGCCTTCTCAAACACCGTACACTAACCCTAGTCCTGAGTTTTGGAGCACACGTGTACCATGAATATAAACATCCCTCCTGACTCACTGAAACACTGTAATTCAACCTCACTGTCGAACTCACATGAGAGCCAAATCCCATATCTAACCATAACCCTATCCTGCCCATACAACTTGCTGAACCCCAACCCTAACCCTAGCACTGTACCCTGTAGATGACACTCATTGGTCAACATTGACATCATTCACATCTCACCAGAAACCTGTTGATCATACCCTACCTCATCCTCACATCAGAGCAGAGCCTTACTGTAAATGTAGCCCTATCCAGCCTTTACAAATTTCCGAACACTTAACGCAATCTCAAGCTCTGGCTCGAGAACTAGACCTGTCCAATCACTTTCTCTACAGAACCGCCAACGGCTAAAACAGAACCACAATCTCGCAGTCACCCTCACGTCATGGCAGGATGAAACTCTAACCGAAACACTAACAGCGCCATAAACCTTTCCGAAGACTGAACTCTTACCACAGGCCTGACTTTTGGAACATACCCTAGCAGGGATATTGACGTAACCCATGTCTCACTGTTACGCTGTAAATCAATCTATCACCCTCACATCATACCCGAATACTAAATGTAACCATAAACCTTTCCTACCCCATACATGTTTTTGATCCACTAAACCTAACCCTAGAGCTTGCTCCTGGACTGAATCCTCATGAAAAACTTTGTCTTCAGACACAGCTTATCATAAACCTATCTGTCAATATCGCCCTCTCTGACACAGCAGGTCCACATCCTCACTGTAACCATAGTACTAGGTGGTCCAAACCCATTACCGGAACCTTAACCCTAACCCTAGCACTGTCCCAGTCTCTGGACTCCTCACCTTCATTTTAGTGTGAGCCCGCCAAATCCTAAACCTCAGGCAAAATTTCGCACTCACATTCACAAAACAGCCATACCCTAAATCTAAGCAAAACCCTATGAGCCCAGTAAACCTGAAAAGCACTGAACACTAACCCTAGCACTGACACTTAAAACAGACTCTACCATGGATACGAATTTCAACCATGTTTCACTGTAACACTGTAGTTCAATATCACTGTTGCCCTCACTTCAGACCGGAATTTGAAATGTAACCATAACCGTATACTGGCCGCACAACTTAACGAGCACCTAACCCTAAACCCAGCTCTCGCCTGTCGTCCTGAAACCTCATGGTCAACATTGGTATTACCCACAGCTTGCCATAAACCTGTCACACAATGTCGCACTCATCCTCACATCAGGGAGAGATCCTTAGAGTAAACATAGTGACATCCTCCCTGTACATATTACTCAGCACTTAACTCTAACCCTAACTCTTGCTGAAGCACTAGACACAAAATAATATTTTATTTTCAGCCCCACCAAATCCTTATAATAAACAAAATCTCGCATTCACCCTCAAATCAGAGCCAGTCCCTAACTCTATCCAAAACCCCATTAGACCCATACACCTTCCAAAACACCAAACCCTAACCATAGCCCTGACTTTTGGAAAAGACCAGTACCATGAATATCGACTTTCTCATGTCTTACTGTAACACTGTGATTCAATCTCACTGTCAAACTCACATCACAGCCAAATTCCATATGTCACCGTAACCCTATCCTGCCTGTACAACAAACCGAACCCCTATTCGAACCCTAGCACTGTACCCTGCATCTCACACTTCACATTCAACATTGACATCATCCACATCACACTGGACACCTGTCGATCAGACTCAGCCTCATCCTCACATCAGAGCCAGATCCTTACTGTCAACGTAGCGCTATCCTGCCCGTGCACATTAACGAACACTTAACCCTAACGTAAACCCTGGCACTAGCACCAGACCTGTCACATCATTTGATTTTCAGCCCCACCAAATAATATACCTGAGCGACAATCTCGCACTCACCCTCACAGCACAGCAGGATGCAAACTCTAAATGAAACCCTACCAGTGCATTAACCTTCCCAAACACCGAACTCTAACCAAAACCTTGAGTCATGGAATAGACCCAACCATTGATATTGACGTCACCCTTGTGTCACTGTAACACTGTAATTCAATCTCACTGTCAACCTGACATCAGAATTGAATTCTAAATGTAAGCATAACCCTTTCCTAGCTGTACACCTTTGCAAACCACTAGACGTTAATCTAGACATTTTCCCTTGACATGAAACCTCCAGGTAAACTTCGACATCAGCCACACCTTATCATAAACCTGTCATTCAATATAGCTTTCTCCATCACATCAGGGCCACATCGTCTCTGTAATCTTAGTACTAGTCAGCCTGCACCCATTACCGAATGCTTAATCCTAACCTTGGCACTGTCCCATGCTCTGGACTCCTCACCATCATTTCCTTGTCAGCCCACAAAATTATAAACCTCAGGCATAATCTCTCAATCTCCCCTACAAAAGAGCAAGACCGTAATTCTATCCTAGGCAGTATCAGCCCCATAAACATACAAACTGACGGAACCCTAAAGCCAGCCCTGACACTGAGAATAGACCATACAGTACACACCATTCCTCTCCAGTATAAAATATTTTACTCCATTCCCCAATATACCAGCACATTCCTTTGCTTTACATTTTGGCAAATGAGGCACCATTCGCATCCAAACCACTCTGCAGGGCCTTTATTATGTCACACTACAGCTGATTCCACTCCATTCTGCAACATTGCACTCCATTCCACAACATTCCTAAACATTCTATTGCGTTCCATTCTCCCAAAGTATGCTCCATTTTCTTCCAAACATCTCAAGAACTTCGCATTGTGTCACTTCACATGCCTTTCCTTTCCATTCCACAAGATTCTACTCCATTCCCCACCATTCCAACAAGTTCTACCGAGTTCCACTGTGGCAAACTGGGCACCATTCTTATCCAGAAATCCGTGTAACTCTCTGTTGCATCACATTCTACCATGATCCACTCAATACCCCAGCATGGCACTCCACTGTGCAACATTCCGCCATATTGCATTGCATTCCATTATGTACAAGAAGGCCCAATATCTTGCAAACCATTCAGGAACAGCATACTGCATCAGTGAACATGAATATCCACACAATTCCTGAAGGTTCGACTGCATTCAAAACATTCCACTGCGTTCTATTGCACTCCATTGTTATAAAGAGGGCACCGTTCTCTAAAAAACTCTCAGGAACCCTCTATTGCATCATATTACACCCCATTACACTGCATTTCACAGCCTTCCACTCTATTCCGCAACATTTCAACACGTTCTATTACGTTCGGTTCCATCAGGCAAGGCTGCATTCGCTTCCAATTCACTCCAGAACACTTTATTGCATCACATTACAACCGATTCACCTCCATTCCACAACATTGTACTTCGTCCCACAACACTCCACCGTATTTTATCACGTTCCGCTCTGCAAAAGAAGGCTGCACTCTTTTCGCAAAGAATCTGAAACCGTCTATTAGTCACATTACACCCCATTACACTACATTCCACAACTCTCCACTTCACTTTGCAACATTCCACAACGTTCTTTTGCGTTACTTTCTGACAAAGAAGGCTCGATTCACTTCCAACCGATTAAGGACTGTCTATTGTGTGACATCAAATGCCATTCCAGTCCATTCTCCAAGATTCTACTCCATCCCACAACATTCCACCACGTTCGATTGCATTCCATTCTGTGAAAAAAAAAGCCCAATTCCTTTCCAAACCAAAGAGGAACACTCTACTGTGGCACTTACACAGGATTCCAGGCCATTTCACAGCACTGTAGTCCATTCCTGAACATCTCACCGTATTCTGTCGTGTTCCATTCAATCAAGGAGAGCACCATTTGCTTCGAGCACACTCATGAACTCTATATTGTGTCACACTACATACGCTTCTACACAAAATCTACAAAATTGCACTTAACTCCACAATATTCCAAAACGTTCTATAGCGGTCCATTCTGTCAAAGAAGGATCCATTCGTTTCCAAACAATCTCTAACTCTCTATTGCATCACAGAATACCCCATTCCACTCCATTCCACAACATTTTACTCAATTCGCCAATATTCCAGCACATTCCTTTGCTTTACATTCTCGCAAAGGAGGCACCATTCGCTTCCAAAACGCACAGGAGACCTTTATTATGTCACATTACAGACGATTCCACTCCGTTCCACATCACTGCCCTCCATTCCACGACATTCCAACACTTTCTATTTCGTTCCATTCTGCAAAGGAATGCTACATTTACTTCCAAACAATTCACGACTTCGTATTGTGTCACTTCACATGCCATTCCTCTCCATTCCACAAGATTCTGCTCCATTCCCCAATTCCAACAAGTTCTACTGAGCTCCATTGTGACAAAGTAGGCACCATTCTTATGCAAGCAACCCAGGGAAACCCTGTTGTGTCTGTTTCCACCACGTTCCACTCAGTGCCACAGCATGGCACTCCATTGTGCAACATTCTGCCACATTCCATTGCATTCTATTATGTAAAAGAAGGCCCCACAGCTTCCAAACCATTAAGGAATAGCCTATTGCGTGACTCCACAAGACTGTCGACATGATTCCTCATGATTCTACTCCATGTCAAACACAAAACTGCATTCCATTGCATTCCATTGTAACAAAGAGTTCACCGTTCTCTTAAAAACTCTCAGGAACCCTCTATTGCATCACATTACACCCCATTACACTCCATTTCACAGCCTTCCACTCTAATCTGCAACATTCCCACACGTTCTATTACGTTCGATTCCATCAGCCAAGGCTGCATTCGCTTCCAATTCACTCCAGAACCCTTTATTGCATCACACTACAACCGATTCACCTCCATTCCACAACATTGCACTCCATCCCACAACATTCCACCGTGTTCTATTGCGTTCCATTTTGCTAAAGAAGGCACCAATATTATCCCAAAGAATCAGAAACCGTCGAATGAGTCACATTACACCCCACTACACTCCATTCCACAACTCTCCACTTCATTTCGCAACATTCCACAATGTTCTTTAGGGTTCCTTTCCAACAAAGAAGGCTCGGTTCACTTCCAACCGATTAAGGACTGTCTATTGCATCACATCAAATGCCATTCCAGTCCATTATCCAAGATTCTACTCCATCCCACAACATTCCACCACGTGCCATTGCATTCCGTTCTGTGGAAAAAAATCTCCATTCCTTTCCAAACCGATGAGGAACACTCTACTGCGTTACGTTACCCATGATTCCAGTACATTTCACAACATTGTACTCCATTCCTGAACATCTCACCATGTTCTGTGGCGTTCCATTCAATGAAAGAGAGTTCCATTTGCGTGGAGACCACTCAGGAACTCTATACAGTGTCACATTTCTTGGGATTCTACACCAAATCTACAAAATTGCAGTTAACTCCACAAAATTTCACCACGTTCTGTAGCGTTCCATTCTGGCGAAGAAGGAACCATTCATATCCAAAACAATCTCTAAGTCTCTACGGCATCAAAGTGCACCCCATTCCACAACATTTTACTCCATTCCCCAATATTCCAGCACATTGCTTTGCTTTACATTGTCTCAAAGGAAGCACCATTCGCTTCGAAAGCGCAGTGGAGACATTTAATGTGTCACATTACAATCGATTCCACCCCAATCCACAACATTTCCCTCCAATCCACGACATTCCACCACGTTCTATCGCATTCCATTCTGCAAAAGAAGGCTCCACTCTTTTCCCAAGGAATCAGCAAGCGTCCATTAGTTCACATTACACCCCATTACAGTCCATTCCTCAACTCTCCACTTCATTCTCTACCATCCACAATGTTCTTTTGGGTTCCATTCCTACAAAGATGGCTCAATTCCCTTCCACCAAATTAAGGACTGTCTATTGAATCACATCAAATGCCATTCCCGTCCATTCTCCAAGATTCTACTACATTCCACAAAATTCCACCACGATCCATTGCGTTCCATTCTGTTTTAAAAAGCTCCATTCCTTTCCAAACCGATGAGGAACAGTCGACGGTGTCACTTTACATACGATTCCAGTCCATGTCACAAGATTGTACTCAATTCCAGAAGATCTCACTGTGTTCTGTGGCATTCCATTCAGTCAAAGAGAGCTCCACTTGTGTCGAGACCACTCAGGAACTCTCTCCTGTGTCACATTACATACGCTTCTACACTAAATCTACGAAATTGCACTTAACTCCACAAAATTCCACAATGTTCTATAGCGTTCCATTCTGTCAAAGAGGGATGAATTCATTTCCAAAGCAATCTTGAACTCTCTTCTCCATCACAGTGTACCCCATTCCACTCCATTCCACAACATTTTACTCCATTCCCCTATTTTCCAGCATATTCCCTTGCTTCACATTCTCGCAGGGAGGCACCGTTCTCATCCAACCTGCACTGGAGACCTTTATTATGTCACATTACAGCAGATTCCACTCCAATCCACAACATTGCCCTCCATTTCACAACATTCCACCACGTTGTATCGCGTTCCATTCTGCAAAAGAATGCTCCACTCTTTTCCAAAAGAATCAGAAACCGTCTATTAAGTCACATTACACCCCCATTAACCTCTATTCCTCAACTCTCCACTTCATTTTGCAACATTACACAATGTCCTTCTGCATTCCATTCCTACAAAGAAGGCTCGATTCACTTCCAAACCATTAAGGCTGCCTATTGCATCACATCAAATGCCACTCCAGTCCATTCTCCAAGATTCTACTCCAATCCACAACATTCCACCTTATTTAATTGCATTCTATTCTGTGAAAAAAAGCTCTATTCCTTTTCATACCGATGAGGAACACTCTCCTACGTCAATTTTCACATGATTTCATTCCATTTTACAATATTGTACTCCATTCCTGAACATCTTACCGTGTTCTGTGGCATTCCTTTCAATTAAAGAGAGCTCCATTTGCGTCGAGACCATTCAGGATCTCTATACAGTGTCACGTTACATACGCTTCTACACCAAATCTACAAAATTGCACTTAACTCCACAAAATTCCACAACGTTCTAAAGTGTTCCATTCTATTAAAGAAGGATACATTCATCTCCACACAATCTCTAATTCTCTACTGCGTCACAGTGTACCCCATTCCACTCCATTCCACAACATTTTACTCCTTTCCCCTACATTCCGTAACATTCCTTTGCCTTACGTTCTCTCAAAACAGGCACCATTCGCTTACAAACCGCACTGGAGACGTTTATTATGTTACATTACAGCCGATTCCATTCGAATCCACAACATTGCCCTCCATTCCATCACATTCTACAACATTGTATCGCGTTTCATTCGGTAAAAGAAGGAACCACTCTTTTCCCAAAGAATCAGAAACCGTCTATTAAGTCACATTACACACCATTACAATCCATTCCTCAACTCTCCACTTTATTTCGCTGCAATGCACAATGTTCTTTTGCGATCCATTCCTACAAAGAATGCTCTTTTCACTTCCAACCCATTAAGGACTGTCCATTGCATCACATCAAATGCCATTCCAGTCCATTGCCCAAGTTTCAACTCGATTCCACAACATTCCACCACGTTCCATTGCATTTCTTTCTGTGAAGAAAACCTTCATTCCTTTCTAATCCGATGAGGAACACTCTACTGCGTCACTTTACACACGATTCCAGTCCATGTCACAACATTGTAATCCATTCCTGAGCATCTCACCGTGTTCTGTGGCATTTCATTAAATCAAAGACAGCTCCATTTGCGGCTAGACCGTTCAGGAACTCTAAACTGTGTCACATTACATGCGATCCAACACTTAATCAACAAAATTGCACTTAACTCCTCAAATTTCCACCACGTTCTAGACCGTTCCATTCTGTCAAAGAAGGATTCATTCAACTCCAAAGCAATCTCTAACTCTCTTCTCCGTCACAGTGTACCCCACTCCACTCCATTTCACGACATTTTACAAAATTCCCCTATATTCCAGCATATTCCTTTGCTTCACATTCTCGCAGGGAGGCACCGTTCTCATCCAACCTGCACTGGAAATCTTTATTATGTCATATTAGAGCAGATTCCACTCGAATCCACAGCATTGCCCTCCATTCCACAACATTCCACCACGTTGTATCGCGTACCGTTCTGCAAAAGAATGCTCCACTCTTTTCCAAAAGAAACCGTCTATTAAGTAACATTACACCCCACTACACTCCATTCCTCAACGCTCCACTTCATTTTGCAACATTCCACAATGTCCTGCTGTATTCCATTCCTACAAAGAAGGCTCGATTCACTTCCAACCCATTAAGGACTCTCTATTGCATCACATCAAATGCCATTCCAGTCCATTCTCCAAGATTCTACTCCATTCCACAACGTTCCATTGCATTCCATTGTGTGAAAAAAAATCTCCATTCCTTTCCAAACCAATGAGGATCACTCTACTGCGTCACTTTACACATGATTCCAGTCCATTTCACAACACTCTACTCCATTCCTGAACATCTCGTCATGTTCTGTGGCGTTCCATTCAAAGAGAGCTCCATTTGCATCAAGAACACTCTGCAACTCCATACTGTGTCACATTACATACACTTCTACACTGAATCTACAAAGTTACACTTAACTCCACATAATTGCACCACGTTCTATAGTGTTCTATTCTGTCAAAGAAAGATCCATTCATGTCCAAAACAATCTCTAACTCTCTACTGCGTCACAGTGTACCCCATTCCACTCCATTCCACAATATTTTACTCCATTCCCCAATATTCCAGCACATCCCTTTGCTTTACATTCTCGCAAAGCAGGCACCATTCTCTTCCAAACCGCACTGGAGACATTTATTATGTCACATTAAAGACGATTGCACTCCAATCCACAACATCGCCCTCCATTACACTACATTCCACCATGATCTATCGCTTTTCATTCTGCAAAACAAGGCTCTACTCTTTTCCCAAAGTTTCAGAAACCGTCTATTAAGTCACATGACACCCCATTACACTCCATTACACAACACTCCACTTCATTTTGCAACATATAAAAACGTACTTTTGCATTCCATTTCTTCAAAAAAGCCTCGATTCACTTCCATCCCATAAAGGACTGTCTATTGCATCGCATCAAATGCCATTGCAGTCCATTCTCTAAGGTTCTACTCCATTCCACAACATTCCACCACGTTCCACTTCCTTCCATTCTGTGAAAAAATCCTACGTTCCTTTCCAAAAGGATGAGGAACACTCTACTGTGTCGCTTCACAGATGATTCCAGTCCATTTCACAACATTGTACTCCATTCCAGAACATCTCACCGTGTGTCCTGTGGCGTTCCATTCAATCAAAGAGATCTCTATTTGCGTCGAGACCACTCAGGAACTCTATTCTGCGTCACATTACGTACGCTACTACACCAAATCTACAAAATTGCACTTAACTCCAAAAAATTCCACCACGTACTATAGCGTTCCATTCTGTCAAAGAAGGATCCATTCATCTCCAAAACAATCTCTAACTCTCTACTGCGTCACATTGTACCCCATTCTAGTCCATTCCACAACATTTTACTCTATTCCCCAATATTCCAGCACATTTCTTTGCTTTACATTCTTTCACGGAGGCACCATTCTCATCCAAAGCGCACTGGAGACATTTATTATGTCACATTACAGCCGATTGCCCTCCGATCCACAACATTGCCCTCGATTCCACGATAATCCACCACGTTCTATCACTTTCCATTCTGCAGAAGAAGGCTCCACTCTTTTTCGAAGAGTCAGAAATCATCTATTGATTCACATTACACCCCATTACACTCCATTCCTCAACTCTCAACTTCATTTGGCAACATTTCACAAGGTTCTTTTGCTTTCCATTCCTACAAAGTAGGCTCGATTCAATTCCAACCCATTAAGGACTGAGTATTGCATCATATCAAATGCCATTCCTGTCCATGTTCCAAGATTCTACTCCATTCCACAACATTCCACGACGTTCCATTGCAGTCCATACTGTGAAAAAAAGCTCCATTCCTTTTCAAACCCGAGAGGAACTCTGTACTGCCTCACTTTACACACGATTCCAGTCCATATCACAACATTGTACTCGATTCCTGAACATCTCACCGAGTTGTGTGGTGCTCTGTTCAATCAAAGAGAGCTCCATTTGCGTCAACACCTCTCAGGATTTCTATACTGTGTCACATTACATACACTTCTACAGCAAATCTACAAAATTGCACTTAACTCCACAAAATGCCACCACGTTCTATAGTGTTCCGTTCTGTCAAAGAAGAATCCATTCATCTCCAAAACAATCTCTAACTCTATACTGCATCACAGTGTACCCCATTCCACTCCATTCCACAACATTATACTCCAGTCCCTAATATTCCAGCACATTCCTCAGCTTTACATTATCGAAAAGGAGGCACCATTCGGTTCAATCCACACTGGAGACATTTATTATGTCGCATGACAGACGATTCCCCTCCGATACACAAAATTGACCTCCACTCCACGATATTCCACCACTTTCTATAGCGTTTCATTCTGCAACAGAAGGCTCCACTCTTCTCCCAAAGAATCAGAAACCATCTATTAAGTCAAATTACACCACATTACACTCCATTCCTCAACACTCTACTTCATTTCGTTACATTCCACAATGTCTTTTTGTGTAACATTTCTACAAAGAAGGCTCGATTCACTTCCAACCCATTAAGGACTGTCTACTGCATCACGTCAAATTCCATTAACGTCCATTCTCCAAGATTCTACTCCATTCCACAAAATTCTCATCCGAACCGCACTGGAGACATTTACTATGTCACGTTACAGCTGGTTCCATTCCAATGCACAACATTGCCCTCCATTCCGTGTCATTCCATCACATTCTATCGCATTCCATTCTGCAAAAGAAGGCTCCACTCTTTTCCCAAGGAATTAGAAACCGTCTATTAAGTCACATTACACCACATTACAGTCCATTCCTCAACTCTCCAGTTCATTTCGCTCCAATCCACAATGTTCTTTTGCGTTCCATTCCTACAAAGAAGGTTCAATTCACTTCCAACCCATTAAGGACTGTCTACTACATCACATCAAGTGCCATTCCAGTGAATTCTCCAAGATTCTACTCCATTCCACAACATTCCACCATGTTCCATTGCATTCCACTGTGTGAAAGAAAGGTCCATTCCTTTGCAAACCGATGAGGAACAATCAACTGCCTCACTTTTCACATGATTCCAGTCCGTTTCACAACATTGTGCTCCATTCCTGAATATCTCACCGGGTTCTGTGACATTCAATTCAGTCAGAGAGAGCTCCGTTTGCGTCGAGACCACTCATGAACTCTGTACTGTGTCACGTTACATACCCCTCTACACCAATCTGCAAAGTTGCACTTAACTCTACAAAGTTCCACCACGTTCTATAGCGTTCCATTCTGTCAAAGAAGGATCCATTTATCTCCAAAAGAATCTCTAACTCTCTACTGCGTCACAGTGAACCCCATTCCACTCCATTCCACTACATTTTACTCCATTCCTCAACATTCCAGCACATTCCCCTGTTTGAATTCTCACAAGGAGGCACCGTTCTCATCAAAAACACACTGGAGACATTTATTATGTCACATTACAGCCGATGCCACTCCAATCCACAACATTGCCCTCCATTTCACGACATTCCAAACGTTCTATCGCGTTCCATTCTGCAAAAGAAGGCTACAGTCTTTTCCCAAATAAACATAAACCGTCTACTAAGTCACATTACAACCCATTGCACTCCATTCCTCAACTCTTCACTTCATTTCACAACATTCTAAAGTGTTCTTTTGTGTTCCGTTCCTACAAAGAAGTCACGATTCACTTCCAACCAATTAAGGACTGTCCATTGCATCACATCAAATGCCATTCCATTCCATTGTCCAGGATTCTACTACATTCCACAACATTCCACCACGTTCCATTGCATTCCATTCTGTGAAAAAAAGCTCCGTTCCTTTCAACACCAATGGGGAACACTCTACTGCCTCACTTTACACATGATTCCACTCAATTTCGCAATATGGTACTCCATTCGTGAACATGTCACCGTGCTCTGTGGCATTCCATTCAATCAAACAGAGCTCCAGTTGCGAGGAAACCACTCAGGAACTCTATACAGTGTCACATTACATGCGATTCTAAACAAAATATACAAGCTTGCACTTAACTCCACAAAATTCCAGCACGTTCAATAGCATTCCATTCTGTCAAAGAAGGATCCATACACCTCCAAAACAATCTCTAACATTGTACTGCGTCACAGTGTACCAATTCCACTCCACTCCACAACATATTACTCCATTCCCCAATATTCCAGCACATTCCTTTGCTTCACATTGTCGCCAAGGAGGCACCATTCGCTTCCAAACTGCACTGGAGACATTTATTGTGTCACATTACAGCCGATTCCACTCCAATCCACAACATTGCCCTCGATTCCGCGACATTCCACCACGTTCAATCACGTTCCATTCTGCAAAAGAAGGCTCCGCTCTTTTCCCAAAAAATCATAAACCGTCCGTTAAGTCTCATTACAGCCCATTACACTCCATATCTCAACTCTCCATTTCACGTCGCTACAATCCACAATGTTCTTTTCCATTCAATTCCTGCAAAGAAGGCTCGATTAAATTGCAACCCATTAAACACTGTCTATTGCATCACATCAAAGGCTATTCCAGTCCATTGTCCACGTTTCAACTTGATTCCACAACATTCCACCACGTTCCATTGCATTCCATTCTCTGAAAAAACCTCCATTCCTTTCCAATCCAATGAGGAACACGACTGCGTCAGTTTACACACGATTCCAGTAAATGTCACAACATTGTACACCATTCTTGAATATCTCACCGTGTTCTGTGGCGTCCATTAAATCAAAGACAGCTCCATTTGCGCCTAGACCGCCGCTCAGGAACTCTAACCTGTGTCACATTACGTGCGATTCAACACTTAATCAACAACATTGCACTTACCTCCTCAAATTTCCACCACGTTCTACACCGTTCCATTCTGTCAAAGATGGATCCATTCAACTCCAAAACAATCTCTAACTCTCTACTGCGTCACAGTGTATCCCATTACACAACATTTTACTCCATTCCCCAATATTCCAGCACATTCCTTTGCATTACATTCTTGCAACAGAGGCACCAATTGCTTCCAACCCGCACTGGAGACATTATAATATCACATTACAGGCGATTCCACTCCAATCCACAACATTGCCCTCCATTAGGCGACATTCCAACACGTTCTATCGTGTTCCATTCTGCAAAAGAAGGCTCCACTCTTTTCCCAAAGAATCAGAAACCGTATTATAAGTCACATTACACGCCATTATACTCCATTCCTAACTCTCCACTTCATTTCGCTACAATTCACAATGTTCTTTTGATTTCCATTCCTGAAAAGAAGGCTCGATACACTTCCAACCCATTAAGGACTGTCTATTGCATCATATCAAATTCCATTCCAGTCCATTCTCCAAATTCTACTCCCTTCCACAACATTCCACCACGTTCCTTTGCTTTCCTTTCTGTGATAAAATGTTCCATTCTTTACCAAACCGATGAGAACATTCTACTGCATAACGTTACACATGATTCCAGTCCATTTCACAACATTGTACTCTATTCCTGAACATCTCGCCGCGTTCTGTGGCGTTCCATTGAATCAAAGAGAGATCCACTTGCGTCGAGACCACTAAGGAACTCTACACTGTGTCACATTACATGGACTTCTACAACAAATCTACAAAACTGCACTTAACTCCACCAAATTCCACCACGTAGAATAGCGTTCTATTCTGTCAAAGAAGGATCCATATATCTCCAGAACAATCTCTAACTCTCTACTGCGTCACAGTGTACCCCATTCCACTCCACTCCACAACATTTTATTCCATTCCCCAATATTCCAGCACATTCCTTTGCTTTCCCTTCTCACAAGGTGGCATAATTCTCTTCCAAACAGCACTGGGGATTTTTATAATGTCACATTACAGCCGATTCCACTCAAACTCACAACATTGCCCTCCATTCCACGATATTCCACCACGTTCTTCTGCGTGTCATTCTGAAAAAGAAGGCTCCACACTTTTCCAAAGATTCAGAAACCATCTATTAAGTCACGTTACACCCCATTACACTCCATGCCTGAACTCTCCACTTCATTTCGGTACAATCCACAATGTTCTTTTGCATTCCATTCCTACAAAGAAGGCTCGATTCACTTCCAACCCTTTAAGGGCTTGTCTATTGCATCACATCAAATGCCATTCCAGTCCATTATCCAAGATTCTACTCCATTCCACAACATTTCACCACGTTCCATTGCATTCCATTCTGTGAAAAAAAGCTCCATTCCTTTCCAAACCGATCAGGAACACTCTTCTGCGTTACGTTACACATGATTCCAGTACATTTCACAACATTGTACTCCATTCCTGAACATCTCACCATGTTCTGTGGCGTTCCATTCAATGAAAGAGAGTTCCATTTGCGTGGAGACCACTCAGAAACTCTATACAGTGTCACATTTCTTGGGATTCTACACCAAATCTACAAAATTGCAGTTAACTCCACAAAATTTCACCACGTTCTGTAGCGTTCCATTCTGGCAAAGAAGGAACCATTCATATCCAAAACAATCTCTAAGTCTCTACTGCATCACAGTGCACCCCATTCCACTCCATTCCACAACATTTTACTCCATTCCCAAATATTCCAGCACATTGCTTTGCTTTACATTGTCTCACAGGAGGCACAATTCGCTTCCAAAACGCAGTGGAGACATTTAATGTGTCACATTACAATCGATTCCACCCCAATCCACAACATTTCCCTCCAATCCACGACATTCCACCACGTTCTATCGCCTTCCATTCTGCAAAAGAAGGCTCCACTCTTTTCCCAAGGAATCAGCAAGCGTCCATTAGTTCACATTACACCCCATTACAGTCCATTCCTCAACTCTCCACTTCATTCGCTACAATCCACAATGTTCTTTTGGGTTCCATTCCTACAAAGATGGCTCGATTCCCTTCCACCAAATTAAGGACTGTCTATTGAATCACATCAAATGCCATTCCCGTCCATTCTCCAAGATTCTACTACATTCCACAAAATTCCACCACGATCCATTGCGTTCCATTCTGTTTTAAGAAGCTCCATTCCTTTCCAAACTGATGAGGAACAGTCGACGGTGTCACTTTACATACGATTCCAGTCCATGTCACAAGATTGTACTCAATTCCAGAAGATCTCACTGTGTTCTGTGGCATTCCATTCAGTCAAAGAGAGCTCCACTTGTGTCGAGACCACTCAGGAACTCTCTCCTGTGTCACATTACATACGCTTCTACACTAAATCTACGAAATTGCACTTAACTCCACAAAATTCCACAATGTTCTATAGCGTTCCATTCTGTCAAAGAGGGATGAATTCATTTCCAAAGCAATCTTGAACTCTCTTCTCCGTCTCAGTGTACCCCATTCCACTCCATTCCACAACATTTTACTCCATTCCCCTTTTTTCCAGCATATTTCTTTGCTTCACATTCTCGCAGGGAGGCACCGTTCTCATCCAACCTGCACTGGAGACCTTTATTATGTCACATTACAGCAGATTCCACTCCAATCCACAACATTGCCCTCCATTTCACAACATTCCACCACGTTGTATCGCGTTCCATTCTGCAAAAGAATGCTCCACTCTTTTCCAAAAGAATCAGAAACCGTCTATTAAGTCTCATTACACCCCCATTAACCTCTATTCCTCAACTCTCCACTTCATTTTGCAACATTACACAATGTCCTTCTGCATTCCATTCCTACAAAGAAGGCTCGATTCACTTCCAAACCATTAAGGACTGCCTATTGCATCACATCAAATGCCACTCCATTCCATTCTCCAAGATTCTACTCCAATCCACAACATTCCACCTTATTTAATTGCATTCTATTCCGTGAAAAAAAGCTCTATTCCTTTCCATACCGATGAGGAGCACTCTACTATGTCAATTTTCACATGATTTCTTTCCATTTCACAATATTGTACTCCATTCCTGAACATCTTACCATGTTCTGTGGCGTTCCTTTCAATCAAAGAGAGCTCCATTTGCGTCGAGACCATTCAGGATCTCTATACAGTGTCACGTTACATACGCTTCTACACCAAATCTACAAAATTGCACTTAACTCCACAAAATTCCACAACGTTCTAAAGTGTTCCATTCTATTAAAGAAGGATACATTCATCTCCACACAATCTCTAATTCTCTACTGCGTCACAGTGTACCCCATTCCACAACATTTTACTCCTTTCCCCTACATTCCGCAACATTCCTTTGCCTTACGTTCTCTCAAAACAGGCACCATTCGCTTTAAAAACCGCACTGGAGACATTTATTATGCTACATTACAGCCGATTCCATTCGAATCCACAACATTGCCCTCCATTCTACCACATTCTACAACATTGTATCGCGTTTCATTCGGTAAAAGAAGGCTCCACTCTTTTCCCAAAGAATCAGAAACCGTCTATTAAGTCACATTACACACCATTACAATCCATTCCTCAACTCTCCACTTCATTTCGCTGCAATGCACAATGTTCTTTTGCGATCCGTTCCTACAAAGAATGCTCTTTTCACTTCCAACCCATTAAGGACTGTCCATTGCATCACATCAAATGCCATTCCAGTCCATTGCCCAAGTTTCAACTCGATTCCACAACATTCCACCACGTTCCATTCCATTTCTTTCTGTGAAGAAAACCTCCATTAGTTTCGAATCCAATGAGGAACACTCTACTGCGTCACTTTACGCACGATTCCAGTCCATGTCACAATATTGTAATCCATTCCTGAACATCTCACCGTGTTCTGTGGCGTTCCATTAAATCAAGGACAGCTCCATTTGCGGCGAGACCGCTCAGGAGCTATAAACTGTGTCACATTACATGCGATCCAACACTTAATCAACAAAATTGCACTTAACTCCTCAAATTTCCACCACGTTCTAGACCGTTCCATTCTGTCAAAGAAGGATTCATTCAACTCCAAAGCAATCTCTAACTCTCTTCTCCGTCACAGTGTACCCCACTCCACTCCATTTCACGACATTTTACAAAATTCCCCTATATTCCAGCATATTCCTTTGCTTCACATTCTCGCAGGGAGGCACCGTTCTCATCCAACCTGCACTGGAGATCTTTATTATGTCACATTAGAGCAGATTCCACTCGAATCCACAGCATTGCCCTCCATTCCACAACATTCCACCACGTTGTATCGCGTACCGTTCTTCAAAAGAATGCTCCACTCTTTTCCAAAAGAAACCGTCTATTAAGTAACATTACACCCCACTACACTCCATTCCTCAACGCTCCACTTCATTTTGCAACATTCCACAATGTCCTGCTGTATTCCATTCCTACAAAGAAGGCTCGATTCACTTCCAACCCATTAAGGACTCTCTATTGCATCACATCAAATGCCATTCCAGTCCATTCTCCAAGATTCTACTCCATTCCACAATGTTCCATTGCATTCCATTGTGTGAAAAAAAATCTCCATTCCTTTCCAAACCAATGAGGATCACTCTACTGCGTCACTTTACACATGATTCCAGTCCATTTCACAACACTGTACTCCATTCCTGAACATCTCATCATGTTCTGTGGCGTTCCATTCAAAGAGAGTTCCATTTGCATCAAGAACACTCTGCAACTCCATACTGTGTCACATTACATACCCTTCTACACTGAATCTACAAAGTTACACTTAACTCCACATAATTGCACCACGTTCTATAGTGTTCTATTCTGTCAAAGAAGGATCCATTCATGTCCAAAACAATCTCTAACTCTCTACTGCGTCACAGTGTACCCCATTCCACTCCATTCCACAATATTTTACTCCATTCCCCAATATTCCAGCACATCCCTTTGCTTTACATTCTCGCAAAGCAGGCACCATTCTCTTCCAAACCGCACTGGAGACATTTATTATGTCACATTAAAGACGATTGCACTCCAATCCACAACATCGCCCTCCATTACACGACATTCCACCACGATCTATCGCTTTCCATTCTGCAAAACAAGGCTCTACTCTTTTCCCAAAGTTTCAGAAACCGTCTATTAAGTCACATGACACCCCATTACACTCCATTACACAACACTCCACTTCATTTTGCAACATATAAAAACGTACTTTTGCATTCCATTTCTTCAAAAAAGCCTCGATTCACTTCCATCCCATAAAGGACTATCTATTGCATCGCATCAAATGCCATTGCAGTCCATTCTCTAGGGTTCTACTCCATTCCACAACATTCCACCACATTCCACTTCCTTCCATTCTGTGAAAAAATCCTACATTCCTTTCCAAAAGGATGAGGAACACTCTACTGTGTCACTTCACAGATGATTCCAGTCCATTTCACAACATTGTACTCCATTCCAGAACATCTCACCGTGTGTCCTGTGGCGTTCCATTCAATCAAAGAGATCTCTATTTGCGTCGAGACCACTCAGGAACTCTATTCTGCATCACATTACGTACGCTACTACACCAAATCTACAAAATTGCACTTAACTCCAAAAAATTCCACCACGTACTATAGCGTTCCATTCTGTCAAAGAAGGATCCATTCATCTCCAAAACAATCTCTAACTCTCTACTGCGTCACATTGTACCCCATTCTAGTCCATTCCACAACATTTTACTCCAATCCCCAATATTCCAGCACATTCCTTTGCTTTACATTCTTTCACGGAGGAACCATTCTCATCCAAAGCGCACTGGATACATTTATTATGTCACATTACAGCCGATTGCACTCCGATCCACAACATTGCCCTCTATTCCGTGTCATTCCATCACGTTCTATCGCATTCCATTCTGTAAAAGAAGGCTCCACTCTTTTCCCAAGGAATTAGAAACCGTCTATTAAGTCACATTACACCACATTACACTCCATTCCTCAACTCTCCAGTTCATTTCGCTCCAATCCACAATGTTCTTTTGCTTTCCATTCCTACAAAGAAGGTTCAATTCACTTCCAACCCATTGAGGACTGTCTACTACATCACATCAAGTGCCATTCCAGTCAATTCTCCAAGATTCTACTCCATTCCACAACATTCCACCATGTTCCATTGCATTCCACTGTGTGAAAGAAAGGTCCATTCCTTTGCAAACCGATGAGGAACAATCAACTGCCTCACTTTTCACATGATTCCAGTCCATTTCACAACATTGTGCTCCATTCCTGAATATCTCACCGGGTTCTGTGACATTCAATTCAGTCAGAGAGAGCTCCGTTTGCGTCGAGACCACTCATGAACTCTGTACTGTGTCAGGTTACATACCCCTCTACACCAATCTGCAAAGTTGCACTTAACTCTACAAAGTTCCACCACGTTCTATAGCATTCCATTCTGTCAAAGAAGGATCCATTTATCTCCAAAAGAATCTCTAACTCTCTACTGCGTCACAGTGAACCCCATTCCACTCCATTCCACTGCATTTTACTCCATTCCTCAACATTCCAGCACATTCCCCTGTTTGCATTCTCACAAGGAGGCACCGTTCTCATCAAAAACACACTGGAGACATTTATTATGTCACATTACAGCCGATGCCACTCCAATCCACAACATTGCCCTCCATTTCACGACATTCCAAACGTTCTATCGCGTTCCATTCTGCAAAAGAAGGCTACAGTCTTTTCCCAAATAAACATAAACCGTCTACTAAGTCACATTACAACCCATTGCACTCCATTCCTCAACTCTTCACTTCATTTCACAACATTCTAAAGTGTTCTTTTGTGTTCCGTTCCTACAAAGAAGTCACGATTCACTTCCAACCAATTAAGGACTGTCCATTGCATCACATCAAATGCCATTCCATTCCATTGTCCAGGATTCTACTACATTCCACAACATTCCACCACGTTCCATTGCATTCCATTCTGTGAAAAAAAGCTCCGTTCCTTTCAACACCAATGGGGAACACTCTACTGCCTCACTTTACACATGATTCCACTCAATTTCGCAATATGGTACTCCATTCGTGAACATGTCACCGTGCTCTGTGGCATTCCATTCAATCAAACAGAGCTCCAGTTGCGAGGAAACCACTCAGGAACTCTATACAGTGTCACATTACATGCGATTCTAAACAAAATATACAAGCTTGCACTTAACTCCACAAAATTCCAGCACGTTCAATAGCATTCCATTCTGTCAAAGAAGGATCCATACACCTCCAAAACAATCTCTAACATTGTACTGCGTCACAGTGTACCAATTCCACTCCATTCCACAACATATTACTCCATTCCCCAATATTCCAGCACATTCCTTTGCTTCACATTGTCGCCAAGGAGGCACCATTCGCTTCCAAACTGCACTGGAGACATTTATTGTGTCACATTACAGCCGATTCCACTCCAATCCACAACATTGCCCTCGATTCCGCGACATTCCACCACGTTCAATCACGTTCCATTCTGCAAAAGAAGGCTCCGCTCTTTTCCCAAAAAATCATAAACCGTCCGTTAAGTCTCATTACAGCCCATTACACTCCATATCTCAACTCTCCATTTCACGTCGCTACAATCCACAATGTTCTTTTCCATTCAATTCCTGCAAAGAAGGCTCGATTAAATTGCAACCCATTAAACACTGTCTATTGCATCACATCAAAGGCTATTCCAGTCCATTGTCCACGTTTCAACTTGATTCCACAACATTCCACCACGTTCCATTGCATTCCATTCTCTGAAAAAACCTCCATTCCTTTCCAATCCAATGAGGAACACGACTGCGTCAGTTTACACACGATTCCAGTAAATGTCACAACATTGTACACCATTCTTGAATATCTCACCGTGTTCTGTGGCGTCCATTAAATCAAAGACAGCTCCATTTGCGCCTAGACCGCCGCTCAGGAACTCTAACCTGTGTCACATTACGTGCGATTCAACACTTAATCAACAACATTGCACTTACCTCCTCAAATTTCCACCACGTTCTACACCGTTCCATTCTGTCAAAGATGGATCCATTCAACTCCAAAACAATCTCTAACTCTCTACTGCGTCACAGTGTATCCCATTACACAACATTTTACTCCATTCCCCAATATTCCAGCACATTCCTTTGCATTACATTCTTGCAACAGAGGCACCAATTGCTTCCAACCCGCACTGGAGACATTATAATATCACATTACAGGCGATTCCACTCCAATCCACAACATTGCCCTCCATTAGGCGACATTCCAACACGTTCTATCGTGTTCCATTCTGCAAAAGAAGGCTCCACTCTTTTCCCAAAGAATCAGAAACCGTATTATAAGTCACATTACACGCCATTATACTCCATTCCTAACTCTCCACTTCATTTCGCTACAATTCACAATGTTCTTTTGATTTCCATTCCTGAAAAGAAGGCTCGATACACTTCCAACCCATTAAGGACTGTCTATTGCATCATATCAAATTCCATTCCAGTCCATTCTCCAAATTCTACTCCCTTCCACAACATTCCACCACGTTCCTTTGCTTTCCTTTCTGTGATAAAATGTTCCATTCTTTACCAAACCGATGAGAACATTCTACTGCATAACGTTACACATGATTCCAGTCCATTTCACAACATTGTACTCTATTCCTGAACATCTCGCCGCGTTCTGTGGCGTTCCATTGAATCAAAGAGAGATCCACTTGCGTCGAGACCACTAAGGAACTCTACACTGTGTCACATTACATGGACTTCTACAACAAATCTACAAAACTGCACTTAACTCCACCAAATTCCACCACGTAGAATAGCGTTCTATTCTGTCAAAGAAGGATCCATATATCTCCAGAACAATCTCTAACTCTCTACTGCATCACAGTGTACCCCATTCCACTCCACTCCACAACATTTTATTCCATTCCCCAATATTCCAGCACATTCCTTTGCTTTCCCTTCTCACAAGGTGGCATAATTCTCTTCCAAACAGCACTGGGGATTTTTATAATGTCACATTACAGCCGATTCCACTCAAACTCACAACATTGCCCTCCATTCCACGATATTCCACCACGTTCTTCTGCGTGTCATTCTGAAAAAGAAGGCTCCACACTTTTCCAAAGATTCAGAAACCATCTATTAAGTCACGTTACACCCCATTACACTCCATGCCTGAACTCTCCACTTCATTTCGGTACAATCCACAATGTTCTTTTGCATTCCATTCCTACAAAGAAGGCTCGATTCACTTCCAACCCTTTAAGGGCTTGTCTATTGCATCACATCAAATGCCATTCAAGTCCATTATCCAAGATTCCACTCCATTCCACAACATTCCACCACGTTCCATTGCATTCCATTCTGTGAAAAAAAGCTCCATTCCTTTCCAAACCGATGACGAACACTCTGCTGCTTTAGTTTACGTTTGTTTCCAGTCCATTTCACCAACAGTGTACTACATTCCTGATCATGTTACCGTGTTCTGTGGCGTTCCGTTCAATCAAAGAGCCCTCCATTTGCGTCGAGACCACTCCGGAACTCTATACTGTGTCACATTACATGTGCTTCACCACCAAATCCACAAAATTGCACTTAACTCCACGAAATTACACCACGTTCTAGAGCGTTCCATTCTGTCAAAGGAGGATGCATTCATCTCCAAAAAAACTCTAACTCTCTACTGTGTCACAGTTTGCCCCATTCCACTCCATTCCACAACGTTTTCCTCCATTCACAAATATTCCAGCACATTCCGTTGCTTTACATTCTCGCATGGAGGCACCATTTTCATCCAAACCGCACTGGAGCCATTTATTATGTCACACTACAGCCGATTCCACTCAAATTCAAAACATTGCCCTCCATTCCACGACATTCCATCACGTTCTATCGCGTTGCATTCTGCAATAGAAGGCTCCACTCTTTTACCAAAGAATCAGAAGCCGTCTGTTAAGTCACATTACACCCCATTATACTCCATTCCTGAACTCTCCAGTTCATTTCGCTCCAACCCACAATATTCTCTTGCATTCCATTCCTACAAAGAAGGCTCGATTCACTGCCAACCCATTAAGGGCTGTCTATTGTATCACATCAAATGCCATTCCAGTCCATTCTCCAATATTCTACTCCATTCCACATCATTCCACCACTTTCCATTGCATTCCATTCTGTGATAAAAAATCTCCATTCCTTTCCAAACCGATGAGGAACACTCTGCTGCTTCCCTTTACACACGATTCCAGTCCATTTCACAACACTGTACTCTATTCCTGAACATCTCACCGTGTTCTGTGGCGTTCTATTCAATCAGAGAGCTCCATTTGCGTCGAGACCACTCAGCCACTCTATAGTGTGTCACATTACATACGCTTCTACAACATATCTACAAAATTGCACTTGACTCCACAAAATTCCAACACGTTCTACAGCGTTCCTTTCTGTCAAAGAGGGATCCATTCATCTTCAAAACAATCTCTAACTCTCTACTGCGTCACAGTGTATCCCATTCTACTCCATCCCACAACATTTTACTTCATTCCCCAATATTTAAGCACAATACTTTGCTTTGCATTCTCGCAAAGTAGGCACCATTCGCTTCCAAACTGCGCAGGAAACCTTCATCATGTCACATTACAGCCGATTCTGCTCCATGCCACAGCATTGCCCTGCATTCCACTACATATTCCCACGTTCTGTTGCGTTCCATTCTTCCAAAGAATGCACAGTTTGTTTCAAAACAATTGAGGAACTTCGTATTGTGTCACTTCACATGCCATCCCTCTCCATTCCACAAGATTATACTCCATTTCCCAACATTCCAGCAAGTTCTACTGTGCTCCATTGTGACAAAGTGGGCACCATTCTTATCCAAACAACCCAGGAACTCTCTGTTGCGTCACATTCCACCACTATCCACTCAATACCACATCATGGCACTTCATTGTGCAACATTCCGCCACAATCTGTTGCATTCCTTTATGTAAAAAAAAGGCACCATTGCTTCCAAACCACTCAAAAACAGCCTATTGCGTCAGTTCACATGCCTATCCACACGATTCCTCAAGGTTCTACTGCATTCCAAACATTCCACTGTGTTCCATTGCACTATATTGTAACCAAGAGGACACCATTCTCCAAAAAAACTCTCAGGAACCCTCTATTGCATCACATTACACCCTATTACACTCCATTTCACAAACGTCCACTCTATTCCACAACATTTCACAACGTTCTATTACGTTCGGTTCCATCAAGCAAGGCTGCATTCGTTTCCAATTCACTCCAGGACCCTTTATTGCGTCACATTACAGCCGATTCTCCTCCATTCCACAACATTGCACTCCATCACACGACACTCCACCGTGTTCTACCGCGTTCCATTCTGCAAAAGAAGGCTCCACTCTTTTCCAAAAGTATCTGAAACCGTCCAATGAGTCACATTACACCCCACTACACTCCATTCCACAACTCTCAACTTCATATCGCAACATTCCACAATGTTCTTTTGCGTTCCATTCCTACAAAGAAAGCTTTATACACTTCCAAACTATTAAGGACTGTCTACTGCATCACATCAAATGCCATTCCAGTCCATATTCCAAGATTCTACTCCATTCCACATCATTCCACCACGTTCCATTGCATCCATTTTGTGAGAATAAGCTCCATTCCTTTCCAAGCCGATGAGGAACACTCTACTGCATCACTTTACGCACGATTCCAGTCCAATTCTCAAAATTGTACACCATTCCTGAACATCTCACCATGTTCTGTAGCATTCCGTTCAATCAAAGAGAGCTCCATTTGCGTCGAGAAGACTCAGGAACTCTATATTGTGTTACATTACATATGCTTCTTCACCAAATCTACAAAATTGCACTTAACTCCACAAAATTCCACCATGGTCTATAGCGTTCCATTCTGTCAAAGGATTCATTCATTTCCAAAACAACCTCTAACTGTCTACTGCGTCACAGTATACCCCATTCCACTCCATTCCACAACATGTTACTCCATTCCCCAATATTCCAGCACAATCCTTTGCTTTACATTCTCTCAAAGGAGGCACCATTCGCTTCGAAACCGCACTGGAGTCCTTCGTTATGTCATATTACAGGCGATTTCACTCAATCCTCAACATTGCCCTCCATTCCACGACATCCCCCACGTTCTATTGCGTTCCATTCTGCCAAAGAATGCTCCAATTGCTTCCAAACAGTTCACAAAAGTCGTACTGTGTCACTTCAATGCCATTCCTCTCCATTCCACAAGATTCTACTCCATTACCCAACATTCCAGCATGTTCTACTGAGTTGCATTGTGACAAAGTGGGCACCATTCTTCTCCAAACAACCCAGGAACTCGCTGTTGTGTCATATTCCACCACGTTCCACTCAAAACCACAGCATGGTTGCCATTGGGCAACATTCCGCCACATTCCTCTGTTTTCCTTTATGTAAATAAGGCCCAATAGCTTCCAAACCATTCAAAAAGAGCCTATTGCACCAGTTCACATGGCTATCCACATGATTTCTCAAGGTTCTACTGTATTCCAAGCATTCCACTGCGTTCCATTGCACTCCATTGTTAGAAACAGTGCACCGTTCTCTAAAAAACTCTCAGGAACCCTCTATTGCATCACATTACACCCTATTACACTCCATTTCACAAACTTCCACTCTATTCCACAACATTCCAACACGTTCTATTACGTTCAATTCCATCAAGCAAGGCTGCATTCGCTTCCAATTCACTCCAGAATCCTTTATTGCCTCACATTAAAACCGATTCCCCTTAATTCCACAACATTGCACTACATCCCACAACACACCACCATATTCTATCCCGTTCCATGCTGTAAAAGAAAGCTCCAGTCTTTTCCCAAAGAATCAGAAAACGTCTAATGAGTCACATTACACCCCACTACACACCATTCCACAACTCTCCACTTCATTTCGCAAAATTCCACATTGTTCTTTTGCATTCCATTCCTACAAAGAAGGCTCGATTCACTTCAAACCCATTAAGGACTGTCGATTGCATCACATCAAATACTATTCCAGTCCATTCTCCAATTTGTACTCCATTCCACAACATTCCACCACATTCCATTGCATTCCATTCTGTGAAAAAAAGCTCCATTCCTTTCCAAACCGATGAGGAACACTCTACTGCATCACTTTACACACGATTCCAGTGCATTTCACATTGCTCTCCATTCCTGAACATCTCACCATTTGCTTCCATACCACTCTGGGACCTTTATTACGTCACATTTCAGCCGATTCCACTCTATTCCTCCTCATTGCCCTCCATTCTGCAACATTCCACCACATTCTCTTACGTTTCGTAATGTCAAAGAAGGCTCGATTCGTTTCCAAAACAATCAGGAACACTCTACTAAGTCACATTACAGACGATTCCAGTACATTTCACAACATTGCACTTCATTCCGGGATATCTCACCATGTTCTGTGGCATTCCATTCCATCAAAGAGCCCCATTTCTTCCAGAAAACTAACTAACTCTATATTGTGCCTCACATCATGCGGTTCTACACCAATCTACAAAATTGCACATAACTCCAGAAAATTTCACCATGTTCTATAGCGTTCCATTCTGTCAGGAAGGCTCCATTCATTTCCGAAACAATCTGTAACCCTCTATTGCATCACATTGCACCCCATTTCACTCCATTCCACAACATTTTACTCCATTCCCCAATATTCCAGCACATTCATTTGCTTTACATTCTCTCAAAGCGGGCACCATTCGATTCCAAACCAGTCTGGAGACCTTTATTATGTCACATTACAGTGGCTTTCACTCCATTCCACAACATTGCCCTCCATTCCACAACATTTCATCACATTCTATTGCATTATATTCTGTCAAATAAGGCTCAATTCGTTACCAAAACAATCAGGAACACTGTACTGAGTCACATTACAGACGATTCCCGTCTATTTAAGAACATTGCATTTTCTGAACATCTCAATATTTTCTGTGGCATTACATTCCATTAAAGAGCGCTCCATTTTCTGACAGACCACAGAGGAACTCAATATTGTGTCACAATGCACACGATTCCACACCAATCTGCAAAATTGCACTTATCTGCACAAAATTACACCGCGTTCTGTTGCGTTCCATTCTGTCAAAGAATGTTCCATTTGCTTCCAAAGAATTCACGAACTTCGTATTGTGTCACTTCACATGCCATTCCTGTCCATTCCACAAGTTTCTACTCCATTCCCCAACACTCCAGCAAGTTCTACTGAGTTCCATTGTGACACAGTAGGCACCATTCTAATCCAAACAACCCAGGAACTCTCTGTTGCATCACATTCCACCACGATCCACTCAGTCACACAGCATGGCACTCCACTGTGCAACATTCCTCCGCATTTCATTGCATTCCATTATGTAAAAGAAAGCCCGATATCTTCCAAACCATTCAGGAACAGCCATTTGCGTCAATTCACATGCCATTCCAAACAATTCCTCAAGATTCTACACCATACCAAACATTCCACTGCATTCTACTGCATTCCATTGTTACAAAGAGGGCACAGTTCTCTAAAAAACTCTCAAGAATTCGCTTTTCCATCACACTGCACCCCATTACACTCCATTTCACAAGCTTCCACTCTATTCCACAACATTCCACCATGTTCTATTACGTTCGATCCCACCAAGCAATGCAGCATTCGCTTCTAAATCACTCCGGAACCGTTTATTGCACCACATTAAAACAGATTCAACTCCATTCCACAACATTGCACTCCATCCCACAACACTCCACCGTTTTCTACCGCGTCCATTCTTTAAAAGAAGCCTCCACTCTTTTCCCAAATATTCAGAAACCAGTCTATTGCGTCATATTTCACAACATTACACTTCATTCAACCACTCTCCACTTCATTTCGCAGCATTTCACAATGTCCTTTTGCCTACCACTCATCCAAAAAAGGCTCCATTCACTTCCAACCCATTTAGGACGGTCTATTGCATCACATCAAATGCTACTGCAGTCCATTCTGCAAGATTCTACTTCATTCCAGAAAATTCCACGATGTTCCATTGCATTCCATTCTGACAAAATAAGCTCCTTTCCTTGCCGTACCAATGAGGAGCACTCTACTGCGTCACTTTACACACGATTCCAGTCCATTTCACAACATTGTACTCCATTCCTGAACATCTATCCATGTTCTGCGGCGGTCCGTTACATCAAAGAGAGCTCCATTCTTTCCAGACCACTCAAGAACTGTATTTTGTGAAACAGTACAAGCGATTCTACAAAAATATACGAATTTGAACTTACCTCCACAAAAGTTCACCAAGCTCTGTACCATTCCCTTCTGTCAAATAAGGATCCATTCATTTCCAAAACAATTTGTACAACTCTATTGGATCACATTACTCTCCATTCCACTCCATTCCACAACATTTCACCCCATTCCCAAATATTCCAGCACATTCATTTGGTATACATTCGATCAAAGTAGACACCATTACGTTCTTTAGCACTCTGAAGACCTTTATAATGTCACATCATAGCCGATTCCAATCCATCCCACATTTCTCTCCATTCCAAAGCATTCCACCATGTTCTATTCTGATCCATTCTGCCAAAAAATGCTCCATTTGCTTCCAAACAATTCACGATCTGCCTATGTTGTCACTTCACATGACATTCCCCTCCATTCCACAAGGATCGACTCCATTCCCCAACATTCCAAGCAAGTTCTACTGAGTTCCACTGTGATAAATTAGGCACCATTCTTATCCGTACAACCCAGGAAGTCTCTGCTGCGTCATATTACACCACGTTCCACTCAATACCACAGAATTGCACTCCATTGTGCAACATTCCACCTTACTCGTTAGCATTCCATTCTGTAAAAGAAGGCCCCTTTGCTTTCAAACCGTACAGTAACAGCCTATTGCGTCAATTCACACCCCATTTCACACAATTCCACAAGATTCTACTCCAGTCCATTCATTCCACTATGTTCATTTGCATTCCATTGTGACAAAAAGTAGCAATGTCAGCAAAATTCGCAAAAACCCTCTATTGAATCACATTATAAACAATTACACTCCAGTTCACAAACTTCCACTCTATTTTGCAACATTCCGCCGCTTTCTATTATGTTCCATTACGCCAAGCAAGGCTGCATTCACTTCCACATCACTCCAGAAACCTTTTCTGCATCACTAACTCTAACTGAAATGCTCTCAGCACCAAAATCTTTCCCAAACACCAAACCCTAAACCGGCCCATAAGTTTTGTAACAAACCAGTACGATGAATATCAACATGTCTACGTCCCTCATATCTCACTGCAACACTCTATTTCAATCTCACTGTCGAACTCACATCAGAGTGGTATCCCATATGTAACAGTAACCCTATCAGGCTGTTACAACATAACAAACCCATAACCATAACCCTAGAACTCTACCGTGCATCTGACACTTCATGTTCAACATTGACATCATTTGCAGCTCACTGTAAACCTGCCGATCATACTCACGCTGATCCTCACATCAGAGTCAGGACCTTACTGTAAATGTACTTCTATCCTTCCCATATGCATTACCAGACACTTAACCATACCCCTAGCCCAGGGACTAGCACCAGACCCCTCACATCATTTTATTTTCTGCCCCACCAAATGCTTAACCTGAGACAAAATTTCGCACTCACCCTCACATCACAGCAGGCTGCAAACTCTAACAGAAACACTGTCAGTGCCATAAACTTTTATCAACACCGAATTCTAACCATAGCCCCGACTCTTAGAACAGACCCTGGCATGGATATTGATGTCACCCATGTCTCACTGTTCACTGTAATTCAATCTCACTGTCACCCCCACATCAGAACCGAATACTAAATGTAACCATAACACTTTCCTCGGTGTACACCATTTCGAACACCTAATCCTAAACCTAGACCGGGACCCTGGAGCTGAAATCTCATGATAAACTACAACATCAGCCACAGCTCATCATAAACTTGTCTCTCAATATCGCCGTCTTCCTCACATCGGAGCCACACCCTCACTGTAACTGTAGTACTAGACAGCCTGTACCCATTACCGAACACATAACCCTAAACATAGCACGGTCTCATGCTCTGGACTCCTCACCTACATTTTAGTGTCAGTCCACCTAATCCTAAACCCGAGGCATAATTTAGTACTCACCCTCCCACTACAGCCAGACTGCAACTCTACCCTAAACGGTATTAGCCCTGTAAACCTACCCACACAATGAAACCTAACCCTAGCCTTGACACTTAGAACCAACCGTACCATGGATATTGACGTCACCCATGTCTCAGTGTAACACTGTAGTTCAATCTCGCTGTCGCCCTCCCAGCGACCCAAATCAGAAATGTAACCAATACCGTATACTGGCCGTACAACTTAGCGAACACATAACCCAACCCTAGATCTTGCCCGTGAACATGAACACTCATGGTCAACATTGACATCACCCACAGCTCACAGTAAACCTGTCGCTCAGTGTCACTCTCATACTCATATCAGAGCCAGACCTTCAGTGTAAACATAGTGCTATCCTTCCAGTACATATTAATGAACACTTAACCCTAACCCTAGCCCTTGCACAGCACCACACACTTCACATCATTTTATGTTCAGCACCGACAAATCCTCATACTGAGACAAAATCTCGTATTTACCCTCACTTCAGAGCCGGACTCTGACTCTAACCAAAACCCTTTTGGTCCCATACACCTTCCCATACACCGAACCCTATCCCTATCCCTGACTTTTTGAACCGACCAGTACCATGAATATCGACATCCCTCATGTCTCACTGCAATACTGTAATTTAATCTCACTGTCCAACTCACATCAGAGCCATGTCCCATTTGAAACCGTAACACTATCCTGCCCACACAACATATCAAACTTCTAAACCTATCCCTAGCACTGTACCCTGCACCTGACACCTCATGGTCAACATTGTCATCATCCACAGCTCACCATAAACCTGTCGATCATACTCAACACTCATTGACACATCAGAGCCAGATCCTTACTGTAAACATAGAACTATCCTGCCCTTACACATTTCCGAACACTTAACCCTTAACCTAGCTCAGCACTAGCACCAGACCTGTCACAACATTTTTATTTACAGTCACACCAAATGCTTAACCTGAGTAACGCACCTCACATCACAGCAGGATTCAAAGTCTAACTGAAACCTTTTCAGCGCCGTAATCCCTCCCAAACACTGAACTCTCAGCATAGCCCTGACTCTTGGAACATACCGTACCATGTATATCGACGTCACCCATATCTCACTGTAACAATGTAATTCAATCTCACCTTCACCCTCACAACAGAACCGAGAACTAAATGGAATCATAACCCTTTCCTACACGTACACTTTTTCAAATCCCTACAACTAACCCTAGACAATGCCCCTGCACCTAAAACCTCATGATAAACTTCAACATCAGCCACAGCTTATCATAAACCTGCCTCAGTATCGCCCCCTACCTCACATCAGGGCCATATCCTCACTATAACCATAGTACTAGATGGCACATACGCATTACCAAACACTTCACCCTAACTCTAACCTTGTCCCATGCTCTGAACTCCTCACCTTAATTTTAGTATCAGCCTCCCAAATCCTAAACCTGTGGCATAATCACGCAATCAGGCTCACATCATAGCCAGACCCAAACTCTATCCAAAATCATATCAGCCCCATAAACCCTCCCAAACACCAAACCCTAATCCTAGCCCTGACACATAGAACATTCCTTAACATGGATATCGACAGCACCCCTTTCTCACTGCAACACTATATTTCAATCTCGCTGTCACACTCACATCATACCCGAAACCAAAATGTAACCATAACCATACACTTGCGGTACAAGTTAACGAACACCTAACCCTAGCACTAGCTATCACGTGTAGTCCTGACCCCTCATGGTGAACATTGACATCACCCACAGCTCACCGTAAACCAGTCGCTCAATGTCGCACTCATCTTCACATTAGAGCCAGACCCTTAGTTTAAACACAGCGCTATCGTGCCTGGACATAATTACGAACACTTAACCCAAACTCTAGCCCTTGCCTCAGAACCAGACGCTTCATATCGTTTTATTTTCAATCCCCCCAGATCCTTACACTGAGACAAAATCTTGTACTTATCATCCCATCAGAACTGTACCCTAACTCTAAGCAAAACCCTGTTAGCCCCATACACCTTCCCAAACACCAAAACCTAAACCTAGCCCTGACTATTTGAACAGTCCATTACCATGAATATCGACATCCCTCACGTTTCACAGTTCCACTGCAATTCAGTCTCATGCCGGACACACATCAGAGCCAAATCCCATATGTAACCATATTCCTTTCCTGCCCATACAATGTTCCGAATGCCTAGCCCTTACCCTAGCACTGTTTCCTACAACTGTCCCTTCATGGTCAACATCGACTTCACCCACAGCTCTCCATTAACCCGTCGATCAAACTCACACGCATCCTCACATCAGAGCCAGATCCTTACTCTAAACATAGTGTTATGCTTCCCTTACACATTACCGATCACTTATCCCAACCCTTGCCCTGGCCCAAGCACCAGAACCAGCACATCATTTTATAGTCAACCCCACCAGATGCTTTACCTGAGAAACAATCTTGCACTCACACTCACATCACAGCCAGATGCAAACTCTAACTGAACCCGGTCTACCACATACAATTTCACAAACTCTGATTCCTAACCCAGGCCCAGACACTTGGAAAAAGTCTCTATAATGAATATCGATGTCACCCGTTCCTCACTGTGACACTGTAATTCAATATTGCTGTCGCCCTCACATAAGAGCCGAATCCTGAATGTAACTATAACTGAATCCAGGCTGTACAGCTTACTGAATCTCCAGTTCTAACCAAAGCCCTCGCCTGTTGACTTGACCACTCATGGTCAACATTGGCATCACCCACAGCTCATCGTAAACCTTTCTCTCTCTCTCGCCATCATCCTCACATCAGAACAAGTTTCTTTCTGTAAACGCAGTGCTATCCTACCTGTACACATTACTGAACTCTTAACCCTAACCCTAGCTCTGGAAACTGCTTTGTCCACACACCATCATTTTATTGTCTGCCCCACCAAATCCAAATCCCGAGACACAGTCTTGCAGTGACCCTCACAACACACCAGGACACTAACTCTATCCAAAACCATACCAGCCCCATAAACTTACCAAAACACCGAAACCTAACACTGGCCCTGACAATTAGTACAACCCTACCATAGATATTGGCATCACCCATATCCCACTGCCAGACTGTAGTTCAATCTCACTGTCTCCCAAACATCAGACCCGAATCTGAAATGTAACCATAACCCTATGCTGTTCGTACAACTTAACGAACCCCAAACCCAATCTTAGCTCTCGAGCATGGACCTGACCCTCACTATCAACATTGGAATCACACAAAGCTCACCGTTAACCTGTCACTCAATGTCACACTCATCCTCACAACCGAAAGGAACCCTTAATGAAAAATAGCTCTATCGTGACCGGTCATTTAAAAAACACTTCACCCAAACTCTAGCCCTTGCCACAGCAGAAGACCCGTCACATCATTTTATTTTCAGACCCACCAAATCCTTATACTGAGACACAATCTCGCACTCCCCCTCACTTCACAGGCAGAGCTTAACTCTAACCGCAGGCCTATAAACCTTTCGAAATATTGAACCTTAACACTAGACATGACTTTTGGAACAGAACAGTACCATGAATATCAGCATCACTCATGTCTCACTGTGACACTGTAATTTAATCTCATTGTCGAACTCATATCAGAGCAAAATCCCATATGTAAACGTAATCGTATCCTGCCCATACACACCCCTATCCCTATGTCTAGCACTGGAGTCTGCACCTCACACTTCAAGGTCAACATCATCGATATCACCCACAGCTCTCCATAAACCTGTCAATCAAACTCACCCTTATCCTCACATCAGAGCCAGAAACTTACTGTAAACGTATCATTATCCTTCCCTTCCACATTACTGAACACTTAGCTCTAACCCCAGTGCTGGATGTAGCACCGGAACCCTAACATCATTTTATTGTCAACACCACCAGATACTTCACCTGAGACACAATCTCTCACTCACCCTCACATCACAGCCGGATGCAAACTCTAACCGAATCCCAGTCAGCCCTGTACACTTTCACAAACACTGAACCCTTACCCAGGCCCTCATTCCTGGAATAGGTCACTACAATGAATATCAACATCAGTCATTTCTCACTGTGACACTATAATTCAATATCCCTGTTGCCCCCACATCAGAGCCGGGACCTAAATGTTACTCTAAACCTTTCTAGCCATACTGCTTACCGACCCTCTAAAGCTAACCCGAGCCTCGTCTCTTGATATACTCACTCATGGTCAATATTGGCATCATCCACAGCTCACCAGAAACCTTCCTCTCAGTGTCGCCTTCACCCTCACATCAGAAAAAGATCCTTACTGTAAACGCAGTGGAATCCTACTCATGCACATTACCGAACACTTTACTGTAACCCTATCCCTGGAACCTGCATTGTCCACACACCACAATATTTTGGTCTGCCCCACAAAATCCAAATTCCGAGACACAATCTTGCACTCACTCCCATATCAAACCAGAACACTAACTACCTGAAACCCTTTCAGACCCATAAACGTACCCAAATACTGAAAGCTAACACTACAGCTCACAGTTAGAACAGACCCTACCTGGATATTGGCGTCACCCATGTCTCACAGCAACACTGTAGTTCGATCTCTCTGTCGCCCTTACATCAGACCCGAATCCAAAATGTAGCAATAAACCTATCCTGTCCATACAACTTAACGAACCCCTAAGCCAATCCTAGCACTTGCCCATGAACCTGACCTTCACTGTCAACATTGGCATCACCCACAGCTCACTGTTAACCTGTCGCTCAATGTCTCACTCATCCTCACATCAGAGCCATATCCTTAGTGTAAACATAGCACAATCATGCCCGTACATATTATCGAACACATAAGCCAAACCCTAGCCCTTGCCACAGCACCAGTCGTTCACATCATTTAGTTTTCAACCCCAAGAAATGCTTAACATGAGCCACAATCTCGCACTCACCCTCACATCACATCAGGATGTAAACTCTAACCAAAACCTGAACAGTGCCGTAAAGCTTCCAAAACACTGAACTCTAACCATAGCCCTGAGACTTGGAACAGAACCTACCAAGTATATCGACGTCACCCATGTCTCACTGAAACACGGTCATTCATTCTCACTGTCACCCTCACATCAGAACCGAATATTAATGTAACCATAAACCTTTCATAGTTGAACACCTTTTCGAACCACTAAACCTATCCCTAGACCTGGCCCCTGGATATGAATCCTCATAGTAAACTTCGACATCAGCCGCAGCTTATTATAAACCACTCCGTCAATATCGGCCTGTCCCTAACATCAGGGCCACATCCCCACTGTAACCATAGTACTAGATGGCCCTTACAAATTACGAACACTTACCCTTGCCCTAGCACTGTCCAATTCTCTGAACTCCACTCCTTCATTTTAGTGTCAGACCACCAAATCCTAAACCTGAGGCATAAACTCGCACACACCTTCACATCATAGCCGGACTCTAACTCAACACAAAACTGTATCAGCCCTATAAACCTACCCAAAAACCGAAACCTAACCCTTTCCCTGACACTTAGAACAGGCCCTATAATGGACATCAACGTCCGCCATGACTCCGTGTAACACTATAGTTCAATCTCGCAGTCGTCGTCACATCAGAACCGAATCCAAAATGTAACAATAACCTTATACTGGCTGTGCAGCTTGACAAACACCTAACCATAACCCTAGATCTTGCCCGTGCACCTGAACCCTCATGGTCAACATTGACATCACCGGCAGCTCTCCGTACACCTGTAGCTCTGTGTCACACTCATCCTCACATCAGAGCCAGATTCTTAGTGTAGACATAGTGATATCGTGCCTGTACATATTATCAAACAGTTAACCTAACCCTAGGCCTTGCCACAACACCAGACTCTTCACATTATTTTATTTTCAGCCCTACCATATCCTTATACTGAGACAAAATCTCGCATTCAACCTCACGTCAGAGCCGGACACTAACACTAACCAAAATCCTCTTTTTCCTATACACCTTCCCAAACACTGAACCCTAACCTTCGTCCTGAATTTTGGAACTGACCAGTATCTTGAACATCGACATCCCTCATGTCTCACTGTGACACTGAAATTCCATCTCACTGTCGAAATCACAACAGACTGGATTCCCATATGTCACTGTTCCACTATCCTGCCCATACAAATTACCGAACCCCTAAACCTAACCCTAGCACTGTACCTTGCATCTGACACTTCCTGGTCAACATTGTCAGTAAAAGAGCTCACCATAAACCTGTCGATCATACTCACACTCATCCTCACATCAGTGCCAGATCCTTACTGTACACGGAGTGCTCTACTCCCTGTACACAGTACCAAAGACTTAATCATAACCTTTGATTTGAAACTAGTATCAGACCCATCACATCATTTTATTTTCAGCCCAACCAAATGCTTAACCTGAGCCACAATCTCGAACTAACCTTCATGTCACAGCACATGCAAACTCTAAATTAAACCCTATCAGCAACATAAACCTTCCCAAACACCGAACTCTAACCATAGCCCTGACTCTTGGTACAGACCCTACCATGGATATCAACGTCACCCATGTGTCACTGTAACACTGTAATTCACTCTCAGGGTCACCCTACCATCAGAACCAAACACTAAATGTAACCATAAACCTTTCCAGTCTGTAACCCTTTTTGAATCCCTAACCTAATCCTAGACCTGGCCTGTGGACCTGAAACGTCATGATAAACTTTGACATCAGCCACAGCTTGTCATAAGCCTGTCTCTCAATATCACCCTCTCCCGCACATCAGGGCCACATCCTCACCGTAACTGTAGTACTAGATGGCACATACACATTACTGAACACCTAACCCTAACCCTAGCAATGTCCCATGCTATGGACTCCTCACCTTCTTTTTAGTGTCAGTCCACATAATACTAAACCTTAAGAACAATCTCACACACACCCTCATATCACAGCCACAACCTAACGTTATCCAAAACTGTATCAGCCCTGTAAACCTACGCATACACTGAACCTCAACCCTAGCCACGAATCTTATAAGAGGCCCTACCAAGGATATGGTAACCAAAATGTAACCATAACAATATACTGGCCATAGAACTTAACAATCACCTAACCCGAACCCTAGTTCTTGCCTGTGGACGTGAACCCTCATGGTCAACATTGACTTCACCCACAGCACCTGTCAATCAATGTTGCAAACACCCTCACATCACATCCAGATCCTAGGTGTAAACATAGCGCTTTCATTCCCCTACACATAATGAAACAGTAAACCCTTACCCTAGCCCTTGCCACAGCACAAGACCCTTCACATCATTTTATTTTGAGCCCCACGAAATCCTCATACTGAGACAAAATCTCGCATTCACCCTCACACCAGAGCCAGAACCTAACTCTAAACAAAACACTATTAGCATCATATACCTTCCCAAACTCTGAACACCAACCTCAGCCTGGGCTTTTGTAACAGACCAGTACCATGAATATCTATATCACTGATGTCTCACTTAACACTATAATTCAATCTCACTCTCGAACTCACATCAGAGACGAATCCCATACGTAACCGTACCCCTATCCTGCCTGTACAAACTACCGAATCCCTAACCCTATTCTTATGACTGTACCATGCATCTGACACTTCATGGTCAACATTGACAACATCCACAGCTCACTGCAAACCTGTCGATCATAATCACACTCATCCTCACATAAGAGCCATATTCATATTATAAACGTAGCGCTATCCTGCCCGTACAAGTTACCGAGCACTTAAACCTAGCCCTGGCACTAGCAAGAGACCAATCACATTATTTTATTTTCAGCCCACCAAATGCTTAACCTGAGCCAAAATCTTGCACTCACACTCACATCACACCCAGACCCAAACTCTAACCAAATTGTGCTAGCCCCATAAATCTATCCAAACACTAAACCCTTTCCTTTGCCCTGAAACATAGAACAGATCCTACCGTGGATATCGACGTCACCCATGACTCACAGTAACCCTGTAGTTCAATCTCGCTGTTGCCCTCACATCAGAACCGAATGCAAATATAATCAAAACTGAATACTGGCCATACCACTTAGCGATCACCTAACCCTAATCCTAGCTCCCGCCCATGTACCTGACCCCTCATGGTCAATTTTGACATCACCCACAGATCACTGTAAACCTGTCGATCAAACTCACCCTCATCCTCACATCAGAGTCAGATCCTTATGGTAATCGTACCACTATACATACTGTACACATTAGTGAGCGCTTAAACCTATCCGTAGCCCATGGCCTAGCAGCAGACCCCTCACATCACTTTAGTTTTGCCCAAGCACATGCTTAACCTGAGCCACAACTAGCACTCACCCTCACATCACAGCAGGATGTAAAGTCGAAGCAAATTCCTATCAGCTTCGTAATCCTTCCAAAACACCAAAATCTAACCATAGCCTTGACTCTTGGAAATGACCCTACAATGAATAATGATGTTACCCTTGTCTCACTGTAACATTGTAATTCAATCCCACTGTCACCGTCATATCAGAAGAGAATCCTAAATGCAACCATATCCATTTCCTTCCCTTACACCTTTTCAAACTCCTTAATTTAACAGTAGACCTGGCCTGTGGACCTCAAACGTCATGATAAACATCAACATCAGAAACAGCTTATTATACACCAGTCGCTCAATACCTCCCTCTCCCTCAAATCAGGGCCACATCCTCACTGCTACTGTATTGCTAGACGGCCCATACCCATTATCGAACACTTAACCGTAACCCTAGCACTGTCCTATGCTCTGTAGTCCTCACCTTCATTTTAGTATCAGCCCACCAATACTTAACATCAGGGATAATCTCGCAGTCACCCCCGCATCACAGCCAGACCCTAACTCTACCCAAAAGCATATTGGACCTGTAAAACTAGGCAAACACCGAACCCTGAAACTAGCCCTGTCACTTAGAACAGACCCTAACACGGATATCGACATCACCCATGTCTCACTACAACATGGGAGTTCAATATCTCTGTTGCCCTCACATCAGACCCGAATCTGAGATGTAAACATAACCCTATACTGGCTGGACAACTTAACAAACACGTAACCCTAACCCTAGCTCTCACCCATGGAAATGAACAATCCCGGTCAACATTGACAACACCCACAGCTCACCATAAACCTTTCACTCAATGTCGCACTCATCCTCACATCAGAGCCGGATCCTTAGTGTAAACATTGCACTAATGTGCCCATACATATTAATGAACACTTAACCCTAACCCTAGGTCTTGCCATACAACCGGACCATTCACATTATTTTATTTTCAGACTCACCTAGTCCTTTTACTGAGACATAATCTCGTATTCACCCTTGCATTAGAGCCGGACCTTTACTCTAATCATAACCCAATTAGCCCCATGCACTTTCACAAACACGGAAACGAACCCTAGCCCTGACTTGTGGAGAAGACCAGTACCATGAATATCGACATCCCTCATGTCTCACTGCAACATTGTAATTCAATCTCACAGTCACACTCACATCAGAGCCAACGCCGATATGTAACCATAACTATATGTAATCATAAACGTACTCCTGCCCATGCAACTTACTGAAAGCCTAACACTAACCCTCGCACTGTACCCTACATCTGAGACTTCATGGTCAACAGTGACATCATCCACAGCTCACCGTAAACCTGTAGTTCATACTCACCCTCATCCTCACATCAGAGCCACATCCTTACTGTAAACGTAGGACTATCCTGCCCATACACATTAGCGAACACTTAACCCTATCCCTAGCCCTTGCCATAGCACCGGACCCTTCACATCATTTTATTTTCAGCCTCATGTATTCCTTATAATGAGACAAAATCTTGCGTTCACCCTTGCATTAGAGCTGTACCCTAACACTAAACAAAACCCTATTAGCCCCATACACCTTCCAAATCACCGGTCCCTCACTCTAGCCCTGACTTTTGGAACAGACTACTACCATGAATATCGACATCCCTCATGTCCCACTGTAACACTGTTGTTCAATGTCAATGTCGAACTCACATCAGAGCTGAATCCCATATGTAACTGAACCCTATCCTGCACGTAAAACTTACCAAACCTCTAACCCTAAACCTAGAAATGTACCCTGCATCTGACACTTCATGGTCAAATTTGACATCATCTGCAGCTCACCATAGACCTGACAATCATAATCACCCTCATCCTCATATCAGAGCCAGATTCTTACAGTAAATGTACCGCTATCTTTCCTGTACACATTCCTGAACACTTAACCCTAACCCTAGCCCTGCCATTACCACCAGACACATCCCATCATTGTATTTTCAGACCCACCAAAAGCTTAACCTGAGCCACAATGTCGTACTCACCCTTACATCACAGCAGGATGCAAACTCTTATCAAAACACTATCAGCGCCGTAAACCTTCTAGTACACCGAAATATAAGCACAGACGTGACACTTAGAACAGATCCTACCATGGATATCGACGTCACCCATGCCTCACTGTAACACTGTAATTCAATCTCACTGTCATCCTCACATCAGAAGCGAATACTAAATGTAACCATAAACCTTTCCTACCCGTAAACCTATATGAACCCCTAAATGTAACCCAAGACCTTCAGCCTGTACCTGAAACCTCATGATAAACTTCGACTTCAGCCACAGCTGATCATAAACCTGTCTCTCAATATCGCCCTCCCCCTCATATCAGGGCCACATCATCACTGTAACCATAGTAGCAGATGGCCCGTTCCCCTTACCGGAAATTTAACCTTAACCCTAGCATTGTCCAATACTCTGGACATCTCACCTACAATTTAATGTCAGCACACCAATTGCTAAACCTGACACAAAATCTCGAACTCACCGTCACATCACAGCCAGAACCTATCTCTACCCAAAACCATATCAGCACCATAAATCTGCTCAAACACCAAACCCTAAACCTAGCCCTGACTCTTAGAACAGACCATGCCATGGATATCTATGTCACACATGTCTCACTGTAATACTGCTGTTCAATATCGCTGTCGCCCACACATCAGACCGAAATCCGACATGTAACCACAACCATATACTGGCCTTACAAATGAACAAACACCTAAGCCTACCCCTAGCTCTCACCCATGGACATGAAACCTCCTGGTCAACATTGACATCACCCACAGCTCACCGTAAACCTGTTCCTCATTGGCGCACTCATCGTCACATCAGAGCCAGATCCTGACTGTAAACATAGCGCTATCATGCCTTTACATATTAAAGAACACTTAACACTAACCCTATCCCTTGCCACAGCACCAGACCCTTCACATGGTTTTATTTTCAGCACCACCAAATCCTTATACTGAGACAATTATCGTATTCACCCTCACATTAGAACCAGAGCCTAACTCTAACCCAAACCCTGTTAGCCCCATACACCTTTCCAAACACCCGACCCTAACCCTAGCCCTGACTTTTCAAAAATAGCAGTACCATGAATATTGACATCCCTCATGTCTCACTGTAACACTGTAATTCAATCTCTCTGCTGAACTCACATCAGAATTGAAGTCAATATGTAGCCATAACCCTATCGTGGCCCATACAAGTTTCTGAACCCCTAACACTAACACTAGCACTGTACCCTGCATCTGACACTTCATGGTCAACTTTGGCGTCATCCACAGCTCAACGTAAACCTGTTGATCATACTCACCCTCATCCATACATTAGAGGCTGATCCTTACTGTACACAAAGATCCTGCCGTACACATTACCGAACACTTAACCCAATCCAGCCCTAACTGGCACCAGATCCATCACATCGTTTTATTTTAAGCACCACCAAACTTTTAACCTGAGCCACAGTCTCACACTCACCGTCACATCAAAGCAGGGTGCAAACTTTAACCAAAACTCTATCAGCGCCATTAACCTTCTCAAACACTGAACTCTATAAATAGCCCTGACTCTTGGAACAGAGCCTATCATGGATATCAACATCACCTATGTCTCACTGTAACAGTTTAATTCAATCTTACAGTCACCCTCACATCAGGACCTATATGTAAATGTAACAATAACCCTTCCCAACCCGTAAACCATTTCGAGACCCTAAACCTAAACCTTGACTTTGACCCTGGACATGAAACCTCATTATAAACTTCGACAACAGCCACAGCTTATCATAAACCTGTCCCTCAATATCACCTTCTCCCACACATCAGGGCCACATCTTCACTGTTACTATATGGCTAGACGGCCTGTACCCATTATTGAACACTTAACATGATCCCTAGCACTGTCCCATGCTCTGTACTTCTCACCTTCATTTTAGCATCAGTCCAACAAATCTCAACCTAAGGCTTAAACTCGCATTCACACTCACATCACAGCCAGAACCTAACTCTACCCCAAACTGTATCAGTCCTGTAAGGTACCCGATCACCGAACCCTAACCCTAGCCCTGCCCTGTCACTTTGCATGGACTGTACCATGAGTATCAACGTCACCCATGTCAAAATGTAACACTTAATTTGAATGTCGCTGTCTCCGTCACATCAGACCCAAATCAAAAATGTAACCATACAACTTAACAAACACCTAATGCTAACCCTAGCTCTCGCTTGTGGACCTGAAACCTCATAGTTAACATTGGCATAATCCACAGATCACCATAAAATTGTCGCTCAATGTCACACTCATCCTCACATCAGAGCCATATCCTTAGTGTTAACATAGAGCAATTTTGCCAGTACATATTAACGAACACTTAACCCTAACCCTAGCCCTTGCCTCTGCACCAGAACCTTAACATCATTCACATTATTTTCAGTCCCAACAAATCCTTCTACTGAGACAAGATCTCGCATTCACCCTCACATCAGAGTCAGATCCCTAACCATAACAAAAACACTATTAGCCCTGTAAGCCTTCTCAAACACCGTACACTAACCCTAGCCCTGATGTTTGGAGCACACGTGTACCATGAATATAAACATCCCTCCTGACTCACTGAAACACTGTAATTCAATCTCACTGTCGAACTCACATGAGAGCCAAATCCCATATGTCACCATAACTCTATCCTGCCCATACAACTTGCTGAACCCCTAACCCTAACCCTAGCACTGTACCCTGTAGATGACACTCATTGGTCAACACTGACATCATTCACATCTCACCAGAAACCTGTTGATCATACCCTTCCTCATCCTCACATCAGAGCAGAGCCTTACTGTAAGTGTAGCGCTATCCTGCCTTTACACATTTCTGAACACTTAACCCAATCTCAAGCTCTGGCTCTAGAACCAGACCTGTCCAATCACTTTCTCTACAGAACCTCCAACAGCTAAAACGGAACCACAATCTCGCAGTCACCCTCACGTCATGGCAGGATGAAACTCTAACTGAAACACTATCAGCGCCGTAAACCTTTCCGAAGACTGAACTTTTACCACAGCCCTGACTCTTGGAACATACCCTAGCAGGGATATTGACGTAACCCATGTCCCATAGTTACGCTGTAAATCAATCTATTACCCTCACATCATACCGGAATACTAAATGTAACCATAAACCTTTCCTAGCCATACATGTTTTTGATCCCCTAAACCTAACCCTAGAGCTGGCTCCTGGACCTGAAACCTAATGATAAACTTTGTCATCAGACACAGCTTATCATAAGCCTATCTGTCAATATCGCCCTCTCTGACACAGCAGGTCCACATCCTCACTGTAACTATAGTACTAGATGGTCCAAACCCATTACCGGAACCTTAACCCTAACCCTAGCACTGTCCCAGGCTCTGGACTCCTCACCTTCATTTTAGTGTGAGCCCACCAAATCCTAAACCTCAGGCAAAATTTCGCACTCACACTCACAAAACAGCCAAACCCTAAAATCTAAGCAAAACCGTATCAGCCCAGTAAACCTGAAAAACACTGAACACTAACCCTAGCACTGACACTTAGAACAGACCCTACCATGGATATGGATGTCAACCAGGTTTCACTGTAACACTGTAGTTCAATATCACTGTTGCCCTCACCTCAGACCCGAATTTGAAATGTAACCCTAACCGTATACTGGCCGTACAACTAAACGAGCACCTAACCCTAAACCCAGCGCTCGCCTGTCGTCCTGAACCCGCACGGTCAACATTGACATTACCCACAGCTTGCCATAAACCTGTCACACAATGTCGCACTCATTCTCACATCAGGGACAGATCCTTAGTGTAAACATAGTGATATCCTCCCTGTACATATTACCTAGCACTTAACTCTAACCCTAACTCTTCCTGCAGCACCAGACCCTAAATAACATTTTATTTTCAGCACCACCAAATCATTATACTGAGACAAAATCTCGCATTCACCCTCAAATCAGAGCCAGACCCTAACTCTATCCAGAACCCTATTAGTCCCATACACCTTCCCAAACACCAAACCCTAACCATAGCCCTGACTTTTGGTAAAGACGAGTACCATGAATATCGTCTTTCTCATGTCTTACTGTAACACTGTGATACAATCTCACTGTCAAACTCACATCACAGCCACATTCCATATGTCACCATAACCCTATCCTGCCTGTACAACATACCGAACCCCTATCCGAACCCTAGCACTGTACCCTGCATCTCACACTTCACATTCATCATTGACATCATCCACATCACACTGGACACCCCTCGATCAGACACAGCCTCATCCTCACATCAGAGCCAGATCCTTACTGTCAACGTAGCGCTATCCTGCCCGTACACATTAACAAACACTTAACCCTAACGTAAACCCTGCCACTGGCACCAGACCTGTCACATCACTTGATTTTCAGCCCCACCAAATAATATACCTGAGCGACAATCTCGCACTCACCCTCACATCACAGCAGGATGCAAACTCTAAATGAAACCCCACCAGTGCCATAAACCTTCCCAAACACCGAACTCTAACCAAAACCTTGAGTCGTATAATAGATCCAACCATTGATATTGACGTCACCCTTGTGTCACTGTAACACTGTAATTCAATCTCACTGTCAACCTGACATCAGAATTGAGTTCTAAATGTAAGCATAACCCTTTCCTAGCTGTACACCTTTGCAAACCACTAGACCTTAACCTAGACATTTTCCGTGGACATGAAACCTCAAGTTAAACTTCGATATCAGCCACACCTTATCATAAACCTGTCATTCAATATCGCCTTCTCCTTCACATCAGGGCCACATCGTCTCTGTAATCTTAGTACTAGTCAGCCTGCACCCATTACCGAATGCTTAATCCTAACCTTGGCACTGTTCCATGCTCTGGACTCCTCACCAACATTTCCTTGTCAGCCCACAAAATTATAAACCTCAGGCATAATCTCTCAATCTCCCCTACAAAAGAGCAAGACCGTAATTCTATCCAAGGCAGTATAAGCCCCATAAACATACAAACTGACAGAACCCTAAAGCCAGCACTGACACTTAGAATAGACCATACAGTACACCCCATTCCTCTCCATTATAAAATATTTTACTCCATTCCCCAATATTCCAGCACATTCCTTTGCTTTACATTTTGGCAAATGAGGCACCATTCGCATCCAAACCACTCTGCAGGGCCTTTATTATGTCACACTACAGCTGATTCCACTCCATTCTGCAACATTGCACTCCATTCCACAACATTCCAAAACATTCTATTGCGTTCCATTCTCCCAAAGTATGCTCCATTTTCTTCCAAACAACTCAAGAACTTCGCATTGTGTCACTTCACATGCCTTTCCTCTCCATTTCACAAGATTCTACTCCATTCCCCAACATTCCAACAAGTTCTACCGAGTTCCACTGTGCCAAACTGGGCACCATTCTTATCCAGAAATCCGTGTAACTCTCTGTTGCGTCACATTCTACCACGATCTACACAATACCCCAGCATGGCACTCCACTGTGCAACATTCTGCCATATTCCATTGCATTCCGTTATGTACAAGAAGGCCCAATATCTTGCAAACCATTCAGGAACAGCATACTGCATCAGTTAACATGAATATCCACACAATTTCTGAAGGTTCAACTGCATTCAAAACATTCCTGTTGGCAGCCGCGCTCAGAAAATAGCGCCCAATGCAGGGCAGCCGGAAGGCCCCGAACTTCCTAATGACAAATCATCCCACACCACTAAACTACATGCTAATTTCGCCTTGGCATAAGGACCAATGAGACCCACCAAATGGTTATGCTAATAAGGCATATGGAGCCGCACCAACCAGGTCAGAGCATGAGAACTATATAAGCAAGCCTCTCCTTCCCCTCTGGGTCCTGCCCAACTCATTTGTTTCACAAAGAGCTGAAGAATAAAGCTTTCTGCAGAAGAATCCTGCTGTTGTTGCATGCTGTTCTTGCCGGCGAGGACAGGGCACGCGACACATTCCACTGCGTTCTATTGCACTCCATTGTTATAAAGAGGGCACCGTTCTCTAAAAAACTCTCAGGAACCCTCTATTGCATCATATTACACCCCATTACACTGCATTTCACAGCCTTCCACTCTATTCCGCAACATTTCAACACGTTCTATTACGTTCGGTTCCATCAGGCAAGGCTGCATTCGCTTCAAATTCACTCCAGAACCCTTTATTGCGTCACATTACAACCGATTCACCTCCATTCCACAACATTGCACTTCGTCCCACAACCATCCACCGTATTCTATCACGTTCCGTTGTGCAAAAGAAGGCTGCACTCTTTTCGCAAAGAATCCGAAACTGTCTATTAAGTCACATTACACCCCATTACACTACATTCCACAACTCTCCACTTCATTTTGCAACATTCCACAACGTTCTTTTGCGTTACTTTCCGACAAAGAAGGCTCGATTCACTTCCAACCGATTAAGGACTGTCTATTGTGTCACATCAAATGCCATTCCAGTCCATTCTCCAAGATTCTACTCCATCCCACAACATTCCACCACGTTCGATTGCATTCCATTCTGTGAAAAAAAAGCCCAATTCCTTTCCAAACCAAAGAGGAACACTCTACTGCGGCACTTACACACGATTCCAGTCCATTTCACAGCACTGTAGTCCATTCCTGAACATCTCACCGTATTCTGTGGTGTTCCATTCAATCAAGGAGAGCACCATTTGCTTCGAGCACACTCATGAACTCTATATTGTGTCACATTACATACGCTTCTACACAAAATCTACAAAATTGCACTTAACTCCACAATATTCCAAAACGTTCTATAGCGGTCCATTCTGTCAAGGAAGCATCCATTCGTTTCCAAAACAATCTGTAACTCTCTATTGCATCACAGTATACCCCATTCCACTCCATTCCACAACATTTTACTCCATTCACCAATATTCCAGCACATTCCTTTGCTTTACATTCTCGCAAAGGAGGCACCATTCGCTTCCAAAACGCACAGGAGACCTTTATTATGTCACATTACAGACGATTCCACTCCGCTCCACATCATTGCCCTCCATTCCACGACATTCCAACACTTTCTATTTCGTTCCATTCTGCAAAGGAATGCTACATTTACTTCCAAACAATTCACGACTTCGTATTGTGTCACTTCACATGCCATTCCTCTCCATTCCACAAGATTCTACTCCATTCCCCAATTCCAACAAGTTCTACTGAGCTCCATTGTGACAAAGTAGGCACCATTCTTATGCAAGCAACCCAGGGAAACCCTGTTGTGTCTGTTTCCACCACGTTCCACTCAGTGCCACAGCATGGCACTCCATTGTGCAACATTCTGCCACATTCCATTGCATTCTATTATGTAAAAGAAGGCCCCACAGCTTCCAAACCATTAAGGAATAGCCTATTGCGTGACTTCACAAGACCGTCGCCATGATTCCTCATGATTCTACTCCATGTCAAACACAAAACTGGATTCCATTGCACTCCATTGTTACAAAGAGGGCAACGTTCTCTAAAAAACTCTCTGGAAGCCTCTATTGCATCACATTGCACCCCATTACACTCCATTTCACAGCCTTCCACTCTATTCTGCAACATTCCCACACGTTCTATTACGTTCGATTCCATCAGCCAAGGCTGCATTCGCTTCCAATTCACTCCAGAACCCTTTATTGCATCACATTACAACCGATTCACCTCCATTCCACAGCATTGCACTCCATCCCACAACACTCCACCGTGTTCTATTGCGTTCCATTTTGCTAAAGAAGGCGCCAGTCTTATGCCAAAGAATCAGAAACTGTCGAATGAGTCACATTACACCCCACTACACTCCATTCCACAACTCTCCACTTCATTTCGCAACATTCCACAATGTTCTTTAGGGTTCCTTTCCAACAAAGAAGGCTCGATTCACTTCCAACCGATTAAGGACTGTCTACTGCATCACATCAAATGCCATTCCAGTCCATTCTCCAAGATTCTACTCCATCCCACAACATTCCACGACGTGCCATTGCATTCCATTCTGTGGAAAAAAATCTCCATTCCTTTCCAAACCGATCAGGAACACTCTACTGCGTTACGTTACACATGATTCCAGTACATTTCACAACATTGTACTCCATTCCTGAACATCTCACCATGTTCTGTGGCGTTCCATTCAATGAAAAAGAGTTCCATTGCGTGGAGACCACTCAGGAACTCTATACAGTGTCACATTACTCGGGATTCTACACCAAATCTACAAAATTGCAGTTAACTCCACAAAATTTCACCACGTTCTGTAGCGTTCCATTCTGGCAAAGAAGGAACCACTCATACCCAAGACAATCTCTAAGTCTCTACTGCATCACAGTGCACCCCATTCCACTCCATTCCACAACATTTTACTCCTTTCCCCTACATTCCGAAAAATTCCTTTGCCTTACGTTCTCTCAAAACAGGCACCATTCGCTTTAAAAACCGCACTGGAGACGTTTATTATGTTACATTACAGCCGATTCCATTCGAATCCACAACATTGCCCTCAATTCCACCACATTCTACAACATTGTATCGCGTTTCATTCGGTAAAAGAAGGCTCCACTCTTATCCCAAAGAATCAGATACCGTCTATTAAGTCACATTACACACCATTACAATCCATTCCTCAACTCTCCACTTCATTAAGCTGCAATGCACAATGTTCTTTTGCGATCCATTCCTACAAAAAATGCTCTTTTCACTTCCAACCCATTAAGTACTGTCCATTGCATCACATCAAATGCCATTCCAGTCCATTGCTTAAGTTTCAACTCGATTCCACAACATTCCACCACGTTCCATTGCATTTCTTTCTGTGAAGAAAACCTCCATTCCTTCCTAATCCGATGAGGAACACTCTACTGCGTCACTTTACACACGATTCCAGTCCATGTCACAACATTGTAATCCATTCCTGAGCATCTCACCGTGTTCTGTGGCGTTCCATTAAATCAAAGACAGCTGCATTTTCGGCGAGACCGCTCAGGAACTCTAAACTGTGTCACATTACATGCGATCCAACACTTAATCAACAAAATTGCACTTAACTCCTCAAATTTCCACCACGTTCTAGACCGTTCCATTCTGTCAAAGAAGGATTCATTCAACTCCAAAGCAATCTCTAACTCTCTTCTCCGTCACAGTGTACCCCACTCCACTCCATTTCACGACATTTTACAAAATTCCCCTATATTCCAGCATATTCCTTTGCTTCACATTCTCGCAGGGAGGTACCGTTCTCATCCAACCTGCACTGGAGATCTTTATTATGTCTCATTAGAACATATTCCACTCGAATCCACAACATTGCCCTCCATTCCACAACATTCCACCACGTTGTATCGCGTACCTTTCTGCAAAAGAATGCTCCACTTTTTTCCAAAAGAAACCATCTATTAAGTAACATTACACCCCACTACACTCCATTCCTCAACGCTCCACTTCATTTTGCAACATTCCACAATGTCCTGCTGTATTCCATTCCTACAAAGAAGGCTCGATTCACTTCCAACCCATTAAGGACTCTCTATTGCATCACATCAAATGCCATTCCAGTCCATTCTCCAAGATTCTACTCCATTCCACAACGTTCCATTGCATTACATTGTGTGAAAAAAAATCTCCATTCCTTTCCAAACCAATGAGGATCACTCTACTGCGTCACTTTACACATGATTCCAGTCCATTTCACAACACTGTACTCCATTCCTGAACATCTCATCATGCTCTGTGGCGTTCCATTCAAAGAGAGCTCCATTTGCATCAAGAACACTCTGCAACTCCATACTGTGTCACATTACATATGCTTCTACACCGAATCTACAAAGTTACGCTTAACTCCACATAATTGCACCACGTTCTATAGTGTTCTATTCTGTCAAAGAAGGATCCATTCATGTCCAAAACAATCACTAACTCTCTACTGCGTCACAGTGTACCCCATTCCACTCCATTCCACAATATTTTACTCCATTCCCCAATATTCCAGCACATTCCTTTGCTTTACATTCTCGCAAAGCAGGCACCATTCTCTTCCAAACCGCACTGGAGACATTTATTATGTCACATTAAAGACGATTGCACTCCAATCCACAACATCGCCCTCCATTACACAACATTCCACCACGATCTATCGCTTTTCATTCTGCAATACAAGGCTCCACTCTTTTCCCAAAGTTTCAGAAACCGTCTATTAAGTCACATGACACCCCATTACACTCCATTACACAACACTCCACTTCATTTTGCAACATATAAAAACGTTCCTTTGCATTCCATTTCTTCAAAAAAGCCTCGATTCACTTCCATCCCATTAAGGACTGTCTATTGCATCACACCAAATGCCATCGCAGTCCATTCTCTAAGGTTCTACTCCATTCCACAACATTCCACCACGTTCCACTTCCTTCCATTCTGTGAAAAAATCCTACATTCCTTTCCAAAAGGATGAGGAACACTCTACTGTGTCACTTCACACATGATTCCAGTCCATTTCACAACATTGTACTCCATTCAAGAACATCTCACCGTGTGTCCTGTGGCGTTCCATTCAATCAAAGAGATCTCCATTTGCGTCGAGACCTCTCAGGAACTCTATTCTGCGTCACATTACGTACGCTACTACACCAAATCTACAAAATTGCACTTAACTCCAAAAAATTCCACCACGTACTATAGCGTTCCATTCTGTCAAAGAAGGATCCATTCATCTCCAAAACAATCTCTAACTCTCTACTGCGTCACATTGTACCCCATTCTAATCCATTCCAAAACATTTTACTCCATTCCCCAATATTCCAGCAGATTCCTTTGCTTTACGTTCTCTCACGGAGGCACCATTCTCATCCAAACCGCACTGGAGACATTTATTATGTCACATTACAGCCGATTGCACTCCGATCCACAACATTGCCCTCCATTTCACGACATTCCAAACGTTCTATCGCATTCCATTCTGCAAAAGAAGGCTACAGTCTTTTCCCAAATAAACATAAACCGTCTACTAAGTCACATTACAACCCATTGCACTCCATTCCTCAACTCTCCACTTCATTTCACAACATTCCAAAGTGTTCTTTTGTGTTCCGTTCCTACAAAGAAGTCACGATTCACTTCCAACCAATTAAGGACTGTCCATTGCATCACATCAAATGCCATTCCATTCCATTGTCCAGGATTCTACTACATTCCACAACATTCCACCACGTTACATTGCATTCCATTCTGTGAAAAAAAAGCTCTGTTCCTTTCCACACCAATGAGGAACACTCTACTGCCTCACTTTACACATGATTCCAGTCAATTTCGCAATATTGTACTCCATTCCTGAACATGTCACCGTGCTCTGTGGCATTCCATTCAATCAAACAGAGCTCCAGTTGCATGGAAACCACTCAGGAACTCTATACAGTGTCACATTACATGCGATTCTACACAAAATATACAAGCTTGCACTTAACTCCACAAAATTCCAGCACGTTCTAAAGCATTCCATTCTGTCAAAGAAGGATCCATTCACCTCCAAAACAATCTCTAACATTGTACTGCGTCACAGTGTACCAATTCCACTCCATTCCACAACATATTACTCCATTCCCCAATATTCCAGCACATTCCTTTGCTTCACATTGTCGCCAAGGAGGCACCATTCGCTTCCAAACTGCACTGGAGACATTTATTGTGTCACATTATTGCCGATTCCAGTCCAATCCACAACATTGCCCTCGATTCCGCGACATTCCACCACGTTCAATCACGTTCCATTCTGCAAAAGAAGGCTCCGCTCTTTTCCCAAAAAATCATAAACCGTCCGTTAAGTCTCATTACAGCCCATTACACTCCATATCTCAACTCTCCATTTCACGTCGCTACTATCCACAATGTTCTTTTCCATTCAATTCCTGCAAAGAAGGCTCGATTAAATTGCAACCCATTAAACACTGTCTATTGCATCACATCAAAGGCTATTCCAGTCCATTGTCCACGTTTCAACTTGATTCCACAACATTCCACCACGTTCCATTGCATTCCATTCTCTGAAAAAACCTCCATTCCTTTCCAATCCGATGAGGAACACGACTGCGTCAGTTTACACACGATTCCAGTAAATGTCACAACATTGTACACCATTCTTGAATGTCTCACCGTGTTCTGTGGCGTCCATTAAATCAAAGACAGCTCCATTTGCGCCTAGACCGCTCAGGAACTCTAACCTGTGTCACATTACGTGCGATTCAACACTTAATCAACAACATTGCACTTACGTCCTCAAATTTCCACCACGTTCTTCAGCGTTCCATTCTGTCAAAGAAGGATCCATTCAACTCCAAAACAATCTCTAACTCTCTACTGCGTCACAGTGTATCCCATTACACAACATTTTACTCCATTCCCCAATATTCCAGCACATTCCTTTGCATTACATTCTTGCAACAGAGGCACCAATTGCTTCCAAACCGCACTGGAGACATTATAATATCACATTACAGGCGACTCCACTCCAATCCACAACATTGCCCTCCATTAGGCGACATTCCAACACGTTCTATCGTGTTCCATTCTGCAAAAGAAGGCTCCACTCTTTTCCCAAAGAATCAGAAACCGTTTTATAAGTCACATTACACGCCATTATACTCCATTCCTATCTGTCCACTTCATTTCGCTTCAATTCACAATGTTCTTTTGATTTCCATTCCTAAAAAGAAGGCTCGATACACTTCCAACCCATTAAGGACTGTCTATTGCATCATATCAAATTCCATTCCAGTCCATTCTCCAAATTCTACTCCATTCCACAACATTCCACCACGTTCCATTGCTTTCCTTTCTGTGATAAAATGCTCCATTCTTTTCCAAACCGATGAGAATATTCTACTGCGTAACGTTACACATGATTCCAGTCCATTTCACAACATTGTACTCTATTCTTGAACATCTCGCCGCGTTCTGTGGCGTTCCATTGAATCAAAGAGAGATCCACTTGCGTCGAGACCACTAAGGAACTCTACACTGTGTCACAATACATGGACTTCTACAACAAATGTACAAAATTGCACTTACCTCCACAAAATTACACCACGTTCTATAGCGTTCCATTCTGTCAAAGAAGGATCCATTCATTTCGAAAAGAATCTCTAACTCTCTACTAAGTCACAGTGTATCCCATTCGATTCCATTCCAGAACATTCCACCGCGTTCCATTGCATTCCATTCTGTGAAAAAATCCTCCATTCCTTTCCAGACCGATGAGGAACACTCTACTGCATGACTTTACACACGATTCAAGTCCATTTCCCAACACTCTACTCCATTCCTGAACACCTCACGTGTTCTTTGGCGTTCCAGTCAATCAAAGAGATGTCCATTTGCGTTGAAACCACTCAGGAATTCTATACTGTGTCACATTACATGCGCTTCTACACCAAATCTACAAAACTGCACTTAACTCCACAAAATTCCACCACGTAGAATAGTGTTCTATTCTGTCAAAGAGGGATCCATTTATCTCCAGATCAATCTCTAACTCTCTACTGCGTCACAGTGTACCTCATTCCACTCCACTCCACAACATTTTATTCCATTCCCCAATATTCAAGCACATTCCTTTGCTTTCCGTTCTCACAAGGTGGCATAATTCTCTTCCAAACCGCACTGGGGATTTTTATAATGTCACATTACAGCCGATTCCACTCAAACTCACAACATTGCCCTCCATTCCATGATATTCCACCACGTTATTCTGCGTGTCATTCTGAAAAAGAAGGCTCTACACTTTTCCAAAGATTCAGAAACCATCTATTAAGTCACGTTACACCCCATTACACTCCATGCCTGAACTCTCCACTTCATTTCGGTACAATCCACAATTTTCTTTTGCGTTCCATTCCTACAAAGAAGGCTCGATTCACTTCCAACCATTTAAGGGCTTGTCTATTGCATCACATCAAATGCCATTCCAGTCCATTCTCCAAGATTCTACTCCATTCCACAACATTCCACCACGTTCCGTTGCATTCCATTCTGTGAAAAAAAGGTCCATTCCTTTCCAAACTGATGACGAACACTCTGCTGCTTCAGTTTACATTTGATTCCAGTCCATTTCACCAACACTGTACTACATTCCTGATCACGTCACCGTGTTCTGTGACGTTCCGTTCAAAGAGCCCTCCATTTGCGTCGAAACCACTCCGGAACTCTATACTGTGTCACATTACATGTGCTTCACCAACAAATCCAAAAAATTGCACTTAACTCCACAAAATTACACCACGTTCTAGAGCGTTCCATTCTGTCAAAGGAGGATCCATTCATCTCCAAAAATCCTCTAACTCTCTACTGTGTCACAGTTTGCCCCATTCCACTCCATTCCACAACGTTTTCCTCCATTCCCCAATATTCCAGCACATTCCGTTGCTTTACATTCTCGCATGGAGGCACCATTTTCATCCAAACCGCACTGGAGCCATTTATTATGTCACACTACAGCCGATTCCACTCAAATTCACAACATTGCCCTCCATTCCACGACATTCCATCACGTTCTATCGCGTTGCATTCTGCAATAGAAGGCTCCACGCTTTTACCAAAGAATCAGAAGCCGTCTGTTAAGTCACATTACACCCCATTACACTCCATTCCTGAACTCTCCAGTTCATTTCGCTCCAATCCACAATATTCTCTTGCATTCCATTCCTACAAAGAAGGCTCGATTCACTGCCAACCCATTAAGGGCTGTCTATTGTATCACATCAAATGCCATTCCAGTCCATTCTCCAAGATTCTTCTCCATTCAACATCATTCCACCACTTTCCATTGCATTCCATTCTGTGATAAAAAATCTCCATTCCTTTCCAAACCGATGAGGAACACTCTGCTGCTTCCCTTTACACATGATTCCAGTCCATTTCACAACACTGTACTCTATTCCTGAATATCTCACCGTATTCTGTGGCGTTCCATTCAATCAGAGAGCTCCATTTGCGTCGAGACCACTCAGCCACACTATAGTGTGTCACATTACATACGCTTCTACACCATATCTACAAAATTGCACTTAACTCCACAAAATTCCACCACGTTCTACAGCGTTCCTTTCTGTCAAAGAAGGATCCATTCATCTTCAAAACAATCTCTAACTCTCTACTGCGTCACAGTGTATCCCATTCTACTCCATCCCACAACATTTTACTTCATTCCCCAATATTTCAGCACAATACTTTGCTTTGCATTCTCCCAAAGTAGGCACCATTCGCTTCCAAACCTCGCAGGAAACCTTCATCAGGTCACATTACTGCCGATTCCGCTCCATGCCACAGCATTGCCCTCCATTCCACTACATTCTCCCACGTTCTGTTGTGTTCCATTCTTCCAAAGAATGCACAGTTTGTTTCCAAACAATTGAGGAACTTCGTGTTGTGTCACTTCACATGCCATTCCTCACCATTCCATAAGATTATACTCCATTCCCCAACATTCCAGCAAGTTCTACTGTGCTCCATTGTGACAAAGTGGGCACCATTCTTATCCAAACAACCCAGGAACTCTCTGTTGCGTCACATTCCACCACTATCCACTCAATACCACATCATGGCACTTAATTGTGCAACATTCCGCCACAATCTGTTGCATTCCTTTATGTAAAAAAAAAGGCCCCATTGCTTCCAAACCACTCAAAAACAGCCTATTGCGTCAGTTCACATGCCTATCCACACGATTCCTCAAGGTTCTACTGCATTCCAAACATTGCACTGTGTTCCATTGCACAATATTGTAACCAAGAGGACACCGTTCTCCAAAAAAACTCTCAGGAACGCTTTTTGCATCACATTACACCCTATTACACTCCATTTCACAAACTTCCACTCTATTCCACAACATTCCACCATGTTCTATTACATTCGGTTCCATCAAGCAAGGCTGCATTCGTTTCCAATTCACTCCAGGACCCTTTATTGCCTCACATTACAGCCGATTCCCCTCCATTCCACAACATTGCACTCCATCACACGACACTCCACCGTGTTCTACCGCGTTCCATTCTGCAAAAGAAGGCTCCACTCTATTCCAAAATTATCTGAAACCGTCCAATGAGTCACATTACACCCCGCTACACTCCATTCCACAACTCTCAACTTCATATCGCAACATTCCACAATGTTCTTTTGCGTTCCATTCCTACAAAGAAGGCTCTATACACTTCCAAACTATTAAGGACTGTCTACTGCATCACATCATATGCCATTCCAGTCCATATTCCAAGATTCTACTCCATTCCACATCATTCCACCACGTTCCATTGCATTCCATTCTGTGAGAATAAGCTCCATTCCTTTCCAAGCCGATGAGGAACACTCTACTGCATCACTTTACACACGATTCCAGTCCAATTCTCAACATTGTACACCATTCCTGAACATCTCACCATGTTCTGTAGCATTCCGTTCAATCAAAGAGAGCTCCATTTGCGTCTAGAAGACTCAGGAACTCTATATTGTGTTACATTACATATGCTTCTTCACCAAATCTACAAAATTGCACTTAACTCCACAAAATTCCACCATGGTCTATAGCGTTCCATTCTGTCAAAGAAGGATTCATTCATTTCCAAAACAACCTCTAACTGTCTACTGCGTCACAGTATACCCCATTCCACTCCATTCCACAACATGTTACTCCATTCCCCAATATTCCAGCACAATCCTTTGCTTTACATTCTCTCAAAGGAGGCACCATTCGCTTCGAAACCGCACTGGAGTCCTTCGTTATGTCATATTACAGGCGATTTCACTCAATCCTCAACATTGCCCTCCATTCCACGACATCCCCCACGTTCTATTGCGTTCCATTCTGCCAAAGAATGCTCCATTTGCTTCCAACAGTTCACGAACGTCGTATTGTGTCACTTCACATCCCATTCTCTCCATTCCAAAAGATTCTACTCCATTATCCAACATTCCAGCATGTTCTACTGAGTTGCATGATGACAAAGTGGGCACCAGTCTTCTCCAAACAACCCAGGAACTCGCTGTTGTGTCACATTCCACCACGTTCCAGTCAAAACCACCGCATGGTTGCCATTGGGCAACACTCCGCCACATTCCATTGCTTTCCTTTATGTAAAAGAAGGCCCCATAGCTTCCAAACCATTCAAAAAGAGCCTATTGCACCAGTTCACATGGCTATCCACATGATTTCTCAAGGTTCTACTGTATTCCAAACATTCCACTGCGTTCCATTGCACTCCATTGTTACAAACAGTGCACCGTTCTCTAAAAAACTCTCAGGAACCCTCTATTGCATCACATTACACCCTATTACACTCCATTTCACAAACTTCCCCTCTATTCCACAACATTCCACCATCTTCTATTACGTTCGGTTCCATCAAGCAAGGCTGCACTCGCTTCCAATTCACTCCAGAATCCTTTATTGCCTCACATTGCAACCGATTCCCCTCCATTCCACAACATTGCACTACATACCACAATACACCACCATATTCTATCCCGTTCCATGCTGCAAAAAAAAGCTCCAGTCTTTTCCCAAAGAATCAGAAAACGTCTAATGAGTCACATTACACCCCACTACACAGCATTCCACAACTCTCCACTTCATTTCGCACATTCCACATTGTTCTTTTGCATTCCATTCCTACAAAGAAGGCTCGATTCACTTCAAACCCATTAAGGACTGTCCATTGCATCACATCAAATACCATTCCAGTCCATTCTCCAAGTTGTACTCCATTCCACAACATTCCACCACATTCCATTGCATTCCATTCTGTGAAAAAAAGCTCCATTCCTTTCCAAACCGATGAGGAACACTTTACTGCATCACTTTACACACGATTCCAGTGCATTTCACATTGCTCTCCATTCCTGAACATCTCACCATTTGCTTCCATACCACTCTGGGACCTTTATTACGTCACATTTCAGCCGATTCCACTCTATTCCTCCTCATTGCCCTCCATTCTGCGACATTCCACCACATTCTCTTACGATTCGTAGTGTCAAAGAAGGCTCGATTCGTTTCCAAAACAATCAGGAAGACTCTACTAAGTCACATTACAGACGATTCCAGTACATTTCACAACATTGCACTTCATTCCGGGATATCTCACCATGTTCTGTGGCATTCCATTCCATCAAAGAGCTCCATTTTCTTCTAGACAACTAACTAAGTCTATATTGTGCCTCACATCATGCGGTTCTACACCAATCTACAAAATTGCACATAACTCCAGAAAATTTCACCATGTTCTATAGCGTTCCATTCTGTCAGGAAGGATCCATTCATTTCCGAAACAATCTGTAACCCTCTATTGCATCACATTGCACCCCATTCCACTCCATTCCACAATATTTTACTCCATTCCCCAATATTCCAGCACATTCATTTGCTTTACATTCTCTCAAAGCGGGCACCATTCGATTCCAAGCCAGTCTGGAGACCTTTATTATGTCACATTACAGTGGCTTTCACTCCATTCCACAACATTGCCCTCCATTCCACAACATTTCATCACGTTCTATTGCATTCTATTCTGTCAAATAAGGCTCAATTCGTTACCAAAACAATCAGGAACACTGTACTGAGTCACATTACAGACGATTCCCGTCTATTTAAGAACATTGCATTTTCTGAACATCTCAATATGTTCTGTGGCATTACATTCCATTAAAGAGCGCTCCATTTTCTGACAGACCACGGAGGAACTCAATATTGTGTCACAATGCACACGATTCTACACCAATCTGCAAAATTGCACTTATCTGCACAAAATTACACCACGTTCTGTTGCATTCCATTCTGTCAAAGTATATTCCGTTTGCTTCCAAAGAATTCACGAACTTCGTAATGTGTCACTTCACATGCCATTCCTCTCCATTCCACAAGATTCTACTCCATTCCCCAACACTCCAACAAGTTCTACTGAGTTCCATTGTGACACAGTAGGCACCATTCTAATCCAAACAACCCAGAAACTCTCTGTTGCATCACATTCCACCACGTTCCACTCAATAACACAGCATGGCTCTCCATTGTGCAACATTCCGCCACATTCCATTGCATTCCATTATGTAAAAGAAAGCCCGATAGCTTCCAAACCATTCAGGAACAGCCATTTGCGTCAATTCAGATGCCATTCCAAACAATTCCTCAGGATTCTACACCATACCAAGCATTCCACTGCATTCCAATGTTACAAGGAGGGCACAGTTCTCTAAAAAACTCTCAAGAATCCGCTTTTGCATCACACTACACCCCATTACACTCCATTTCACAAGCTTCCACTCTATTCCACAACATTCCACCATGTTCTATTACGTTCGATCCCACCAAGCAAAGCAGCATTCGCTTCTAAATAACTCCGGAACCGTTTATTGCACCACATTAAAACAGATTCAACTCCATTCCACAACATTGCACTCCATCCCACAACACTCCACCGTTTTCTACCGCGTCCATTCTTCAAAAGAAGCCTCCACTCTTTTCCCAAATATTCAGAAACCATTCTATTGCGTCATATTTCACCACATTACACTTCATTCAACCACTCTCCACTTCATTTTTCAGCATTTAACAATGTTCTTTTGCCTACCACTCATCCAAAAAAGGCTCCATTCACTTCCAACCCATTTAGGACGGTCTATTGCATCACATCAAATGCTACTGCAATCCATTCTGCAAGATTCTACTTCATTCCAGAAAATTCCACGATGTTCCATTGCATTCCATTCTGACAAATTAGGCTCCTTTCCTTGCCATACCAATGAGGAGCACTCTACTGCGTCACTTTACACACGATTCCAGTCCATTTCACAACATTGTACTCCATTCCTGAACATCTGTCCATGTTCTGTGGCAGTCCGTTACATCAAAGAGAGCTCCATTCTTTCCAGACCACTCTAGAACTGTATATTGTGAAACAGTATAAGCGATTCTACAAAAATATACGAATTTGAACTTACCTCCACAAAAGTTCACCAAGCTCTGTACCATTCCCTTCTGTCAAAGAAGGATCCATTCATTTCCAAAACAATTTGTACAACTCTATTGGATCACATTACTCTCCATTCCACTCCATTCCACATTTCACCCTATTCCAAATATTCCAGCCACTTTCATTTGCTATACATTCGATCAAAGTAGACACCATTATGTTCTTTAGCACTCTGAAGACCTTTATAATGTCACATCACAGCCGATTCCAATCCATCCCACATTTCTCTCCATTCCAAAGCATTCCACCATGTTCTATTCCGATCCATTCTGCCAAAAAATGCTCCATTTGCTTCCAAACAATTCACGAACTGCCTATTTTGTCAATTCACATGACATTCCCCTCCATTCCACAAGGATCGACTCCATTCCCCAATATTCCAACAAGTTCTACTGAGTTCCATTCTGATAAAGTAGGCACCATTCTTATCCATACAACCCAGGAAGTCTCTGCTGCGTCATATTACCGCACATTGCACTCAATACCACAGAATTGCACTCCATTGTGCAACATTCCACCTTACTCGTTTGCATTCCATTCTGTAAAAGAAGGCCCCTTTGCTTTCAAACCGTACAGTAACAGCCTATTGCGTCAATTCACACCCCATTTCACACGATTCCACAAGATTCTACTCCAGTCCATTCATTCCACTATGTTCATTTGCATTCCATTGTGACGAAAAGCAGCAATGTCAACAAAATTCGCAAAGACCCTCCATTGAATCACATTATAACCAACTACACTCCAGTTCACAAACTTCCACTCTATTTTGCAACATTCTGCCGCTTTCTATTATGTTCCATTACGCCAAGCAAGGCTGCATTCACTTCCACATCACTCCGGAAACCTTTTCTGCATCACTAACTCTAACTGAAATGCTATCAGCACCAAAATCTTTCCCAAACACCAAACCATAAACAGGCCCATGAATTTTGTAACAAACCAGTACGATGAATATCAACATCTCTACGTCCCTCATATCTCACTGCAACACTGTATTTCAATCTCACTGTCGAACTCACATCAGAGTGGTATCCCATATGTAACAGTAACCCTATCAGGCTGTTACAACATAACAAACCCCTAACCGTAACCCTAGAACTGTACCGTGCATCTGACACTTCATGTTCAACGTTGACATCATTCACAGCTCACTGTAAACCTGTCGATCATACTCATGCTCATTCTCACATCAGAGACAGGATCTTACTGTAAACGCATTTCTACCCTGCCCATACACATTACCAAACACTTAACCTTATCCCTAGCCCAGGGACTAGCACCAGACCCCTCACATCATTTTATTTTCTGCCCCACCAAATGCTTAACCTGAGACAAAATTTCGCAATCACCCTCACATCACAGCAGACTGCAAACTCTAACAGAAACACTAGCGGTGCCATAAACTTTTATCAATACCGAATTGTAACCATAACCCTGACTCTTAGAACAGACCCTACCATGGATATTGATGTCACTCATGTCTCACTGTTCACTGTAATTCAATCTCACAGTCACCCAGACATCAGAACCGAATACTAAATGTAATCATAACACTTTTCTGGGTGTGCACTATTTCAAACACCTAATCCTAAACCTAGACCGGGCCCCTGGAGCTGAAATCTCGTAATAAACTTCAACATCAGCCACAGCTCATCATAAACCTGTCTCTCAATATCACCCTCTTCCTCACATCGGGGCCACATACTCACTGTAACTGTAGTACCAGGTGGCCCATACCCATTACTGAACAAGCAACCCTAAACATAGCACTGTCTCATGCTCTGGACTCCTAACCTACATTTTAGTGTTAGCCCAACTAATCCTAAACCTGAGGTATAATCTAGTACTCACAATCCCATCACAGCCAGACCGTAACTCTACCCTAAACCGTATTAGCCCTGTAAACCTACCCACACAATGAAACCTAACACTAGTCTTGACACTTAGAACCGACCGTAGCATGGATATAGACGTCACCCATGTCTCACTGTAACACTGTAGTTCAATCTCACTGTCGCCCTCCCAGCAAAACCAAATCAGAAATGTAACCAATAGCGTATACTGGCCATAGAACTTAGCGAACACATAACCCAACCCTAGATCTTGCCCATGAACATGAACACTCATGGTCAACATTGACATCACCCACAGCTCACAGTAAACCTGTCGCTCAGTGTCACTCTCATACTCATATCAGAGCCAGATCTTCAGTGTGAACATAGTGCTATCCTTCCCATACATATTAACGAACACTTAACACTAACCCTAGCACTTGCACAGCACCAGACACTTCACATCATTTTATTTTAAGAACAAACAAATCCTTATACTGAGACAAAATCTCGTATTTACCCTCAATTCAGAGCCGGACTCTGACTCTAACCAAAACACTTTTGGTCTCATACACCTTCATATACACTGAACCTTATCCCTAACCCTGACTTATTGAACAGAGCAGTACCACGAATATTGATATCTCTCATGACTCACTGCAATACAGTAATTTAATATCACTGTCCAACTCACATCAGATCCATATTCCATTTGAAACCGTAACACACTGTCCTGCCTATACATCATATAGAACTTCTTAACGTAACCCTAGCACTGTACCCTGCACCTGACACTTTATGGTCAACATTGTCATCATCCACAGCTCACCATAAACCTGTCGATCATACTCAACACTCATTGCCAGATAAGAGCCAGATCCTTACTGTAAACCTAGAACTATCCTGCCCTTACACATTTCCGAACACTTGACCCTAAGCCTAGCTCAGCAGTAGCACCAGACCTGTCACATAATTTTATTTACAGTCTCACCAAATGCTTAACCTGAGCCACTCACCCTCACATCACAGCAGGATTCAAAGTCTAACTGAATCCTTTTCAGCGCCATAATCCCTCCCAAACACTGAACTCTCAGCATAGCCCTGACTCTTGGAACATACCATACCATGGATATCGACGTCACCCATGTCTCACTCTAACAATGTAATTCAATCTCACTTTCAGCCTCACAACAGAACCGAGAACTAAATGTAATCATAACCCTTTCTTACACGTACACCTTTTCAAACCCATAAAACTAACCCCAGACAATGCCCCTGCACCTAAAACCTCATGATAAACTTCGACTTCAGCCACAGCTTATCATAAACCTGTCTCTCACAATCGTACCCTACCTCATATCAGGGCCACATCCTCACTGTAACTGTTGTACTAGATGGCACATACGCATTTCCAAACACTTGACCCTTACCCTAACACTGTCACATGCTCTGAACTCCTCACCTTAATTTTAGTATTAGCCTCCCAAATCCTAAATCTGTGGCATAATCACGCAATCACGCTCACATCATAGCCAGACCCTAACTCTACCGAAAATCGTATTAGCTCCATAAACCCTCCCAAACACCAAACCCTAATCCTAGCCCTGACACATAGAATGTTCCCTAACATGGATATCGTTGCCAGCCCTTTCTCTCTGCAATACAATAGTTCAATCTCACTGTCACACACACATCAGACCCGAAACCGAAATATAACCATAAACGTACACTTGCAGTACAAGTTAACGAACACATAACCCTAGCACTAGCTCTCACGTGTAGTCCTGAACCCTCATGGTGAACATTGACATCACCCACAGCTCACTGTTAACCAGTCGCTCAATGTCTCACACATCTTCACATCAGAGGCAGACCCTTAGCTTAAACAGAGCGCTATCGTGCCTGCACATAATTATGAACACTTAACCCAAACCCTAGCCCGTGCCACAGCACCAGACACTTCACATCGTTTTATTTTCAGTCCCACAAGATCCTTATACTGAGACACAATCTTGTACTCACCCTCCCATCAGAACTGTAACCTAACTCTAAAACCCTATTTGCGCCATACACCTTCCCAAACCCCAAACCCTAAACAAATCCCTGACTTTTTGAACAGACCAGGATCATTAAATCGACTTCCCTCACGTTTCACAGTTCCACTGCAATTCAGTCTCGCTGCCGTACTCACATCAGTGCCAAATCCCATACATAAACATATCCCTTACCTCCCCATACAACTTTCCGAATGCCTAGCTCTAACCCTAGCACTGTTTCCTGCAACTGACCCTTCATGGTCAACGTCGAATTCACCCACAGCTCTCCATTAAACCATCGATCAAACTCACACTCATCCTCACATCAGAGCCAGATCCTTACTCTAAACATAGTGTTATCCTTCCCTTGCACATTACCGATCACTTATCCCAACCCTTGCCCTGGCTCAAGCACCAGACCCAGCACATCATTTTGTAGTCAACCAAACCAGATGCTTTACCTGAGAAATAATCTTGTGCTCACACTCACATCACAGTTGGATGCAAAATCTAACTGAACCCCGGTCTACCCTGCACAATTTCACACAAAATGAACCCTAACCCAGGCCCAGACACTTGGAAAAATTATCTACCATGAATATTGATGTCACCAATTTCTCACTGAGACACTGTAATTCAATATCGCTTTTGCCCTCACATAAGAGCCAAATCCTAAATGAAACTATAACTGTATCGAGGTCGTACAGCTTACCAAACCTCTAACTTTAACCCGAGCCATCGCCTGTTGACATGATCACTCATGGTCAACATTGGCATCACCCACAGCTCATCATAAACCTTTCTCTCTATCTCGCGATCATCCTCACATCAGAACAAGTTTCTTATTGTAAACGCAGTGCTGTCCTACTCGTACACATTACCGAAATCTTAACCCTAAACCTAGCCCTGGAAACTACTTTGTCCACACACCGTAATTTTATGGTCTGCCCCAACAAATCCAAATCCCGAGACACAGTCTTGCAGTCACCCTCACATCACACCAAGACACTAACTCTAAACAAAACCATACCAGCCCCATAAACTTACCAAAACACTGAAATCTAACACTGGCCCTGACAATTAGAACAAAGCCTACCATGGATATTGGCCTCACCCATATCCCACTGCAAGACTGTAGTTCAATCTCATTGTCACCCAAACATCAGACCCGAATCTGAAATGTAAGCATAACCCTATGCTGTTCGTACAAATTAACGAACCCCTAACCCAATCTTAGCTCTCGCCTATGACCTGACCATCACTGTCAACATTGGCATCACCCACAGCTCACCGTTAACCTGTCACTCAATGTCACACTTATCCTCACATCAGAAACAGATCCTTAATGTAAACCTAGCACTATTGTGCCCGTACATATTAAAGAACACTTCACCCAAACCCTAGCTCTTGCTACAGCAGAAGACCCTTCACATCATTTTATTTTCAGACCCACCAAATTCTTATACTGAGACACAATTTGCACTCCCCCTCACATCACAGGCAGAGCTTAACTCTAACTGAAACCCTATCAGCCGCATACCCCTTCCCAAATACCGAACCCTAACACTAGCCATGATTTTTGAAACAGAACAGTACCATGATTATCAGCATGACTCATGTCTCACTGTAACACTGTAATTTAATCTCACTGTCGAACTCACATCAGAGAGGAATCCCATATGTAACCCTAATCGTATCCTGCCCATACACCTTACAGAACCCCTTTTACTATCTCTAGCACTGGAGTCTGTGCCTCACCCTTCAAGGTCAACATCATCGATATCACCCACAGCTCTCCATAAACCTGTCAATCAAACTGACCCTCATCCTCACATCAGAGCCAGGAAGTTACTGGAAAACATATCGTTATCCTTCCCTTCCACATTACCAAACACTTATCTCTAACCGTAGTCCTGGCCGTAGCACCAGAACCCTCACATCATTTTATTGTCAACACCACCAGATACTTCACCTGAGACACAATCTCTCACTCACCCTCACATCACAGCCAGATGCAAACTCTAACCAAATCCCAGTCAGCCCTGTACACTTTCACAGACACTGAACCCTTACCCAGGCCCTGATTCTTGGAAGAGGCCACTACCATGAATAACAACATCACCCATTTCTCACTGTGACACTGTAATTCAATATCACTGTGGCCCTCACATCAGAGCCAGATCCTAAATGTTACTCTAAACCTTTCTAGCCATACTGCTTACCCATCCTGTAACTCTAACCCGAGCCTCGCCTGTTGACATACTCACTCATGGTCAACAATGGCATCATCCAGAGCTCACCAGAAACCTTTCTATCAGTCTTGCCTTCATCCTCACATCAGAACAAGATCCTTACTGTAAACGCAGTACTATCCTACTCATGCACATTACTGAACACTTTACTGTAACCCTATCCCTGGAACCTGCATTGTCCACACACCACCATATTTTGGTCTGCCCCACCAAATCCAAATACCAAGACACAATCTTGCACTCACACCCATATCAAACCAGGACACTAACTCTAACTGAAACACCTTCAGACCCATAAACCTACCCAAATACCGAACACTAACACAACAGCTGACACTTAGAACAGACCCTACCCTGGATATTGGCGCCACCCATGTCTCACTGCAATACTGTAGGTCAATCTCACTGTCGCCCTCACATCAGACCCGAATACAAAATGTAGCCATAAATCTATCCTTTCCATGCAACTTAGCGAACCCCTACACCATTCCTACCACTTGCCCAATGACCTGACCTTCACTGTCAACATTGGCATCACCCACACCTCACCGTTAACCTGTCGCTCAATGTCTCACTCATCCTCACATCAGAGCCATATCCTTAGAGTAAACATAGCACTATCATGCTCATACATATTATCGAACACATAATCCAAACCCTAGCACTTGCCACAGCACCAGCCCTTCACATTATTTTATTTTCCTCCCCAAAAAATGCTTAACATGAGCCACAATCTCGCACTCACCCTCACATCAAATCAGGATGTAATCTCCAACCAAAACCCTAACAGCACCGTAAAGCTTCCAAAACGATGAACTCTAACCATAGCCTTGAGACTTGGAACTGACCCTACCAAGTATATCGACGTCACCCATGTCTCACTGAAACACGGTATTCATTCTGACTGTCACCCTCACATCAAAATTGAATACTAAGTGTACCCATAAACCTTTCCTATCCGTAAATTTTTTCGAACCACTAAACCTAACCCTGGACCTGGACCCTGGACATGAAACCTCGTAGTAAACTTCGACATCAGCCACAGCTTATTACAAACCACTCTCTCAATACCACCCTGTCTCTAACATCAGGACCACAACCCCACTCTAACCATAGTACTAGATGGCCCATACAAATTACCGAACACTTAACCATACCCCAGCACTGTTCAATACTCTAAACTCCTCACCTTCATTTTAGTGTCAGACCACCAAATCCTAAACCTGAGGCATAAGCTCGCACACACCTTCACATCACAGCTCGACACTAACTCAACCCAAAACTGTATCAGCCCCATAAACCTACCCCAAAACCGAAACCTAACCCTTTCCCTGACACTTAGAACAGGCCCTACCATGGACATCAACATCTACCATGACTCCATGTAACACTGTAGTTCAATCTCGCAGTCGTCGTTACATCAAAACCAAATCCAAAATACAACCATAATCTTATTCTGGCCATATAGCTTTACAAACACCTAAACATAACCCCAGATCTTGCCGGTGCACCTGAACCCTCATGGTCAACATTGACATCACCATCAGCTCACTGTACACCTGTTGTTCTGTGTCGCACTCATCCTCACATCAGAGACAGATCCTTAGTGTAGACATAGTGATATCGTGCCCATACATATTATCAAACAGTTAACCCTAACCCTAGGCCTTGCCACAGCACCAGACTCTTCACATCATTTTATTTTAAGCCCTACCATATCCTTATACTGAAACCAAATCTCGTATTCACCCTTACGTCAGAGCTGGACCCTAACACTAACCAAAATCCTCTTATTCCTATACACCTTCCCAAACACTGAACCCTAACCCTCGTCCTGAATTTTGGAACTGACCAGTATCATGAACATCGACATCCCTCATGTCTCACTGTGACACTGAAATTCCATCTCACTGTCGAAATCACATCAGACCGGATTCCCATATGTCACTGTTACACTATCCTGCCCATACAAATTACCGAACCCCTAAACCTAACCCTAGCACTGTATCTTGCATCTGACACTTCCTGGTCAACATTGTCAGTAAAAGAGCTCACCATAAACCTGTCGATCATACTCACACTCATCCTCACATAAGTGCCAGATCCTTACTGTAAACGTAGTACTCTACTCCCTGTACACAGAACCGAACACTTAATCATAACCTTTGATTTGAAACTAGTATCAGACCCATCACATCATTTTATTTTCAGCCCAACCAAGTGCTTAACCTGAGCCACAATCTCGAACTCACCTTCACATCACAGCACATGCAAACTCTAAATTAAACCCTATCAGCAACATAAACCTTCCCAAACACCGAACTCTAACCATAGCCCTGACTCTTGGTACAGACCCTACCATGGATATCAACGTCACCCATGTCTCACTGTAACACTGTAATTCACTCTCAGGGTCACCCTACCATCAGAACCAAACACTAAATGTAACCATAAACCTTTCCAGTCTGTAACCCTTTTTGAACCCCTAACCTAATCCTAGACCTGGCCTGTGGAACTGAAACGTCATGATAAACTTTGACGTCAGCCACAACTTGTCATAAGCCTGTCTCTCAATATCACCCTCTCCCGCACATCAGGGCCACATCCTCACCGTAACTGTAGTACTAGATGGCACATACACATTACTGAACACCTAACCCTAACCCTAGCACTGTCCCATGCTATGGACTCCTCACCTTCTTTTTAGTGTCAGTCCACATAATACTAAACCTTAAGCATAATCTCGCACACACCCTCATATCACAGCCACAACCTAACGTTATCCAAAACTGTATCAGCCCTGTAAACCTACGCATACACTGAACCTTAACCCTAGCCACGAATCTTATAAGAGGCCCTACCAAGGATATGGTAACCAAAATGTAACCATAACAATATACTGGCTATAGAACTTAACAATCACCTAACCCGAACCCTAGTTCTTGCCTGTGGACCTGAACCCTCATGGTCAACATTGACTTCACCCACAGCACCTGTCACTCAATGTTGCAAACATCTTCACATCACATCCAGATCCTAGGTGTAAACATAGCGCTATCATTCCCCTACACATTATGAAACAGTAAACCCTTACCCAACCCTTGCCACAGCACAAGACCCTTCACATCATTTTATTTTGAGCCCCACGAAATCCTCATACTGAGACAAAATCTCACATTCACCCTCACACCAGAGCCAGATCCTAACTCTAAACAAAACACTATTAGCATCATATACCTTCCCAAACAATGAACACCAACCTCAGCCTGGGCTTTTGTAACCGACCAGTACCATGAATATCTATATCACAGATGTCTCACTTAACACTGTAATTCAATCTCACTGTCGAACTAACATCAGAGACGAATCCCATATGTAACCGTACCCCTATCCTGCCTGTACAAACTACCAAATCCCTAACCCTATTCCTATGACTGTACCATGCATCTGACACTTCATGGTCAACATTGACAACATCTACATCTCACTGCAACCTGTCGATCATAATCACACTCAATCTCACATAAGAGCCAGATTCATATTATAAGCGTAGCGCTATTCTGCCCATACAAGTTACCGAGCACTTAACCCTAGCCCTGGCACTAGCCAGAGACCAATCAAATTATTTTATTTTCAGCCCACCAAATGCATAACCTGAGCCAAAATCTTGCACTCACACTCACATCACACCCAGACCCTAACTCTACCCAAAGTGTGCTAGCCCCATAAATCTACCCAAACACTAAACCCTTTCCTTTGCCCTGAAACTTAGAACAGATTCTGCCGTGGATATCGACGTCACCCATGACTCACAGTAACCCTGTAGTTCAATCTCGCTGTCGCCATCACATCAGAACCGAATGCAAAATATAATCATAACTGAATACTGGCCATACCACTTAGCGAACACATAACCCTAATCCTAGCTCCCGCCCATGTACCTGACCCCTCATGGTCAATTATGACATCACCCACAGATCACTGTAAACCTGTCGATCTAACTCACCCTCATCCTCACATCAGAGTCAGATCCTTATGGTAATCGTACCACTATACTTACTGTACACATTTCTGAAGGCTTAAACCTATCCGTACCCCATGGCCTAGCAGCAGACCCCTCATGTCACTTTATTTTTGCCCAAGCACATGCTTAACCTGAGCTACAACTAGCACTCACCCTCACATCACAGCAGGATGCAAAGTCGAAACAAATCCCTATCAGCTCCGTAATCCTTCCCAAACACCAAAATCTAACCATAGCCTTGACTCTTGGAAATAACCCTACAATGAATAATGACGTCACCCTTGTCTCACTGTAACACTGTAATTCAATTTCACTGTCACCGTCATATCAGAAGAGAATCCTAAATGCAACCATATCCCTTTCCTAGCCTTACACCATTTCGAACTCCTTAATTTAACAGTAGACCTGGCCTGTGGACCTCAAACGTCACGATAAACATCAACATCAGAAACAGCTTATTATAAACCAGTCGCTCAATATCTCCCTCTCCCTCAAATCAGGGCCACATCCTCACTGCTACTGTATTGCTAGATGGCCCATACCCATTATCAAACACTTAACCGTAACCGTATCACTGTCCTATGCTCTGGAGTCCTCACCTTCATTTTAGTATCAGCCCACCAAAACTTAACCAGAGGGATAATCTCGCAGTCACCCTCGCATCACAGCCAGACCCTAACTCTACCCAAAACCATATTGGACCTGTAAAACTAGGCAAACACCGAACCCTGAAACTAGCCCTGTCACTTAGAACAGACCCTAACACGGATATCGACATCACCCATGTCTCACTGTAACATGGGAGTTCAATATCGCTGTTGCCCTCACATCAGATCCAAATCTGAGATGTACCCATAACCCTATACTGGCTGGACAACTTAACAAACACGTAACCCTAACCCTAGCTCTCACCCATGGACATGAACAATCCCGGTCAACATTGACAACACCCACAGCTCACCATAAACCTTTCACTCAATGTCGCACTCATCCTCACATCAGAGCCGGATCCTTAGTGTAAACATTGCACTAATGTGCCCGTACATATTAATGAACACTTAACCCTAACCCGAAGTCTTGCCATAGAACCGCACCCTTCACATTATTTTATTTTCAGACTCACCTGGTCCTTTTACTGAGACATAATCTCGTATTCACCCTTGCATTAGAGCCGGACCTTTACTCTAACCATAACCCAATTAGCCCGATACACTTTCACAAACACGGAACCGAACCCTAGCCCTGACTTGTGGAGAAGACCAGTACCATGAATATCGACATCCCTCATGTCTCACTGTAACATTGTAATTCAATCTCACAGTCACACTCACATCAGAACCAACGCCGATATGTAACCATAACTATATGTAAGCATAACCGTACTCGTGCCCATGCAACTTACCGAAACCCTAACACTAACCCTCGCACTGTACCCTACATCTGACACTTCAAGGTCAACAGTGACATCATCCACAGCTCACCGTAAACCTGTAGATAATACTTACCCTCATCCTCACATCAGAGCCACATCCTTACTGTAAATGTAGAACAATCCTGCCCATACACATTACCAAACACTTAACCCTATCCCTAGCCCTTGCCATAGCACCGGACCCTTCACATCATTTTATTTTCAGGCTCATGTATTCCTTATAATGAGACAAAATCTTGCGTTCACCCTTGCATTAGAGCTGTACCCTAACACTAAACAAAACCCTATTAGCCCCATACACCTTCCTAATCACGGGTCCCTCACTCTAGAACTGACTTTTGGAACAGGCTACTACCATGAATATCGACATCCCTCATGTCCCACTGTAACACTGTTGGTCAATGTCAATGTCGAACTCACATCAGAGCCGAATCCCATATGTAACTGAACCCTATCCTGCACGTACAACTTACCAAACCTCTAACCCTAAACCTAGAAATGTACCCTGCATCTGAAACTTCGTGGTCAAATTTGTCATCATCTGCATCTCACCATAGACCTGACCATCATAATCACCCTCATACTCATATCAGAGCCAGATTCTTACAGTAAATGTAGCGCTATCCTTCCTGTGCACATTCCTGAACACTTAACCCTAACCCTAGCCCTGCCATTACCACCAGACACATCCCATCATTTTATTTTCAGACCCACCAAAAGCTTAACCTGAGCCACAATGTCGCACTCAACCTTATATCACAGCAGGATGGAAACTCTTACCAAAACACTGTCAGCGCTGTAAACCTTCTAATACACCGAAATGTGAGCACAGCCGTGACACTTAGAACAGACCATGGATATCGACGTCACTCATCCCTCACTGTAACACTGTAATTCAATCTCACTGTCACAACCACATCAGAAGCGAATACTAAATGTAACCATAAACCTTTCCTACCCGTACACCTTTATGAACCCCTAAATGTAACCCTAGACCTTCAGCCTGTATCTGAAACCTCATGATAAACTTCCACTTCAGCCACAGCTGATCGTAAACCTGTCTCTCAATACCGCCCTCTCCCTCATATCAGGGCCACATCGTCACTGTAACCATAGAAGTAGATGGCCCGTACCCCTTACCAAAAACTTAACCTTAACCCTAGCATTTTCCCATACTCCGGACATCTCACCTACAATTTAGTGTCAGCCCACCAATTCCTATACCTGACATAAAATCTCGAACTCACCCTCACATCACAGCTAGTCCCTATCTCTACCCAAAACCATATCGGCACCATAAACCTGCTCAAACACCAAACCCTAACCCTAGCCCTGACTCTTAGAACAGACCATACCATGGATATCTATGTCACCCACGTCTCACTGTAATACTGCTGTTCAATATCGCTGTCGCCCACACATCAGACCGAAATCCGACATGTAACCACAACCATATACTGGCCTTAGAAATGAACAAACACCTAACCCTACCCCTAGCTCTCACCCATGGACATTAAACCTCCTGGTCAACATTGACATCACCCACAGCTCAGCGTAAACCTGTTCCTCATAGGCGCACTCATCGTCACATCAGAGCCACATCCTTACTGTTAACATAGCGTTATCATGCCTTTACATATTAAGGAACACTTAACACTAACCTTGTCCCTTGCCACAGCACCAGACTCTTCACATCGTTTTATTTTCAGCACCACCAAATGCTTATACTGAGACAATTATCGTATTCACCTTCACATTAGAACCAGAGACTAACTCTAACCCAAACCCTGTTAGCCCCATACACCTTTCCAAACCACCGACCCTAAGCCTAGCCCTGACTTTTCAAAAATAGCAGTACCATGAATATTGACATCCCTCATGTCTCAGTGTAACACTGTAATTCAATCTCACTGCTGAACTCACATCAGAGCTGAAGTCAATATGTAGCCATAACCCTATCATGGCCCATACAAGTTACCGATCCCCTAACACTAACCCTAGCACAGTACCCTGCATATGACACTTCATGGTCAACATTGGCGTCATCCACAGATCAACGTAAACTTGTTGATCATAGTCACCCTCATCCATACATCAGAGGCTGATCCTTACTGTACACATAGATCCTGCTGTACACATTACCGAACACTTAACCCAAACCTAGCCCTAACACTGGCACCAGACCCATCACATCGTTTGATTTTAAGCACCACCAAATTTTTAACCTGAGCCACACTCTCGCACTCACCCTCACATCAAAGCAGGATGCAAACTTTAACCAAAACTCCATCAGCGCCATTAACCTTCTCAAACAGTGAACTCTATAAATAGCCCTGAATCTTGGAACAGAGCCTACCATGGATATCAACATCACCTTTGTCTCACTGTAACAGTTTAATTCAATCTTACAGTCACCCTCACATCAGGACCGATATGTAAATGTAGTAACCCTTCCCAACCCGTACACCATTTCGAGACAATAATCCTAAACCTTGACTTTGACCCTGGACATGAAACCTCAGTATAAACTTCAACAAGAGCCACAGCTTATCATAAACCTGTCCCTCAATATCGCCTTCTCCCACACATCAATGCCACATCTTCACTGTTACTATATGGCTAGATGCCCGGTACCCATGTTTGAATACTTAACATGATCCTTAGCACTGTCCCATGCTCTGGGATCCTTACCCTCATTTTAGCATCAGTCCAACAAATCTCAACCGGAGGCTTAAACTCGCACTCACCCTCACATCACAGCCAGAACCTAACTCTACCCCAAAGTGTATCAGCCCCATAACGTACCCGATTACCGAACCCTAACCCTAGCACTGCCCTATCACTTTCCATGGACTCTACCATGAGTATCAACGTCACCCATGTCAAACTGTAACACTTAAGTTGAATCTTGCTGTCTCCGTCACATCAGACCCGAATCAAAAATGTAACCATACAACGTAACAAACACCTAACGCTAACCCTAGCTCTCGCTTGTGGACTTGAACCCTCATGGTCAACATTGGCATAATCCACAGATCACCATAAAATTGTCGCTCAATGTCACACTCATCCTCACATCAGAGCCAGATCCTTATTGTTAACATAGCGCTGTCGTGCCAGTACATAATAACGAACACTTAACCCTAACCCTAGACCTTGCCTCTGCACCAGAATCTTAACATCATTCATTTTATTATCAGTACTAACAAATCCTTATACTGAGACAAAGTCTCGCATTCACCCTCACATCAGATTCGGATCCCTAACCATAACAAAAACCCTATTAGCCCTGAAAGCCTTCTCAAACACCGTACACTAACCCTAGCCCTGATGTTTGGAGCACACGTGTACCATGAATATAAACATCCCTCCTGACTCACTGAAACACTGTAATTCAATCTCAATGTCGAACTCACATCAGAGCCAAATCCCATATGTAACCATAACCCTATCCTGCCCATACAACTTGCTGAACCCCTAACCCTAACCCTAGCACTGTACCCTGTAGATGACACTCATTGGTCAACACTGACATCATTCACATCTCACCAGAAACCTGTTGATCATACCCTTCCTCATCCTCACATCAGAGCAGAGCCTTACTGTAAGTGTAGCTCTATCCTGCCTTTACACATTTCTGAACACTTAACCCAATCTCAAGCTCTGGCTCTAGAACCAGACCTGTCCAATCACTTTCTCTACAGAACCACTAATGGCTAAAACGGAACCACAATCTCGCAGTCACCCTCACGTCATGGCAGGATGAAGCTCTAACCGAAACACTATCAGCGCCGCATACCTTTCCGAAGACTGAACTCTTACCACAGCCCTGACTCTTGGAACATACCCTAGCAGGGATATTGACGTAACCCATGTCCCAGAGTTATGCTGTATATCAATCTATCACCCTCACATCATACCCGAATACTAAATGTAACCATAAACCTTTCCTAGCCATACATGTATTTGATCCCCTAAACCTAACCCTAGAGCTGGCTCCTGGACCTGAAACCTAATGAAAAACTTTGTCATCAGACACAGCTTATCATAAGCCTATCTGTCAATATCGCCCTCTCTGACACAGCTGGTCCACATCCTCACTGTAACCATAGTACTAGATGGTCCAAACCCATTACCGGAACCTAAACCCTAACCCTAGCACTGTCCCAGGCTCTGGACTCCTCACCTTCATTTTAGTGTGAGCCCGCCAAATCCTAAACCTCAGGCAAAATCTCGCACTCACACTCACAAAACAGCCATACCCTAAAATCTAAGCAAAACCGTATCAGCCCAGTAAACCTGAAAAACACCGAACACTAACCGTAGCACTGACACTTAGAACAGACCCTACCATGGATATGGATGTCAACCAGGTTTCACTGTAACACTGAAGTTCAATATCACTGTTGCCCTCACCTCAGACCCGAAATTGAAAAGTAAGCATAACCATATACTGGCCGTACAACTTAACGAGCACCAAACCCTAAACCCAGCTCTCGCCTGTCATCTTGAACCCTCACGGTCAACATTGACATTACCCACAGCTGGCCATAAACCTGTCACACAATGTCGCACTCATCCTCACATCAGGGACAGATCCTTAGTGTAAACATAGTGATATCCTCCCAGTACATATTAACCAGCACTTAACTCTAACCCTAACTCTTGCTGCAGCACCAGACCCAAAATAACATTTTATTTTCAGCCCCACCAAATCCTTATACTGAGACAAAATCTCGCATTCACCCTCAAATCAGAGCCAGACCCTAACTCTATCCATAACCCTATTAGACCAATACACCTTCACAAACACCAAACCCTAACCATAGCCCTGACTTTTGGAAAAGGCCAGTACCATGAATATCGACTTTCTCATGTCTTACTGTAACACTGTGATTCAATCTCACTGTCAAACTCACATCACAGCCAAATTCCATATGTCACCGTAACCCTATCCTGCCTGTACAACATACCGAACCCCTATCCGAACCCTAGCACTGTACCCTGCATCTCACACTTCACATTCAACATTGACATCATCCACATCACACTGGACACCTGTCGATCAGACTCAGCCTCATCCTCACATCAGAGCCAGATCGTTACTGTCAACGTAGCGCTATCCTGCCCGTACACATTAACAAACACTTAACCCTAACGTAAACCCTGGCACTAGCACCAGACCTGTCACTTCACTTGATTTTCAGCCCCACCAAATAATATACCTGAGCGACAATCTCGCACTCACGCTCACATCACAGCAGGATGAAACTCTAAATGAAACCCTACCAGTGCCATAAACCTTATCAAACACCGAACTCTAACCAAAACCTTGACTCGTATAATAGATCCAACCATTGATATTGACGTCACCCTCGTGTCACTGTAACACTGTAATTCAATCTCACTGTCAACCTGACATCAGAATTGAGTTCTTAATGTAAGCATAACCCTTTCCTAGCTCTACACCTTTGCAAACTACTAGACCTTAACCTAGACATTTTCCCTGGACATGAAACCTCAAGGTAAACTTCGACATCAGCCACACCTTATCATAAACCTGTCATTCAATATCGCCTTCTCCTTCACATCAGGGCCACATCGTCTCTGTAATCTTAGTACTAGTCAGCCTGCACCCATTACCGAATGCTTAATCCTACCTTTGGCACTGTACCATGCTCTGGACTTCTCACCATCATTTCCTTGTCAGCCCACAAAATTATAAACCTCAGGCATAATCTCTCAATCACCCCAACAAAAGAGCAAGACCATAATTCTATCCAAGGCCCCATAAACATACAAACTGACGGAACCCTAAAGCCAGCCCTGACACTTAGAATAGACCATATAGTACACCCCATTCCTCTCCATTATAAAATATTTTACTCCATTCCCCAATATTCCAGCACATTCCTTTGCTTTACATTTCGGCACATGAGGCACCATTCGCATCCAAACCACTCTGCAGGGCCTTTATTATGTCACACTACAGCTGATTCCACTCCATTCTGCAACATTGCACTCCATTCCACAACATTCCAAAACATTCTATTGCGTTCCATTCTCCCAAAGTATGCTCCATTTTCTTCCAAACAACTCAAGAACTTCGCATTGTGTCACTTCACATCCCTTTCCTCTCCATTCCACAAGATTTTACTCCATTCCCCAACATTCCAACAAGTTCTACCGAGTTCTGCTGTGGCAAACTGGGCACCATTCTTATCCAGAAATCCGTGTAACTCTCTGTTGCGTCACATTCTACCACGATCCACTCAATACCCCAGCATGGCACTCCACTGTGCAACATTCCGCCACATTCCATTGCTTTCCATTATGTACAAGAAGGCCCAATATCTTCCAAACCATTCAGGAATAGCATATTGCGTCAGTTAACATGAATATCCACACAATTCCTCAAGGTTCAACTGCATTCCAAACATTCCACTGCGTTCCATTTCACTCCGTTGTTACGAAGAGGGCAACGTTCTTTAAAAAACTCTCTGGAAGCCTCTATTGCATCACATTGCACCCCACTACACTCCGTTTCACAACTTTCCACTATATTCCGCAACATTCCAACATGATCTATTACGTTCGGTTCCATCAAGCAATGCTGCATTCGCTTCCAATTCACTCCAAAACCCTTGATTGCGTCCAGAACATTGCACTCCATCCCAAAACAGTCCTCTGTGTTCTACCGCGTTCCATTCTGCAAAAGAAGGCTCCACTCTTTTCTCAAAGAATCAGAAACCGTCTATTAAGTCACATTAGAACTCATAACACTCCATTCCACAACACTCCTCTTCATTTCACAACATTCCACAATGTTCTTTTGCGTTCTACTTGTACAAAGAAGGATGGATTCACTTGCAACCCATTAAAGACTGTCTATTGCATCACATCGAAAGCCATTCCAGTCCATTCTCCAAGATTCTACTTCATTCCACAACATTCCACCACGTTCCATTGCATTCCATGCTGTGAAAAAAAGCTCCATTCCTTTCCAAATCCACGAGGAACACTCTACTGCGTCAATTTACACACGATTCCAGCACATTTCACAACATTGTACTCCATTCCTGAACATCTCACCATATTCTGTCGCATTCCATTCAATCAAAGAGAGCTCCATTTGCATCAAGACCACACAGGAACTCTATATTGTGTCACATTACATAAGCTTCTACACAAAATCTACAAAATTTCACCTAACTCCACAAAATTCTAAAACGTTCTATACCGTTCCATTCTGTCAATGAAAGATCGATTAATTTACAAAACAGTCACTAACTCTCTAGTGCGTCACAGTCTACCACATTAGACTCCATTCCACAACATTTTACTCCATTCCCCAATATTCCAGCACAATCCTTTGCTTTACATTCTCGCAAAGGAGGCACCATCCGTTTCCAAACTGCACTGGAGAACTTTTTTATGTCACATTACAGCCAATTCCCCTCCATTCTACAGCATTGCCCTCCATTCCAAGACATTCTACCACGTTCTATTGTGTTCCATTCTGCCAAAGAATGCTCCAAGTGCTTCCAAGCAGTTCAAGAACATCGTGTTGTGTCACTTCACATGTCAATCCTCTCCATTCCACAAGATTCTACACCATTCCACAACATTCCAACAAGTTCTACTGAGTTTCACTGTGACAAAGTGGGCACCATTCTATTCCAAACAAACCAGGAACTCTCTGTTGCATCACATTACACCACGTTCCACTCAATACGTGTCACTCCATTGTGCAACATTTTGCTACATTCCATTGCATTCCATTATGTAAAGGAAGGCCTCATAGCTTTCAAACCATTCAAAAACAGCCTATTGCGTCAGTTCACATGCCTATTCACACGATTCCTCAAGCATCTACTGCATTCCATACATTCCACTGTGTTCCATTGCACTCCATTGTAACAAAGAGTTCACCGTTCTCTTAAAAACTCTCAGGAACCCTCTATTGCATCACATTATACCCCATTACACTCCATTTCACAGCCTTCCACTCTATTCTGCAACATTCCCACATGTTCTATTACGTTCGATTCCATCAGCCAAGGCTGCATTCGCTTCCAATTCACTCCAGAACCCTTTATTGCATCACATTACAACCAATTCACCTCTATTCTACAACATTGCACTCAATCCCACACCACTCTACCGTGTTCTATCGCGTTCCATTCTGAAAAAGAAGGCTCCACTCTTTTCCCAAAGAATCAGAAACCGTCTATTAAGTCACATTACACCCCATTACAGTCCATTCCTCAACTCTCCACTTCATTTCGCTACAATCCACAATGTTCTTTTGCATTCCATTCCTACAAAGAAGGCTCGATTCACTTCCAACCCATTAAGGACTGTCTATTGCATCACATCAAATGCCATTCCATTTAATTCTCCAAGATTCTACTCCATTCCACAACATTCCACCACGTTCAATTGCATTCCATTCTGTGAAAAAAGCTCCATTACATTCCAGACCGATGAGGAACACCCTACTGCCTCACTTTACACATGATTCCAGTCAATTTCACAACATTGTACTCCAATCTTGAACATCTCACCGTCATCTGTGGCGTTCCATTCAATCAAAGTGAGCTCCATTTGAGTCGAGACGAGTCAGGATCGCTATACAGTGTCACATTACATGCACTTCTACACCAAATCTACAAAATTGCACTGAAGTCCACCAAATTCCACCACGTTCTATAGCGTTCCATTCTGTCAAAGGAGGATCCATTCATTTTCAAAACAATCTCTAACTCTCTATAGTGTCACAGTGTACCCCATTCCACTCCACTCCACAACACTTTACTCCATTCCCTAATATTCCAGCACATTCCTTTGCTTTACGTTCTCGCAAAGGGGGCTCCGTTCGCTTACAAACCACACTGGAGACCTTTATTATGTCCCATTACACTCGATTCCACTCCACTCCACAACATTGCCCTCTATTCCACGACATTCCACCACGTTCTATTTTGTTCCATTCTTCCAAGGAATACCCCATTCCCTACCAAACAATTCACGAACTGCATATTTTGTCACTTCACACACCATTCCTCTCCATTCCACAAGATTCTACTCCATTCCCCAACATTCCAACAAGTTCTACTGAGTTCCATTGTGACAAAGTAGGCACCATTCTTATCCAAACAACCGAGGAACTCTGTGTTGTGCCACATTCCACCACGTGCCACTCTATACCACAGTATGGCACTCCAGTGTTCCACATTCCAGCACATTTCATTGCATTCCATTATGTCAAGGAAGGTCCCATAGCTCCCAAACCACTCAGGAACAGCCTATTGCATTAGTTCGTATGCCTATGCACATGATTCCTCAAGATTGTGCTGCATTCCAAACATTCCACTGCGTTCCATTGCACTCCATTGTTACAAAGAGGGCACGGTCCTTAAAAAACTCTCAGGAACCCTCCATTGCATCTCATTTCACCTCATTACACTCCATTTCACAACCTTCCTCTCTATTCCGCGACATTCCACCACGTTCTATTACTGTCGGTTCCAACAGGCGACGCTGCATGCGCTTCCAATTCACTCTAGAACCCTTTATTGTGTCACATTACAACCGGTACAACTCCGTTCCACAACATTACACCCCATAGTACCACAGTCCGCCGTGTTCTATTGCATTCCAGTCTGCAAAAGAAGGCTCTGCTCTTTTCCCAGAGAATCAGAAACCCTCTATTAAGTGACATTGCACCCCATTACACTCCATTCCACAACTCTCCACTTCATTTCGCAACATTCCACAATGTTCCTTTGCATTCCATTCCTACAAAGAAGGCTCGATTCACTTGCAACGCATTAAGGACTGTCTATTGCATCACATCAAATGCCATTCCAGCCCATTCTCCAAGATTCTACTCCATTCCACAACATTCCACCGCGTTCTTTGCATACCATCGGTGAGAAAAAGCCCCATTCCTTTCTAAACCAATGAGGAACGCTCTACTGCGTCACTTTACACACGATTCCAGTCCATTTCACAACATTGTACTCCATAACTGAACATCTCACCATGTTCTGTGGCTTTCCATTCAATCAAAGACAGCTCCATTTGCTTCGAGACCACTCAGGAACTCTGTATTGTGTTACATTCCATACGCTAATACACCAAATCTACAAAATTGCACTTGACTCCACAAAATTCCACCACGTTGTATAGCGTTCCATTCTGTCAAAGGAGGATCCATTCATTTACAAAACAATCTATAACTCTCTATTGCATCACAGTATACCCCATTCCACTCCATTCTACAATATTTTCCTACATTCCCCAGTATTCCAGCACATTCTTTTGGTTTACATTCACGAAAGGAGGCACAATTCGCTTCCAAATTGCACTGGAGACTTGTATAACGTCCCATTATAGCCGATTCCACTCCATTCCGCAACATTGCCCTACATTCCACCACGTTCTATTGTGTTCCATTCTGCCAAGGAATGCTCCATTTGCTACCAAACAGTTCACAAAATTAGTATTGTGTCAGTTCAAATGCCATTCCTCTCCATTCCACAAGATTATAAGCCATTCCCCAACATTCCAAAAAGTTCTACTGAGTTCATTGTGACAAAATTGGCACGGTTCTCTTCCAAATAACCCAATAACTCTCTGTTGTGTCACACTCCACCACGTTCCACTCAGTATCACAGAATGGCACTCCATTGTGCAACATTCCGTCACATTCCATTGCATTCCGTCAGGTAATAGCAGGGCCCAACGCTCCCAAACAGCCTATTGCGTCAGTTCGCATTTCTATCCACACGATTCCTCAACATTATCCTACATTCCAATCTTTCCACTGCATTCCATTGCACTCCATTGTTACAAAGAGGGCACCGTTCTCCAAAAATCACTCAGGAACCCACTATTGCATCACATTACATCCCATTACACTCCATTTCACAAACTTCCACTCTACCCAGCAACATTCCACCACGTTCTATTACGTTCGGTTACATCAGGCAAGGTGGCATGTGCTTCCAATTCACTGCAGAACCCTCTACTGCGTCAGACTACAACCGATTCAAATCCATTCCACAACATTGCACTCCATCCCACAACACTGCACCGTGTTCTATGGCGTTCTATTCTGCAAAAGAGGGCTCCGCTCTTTTCCCAAAGAATCAGAAACCGTGTAATGTCACATTACACCGCATTAAACTCCATTCCACAACTCTCCTTTTCATTTCACAACACTCCACAATGTTCTTTTGCATTCCATTCCTACAAAGAAGGCGTGATTCACTTCCAACCCATTAAGGACTGTCTATTGCATAACATCAAATGCCATTCCAGTCCATTCTCCAAGATTCTACTCCATTCTACAACATTCCACCACGTTCTATTGTATCCCATTCTGTGAAGAAAACCTCCATTCCTTTCCAAACCAATGAGGAACACTCTACTGCGTCACTTTACGCATGATTCCTGTCCATTAAACAACATTGTACTCCATTCCTGAATATCTCACCATGTTCTGTGGCGTTCCATTCAGTCAAAGAGAGCTCCATTTGCGTCGAGAGCGCTCAGGAACTCTATATTTTGTCAAGTTACATATGCCCCTATTGAAAATCTACAAAATTGAAATTAACTCCACAAAATTCCACCACGTTCTATTATTCTTCGTTCCATCAAGTAATGCTGCATTCGCCTTCAATTCACTCCAGAACCCTTTATTCTGTCACATTACAACCAATTCTCCTCCATTCCACAACAATGCGCTCCAACCCACAACACTCCACCGTATTCTGTCGTGTTCAATTCCAAAAGAAAGCTCCAGTCTTTTCAAAAACCATCAGGAAACGTCTATTGTGTCACATTACAGCACTCCATTCCAAAGCTCTCCACTTCATTTCAGAACATTCCACAATGTTGTTTTGCGTACCATTCCTGCAAAGAACGCTCGATTCACTTCCACCTTATTAAGGACTGTCTATTGCATCACATCAAAATCCATTCCAGTCCACTCTCCAAGATTCGACTCAATTGCACAACATTCAACACGTTCTATTGCATTCTATTCTGTAAGAAAGGCTTCATTCCTTTCCAAACCAATGAGGAACACTCTACTGCGTCACTTTACACACGAGTACCGTCCATTTAACAACATTGTACTCCATTCCTGAACATCTCACCATGTTCTGTGGCGTTCCATTACATCAAAGAGAACTCCATATTTTCCAGACCACTCAAGAACTGTATATTGTGTTACAGTATAAGCGATTATACAAAAATATACGAATTTGAACACTTCTCCATAGAAGTTCACCAAGCACTGTACCGTTCCCCTTTATCAAGGAAGGATCCATTCATTTCCACAACAATTTTTACAACTCTATTGGATCACATTACACCCCATTCCACTCCATTCCACAACATTTCACCCCATACCCAAATATTACAGCAGATTTATTTGCTATTCATTCCAGCAAAGTACACACCATTAGCTTCCTAACCACTCTGAAGACCTTTATTAGGTCACATTACAGGCGATTCCAGTGCATTCAACATTTCTCTCCATTCCACAGCATACCACCACGTTCTATTCTGTTCCTTTCTGCCAACAAATGCTCCATTTGCTTCCAAACAATTCACGAACTTCCTATTTTGTCACTTCACATTCCATTCCTATCCATTCCACAAGGTTCGACTCAATTCCCCATTATTCCAACAAGTTCTACTGAGTTCCATTGTGACAAAGTAGGTACCATTCTTATCCATAAAACCCAGGAAGTCTCTGCTGCATCTTATTACAGCACGTTCCACTCAATACCACAGAATTGCACTACATTGTGCAACATTCCACCTTACTCGTTTGCATTCCATTCTGTAAAAGAAGGCTCCTTTGCTTTAAAACCGTACAGTAACAGCCTATTGCATCAATTCACACCCCATTTCACACGATTCCACAAGATTCTACTCCATTCCATTCATTCCACTATGTTCATTTGCATTCCATTGTGACAAAAAGCAGCAATGTCTACAAAATTCGCAAAAACCCTCTATTGAATCACATTAGAACCCATTACACTCCAGTTCACAAAGTTCCACTCTATTTTGCAGCATTTCACCGCTTTCTATTATGTTCCATTATGCCAAGCAAGGATGCATTCACTTCCACATCACTCCAGAAACCTTTTCTGCGTCACAAACTCTAACTGAAACACTATCAGCCCCAAAATCGTTCCCAAACACCGATCCCTATAACTTCCCGTGAGTTTTGTAAGAGACGAGTACCATGAATATCAACATCTCTACATCCCTCATATGTCACTGTAACACTGTATTTCAATCTCACTGTCGAACTCACATCAGAGTTGTATCCCATATGTAACAGTAACCCTATCAGGCTGTTACAACATAACAAATCCATAACCATAACCCTAGAACTCTACCGTGCATCTGACACTTCATGTTCAACATTGACATCATTTGCAGCTCACTGTAAACCTGCCGATCATACTCACGCTGATCCTCACATCAGAGTCAGGACCTTACTGTAAATGTATTTCTATCCTGCCCATACACATTACCGGACACTTAACCCTAGACCTGGGACTAGAACCAGACCCTCACATCATTTTATTTTCTGCCCCACCAAATGCTTAACCTGAGACAAAATTTCACACTCACCCTCACATCACAGCAGGCTGCAAACTCTAACAGAAACACTATCAGTGCCATAAACTTTTATCAACACCGAATTCTAACCATAGACCTGACTCTTAGAACAGACCCTGCCATGGATATTGATGTCACCCATGTCTCACTGTTCACTGTAATTCAATCTCACTGTCACCCCCACATCAGAACCGAATACTAAATGTAACCATAACACTTTCCTCGGTGTACACCATTTTGAACACCTAATCCTAAACCTAGACCGGGAACCTGGAGTTGAAATCTCATGATAAACTTCAAAATCAGCCACAGCTCATCATAAACCTGTCTCTCAATATCGCCCTCTTCCTCATATCGGGGCCACACCCTCACTGTAACTGCAGTACTAGACAACCTGTACCTATTACCGAACACATAACCATAACATAGCACTGTCTCATGCTCTGGACTCCTCCTACATTTTAGTGTCAGTCCACCTAATCCTAAACCCGAGGCATAATTTAGTACTCACCCTCCCATTACAGCCAGACTGTAACTCTACCCCAAACCGTATTAGCCCTGTAAACCTACCCACACAATGAAACCTAACCCTAGCCTTCACATTTAGAACCAACCGTACCATGGATATTTACGTCACCCATGTCTCACTGTAACCCTGTAGTTCAATCTCGCTGTCGCCCTCCCAGCAGACCCAAATCAGAAATGTAACCAATACCGTATACTGGCCATACAACTTAATGAACACCTAACCCAACCCTAGATCTTGCCCGTGAACATGAACACTCATGGTCAACATTGACATCACCCACAGCTCACAGTAAACCTGTCGCTCAGTGTCACTCTCATACTCATATCAGAGCCAAATCTTCAGTGTAAACATAGTGCTATCCTTCCAGTACATATTAATGAACACTTAACCCTAACCCTAGCCCTTGCACAGCACCAGACACTTCACATCATTTTATGTTCAGCACCAACAAATCTTCCTACTGAGACAAAATCTCGTATTTACCCTCACTTCAGAGCCGGACTCTGACTCTAACCAAAACCCTTTTGGTCCCATACACCTTCCCATACACCGAACCCTATCCCTATCCCTGACTTTTTGAACAGACCAGTACCATGAATATCCACATCACTCATGTCTCACTGAAATACTGTAATTTAATCTCACTGTCCAACTCACATCAGAGCCATGTCCCATTTGAAACCGTAACACTATCCTGCCCATACAACATATCAAACTTCTAAACCTTACCCTAGCACTGTACCCTGCACCTGACACTTCATGGTCAACATTGTCGGAATCCACGGCTCACCATAAACCTGTCGATCATACTCAACACTCATTGTCACATCAGAGCCAGATCCTTACTGTAAACATAGAACTATCCTGCCCTTACACATTTCCGAACACTTAACCCTAAACCTAGCTCAGCACTAGCACCAGACCTGTCAGATCATTTTTATTTACAGTCTCACCAAATGCTTAACCTGAGCCACTCACCCTCACATCACAGCAGGATTCAAAGTCTAACTGAAACCTTTTCAGCACCGTAATCCCTCCCAAACACTGAACTCTCAGCATAGCCCTGACTCTTGGAACATACCATACCATGGATATCGACGTCACCCATGTCTTACTGTAACAATGTAATTCAATCTCACCTTCACCCTCACAACAGAACCGAGAACTAAATGGAATCATAACCCTTTCCTACACGTACACTTTTTCAAATCCCTACAACTAACCCTAGACAATGCCCCTGCACCTAAAACCTCATGAAAAACTTCAACATCAGCCACAGCTTATCATAAACCTGCCTCAGTATCGCCCCCTACCTCACCTCAGGGCCACATCCTCACTGTAACCATAGTAATATATGGCACATACGCATTACCAAACACTTCACCCTAACCCTAACACTGTCCCATGCTCTGAACTCCTCACCTTAATTTTAGTATCAGCCTCCCAAATCCTAAACCTATGGCATAATCACGCAATCAGGCTCACATCATAGCCAGACCCAAACTGTACCCAAAATCATATCAGCCCCATAAACCCTCCCACACACCAAGCCCTAATACTTGCCCTGACACATAGAACATTCCTTAACATGGATATCGACAGCACCCCTTTCTCACTGCAACACTATATTTCAATCTCACTGTCACACTCACATCAGACCCGAAACCGAAATGTAACCATAACCATACACTGGTGGTACAAATTAACAAACACCTAACCCTAGCACTAGCTCTCACGTGTAGTCCTGACCCCTCATGGTGAACATTGACATCACCCACAGCTCACCGTAAACCAGTCGCTCAATGTCGCACTCATCTTCACATTAGAGCCAGACCCTTAGTTTAAACACAGCGCTATCGTGCCTGGACATAATTATGAACACTTAACCCAAACCCTAGCCCTTGCCTCACAACCAGACCCTTCACATCGTTTTATTTTCAGTCCCACCAAATCCTTATACTGAGACACAATCTCGCACTCCCCCTCACTTCACAGGCAGAGCTTAACTCTAAGCGAAACCCTATCAGCCCTGTACCCTTCCCAAATATTGAACCTTAACACTAGCCATGACTTTTTGAACAGAACAGTACCATGAATATCAACATCACTCATGTCTCACTGTGACACTGTAATTTAATCTCACTGTCGAACTCACATCAGAGCAAAATCCCATATATAAATGTAATCGTATCCTGCCCATACACTTTACCGAACCCCTATCCCTATGTCTAGCACTGGAGTCTGCAACTCACCCTTCAAGGTCAACATCATCGATATCACCCACAGCTCTCCATAAACCTGTCAATCAAACTCACCCTTATCCGCACATCAGAGCCAGAAACTTATTGTAAACGTATCATTATCCTTCCCTTCCACATTACTGAACACTTATCTCTAACCCCAGTGCTGGCCGTAGCACCAGAACCCTCACATCATTTTATTGTCAACACCACCAAATGCTTAACCTGGAACACAATCTCTCACTCACCCTCACATCACAGCCGGATGCAAACTCTAACCGAATCCCAGTAAGCTCTCTACACTTTCACAAACACTGAACCCTTACCCAGGCCCACATTCCTGTAATAGGTCGCTACAATGAGTATCAACATCAGCCATTTCTCACTGTGACACTATAATTCTATATCACTGTTGCCCACACATCAGAGCCGGAGCCTAAATGTTACTCTATACCTTTCTAGCCATACTGCTTACCGACCCTCTAACACTAACCCGAGCCTCATCTGTTGACATACTCACTCATGGTCAATATTAGCATCATCCACAGCTCACCAGAAACCTTTCTCTCAGTGTCGCCTTCATCCTCACATCAGAACAAGATAATTACTGTAAACGCAGTGGAATCCTACTCATTACATTACCGAACACTTTACTGTAACCCTATCCCTGGAACCTCCATTGTCCACACACCACAATATTTTGGTCTGCCACACAAAATCCAAATACCGAGACACAATCTTGCACTCACTCCCATATCAAACCAGAACACTAACTCTAACTGAAACCCTTTCAGACCCATAAATGTACTGAAATACCGAAAGCTGACACTACAGCTGACCCTTAGAACAGACCCTACCCTGGATATCGGCGTCACCCATGTCTCACAGCAACACTGTAGTTTGATCTCTCGGTTGCCCTCACATCAGAGCCGAAAGCAAAATATAATCATAACTGAATACTGGCCATACCACTTAGCGAACACCTAACCCTAACCATCGCTCCCACCCATGTACCTGACCCCTTATGGTCAATTTTGACATCACCCACAGATCACTGTTAAGCTGTCGATCAAACTCACCCTCATCCTCAAATCAGAGTCAGATCCTTATGGTAATCGTACCACTATACTTACTGTACACATTACTGAACGCTTAAACCTATCGGTAGCCCATGGCCTAGCAGCAGACCCCTCACGTCACTTTATTTTTGCCCAAGCACATGCTTAACCTGAGGCACAACTAGCACTCACCCTCACATGACAGTAGGATGCAAAGTCGAAACAAATCCCTATCAGCTCCGTAATCCTTCCCAAACACCAAAATCTAACCATAGTCCTGACTCTTGGAAATGACCCTACAATGAATAATGACTTCACCCCTGTCTCACTGTAACACTGTAATTCAATCCCACTGTCACCGTCATATCAGAAGAGAATCCTAAATACAACCATATCCCTTTCCTAGCCTTACACCTTTTCGAACTCCTTAATTTAACAGTAGACCTGGCCTGTGGACCTCAAACGTCACAATAAACATAAACATCAGAAACAGGTTATTATAAACCAGTCGCTCAATATCTCCCTCTCCCTCAAATCAGGGCCACATCCTCACTGCTACTGTATTGCTAGACGGCCCATACCCATTATCGAACACTTAACCGTAACCCTGTCACTGTCCTATGCTCTGGAGTCCTCACCTTCATTTTAGTATCAGCCCACCAATACTTAACCTGAGGGATAATCTTGCAGTCACCCTCGCATCACAGCCAGACCCTAACTCTACCCAAAACCATATTGGACCTGTAAAACTAGGCAAACACCGAACCCTGAAACTAGCCCTGTCACTTAGAACAGACCCTAACACGGATATCGACATCACCCATGTTTCACTGTAACATGGTAGTTCAATATCTCTGTTGCCCTCACATCAGACCCGAATCTGAGATGTAACCATAACCCTATACTGGCTGGACAACTTAACAAACACGTAACCTTAACCCTAGCTCTCACCCATGGACATGAACAATCCCGGTCAAAATTGACAACACCCACAGCTCACCATAACCTTTCACTCATTGTCGCACTCATCCTCACATCAGAGCCGGATCCTTAGTGTAAACATTGCACTAATGTGCCCATACATATTAGTGAACACTTAACCCTAACCCTAGGTCTTGCCATAGAACCGGACCCTTCACATTATTTTATTTTCAGACTCACCTGGTCCATTTACTGAGACATAATCTCGTATTCACCCTTGCATTAGAGCCGGACCTTTACTCTAACCATAACCCAATTAGCCCGATACACTTTCACAAACACGGAACCGAACCCTAGCCCTGACTTGTGTGGAAGACCAGTACCATGAATATCGACATCCCTCATGTCTCACTGTAACATTGTAATTCAATCTCACAGTCACACTCACATCAGAGCCAAAGCCGATATGTAACCAAACTATATGTAACCATAAGCGTACTCCTGACCATGCAACTTACCGAAACCCTAACACTAACCCTCGCACTGTACCCTACATCTGATACTTCATGGTCAACAGTGACATCATCCACAGCTCAGCGTAAACCTGTAGATCATACTCACACTCATCCTCACATCAGAGCCAGATCCTTACTGTAAACGTAGAACTATCCTGCCCATACACATTACCGAACACTTAACCCTAACCCTGGCCCTTGCCATTGCACCGGACCCTTTACATCATTTTATTTTCAGCCTCATGTATTCCTTATAATATGTCAAAATCTTGCGTTCACCCTTGCATTAGAGCTCTACCCTAACTCTAAACAAAACCCTATTAACTCCATACACCTTCCTAATCACCGGTCCCTCACACTAGCCCTGACTTTTGGAACAGACTACTACCATGAATGTCGACATCCCTCATGTCCCACTGTAACACTGTTGTTCAATGTCAATGTCAAACTCACATCAGAGCCGAATCCCATATGTAAATGAACCCTATCCTGCACGTACAACTTACCAAACCTCTAACCCTAAACCTAGAAATGTACCCTGCATCTGACACTTCATGGTCAAATTTGACATCATCTGCAGCTCACCACAGACCTGACAATCATAATCACCCTCATCCTCATACCAGAGCCAGATTCTTAAAGTAAATGTAGCGCTATCTTTCCTGTGCACATTCCTGAACACTTAATCCTAACCCTAGCCCTGCCATTACCACCAGACAAATCCCATCATTTTATTTTCAGACCCACCAAAAGCTTAACCTGAGCCACAATGTCGCACTCACCCTTACATCACAGCAGGATGCAAACTCTTACTAAAACACTATCAGCGCCGTAAACCTTCTAATACACCGAAATGTAAGCACAGCCGTGACACTTAGAACAGATCCTACTATGGATATCGACGTCACCCATGCCACACTGTAACACAGTAATTCAATCTCACTGTCACCCTCACATCAGAAGCGAATACTAAATGTAATCATAAACCTTTCCTACCCGTACACCTTTATGAACCCCTAAATGTAACTCAAGATCTTCAGCCTGTACCTGAAACCTCATGATAAACTTCGACTTCAGCCACAGCTGATCATAAACCTGTCTCTCAATATCGCCCTCTCCCTCATATCAGGACCACATCGTCACTGTAACCATAGTAGCAGATGGCCTGTTCCCCTTACCGAAAACTTAACCTTAACCCTAGCATTGTCCCATACTCTGGACATCTCACCTACAATTTACTGTCAGCCCACCAATTGCTAAACCTGATACAAAATCTCGAACTCACCCTCACATCACAGCCAGACCCTATCTCTACCCATAACCATATCAGCACCATAAACCTGCTCAAACACCAAATCCTAACCCTAGCTCCGACTCTTAGAACAGACCATACCATGGATATCTATGTCAACCACGTCTCACTGTAATACTGCTGTTCAATATCGCTGTCGCCCACACATCAGACCGAAATCCGACATGTAACCACAACCATATACTGGCCTTACAAATGAACAAACACCTAACCCTACCCCTAGCTCTCACCCATGGACATGAAACCTCCTGGTCAACATTGACATCACCCACAGCTCAGCGTAAACCTGTTCCTCATAGGCGCACTCATCGTCACATCAGAGCCACATCCTTACTGTAAGCATAGCGCTATCATGCCTTTACATATTAAGGAACACTTAACACTAACCTTGTCCCTTGCCACAGCACCAGACCCTTCACATGGTTTTATTTTCAGCACCACCAAATCCTTATACTGAGACAATTATTGTATTCACCCTCACATTAGAACCAGACCCTAACTCTAACCCAAAACCTGTTAGCCCCATACACCTTTCCAAACACCCTACCCTAAGCCTAGGCCTGACTTCTCAAAAGTAGCAGTACCTTGAATATTGACATCCCTCATGTGTCACTGTAACCCTGTAATTCAATCTCACTTCTGAACTCACATCAGAGCTGAAGTCAATATGTAGCCATAACCCTATCCTGGCCCATACAAGTTACCAATTCCCAAACACTAACCCTAGCACTGTACCCTGCATCTGACACTTCATGGTCAACTTTGGCATCATCCAAAGCTCAACGTAAACCTGTTGATCATACTCACCCTCATCCATACATGAGAGGCTGATCCTTACTGTACACATAGATCCTGCCGTACACATTACCGAACACTTAACCCAAACCTAGCCCTAACACTGGCACCAGACCCATCACATAGTTTGATTTTAAGCACAACCAAATTTTTAACCTGAGCCACAGTCTCACACTCACCCTCACATCAAAGCAGGATGCAAACTTTAACCAAAACTCTATCAGCGCCATTAACCTTCTCAAACACTGAACTCTATAAATAGCCCTGACTCTTGGAACAGAGCCTATCATGGATATCAACATCACCTATGTCTCACTGTAACAGTTTAATTCAATCTTACAGTCACCCTCACATCAGGACCGATATGTAAATGTAACAATAACCCTTCCCAACCCGTACACCATTTCGAGACCCTAATCCTAAACCTTGACTTTGACCCTGGACATGAAACCTCATTATAAACTTCGACAACAGCCACAGCTTACCATAAACCTGTCCCTCAATATCGCCTTCTCCCACACATCAGGGCCACATCTTCACTGTTACTATATGGCTAGATGGCCTGTACCCATTATTGAACACTTAACATGATCCCAAGCACTGTCCCATGCTCTGGACTCCTCACCTTCATTATAGCATCAGTCCAACAAATCTCAACCTAAGGCTTAAGCTCGCACTCACACTCACATCACAGCCAGAACCTAACTCTACCCCAAACTGTATCAGTCCCGTAAGGTACCCGATCACCGAACCCTAACCGTAGCCCAGCCCTGTCACTTTGCATGGACTCTACCATGAGTATCAACGTCACCCATGTCAAACTGTAACACTTAAGTTGAATCTCGCTGTCTCCGTCACATCAGACCCGAATCAAAAATGTTACCATACAACTTAACAAACACCTAATGCTAACCCTAGCTCTCGCTTCTGGACCTGAAACCTCATAGTCAACATTGGCATAATCCACAGATCACCATAAAATTGTCTCTCAATGTCACACTCATCCTCACATCAGAGCCATATCCTTATTGTTAACATAGAGCTATTGTGCCAGTACATATTAACGAACACTTATCCCTAACCCTAGCCCTTGCCTCTGCACCAGAACCTTAACATCATTTAGTTTATTTTCCGTCCCAACAAATCCTTCTACTGAGACAAGATCTCGCATTCACCCTCACATCAGAGTCGGATCCCTAACCATAACAAAAAACCTATTAGCCCTGTAAGCCTTCTCAAACACCGTACACTAACCCTAGTCCTGACTTTTGGAGCACACGTGTACCATGAATATAAACATCCCTCCTGACTCACTGAAACACTGTAATTCAACCTCACAGTCGAACTCACATGAGAGCCAAATCCCATATGTAACCATAACCCTATCCTGCCCATACAACTTGCTGAACCCCAACCCTAAACCTATCACTGTACCCTGTAGATGACACTCATTGGTCAACATTGATATCATTCACATCTCACCAGAAACCTGTTGATCATACCCTACCTCATCCTCACATCAGAGCAGAGCCTTACTGTAAATGTAGCCGTATCCAGCCTTTACACATTTCCGAACACTTAACCCAATCTCAAGCTCTGGCTCTAGAACCAGACCTGTCCAATCACTTTCTCTACAGAACCACCAACGGCTAAAACGGAACCACAATCTCACAGTCACCCTCACGTCATGGCAGGATGAAAGTCTAACCGAAACACTAACAGCGCCATAAACCTTTCCGAAGACTGAACTCTTACCACAGCCCTGACTTTTGGAACATACCCTAGCAGGGATATTGACGTAACCCATGTCTCACTGTTACGCTGTAAATCAATCTATCACCCTCACATCATACCCGAATATTAAATGTAACCATAAACCTTTCCTAACCCATACATGTTTTTGATCCCCTAAACCTAACCCTAGAGCTGGCTCCTGGACTGAAACCTCATGAAAAACTTTGTCATCAGACACAGCTTATCATAAACCTATCTGTCAATATCGCCCTCTCTGACACAGCAGGTCCACATCCTCACTGTAACCATAGTACTACGTGGTCCAAACCCATTACCGGAACCTTAACCCTAACCCTAGCACTGTCCCAGGCTCTGTACTCCTCACCTTTATTTTAGTGTGAGCCCGCCAAATCGTAAACCTCAGGCAAAATTTCGCACTCACATTCACAAAACAGCCATACCCTAAATCTAAGCAAAACCCTATCAGCCCAGTAAACCTGAAAAACACTGAACACTAACCCTAGCACTGACACTTAGAACAGACCATACCACGGATATGGATGTCAACCTTGTTTCACTGTAACACTGTAGTTCAATATCACTGTTGTCCTCACTTCAGACCGGAATTTGAAATGTAACCATAACCGTATACTGGCCGCACAACTTAACGAGCACCTAACCCTAAACCCAGCTCTCGCCTGTCGTCCTGAATCCTCATGGTCAACATTGACATTACCCACAGCTTGCCATAAACCTGTCACACAATGTCGCACTCCTCCTCACATCAGGGGCAGATCCTTAGTGTAAACATAGTGATATTCTCCCTGTACATATTACTCAGCACTTAACTCTAACCCTAACTCTTGCTGAAGCACTAGACAAAAAATAATATTTTATTTTCAGCCCCACCAAATCCTTATACTAAACAAAATCTCGCATTCACCATCAAATCAGAGCCAGTATCTAACTCTATCCAAAACCCCATTAGACCCATACACCTTCCCAAACACCAAACCCTAACCATAGCCCTGACTTTTGGAAAAGACCAGTACCATGAATATCGACTTTCTCATGTCTTACTGTAACACTGTGATTCAATCTCACTGTCAAACTCACATCACAGCCAAATTCCATATGTCACCGTAACCCTATCCTGCCTGTACAACATACCGAACCCCTATCCGAACCCTAGCACTGTACCCTGCATCTCACACTTCACATTCAACATTGACATCATCCACATCACACTGGACACCTGTCGATCAGACTCAGCCTCATCCTCACATCAGAGCCAGATCCTTACTGTCAACGTAGCGCTATCCTGCCCATGCACATTAACGACCACGTAACCCTAACGTAAACCCTGGCACTAGCACCAGACCTGTCACATCATTTGATTTTCAGCCCCACCAAATAATATACCTGAGCGACAGTCTCGCACTCACCCTCACATCACAGCAGGATGCAAACTCTAAATGAAACCCTACCAGTGCCATAAACCTTCCCAAACACCGAACTCTAACCAAAACCTTGAGTTGTATAATAGATCCAACCATTGATATTGACGTCACCCTTGTGTCACTGTAACACTGTAATTCAATCTCACTGTCAACCTGACATCAGAATTGAGTTCTAAATGTAAGCATAACCCTTTCCTAGCTGTACACCTTTGCAAACCACTAGACCTTAACCTAGACATTTTCCGTGGACATGAAACCTCAAGTTACACTTCGATATCAGCCACACCTAATCATAAACCTGTCATTCAATATCGCCTTCTCCTTCACATCAGGGCCACATCGTCTCTGTAATCTTAGTACTAGTCAGCCTGCACCCATTACCGAATGCTTAATCCTAACCTTGGCACTGTCCCATGCTCTGGACTCCTCACCATCATTTCCTTGTCAGCCCACAAAATTATAAACCTCAGGCATAATCTCTCAGTCTCCCCTACAAAAGAGCAAGACCGTAATTCTTCCAAGGCAGTATAAGCCCCATAAACATACAAACTGACGGAACCCTAAAGCCAGCCCTGACACTTAGAATAGACCATACAGTACACCCCATTCCTCTCCATTATAAAATATTTTACTCCATTCCCCAATATTCCAGCACATTCCTTTGCTTTACATTTTGGCAAATGAGGCACCATTCGCATCCAAACCACTCTGCAGGGCCTTTATTATGTCACACTACAGCTGATTCCACTCCATTCTGCAACATTGCACTCCATTCCACAACATTCCTAAACATTCTATTGCGTTCCATTCTCCCAAAGTATGCTCCATTTTCTTCCAAACAACTCAAGAACTTCGCATTGTGTCACTTCACATGCCTTTCCTCTCCATTCCACAAGATTCTACTCCATTCCCCACCATTCCAACAATTTCTACCGAGTTCCACTGTGGCAAACTGGGCACCATTCTTATCCAGAAATCCGTGTAACTCTCTGTTGCGTCACATTCTACCATGATCCACTCAATACCCCAGCATGGCACTCCACTGTGCAACATTCCGCCATACTCCATTGCATTCCATTATGTACAAGAAGGCCCAATATCTTGCAAACCATTCAGGAACAGCATATTGCATCAGTTAACATGAATATCCATACAATTCCTGAAGGTTCGACTGCATTCAAAACATTCCACTGCGTTCTATTGCACTCCATTGTTATAAAGAGGGCACCGTTCTCTAAAAAACTCTCAGGAACCCTCTATTGCATCATATTACACCCCATTACACTGCATTTCACAGCCTTCCACTCTATTCCGCAACATTTCAACACGTTCTATTACGGTCGGTTCCATCAGGCAAGGCTGCATTCGCTTCCAATTTACTACAGAACCCTTTATTGCATCACATTACAACCGATTCACCTCCATTCCACAACATTGCACTTCGTCCCACAACACTCCACCGTATTTTATCACGTTCCGCTCTGCAAAAGAAGGCTGCACTCTTTTCGCAAAGAATCCGAAACCGTCTATTAGTCACATTACACCCCATTACACTACATTCCACAACTCTCCACTTCATTTTGCAACATTCCACAACGTTCTTTTGCGTTACTTTCCTACAATGAAGGCTCGATTCACTTCCAACCGATTAAGGACTGTCTATTGTGTCACATCAAATGCCATTCCAGTCCATTCTCCAAGATTCTACTCCATCCCACAACATTCCACCACGTTCGATTGCATTCCATTCTGTGAAAAAAAAGCCCAATTCCTTCCCAAACCAAAGAGGAACACTCTACTGTGGCACTTACACACGATTCCATTCCATTTCACAGCATTGTAGTCCATTCCTGAACATCTCACCGTATTCTGTGGTGTTCCATTCAATCAAGGAGAGCACCATTTGCTTCGAGCACACTCATGAACTCTATATTGTGTCACATTACATACGCTTCAACACAAAATCTACAAAATTGCACTTAACTCCACAATATTCCAAAACGTTCTATTGCGGTCCATTCTGTCAAGGAAGGATCCATTCGTTTCCAAAACAATCTCTAACTCTCTATTGCATCACAGTATACCCCATTCCACTCCATTCCACAACATTTTACTCTATTCGCCAATATTCCAGCACATTCCTTTGCTTTACATTCTCGCAAAGGAGGCACCATTCGCTTCCAAAACGCACAGGAGACCTTTATTATGTCATATTACAGACGATTCCACTCCGTTCCACATCATTGCCCTCCATTCCACGACATTCCAACACTTTCTATTTCGTTCCATTCTGCAAAGGAATGCTACATTTACTTCCAAACAATTCACGACTTCGTATTGTGTCACTTCACATGCCATTCCTCTCCATTCCACAAGATTCTACTCCATTCCCCAATTCCAACAAGTTCTACTGAGCTCCATTGTGACAAAGTAGGCACCATTCTTATGCAAGCATCCCAGGGAAACCCTGTTGTGTCTGTTTCCACCACGTTCCACTCAGTGCCACAGCATGGCACTCCATTGTGCAACATTCTGCCACATTCCATTGCATTCTATTATGTAAAAGAAGGCCCCACAGCTTCCAAACCATTAAGGAATAGCCTGTTGCGTGACTTCACAAGACCGTCGCCATGATTCCTCATGATTCTACTCCATGTCAAACACAAAACTGCATTTCATTGCACTCCATTGTTACAAAGAGGGCAACGTTCTCTAAAAAACTCTCTGGAAGCCTCTATTGCATCACATTGCACCCCACTACACTCCGTTTCACAACTTTCCCCTAATTTCTGTAACATTCCAACATGATCTACTACGTTCGGTTCCATCAAGCAAGGCTGCATTCGCTTCCAATTCACTCCAGAACCCTTGATTGCGCCCACAACATTGCACTCCATCCCAAAACAGTCCACCGTGTTCTATCGCATTCCATTCTGCAAAAGAAGGCTCCACTCTTTTCTCCAAGAATCAGAAACCGTCTATTAAGTCACATTAGAACCCATAACACTCCATTCCACAACACTCCACTTCATTTCACAACATTCCACAATGTTCTTTTGTGTTCTACTCGTACAAAGGATGGATTCACTTGCAACCCATTAAAGACTGTCTATTGCATCACATCGAACGCCATTCCAGTCCATTCTCCAAGATTCTAATTCATTCCACAACATTCCACCACGTCCACTGCATTCCATTCTGTGAAAAAAAGCTCCATTCCTTTCCAAATCCACGAGGAACACTCTACTGCGTCAATTTACACACGATTCCATCCCATTTCACAACATTGTACTCCATTCCTGAACATCTCTCCATGTTCTGTCGCGTTCCATTCAATCAAAGAGAGCTCCATTTGGGTCAAGACCACCCAGGAACTCTATATTGTGTCAGATTACATACGCTTCTATACAAAATTTTACCTAACTCCACAAAATTCTAAAACGTTCCATACCGTTCCATTCTGTCAAAGAAGGATCCATTAATTTACAAAACAGTCACTAACTCTCTAGTGCGTCACAGTCTACCACATTCCACTCCATTCCACAACATTTTACTCCATTCCCCAATATTCCAGCACAATCCTTTGCTTTACATTCTCGCAAAGGAGGCACCATCCGTTTCCAAACTGCACTGGAGAACTTTGTTATGTCACATTACAGCCAATTCTCCTCCATTCCACAGCATTGCCCTCCATTCCAAGACATTCTACCACGTTCTATTGTGTTCCATTCTGCCAAAGAATGCTCCAAGTGCTTCCAAGCAGTTCAGGAACTTCGTGTTGTGTCACTTCACATGTCAATCCTCTCCATTCCACAAGATTCTACACCATTCCACAACATTCCAACAAGTTCTACTGAGTTTCATTGTGACAAAGTGGGCACCATTCTATTCCAAACAACCCAGGAACTCTCTGTTGCATCACATTACACCACGTTCCACTCAATACCACAGTATGTCACTCCATTGTGCAACATTTTGCTACATTCCATTGCATTCCATTATGTAAAGGAAGGCCTCATAGCTTTCAAACCATTCAAAAACAGCCTATTGCGTCAGTTCACATGCCAATTCACACGATTCCTCAAGGATCTACTGCATTCCATACATTCCACTGCGTTCCATTGCACTCCATTGTAACAAAGAGTTCACCGTTCTCTTAAAAACTCTCAGGAACCCTCTATTGCATCACATTACACCCCATTACACTCCATTTCACAGCCTTCCACTCTATTCTGCAACATTCCCACACGTTCTATTACGTTCGATTCCATCAGCCAAGGCTGCATTCGCTTCCAATTCACTCCAGAACCCTTTATTGCATCACATTACAACCGATTCACCTCCATTCCCCAACATTGCACTCCATCCCACAACACTCCAGCGTGTTATATTGCGTTCCATTTTGCTAAAGAAGGCACCAATCTTATCCCAAAGAATCAGAAACCGTCGAATGAGTCACATTACACCCCACTACACTCCATTCCACAACTCTCCACTTCATTTCGCAACATTCCACAATGTTCTTTAGGGTTCCTTTCCAACAAAGAAGGCTCGATTCACTTCCAACCCATTAAGGACTCTCTATTGCATCACATCAAATGCCATTCCAGTCCATTCTCCAAGATTCTACTCCGTCCCACAACGTTCCATTGCATTCCATTGTGTGAAAAAAAATCTCCATTTCTTTCCAAACGGATGAGGATCACTCTACTGCGACACTTTACACATGATTCCAGTCCATTTCACAACACTGTACTCCATTCATGAACATCTCATCATGTTCTGTGGCGTTCCATTCAAAGAGAGCTCCATTTGCACCAAGAACACTCTGCAACTCCATACTGTGTCACATTACATACGCTTGTACACCGAATCTACAAAATTGCACTTAACTCCACATAATTGCACCACGTTCTATAGTGTTCTATTCTGTCAAAGAAGGATCCATTCATGTCCAAAACAATCTCTAACTCTCTACTGCGTCACAGTGTACCACATTCCACTCCATTCCACAATATTTTACTCCATTCCCCAATATTCCAGCACATTCCTTTGCATTACATTCTCGCAAAGGAGGCACCATTCTCTTCCAAACCGCACTGGAGACATTTATTATGTCACATTAAAGACGATTGCACTCCAATCCACAACATCGCCCTCCATTACACGACATTCCACCACGTTCTATCGCTTTCCATTCTGCAAAAGAAGGCTCTACTCTTTTCCCAAAGTTTCAGAAACCGTCTATTAAGTCACATGACACCCCATTACACTCCATTCCACAACACTCCACTTCATTTTGCAACATATAAAAACGTTCTTTTGCATTCCATTTCTTCAAAAAAGCCTCGATTCACTTCCATCCAATTAAGGACTGTCTATTGCATCACATCAAATGCCATTGCAGTCCATTCTCTAAGGTTCTACTCCATTCCACATCATTCCACCACGTTCCACTTCCTTCCATTCTGTGAAAAAATCCTACATTCCTTTCCAAACCGATGAGGAACACTCTACTGTGTCACTTTACACATGATTCCACTCCATTTCACAACATTGTACTCCATTCCAGAACATCTCACCGTGTATCCTGTGGCGTTCCATTCAATCAAAGAGATCTCCATTTGCGTCGAGACCATTCAGGATCTCTATACTGTGTCGCGTTACATACGCTTGTACACAAAATCTTACAAAATTGCACTTAACTCCACAAAATTGCACCACTTTCTAGAGGGATCCATTCTTTTAAAGAAGGATCCGTTCATCTGAAAAGCATCTCTAACTCTCTACTGCTTCACAGTGTACAATATTCCACTCCATTCCTCAACATTGTACTCTATTCCCGAATAATACAGCACATTCCTTTGCTTTACATTGTCGGAAAGGAGGCACCATTCGCTTCCAAACCGAACTGGAGACATTTGTTATGGCACATTATAGCCGATTCCACCCCAATCCACAACATTGCCCTCCATTCTGCAACATTCCACCACGTTCTACCGCATTTCATTCTTGAAAAGAAAGCTCCACTCTTTTTCCCAAAGAATCAGAAACTCTATTAAGTCACATTACAGCCCACTACACTCCATTCCCCAACTCTCCCCTTCATTTCGCTACAATCCACAATGTTCTTTTGCATTCCTTTCCTACAAAGAAGGACCGATTCATTTCCAACCCATTAAGGACTGTCTATTACATTACATCAAATGCCATTCCAGTCCATTCTCCAAGATTCTACTCTATTCCACAACATTCCACCACGTTCCACTGCGTTCCATTCTGTGAAAAAAATCTCCATTCCTCTCCAAACCGAAGAGGAACACTCTAATGCATGACTTTACACACGATTCAAGTCCATTTCCCAACACTCTACTCCATTCCTGAACATCTCACGTGTTCTTTGGCGTTCCAGTCAATCAAAGAGATCTCCATTTGCGTTGAAACCACTCAGGAATTCTATACTGTGTCACATTGCATGCGCTTCTACACCAAATCTACAAACTGCACTTAACTCCACAAAATTCCACCACGTAGAATAGCGTTCTATTCTGTCAAAGAAGGATCCAGTTATCTCCAGAACAATCTCTAACTCTCTACTGCGTCACAGTGTACCCCATTCCACTCCACTCCACAACATTTTATTCCATTCCCCAATATTCCAGCACATTCCTTTGCTTTCCGTTCTCACAAGGTGGCATAATTCTCTTCCAAACCGCACTGGGGATTTTTATAATGTCAAATTACAGCCGATTCCACTCAAACTCACAACATTGCCCTCCATTCCATGATATTCCACCACATTCTTCTGCGTGTCATTCTGAAAAAGAAGGCTCTACACTTTTCCAAAGATTCAGAAACCATCTATTAAGTCACATTACACCCCATTACACTCCATTCCTGAACTCTCCACTTCATTTCGGTACAATCCACAATTTTCTTTTGCGTTCCATTCCTACAAAGAAGGCTCGATTCACTTCCAACCATTTAAGGGCTTGTCTATTGCATCACATCAAATGCCATTCCAGTCCATTCTCCAAGATTCTACTCCATTCCACAACATTCCACCACGTTCCGTTGCATTCCATTCTGTGAAAAAAAGGTCCATTCCTTTCCAAACTGATGACGAACACTCTGCTGCTTCAGTTTACATTTGATTTCAGTCCATTTCACCAACACTGTACTACATTCCTGATCATGTCACCGTGTTCTGTGGCGTTCCGTTCAATCAAAGAGCCCTCCATTTGCGTTGAGACCACTCCGGAACTCTATACTGTGACACATTACATGTGCTTCACCACCAAATCAACAAAATTGCACTTAACTCCACGAAATTATACCACGTTCTAGAGCGTTCCATTCTGTCAAAGGAGGATCCATTCATCTCCAAAAAAACTCTAACTCTCTACTGTGTCACACTTTGCCCCATTACACTCCATTCCACAACGTTTTCCTCCATTCCCCAATATTCCAGCACATTCCGTTGCTTTACATTCTCGCATGGAGGCACCATTTTCATCCAAACAGCACTGGAGACATTTATTATGTCACATTACAGCCGATTCCACTCAAATTCACAACATTGCCCTCCATTCCACGACATTCCACCACGTTCTATCGCGTTGCATTCTGCAATAGAAGGCTCCACTCTTTTACCAAAGAATCAGAAGCCGTCTGTTAAGTCACATTACACCCCATTACACTCCATTCCTGAACTCTCCAGTTCATTTCGCTCCAATCCACAATATTCTCTTGCATTCCATACCTACAAAGAAGGCTCGATTCACTGCCAACCCATTAAGGGCTGTCTATTGTATCACATCAAATGCCATTCCAGTCCATTCTCCAAGATTCTTCTCCATTCAACATCATTCCACCACTTTCCATTGCATTCCATTCTGTGATAAAAAATCTCCATTCCTTTCCAAACCGATGAGGAACACTCTGCTGCTTCCCTTTACACACGATTCCAGTCCATTTCACAACACTGTACTCTATTCCTGAATATCTCACCGTGTTCTGTGGCGTTCCATTCAATCAGAGAGCTCCATTTGCGTCGAGACCACTCAGCCTCTCTATAGTGTGTCACATTACATACGCTTCTACACCATATCTACAAAATTGCACTTAACTCCACAAAATTCCAGCACGTTCTACAGCGTTCCTTTCTGTCAAAGAAGGATCCATTCATCTTCAAAACAATCTCTAACTCTCTACTGCGTCACAGTGTATCCCATTCTACTCCATCCCACAACATTTTACTTCATTCCCCAACATTTCAGCACAATACTTTGCTTTGCATTCTCGCAAAGTAGGCACCATTCGCTTCCAAACTGCGCAGGAAACCTTCATCATGTCACATTACAGCCGATTCCGCTCCATGCCACAGCATTCCCCTCCATTCCACTACATTCTCCCACGTTCTGTTGCGTTCCATTCTTCCAAAGAATGCACAGTTTGTTTCCAAACAATTGAGGAACTTCGTATTGTGTCACTTCACATGCCATTTCTCTCCATTCCACAAGATTATACTCCATTACCCAACATTCCAGCAAGTTCTACTGTTCTCCATTGTGACAAAGTGGGCACCATTCTTATCCGAACAACCCAGGAACTCTCTGTTGCGTCACATTCCACCACTATCCACTCAATACCACATCATGGCACTTCATTGTGCAACATTCCGCCACAATCTGTTGCATTCCTTTATGTAAAAAAAAAGGCCCCACTGCTTCCAAACCACTCAAAAACAGCCTATTGTGTCGGCTCACATGCGTATCCACACGATTCCTCAAGGTTCTACTGCATTCCAAACAATTCCACTGTGTTCCATTGCACTATATTGTAACCAAGAGGACACCGTTCTCCAAGAAAACTCTCAGGAACCCTATATTGCATCACATTACACCCTACTACACTCCATTTCACAAACTTCCACTCTATTCCACAACATTCCACCATGTTCTATTACGTTCGGTTCCATCAAGCAAGGCTGCATTCGTTTCAATTCACTCCATGACCCTTTATTGCATCACATTACAACCGATTCCACTCCATTCCACAACATTGCACTCCATCACATGACACTCCACCGTGTTCTACCGCATTCCATTCTGCAAAAGAAGGCTCCACTCTTTTCCAAAAGTATCAGAAACCGTCCAATGAGTCACATTACACCCCACTACAATCCATTCCACAAGTTTCAACTTCATTTCATGTTCAATTGCATTCCATTCTGACAAAATAGGCTCCTTTCCTTGCCATACCAATGAGGAGCACTCTCTGCGTCACTTTACACACGATTCCAGTCCATTTCACAACATTGTACTCCATTCCTGAACATCTATCCATGTTCTGTGGTGGTCCATTACATCAAAGAGAGCTCCATTCTTTCCAGACCACTCAAGAACTGTATATTGTGAAACAGTGCAAGCGATTCCACAAAAGTATACGAATTTGAACTTACCTCCACAAAAGGTCACCAAGCTCTGTGCCCTTCCCTACTGTCAAAGAAGGATCCATTCATTTCCAAAACAATTTGTACAACTCTATTGGATCACATTACTCTCCATTCCACTCCATTCCACAACATTTCACCCCATTCCCAAATATTCCAGCACATTCATTTGCTATACATTTGATCAAAGTAGACACCATTACGTTATTTAGCACTCTGAAGACCTTTATAATTTCACATCATAGCCGACTCCAATCCATCCCACATTTCTCTCCATTCCAAAGCATTCCACCATGTTCTATTCGATCCATTCTGCCAAAAAATGCTCCATTTGCTTCCAAACAATTCACGAACTGCCTATTTTGTCACTTCTCATGACATTCCTCTCCATTCCACAAGGATCGACTCTATTCCCCAACATTCCAACAAGTTCTACTGAGTTCCATTGTGATAAAGTAGGTACCATTCTTATCCATACAACCCAGGAAGTCTCTGCTGCATCATATTACAGCACGTTCCACGCAATACCACAGAATTGCACTCCATTGTGCAACATTCCAACTTACTCGTTTGCATTCCATTCTGTAAAAGAAGGCCCCTTTGCTTTCAAACCTTACAGTAACAGCCTTTTGCGTCAATTCACACCCCATTTCACACGATTCCACAAGATTCTACTCCAGTCCATTCATTCCACTATGTTCATTTGCATTCCATTGTGACAAAAAGCACCAATGTCTACAAAATTCGCAAACACCCTCTATTGAATCACATTATAACCAATTACACTCCAGTTCACAAAATTCCACTCTATTTTGCAACATTCCGCCGCTTTCTAGTATGTTCCATTACGCCAAGCAAGGCTGCATTCACTTCCAAATCACTCCGGAAACCTATTCTGCATCACTAACTCTAACTGAAATGCTATCAGCACCATAATCCTTCCCAAACACCAAACCCGACACCGGCCCAGGAGTTTTGTAACAGACCACTACCATGAATATCAACATGTGTACGTCCCTCATATCTCTTTGAAACACTGTATTTCAATCTCACTGTCGAACTCACATCAGAGTGGTATCCCATATGTAACAGTAACACTATCGGGCTGTTACAACATAAGAAACCCCTAACCATAACCCTAGAACTGTACCGTGCATATGACACTTCATGTTCAACATTGACATAACTCATAGGTCACTGTAAATCTGTCGATCATACTCGTGCTCATTCTCACATCAGAGACAGGATCTTACTCTAAACGCATTTCTACCCTGCCCATACACATTACCAAACACTTAACCTTATCCCTAGCCCTGGGACTAGCACCAGACCCCTCACATCATTTTATTTTCTGCCCCACTAAATGCTTAACCTGAGACAAAATTTCGCACTCACCCTCACATCACAGTAGAATGCAAACTCTAACAGAAACATTATCGGTGCCATAAATTTTATCAACACCGAATTCTAACCATAACCCTGACTCTTAGAACAGACCCTACCATGGATGATGATGTCACTCATGTCTCACTGTTCACTGTAATTCAATCTCACAGTCACCCCCACATCAGAACCGAATACTAAATGTAACCATAACACTTTTCTGGGTGTGCACTATTTCAAACACTTAATCCTATACCTAGACCGGGCCCCTGGAGCTGAAATCTCGTCATAAACTTCAACATCAGCCACAGCTCATCATAAACCTGTCTCTCAATATCGCCCTCTTCCTCACATCAGGGCCACATACTCACTGTAACTGTAGTACCAGGCGGCCCGTACCCATTACCAAACAAGCCACCCTAAACATAGCACTGTCTCATGCTCTGGACTCCTAACCTACATTTTAGTGTTAGCCCAACTAATCCTAAACCTGAGGCATAATCTAGTACTCACCCTCCCATCACAGCCAGACCGTAAATCTACCCTAAACCGTGTTAGCCCTGTAAACCTACCCACACAATGAAACCTAACACTAGTCTTGACACTTAGAACCGACCGTAGCATGGATATAGACGTCACCCATGTCTCACTGCAACACTGTAGTTCAATCTCACTGTCGCCCTCCCAGCAAAACCAAATCAGAAATGTAACCAGTACCGTATACTGGCCGTACAACTTAGCGAACACATAACCCAACCCTAGATCTTGCCCATGAACATGAACACTCATGGTCAACATTGACATCACCCACAGCTCACAGTAAACCTGTCGCACAGTGTCACTCTCATACTCATATCAGAGCCAGATCTTCAGTGTAAACATACTGCTATCCTTCCCATACATATTAACGAACACTTCACACTAACCCTAGCACCTGCACAGCACCAGACACTTCACATCATTTTATTTTCAGAACCAACAAATCCTTATACTGAGACAAAATCTCGTATTTACCCTCACTTCAGAGCCGGACTCTGACTCTAACCAAAACCCTTTTGGTCTCATACACCTTCATATACACTGAACCTTATCCCTAACCCTGACTTATTGAACAGAGCAGTACCATGAATATTGACATCCCTCATGACTCATTGCAATACAGTAATTTAATATCACTGTCCAACTCACATCAGAGCCATATCCCATTTGAAACCATAACACTATCCTGCCCATACAACATATCGAACTTCTAAACCTAACAATAGCACTGTACCCTGCACCTGACACTTTATGGTCAACATTGTCATCACCCACAGCTCACCATAAACCTGTCGATCATACTCAACACTCATTGTCAGATGAGACCCAGATCCTTACTGTAAACATAGAACTATCCTGCCCTTACACATTTCCGAACACAACCCTAAACCTAGCTCAGCACTAGCACCAGACCTGTCACATCATTTTTATTTACAGTCTCACCAAATGCTTAACCTGAGCCACTCACCCTCACATCACAGCAGGATTCAAAGTCTAACTGAAACCTTTTCAGCGCCGTAATCCCTCCAAAACAGTGAAATCTCAACATAGCCCTGACTCTTGGAACATACCGTACCATGGATATCGACATCACCCATGTCTCACTGTAACAATGTAATTCAATCTCACTGTCAGCCTCACAACAGAACCGAGAAATAAATGTAATCATAACACTTTCTTACACGTACACCTTTTCAAACCCATAAAACTAACCCTAGACAATGCCCGTGCACCTAAAACCTCATGATAAACTTCGACATCAGCCACAGCTTTTCATACACCTGTCTCTCAAAATCGCCCCCTACCTCATATCCGGGCCACATCCTCACTGTAACTGTAGTACTAGACGGCACATACGCATTTCCAAACACTTGACCCTAACCCTAATACAGTCCCATGCTCTGAACTCACCTTAATTTTAGTATTACCGTCCAAAATCCTAAAGCTGTGTCATAATCACGCAATCACGCTCACATCATAGCCAGACCCTAACTCTACCCAAAATCGTATTAGCTCCATAAACCCTCACAAACACCAAACCCTAATCCTAGCCCTGACACATAGAATGTTCCCTAACATGGATATCGATGCCACCGCTTTCTCTCTGCAACGCAATAGTTCAATCTCACTGTCACACTCACATCAGACCCGAAACCGAAATATAACCATTGCCGTACACTTGAAGTATAAGTTAACGAACACCTAACCCTAGCAGTAGCTCTCAAGTGTAGTCCTGACCCCACATGGTGATCATTGACATCACCCACAGCTCACCGTAACCCAGTCGCTCAATGTCGCACTCATCTTCATATCAGAGGCAGACCCTTAGCTTAAGCACAGCGCTATCGTGCCTGCACTTAATTATGAACACTTAACCCAAACCCTAGCCGTGCCACAGCACCAGACACTTCACATCGTTTTATTTTCAGTCCCACAAGATCCTTATACTGAGACACAATCTTGTACTCACCCTCACATCAGAAATATACCCTAACTCTAAAACCCTATTAGCGCCATACACCTTCCCAATCCCCAAACCCTAAACATAGCCCTGACTTTTTGAACAGACCAGGACCATTAATATCGACATCCCTTACGTTTCACAGTTCCACTGCAATTCAGTCTCGCTGCCGTACTCACATCAGAGCCAAATCCCATACATAACCATATCCCTTACCTGCCCATACAACTTTCCGAATGCCTAGCTCTAACCCTAGCACTGTTTCCTGCAACTGACCCTTCATGGTCAACGTCGACTTCATCCACAGCTCTCCATTAAACCGTGGATCAAACTCACACTCATCCTCACATCAGAACCAGATCCTTACTCTAAACATAGTGTTATCCTTCCCTTGCACATTACCGATCACTTATCCCAACCCTTGCCCTGGTTCAAGCATCAGACCCAGCACATCATTTTGTAGTCAACCAAACCAGATGCTTTACCTGCGAAATAATCTTGCGCTCACACTCACATCACAGTCGGATGCAAACTCTAACTGAACCCCGGTCTACCCTGTACAATTACACAAAAAATGAACCCTAACCCAGGCCCAGACACTTGGGAAAAGTATCTACCATGAATATCGATGTCACCAATTTCTCACTGAGACACTGTAATTCAATATTGCTTTTGCCCTCACATAAGAGCCAAATCCTAAATGTAACTATAACTGTATCGAGGCCGTACAGCTAACTGAACCTCGAATTTTAACCCGAGCCCTCGCCTGTTGACATGATCACTCATGGTCAACATTGGCATCACCCACAGCTCATCATAAACCTTTCTCTCTATCTCGCCATCATCCTCACATCAGAACAAGTTTCTTATTGTAAACGCAGTGCTATCCTACTCGTACACATTACCGAACTCTTAACCCTAACCCTAGCACTGGAAACTACTTTGTCCACACACCGTAATTTTATGGTCTGCCCCAACAAATCCAAATCCCGAGACACAGTCTTGCAGTCACCCTCACATCACACCAAGACACTAACTCTAAACAAAACCATACCAGCCCCATAAACTTAACAAAACACTGAAATCTAACACTGGCCCTGACAATTAGAACAAAGCCTACGATGGATATTGGCCTCACCCATATCCCACTGCAAGACTGTAGTTCAATCTCACTGTCACCCAAACATCAGACCCGAATCTGAAATGTAAGCATAACCCTATGCTGTTCGTACAACTTAACGAACCCCTAACCCAATCTTAGCTCTCGCCTATGACCTGACCATCACTGTCAACATTGGCATCACCCACAGCTCACCGTTAACCTGTCCCTCAATGTCACACTTATCCTCACATCAGAAACAGATCCTTAATGTAAACCTAGCACTATTGTGCCCGTACATATTAAAGAACACTTCACCCAAACCCTAGCCCTTGCCACAGCAGAAGACCCGTCACATCATATTATTTTTAGACCCACCAAATTCTTATACTGAGACACAATTTCACACTCCCCCTCACATCACAGGCAGAGCTTAACTCTAACTGAAACACTATCAGCCGCATACCCCTTCCCAAATACCGAACCCTAACACTAGCCATGATTTTTGAAACAGAACAGTACCATGATTATCAGCATGGCTCATGTCTCACTGTAACACTGTAATTTAATCTCACTGTCGAACTCACTTCAGAGCCGAATCCCATATGTAACCCTAATCGTATCCTGCCCATACACCTTACAGAAACCCTTGTACTATCTCTAGCACTGGAGTCTGTGCCTCACCCTTCAAGGTCAACATCATCGATATCACCCACAGCTCTCCATAAACCTGTCAATCAAACTCACACTCATCCTCACATCAGAGCCAGGAAGTTACTGTAAACATATCGTTATCCTTCCCTTCCACATTACCAAACACTTATCTCTAACCCTAGTCCAGGCCGTAGCACCAGAACACTCACATCATTTTATTGTCAACACCACCAGATACTTCACCTGAGACACAATCTCTCACTCACCCTCACATCACAGCCAGGTGTAAACTCTAACCAAATCCCAGTCAGCCCTGTACACTTTCACAGACACTGAACCCTTACCCAGGCCCTGACTCTTGGAAGAGGCCACTACCATGAATAACAACATCACCCATTTCTCACTGTGACACTGTAATTCAATATCACTGTGGCCCTCACATCAGAGCCAGATCCAAAATGTTACTCTAAACCTTTCTAGCCATACTGCTTACCCATCCTGTAACTCTAACCCGAGCCTCGCCTGTTGACATACTCACTCATGGTCAACAATGGCATCATCCAGAGCTCACCAGAAACCTTTCTATCAGTCTTGCCTTCATCCTCACATCAGAACAAGATCCTTACTGTAAATGCAGTGCTATCCTACTCATGCACATTACTGAACACTTTACTGTAACCCTATCCCTGGAACCTGCATTGTCCACACACCACCATATTTTGGTCTGCCCCACCAAATCCAAATACCAAGACACAATCTTGCACTCACACCCATATCAAACCAGGACACTAACTCTAACTGAAACCCTTTCAGACCCATAAACCTACCCAAATACCGAACGCTAACACAACAGCTGACACTAAGAACAGACCCTACCCCGGATATTGGCGCCACCCATGTCTCACTGCAATACTGTAGATCAATCTCACTGTCGCCCTCACATCAGACCCGAATCCAAAATGTAGCCAGAAATCTATACTCTCCATACAACTTAGCGAACCTCTACATCATTCCTACCACTTGCCCAAGGACCTGATCTTCACTGTCAACATTGGCATCACCCACAGCTCACCGTTAACCTGTCGCTCAATGTCTCACTCATCCTCACATCAGAGCCATATCCTTAGTGTAAACATTGCACTATCATGCTCATACATATTATCGAACACATAAGCCAAACCCTAGCAATTGCCGCAGCACCAGCCCTTCACATCATTTTATTTTCCTCCCAAAGAAATGCTTAACATGAGCCACAATCTCGCACTCACCCTCACATCACATCAGGATGTAACATCTAACCAAAACACAAACAGCACCATAAAGCTTCCAAAACGCTAAACTCTAAGCATAGCCTTGAGACTTGGAACAGACCCTACCAAGTATATTGACGTCACCCATGTCTCACTGAAACACGGTATTCATTCTCACTGTCACCCTCACATCAAAATTGAACACTAAGTGTACCCATAAACCTTTCCTATCCGTAAACCTTTTCGAACCACTAAACCTAACCCTGGACCTGGCCCCTCGACATGAAACCTCGTAGTAAACTTCGACATCAGCCACAGCATATTACAAACCACTCTCTCAATACCACCCTGTCTCTAACATCAGAACCACTTCCCCACTCTAACCATCGTACTAGATGGCCCATACAAATGACCAAACACTTAACCACACCCTAGCACTGTTCAGTGCTCTAAACTCCTCTCCTTCATTTTAGTGTCAGACCACCAAATCCTAAACCTGAGGCATAATCTCGCACACACCTTCACATCACAGCTCGACACTAACTCAACCCAAAACTGTACCAGCCCCATAAACCTACCCCAAAACCGAAACCTAAACCCTTTCCCTGACACTTAGAAGAGGCCCTACCATGGACATCAACGTCCGACATGACTCCATGTAACACTGTAGTTAAATCTCGCAGTCGTCGTTACATCAGAACCAAATCCATAATATAACCACAATATTATTCTGGCCATATAGCTTTACAAATACCTAAACATAACCCCAGATCTTGCCGGTGCACCTGAACCCTCATGGTCAACATTGACATCACCATCAGCTCTCCGTACACCTGTTGTTCTGTGTCGCACTCATCCTCACGTCAGAGCCAGATCCTTAGTGTAAACATAGTGATATCGTGCCCATATATATTATCAAACACTTAACCCTTACCCTAGGCCTTGCCACAGCACCAGACTCTTCACATCATTTTATTTTCAGCCCCACCACATCGTTATACTGAGACAAAATCTCGCATTCACCCTCACACCAGAGCCAGACCGTAACTCTAAACAAAACACTATTAGCATCATATACGTTCCCAAACACCAAACCCTAACCACAACCCGAACTTTTCTAACAAACCAGTACCATGAATATCAATATCACTGATGTCTCACTGTAACACTCTAATTCTATCTCACTGTCGAACTCACATCAGAGCTGAATCCCTTATGTAACCGTACCCCTATCCTGCCTGTACAACTTACCGAATCCATAACCGTATCCCTAGGACAGTACCATGCATCTGACAGTACATGATCAACATTGACAACATCCACAGCTCACCGCAAACCTCTCAATCATACTCAAACTCAACCTCACATAAGAGCCAGATTCTTATTATAATCGTCACACTATCCTGTCTGTACACATTACCAAACACTTAACCCTAGCCCTGACACTAGCAAGAGACCTATCACATCATTTTATTTTCAGCCCCACCAAATGCTTAACCTGAGCCAAATCTTGCACTCACACTCACATCACAGCCAGACCATAACTCTACCCAAAACTGGGCTAGACCCGTAAATCTACCCAAACACTAAACCCTTTCCGTTGGCCTGACACTAAGAACAGATCCCACCATGGATATCGACGACACCGATGACTCACAGTAACCCTGTAGTTCAATCTCACTGTCGCCGACACATCAGACCCAAATGCGAAATGTAATCATAACTGAATACTGGCCATACCACTTAGCGAACACCTAACCCTAACCCTAGCTCTCGACCATGCACTTGAACCCTCATGGTCAATATTGGCATCACCCACAGATCACTGTAAACCTGTCGATCAAACTCCCCCTCATCCTCACATCAGAGTCAGATCCTTATCGTAAATGTAGTGCTATACTTGCCATACACATTACCGAACGCTTAACAATATCCGTAGCCCATGGACTAGCATTAGACCCCTCACATCACTTTATTTTTGGCCAAGCAAATGCTTAACCTGAGCCACAACTCGCACACACCCTCACATCACAGCAGGATGCAAAGTCGAAAGAAATTCCTATCAACTCCGTAATCCTTCCCAAACACCGAAATCTAACCATAGCCCTGACTCTTGGTGATGATCCTACAATGAATAATGACATCACCCTTGTCTAACTGCAACACTGTAATTAAATCACACTGTTACCCTCATATCAGAATAGGATCCTAAACACAACCATAACCCTTTCCTAGACTTACACCTTTTCAAACTCCTAAATTTAACACTAGACCTGGCCTGTGGACCTCAAACCTCACAATAAACATCAACATCAGCCACCACTTATCATAAACCAGTCGCTCAATATCTCCCTCTCCCTCAAATCAGGGCCACATCGTCACTGCTACTGTACTGCTAGACAGCCCATACTCATTATCGAACACTTAACCGTAACCCTAGCACTGCACCATGCTCTGGAGTCCTCACTTTTATTTTAGTATCAGCCCACCAAATCTTAACCTGAGCCATAATCTTGAAGTCACCCTCACATCACAGCCAGACCCTAACTCTACCCAAAACCGTATCGGCCCTGTAAAACTACGCAAACACCGAAACAAAACACCAACCCTGTCACTTAGAACAGACCCTAACATGGATATCAACATCACCCATGTCTCACTGTAACATGGCAGTTCAATTTCGCTGCTGCCCTCACATTAGACCCGAATCTGAGATGTAGTCATAATCCTATACTGGCCATACAGCTTAACAAACACTTAACCCTAACCCTAGCTCTCACCCATGGACATGAACCCTCCTGGTCAACATTGACATCACCCACAGCTCACCATAAACATTTCACTCAATGTCACACTCATCCTCACATCAGAGCCGGATCCTTATTGTAAACATTGCGCTATTGTGCCCGTACATATTAATAAACAGTTAACCCTAACCCTAGCTCTTGCTATAGGACCAGACCCTTCACATTATTTTATTTTCAAACTCACCTAGTCGTTATACTGAGACAAAATCTCGTATTCACCCTCGCATTAGAGCCAGACCATAATTCTAACCAAAACCCAATAAGCCCCATACACTTTCACAAACATGGAACCGTAACCCTAGCACTGACTTTTGGAAAAGACCAGTACCATGAATATCGACTTCCCTCATGTCTCACTGTAACATTGCAATTCAATCTCACTGTCAAACTCACATCAGAGCCAAAGCCGATATGTAAAAATAACTATATGTAACCATAACCGTATTCCTGCCCATGCAACTTACTGAACACCTAACACTAACCCTACCACTGTACCCTACATCTGACACTACATGGTCAACATTGACATCATCCGAGGCTCACCGTAATCCTGTCGATCATACTCACCCTCATCCTCACAACAGAGCCAGATCCTTACTGTGAACGTCGCGCTGTCCTACCCATACACATTACCGAACACTTAACTCTAACCCAAGCCCTGGCACTAGCACCAGACCTGTCACATCATTTGATTTTCAGCCCCACCAGATAATAAACCTGTGCGACAATCTTGCACTCACCCTCACTTCACAGCAGGATGCAAACTCTAACCGAAACTGTATCCGCACTGTAAACCTTTCCAAACACCGAACTCTATAAATGGTCCTGACTCTTGGAACAGACACTACAATGGACATCCAGGTCATCCATGTCTCACTGTGACACTGTAATTCAATTTTACAGTCACCCTCACATCAGAGACGAAATCTAAATGTATCAATAACCCTTCCCAACCTGTACACCATATCGAGACACTAAACCTAAACCTTGACTTGGACACTGGACATGCAACCTCACGATAAACTTCGACAACAGCCACAGCTTATCATAAACCTGTCCCTCAATATCGCCTTCTCCCACACATCAGGGCCACATCTTCACTGTTACTGTATTGCCAGATGGCCTGTACCCATTACTGAACACTTAACATGATCCCTAGTACTGTCCCATGCTCTAGACTCCTCACCTTCATTTTAGCATCAGCCCACCAATTCTCAACCTGATGCTTAAACTCGCACTCACCCTGACATTACAGCCAGAACCTACCTCTACCCAAAACTGTAACACCCCCATAATGTACCCAAACACCAAACCCTAAACCTAGCCCTACCTGTCACTTTGAACAGAACCTACCATGAATATCGACGTCATCCATGTCAAACTGTAACACTGTAGTTCAATCTCGCTGTATCCCTCACATCACACCCGAATCCAAAATGTAATCATACAACTTAACAAATACCTAATGCGAACCCTAGTTCTCGTTTGTGAACCTGAAACCTCGTGGTCAACATTGGCATAACCCACAGATCACCGTAAAATTGTCACTCAATGTCACACTCATCCTTGTCTCAGAGCCAGATCCTTACTGTTAACATAGCGATATTGTGCCAGTGCATATTAACGAATGCTTAACCTTAATCCTAGCTCTTACCTCTGCACCAGAACATTAACATCATTCATTTTATTTTCAGTCCCAACAAATCATTATAGTGAGAGAAAATCTCGCATTCACCGTCACATCAGAGTCGGACCCCTAACCATAACAAAAACCCTATTAGACCTGTACACCTTCTCAAACACCGTACTCTTACCCTAGCCCTGACTTTTGGAACAGACCAGTGACATGAATGTAAACATCCCTCTTGACTCACTGAAACACTGTAATTCTACCTCACTGTCCAATTCGCATCAGAGCCAAATCTCATAAGTAATCATGACCCTATTCTGCCCATACAACTTAACGAAACCCTAACCCTAACTCTAACACTGTACCCTGTATCTGACACTCCATGATCAACATTGACATCATTCACATGTCACCGGAAACCTGATGATCATACCCTACCTCATCCTCACATCAGAGCCAGAGCCGTACTGTAAATGTAGCTCTATCCTGCCTTTACACATTTCTGAACACTTAACCCAATCTCTAGCTCTGGCTCTAGAACCAGACCTGTCAAATCATTTTCTCTACAGAACCACCAACGGCTAAAACTGAACCACAAACTCGCAGTCACCCTCACATCATGACAGGATGAAACTCTAACCGAAACACTATCAGCGCTGTAAGCCTTTCCAAACAGTGCAATCTTACCACAGCCCTGACTCTTGGGACATACCCTAGCAGGGATATCGATGTAACCCATGTCTCACTGTTACGCTGTAAATCAATCACACTATCACCCTCACATCAAAGCTGAGTACTAAATGTAAACTTAAACCTTTTCTGGCCTTACATGTTTTTGAGCCCCTAAACCTAACCCTAGAGCTGGCTCCTGGACCTGAAACCTCACGAAAAACATTGTGATCGGATACAGCTTATCATTACTCTGTCTCTCAATATCGCCCTCTCCGACACATCAGGTCCACATCCTCACTGTAACCATAGCCAAAGATGGTCCGAACCCATTACCGAAACCTTAACCCTAACCCTAGCACTGTGCCAGGCTCTGGACTCCTCACCTTCATTTTAGTGTCAGCCCACCAAATCCTAAACCTCAGGCAAAATCTCGCACTCACACTCACATCACAGCCATACCCTAAAATCTAAGCAAAATCGTATCAGCCCCATAAACCTGAAAAACACCGAACACTAACCCTAGCACTGACACTTAGAACAGACCCTACCATGGATATGGATGTCAACCATGTTTCACTGTAGCACTGTAGTTCAATATCACTGTTGCCCTCACATCAGACCCGAATTTGAAATGTATCCATAACCGTATACTGGCCGTACAACTTAACGAGCACCTAACCCTAAACCCAGCTCTCTCCTGTGGTCCTGAACCCTCACGGTCAACACTGACATTACCCACAGCTCGCCATAAACCTGTCGCTCAATGTCGCACTCATCCGCACATCAGAGACAGATCGTTTGTGTTAACATAGTGTTATCGTCCCTGTACATATTAACAAACACTTATCTCTAAACCTAATTCTTGCTGCAGCGCCAGACCCCAAAGACATTTTATTTTTAGCCCCACCTAATCCTTACTGAGACAAAATCTGACATTCACCCTCAAATCAGAGCCGGACACTAACTCTAACAAAAACCCTATTAGACCCACACACCTTCCCAAGCACCAAACCCTATCCATAGCCCTGACTTTTGGAAAAGACCAGTACCATGAATATCGACATCCTCTAAATGAAACCCTATCAGTGCCATAAACCTTCATATACACCGAACTCTAAGCAAAAGCTTGAGTCATGGAATAGACCCAACCATTGATATCGACGTCACCCTTGTCTCACTGTAGCACTGTAATTCAATCTCACTGTCAACCTGACATCAGACTTGAATTCTAAATGTAACCATAACCCTTTCCTAGCATTATACCTTTTCAAATTCCTAAATTTAGCACTAGACGTGGCCTGGGGACTTCAAACCTCATGATAAACATCAACATCACCCACAGCTTATTATAAACCAGTCGCTCAATATCTCCCTCTCCCTCAAATCAGGGCCACATTCTCACTGCTACTGTATTGCTAGATGGCCCATACGCATTAAGAACACTTAGCCGTAACCCTAGCACTGTCCCATGCTCTGGAGTCCTCACCTTCATTTTAATATCAGCCCACCAAATCTTAACCTGAGGCATAATCTCGCAGTCACCCTCACATCACAGCCAGACCCTAACTCTAACCAAAACCGTATCGGCCCTTTAAAACAATGCAAACACCAAACCTGACACTAGCCCTGTCACTTAGAACAGACCCTAACATGGATATCGACTTCACCCATGTCTCACTGTAACATGGTAGTTCAATATCGCCGTTGCCCTCATATAAGACCCGAATCTGACATGTAACCATAACCCTATACTGGTCGTAGAACTTAACAAACACGTAAGCCTATCTCTCGCTCTCACCCACGGACATGAACACAAATGGTCAACATTGACATCACCCACAGCTCACCATAAACCTTTCACTCAATGTCGCACTCATCCTCACATCAGAGCCGGATCCTTAGTGTAAACATTGCACTATTGTGCCCGTACATATTAATGAACACTTAACCCTAACCCTAGCTCTTGCCATAGCACCGGAACCTTCACATTCTTTTATTTTCAGACTCACCTAGAACTTATACTGAGCAAAATCTCGTATTCACCCCTGCATTAGAGCCAGACCTTAACTGTAACCAAACCCAATTAGCCCCATACAGTTTCACAAACACAGAACCGTAAACCTAGCCCTGAGTTTTGGAAAAGACCAGTACCATGAATATCGACATCCCTCATGTCTCACTATAACATTGTAATTCAATATCACAGTCACACTCACATCAGAGCCAAAGCCAATATGTAACCATAACTATATGTAACCATAACCGTACTCCTGCCGATGCAACTTACCGAACTCCTAGCACTAACCCTCGCACTGTACCCTACATCTGACACTTCATGGTCAACAGTGACATCATCCACAGCTCACCGTAAACCTGTCGATCATACTCACCCTCATCCTCACATCAGAGTCAGATCCTTACTGTAAACGTAGAACTATCCTGCCCATACACATTGCCGAACACTTAACCCTAACCCAAGCCCTGGCACTAGCACCAGATCTGTCACATCAGTTGATTATCAGCCCCACAAAATAATAAACCTGAGCGACAATCTCGCACTCACCCTCACATCACAGCATAATGGTAACTCTAACCGAAACTCTATCAGCGCTGTAAACCTTCCCAAACACCGAACACTAAAAATAGCCCTGACTGGTAACAGACCCTCCCATGGATATAGACGTCACCAATATCTCACAGTAACAGAGTAATTCAATCTCACATTAACCCTCACATCAGAGCAGAATACTAAATGTAACCATAACCCTTTCCAACCATAGAACTTTCCAAACCCCTAAACCTAAACCCAGACCTGGCACCTGGACATGAAACCTCATGATAAACTTCGACATCAGCCACAGCTGATCGTAAACCTGTCTCTCCATATCGCCCTCTCCCTCATATCAGGGCCATATCATCACTGTAACCATAGTAGTAGATGGCCCGTACCCCTTACCGAAAACATAACCTTAACCCCAGCATTGTCCCATACTCTGGACATCTCACCTTCAATTTAGTGTCAGCCTACCAATTCCTAAACCTGACACAAAATCTCACACTCACCCTCACATCAAAGCCAGACCCTATCTCTACCCAAAACCATATCGGCACCATAAACCTGCTCAAACACCAAACCCTAACCCTAGTCCTGACTCTTAGAACAGACCATACCGTGGATATCTATGTCACCCACGTCTCACTGTAATACTGCTGTTCAATATCGCTGTCGCCCACACATCAGACCGAAATGCGACATGTAACCACAATCATATACTGGACTTACAAATGAACAAACACGTAATCCTAACCCTAGCTCTCACCCATGGACATAAACCCTCCTGGTCAACATTGACATCACCCACAGCTCACAGTAAACCTGTCCCACATAGTCGCACTCATTGTCACATCAGAGCCAGATCCTGACTGTAAACATAGCGCTATCATGCCTTTACATATTAAAGAACACTTAACACTAACCCTATCCCTTGCCACAGCACCAGACCCTTCACATCATTTTATTTTCAGCACCACCAAATCCTTATACTGAGACAATTATCGTATTCACCCTCACATTAGAACCAGAGCATAACTCTAACCCAAACCCCGTTAGCCCCATATACCTTACCAAACACCCGACCCTAACCCTAGCCCTGACTTTTGGAAAATAGCAGTACCATGAATATCGACATCCCTCATATCTCACTGTAACACTGTAATTCAATCACACTGCTGAACTCACATCAGAGCTGAAGCCGATATGTAGCCATAACCCTATCCTTGCCCATACAAGTTACCGATCCCCTAACACTAACCCTAGCTCTGTACCCTGCATCTGACACTTCATGGTCAACATTGGAGTCATCCACAGCTCAACGTAAAGCTGTTGATCATACTCACCCTCATCCATACATCAGAGCCAGATCCTTACTGTACACATAGATCCTGCCTGTACGCATTACTGAACACTTTACCCAAACCTAGCCCTAACACTGGCACCAGACCCATCACATCATTTGATTTTAAGCACCACCAAATTTTTAACCTGAGCCACACTCTCGCACTCACCCTCAAATCAAAGCAGGATGCAAACTCTAACCAAAACTCTATCAGTGCTGCTAACCTTGTCAAACACTGACCTCTGTAAATAGCCCTGACTCTTGGAACAGACCCTACCATGGATACCAACATCACCTATGTCTCACTGTAACAGTTTAATTCAATCTTACGGTCACCCCAACATTAGGACCGAAATCTAAATGTAACAATAACCCTTCCCAACCTGTACACCATTTCGTGACCCTAAAGCTAAACCTTGTCTTGGACACTGGACATGAATCCTCGTGATAAACTTCGACAACAGCCGCAGATTATCATAAATCTGTCCCTCAATATCGCCTTCTCCCACACATCAGGGCCACATCTTCACTGTTACTCTCTTGCTAGATGCCCTGTACGCATTATTGATCACTGAACCTGATCACTAGCACTTTCCCATGCTCTAGACTCCTCACCTTCATTTTAGCATCAGTCCAACAAATCTCAACCTGAGGCTTAAACTCGCACTCACCCTCACATCACAGCCAGAACCTTACTCTACACAAAACTGTATCAGCACCGTAAACATACCCAAACACCGATCCCTAACTCTAGCACTGCCCTGTCTCTTTGAACAGACTCTGCCACGGATATCGACATCACCCATGTCAAACTGTAGCACTGTAGTTCAATCTCACTGTCTCCCTCACATCAGACCCGAATCAAAATGTAACCAAAATATATGCTATCCGTACAACTTAGGAAGTACCTAGCGCTAACCCTAGCTCTCTCTCATGGAGATGAACTCTCATGGTCAACATTCGCACAACCCACAAATCACCAGAAAATTATCACTCAATGTCACACTCATCCTCACATCACAGCTAGATCCTTATTGTTAACATAGCGCTGTCGTGCCAGTACATAATAACGAACACTTAACCCTAACCCTAGACCTTGCATCTGCATCAGAACCTTAACATCATTCATTTTATTCTCAGTCCTAACAAATCCTTATACTGAGACAAAATCTCGCATTCACCCTCACATCAGAGCCGGATTTCTAACTGTACCAAAAACCCTATTAGACCTGTATGCCTTCTCAAACACCCTACCCTAACCCTAGCCATGACTTTTGAAACAGACCTGTACCATGAATGTAAACATCCCTCCTGACTCACTGAAACACTGTAATTCAACCTCACTGTCGAACTCACATCAGAGCCAAATCCCATATGTAACCATAACCCTATCCTTCCCATACAACTTGCTGAACCCCTAACCCTAAACCTAGCACTGTACCCTGTAGCTGACACTTCGTGGTCAACACTAACATCATTCACATCTCACCAGAAACCTACCTCATCCTCACATCAGAGCCAGAGCTTTACTCTAAATGTAGTGCTATCCTGCCTGTACACATTTCCGAACACTTAACCCAATCTCTAGCTCTGGCACTAGAACCAGACCTGTCAAATAATTTTCTTTACAGAACCACCAAAGGCTGAAACTGAATCACAATCTCGCAGTCACCTCACATCATGGAAGGATGAATCTAACCGAAACACCGTCAGCACTGTAAATATTTCTGAAGAGTGAAACTTACCACAACCCTCACTCTTGGAACATACCCTAGCAAGGAATTCGACGTAACCCATGTCTCACTGTTACACTGTAAATCAATCTCACTGTCACCATCACATCATACCGAAATACTAAATGTAAGCATCAACCTTTCCTAGTCGTATGTGTTTTAGATCCCCTCAACCTAACCCTAGAGCTGGCTACTGGACCTGAAACCTCACGAAAAACTTTGTCATCAGAAACTGCTTATCATAAACCTGTCTCTCAATGTCGCCCTATCTGACACAGCAGGTCCACATCCTCACTGTAACCATAGTACTAGATGGTCCGAACCCATTACCAAAACCTTAACCCTAACCCTAGCACTGTCCCAGGCTCTGGACTCCTCACCTTCATTTTAGTGTGAGCCCACCAAATCCTAAAACTCAGGCAAAAACTTGCACTCACACTCACATCACAGCCAGACCTTAAATCTAAGCAAAACCGTATCAGCCCCATAAGCCTGAAAACCACCGTACACTAACCCTAGTACTGACACTTAGAACAGACCCTACCATGGATATGGATGTCAACCATGTTTCACTGTAACACTGTAGTTCAATATCACTGTTGCACTCACCTCAGACCCGAATTTGAAAAGTGTCCATAACCGTATACAGGCCGTACAGCTTAACGAGTACCTAACCCTAAACCCAGCTGTCGCCTGTGGTCCTGAACCCTCACGGTCAACACTGACATCACGCACAGCTCACCATAACCCTGTCACTCAATGTCGCACTCATCCGCACATCAGAGACAGATCCTTAGTGTTCACATAGTGTTATCGTTCCCGTACATATTAACAAACACTTATCTCCAAACCTAACTCTTGCTGCAGCGCCAGACCCAAAAAATATTTTATTTTCAGCCCCACTTAATCCTTACTGAGACAAAATCTGACATTCACCCTCAAATCAGAGCCGGACACTAACTCTAACAAAAACCCTATTAGACCCACACACCTTCCCAAGCACCAAACCCTATCCATAGCCCTGACTTTTGGAAAAGACCAGTACCATGAATATCGACATCCTCTAAATGAAACCCTATCAGTGCCATAAACCTTCATATACACCGAACTCTAAGCAAAAGCTTGAGTCATGGAATAGACCCAACCATTGATATCGACGTCACCCTTGTCTCACTGTAGCACTGTAATTCAATCTCACTGTCAACCTGACATCAGACTTGAATTCTAAATGTAACCATAACCCTTTCCTAGCATTATACCTTTTCAAATTCCTAAATTTAGCACTAGACGTGGCCTGGGGACTTCAAACCTCATGATAAACATCAACATCACCCACAGCTTATTATAAACCAGTCGCTCAATATCTCCCTCTCCCTCAAATCAGGGCCACATTCTCACTGCTACTGTATTGCTAGATGGCCCATACGCATTAAGAACACTTAGCCGTAACCCTAGCACTGTCCCATGCTCTGGAGTCCTCACCTTCATTTTAATATCAGCCCACCAAATCTTAACCTGAGGCATAATCTCGCAGTCACCCTCACATCACAGCCAGACCCTAACTCTAACCAAAACCGTATCGGCCCTTTAAAACAATGCAAACACCAAACCTGACACTAGCCCTGTCACTTAGAACAGACCCTAACATGGATATCGACTTCACCCATGTCTCACTGTAACATGGTAGTTCAATATCGCCGTTGCCCTCATATAAGACCCGAATCTGACATGTAACCATAACCCTATACTGGTCGTAGAACTTAACAAACACGTAAGCCTATCTCTCGCTCTCACCCACGGACATGAACACAAATGGTCAACATTGACATCACCCACAGCTCACCATAAACCTTTCACTCAATGTCGCACTCATCCTCACATCAGAGCCGGATCCTTAGTGTAAACATTGCACTATTGTGCCCGTACATATTAATGAACACTTAACCCTAACCCTAGCTCTTGCCATAGCACCGGAACCTTCACATTCTTTTATTTTCAGACTCACCTAGAACTTATACTGAGCAAAATCTCGTATTCACCCCTGCATTAGAGCCAGACCTTAACTGTAACCAAACCCAATTAGCCCCATACAGTTTCACAAACACAGAACCGTAAACCTAGCCCTGAGTTTTGGAAAAGACCAGTACCATGAATATCGACATCCCTCATGTCTCACTATAACATTGTAATTCAATATCACAGTCACACTCACATCAGAGCCAAAGCCAATATGTAACCATAACTATATGTAACCATAACCGTACTCCTGCCGATGCAACTTACCGAACTCCTAGCACTAACCCTCGCACTGTACCCTACATCTGACACTTCATGGTCAACAGTGACATCATCCACAGCTCACCGCAAACCTGTCGATCATACTCACCCTCATCCTCACATCAGAGTCAGATCCTTACTGTAAACGTAGAACTATCCTGCCCATACACATTGCCGAACACTTAACCCTAACCCAAGCCCTGGCACTAGCACCAGATCTGTCACATCAGTTGATTATCAGCCCCACAAAATAATAAACCTGAGCGACAATCTCGCACTCACCCTCACATCACAGCATAATGGTAACTCTAACCGAAACTCTATCAGCGCTGTAAACCTTCCCAAACACCGAACACTAAAAATAGCCCTGACTGGTAACAGACCCTCCCATGGATATAGACGTCACCAATATCTCACAGTAACAGAGTAATTCAATCTCACATTAACCCTCACATCAGAGCAGAATACTAAATGTAACCATAACCCTTTCCAACCATAGAACTTTCCAAACCCCTAAACCTAAACCCAGACCTGGCACCTGGACATGAAACCTCATGATAAACTTCGACATCAGCCACAGCTGATCGTAAACCTGTCTCTCCATATCGCCCTCTCCCTCATATCAGGGCCATATCATCACTGTAACCATAGTAGTAGATGGCCCGTACCCCTTACCGAAAACATAACCTTAACCCCAGCATTGTCCCATACTCTGGACATCTCACCTTCAATTTAGTGTCAGCCTACCAATTCCTAAACCTGACACAAAATCTCACACTCACCCTCACATCAAAGCCAGACCCTATCTCTACCCAAAACCATATCGGCACCATAAACCTGCTCAAACACCAAACCCTAACCCTAGTCCTGACTCTTAGAACAGACCATACCGTGGATATCTATGTCACCCACGTCTCACTGTAATACTGCTGTTCAATATCGCTGTCGCCCACACATCAGACCGAAATGCGACATGTAACCACAATCATATACTGGACTTACAAATGAACAAACACGTAATCCTAACCCTAGCTCTCACCCATGGACATAAACCCTCCTGGTCAACATTGACATCACCCACAGCTCACAGTAAACCTGTCCCACATAGTCGCACTCATTGTCACATCAGAGCCAGATCCTGACTGTAAACATAGCGCTATCATGCCTTTACATATTAAAGAACACTTAACACTAACCCTATCCCTTGCCACAGCACCAGACCCTTCACATCATTTTATTTTCAGCACCACCAAATCCTTATACTGAGACAATTATCGTATTCACCCTCACATTAGAACCAGAGCATAACTCTAACCCAAACCCCGTTAGCCCCATATACCTTACCAAACACCCGACCCTAACCCTAGCCCTGACTTTTGGAAAATAGCAGTACCATGAATATCGACATCCCTCATATCTCACTGTAACACTGTAATTCAATCACACTGCTGAACTCACATCAGAGCTGAAGCCGATATGTAGCCATAACCCTATCCTTGCCCATACAAGTTACCGATCCCCTAACACTAACCCTAGCTCTGTACCCTGCATCTGACACTTCATGGTCAACATTGGAGTCATCCACAGCTCAACGTAAAGCTGTTGATCATACTCACCCTCATCCATACATCAGAGCCAGATCCTTACTGTACACATAGATCCTGCCTGTACGCATTACTGAACACTTTACCCAAACCTAGCCCTAACACTGGCACCAGACCCATCACATCATTTGATTTTAAGCACCACCAAATTTTTAACCTGAGCCACACTCTCGCACTCACCCTCAAATCAAAGCAGGATGCAAACTCTAACCAAAACTCTATCAGTGCTGCTAACCTTGTCAAACACTGACCTCTGTAAATAGCCCTGACTCTTGGAACAGACCCTACCATGGATACCAACATCACCTATGTCTCACTGTAACAGTTTAATTCAATCTTACGGTCACCCCAACATTAGGACCGAAATCTAAATGTAACAATAACCCTTCCCAACCTGTACACCATTTCGTGACCCTAAAGCTAAACCTTGTCTTGGACACTGGACATGAATCCTCGTGATAAACTTCGACAACAGCCGCAGATTATCATAAATCTGTCCCTCAATATCGCCTTCTCCCACACATCAGGGCCACATCTTCACTGTTACTCTCTTGCTAGATGCCCTGTACGCATTATTGATCACTGAACCTGATCACTAGCACTTTCCCATGCTCTAGACTCCTCACCTTCATTTTAGCATCAGTCCAACAAATCTCAACCTGAGGCTTAAACTCGCACTCACCCTCACATCACAGCCAGAACCTTACTCTACACAAAACTGTATCAGCACCGTAAACATACCCAAACACCGATCCCTAACTCTAGCACTGCCCTGTCTCTTTGAACAGACTCTGCCACGGATATCGACATCACCCATGTCAAACTGTAGCACTGTAGTTCAATCTCACTGTCTCCCTCACATCAGACCCGAATCAAAATGTAACCAAAATATATGCTATCCGTACAACTTAGGAAGTACCTAGCGCTAACCCTAGCTCTCTCTCATGGAGATGAACTCTCATGGTCAACATTCGCACAACCCACAAATCACCAGAAAATTATCACTCAATGTCACACTCATCCTCACATCACAGCTAGATCCTTATTGTTAACATAGCGCTGTCGTGCCAGTACATAATAACGAACACTTAACCCTAACCCTAGACCTTGCATCTGCATCAGAACCTTAACATCATTCATTTTATTCTCAGTCCTAACAAATCCTTATACTGAGACAAAATCTCGCATTCACCCTCACATCAGAGCCGGATTTCTAACTGTACCAAAAACCCTATTAGACCTGTATGCCTTCTCAAACACCCTACCCTAACCCTAGCCATGACTTTTGAAACAGACCTGTACCATGAATGTAAACATCCCTCCTGACTCACTGAAACACTGTAATTCAACCTCACTGTCGAACTCACATCAGAGCCAAATCCCATATGTAACCATAACCCTATCCTTCCCATACAACTTGCTGAACCCCTAACCCTAAACCTAGCACTGTACCCTGTAGCTGACACTTCGTGGTCAACACTAACATCATTCACATCTCACCAGAAACCTACCTCATCCTCACATCAGAGCCAGAGCTTTACTCTAAATGTAGTGCTATCCTGCCTGTACACATTTCCGAACACTTAACCCAATCTCTAGCTCTGGCACTAGAACCAGACCTGTCAAATAATTTTCTTTACAGAACCACCAAAGGCTGAAACTGAATCACAATCTCGCAGTCACCTCACATCATGGAAGGATGAATCTAACCGAAACACCGTCAGCACTGTAAATATTTCTGAAGAGTGAAACTTACCACAACCCTCACTCTTGGAACATACCCTAGCAAGGAATTCGACGTAACCCATGTCTCACTGTTACACTGTAAATCAATCTCACTGTCACCATCACATCATACCGAAATACTAAATGTAAGCATCAACCTTTCCTAGTCGTATGTGTTTTAGATCCCCTCAACCTAACCCTAGAGCTGGCTACTGGACCTGAAACCTCACGAAAAACTTTGTCATCAGAAACTGCTTATCATAAACCTGTCTCTCAATGTCGCCCTATCTGACACAGCAGGTCCACATCCTCACTGTAACCATAGTACTAGATGGTCCGAACCCATTACCAAAACCTTAACCCTAACCCTAGCACTGTCCCAGGCTCTGGACTCCTCACCTTCATTTTAGTGTGAGCCCACCAAATCCTAAAACTCAGGCAAAAACTTGCACTCACACTCACATCACAGCCAGACCTTAAATCTAAGCAAAACCGTATCAGCCCCATAAGCCTGAAAACCACCGTACACTAACCCTAGTACTGACACTTAGAACAGACCCTACCATGGATATGGATGTCAACCATGTTTCACTGTAACACTGTAGTTCAATATCACTGTTGCACTCACCTCAGACCCGAATTTGAAAAGTGTCCATAACCGTATACAGGCCGTACAGCTTAACGAGTACCTAACCCTAAACCCAGCTGTCGCCTGTGGTCCTGAACCCTCACGGTCAACACTGACATCACGCACAGCTCACCATAACCCTGTCACTCAATGTCGCACTCATCCGCACATCAGAGACAGATCCTTAGTGTTCACATAGTGTTATCGTTCCCGTACATATTAACAAACACTTATCTCCAAACCTAACTCTTGCTGCAGCGCCAGACCCAAAAAATATTTTATTTTCAGCCCCACTTAATCCTTACTGAGACAAAATCTGACATTCACCCTCAAATCAGAGTCGGACACTAACTCTAACCAAAACCCTATTAGACCCACACACCTTCCCAAGCACCAAAGCCTAACCATAGCCCTGACGTTTGGAAAAGACCAGTACCATGAATATCGACATCCTCAAGTCTTACTGTAACACTGTGTTTCAATCTCACTCTCAAACTCACATCACAGCCAAATTTCATATGTAACCATAACCCTATCCTGCCTATACAACGTACCGAACTCCTAACCCTGACACTAGCGCTGTACCCTGCATCTCACACTTCACGCTCAACACTGACATCATCCACATCACACCAGACACCTATTGATCAAATTCAGTCTCATCCTCACATCAGAGCCAGATCCTGACTGTAAACGTAGCTCTATCCTGCCTGTACACATTACCGCACACAATCCTAACCCAAGCCCTGGCACTAGCACCAGACCTGTCACATCATTTGATTTTCAGCCCCACCAAATAATAAACCTGAGCGACAATCTCGCACTCACCCTCACATCACAGCAGGATGCAAACTCTAAATGCAACCCTATGAGCGCCATAAACGTTCAAAAACGCCGAACTCTAACCAAAACGTTGAGTCATGGGATATACCCAACCATTGATATCGAAGTCACCCTTGTATCACTGTAGCACTGTAATTCAATCTCACTGTCACCCTGACATCAGAATTGAAATCTAAATGTAATCATAACCCTTTCCTAGCAGTACACCTTTGCAAACCACTAGACCTAAACCTAGACATTTTCCCTGGACATGAAACCTCATGATAAACTTCGACATCAGCCACACCTTATCATAAACCTGTCTTTCAATATCGCTCTCTCCCTCATGTCAGGGCCATATTCTCTCTGTAACCTTAGAACTAGTCGGCTAGCACCCATTACCGAATACTTAACCCTAACCCTAGCCCTGTCCCATGCTCTGGACTCCTCACCATCATTTCAGTGACAGCCCACAAAATCCTAAACCTCAGACATAATCTCACAATCACCCTCACAAAACAGCCAGACCCCAATTCTATCCGAGATAGTATCAGCCCCATAAACATACCGAATGACCGGACCCCAGTACTTAGAATAGACCATACAGTGCACCCAATTCCACTCCATTCTAAAACATTTTACTCCATTCCCCAATATTCCAGCACATTCATTTGCTTTGCATTCCGGCAAAGGAGGCACCATTCGCTTCGAAACCACTCTGGAGACCTTTATTATGTCCCATTACAGCCGATTCCACTGTATTCTGCATCATTGCCCTCCATTCTGCAACATTCCAAAACGTTCTATTGCGTTCCATTCTGCTAAAGAATGCTCCTGTTGCTTCCAAACAATTCACGAACTTCCTATTGTGTCACTTCACATGCCATTCCACTCCATTCCGCAAGACTCTACTCCATTCCCCAACATTCCAACTAGTTGTACTGAGTTCCATTGTGACAAAGTAGGCACCATTCTTATCCTAAAAACCAAGGGAACTCTCTGTTGTGTCACATTACACCACATTCCACTATATACCACAGCATTGCACTCCATTGTGCACCATTAAACCACATTCCATTGTATTCATTCTATAAAAGAAGGCCCCATAGCCACCAAACCATTCAGGAACAGCCTATTGCGTCAATTCACAAGCCATTCCACACGATTGCACAAGACATTACTCCATTCCAAACATTCCACTACGTTCTAATGCATTCCATTGTTACAAGAAGGCACTGTTATCTACAAAAACTCTCAGGAAGACTCTATTGAATCACATTACACCTCATTACTCTCCATTTCACAACTTTCCACTCTATTCCACAACATTACACAACGTTGTATGACATTGGGTTCTGTCAGGTAAGGCTGCATTCACTTCCAAATCACTCTGCAACCCTTTATTGCGTCACATTACAACCGATACATCTCTATTCCACAACATTGCACTCCATACCACAACACTACACCATGTCCTATCGTGTTCCATTCTGCAAAAGAAGGCTTCCACTCCTTTCCCAAAGAATCAGGAACCGTCTATTACATCCCATTACACCGCATTACACTCCATTCAACAACTCTCCACTTCACTTTGCAACTTTCCACAATGTTCTTTTGCATTCCATTCTTACAAAGAAGGATCAATTGTCTTCCAACCCATTAAGGGCTGTCTACTGCATAAAATCAAATGCAACTCCAGGCCATTCTTCAAGATTCTACTCCATTCCTAAAAATTACACCCCAATCTATTGCATTCCATTCCGTCAAAATAGGCTCCTTCCCTTTCGAAACCAATGAGGAACACTCTACTGCGTCAATTTACACACGAGTCCAGTCCATTTAACAGCATTGTACTCCATTCCTGAACATCTCACCATGTTCTGTGGCACTCCATTCAATGAGAGGGAAGTCCATTTGCGTCGGGACCACTCAGGAACTCTATATTGTGTCACATTACATACGCTCCTTCACCAAATCTACAAAATTTCACTTAACTCCACAAAATTCCACCACATTCTATAGCGTTCCATTCTGGCAAAGGAGGACCCATTCATATCCAAAACAATCACTAACTTTACTGTGTCACAGTATACCCCATTCCACTCCATTCCACAACATTTTCTATATTCCCCAGTATTCGAGCACATTCCTTTGCTTTACATTCTCGCAGAGGTGGCACCATTCACTTCTAAACCACACTGGAGACCTTTATTATGTCTCATTACAGCCGATTCCACTCCATTCCACAACATTTCCCTCCATTCCACGACATTGCACCACATTCTATTGCGTTCCCTTCTGCCATAGAATGCTCGATTGGCCTGCAAACTCTTCACGAACTGCGTATTGTGTCACTTCACATGAAATTTCTCTCCATTCCACAATATTCTACTCCATTCCCCAACATTCCAACAAGTTCTACCGAGTTCCATTGTCACAAAGTAGGCACTACTCTTATCCAAACAACCCAGGAAGTGTCTGTTGTGTCACATTCCACCACGTTCATCTCAATACCACAGCATGGCACTCCATTGTGCAACATTCTGCCACATTCCATTGCATTCCATTACGTATAGGAAGGCCCCTTAGGTCCCAATCCAGTCAGGAACAGCATATTGCATCAGCTTGCAGGCATTTTCACACGATTCCTCAAGATTCTACTGCATTCCAAACATTCCACTGCGTTCCATTGCACTCCATTGTTATAAAGAAGGCACCATTCTCTAAAACCATCTCCGGAAACCGCTATTGCATCACATTACACCGCATTACACTCCATTTCACAATCTTCCACTCTATTCCACAACATTCCAACACGTTCCACTACTTTCGGGTCCATCATTCAAGGCTGCATTCGCTTTCAATTCACTCCAGAACCCTTTATTGCATCACATTACAACCAATTCACCTCTATTCTACAACATTGCACTCAATCCCACACCACTCTACCGTGTTCTATCGCATTCCATTCTGCAAAAGAAGGCTCCACTCTTTTCCCAAAGAATCAGAAACCGTCTATTAAGTCACATTAAACAACATTACAGTCCATTCCTCAACTCTCCACTTCATTTCGCTACAATCCACAATGTTCTTTTGCATTCCATTCCTACAAAGAAGGCTCAATTCACTTCCAACCCATTAAGGACTGTCTATTGCATCACATCAAATGCCATTCCATTTAATTCTCCAAGATTCTACTCCATTCCACAACATTCCACCACATTCCATTGCATTCCATTCTCTGAAAAAAGCTCCATTCCATTCCAGACCGATGAGGAACACCCTACTGCCTCACTTTACACATGATTACAGTCAATTTCACAACATTGTACTCCAATCTTGAACATCTCACCGTGCTCTGTGGCATTCCATTCAATCAAAGAGAGCTCCATTTGAGTCGAGAGGACTCAGGAACTCTATACTGTGTCACATTACATGCGCTTCTACACCAAATCTACAAAATTGCGCTGAAGTTCACCAAATTCCACCACGTTCTATAGCGTTCCATTCTCTCAAAGGAGGATCCATTCATTTTCAAAACAATCTCTAACTCTCTATAGCATCACAGTGTACCCCATTCCACTCCACTCCACAACACTTTACTCCATTCCCAAATATTCCAGCACATTCCTTTGCTTTATGTTCTCGCAAAGGAGGCACCGTTCGCTTACAAACCACACTGGAGATCTTTATTATGTCCCATTACACTCGATTCCACTCCACTCCACAACATTGCCCTCCATTCCAGGACATTCCACCACGTTCTATTTTGTTCCATTCTTCCAAGGAATACCCCATTCCCTACCAAACAATTCACGAACTGCATATTTTCTCACATCACACACCATTCCTCTCCATTCCACAAGATTCTACTCCATTCTCCAACATTCCAACAAGTTCTACTGAGTTCCTTTGTGACAAAGTAGGCACCATTCTTATCCAAACAACCGAGGAACTCTGTGTTGTGCCACATTCCACCACGTGCCACTCTATACCACAGTATGGCACTCCAGTGTTCCACATTCCAGCACATTTCATTGCATTCCATTATGTCAAGGAAGGTCCCATAGCTCCCAAACCACTCAGGAACAGCCTATTGCATTAGTTCGTATGCCTATGCACATGATTCCTCAAGATTGTGCTGCATTCCAAACATTCCACTGCGTTCCATTGCACTCCATTGTTACAAAGTGGGCACTGTCCTTAAAAAACTCTCAGGAACCCTCCATTGCATCTCATTTCACCTCATTACACTCCATTTCACAACCTTCCTCTCTATTCCGCAACATTCCACCACGTTCTATTACGTTCGGTTAAATCAGGCAAGGCGACATTTGCTTCCAATTCACTGCAGAACCGTCTATTGCGTCAGACTACAACCGATTCAACTCCATTCCACAACAATGCACTCAATCCAACAACACTCCACCGTGTTCTATGGCGTTCTATTCTGCAAAAGAGGGCTCCGCTCTTTTCCCAAAGAATCAGAAACCGTGTAATGTCACATTACACCGCATGACACTCCATTCCACAGCTCTTCTCTTCATTTCGCAACACTCCAGAATGTTCTTTTGCATTCCATTCCTACAAAGAAGGCTTGATTCACTTCCAACCCATTAAGGACTGTCTATAGCATAACATCAAATGCCATTCCAGTCCATTCTCCAAGATTCTACTCCATTCTACAAGATTCCACCACGTTCTATTGTGTCCCATTCTGTGAAGAAAACCTCCATTCCTTTCCAAACCAATGAGGAACACTCTACTGCGTCACTTTACGCACGATTCCAGTCCATTTAACAACATTGTACTCCATTCCTGACCATCTCACCATGTTCTATGGCGTTCCATTACATCAAAGAGAGCTCCATATTTTCCAAACCACTCAAGAACTGTATATTGTTACAGTATAAGCGATTATACAAAAATATACGAATTTGAACACTCCTCCACAGAAGTTCACCAAGCACTGTACCGTTCCCCTCTCTCAAAGAAGGATCCATTCATTTCCACAACAATTTGTACAACTCTATTGGATCACATTACACCCCATTCCACTCCATTCCTCAACATTTCACCCCATACCCAAATATTACAGCAGATTTATTTGCTATTCATTCCAGCAAAGTACACACCATTAGCTTCCTAACCACTCTGAAGACCTTTATTAGGTCACATTACAGGCGATTCCACTGCATTCAACATTTCTCTCCATTCCACAGCATTCCACCACGTTCTATTCCGTTCCTTTCTGCCAACAAATGCTCCATTTGCTACCAAACAATTCACGAACATCCTATTTTGTCACTTCACATTCCATTCCTCTCCATTCCCCAAGGTTCGACTCAATTCCCCATCATTCCAACAAGTTCTACTGAGTTCCATTGTGACAAAGTAGGTACCATTCTTATCCATAAAACCCAGGAAGTCTCTGCTGCATCATATTACAGCACGTTCCACTCAATACCACAGAATTGCACTCCATTGTGCAACATTCCACCTTACTCGTTTGCATTCCATTCTGTAAAAGAAGGCTCCTTTGCTTTAAAACCGTACAGTAACAGCCTATTGCATCAATTCACACCCCATTTCACACGATTCCACAAGATTCTACTCCATTCCACTCATTCCACTATGTTCATTTGCATTCCATTGTGACAAAAAGCAGCAATGTCTACAAAATTCGCAAAAACCCTCTATTGAATCACATTAGAACCAATTACACTCCAGTTCACAAACTTCCACTCTATTTTGCAACATTCCGCCGCATTCTATTATGTTCCATTACGCCAAGCAAGGCTGCATTCACTTCCAAATCACTCCGGAAACCTTTTCTGCATCACTAACTCTAACTGAAATGCTATCAGCACCAAAATCTTTCCCAAACACCAAACCCTAAACCGGCCCATGAGTTTTGTAACAAACCAGTACGATGAATATCAACATCTCTACGTCCCTCATATCTCACTGCAACACTGTATTTCAATCTCACTGTCGAACTCACATCAGAGTGGTATCCCATATGTAACAGTAACCCTATCGGGCTGTTACAACATAACAAACCCCTAACCGTAACCCTAGAACTGTACCGTGCATCTGACACTTCATGTTCAACGTTGACATCATTCACAGCTCACTGTAAACCTGTCGATCATACTCATGCTCATTCTCACATCAGAGACAGGATCTTACTGTAAACGCATTTCTACCCTGCCCATACACATTACGAAACACTTAACCTTATCCCTAGCCCAGGGACTAGCACCAGACCCCTCACATCATTTTATTTTCTGCCCCACCAAATGCTTAACCTGAGACAAAATTTCGCACTCACCCTCACATCACAGCAGGACGCAAACTCTAACAGAAACATTATCGGTGCCAAAAAATTTATCAACACCGAATTCTAACCATAACCCTGACTGTTAGAACAGACCCTACCATGGATATTGATGTTACTCATGTCTCACTGTTCACTGTAATTCAATCTCACAGTCACCCCGACATCAGAACCGAATACTAAATGTAACCATAACACTTTTCTGGGTGTGCACTATTTCAAAAACCTAATCCTAAACCTAGACCGGGCCCCTGGAGCTGAAATCTCGTCATAAACTTCAACATCAGCCACAGCTCATCATAAACCTGTCTCTCAATATCGCCCTCTTCCTCACATCGGGGCCACATACTCACTGTAACTGTAGTACTAGGCGGCCCATACCCATTACCGAACAAGCAACCCTAAACATAGCACTGTCTCATGCTCTGGACTCCTAACCTACATTTTAGTGTTAGCCCAACTAATCCTAAACCTGATGCATAATCTAGTACTCACCCTCCCATGACAGCCAGACCGTAACTCTACCCTAAACCATATTAGCCCTGTAAACCTACCCACACAATGAAACCTAACCCTAGTCTTGACACTTAGAACCGACCGTAGCATGGATATAGACGTCACCCATGTCTCACTGTAACACTGCAGTTCAATCTCAGTGTCGCCCTCCAAGAAAACCCAAATCAGAAATGTAACCAGTACCATATACTGGCCGTACAACTTAGCGAACACATAACCCAACCCTAGATCTTGCCCATGAACATGAACACTCATGGTAAACATTGACATCACCCACAGCTCACAGTAAACCTGTCGCTCAGTGTCACTCTCATAGTCATATCAGATCCAGACCTTAAGTGTAAACATACTGCTATCCTTCCCATACATATTAACGAACACTTAAAACTAACCCTAGCACTTGCACAGCACCAGACACTTCACATCATTTTTATCATTTTATTTTCAGAACCAACAAATCCTTATACTGAGACAAAATCTCGTATTTACCCTCAATTCAGAGCCGGACTCTGACTCTAACCAAAACCCTTTTGGTCTCATACACCTTCATATACACTGAACCTTATCCCTAACCCTGACTTATTGAACAGAGCAGTACCATGAATATTGACATCCCTCAAGACTCACTGCATTACAGTAATTTAATATCACTGTCCAAATCACATGAGAGCCATATCCCATTTGAAACCGTAACACTATCCTGCCCATACAACATATCGAACTTCTATACCTAACCCTAGCACTGTACCCTGCACCTGACACTTTATAATCAACATTGTCATCATCCAGAGCTCACAATAAACCTGTCGATCATACTCAACACTCATTGTCAGATCAGAGCCAGATCCTTACTGTAAACATAGATCTATCCTGCCCTTACATATTTCCTAACACTTAACCCTAAACCTAGCTCAGCACTAGCACCAGACATGTCACATCATTTTTATTTACAGTCTCACCAAATGCTTAACCTGAGCCACTCACCCTCACATCACAGCAGGATTCAAAGTCTAACTGAAACCTTTTCTGCGCCGTAATCCCTCCCAAACACTGAACTCTCAGCATAGCCCTGACTCTTGGAACATACCGTACCATGGATATCAACGTCACCCATGTCTCACTGTAACAATGTAATTCAATCTCACTCTCAGCCTCACAACAGAACTAAGAAGTAAATGTAATCATAACCCTTTCTTACACGTACACCTTTTCAAACCCATAAAATTAACCCTAGACAATGCCCCTGCACCTAAAACCTCATGATTAACTTCGACATCAGCCACAGCTTATCATACACCTGTCTTTCAAAATCGCCCCTTACCTCATATCAGGGCCACATCCTCACTGTAACTGTGGTACTAGATGGCATATATGCATTTCCAAACACTTGACACTAACCCTAACACTGTCCCATGCTCTGAACTCCTCACCTTAATTTTAGTATTAGCCTCCCAAATCCTAAACCTGTGGCATAATCACGCAATCACGCTCACATCATAGCCAGACCCTAACTCTACCCAAAATCATATTAGCTCCATAAACCCTCACAAACACCAAACCCTAATCCTAGCCCTGACACATAGAATGTTCCCTAACATGGATATCGATGCCACCCCTTTCTCTCTGCAATACAATAGTTCAATCTCACTGTCACACTCACATCAGACCCGAAACCGAAATGTAACCAAAGCCATAGACTTGAAGTACAAGTTAACGAACACCTAACCCTAGCACCAGCTCTCACGTGTAGTACTGACCCCACATGGTGAACATTGACATCACCCACAGCTCACCGTAAACCAGTCGCTCAATGTCGCACTCATCTTCACATCAGAGGCAGACCCTTAGCTTAAACACAGCACTATCGTGCCTGCACATAATTATGAACACTTAACCCAAACCCTAGCCCGTGCCACAGCACCATACACTTCACATGGTTTTATTTTCAGTCCCACAAGATCCTTATACTGAGACACAATCTTGTATTCACCCTCACATCAGAACTGTACCCTAACACTAAAACCATTTTAGCGCCATTCACCTTCCCAAACCCCAAACCCTAAACATAGCCCTGACTTTTTGAACAGACCAGGACCATTAATATCGACATCCCTCACGTTTCACAGTTCCACTGCAATTCAGTCTCGCTGCCGTACTCACATCAGAGCCAAATCCCATACATAACCATATCCCTTACCTGCCCATACAACTTTCTGAATGCCTAGCTCTAACCCTAGCACTGTTTCCTGCAACTGGCCCTGCATGGTCAACGTCGACTTCAGCCACAGCTCTCCATTAAACCGTCGATCAAACTCACACTCATCCTCACATCAGAGCCAGATCCTTACTCTAAACATAGTGTTATCCTTCCCTTGCACATTACCAATCACTTATCCCAACCCTTGCCCTGGCTCAAGCACCAGACCCAGCACATCATTTTGTAGTCAACCAAACCAGATGCTTTACCTGCGAAATAACCTTGCGCTCACACTCACATCACAGTCGGATGCAAACTCTAACTGAACCCCGGTCTATCCTGCACAATTTCACAAAAAATGAACCCTAACACAGCCCCAGACACTTGGAAAAAGTATCTACCATGAATATCGATGTCACCAATTTCTCACTGAGACACTGTAATTCAATATTGCTTTTGCCCTCACATAAGAACCAAATCCTAAATGGAACTATAACTGTATCGAGGCCGTACAGCTTACTGAACCTCTAACTTTAACCCGAGCCCTCGCCTGTTGACATGATCACTCATGGTCAACATTCGCATCACCCACAGCTCATCATAAAACTTTCTATCTCGCCATCATCCTCACATCAGAACAAGTTTCTTATTGTAAACGCAGTGCTATCCTACTTGTACACATTACCGAACTCTTAACCCTAACCCTAGCCCTGGAAACTGCTTTGTCCACACACCGTAATTGTATGGTCTGCCCCAACAAATCCAAATCCCGAGACGCAGTCTTGCAGTCACCCTCACATCACACGAAGACACTAACTCTACACAAAACCATACCAGCCCCATAAACTTACCAAAACACTGAAATCTAACACTGGCCCTGACAATTAGAACAAAGCCTACCATGGATATTGGCCTCACCCATATCCCACTGCAAGACTGTAGTTCAATCTCACTGTCACCCAAATATCAGACCCGAATCTGAAATGTAAGCATAACCCTATGCTGTTCGTACAACTTAACGAACCCCTAAACCAATCTTAGCTCTCGCCTATGACCTGACCATCACTGTCAACATTGGCATCACCCACAGCTCACCGTTAACCTGTCACTCAATGTCACACTTATCCTCACATCAGAAACAGATCCTTAATGTAAACCTAGCACTATTGTGCCCGTACATATTAAAGAACACCTCACCCAAACCCTAGCCCTTGCCACAGCAGAAGACCCTTCAATAATTTTATTTTCAGACCCACCAAATTCTTATAATGAGACACAATTTCGCACTCCCCCTCACATCACAGGCAGAGCTTAACTCTAACTGAAACCCTATCAGCCGCATACCCTTTCCCAAATACCGAACCCTAACACTAGCCATGATTTTTGAAACAGAACAGTACCATGATTATCAGCATGGCTCATGTCTCACTGTATCACTGTAATTTAATCTCACTGTCGAACTCACATCAGAGCCGAATCCCGTATATAACCCTAATCATATCTTGCCCATACACCTTACAGAACCCCTTTTACTATCTCTAGCACTGGAGTCTGTGCCTCACCCTTCAAGGTCAACATCATCGATATCACCCACAGCTCTCCATAAACCTGTCAATCAAACTCACCCTCATCCTCACATCAGAGCCAGGAAGTTACTGTAAACATATCGTTATCCTTCCCTTCCACATTACCAAACACGTATCTCTAACCCTAGTCCTGGCCGTAGCACCGGAACCCTCACATTATTTTATTGTCAACACCACCAGATACTTCACCTGAGACACAATCTCTCACTCACCCTCACATCACAGCCAGATGCAAACTCTAACCAAATCCCAGTCAGCCCTGTACACTTTCACAGACACTGAACCCTTACCCAGGCCCTGACTCTTGGAAGAGGCCGCTACCATGAATAACCACATCACCCATTTCTCACTGTGACACTGTAATTCAATATCACTGTGGCCCTCACATCACAGCCAGATCCTAAATGTTACTCTAAACGATTCTAGCCATACTGCTTACCCATCCTGTAACTATAACCCGAGCCTCACCTGTTGACATACTCACTCATGGTCAACAATGGCATCATCCAGACCTCACCAGAAACCTTTCTATCAGTCTTGCCTTCATCCTCACATCAGAACAAGATCCTTACTGTAAACACAGTGCTATCCTACTCATGCACATTACTGAACACTTTACTGTAACCCTATCCCTGAAACCTGCATTGTCCACACACCACCACATTTTGCTCTGCCCCACCAAATTCAAATACCAAGACACAATCTTGCACTCACACCCATATCAAACCAGGACACTAACTCTAACTGAAACCCTTTTAGACCCATAAACCTACCCAAATACCGATCGCTAACACAACAGCTGACACTTAGAACAGACCCTACCTTGGACATTGGCGCCACCCTTGTCTCACTGCAATACTGTAGATCAATCTCACTGTCGCCCTCACATCAGACACAAATCCAAAATGTAGCCATAAATCTATCCTCTCCATACAACTTAGCGAACCCCTACACCATTCCTACCACTTGCCCAAGGACATGACCATCACTGTCAACATTGGCATCACCCACAGCTCACCGTTAACCTGTCGCTCAATGTCTCACTCATCCTCACATCAGAGCCATATCCTTAGTGTAAACAGAGCACTATCATGCTCATACATATTATCAAACACATAAGCCACACCATAGCACTTGTCACAGCACCATCCCTTCACATCATTTTATTTTCCTCCTCAAGAAATGCTTAACATGAGCCACAATCTCGCACTCACCCTCACATCACATCAGGATGTAACCTATAAACAAAACCCTGACAGCACCGTAAAGCTTCCAAAACGCTGAACTCTAACCATAGCCTTGAGACTTGGAACAGACCCTACCAAGTATATCGAAGTCACCCATGTCTCACTGAAACACGGTATTCATTCTCACTGTCACCCTCACATTAAAATTGAATACTAAGTGTACCCATAAACCTTTCCTGTCCGTAAACCTTTTCGAACCACTAAACCTAACCCTGGACCTGGCCCCTGGACATGAAACCACGTAGTAAACTTCGACATCAGCCACAGCTTATTACAAACCACTCTCTCAATACCACACTGTCTCTAACATCAGGTCGACATCCCCACTCTAACCATAGTACTAGATGGCCCATACAAATGACCGAACACTTAACCATACCTTAGCACTGTTCAATGCTCTAAACTCCTCTCCTTCATTTTAGTGTCAGACCACCAAATCCTAAACCTGAGGCATAATCTCGCACACACCTTCACATCAAAGCTCGACACTAAGTCAACCCAAAACTGTATCAGCCCCATAAACCTACCCCAAAACCGAAACCTAACCCTTTCCCTGACACTTAGAACAGGCCACACCATGGACATCAACGTCCGCCATGACTCCATGTAACACTGTAGTTCAATCTCGCAGTCGTCGTTACATCAGAACCAAATCCAAAATATAACCATAATCTTATTCTGGCCATATAGCTTTACAAACACCTAAACATAACCCCAGATATTGCCGGTGCACCTGTACCCTCATGGTCAACATTTACATCACCATCAGCTCAATGTACACCTGTTGTTCTGTGTCGCACTCATCCTCACATCAGAGACAGATCCTTAGTGTAAACATAGTGATATCGTGCCCATATATATTATCAAACACTTAACTCTAACCCTAGGCCTTGCCACAGCACCAGACTCTTCACATCATTTTATTTTCAGCCCCACCACATCCTTATACTGAGAGAAAATCTCGCATTCACAATCACACCAGAGCCAGACCGTAACGCTAAACAAAACACTATTAGCATCATATACGTTCCCCAAACACCAAACACTAACCACAGCCCGGACTTTTCTAACAAACCAGTACCAGGAATATCAATATCACTGATGTCTCACTGTAACACTCTAATTCAATCTCATTGTCGAACTCACATCAGAGCTGAATCCCTTATGTAACCGTAACCCAATCCTGCCTGTACAACTTACCGAATCCATAACCGTATCCCTAGGAGAGTACCATGCATCTGACAGTACATGGTCAACATTGACAACATCCACAGCTCACCACAAACCTCTCGATCATACTCAAACTCATCCTCACATAAGAGCCAGATTCTTATTATAATCGTAGCAGTATCCTGCCCATACACATTACCAAACACTTAACCCTAGCCCTGACACTAGCAAGAGACCTATCACATCATTTTATTTTCAGCCCCACCAAATGCTTAACCTGAGCCAAATCTTGCACTCACACTCACATCACAGCCAGACCATAACTCTACCCAAAACTGTTCTAGACCCGTAAATCTACCCAAACACTAAACCCTTTCCATTGGCCTGCACTAAGAACAGATCCCACCATGGATATCGACGACACCGATGACTCATCTCGCTGTCGCCGTCACATCAGACCCGAATGCGAAATGTAATCATAACTGAATACTGGCCATACCACTTAGCGAACACCTAACATTATCCCTAGCTCTCGCCCATGCATTTGACCCCTCATGGTCAATATTGGCATCACCCACAGATCACTGTAAACCTGTCGATCAAACTCCCCCTCATCCTCACATCAGAGTCAGATCCTTATGGTAAATGTAGCGCTATACTTACCTTACACATTACCGAACGCTTAACAATATCCGTATCCCATGGACTAGCATCAGACCCCTCACATCACTTTATTTTTGGCCAAGCAAATGCTTAACCTGAGCCACAACTCGCACACACCCTCACATCACAGCAGGATGCAAAGTCGATAGAAATCCCTATCAACTCCGTAATCCTTCCCAAACACCGAAATCTAACCATAGCCTGACTCTTGGTAATGATGCTACAATGAATAATAACATCACCCTTGTCTAACTGCAACACTGTAATTAAATCACACTGTTACCCTCATATCAGAATAGGATCCTAAACACAACCATAACCCTTTCCTAGACTTACACCTTTTCAAACCCCTAAATTTAACACTAGACCTGGCCTGTGGACCTCAAACCTCACAATAAACATCAACATCAGCCACCGCTTATCATAAACCAGTCGCTCAATATCTCCCTCTCCCTCAAATCAGGGCCACATCCTGACTGCTACTGTATTGCTAGATGGCCCATACTCATTATCGAACACTTAACCGTAACCCTAGCACTGTCCCATGATCTGGAGTCCTCACTTTTATTTTAGTATCAGCCCACCAAATCTTAACCAGAGCCATAATCTCGCAGTCACCCTCACATCACAGCCAGACCCTAACTCTACCCAAAACCGTATCGGCCCTGTAAAACTACGCAAACACCGAAACCAAACACCAACCCTGTCACTTAGAACAGACCCTAACATGGATATTGACATCACCCATGTCTCACTGTAACATGGCAGTTCAATTTCGCTGCTGCCCTCACATCAGACCCGAATCTGAGATGTAATCATAATCCTATACTGGCCGTACAGCTTAACACTTAACCCTAACCCTAGCTCTCACCCATGGACATGAAACTCCTGGTCAACATTGACATCACCCACTGCTCACCATAAACTTTTCACTCAATGTCACACTCATCCTCACATCAGAGCCGGATCCTTATTGTAAACATTGCGCTATTGTGCCCGTACATATTAAAGAACAGTTAACCCTAACCCTAGCTCTTGCTATAGGACCAGACCCTTCACATTATTTTATTTTCAAACACACCTAGTCGTTATACTGAGACAAAATCTCGTATTCTCCCTCGCATTAGAGCCAGACCTTAACTCTAACCAAAACCCAATAAGCCCCATACACTTTCATAAACATGGAACCGTAACCCTAGCACTGACTTTTGGAAAAGACCAGTACCATGAATATCGACATCCATCATGTCTCACTGTAACATTGTAATTCAATCTCACTGTCAAACTCACATCAGAGCCAAAGCCGATATGTAAACATAACTATATGTAACCATAACCGTATTTCTGCCCATGCAATTTACTGAACACCTAACACTAACCCTACCACTATACCCTACATCTGACACTACATGGTCAACATTGACATCATCTGAGGCTCACTGTAAACCTATCATACTCACCCTCATCCTCACAACAGAGCCAGATCCTTACTGTAAATGTAGAACTATCCTGCCTATACACATTACTGAACACTTAACCCTAACCCAAGCCATGGCACTAGGACCAGACCTGTCACATCATTTGATTTTTCAGCCCCACCAAATAATAAACCTGTGCGACAATCTCGCACTCACCCTCACATCACAGCAGGATGCAAACTCTAACCGAAACTCTATCAGCGCTGTCAACCTTCCCAAACACCGAACTCTATAAATGGCCCTGACTCTTGGAACAGACCCTACAATGGACATCCAGGTCACCCATGTCTCACTGTGACACTGTAATTCAATTTTACGGTCAACCTCACATCAGAACCGAAATCTAAATATATCAATAACCCTTCCGAACCTGTACAACATTTCGAGACACTCAACCTAAACCTTGACTTGGACCCTGGACCTGAAACCTCACGAAAAACTTTGTGATCGGATACAGCTTATCATAACCTTGTCTCTCAATATCGCCCTCTCCGACACATCAGGTCCACATCCTCACTGTTACCATAGCCCTAGATGGTCCGAACCCATTACAGAAACCTTAACCCTAACCCTAGCACTGTCCCAGGCTCTGGACTCCTCACCTTCATTTTAGTGTCAGCCCACCAAATCCTAAACCTCAGCCAAAATCTCGCACTCACACTCACATTACAGCCATACCCTAAAATCTAAGCAAAACTGTATCAGCCCCGTACACCTGAAAAACATCGAACACTAACCCTAGTACTGACACTTAGAACAGACCCTACCATGGATATGGATGTCAACCATGCTTCACTGTATCACTGTGGTTCAATATCACTGTTGCCCTCACATCAGACATGAATTTGAAATATATCCATAACCGTATACTGGCCATACAATTTAACGAGCACCTAACCGTAAACCCAGCTCTCGCCTGTGGTCCTGAACCCTCACGGTCAACACTGACATTACCCACAGCTCGCCATAAACCTGTCGCTCAATGTCGCACTCAAACTCATATCAGAGACAGATCCTTAGTGTAAACATAGGGGTATCGTCACTGTACATATTAACAAACACTTAACTCTAACCCTAACTCTTGCCGCAGCACCAGACCCAAAACAACATTTTATTTTCAGCCCCACCAAATCCTTATACTGAGACAAAATATCGCATTCACCCTCAATTCAGAGCCAAAACCTAACTCTAACCAAAATCCTATTAGACCGGTACACCTTCCCAAACACCAAACACTAACCATAGCCCTGAGTTTTGGAAAAGACCAGTACCGTGAATATGGACATCCTCACGTCTTACTATAACACTGTGTTTCAATCTCACTGTCAAACTCACATCAGAGCCAATTTCATATGTAACCATAACCCTGTCCTGCCTGTACAACATACCAAATACATATCCCTAACCCTAACACTGTACCCTGCATCTCACACTTCATGGTCAGCATTGACATCATCCACATCACACTGGACACCTGTCGATCAGACTCAGCGTCATCCTCACATCAGAGCCAGATCCGCACTGTGATCGTAGCGCTGTCCTAAACATACACATTACCGAACACTTAACTCTAACCCAAGCCCTGGCATTACTACCAGACCTGTCACATCATTTGATTTTCAGCCCCAACAAATAATAAACCTCGGTGACAATATCGCACTCAGCCTCACATCACAGCAGGATGCAAACTCTAACCGAAACACTATCAGCGCTGTAAACCTTCCCAAACACCAAACTCTGTAAATGGCCCTGAGTCTTGGAAAAAACCCTACAATGGACATCCACGTCACCCATGTCTCACTGTGACACTGTAATTCAATTTTACGGTCACCCTCACATCAGAACCGAAATGTAAATATATCAATAACCCTTCCCAACCTTTACACCATTTCAAGACACTAAACCTAAACCTTTACTTGGACCGTGGACATGAAACCTCACGATAAACTTTGACAACAGCCAAAGCTTATTATAAACCTGTCCCTCAATATCGTCTTCTCCCACACATCAGGGCCACATCTTCACTGTTACTGTATTGCCAGATGGCCTGTACCCATTATTGAACACTTAACATGATCCCTGGCACTGTCCCATGCTCTGGACTCCTCACCTTCATTTCAGCATCAGGCCACCAAATCTCAACCTGATGCTTAAACTCGCACTCACCCTGACATCACAGCCAGAACCTACCTCTACCCAAAACTGTATCAGCCCTGTAATGTACCCAAACACCAAACCCTAACCCTAGCCCTGTCCTGTCACTTTGAACAGACCCTACCACGGATATCGACGTCATCCATGTTAAACTGTAGCACTGTAGTTCAATCTCGCTGTCTCCCTCACATAACACCCGAATCCAAAACGTAACCTTACCACTTATCAAATACCTAACGCTAACCCTAGCTCTCGCTTGTGAACCTGAACCCTCGTGGTCAACATTGGCATTACCCACAGCTCGCCATAAACCTGTCGCTCAATGTCGCACTCATCCTCACATCAGAGACAGATCCTTTGTGTAAACATAGTGCTATCGTCACTGAACATATTAACGAACACTTAACTCTTACACTAACTCTTACCGCAGCACCAGACCCAAAACAACATTTTATTTTCAGCCCCACCAAATCCTTATACTGAGACAAAATATCGCATTCACCCTCAATTCAGAGCCAAACCCTAACTCTAACCAAAATCCTATTAGACCCGTTCACCTTCCCAAACACCAAACACTAACCATAGCCCTGAGTTTTTGAAAAGACCAGTACCGTGAATATCGACATCCCTGATGTCTCACTGTAACAGTGTAATTCAATCTCACTGGCGAACTCACATCAGAGCCCTGGCCCATATGCATCCGTAAACCTATCCTGTGAATGCAACTTACTGAACCCCAAACCCTAACCCCAGCACTGTACCCTGCATCTGACACTTCATGGTCAACATTGACATCATCTGCAGCTCACTGATTCCTGTCAATCATACTAATCCTCATCCTCACATGAGAGCAAGATTTTTACTGTAAACATAGCACTATCCTGCCCGTACACATTACCGAACACTTAACCCTACCCCTAGCCCTGGTACTAGCACCAGACCCATTACATCACTTGATATTTAGCCCAACAAAATACTTAACCTGAGCCACAATCCCTCACTCACCCTCACATCAAAGCAGCATGCAAACTCTGAACGAAACCCTTTAAGCACCGTAAACCTTCCCAAACAGCGAACTCTATCCATAGCCCTGACTCTCGGAACAGACCCTACCATTGACACCGACGTCACCCATGTCTCACTGTAATACTGTATTTCAATCTCACTGTCGCCCTCAATTCAGAACAGAATACTAAATGTGACCATAACTCTTTCCCACCTGTAAACATTTTCGATCCCCCAAACCTCTCCCTAGATCTGGACCCTGAACCTGGAGCCTCATGATAAACTTTGACATCAGCCACAACTTATAATAAGCCTGTCTCTCAATATCGCCCTCTCCCTCACATCAGGGCCACATCTTCACTGTAACCAAAGTACTAGGCAACCCCTACCCATTACTGAACTTTTAATCCTAACTCTTTCACTGTTCCTTGCTCTGGGCACCTCACCTTCATTTCAATATCAGCCCACCAAATCTAAACCTGAGGGATAATCTTGCACTCACTCTCATATAACCTAACTCTACCCCAAAACATATCACCCCATAAACCTACCCAATCAACGAACCCTAAACATAGCCCTGACTTTGAACAGACCCTACTTTGAATATTGACGTCAACCATGTCTCACTGTAACATTGTAGTTCAATCTCGCTGTCGCCCTCACATGAGACCCGAATCCGAAATGTAACAATAACTGTATATTGTCGTTAGAACAGAAGAAACACCTAACCCTAACCCTAGCTCTCTCACGTGGACCTGAACCCTCATGATCAACATTGACATCACCCAAAGTTCACTGTAAACCTGTCGCTGAATGTCGCTCTAATCCTCACATCAGAGCCAGACCCTTAGTGTAAACATAGTGTTATCATGCCCGTACACATTAACTAACAATTAACCTTAACCCTAGCCCTTGGCCACCTCACGAGACCCTTCGCATCATTTTATATTTAGCTGTACCAAATCCTTATACTGAGACAAAATCTAGCATTCACCCTCACATTAGAGAAGGACTCTAACTCTAAACAAAACACACTTAGCGCCATACACGTTCCCAAACACCATACCCTAACCCCAGTCCTGACTTTTGGAACAGACCAGTACCATGAATATCAACATCCCTTATGTCTCACTGTAACACTGTAATTCAATCTCACTGTCGAAATCACATCACAGCCGAATCCCATATGTAACTTTAACCATATCCTGCCCGTACAACTTACAGAATCCCTAAAACTATCCATAGGACAGTACCCTGCATCTCACACCACATGGTCAACATTGACATCATCCACAGCTCACAGTAAACCTGTCAATAATACTCACACTCATCCTCACATCAGAGTGAGATCCTTACAGTAAAAGTAGCACTATCCTGCCTGTACACATTTCCAAACACTTAACACTGACCCTAGCCCTTGCACTAGCACCAGACCCATCACATCATTTTATTTTCAGCCCCACCAAATGCTTAACCTGAGCTGAGCCACAATCTCGCACTCATACTAAAATCACAGCAGGATGCAAACTCTCTCCGAAACCCTATCAGCGCTGTAGACCTTCCCAAACACCGAACTCTAAGCATAGGCCTGACTCTTGGAATAGACCCTACCATGGATATCGACGTCACCCATGTCTCACTGTAACACTGTAATTCAATCTCACTGTCACCCTCACATCAGAACTGAATACTAAATGAGACCATAAACCTTTCCTAGCCCAACACCACTTCGAACTCTTAAATATAAAGCTAGACCTGGCCACTGGATGTGAAACCTCATGATGTACTTCGACATCAGCCACAGCTTAGCATGATCCTGACTCTCAATACTGCCCTCTCCCTCACATCAGGGCCACATCCTCACTGTAACCGTAGTACTACATGGCCTGTACTCATTACCTAACACTTAACCCTAACCCTAGCACTATTCCATTTTCTGGATTCCTCACCTTCATTTAAGTGTCAGCCCACCAAATCCTAAACCAGAGGCATAATCTCGCACTCACCCTCATATCACAACCAAACTCTAACTCAAACCAAACCCGTATCAGCCCCTTTAACCCAGCCTTGACACTTAGAACAGACCCTACCATGGATATCGACATCACCCATGTCTCACTGTAACACGGTAGTTCAATCTCGCTGTTGCCCTCACATCAGACAGACCCCAATCCAAAATGTAACCAGAAATGTATACAGGCCGTACAACTTAACATAAACCTAACTTTAACCCTAGATCTCACCCGTGGAACTTAACCCTCATGGTCAAAATTGAAATAACCCCCCACTCGCCGTAAATCTGTTGCTCAATGTCACACTCATCCTCACATCAGAGACAGATACTTAGTGGAAACACTGCACTATCGTGCCTGTACATATTAATGAATACTTAATCCTAACACTAGCCCTTGCCACAGCACTGGCCAATTCACATCATTTTATTTCCAGCCCCACCAAATCCTTATACTAAGGCAAAATCTCACAATCACCCTCACTTCAGAGCCGAAACCTAATGCTAACCCAAACCCTATTAGCCCCATACATCTTCCCAAACACCGAACACTAACCATATCCCTGACATTTGGAAGAGACCAGTACTATGAATATCGACATCCCTCATGTCTCACTGTAACACTGTAATTTAATGTCAATGTCGATCTCACATCAGAGCCAAATTTCATATGTAATCCAAAACATATCCTACCCGTACAACTTACCAAACCCCTAACACTAACGCTAGCACTGCACCCTGCATGTGACACTTCATGGTCAACATTGACATCATCCACAGCTCTCCACAAACCTGTCTATCAGTGTCACACTTATCCTTACATCAGAGCTACTTTTTTAGTGTAAATAAAGTGCAATCATGCCCATACATATTAATGAATACTTAACCCTAGCCCTTGCCACAGCACCAGACCCTTCACATCAATTTATTTTCAGCCCCACCAAATCCTTATACTGAGACACAAACTCACACTCACCCTCACATCATAGCCAGAACCTAAATCTAACCAAAGCCCTATTAGCCCCATAAACCTTCCCTATAACTGAAGACTAACCATAGCCCTGACTCTTACATCAGACCCAACCATGGATATCGACGACACCCATGTCTGACTGTAACACTGTAATTCTATCTCACTGTCACCCTCACATGAGAACCGAATACTAAATGTAACCATTACCCTTTCCTTTCCGTACACATTTTTTAGAGTGCATCTCTCATATTTATTGATCAAATGGTTGTTAACAACAATAAAATTCTGCATACGGGACTCAATGCAAAATCATTAATCAACCCCAAGCCTAATTCTCAACAGTTTCCAGTCTTCTGTTGCATAACGAACAAGTTCTTACATGGTGAACAAATTCTTACATACTGAATAAGTTCTTACATGGTGAACAGTGCAAGGGCAGTCATCACAGAAACTTTCTGTTTTGATCACATATTATGAACTATAAACAAACAGGTAAAATATGAATATTCATTTGATTTTTATACTTGATTTATATGTGAATCCCACATTTTCCCATTATTATTATTATTAATTATTATTATTATTATTATTATTAATAAAATGCTGAAGTGGTAGGTAGATGCAAGATAAAGGTAGAAAACATAGTTTAGTGCTGTAAGAAAGCAAATGTAGGTGATCAGGTGCATGCCTGTAGACTAAGTGTAAATTCAAGCTAGACAAGGGCAATAAAACATCCATAGATGCAGAAGATTTCTCTCAAAACAGGGTGGTGAGGTTCTAAACCTCACCTCTGTTGATCCCCAATTTCTCACCTGATGGCCTCGCTGTGACTGTGCCTGTCTTAGGTTGTTCCTCCCTTGAGGAATCTTACCCGTCTCTGGCTAACCAGTCATCTTCCGGGGCCATACAGGGAAATGTAATGTTGGTAAGTGAGAGAGAAGCCATATTGTTTGAAAAGGTTAGCTTTTTGCTTCTTTACAGATTTATGCCCTGTGGCTTCTATGCCCAGCATTTGTCCTGAGCTTTCTTTACCACTTGGAAGAATAATGATACTCGGTAATTTTGACATGAGGCACGAATTCTATTTAAGGGTTGTAATTAGGAAGGAAGAAGAAAAGCTATAGAAGTAGCAGACGGAAGAAAACATGGGAAGATTGATTATTTCTTTGACATATCTTCTTGTAGAATAACATAAGCATGTATAGGTTTTAAACTACTATAAAATTGTGCACACACATTAACAAAATAGGAATACAGCTACATAATCAAATCAGACCTACAATTACCAGCCATCTCCAGTGAAACCAAGAAAACCAGTTAGGCACCCTAGGCATTTGTGAAAACTTATCAATGATATGATGGATATTGTCTAACTGAATTTGAATAGTATGAGAAAAATCAGACAAATTAAAACACATTCCTGGGAACTGTTCACATCCCATATGTTCTTTTAACAGTAGATAGTCTGTAGTCGCAAGATTTTGGAGCACTGCAACTTGCACTTCTCCTAATTTTTGGTTGAGTTCCGACAGTATAGATCCAGTCAAATTTGTTGTTTTACTGTATGCACAGGCGAGCTTAGATATCTCCTTCTTCATTCCAATGGCAAGTCCAGGAACCGGTTGGATGAATGCAGCTACAACTGCAACAGCGCCAGGATCTTTGTTGAAGTTTTTTGATGATCATCTTCTGGAATGACTCTTCCAGAGAATGTTGATATTGGAAGTTCTTTTTCATATCATATCTTAATTCGTTTTCTGGGTAGCCAAATTAGGCTTTGATCCTCTGTATAAACACAAACAGACTCTTTGCCCACACATTGATATGCCCTTTATACCATTGTGTAAAACTCATTGGAGGTCACCACACAGGAACTGCTTTTTTTTAAGAGAAAGGAATATAATCAGAAAAGTGTACCTCCATAGCCGATCATCTGAAACCCTTTAAGTGATCAAAATTAAGAATATTTAAAGCATGCATAAATCATTGATTTACAGTTAGTTTTATCCTATCAGGGAGTAATCCCCCTTTTCCTCTTTCTTTTTTTGTTATCATTAATATACAATTACATGAAGAATATTATATTTACTAGGCTCTTCCCTTTACCAGGTGCCCCCCACAAACCCCTTTACAGTCACTGTCCATCAGCGTAGCAAAATGTTGTAGAATCACTACTTGTATTCTCTGTGTTGTACAGCCCCCCTTCTCCCTCCCCCCTATATATTCTAATTTTAATAACCCCATTTTCTTCCCCCCCTTATCCCTCTCTACCCACACATCCTCCCCAGTCCCTTTCCCTTTGGTACCTGTCAGTCCATTCTTGAGTTCCGTGACTCCACTGCTGTTTTGTATCTTCAGTTCTACCTTTGTTCTTATACTCCACAGATGAGTGAAATCATTTGGTATTACTCTTTCTCCACTTGGCTTATTTCACTGAGCATAATACCCTCCAGCTCCGTCCATGTTGCTGCAAATGGTAGGATTTGCCCTCTTCTTATGGCTGAGTAGTATTCCATTGTGTATATGTACCACATCTTTATCCATTCATCTACCGATGGACATTTAGGTTGCTTCCAATTCTTGGCTATTGGAAATAGTGCTGCGATAAACATGGGGGTGCATCTGTCTTTCTCAAACTTGATTGCTGTGTTCTTAGGGTAAATTCCTAGGAGTGGAATTACTGGGTCAAATGGTAAGTCTGTTTTGAGCATTTTGAGTAACCTCCATACTGCTTTCCACAATGGTTGACCTAATTTACATTCCCACCAGCAGTGTAAGAGGGTTATCCTTTCTCCACAGCCTCGCCAACTTTGTTGTTGTTTGTCTTTTGGATGGCAGTCGTCCTTACTGGTGTGAGGTGATACCTCATTGTAGTTTTAACTTGCATTTCTGTGATAATTAGCGATGTGGAGCATCTTTTCATGTGTCTGTTGGCCATCTGTATTTCTTTTTTGGAGAACTGTCTGTTCAGTTCCTCTGCCCATTTATTAATTGGATTATTTGCTTTTGTTTGTTGACGTGTGTGAGCTCTTTATATATTTTGGACGTCAATCCTTTATCGGATCTGTCATTTACAAATATATTCTACCATACTGTAGGGTTCCTTTTTGTTCCATTGATGGTGTCCTTTGCTGTACAGAGGCTTTTCAGTTTAATATAGTCCCACTTGTTCAATTTTGCTGTTGTTTTCCTTGCCCAGGGAGATATGTCCAAGAAGAGGTCACTCATGTTTATGTCTAAAAGGTTTTTGCCTATGTTTTTTTCTAAGAGATTAATGGTTTCATGACTTACATTCAGGTCTTTGATCCATTTTGAGTTTACTTTTGTGTATGGGGTTAGACAATGCTCCAGTTTCATTCTCCTACATGTAGCTGTCCAGCTTTTCCAGCACCATCAGCTGAAGAGACTGTCATTTCGCCACTGTATGTCCATGGTTCTTTATCAAATATTAATTGACCATATATGTTTGGGTTAATTTCTGGAGTCTCTAATCTGTTCCACTGGTCTGTGGCTCTTTTCTTGTGCCAGTACCAAATTGTCTTGATTACTATGGCTTTGTAGTAGAGCTTGAAGTTGGGGAGTGAAATCTCCCCTACTTTATTCTTCTTTCTCAGGATTGCTTTGGCTATTCGGGGTCTTTGGTGTTTCCATATGAATTTTTGAATTATTTGTTCCAGTTCATTGAAGAATGTTGCTGGTAATTTTATAGGGATTGCATCAAATCTGTATATTGCTTTGGGCAAGGTGGCTATTTTGACGATATTAATTCTTCCTAGCCATGAGCATGGGATGAGTTTCCATTTGTTAGTGTCCCCTTTAATTTCTCTGAAGAGTGACTTGTAGTTTTGAGGGTATAGGTCTTTCACTTCTTTGGTTAGGTTTATTCCTAGGTATTTTATTCTTTTTTTTATGCAATTGTGAATGGAATTGCTTTCCTGATTTCTCTTTCTATTGGTTCATTGTTAGTGTATAGGAAAGCTACAGATTTCTGTGTTTTAAGTTTGTATCCTGCAACATTGCTGTATTCTGATATCAGTTCTAGTAGTTTTGGAGTGGAGTCTTTAGTGTTTTTTATGTACAATATCATATCATCTGCAAATAGTGACAGTTTAACTTCTTCTTTACCAATCTGGATTCCTTCTATTTCTTTGTTTTGTCTGATTGCCGTGGCTAGGACCTACAGTACTATGTTAAATAACAGTGGGGAGAGTGAGCATCCCTGTCTTGTTCCCGATCTCAGATGAAAAGCTTTCAGCAGCTTCTCGCTGTTCAGTATAATGTTGGCTGTGGGTTTATCATATATGGACTTTATTATGTTGAGGTACTTGCCCTCTATTCCCATTTTGCTGAGAGTTTTTATCATGAATGGGTGTTGAATTTTGTCAAATGCTGTTTCAGCATCTGCGGTGATGATCTGGTGGTTTTTGTCTTCCTTTTTGTTGATGTGGTGGATGATGTGGATGGATTTTCGAATGTTGTACCTTCCTTGCATCCCTGCGATGAATCCCACTTGGTCATGGTGTATGATCCTTCTGCTATACTGTTGAATTCTGTTTGCTAATATTTTATTGAGTATTTTTGCATCTACATTCATCAGGGATATTGGTCTGTAATTTTCTTTTTTGGTGGGGTCTTTGCCTGGTTTTGGTATTAGGGTGATGTTGGCTTCAGAGAATGAGTTTGGGAGTATTCCCTCATCTTCTGCTTTTGGAAAACTTTAAGGAGAATGGTATTATGTCTTCTCTGTGTGTCTGATAAAATTCCGAGGTAAATCCGTCCAGACCGGCGGTTTTGTTCTTGGGTAGTTTTTTGATTACCATTTCAATTTCTTTGCTCGTAATTGGTTTGTTTAACTTTTGTGTTTCTTTCTTGGTCAGTCTTGGAAGGTTGTATTTTTCTAGGAAGTTGTCCATTTATTCTAAGTTTTCCAGCTTGTTGGCATATAGGTTTTCATAGTAGTCTTTAATAATTCTTTGTATTTCTGTGGAGTCTGTCGTGATTTTTCCATTCTCATTTCTGATTCTGTTGATTTGTGTTGATTCTCTTTTTCTCTTAAGTTTGGCTAGAGGCTGATCTATTTTGTTTATTTTCACAGAGAACCAGCTCTTGGTTTCTTTGATTTTTGCTATTGTTTTATTCTTCTCAATTTTGTTTATTTCTTCTCAGATCTTTATTATGTCCCTCCTTCTGCTGACTTTACGCCTCATTTGTTCTTCTTTTTCCAGTTTCGATAATTGTGATTGCTGACTATTCATTTGTGATTGTTCTTCCTTCTTCAAGTGTGCCTGGATCGCTATATACTTTCCTCTTAAGACTGCTTTCTCTGCGTCCCACAGAAGTTGGGGCTTTGTGTTGTTGTTGTCATTTGTTTCTATATATTCGTTGATCTCTATTTTGATTTGTTCATTGATCCATTGATTATTTAGAAGCATGTTGTTAAGCCTCCATGTGTTTGTGAGCCTTTTTGTTTTCTTTGTAGAATTTATTTCTAGTTTTATACCTTTGTGGTCTAAAAACTTGGTTGGTAGAATTTCGATATTTTGGAATTTACTGAGGCTCTTTTTGTGAGCTAGTATGTGGTCTATTCTGGATAATGTTCTATGTCCACTTGAGAAGAATGTATATCATGTTGCTTTTGGATGTAGAGTTCTATAGATGTCCATTAGGTCCATCTGTTCTAGTGTGTTGTTCAGTGCCTCTGTGTCCTTACTTATTTTCTGCCCAGTGGATCTATCCTTTGCGGTGAGTGGTGTGTTGAAGTCTCATAAAATGAGTGCATTGCAGTCTATTTCCCTCTTTAGTTCTGTTAGTATTTGTTTTACAAATGCTGGTGCTCCTGTGTTGGGTGCATATATATTTATAATGGTTATATCCTCTTGTTGGACTGAGCCCTTTATCATTATGTAGTGTCCTTCTTTATCTCTTGTTACTTTCTTTGTTTTGAAGTCTATTTTGTCTGATATTAGTACTGCAACCCCTGCTTTCTTCTCGCTGTTGTTTGCCTGAAATATGTTTTTCCATCCTTTGACTTTTAGTCTGTGCATGTCTTTGGGTTTGAGATGAGTTTCTTGTAAGCAGCATATAGATAGCTTTTGCTTTTTTATCCATTCTATTACTCTGCGCCTTTTGATTGGAGCATTAAGTCCATTTACATTTAGGGTGACTATTTAGAGATATGTACTTATTGTCATTGCAAGCTTTATATTCGTGGTTACCAAAGGTTTAAGGTTAGCCTCTTTAGTATCTTACTGCCTAACTTAGCTCGCTTATTGAGCGTTTATATACACTGTCTGGAGATTCTTTTCTTCTCTCCCTTCTTATTCCTCCTCCTCCATTCTTCATATGTTGTGTGTTTTGTTCTGTGCTCTTTTTAGGAGTGCTCCCATCTAGAGCAGTCCCTGTAAGATGCCCTGTAGAGGTGGTTTGTGGGAAGTAAATTTCCTCAACTTTTGCTTGTCTGGGAATTGTTTAATCCCACCATCATATTTAAATGACAGTCGTGCTGGATACAGTATTCTTGGTTCAAGGCCCTTCTGTTTTATTGTGTTAAATATATCATGCCATTCTCTTCTGGCCTGTAGGGTTTCTGTCAAGAAGTCTGATGATAGCTTGATATGTTTTCCTTTATAGGTGACCTTTTTCTCTCTAGCTGCCTTTAAAACTCTTTCCTTGTCCTTGATCCTTGCCATTTTAATTATTATGTGTCTTGGTGTTTTCCTCCTTGAATCCTTTCTGTTGGGGGTTCTGTGTATTTCCGTGGTCTGTTCGATTATTTCCTCCCCCAGTTTGGGGAAGTTTTCAGCAATTATTTCTTCAAAGACACTTTCTATCCCTTTTCCTCTGTCTTCTTCTTCTGGTACCCCTATAATACGGATATTGTTCATTTTGGATTGGTCACATAGTTCTCTTAGTATTGCTTCATTCCTGGAGATCCTTCTATCTCTCTCTATGTCAGCTTCCATACGTTCCTCTTCCCTGGTTTCTATTCCTTCAATGGCCTCTTGCATCTTATCCATTCTGCTTATAAATCCTTCCAGGGTGTTTTTTCACTTCTGTGATCTCCTTCCTGACATCTGTGATGTACCTCCGGACTTCATTCCATTGCTCTTGCATTTTTCTCTTCTTCTCCATCAGCATGTACATGATTTTTATATTGAATTCTTTTTCAGGAAGACTGGCTAGGTCTGTCTCCTTCTTAGGTGTTGTCTCTGTGATATTTGTATGCCTGTAGTTTTGCCTTTTCATGGTGATAGAGATAGTTTGCAGAGCCAGTACGTGTGACGGCTGGAAGAGCTTTCCTTCTTGTTGGTTTGTGGCCTTCCTCTCCTGGGAGAATAGCGACCTCCAGTGGCTTGTGCTGGGCAGCTGTGCGCAGACAGGACTTCTGCTTCCTGCCCGGCTGCTACGAACTTCATCTCCGCTGTGGCTGTGGGTGTGGACTGGCTTGGGCTCTGCTACAAAATGGTGGAGCCCCATTGGAGGGGGAGTGGCTGGGAAGCTATTTATCTCCGTAAGGGGCCTCTGTGCTCCCTCCTGCCCAGGGGGTTAGAGTGCCCAGAGATCCCCAGATTCCCTGCCTCCAGACTAAGTGTCCTGCCCTGCTCCTTTAAGAATTCCAAAAAGCACTCTCCAAACCAAAACAACAACAGCAAGAGCAGCAAAAAAAAATTTAAATAAATTATTTTAAAAAAATAAGAAAAAGCACGATTTTCATTGTTCTCAGGCGCTGGTCTCAGGCACCCGCTCACCAGTCTTGCTTCCCTGTTTCCCTAGTATTGGGGTCCCTGTCCTTTAAAGACTTTCAAAAAACACTCGCCAAAAAAAAAAAAGAAAGGCCACTTCCATTTCTTTGTTCTTCAGCATCGACATCAGGCAACCGCTCACCGGTCCTGCCACCCTGCTTCCCTAGTATCCAGGACCCCACGCATGCACTCTGTTCTCTGGTATGGATGGCTGGGGCTGTGTTTTCAGCAGTCCTGGGCTCCTTCTTCCTCCAGCTCAGATCTTTCTCTTACTGCTGGGAGATGGGGGGAGGGGTGCTGGGGACCCACCCGGCCGGGGTTTGTATCTTACTCCCTTCGTGAGGCACTGGGTTCTCGCAGGTGTGCATGTGGTCTGAATGTTGTCCTGGGTCCTCTGGTCTCTATTTTAGGACGAGATGTCTTTGTTATATTTTCATAGATATATGTGATTTTGGGAGGAGATTTCTGCTGCTCCACTCATGCCACCATCTTGGCTCCCCGCCATGCCCCTGACTTTTTTAACAGAACAGTACGATGAATATCTCTCATGTCTCACTGTAACACTGTGAATCAATCTCACTGTCGAACTCACATCAGAGCCAAATCCCAAATGCAGCCATAACCCTATCCTGCCGGTACAACTTACCAAACCCCTAAACCTAACCCTAGTACTGTATCCTGCATCTGACACTTCATGGTTAACATTGACATCATCCACATCTTACCAGAAACCTGCCAATCATTCTCTCTCATCCTCACATCAGAGCTAGATCCTCACTGTAAACGTAGCGCTCTCCTGCCCATACAAATTTCCGAACACTTAACCCAAAACCCACCCTGGCATTTGCACAAGATGCATCACATCATTTTATTTTCAGCCCCACAATATGCTCAACATGAGCCACAATCTCGCACTCAGCATCACATCACAGCAGGATGCAAACTCTAACACAAACCCTATCGGCGTCATAAGCCTTCGAAAACAACGAACTCTAACCATAGCCCTGACTACTTGAGTTGACCCTACCATTGATATCAACGCCACCCGTCTCTCATCGTAACACAGTTATTCAGTCTCACTGTCACCCTCACAACACAACCGAATAGGAAATGTAACCATAACCCTTTCCTACCCCTATACCTTTTTGAACCTTTAAACTTAACCCTAGACCTCGTCCCTGGAACTCAAACCTCATGAAAAACTTTGACCTCAGCCACAACTTATCATAAACCTGTACCTCAATATCGCCTTCTTCCACACATCGGGGCCACATCCTCACTATTACCATATTGCTAGATGGCTCATATCCACTATCGAACACTTAACCCTAACCCTAGCACTGTCCAATGCTCTGGACTAATCACCATCACTTTAGTGTCAGCCCACCAATTCCTATACTTGAGGCATAATCTCGCAATCACACTCACATCACAGCCTGTCCCTACCTCTACCCAAAACCACATCAGCCCCGTAAACCTACCCAAACACCGAACCCTAACCCTAGCCCTGACACATAGAATAGATCCTACCATGGATATTGATGTCACCATGTCTCACTGTAACACTGCAGTTCAATCTCCTTGTCACTCTCACATCAGACCCAAATCTGAAATGTAACCATAAACATATAGTGGCCTTACAACTTAGCAAACACCTAACCAAAACCCTACCTCTTGACCATGGACCTGAACCCTCATGGTCAACATTGACATCACCCACAGCTCACCGTAAACCTGTCGCTCAAAGTCGCACTCATCCTCACATCAGAGCCAGATCCTTAGAGGAAACATAGCGCAATCATGCAGGTACATATTAATGAACACTTAACGCTAACCCTAGCCCTTGCCACTGCACCAGAACCTAAACATCATGTTATTTTCAGCCCCAGAAATCCTTATACTGAGACAAAATCTCACATTCACTCTCACATTAGAGCCGGATCCTAACTCTAACCAAAACCTTATTAGACAAATACACCTTCCCAAACACCGAACCCTAACCCTACCCCTGACGTTTTTAACAGACCCCTACCAAGAATATCAACATCCCCCTTGTCTCACTGTAACACTGTGATTCAATCTGACGGTCGAACTCACATCAGAGCCAAATCCCATATGTAACCATAACCCTATTCTACCCTTACAACTTACCAAGCCCCTAAACCTAACCCTTGCACGGTACCCTGCACCAGACACTTCAGGGTTATCATTGACATCATCCACATCTTACGAGAACCTACCAAACATTCTCTCACTCATCCTCATATCAGATCCAGATCCTTACTATAAACGTAGTGCTCTCCTGCCCATAGAAATTTCTGAACACTTAACCCAAACCCTACTCGGCACTTGAACAATATGCGTCACATAATTTTATTTTAATCTCCACAATATGCTCAACATGAGCCACAATCTCGCACTCACGCTCACATCACAGCAGGATTCAAACTGTATCTGATACTCTATCAGTGTCGCAAACCTTTTCGAATACTTAACTCTAAAAATAGCCCTGAATCTTGGAACAGACCCTTCCATGGATATCGACGTCACCCATGTCTCACTGTAACACTGTAAAACAATGTCACAGTCACCCTCACATCAGAACAGGATACTAAATGCAACCATAACCCTTTAAAACCCATACAGCATTTTGAATTCCTAATCCTAAACCTACACCTGGCCCCTGGACATAAAACCTGATGATAAACTTTGACATCATACACAGCTTATCATAACACTGTAACTTAATATCGCCATTTGACACATCAGGGCCACATCCTCACTGTTACCATATTGCTAGATGGCCCATATCCATTATCGAACACTTAAGCCTAACCCTAGCACTTTCCCTGCTGTGGTCTCCTCACCTTCATTTTAGTGTCAGCCCATGAATTCCTATACTTGAGGCATAATCTAGCATCCACACTCACATCACAGCCAAGCCCTAACTCTAGCCCAAACCATATTAGCCCCATAAACTTAAAGAAACTTAAAGAACTCTTACCCTCGCCCTGGCACATAGAACAGATCCTAGCATGGATATCGATGTCACCCATGTCTCACTGTAACACTATAGTTCAATCTCGTTGTCACTCTCACATCAGGCCCAAATCTGAAATGTAACCATAAACATATACTGGACTTACAAATTAGGGAACACATAGCCAAAACCCTAGCTCTCCAACATGGACATTGACATCACCCACAGCTCACTGTAAACCTGTCGCTCAAAGTCGCACTCATCCTCACATCAGAGCCAGAACCTTAGAGGAAACATAACATTATCGTGTTGGTATATATTAATGAACACTTAACCCTCACCCTTGCCATTGCCACCGCACCAGAACCTAAACATCACTTTATTGTCAGCCCCAGTAAATCCTTATACTGAGACAAAATCTCGCATTCACTCTCACATCAGAGCTGGATCCTGACTCTAACCAAAACCCTATTAGACACATACACCTTCCCAAACACCGAACCCTAACCCTACCCCTGACGTTTTTAACAGACCAGTACAATGAATATTGACATCCCTCATGTCTCACTGTAACACTGTGATTCAATTCAGAGCCAAATCCCATATGTAAAGATAAGCCTATCCTACCCGTACTACTTACCAAACCCCTAAACCTAACCATAGCATTGTACCCTGCATCGGACATTTCAGGGTTAACATTGACATCATCCACATCTTACCAAAAACCTACGAAACATTCTCACCCTCATCCTCATATCAGAGCCAGATCGTTACTGTAAACGAAGTGCTCTCCTGCCCATACAAATTTCCGAACAATTAACCAAAAACCTACACCGGCACTTGCACAAGACACGTCACAGCATTTTATTTTAAGCTCCTCAATATGCTCAAGATGAGCCACAATCTCGCACTCACCATCACATCACCGCAAGATGCAAACTTTAACCCAAACCCTATTGGCGCTGTAAACCTTCCAAAACAACAAACTCTAACCGTAGCCCTGACTCCTTGAGCTGACCCTACCATGGATATCAACGCCACCCAAATCTCATAGTAATACTGTAATTCAGTCTCACTGTCACCCTCACATCACAGCCAAATACGAAATGTAACCATAACCCTTTCCTACACCTACACCTTTACAAACCTCTAAAATTAACCCTAGACCTGGCTCCTGGACCTCAAACCTCATGATAAACATCGACATCTGCCACAACTTATCATAAACCTGTCTCTCAATATCGACCTATCCCTCACATCAGGGCCACATTCTCACTGTAACCATAGTAGTAGATGTCCCCTACCCATGACAGGACACTTAACCGTAACCCTAGCACTGTACCATACTATGGAATCCTCACCTTCATTTCAGTGTCAGCCCACTAAATTCTAAACCTGAGGCATAAACACGCACTCAACCTCACATCACAGCCATTCCCTCACTCTACCCAAAACCATATCAGCCCTGTAAAACTTACCAAACACTGAACTGTAAACCAAGCCCTAACACTTAGAACAGAACCTACCATGGATATTGACGCCACCCATGTCTCACTGTAACACTGTTCAACCTCACCGTCGCCCTCACATTAGACCCTAATCCGAAATGTTAGCCATAAACCTATCTTGTCCATACAACTTAACGAACCCCTAACCCAATCCTAGCTCTTGCCCATGGACCTTACCTTCAGTGTCAACTTTGGCATCACCCACAGCTCACTGTTAACCCGTCGTTCAATATCTCACTCATCCTCATATCAGAGCCATATCCTTAGTGTAAGCATAGCACTATCACGCCCTTACATATTATTGAACACATAAGCCAAAACCTAGCAGTTGCCACAGCACCAGCCCTTCACATCATTTTACTTTCAACCCAGGAAAAGCTTATCATGAGCCACAATCTGGCACTCACACTCCCATCACAGCAGGATGTAAATTCTAACCAATTGCCTAACAGCTCCATAAAGCTTCTGAAACACCGAACTCTAACCACAGCACTGAGTCTTGGAACAGACCCTACCATGTATATCGATGTCACCCATGTCTCACTGTAACACTGTCATTCATTCTCACTGTCATCCTCACATCAGAACCGAATACTAAATGTATCCATAAAGCTTTCCTAGCCGTACATCTTTTCGAACCACTAAACCTAACCCTAGACCTGGCCCCTGGACATGAAACCTCACAGCAAACTTCTACATTAGCCACAGCTTATTATAAACCACTCTCTCAATATCGCACTGTCCCAAACACCTACCCATAACCCTAGGTCTTGCCCATGCACCTGAACCCTCATGGTCAACATTGACATCTCCCTCAGCTCACCGTAAACCTGTCGCTCTATGTCGCACACATCCTCACATCACAGCCAGATCCTTAGTGTAAACATAGTGATATCATGCCCGTACGTATTATTGAACACTTAACTCTAACCCTAGGCCTTGCCACAGCACTAGACCCTTCACATCATTTTATTTTCAACCCCACAAAATCCTTATACTGAGACAAAATCTCGCATTCACCCTCACATCAGAGCCGGACCTGAACACTCACCAAAATCCTATTATCCCTATACACCTTCCCAAACACTGAACCCTAACCCTCGTTCTGACTTTTGGAACTGACCAGTATCATGAATATCGACATCCCTCATGTCTCACTGTAACACAAATTCAATCTCACTGTCGAACTCACATCAGACCGGATTCCCATATGTCACTGTTCCACTATCTGGCCCATACAAATGACCGATCCACTAAACCTAACCCTGGAACTGTACCCTGCATCTGACACTTCCTGGTCAACATTGGCAGTATCCAGAGCTCACCATAAACCTGTTGATCATACTCACACTCATCCTCACATCAGTGCAAGATCCTTACTGTAAACGTAGTACTATCCTGCCTGTACACAATACCGAACACCTAATCATAACCTTCGATTTGACACTAGTATCGGACCCATCACATCATTTTATTTTCAGCCCAACCAAATGCTTAACCTGAGCCACAATCTCAAACTCACCTTTACATCACAGCACATGCAAAGTCTAAATTAAACCCTATCAGCGAAATAAACCTTCCCAAACACCGAACTCTAACCATAGCTCTGACTTTGTTACAGACCTTACCATGGATATCGACGTCAACCATGTCTCACTGTAACAATGTAATTCACTCTCACTGTCACCCTCACATCAGAACCAAACACTAAATGTAACCATAAACCTTTCCAAGCTGTAACAGTTTTTGAATCCCTAAACCTTATCCTAGACCTGGCCCGTGGACCTGAAACCTCATGTTATACATTGACATCAGATACAGCTTGTCATAAGCCTGTCTTTCAATATCACCCTCTCCCTCACATCAGGACCACATCCTCACTGTAACCATAGTCGTAGATGGCCCCTACCCATTACAGGACACATAACCCTAACCCTAGCACTGTACCATACTCTGGAATCCTCACCTTCATTTTAGTGTCATCCCACTTAATCCTAAACATGAGGGATAAACTCACACTCACCATCACATCACAGCCATACCCTAACTCTACCCAAAGCCATATCAGCCCTGTAAACCTAACCAAACACCGAACCCTAAACCAAGCCCTGATACTTAGAACAGACCCTACCATGGATATCGATGTCACCCATGTCTCACTGTAACACTGTAGTTCAATCTCATTGTCGCACTCACATCAGACCCAAATCTGAAATGTAAGCATAATCATATACTAGCCTTACAACTGAACAAACACCTAACCCTAACTCTAGCTCTCGCCTGTGGACCTGAAATGTCATGGTCAACATTGACATCACTCAGAGCTCACCATAAACCTGTAGCTCAATGTCGCACTCATGCTGCCCTCAGAGCCAGATCCATAAGAGGAAACATAGCGCTATCGTGCCTGTACATAGTTATGAACACTTAACACCAACCCTAGCCCTTGCCACAGCACCAGAACCTTCACATTATTTTGTTTTCAGCCCCACCAAATACTTACCCTGTGTCACAATCTCGAACACACTCTCACATCACAGCAGGATGCAAACTCTAACCGATAGTTTATGAGTGCCGCAAATCTTTCCGAACACTGAACTCTGAAAATAGCCCTGCATCATGGAATCGACACTTCCATGGATATCAACGTCACCCATTTCTCACTGTAACACTGTAATACAATGTCACAGTCACACTCACATTAGAACCGGATACTAAATGTAACCATAACCTTTTCCAACCCATACACCATGTTGAATCCCTAAACCTAAACCTACACCTGGCCCCTGGACATAAAACCTGATGATAAACTCAGTGATCAGGCACAGCTTATCATAAACCTGTACCTCAATATCGCCTTCTTCCACACATCGGGGCCACATCCTCACTATTACCATATTGCTAGATGGCTCATATCCACTATCGAACACTTAACCCTAACCCTAGCACTGTCCAATGCTCTGGACTCCTCACCTTCACTTTAGTGTCAGCCCACCAATTCCTATACTTGAGGCATAATCTCGCAGTCACACTCACATCACAGCCTGTCCCTAACTCTACCCAAAACCACATCAGCCCCGTAAACCTACCCAAACACCGACCCCTAACCCTAGCCCTGACACATAGAATAGATCCTACCATGGATATTGATGTCACCCATGTCTCACTGTAACACTGCAGTTCAATCTCCTTGTCACTCTCAGATCAGACCCAAATCTGAAATGTAACCATAAACATATAGTGGCTTACAACTTAGCAAACACCTAACCAAAACCCTAGCTCTTGACCATGGACCTGAACCCTCATGGTCAACATTGACATCACCCACAGCTCACCGTAAACCTGTCACTCAAAGTCGCACTCATCCTCACATCAGAGCCAGATCCTTAGAGGAAACATAGCGCTATCATGCAGGTACATATTAATGAACAATTAACGCTAACCCTAGCCCTTGCCATTGCCCCAGAACCTAAACATCATGTTATTTTCAGCCTCAGAAAATCCTTATACTGAGACAAAATCTCACATTCACTCTCACATCAGAGCTGTATCCTAACTCTAACCAAAACCCTATTAGACACATACACCTTTCCAAACACTGAAACCTAACCGTACCCCTTACTTTTATAACAGACCAGTGCCATGAATATCAACATTCCTCATGTCTTCCTGTAACACTGTGATTCAATCTGACGGTCGAACTCACATTAGAGCCAAATCCCGTATGTAACCGTAACCCTATCCTGCCCGTACAACATACCAAACCCCTAAACGTGACCCTAGCATTGTACCCTGCATCTGACACTTCATAGTTAGCATTGACATCATTCACATCTCACCAGAAACCTGCCATTCATTCTCACCCTCATCCTCATATCAGAGCCAGATACTTACTGTAAATGCAGCGCTCTCCCGCCCATACAAATTTCCGAACACTTAACCCAAACTCTACCCTGGCACTTGCACAAGACGCATCACATCATTTTATTTTCAGCCCCACAATATGCTCAACATGAGCCACAATCTCGCACTCACCGTCACATCACAGCAGGATGCAAACTCTAACACAAACCCTATCAGCGCCGTAAACGTTCCCAAACAACGAACTCTAACCATAGCCCTAACTCCTTGAGATGACCCTACCATGGATATCAACACCACCCATATCTCATTGTAACACTGTAATTCAGTCTCACTGTCACCCTCACATCACATCCGAAAAGGAAATGTAACCATAACCCTTTCCTACCCTTATACCTTTTCAAACCTCTAAACTTAACCCTAGACCTGGCCCCTGGACTTCAAACCTCATGATAAACTTCGACCTCAGCCACAACTTATCATAAACCTGTCCCTCAATATCGACCTATCCCTCAAATCAGGACCACATCCTCACTGTAACCATAGGAGTAGATGGCCCCTACTCATTACAGGACACTTAACCCTAACTCTAGCACTGTCCCATACTCTGGAATCCTCACCTTCATTTTAGTGTCAGCCCACTTAATCCTAAACCTGACGCATAAACTGGCACTCACCCTCACATCACAGCCATACCGTAACTCTACCCAAACCATATCAGTCCTGTAAACCTAACCAAACACAGAACCCTAAACCAAGCCCTGACACTTAGAAAAGACCGTACCATGGATATTGACATCACCCGTGTCTCACTGTAACACTGTAGTTCAATCTCGTCATCGCCCTAACATCAGACCCAAATTTGAAATGTAAGCATAATGATATACTGGCCTTACAACTGAACAAACACTTAACCCTAACTCTAGCACTCGCCTGTGGACCTGAAACATCATCGTCAACATTGACATCACCAACAGCTCACTGTAAACCTGTCGCTCAATGTAGCACTCTTCCTCACATCAGAGCCAGATCCATAGAGGAAACATAGCGGTATCGTGCCCGTACATATTTACTTACACTTAACACTAACCCTAGCACTTGCCACAGGAACAGACCCTACACATTATTTGTTTTCAGCCCCACCAAATACTTGGAACAGACCCTTAAATGGATATCGATGTCACCCATGTCTCACTGTAACACTGTAATACAATGTCACAGTCAACCTCACATCAGAACCAGACACTAAATGTAAACATAACCCTTTCAAACGTGTACACCATTTCGAATCCCTAAACCTAAACCTACACCTGGCCCTTGGACATGAAACCTGATGATAAACTCCATCATCAGACACAGCTTATCATAAACCTGTGCCTCAATATCGCCTTCTTCCACACATCAGGTCCACATCTGCACTGTTACCATATTGCTAGATGGCCCATATCCATTATCGACCACATAACCCTAACCCTAGCACTGTCCCATGCTCTGGACTCCTCACATTTACTTTAGTGTCAGCCCACCAATTCCTATACCTTAGGCATAAACTCACAGTCACACTCACATCACAGCCTGTCCCTAACTCTACCCAAAACCATATCAGCCCCATAAACCTACCCAAGTACCTAACCCTAACCCTCGCCCTGGCACATAGAACAGATCTTACCATGGATATTGATATCATCCATATGTCACTGTAACACTGTAGTTCAATCTCGTTGTCCCTCTCACATAAGACCCAAACCTGAAATGTAACCATAAACATATAGTGGCCTTACAACTTAGCGAACACCTAAACAAAACCCTAGCTTTCAACCATGGACCTCAACCCTCATGGTCAACACTGACATCACCCACAGCTCACCGTAAACCTGTCGCTCAAAGTCGCACTCATCCTCACATCAGAGCCAGATCCTTAGAGGAAACATAGCGCTATCGTGCCAGTACATATTAATGAACACTTAACCCTCACCCTAGCCATTGCCACTGCACCAAAACATAAACATCATTTTATTTTTAGCCCCAGCAAATCCTTATACTGAGACAAAATCTCGCATTCACTCTCACATCAGAGCCAGATCCTCACTCTAACCAAAACCTTATTAGACACATACACCTTCCCAGACACCGAACCCTAACCCTACCCCTGACGTTTTTAACAGACCCATACCAAGAATATCAACATCCCCCATGTCTCACTGTAACACTGTGATTCAATCTGACGGTCGAACTCACATCAGAGCCAAATCCCATATGTAACCATAACCCTATTCTACCCGTACAACTTACCAAGCCCCTAAACCTAACCCTAGCACTGTACCCTGCATCTGACACTTCAGGGTTATCATTGACATCATCCACATCTTACCAGAACCTACCAAACATTCTCTCACTCATCCTCATATCAGAGCCAGATCCTTACTGTAAACGTAGTGCTCTCCTGCCCATAGAAATTTCTGAACACTTAACCCAAACCCTACTCCGGCAGTTGCACAATATGCGTCACATAATTTTATTTTAAGCTCCACAATATGCTCAACATGAGCCACAATCTCGCACTCACGCTCACATCACAGCAGGATTCAAACTGTATCTGATACTCTATCAGTGTCACAAACCTTTTCGAATACTTAACTCTAAAAATAGCCCTGAATCTTGGAACAGACCCTTCCATGGATATCGACGTCACCCATGTCTCACTGTAACACTGTAATACAATGTCACAGTCACCCTCACATCAGAACTGGATATTAAATGCAACCATAACCCTTTACAACCCATACAACATTTTGAAACCCTAATCCTAAACCTACACCTGGCACCTGGACATAAAACCTGATGATAAACTTTGACATCATACACAGCTTATCATAACACAGTAACTTAATATCGCCATTTCCACACATCAGGGCCACATCCTCACTGTTACCATATTGCTAGATGGCCCATATCCATTATCGAACACTTAACCCTAACCCTAGCACTTTCCCCTGCTGTGGACTCCTCACCTTCATTTTAGTGTCAGCCCATGAATTCCTATACTTGAGGCATAATCTAGCATCCACACTCACATCACAGCCAAGTCCTAACTCTACCCCCAAACCATATTATCCCCATAAACTTAAAGAAACACCGAACTCTTACCCTCGCCCTGGCACATAGAACAGATCCTAGCATGGATATCGATGTCACCCATGTCTCACTGTAACACTATAGTTCAATCTCGTTGTCACTCTCACATCAGACCCAAATCTGAAATGTAACCATAAACATATACTGGCCTTACAAATTAGGGAACACATAGCCAAAACCCTAGCTCTCCAACATGGACATTGACATCACCCACAGCTCACTGTAAACCTGTTGCTCAAAGTCGCACTCATCCTCACATCAGAGCCAGATCCTTAGAGGAAACATAGCATTATCGTGTTGGTACATATTAATGAACACTTAACCCTCACCCTTGCCATTGCCACCGCACCAGAACCTAAACATCACTTTATTGTCACCCACAGGAAATATTTATACTGAGACAAAATCTCGCATTCACTCTCACATCAGAACTGGATCCTCACTCTAACCAAAACCCTATTAGACACATACACCTTCCCAAACACTGAACCCTAACCCTACCCCTGACGTTTTTAACAGACCAGTACAATGAATATCGACATCCCTCATGTCTCACTGTAACACTGTGATTCAATTTCACTGTCGAACTCACATCAGAGCCAAATCCCATATGTAACCATAAACCTATCGTACCAGTACTACTTACCAAACCCCTAAGCCTAACCCTAGCACTGTACCCTGCATCGGACATTTCAGAGTTAACATTGACATCATCCACATCTTACCAGAAACCTACAAAACATTCTCACCCTCATCCTCATATCAGAGCCAGATCCCTACTGTAAACGTAGTGCTCTCCTGCCCGTACAAATTTCCGAACAATTAACCCAAAACCTACACCGGCACTTGCACAAGACACGTCACAGCATTTTATTTTAAGCTCCACAATATGCTCAAGATGAGCCACAATCTCGCACTCACCATCACATCACCGCAAGATGCAAACTTTAACCCAAACCCTATTGGCGCTGTAAACCTTCCAAAACTACAAACTCTAACCGTAGCCCTGACTCCTTGAGCTGACCCTACCATGAATATCAACGCCACCCAAATCTCATAGTAATACTGTAATTCAGTCTCACTGTCACCCTCACATCACAGCCAAATACGAAATGTAACCATAACCCTTTCCTACACCTACACCTTTACAAACCTCTAAAATTAACCCTAGACCTGGCTCCTGGACCTCAAACCTCATGATAAACTTCGACATCTGCCACAACTTATCATAAACCTGTCTCTCAATATCGACCTATCACTCACATCACGGCGACATTCTCACTGTAACCATAGTAGTAGATGGCCCCTACCCATGACAGGACACTTAACCCTAACCCTAGCACTGTACTGTACTATGGAATCCTCACCTTCATTTTAGTATCAGCCCACTAAATCCTAAACCTGAGGTATAAACATGCGCTAAACCTCACATCACAGCCATTCACTCACTCTACCCAAAACCATATCAGCCCTGTAAACCTTACCAAACACTGAACTGTAAACCAAGCCCTATCACTTAGAACAGAACCTACCATGGATATTGACGCCACCCATGTCTCACTGTAACACTGTTCAACCTCACCGTCGCCCTCACATCAGACCCTAATCCGAAATGTTAGCCATAAACCTATCTTGTCCGTACAACTTAATGAACCCCTAACCCAATCCTAGCTCTTGCCCATGGACCTTACCTTCAGTGTCAACTTTGGCATCACCCACAGCTCACTGTTAACCCGTCGCTCAATATCTCACTCATCCTCACATCAGAGCCATATCCTTAGTGTAAGCATAGCACTATCAGGCCCTTACGTATTATTGAACACATAAGCCAAACCCTAGCAGTTGCCACAGCAGCAGCCCTTCACATCATTTTACTTTCAACCCAGGAAAAGCTTATCATGAGCCACAATCTGGCACTCACACTCCCATCACAGCAGGATGTAAATTCTAACCAATTGCCTAACAGCTCCATAAAGCTTCTGAAACACCGAATTCTAACCATAGCACTGAGTCTTGGAACAGACCCTACCATGTATATCGATGTCACCCATGTCTCACTGTAACACTGTCATTCATTCTCACTGTCATCCTCACATCAGAACCGAATACTAAATGTAACCATAAAGCTTTCCTAGCCGTACATCTTTTCGAACCACTAAACCTAATCCTAGACCTGGCCCCTGGACATGAAACCTCACAGCAAACTTCTACATTAGCCACATCTTATTATAAACCACTCTCTCAATATCGCACTGTCCCAAAACTTACCCATAACCCTAGATCTTGCCCGTGCACCTGAACCCTCATGGTCAACATTGACATCTCCTTCAGCTCACCGTACACCTGTCGCTCTATGTCGCACACATCCTCACATCACAGCCAGATCCTTAGTGTAAACATAGTGATATCATGCCCGTACGTATTATTGAACACTTAACTCTAACCCTAGGCCTTGCCACAGCACTAGACTCTTCACATCATTTTATTTTCAACCCCACAAAATCCTTATACTGAGACAAAATCTCGCATTCACCCTCACATCAGAGCCGGACCTGAACACTCACCAATATCCTATTATCCCTATACACCTTCCCAAACACTGAACCCTAACCCTCGTTCTGACTTTTGGAACTGACCAGTATCATGAATATCGACATCCCTCATGTCTCACTGTAACACAAATTCAGTCTCACTGTCGAACTCACATCAGACCGGATTCCCATATGTCACTGTTCCACTATCTGGCCCATACAAATGACCAATCCACTAAACCTAACCCTGGAACTGTACCCTGCATCTGACACTTCCTGGTCAACATTGGCAGTATCCAGAGCTCACCATAAACCTGTCGATCATACTCACACTCATCCTCACATCAGTGCAAGATCCTTACTGTAAACGTAGTACTATCCTGCCTGTACACAATACCGAACACCTAATCATAACCTTCGATTTGACACTAGTATCGGACCCATCACATCATTTTATTTTCAGCCCAACCAAATGCTTAACCTGAGCCACAATCTCAAACTCACCTTTACATCACAGCACATGCAAAGTCTAAATTAAACCCTATCAGCGAAATAAACCTTCCCAAACACCGAACTCTAACCATAGCTCTGACTTTGTTACAGACCTTACCATGGATATTGACGTCAACCATGTCTCACTGTAACAATGTAATTCACTCTCACTGTCACCCTCACATCAGAACCAAACACTAAATGTAACCATAAACCTTTCCAAGCTGTAACAGTTTTTGAATCCCTAAACCTAATCCTAGACCTGGCCCGTGGACCTGAAACCTCATGTTATACTTTGACATCAGATACAGCTTGTCATAAGCCTGTCTTTCAATATAACCCTCTCCCTCACATCAGGGCCACATTGTCATTGTAACTGCAGTACTACACGGCACGTACACATTACCGAAACCTAACCCTAACCCTACCACCATCCCAAGCTATGGACTCCTCACCTTCTTTTAGTGTCAGTCCACATAATACTAAACCTTAAGCATAATCTCGCACACACCCTCATATCACAGCCACACCCTAACTCTACCGAAAACTGTATCAGCACTGTAAACCTACCCATACACCGAAACCTAACCTTAGCCCTGAATCTTATAACAGGCCCTACCATGGGTATGGTAAATAAAATGTAACCATAACAATATACTGGCCATAAACTTAACAATCACCTAACCCGAACCCTAGTTCTTGCCTGTGGACCTGAACCCTCATGGTCAACATTGACTTCAATCACAGCAGCTGTCACTCAATGTTGCAAACATCCTCACATCACATCCAGATCCTCGGTGTAAACATAGCGCTATCATTCCCATACCCTTTATGAAACAGTAAACCCTTACCCTAGCCCTTGCCACAGCACAAGACCCTTCACATCATTTTATTTTGAGCCCCACGAAATCCTTATACTGAGACAAAAATCTCGCATTCACCCTCACACTAGAGCCAGAACCTCACTCTAAACAAAACACTATTAGCATCATATACGTTCCCTGTTGGGAGCAAACCTGTGGGCCTTTAGGCAGACTTGGTCACAAAAGCCTTAAGACAACAGGAACGTTTGAGTAAAGTCTTTCCTGTAAAGTCAGCAACAATGAATCCATCCACACGTTAGAACCTGGTTTTCCCCTATTACCAAGAAACGCATTTAGGTTAGAGCTCCTAGGTTAGAGCTGGTGGTTAGGTTACCTCGCAACATGTGCTTTTCTAGGTTAGAGGGAGTGGTTAGGCTACCTCGCAACATGTGCTTTTTTTGTCCTTTGTTAAACAAGAAACACCCTCTGCCCCAAGGGAAAGCCCCTCCCTTAAAACCTCCCTCCCAAGGCCCCCCACCCCCAAAATAGCGAACTCCCCGCTTCTCTTCCGGGTCCTCCGTTCCCGCCGGTGCCAACCAAGACCCAATCATCCCTCTACACTTCCCCGCCGGTGCCACCTAAGGTCCAATTACCTCCTGACCCACCCCTTACTTGCTAACCTGTATAAATTGAGCCTGCAAACAATAAACTGTGCCAGCTTGATCACACATCCTGTGTTGCTGGTCGTTCTTTGTGTCCCTTCCCTCTCTCTTTTTTTCTTTTAATTCTCTCCTCCAGGTCGTCGACCCCCATTGATAGTCCTGCAGGTTGGGACAACTGGCGCCCAACGTGGGGCCTCCAAGGCCCGACAGACTGAAGAGGAGAGAACGTTGCCCCTAGGAGTGTGGGTGGGTGGGCCCACCCATGAAAGGAGGTGTCTGCAGTGAGACCCTCGCCTGAGTCGACACGTTCTGAACCCGGTGTGAGACAGACTCGTGTGTATTTCCCCGGTGATGAAGTAGGACAGTAAGTTATTATTGGGCAAGAATCCTCTTGAGAAGAATTATTTATAGCCGGACTCAAGGAGTCCCTCAGGACACGAGGAACAAGGGTTAAGAAAAAAGATTTGAAACATTTTGTCTTTCTAGAAGATGTCTGTCCTTGGCTCCCTCAAGAAGGGACCATTAGTGAAAAGAAATGGCAACGCGGGGGCGATTGCCTTCAAGACTATTACAGAGTTTTTGGTCCAGAAAATGTACCTGTGTCAGCATTTAGCTATTGGAATCTCATTAATAATATCCTGTGCGTTCATTGCGAGTGGCTCGATTTACAGAAAGTTGTTATTGAGGGAGAAAAAAGCTTGAAATCCCGTTCTCGTCCCCCTTCCGAAACCTCCTGGCCAGCTTCCCCTTCTTTTAAAACACATCCTTCAGATCCCGCTACAAACACTTCCCAGGATCCAAATGAACTCCCGCCCTTGCCAACAATTGAGTCTCTTTCTCTGTCCCTTCCTCAACGCTCCCGCCGAGAACCCATTACTGCTGTTAATATTGCTGTTTTGCTTGGCCGAGGGGCTGTAGGTGCCAGCACAGGCATCTCTTCCCTAGTTCTTTCCAGATCTCACTATCACGAACTCAGTGCCACTATAGACCAAGATATCCAAGAATTGCAAAAAGGAATCTCTGACCTGACAGATTTGATCTCGCCCCTCGCTGAAGTAGTTCTCCAAAACTGCAGGGGGCTAGATCTGCTCTTCCTACAGCAGTGCCGGTTTTGCACCGCCCTAAAAGAAGATGTTGTTTCTCTGCTGACAAAACAGGGGTTGATAGAGATAGTATGAGAAGGGTCAGAGAGGGGTTAGAGAAAAGAAGAATAGAAAGAGAGCAGACTTAAAGTTGGTATAAAAACTAGTTCTCTACCTCTCCATGGCTCACTACTCTTTTGCCCTCTCTCTTAGGCCCCCTCATAGGATTAATATTGCTCTTGTCTTTCGGCCCTTGGGCTCTTAAACATTTGACGAGCCTTGTAAAAAGCAAATACACACCCTTGCTGGCAAGCCTATTGAAGTCCACTATCACAGACTTGCTCGTGATAGCGATGATGAGGAAGCTCCCTCCTCCAGCAGATATGAACGTCAGTATGACTCTTCTAAGAGTCCTTGAGTAAGCTGGCTGAGTACCTAGGGTAATGGCAGTGAAAAACCTGCCTTGAGGGACATGTCTGATTGCATAGAGGTTTGTGTCACCAATGTCTCACAGTAAGACAGTAATTCAATCTTACAGTAACCCTCACATCAGAACAGAATACTAAATGTAACCATAACCCTTTCCAACCATAGACCTCTTCAAACCCCTAAACCTAAACCTAGACCTGGCACCTGGACATGAAACCTCATGATAAACTTCGACATCAGCCAAAGCTCATCATAAACCTGTTCCTCAATATGGCCTTCTCCCACACATCAGGGCCACATCCTCACTTTTACCATATTGTTATCCTGCACAAATTATCGAACACTTAATCCTAACCCTAGCACTATTCCATGCTCTGGACTCCTCACCTTCATATTAGTGTCAGCCCAGTAAATCTCAACCTGAGGCATAATCTCACACTCACCGTCACAAAACAACCAGATCCTAACTCTTCCCAAAACTGTATCACCCATAAACGTTCACAAACACTGAATTCTAACATTAACCCTGTCACTTAGAACAGACCCAACCAAGGATATTGAAGTCACACATGTCTCACTGTAACACTGTACTTCAATATCGCTGTAGCCCTCATGTCAGACCCGAATCCGAAATGTAACCATGACCGTATACTGGCTGTACAACTTAACGAAAACCTAACCCTAAACCTAGCCCTCACCTGTGGACATGAAGCCTCATGGACAACATTGACATCACCCACAGCTCACTGTAAACCTGTCAATCAATGTTGCACTCATTCTCACATCAGAGCCAGATCCTTAGTGTAAACATTGTGCTATCGTTCCCATACATATGAAAGAACACTTAACCCTAACCCTAGCCCTTGCCATAGCTCCGGACCCTTCACATCATTTATTTTCAGCCTCACGTAGTCCGTATAATGAGACAAATCTTGCATTCACCCTTGCATTAGAGCTGTACCCTAACTCTAAACAAAACCATATTAGCGCCATACACCTTCCCAAACACCAAACCTTCACTCTAGCCCAGATTTTTGGAACAGACTACTACCATGAATATTGACATCCCTCATGTCCCACGGTAACACTGTTATTCAATGTCAATGTCGAACTCACATCAGAGCCGAATCCCATATGTAACTGAACCCTATCCTGCCCATACAACTTACCAAACCTCTAACACTAAACCAAGAACTGTACCCTGCATCTGACACTTCATGGTCAAATTTGACATCATCTGCATCTCACCATAGACCTGTCAATAATAATCACCCTCATACTCATATCAGAGCCAGATTCTTACAGCAAATGTAGCGCTATCCTTCCTGTACACAGTCCTGAACACTTAACCCTAACCCTAGCCGTGCCATTACAACCAGACACATCCCATCATTTTATTTTCAGACCCACCAAAAGCTTAACTTGAGCCACAATGGTGCACTCAGCCTTATATCACAGCAGGGTGCAAACTCTTACCAAAACACTATCAGCGCCGTAAACCTTCCAATACACTGAAATGTAACCACAGCCCTGACATTTATAACAGACCCTACCATGGATATCGACGTTACCCATGCCTCACAGTAACACTGTAATACAATCTCACTGTCACCCTCACATCAGAAGCAAATACTAAATGTAACCATAAACCTTTCCTACCCGTACACCTTTATGAACCCCTAAATGTAACCCTAGACCTACAGCCTGTACCTGAAACCTCATGATAAACTTCGACTTCAGCCACAGCTGATCGTAAACCTGTCTCTCAATATCGCCCTCTCCCTCATATCAGGGCCACATCGTCACTGTAACCATAGTACTAGATGGCCCGTACCCCTTACCAAAAACTTAACCTTAACCCTAGCATTGTCCCATACTCTGGACATCTCACCTACAATTTAGTGTCAGCCTACCAATTCCTAAACCTGACACAAAATCTCGTACTCACCCTCACATCAAAGCCAGACCCTATCTCTACCCAAAACCATATCGGCACCATCAACCTACTCAAACACAAAACTCTAACCCTTGGCCTGACTCCTAGAACAAACCATAACATGGATATCTATGTCAGCCACGTCTCACTGTAATACTGCTGTTCAATATCGCTGTGGCCCACACATCAGAACGAAATGCGACATGTAACCACAATCATATAGTGGACTTACAAATGAACAAACTCCTAACCCTAACCCTAGCTCTCAACCATGGACATGAACCCTCCTGGTCAACACTGACGTCACCCACAGCTCACCGTAAACCTGTCCCTCATAGTCACACTCATCGTCACATCAGAGCCATATCCTTACTGTAAACATAGTGCTATCATGCCTTTACATATTAAAGAACACTTAACACTAACCCTATCCCTTGCCACAGCACCAGACCCTTCACATCATTTTATTTTCAGAACCACCAAATCCTTATACTGAAAAAATTATCATATTCACCCTCACATTAGAACCAGAGCCTAACTCTAACACAAACCCCGTTAGCCCCGTACACCTTCCCAAACACCGAACCCTCACTCTAGCCCAGACTTTAGGAAAAGACCAGTACCAAGAATATCGACATCCTCAAGTCTTACTGTAACACTGTGTTTCAATCTCACTTTCAAACTCACATCACAGCCAAATTCCATATGTAACCATAACCCATCCTGCCTATACAACATACCGAACTCCTAACCCTGACACTAGCGCTGTACCCTGCATCTCACACTTCACGCTCAACATTGACATCATCCACATCACAGCAGACACCTATTGATCAAACTCAGTCTCATCCTCACATCAGAGCCAGATCCTGACTGTAAACGTAGCTCTATCCTGCCTGCACACATTACCGCACACAACCCTAACCCAAGCCCTGGCACTAGCACCAGACCTGTTACATCATTTGATTTTCAGCCCCACCAAACAATAAACCTGAGCGACAATCTTGCACTCACCCTCACATCACAGCAGGATGCAAACTCTAAATGAAACCCTAAGAGCGCCATAAACCTTCAAAAACACCGAACTCTAACCAAAATCTTGAGTCATGGAATACAACCAACCATTGATATCGACGTCACCCTTGTCTCACTGTAGCACTGTAATTCAATCTCACTGTCACCCTGACATCAGAATTGAATTCTAAATGTAACCATAACCCTTTCCTAGCAGTACACCTTTGCAAACCACTAGACCTAAACCTAGACATTTTCCCTAGACATGAAACCTCATGATAAACTTCGACATCAGCCACACCTTATCATAAACCTGTCTTTCAATATCGCCCTCTCCCTCATGTCAGGGCCATATTCTCTCTGTAACCCTAGAACTAGTCGGCTAGCACCCATTACCGAATACTTAACCCTAACCCTAGCACTGTCCCATGCTCTGGACTCCTCACCACCATTTCAGTGACAGCCCACAAAATCCTAAACCTCAGACATAATCTCACAATTACCCTCACAAAACAGCCAGACCCTAATTCTATCCAAGATAGTATCAGGCCCATAAACATACCGAATGACCGGACCCCAGTACTTAGAATAGACCATACAGTGCACCCAATTCCACTCCATTCTAAAACATTTTACTCCATTTCCCAATATTCCAGCACATTCATTTGCTTTGCATTCCGGCAAAGGAGGCACCATTCGCTTCCAAACCACTCTGGAGACCTTTATTATGTCCCATGACAGTCGATTCCACTGCATTCTGCATCATTGCCCTCCATTGCGCAACATTCCAAAACGTTCTATTGCGTTCCATTCTACTAAAGAATGCTCCTATTGCTTCCAAACAATTCACGAACTTCCTATTGTGTCACTTCACATGCCATTCCGCTCATTCCGCAAGATTCTACTCCATTCCCCAACATTTCAACAAGTTGTACTGAGTTCCATTGTGACAAAGTAGGCACCATTCTTATCGTAAAATCCAAGGGAACTCTCTGTTGTGTCACATTACACCACATTCTACTATATACCACAGCATTGCACTCCATTGTGCAACATTAAACCACATTCCATTGTATTCATTCTATAAAAGAAGGCCCCATAGCCACCAAACCATTCAGGAACAGCCTATTGCGTCAATTCACAAGCCATTCCACACGATTGCACAAGACATTACTCCATTCCAAACATTCCACTACGTTCTAATGCATTCCATTGTTACAAGAAGGCACTGTTATCTACAAAAACTCTCAGGAAGACTCTATTGAATCACATTACACCTCATTACTCTCCATTTCACAACTTTCCACTCTATTCCACAACATTACACAACGTTGTATGACATTGGGTTCTGTCAGGTAAGGCTGCATTCACTTCCAAATCACTCTGCAACCCTTTATTGCGTCACATTACAACCGATACATCTCTATTCCACAACATTGCACTCCATACCACAACACTACACCATGTCCTATCGTGTTCCATTCTGCAAAAGAAGGCTTCCACTCCTTTCCCAAAGAATCAGGAACCGTCTATTACATCCCATTACACCGCATTACACTCCATTCAACAACTCTCCACTTCACTTTGCAACTTTCCACAATGTTCTTTTGCATTCCATTCTTACAAAGAAGGATCAATTGTCTTCCAACCCATTAAGGGCTATCTACTGCATAAAATCAAATGCAACTCCAGGCCATTCTTCAAGATTCTACTCCATTCCTAAAAATTACACCCCAATCTATTGCATTCCATTCCGTCAAAATAGGCTCCTTCCCTTTCGAAACCAATGAGGAACACTCTACTGCGTCAATTTACACACGAGTCCAGTCCATTTAACAGCATTGTACTCCATTCCTGAACATCTCACCATGTTCTGTGGCACTCCATTCAATGAGAGGGAAGTCCATTTGCGTCGGGACCACTCAGGAACTCTATATTGTGTCACATTACATACGCTCCTTCACCAAATCTACAAAATTTCACTTAACTCCACAAAATTCCACCACATTCTATAGCGTTCCATTCTGGCAAAGGAGGACCCATTCATTTCCAAAACAATCACTAACTTTACTGTGTCACAGTATACCCCATTCCACTCCATTCCACAACATTTTCTATATTCCCCAGTATTCCAGCACATTCCTTTGCTTTACATTCTCGCAGAGGTGGCACCATTCGCTTCCAAACCACAATGGAGACCTTTATTATGTCTCATTACAGCCGATTCCACTCCATTCCACAACATTTCCCTCCATTCCACGACATTGCACCACATTCTATTGCGTTCCCTTCTGCCATAGAATGCTCGATTGGCCTGCAAACTCTTCACTAACTGCCTATTGTGTCACTTCACATGAAATTTCTCTCCATTCCACAATATTCTACTCCATTCCCCAACATTCCAACAAGTTCTACCGAGTTCCATTGTCACAAAGTAAGCACTACTCTTATCCAAACAACCCAGGAAGTGTCTGTTGTGTCACATTCCACCACGTTCATCTCAATACCACAGCATGGCACTCCATTGTGCAACATTCTGCCACATTCCATTGCATTCCATTACGTATAGGAAGGCCCCTTAGGTCCCAATCCAGTCAGGAACAGCATATTGCATCAGCTTGCAGGCATTTTCACACGATTCCTCAAGATTCTACTGCATTCCAAACATTCCACTGCATTCCATTGCACTCCATTGTTATAAAGAAGGCACCATTCTCTAAAACCATCTCCGGAAACCGCTATTGCATCACATTACACCGCATTACACTCCATTTCACAATCTTCCACTCTATTCCACAACATTCCAACACGTTCCACTACTTTCGGGTCCATCATTCAAGGCTGCATTCGCTTTCAATTCACTCCAGAACCCTTTATTGCATCACATTACAACCAATTCACCTCTATTCTACAACATTGCACTCAATCCCACACCACTCTACCGTGTTCTATCGCATTCCATTCTGCAAAAGAAGGCTCCACTCTTTTCCCAAAGAATCAGAAACCGTCTATTAAGTCACATTAAACAACATTACAGTCCATTCCTCAACTCTCCACTTCATTTCGCTACAATCCACAATGTTCTTTTGCATTCCATTCCTACAAAGAAGGCTCGATTCACTTCCAACCCATTAAGGACTGTCTATTGCATCACATCAAATGCCATTCCATTTAATTCTCCAAGATTCTACTCCATTCCACAACATTCCACCACATTCCATTGCATTCCATTCTGTGAAAAGAGCTCCATTCCATTCCAGACGGATGAGGAACACCCTACTGCCTCACTTTACACATGATTCCAGTCAATTTCACAACATTGTACTCCAATCTTGAACATATCACCGTGCTCTGTGGCATTCCATTCAATCAAAGAGAGCACCATTTGAGTCGAGACGACTCAAGAACTCTATACTGTGTCACATTACATGCGCTTCTACACCAAATCTACAAAATTGCACTGAAGTCCACCAAATTCCACCACGTTCTATAGCGTTCCATTCTCTCAAAGGAGGATCCATTCATTTTCAAAACAATCTCTAACTCTCTAGAGCATCACAGTGTACCCCTTTCCACTCCACTCCACAACACTTTACTCCATTCCCAAATATTCCAGCTCATTCCTTTGCTTTACGTTCTCGCAAAGGAGGCACCGTTCGCTTACAAACCACACTGGAGATCTTTATTATGTCCCATTACACTCGATTCCACTCCACTCCACAACATTGCCCTCCATTCCACGACATTCCACCACGTTCTATTTTGTTCCATTCTTCCATGGAATACCCCATTCCCTACCAAACAATTCACGAACTGCATATTTTCTCACATCACACACCATTCCTCTCCATTCCACAAGATTCTACTCCATTCTCCAACATTCCAACAAGTTCTACTGAGTTCCTTTGTGACAAAGTAGGCACCATTCTTATCCAAACAACCGAGGAACTCTGTGTTGTGCCACATTCCACCACGTGCCACTCTATACCACAGTATGGCACTCCAGTGTTCCACATTCCAGCACATTCCATTGCATTCCATTATGTCAAGGAAGGTCCCATAGCTCCCAAACCACTCAGGAACAGCCTATTGCATTAGTTCGTATGCCTATGCACATGATTCCTCAAGATTGTGCTGCATTCCAAACATTCCACTGTGTTCCATTGCACTCCATTGTTACAAAGTGGGCACTGTCCTTAAAAAACTCACAGGAACCCTCCATTGCATCTCATTTCACCTCATTACACTCCATTTCACAACCTTCCTCTCTATTCCGCAACATTCCACCACGTTCTATTACTGTCGGTTCCAACAGGCAACGCTGCATGCGCTTCCAATTCACTCCAGAACCCTTTATTGCATCACATTACAACCGATACACGTCCATTCCACAACATTACGCTCCATAGTACAACAGTCCGCCGTGTTCTATTGCGTTCCATTCTGCAAAAGAAGGCTCTGCTCTTATCCCAGAGAATCAGAAACCCTCTATTAAGTGACATTGCACCCCATTACACTCCATTCCACAACTCTCCACTTCATTTCGCAACATTCCACAATGTTCTTTTGCGTTCCATTCCTACAAAGAAGGCTCGATTCACTTGCAACGTATTAAGGACTGTCTATTGCATTACATCAAATGCCATTCCAGCCCATTCTCCAAGATTCTACTCCATTCCACAACATTCCACCGCGTTCTTTGCATGCCATCGGTGAGAAAAAGCCCCATTCCTTTCTAAACCAATGAGGAACGCTCTACTGCATCACTTTACACACGATTCCAGTCCATTTCACAACATTGTACTCCATAACTGAACATCTCACCATGTTCTGTGGCTTTCCATTCAATCAAAGACAGCTCCATTTGCTTCAAGACCACTCAGGAACTCTGTATTGTGTCATATTCCATACGCTAATACACCACATCTACAAAATTGCACTTGACTCCACAAAATTCCACCACGTTGTATAGCATTCCATTCTGTCAAAGGAGGATCCATTCATTTACAAAACAATCTCTAACTCTCTGTTGCATCACAGTATACCCCATTCCACTCCATTCTACAATATTTTCCTCCATTCCCCAGTATTCCAGCACATTCTTTTGGTTTACATTCACGCAAAGGAGGCACAATTCACTTCCAAATTGTACTGGAGACTTGTATAATGTCCCATTATAGCCGATTCCACTCCATTCCACAACATTGCCCTACATTCCACCACGTTCTATTGTGTTCCATTCTGCCAAGGAATGCTCCATTTGCTACCAAACAGTTCACAAAATTAGTATGGTGTCAGTTCAAATGCCATTCCTCTCCATTCCACAAGATTATAAGCCATTCCACAACATTCCAAAAAGTTCTACTGAGTTCATTGTGACAAAATTGGCACGGTTCTTTTCCAAATAACCCAATAACTCTCTGTTGTGTCACACTCCACCACGTTCCACTCAGTATCACAGAATGGCACTCCATTGTGCAACATTCCGTCACATTCCATTGCATTCCGTCAGGTAATAGCAGGCGCCAAAGATCCCAAACAGACTATTGCGTCAGTTCACATTTCTATCCACACGATTCCTCAAGATTCTCCTACATTCCAATCTTTCCACTGCATTCCATTGCACTCCATTGTTACAAAGAGGGCACCATTCCCCAAAAATCACTCAGGAACCCACTATTGCATCACATTACATCCCATTACACTCCATTTCACAAACGTCCACTCTACACAGCAACATTCCACCACGTTCTATTACGTTCGGTTAAATCAGGCAAGGCGGCATTTGCTTCCAATTTACTGCAGAACTGTCTATTGCGTCAGACTACAACCGATTCAACTCCATTCCACAACAGTGCACTCCATCCCACAACACTCAACCGTGTTCTATGGCGTTCTATTCTGCAAAAGAGGGCTCCGCTCTTTTCCCAAAGAATCGGAAACCGTGTAATGTCACATTACACCGCATGACACTCCATTCCACAACTCTCCTCTTCATTTCACAACACTCCACAATGTTCTTTTGCATTCCAATCCTACAAAGAAGGCTTGATTCACTTCCAACCCATTAAGGACTGTCTATAGCATAACATCAAATGCCATTCCAGTCCATTCTCCAAGATTCTACTCCATTATACAACATTCCACCACCTTCTATTGTATCCCATTCTGTGAAGAAAACCTCAATTCCTTTCCAAACCAATGAGGAACACTCTACTGCGTCACTTTACGCACGATTCCTGTACATTTAACAACATTGTACTCCATTCCTGAACATCTCACCATGTTCTGTGGCGTTCCATTCAGTCAAAGAGAGCTCCATTTGCGTCGACAGCGCTCAGGAACTCTATATTTTGTCAAGTTACATACGGCCCTATTGAAAAATCTACAAAATTGAAATTAACTCCACAAAATTCCACCACGTTCTATTACTCTTCGTTCCATCAAGTAATGCTGCATTCGCCTTCAATTCACTCCAGAACCCTTTATTCTGTCACATTACTACCAATTCTCCTCCATTCCACAACAATGCACTCCAACCCGCAACACTCCCCCGTATTCTGTCATGTTCCATTCTTCAAAGAAAGCTCCAGTCTTTTCAAGAACCATCAGGAACCGTCTCTTGTTTCACATTACAGCACTCCATTCCAAAACTCTCCACTTCATTTCAGAACATTCCACAATGTTCTTTTGCGTACCATTCCTGCAAAGAACGCTCGATTCACTTCCACCCTATTAAAGACTGTCTGTTGCATCACATCAAAAGCCATTCCAGTCCAATCTCCAATATTCGACTCCATTGCACAACATTCAACACGTTCTATTGCATTCTATTCTGTAAAAAAGGCTTCATTCCTTTCCAAACCAAGGAGGAACACTCTACTGCGTCACTTTACACACGAGTACCGTCCATTTAACAACATTGTACTCCATTCCTGAACATCTCACCATGTTCTATGGCGTTCCATTACATCAAAGAGAGCTCCATATTTTCCAGACCTCTCAAGAACTGTATATTGTTACAGTATAAGCGATTATACAAAAATATACGAATTTGAACACTTCTCCACAGAAGTTCACCAAGCACTCTACCGTTCCCCTCTCTCAAAGAAGGATCCATTCATTTCCACAACAATTTGTACAACTCTATTGGATCACAATAGACCCCATTCCACTCCATTCCACAACATTTCACCCCATACCCAAATATTACAGCAGATTTATTTGCTATTCATTCCAGCAAAGTAGACACCATTAGCTTCCTAACCACTCTGAAGACCTTTATTAGGGCACATTACAGCCGATTCCACTGCATTCCACATTTCTCTCCATTCCACAGCATTCCACCACGTTCTATTCCGTTCCTTTCTGCCAACGAATGCTCCATTTGCTTCCAAACAATTCACGAACTTCCTATTTTGTCACTTCACATTCCATTACTCTCCATTCCACAAGGTTCGACTCAATTCCCAATCATTCCAACAAGTTCTACTGAGTTCCATTGTGACAAAGTACGTACCATTCGTACCCATAAAACCCAGGAAGTCTCTGCTGCATCTTATTACAGCACGTTCCACTCAATACCACAGAATTGCACTCCATTGTGCAACATTCCACCTTACCCGTTTGCATTCCATTCTGTAAAAGAAGGCTCCTTTGCTTTAAAACCGTACAGTAACAGCCTATTGCATCAATTCACACCCCATTTCACACGATTCCACAAGATTCTACTCCATTCCATTCATTCCACTATGTTCATTTGCATTCCATTGTGACAAAAAGCAGCAATGTCTACAAAATTCGCAAAAACCCTCTATTGAATCACATTAGAATCCATTACACTTCAGTTCACAAAGTTCCACTCTATTTTGCAGCATTCCACAGCTTTCTATTATGTTCCATCACGCCAAGCAAGGCTGCATTCACTTCCACATCACTCCAGAAACATTTTCTGCATCACTAAATCTAACCGAAACACTATAAGCACCAAAATCCTTCCCAAACACCGAACCCTATACCTACCCGTGAGTTTTGTAAAAGACCAGTACCATGAATATAAACATCTCTACATCCCTCATATGTCACTGTAACACTGTATTTCAATCTCACTGTCGAACTCACATCAGAGTGGTATGCCATATGTAACAGTAACCCTATCAGGCTGTTACAACATAACAAACCCATAACCATAACCCTAGAACTCTACCGTGCATCTGACACTTCATGTTCAACATTGACATCATTTGCAGCTCACTGTAAACCTGCCGATCATACTCACGCTGATCCTCACATCAGAGTCAGGACCTTACTGTAAATGTACTTCTATCCTTCCCATACGCATTACCAGACACTTAACCATACCCCTAGCCCAGGGACTAGCACCAGACCCCTCACATCATTTTATTTTCTGCCCCACCAAATGCTTAACCTGAGACAAAATTTCGCACTCACCCTCACCTCACAGCAGGCTGCAAACTCTAACAGAAACACTGTCAGTGCCATAAACTTTTATCAACACCGAATTCTAACCATAGCCCCGACTCTTAGAAGAGACCCTGCCATGGATATTGATGTCACCCATGTCTCACTGTTCACTGTAATTCAATCTCACTGTCACCCCCACATCAGAACCGAATACTAAATGTAACCATAACACTTTCCTTAGTGTACACCATTTCAAACACCTAATCCTAAACCTAGACCGGGACCCTGGAGCTGAAATCTCATGATAAACTTCAACATCAGCCACAGCTCATCATAAACTTGTCTCTCAATACCGCCCTCTTCCTCACATCGGGGCCACACCCTCACTGTAACTGTAGTACTAGACGACCTGTCCCAATTACCGAACACATAACCATAAACATAGCACTGTCTCATGCTCTGGACTCCTCACCTACATTTTAGTGTCAGTCCACCTAATCCTAAACCCGAGGCATAATTTAGTACTCACCCTCCCATTACAGCCAGACTGTAACTCTACCCTAAACGGTATTAGCCCTGTAAACCTACCCACACAATGAAACCTAACCCTAGCCTTGACACTTAGAACCAACCGTACCTTGGATATTGACGTCACCCATGTCTCACTCTAACACTGTAGTTCAATCTCGCTGTCGCCCTCCCAGCAGACCCAAATCAGAAATGTAACCAATACCGTATACTGGCTGTACAACTTAGTGAACACATAACCCAACCCTAGATCTTGCCAGTGAACAGGAACACTCATGGTCAACATTGACATCACCCAGAGCTCACAGTAAACCTGTCGCTCAGTGTCACTCTCATACTCATATCAGAGCCAGACCTTCAGTGTAAACATAGTGCTATCCTTCCAGTACATATTAATGAACACTTAACCCTAACCCTAGCCCTTGCACAGCACCAGACACTTCACATCATTTTATGTTCAGCACCAACAAATCCTCATACTGAGACAAAATCTCGTATTTACCCTCACTTCAGAGCCGGACTCTGACTCTAAACAAAACCCTTTTGGTCCCATACACCTTCCCATACACCGAACCCTATCTCTATCCCTGACTTTTTGAACCGACCAGTACCATGAATATCGACATCCCTCATGTCTCACTGCAATACTGTAATTTTATCTCACTGTCCAACTCACATCAGAGCCATGTCCCATTTGAAACCGTAACACTATCCTGCCCATACAACATCTCAAACTTCTAAACCTAACCCTAGCACTGTACCCTGCACCTGACACTTCATGGTCAACATTGTCATCATCCACAGCTCACCATAAACCTGTCGATCATACTCAACACTCATTGTCACATCAGAGCCAGATCCTTTCTGTAAACATGGAACTATCCTGCCCTTACACATTTCCGAACACTTAACCATAAACCTAGCTCAGCACTAGCACCAGACCAGTCACATCATTTTTATTTACAGTCTCACCAAATGCTTAACCTGAGCCACTCACCCTCACATCACAGCAGGATTCAAAGTCTAACTGAAACCTTTTCAGCACCTTTTCAGTTTGAACACTGAACTCTCAGCATAGCCCTGACTCTTGGAACATACCGTACCATGTATATCGACGTCACCCATGTCTCACTGTAACAATGTAATTCAATCTCACCTTCACCCTCACAACAGAACCGAGAACTAAATGGAATCATAACCCTCTCCTACACGTACACTTTTTCAAATCCCTACAACTAACCCTAGACAATGCTCCTGCACCTAAAACCTCATGATAAACTTCAACATCAGCCACAGCTTATCATAAACCTGCCTCACTATCGCCCCCTACCTCACATCACGGCCACATACTCACTGCAACCATAGTACTAGATGGCACATACGCATTACCAAACACTTCACCCTAACCCTAACACTGTCCCATGCTCTGAACTCCTCACCTTAATTTTAGTATCAGCCTCCCAAATCCTAAACCTGTGGTATAATCACGCAATCACGCTCACATCATAGCCAGACCCAAAGTCTATCCAAAATCATATCAGCTCCATAAACCCTCCCAAACAGCAAACCCTAATCCTAGCCCTGACACATAGAACATTCCTTAACATGGATATCGACAGCACCCCTTTCTCACTGCAACACTATATTTCAATCTCGCTGTCACACTCACATCAGACCCGAAACCGAAATGTAACCATAACCATACACTTGCGGTACAAGTTAACGAACACCTAACCCTAGCACTAGCTCTCACGTGTAGTCCTGACCCCTCATGGTGAACATTGACATCACCCACAGCTCACCGTAAACCAGTCGCTCAATGTCGCACTCATCTTCACATTAGAGCCAGACCCTTAGTTTAAACACAGCGCTATCGTGCCTGGACATAATTATGAACACTTAACCCAAACCCTAGCCCTTGCCTCAGAACCAGACGCTTCACATCGTTTTATTTTCAGTCCCACCAGATCCTTACACTGAGACAAAATCTGGTACTTACCCTCCCATCAGAACTGTACCCTAACTTTAAGCAAAACCCTATTAGCCCCATACACCTTCCCAAACACCAAACCCTAAACCTAGCCCTGACTTTTTGAACAGTCCATTACCATGAATATCGACATCCCTCACGTTTCACAGTTCCACTGCAATTCAGTCTCACTGCCGGACACACATCAGAGCCAAATCCCATATGTAATCATATTCCTTTCCTGCCCATACAACGTTCCGAATGCCTAGCCCTAACCCTAGCACTGTTTCCTACAACTGACCCTTCATGGTCAACATCGACTTCACCCTCAGCTCTCCATTAACCCGTCGATCAAACTCACATGCATCCTCACATCAGAGCCAGATCCTTACTCTAAACATAGTGTTATCCTTCCTTTACACATTACCGATCACTTATCCCAACCCTTGCCCTGGCCCAAGCACCAGAACCAGCACATCATTTTATAGTCAACCCCACCAGATGCTTTACCTGAGAAACAATCTTGCACTCACACTCACATCACAGCCAGATGCAAACTCTAACTGAACCCGGTCTACCCCGTACAATTTCACAAACACTGATTCCTAACCCAGGCCCAGACACTTGGAAAAAGTCTCTATGATGAATATCGATGTCACCCGTTTCTCACTGTGACACTGTAATTCAATATTGCTGTCGCCCTCACATAAGAGCCGAAACCTGAATGTAACTATAACTGAATCCAGGCCGTACAGCTTACCGAACCTCCAGTTCTAACCCAAGCCCTCGCCTGTTGACTTGATCACTCATGGTCAACATTGGCATCACCCACAGCTCATCGTAAACCTTTCTCTCTCTCTCGCCATCATCCTCACATCAGAACGAGTTTCTTACTGTAAACGCAGGGCTATCCTACCTGTACACATTACCGAACTCTTAACCCTAACCCTAGCTCTGGAAACTGCTTTGTCCACACACCATCATTTTATGGTCTGCCGCACCAAATCCAAATCCCGAGACACAGTCTTGCAGTGACCCTCACATCACACCAGGACACTAACTCTATCCAAAACCATACCAGCCCCATAAACATACCAAAACACCGAAACCTAACACTGGCCCTGACAATTAGTGCAACCCTACCATGGATATTGGCGTCACCCATATCCCACTGCAAGACTGTAGTTCAATCTCACTGTCACCCAAACATCAGACCCGAATCTGAAATGTAACCGTAACCCTATGCTGTTCGTACAACTTAACGAACCCCAAACCCAATCTTAGCTCTCGCCCATGGCCCTGACCCTCACTATCAACATTGTCATCACCCAAAGCTCACCGTTAACCTGTCACTCAATGTCACACTCATCCTCACATCAGAAAGGAACCCTTAATGTAAACCTAGCTCTATCGTGACCATACATATTAAAAAACACTTCACCCAAACCCTAGCCCTTGCCACAGCAGAAGACCTGTCACATCATTTTATTTTCAGACCCACCAAATCCTTATACTGAGACACAATCTCGCACTCCCCCTCACTTCACAGGCAGAGCTTATCTCTAACCGAAACCCTATCAGCCCTATACCCCTTCCCAAATATTGAACCTTAACACTAGACATGACTTTTGGAATAGAACAGTACCAAGAATATAAGCATCACTCATGTCTCACTGTGACACTGTAATTTAATCTCACTGTCGAAGTCACATCAGAGCAAAATCCCATATATAAACGTAATCGTATCCTGCCCATACACACCCCTATCCCTATGTCTAGCACTGGAGTCTGCACCTCACCCTTCAAGGTCAACATCATCGACATCACCCACAGCTCTGCATCAACCTGTCAATCAAACTCACCCTTATCCTCACATCAGAGCCAGAAACTTACTGTAAACGTATCATTATCCTTCCCTTCCACATTACTGAACACTTATCTCTAACCCCAGTGCTGGCTGTAGCACCAGAACCCTCACATCATTTTATTGTCAACACCACCAAATGCTTAACCTGAGACACAATCTCTCACTCACCCTCACATCACAGCCGGATGCAAACTCTAACCGAATCCCAGTCAGCCCTGTACAATTTCACAAACACTGAACCCTTACCCAGGCCCTCATTCCTGGAATAGGTCACTACAATGAATATCAACATCAGCCATTTCTCACTGTGACACTATAATTCAATATCACTGTCGCCCCCACATCAGAGCCGGGACCTAAATGTTACTCTAAACCTTTCTAGCCATACTGCTTACCGACCCTCTAATGCTATCCCGAGCCTCGTCTGTTGACATACTCACTCATGGTCAATATTGGCATCATCCACAGCTCACCAGAAACCTTCCTCTCAGTGTCGCCTTCACCCTCACATCAGAACAAGATCATTACTGTAAACGCAGTGGAATCCTACTCATGCACATTACCGAACACTTTACTGTAACCCTATCCCTGGAACCTGCATTGTACACACACCACAATATTTTAGTCTGCCCCACAGAATCCAAATACCGAGACACAATCTTGCACTCACTCCCATATCAAACCAGAACACTAACTCTAACTGAAACCCTTTCAGACCCATAAACGTACCCAAATACCGAAAGCTAACACTACAGCTGACAGAACAGACCCTACCCTGGATATCGGCGTCACCCATGTCTCACAGCAACACTGTAGTTCGATCTCTCTGTCGCCCTCACATCAGACCCGAATCCAAAATGTAGCAATAAACCTATCCTGTCCATACAACTTAACGAACCCCTTAGCCAATCCTAGCACTTGCCCATGAACCTGACCTTCACTGTCAACATTCGCATCACCCACAGCTCACTGTTAACCTGTCGCTCAATGTCTCACTTATCCTCACATCAGAGCCATATCCTTAGTGTAAACATAGCACTATCATGCCCGTACATATTATCGAACACATAAGCCAAACCCTAGCACTTGCCACAGCACCAGTCATTCACATCATTTAGTTTTCAACCCCAAGAAGTGCTTAACAGGAGCCACAATCTCGCACTCACCCTCACATCACATCAGGATGTAAATTCTAACCAAAACCCGAGCAGTGCCGTAAAGCTTCCAAAACACTGAACTCTAACCATAGCCCTGAAACTTGGAACAGACCCTACCAAGTATATCGACGTCACCCATGTCTCACTGAAACACGGTCATTCATTCTCACTGTCACCCTCACATCAGAACCGAATATTAATGTAACCATAAACCTTTCCTAGCTGAACACCTTTTCGAACCAGTAAACCTATCCCTAGACCTGGCCCCTGGATATGAATCCTCATCGTAAACTTCGACATCAGCCACAGCTTATTATAAACCACTCTGTCAATATCGGCCTGTCCCTAACATCAGGGTCACATCCCCACTGTAACCATAGTACTAGATGGCCCATACAAATTATGAACACTTAACCTTGCCCTAGCACTGTCCAATGCTCTGAACTCCACTCCTTCATTTTAGTGTCAGACCACCAAATCCTAAACCTGAGGCATAATCTCGCACACACCTTCACATAATAGCCGGACTCTAACTCAACCCAAAACTGTATCAGCCCCATAAACCTACCCAAAAACCGAAACCTAACCCTTTCCGTGACACTTAGAACAGGCCCTATAATGGACATCAATGTCCGCCATGACTCCATGTAACACTGTAGTTCAATCTCGCAGTCGTCGTCACATCAGAACCGAATCCAAAATGTAACCATAACCTTATTCTGGCTGTGCACCTTAACAAACACGTAACCATAACCCTAGATCTTGCCCGTGCACCTGAACCCTCATGGTCATCATTGACATCACCGGCAGCTCTCCGTACACCTGTAGCTCTGTGTCACACTCATCCTCACATCAGAGCCAGATCCTTAGTGTAGACATAGTGATATCGTGCCTGTACATACTATCAAACAGTTAACCCTGACCCTAGGCCTTGCCACAGCACCAGACTCTCCACATAATTTTATTTTCAGCCCTACCATATCCTTATACTGAGACAAAATCTCGCATTCACCCTCACGTCAGAGCCGGACTTAACACTAACCAAAATCCTCTTATTCCTATACACCTTCCCAAACACTGAACCCTAACCTTCGTCCTGAATTTTGAAACTAACCAGTATCATGAACATCGGCATCCCTCATGTCTCACTGTGACACTGAAATTCCATCTCACTGTCGAAATCACATCAGACCGGATTCCCATATGTCACTGTTCCACTATCCTGCCCATACAAATTACCGAACCCCTAAACCTAACCCTAGCACTGTACCTTGCATCTGACACTTCCTGGTCAACATTATCAGTGAAAGAGCTCACCATAAAAATGTCGATCATACTCACACTCATCCTCACATCAGTGCCAGATCCTTCCTGTACACGTAGTACTCTACTCCCTGTATACAGTACCGAACACTTAATCATAACCTTTGATTTGAAACTAGTATCAGACCCATCACATCATTTTATTTTCAGCCCAACCAAGTGCTTAACCTGAGCCACAATCTCGAACTCACCTTCACGTCACAGCACATGCAAACTTTAAATTAAACCCTATCAGCAACATAAACCTTCCCAAACACCGAACTCTAACCATAGCCCTGACTCTTGGTACAGACCCTACCATGGATATCAACGTCACCCATGTGTCACTGTAACACTGTAATTCACTCTCAGGGTCACTCTACCATCAGAACCAAACACTAAATGTAACCATAAACCTTTCCAGTCTGTAACCCTTTTTGAATCCCTAACCTAATCCTAGACCTGGCTTGTGGACCTGAAACGTCATGATAAACTTTGACATCAGCCACAGCTTGTCATAAGCCTGTCTCTCAATATCACCCTCTCCTGCTCATCAGGGCCACATCCTCACCGTAACTGTAGTACTAGATGGCACATACACATTACTGAACACCTAACCCTAACCCTAGCACTGTCCCATGCTATGGAATCCTCACCTTCTTTTTAGTGTCAGTCCACATAATACTAAACCTTAAGAATAATCTCGCACACACCCTCATATCACAGCCACAACCATAATGTTATCCAAAACTGTATCAGCCCTGTAAACCTACGCATACACTGAACCTTAACCCTAGCCACGAATCTTATAAGAGGCCCTACCAAGGATATGGTAACCAAAATGTAACCATAACAATATACTGGCCATAGAACTTAACAATCACCTAACCCGAACCCTAGTTCTTGCCTGTGGATCTGAACCCTCATGGTCAACATTGACTTCACCCACAGCACCTGTCACTCAATGTTGCAAACATCCTCACATCACATCCAGATCCTAGGTGTAAACATAGCGCTATCATTCCCCTACACATTATGAAACAGTAAACCCTTACCCGAGCCCTTGCCACAGCACAAGACCCTTCACATCATTTTATTTTGAGCCCCACGATATCCTTATACTGAGACAAAATCTCGCATTCACCCTCACACCAGAGCAAGAACCTAACTCTAAACAAAACACTATTTTCATCATATACCTTCCCAAACACTGAACACCAACCTCAGCCTGGGCTTTTGTAACAGACCAGTACCATGAATATCTATATCACTGATGTCTCACTTAACACTGTAATTCAATCTCTCTGTCGAACTCACATCAGAGACGAATCCCATATGTAACCATACCCCTATCCTGCCAGTACAAACTACCGAATCCCTAACCCTATTCCTATGACTGTACCATGCATCTGACACTTCATAGTCAACATTGACAACATCCACAGCTCACTGCAAACCTGTCGATCATAATCACACTCATCCTCACATAAGAGCCAGATTCATATTATAAACGTAGCGATATCCTGCCCATACACGTTACCGAGCACTTAACCCTAGCCCTGGCACTAGCAAGAGAACAATCACATTATTTTATTTTCAGCCCACCAAATGCTTAACCTGAGCCAAAATCTTGCACTCACACTCACATCACACCCAGACCCTAACTCTACCCAAAGTGTGCTAGCCCCATATATCTTCACAAACACTAAACCCTTTCCTTTGTCCTGACACTTAGAACAGATACTACCATGGATATCGACGTCACCCATGACTCACAGTAAACCTGTAGTTCAATCCTGCTGTCGCCTTCACATCAGAACCGAATGCAAAATACAATCATCAATGAATACTGTCCATACCACTTAGCGAACACCTAACCCTAACCCTAGCTGGCGCCCATGTACCTGACCCCTCATGGTCAATTTTGACATCACTCACAGATCACTGTAAACCTGTCGATCAAACTCACCCTCATCCTCACATCAGAGTCAGATCCTTATGGTAATCGTACCACTATACTTACTGTACACATTACTGAACGCTTAAACCTATCCGTAGCCCATGGCCTAGCAGCAGACCGCTCACATCACTTTATTTTTGCCGAAGCACATGCTTAACCTGAGCCACAACTAGCACTCACCCTCACATCACAGCAGGATGCAAAGTCGAAACAAATCCCTATCAGCTCCGTAATCCTTCCAAAACACCAAAATCTAACCATAGCCTTGACTCTTGGAAATGACCCTACAATGAATAATGACGTCACCCTTGTCTCACTGTAACACTGTAATTCAATCCCACTGTCACCATCATATCAGAAGAGAATCCTAAATGCAACCATATACATTTTCTAGCCTTACACCTTTTCGAACTCCTTAATTTAACAGTAGACCTGGCCTGTGGACCTCAAACGTCACGATAAACATCAACATCAGAAACAGCTTATTATGAACCAGTCGCTCAATATCTCCCTCTCCCTCAAATCAGGGCCACATCCTCACTGCTACTGTATTGCTAGACGGCCCATACCCATTATCGAACACCTAACCATAACCCTAGCAGTGTCCTATGCTCTGGAGTCCTCACCTTCATTTTAGTATCAGCCCACCAAAACTTAACCTGAGGGATAATCTCGCAGTCACCCTCGCATCACAGCCACACCCTAACTCTACCCAAAACCATATTGGACCTGTAAAACTAGGTAAACACCGAACCCTGAAACTAGCCCTGTCACTTAGAACAGACCCTAACACGGATATCGACATCACCCATGTCTCACTACAACATGGGAGTTCAATATCGCTGTTGCCCTCACATCAGACCCGAATCTGAGATGTAACCATAACCCTATACTGGCTGGACAACTTAACAAACACGTAATCCTAACCTTAGCTCTCACCCATGGAAATGAACAATACCGGTCAACATTGACAACACCCACAGCTCACCATAAACCTTTCACTCAATGTCACACTCATCCTCACATCAGAGCCGGATCCTTAGTGTAAACATTGGACAAATGTGCCCGTACATATTAATGAACACTTAACCCTAACCCTAGGTCTTGCCATAGAACCGGACCCTTCACATTATTTTATTTTCAGACTCACCTTGTCCTTTCACTGAGACATAATCTCGTATTCACCCTTGCATTAGAGCGGGACCTTTACTCTAACCATAACCCAATTAGCCCCATACACTTTCACAAACACGGAACCGAACCCTAGCCCTGACTTGTGGAGAAGACCAGTACCATGAATATCGACATCCCTCATGTCTCACTGTAACATTGTAATTCAATCTCACAGTCACACATCAGAGCCAACGCCGATATGTAACCATAACTATATGTAACCATAACCGTACTCCTGCCCATGCAACTTACCAAAACCCTAACACTATCCCTCGCACTGTACCCTACATCTGACACTTCATGGTCAACAGTGACATCATCCACAGCTCACCGTAAACCTGTAGATCATACTCACCCTCATCCTCACATCAGAGCCACAAAGTTACTGTAAACGTAGAACTATCCTGCCCATACACATTACTGAACACTCAACCCTATCCCTAGCCCTTGCCATAGCACCAGACCCTTCACATGATTTTATTTTCAGCCTCATGTATTCCTTATAATGAGACAAAATCTTGCATTCACCCTAGCATTAGAGCTGTACCCTAACTCTAAACAAAACCCTATTAGCCCCATACACCTTCCTAATCACCGGTCGCTCACTCCAGCCCTGACTTTTGGAACAGACTACTACCATGAATATCGACATCCCTCATGTCCCACTGTAACACTGTTGTTCAATGTCAATGTCGAACTCACATCAGAGCCGAATCCCATATGTAACTGAACCCTAACCTGCACGTACAACTTACCAAACCTCTAACCCTAAACCTAGAAATGTACCCTGCATCTGACACTTCATGGTCAAATTTGACATCATCTGCAGCTCACCATAGACCTGACAATCATAGTCACCATCATCCTCATATCAGAGCCAGATTCTTACAGTAAATGTAGCGCTATCTTTCCTGTACACATTCCTGAACACTTAACCCTAACCCTAGCCCTTCCATTACCACCAGACACATCCCATCATTTTATTTCCAGACCCACCAAAAGCTTAACCTGAGCCACAATGTCGCACTCAACCTTACATCACAGCAGGATGCAAACTCTTACCAAAACACTATCAGCGCTGTAAACCTCCTACCTCACTGAAATGTAAGCACAGACATGACACTTAGAACAGATCCTACCATGGATATCGACGTCACCCATGCCTCACTGTAACACTGTAATTCAATCTCACTGTCACCCTCACATCAGAAGTGAATACTAAATGTAACCATAAACCTTTCCTACCCGTACACCTTTTTGAACCCCTAAATGTAACCCAAGACCTTCAGCCTGTACCTGAAACCTCATGATAAACTTCGACTTCAGCCACAGCTGATCATAAACCTGTCTCTCAATATTGCCCTCTCCCTCATATCAGGGCCACATTGTCACTGTAACCATAGTAGCAGATGGCCCGTTCCCCTTACCGAAAACTTAACCTTAACCCTAGCATTGTCCCATACTGTGGACATCTCACCTACAATTTACTGTCAGCCCACCAATTCCTAAACCTGACACAACATCTCGAACTCACCCTCACATCACAGCCAGACCCTATCTCTACCCAAAACCATATCGGCACCATAAACCTGCTCAAACACCAAACCCTAACCCTAGCCCTGACTCTTAGAACAGACCATACCATGGATATCTATGTCACCCATGTCTCACTGTAATACTACTGCTCAATATCGCTGTCGCGCACACATCAGACCAAAATCCGACATGTAATCACAACCATATACTGGCCTTACAAATGAACAAACACCTAACCCTACCCCTAGCTCTCACCCATGGACATGAAACCTCCTGGTCAACATTGACATCACCCACAGCTCAGCGTAAAACTGTTCCTCATTGGCGCACTCATCGTCACATCAGAGCCAGATCCTGACTTTAAACATAGCGCTATCATGCCTTTACATATTAAAAACACTTAACACTAACCCTATCCCTTGCCACAGCAACAGACCCTTCACATCGTTTTATTTTCAGCACCACCAAATCCTTATACTGAGACAATTATCGTATTCACCCTCACATTAGAACCAGAGCCTAACTCTAACCCAAACCCTTTTAGCCCCATACACCTTTCCAAACACCCGACCCTAACCCTAGCCCTGACTTTTCAAAAATAGCAGTACCATGAATTTTGACATCCCTCATGTCTCACTGTAACACTGTAATTCAATCCCACTGCTGAACTCACATTAGAATTGAAGTCAATATGTAGCCGTAACCCTATCGTGGCCTATACAAGTTTCTGTACCCCTAACACTAACCCTAGCACTGTACCCTGCATCTGACACTTCATGGTCAACTTTGGCGTCATCCACAGCTCAACGTAAACCTGTTGATCATACTCACCCTCATCCATACATTAGAGGCTGATCCTTACTGTACACATAGATCCTGCCGTACACATTACCGAACACTTAACCCAATACAGCCCTAACACTGGCACCAGACCCATCACATCGTTTGATTTTAAGCACCACCAAATTTTTAACCTGAGCGACAGTCTCACACTCACCGTCACATCAAAGCAGGATGCAAACTTTAACCAAAACTCTATCAGCGCCATTAACCTTCTCAAACACTGAACTCTATAAATAGCCCTGACTCTTGGAACAGAGCCTACCATGGATATCAACATCACCTATGTCTCACTGTAACAGTTTAATTCAATCTTACAGTCACCCTCACATCAGGACTGATACGTAAATGTAACAATAACCCTTCCCAACCCGTACACCAGTTCGAGACCCTAAACCTAAACCTTGACTTTGACCCTGGACATGAAACCTCATTATAAACTTCGACAACAGCCACAGCTTATCATGAACCTGTCCCTCAATATCGCCTTCTCCCACACATCAGGGCCGCATCCTCACTGTTACTATATGGATAGATGGCCTGTACCCATTCTTGAACACTTAACATGATCCCTAGCACTGTCCCGTGCTCTGGACTCCTCACCTTCATTTTAGCATCAGTCCAACAAATCTCAACCTGAGGCTTAAACTTGCACTCACACTCACATCACAGCCAGAACCTAACTCTACCCCAAACTGTATCAGCACCGTAACGTACCCAATCACCGAACCCTAACCCTAGCCCTGCCCTGTCACTTTGCATGGACTCTTCCATGAGTATCAACGTCACCCATGTCAAACTGTAACAATTATGTTGAATCTCGCTGTCTCCGTCACATCAGACCCGAATCAAAAATGTAATCATACAACTTAACAAACACCTAACGCTAACCCTAGCTCTCGCTTGTGGACCTGAACCCTCATAGTCAACATCGGCATAATCCACAGATCACCACAAAGTTGTCGCTCAATGTCACACTCATCCTCACCTCAGAGCCAGATCCTTACTGTCAACGTAGCGCTATCCTACCCGTACACATTAACGAACACTTAACCCTAACGTAAACCCTGGCACTAGCACCAGACCTGTCACATCATTTGATTTTCAGCCCCACCAAATAATATACCTGAGCGACAATCTCGCACTCACCCTCACATCACAGCAGGATGCAAACTCTAAATGAAACCCTACCACTGCCATAAACCTTCCCAAACACCGAACTCTAACCAAAACCTTGAGTCATGGAATACACCAACCATTGATATTGACGTCACCCTTGTGTCACTGTAACACTGTAATTCAATCTCACTGTCAACCTGACATCAGAATTGAATTCTAAATGTAAGCATAACCCTTTCCTAGCTGTACACCTTTGCAAACCACTAGACCTTAACCTAGACATTTTCCCTGGACATGAAACCTCCAGGTAAACTTCGACATCAGGCACACCTTATCATAAACCTGTCATTCAATATCGCCTTCTCCTTCACATCAGGGCCACATCGTCTCTGTAATCTTAGTACTAGTCAGCCTGCACCCATTACCGAATGCTTAATCCTAACCTTGGCACTGTCCCATGCTCTGGACTCCTCACCATCATTTCCTTCTCAGCCCACAAAATTATAAACCTCAGGCATAATCTCTCAATCTCCCCAACAAAAGAGCAAGACCCTAATTCTATCCAAGGCAGTATCAGCCCCATAAAGATACAAACTAACGGAACCCTAAAGCCAGCCCTGACACTTAGAATAGACAATACAGTACACCCCATTCCTCTCCATTATAAAATATTTTACTCCATTCCCCAATATTCCAGCACATTCCTTTGCTTTACATTTCGGCAAATGAGGCACCATTCGCATCCAAACCACTCTTCAGGGCCTTTATTATGTCACACTACAGCTGATTCCACTCCATTCTGCAACATTGCACTCCATTCCACAACATTCCAAAACATTCTATTGCGTTCCATTCTCCCAAAGTATGCTCCATTTTCTTCCAAACAACTCAAGAACTTCGCATTGTGTCACTTCACATGCCTTTCCTCTCCATTCCACAAGATTCTACTCCATTCCCCAACATTCCAACAAGTTCTACCGAGTTCCACTGTGGCAAACTGGGCACCATTCTTATCCAGAAATCCGTGTAACTCTCTGTTGCGTCACATTCAACCACGATCCACTCCATACCCCAGCATGGCACTCCACTGTGCAACATTCCGCCACATTCCATTGCATTCCATTATGTACAAGTAGGCCCACTATCCTCTAAACCATTCAGGAACAGCATATTGCGTCAGTAAACATCAATATCCACACAATTCCTCAAGGTTCAACTGCATTCCAAACATTCCACTGCGTACCATTGCACTCCATTGTTACAAAGAGGGCAACGTTCTGTCAAAAACTCTCTGGAAGCCTCTATTGCATCACATTGCACCCCACTACACTCCGTTTCACAACTTTTCACTATATTCCGCAACATTCCAACATGATCTATTACGTTCGGTTCCATCAAGTAACGCTGCATTCGCTTCCAATTCACTCCAGAACCCTTGATTGCATCCACAACATTGCACTCCATCCCAAAACAGTCCACCGTGTTCTATCGCGTTCCATTCTGCCAAAGAATGCTCCACTCTTTTCCAAAAGAATCAGAAACCGTCTATTAATTCACATTACACCCCATTGCACTCTATTCCTCAACTCTCCACTTCATTTTGCAACATTACACAATGTCCTTCTGCATTCCATTCCTACAAAGAAGGCTCGATTCACTTCCAAACCATTAAGGACTGCCTATTGCATCACATCAAATGCCACTCCAGTCCATTCTCCAAGATTCTACACCAATCCACATCATTCCACCGCATTTAATTGCATTCTATTCTGTGAAAAAAAGCTCTATTCCTTTCCATACCGATGAGGAACACTCTACTGGGTCAATTTTCACATGATTTCATTTCATTTCACAATACTGTACTCCATTCCTGAACATCTTACCGTGTTCTGTGGCGTTCCTTTCAATCAAAGAGAGCTCCATTTGCGTCGAGACCATTCAGGATCTCTATACAGTGTCACGTTACACACGCTTCTACACCAAATCTACAAATTGCACTTAACTCCACAAAATTCCACAACGTTCTAAAGTGTTCCATTCTATTAAAGAAGGATACATTCATCTTCAAACAATCTCTAATTCTCTACTGCATCACAGTGTACAACATTCCACTCCATTCCACAACATTTTACTCCTTTCCCCTACATTCCATAACATTCCTTTGCCTTACGTTCTCTCAAAGGAGGCACCATTCGCTTACAAACCGCACTGGAGATGTTTATTATGTCACATTAAAGACGATTGCACTCCAATCCACAACATCGCCCTCCATTACACGACATACCACCACGTTCTATTGTGTTCCATTCTGCAAAAGACGGCTCCACTCTTTTCCAAACGTTCCAGAAACCGTCTATTAAGTCACATTACACCCCATTACACTCCATTCCACAACACTCCACTTCATTTTGCAACATATAAAAACGTTCTTTTGCATTCCATTTCTTCAAAAAAGCCTCAATTCCCTTCCATCCCATTAAAGACTGTGTATTGCATCACATCAAATGCCATTGCAGTCCATTCTCTAAGGTTCTACTCCATTCTACAACATTCAACCACGTTCCACTTCATTCCATTCCATGAAATTATCCTACATTCCTTTCCAAACCGATGAGGAACACTCTACTGTGTCACTTTACACATGATTCCAGTCCATTTCACAACATTGTACTCCATTCCAGAACATCTCACGGTGTGTCCTGTGGCGTTCCATTCAATCAAAGAGATCTCCATTTGCGTCGAGACCACTCAGGATCTCCATACTGTGTCACATTACATACACTTCTACACCAAATCTACAAAATTGCACTTAACTCCACAAAATTCCACCACGTTCTATAGCGTTCCGTTCTGTCAAAGAAGAATCCATTCATCTCCAAAACAATCTCTAACTCTCTACTGCATCACAGTGTACCCCATTCCACTCCATTCCACAGCATTATACTCCATTCCCTAATATTCCAGCACATTCCTCAGCTTTACATTATCGAAAAGGAGGCACCATTCGGTTCAATCCGCACTGGAGACATTTATTATGTCGCATTACAGACGATTCCCCTCAAATACACAAAATTGACCTTCATTCCACGATATTACACCACTTTCTATAGCGTTTTATTCTGCAACAGAAGGCTCCACTCTTCTCCCAAAGAATCAGAAACCATCTTTAAGTCAAATTACACCACATTGCACTCCATTCCTCAACACCCAACTTCATTTCGTTACATTCCACAATGTCTTTTTGTGTAGCATTCCTAGAAAGAAGGCTCGATACACTTCCAACCCATTAAGGACTGTCTACTGCATCACGTCAAATTCCATTAACGTCCATTCTCCAAGATTCTACTCCATTCCACAAAATTCTCATCCGAACCGCACTGCAGACATTTATTATGTCACGTTACAGCTGGTTCAATTCCAATGCGCAACATTGCCCTCCATTCCGTGTCATTCCATCACGTTCTATCGCATTCCATTCTGCAAAAGAAGGATCCACTCTTTTCCCAAGGAATTAGAAACCGTCTATTAAGTCACATTACACCACATTACACTCCATTCCTCAACTCTCCATTTCATTTCGCTCCAATCCACAATGTTCTTTTGCGTTCCATTCCTACAAAGAAGATTAAATTCACTTCCAACCCATTAAGGACTGTCTACTACATCAAATCAAATGCCATTCCAGTCAAATCTCCAAGATTCTACTCCATTCCACAACATTCCACCATGTTCCATTGCGTTCCACTGTGTGAAAAAAAAGGTCCATTCCTTTGCAAACCGATGAGGAACAATCAACTGCCTCACTTTTCACATGATTCCAGTCCATTTCACAACATTGTGCTCCATTCCTGAATATCTCACCGTGTTCTGTGCCATTCAGTTCAATCAGAGAGAGCTCGGATTGCATCGAGACCACTCATGAACTCTGCCCTGTGTCACGTTACATACCCCTCTACACCAATCTGCAAAATTGCACTTAACTCTACAAATTTCCACCACGTTCTATAGCGTTCCATTCTGTCGAAGAAGGATCCATTTATCTCCAGAAGCATCTCTAACTCTCTACTGTGTCACAGTGAACCCCATTCCACTACATTCCACTACATTTGACTCCATTCTTCAACATTCCAGCACATTCCTCTGCTTCACATTCTCACAAGGAGGCACCATTCTCATTAAAACCGCAGTGGAGACATTTATTATGTCACATTACAGCCGATGCCACTCCAATCCACAACATTGCCCTCCATTTCACGACATTCCAAACCTTCTATCGTGTTCCATTCTGCAAAAGAAGGCTACAGTCTTTTCCCAAATAGACATAAACAGTATACTAAGTCACATTACAACCCATTGCACTCCACCCCTCAACTCTCCACTTCATTTCACAACATTCTAAAGTGTTCTTTTGGGTTCCGTTCCTACAAAGAAGTCACGATTCACTTCCAACCAATTAAGGACTGTCCATTGCATCACATCAAATGCCATTCCATTCCATTCTTCAGGATTCTACTACATTCCACAACATTCCACCACGTTACATTGCATTCCATTCTGTGAAAAAAAGCTCCGTTCCTTTCCAGACCAATGGGGAACACTCTACTGCCTCACTGTACACATGATTCCAGTCAATTTCAGAATATTGTACTCCATTCCTGAACGTGTAACCATGCTCTGTGGCATTCCATTCAATCAAACAGAGCTCCAGTTGCATGGAAACCACTCAGGAACTCTATACCGTGTCACATTACATGCGATTCTACACAAAATATAGAAGCTTGCACTTAACTCCACAAAATTCCAGCACGTTCTATAGCATTCCATTCTGTCAAAGAAGGATCCATTCACCTCCAAAACAGTCTCTAACATTGTACTGTGTCACAGTGTGCCAATCCACTCCATTCCACAACATATTACTCCTTTCCCAAATATTCCAGCACATTTCTTTGCTTCACATTGTCGCCAAGGAGGCACCATTCGCTTCCAAACTGCACTGGACACATTTATTGTGTCACATTACAGCCGATTCCACTCCAGTCCACAAGATTGCCCTCGATTCCCCGACATTTCACCACGTTCAATCACGTTCCATTCTGCAAAAGAAGGCTCCACTCTTTTCCCAAAGAATCATAAACCGTCCATTAAGTCTCATTACACCCCATTACCCTCCATATCTCAACTCTCCATTTCACGTCGCTACAATCCACAATGTTCTTTTCCATTCAATTCCTGCAAAGAAGGCTCGATTCACTTGCAACCTATTAAACCCTGTCTATTGCATCACATCAAATGCCATTCCAGTCCATTGTCCAAGTTTCAACTCGATTCCACAACATTCCACCACGTTCCATTGCATTCCATTCTGTGAAAAAAAAACCTCCATTCCTTTCCAATCCGATGAGGAAACACGACTGCGTCACTTTACACACGATTCCAGTAAATGTCTCAACATTGTACACCCTTCCTGAATATCTCACCATGTTCTGTGGCGTCCATTAAATCAAAGACAGCTCCATTGGCGCCGAGACCACTCAGGAACTCTAACCTGTGTCACATTACATGCGATTCGACACTTAATCAACAACATTTCACTTAACTCCTCAAATTTCCAGCACGTTCTACAGCGTTCCATTCTGTCAAAAAAGGATCCATTCAACTCCAAAACAATCTCTAACTCTCTACTGCGTCACAGTGTATCCCATTACACAACATTTTACTCCATTCCCCAATATTCCAGCACATTCCTTTTCATTACATTCTTGCTACAGAGGCACCAATTGCTTCCAAACCGCACTGGAGACATTTATAATGTCACATTACAGCCGACTCCTCTCCAATCTACAACATTGCCCTCCATTCCGCGACATTCCACCACGTTCTATTGCATTCCATTCTGCAAAAGAAGGCTCCACTCTTTTCCCAAAGAATAAGAAACCGTACAATAGGTCACATTACACGCCATTATACTCCATTCCTCAACTCTCCACTTCATTTCGCTACAATTCACAATGTTCTTTTGATTTCCATTCCTAAAAGAAGGCTCGATTCACTTCCAACCCATTAAGGAGTGTCTATTGCATCATATCAAATGCCATTCCAGTCCATTCTCCAAATTCTACTCCATTCCACAAGATTCCACCACGTTCCATTGCTTTCCATTCTGTGAGAAAAAGCTCCATTCTTTTCCAAACCGATGAGGCGCATTCTATTGCGTACCGTTACACATGATTCCAGTCCATTTCACAACATTGTACTCTATTCCTGAACATCTCGCCGTGTTCTGTGGCGTTCCATTGAATCAAAGGGAGATCCATTTGCGTCGAGACCACTAAGGACCTCTATACTGTGTCACATTACATTGACTTCTACAACAAATGTACAAAATTGCACTTAACTCCTCAAAATTACACCACGTTCTATAGCGTTCCATTCTGTCAAAGAAGGATCCATTCATTTCGAAAAGAATCTCTAACTCTCCACTGAGTCACAGTGTATCCCATTCGACTCCATTCCAGAACATTCCACCGCATTCCATTGCATACCATTCTCTGAAAAAATCCTCCATTCCTTTCCAGACCTATGAGGAAAACTCTACTGCCTCACTTTACACATTATTCCAGTCAATTTCACAACATTGCACTCCATTCCTGAACATCTCACCGTACTCTGTGGTGTTCCATTCAATCAAAGAGAGTTCCATTTGCGTCGACACCACTCTGGAACTCTATACTGTGTCACATTACATGCACTACTACACCAAATCTACAAAATTGCACTTCATTACACAAAATTCCACTATGTTCTATAGCGTTCCATTCTATCAAAGAAGGGTTCATTCGGTTCCAAAACAATCTCTAACTCTCTACTGCGTCACAGTGTACAGCACAACACAACATGTTACTCCATTCCCCAATATTCCAGCACATTCCTTTGCTTTACGTTCTCACAAAGGAGGCAACATTTGCTTCCAAACTGCACGGGAGACATTTATTATGTCACATTACAGCCGATTCCACTCCAAGGCACAACATTGCCCTCCATTCCGCGACATTCCACCACGTTCTAAAGCTTCCATTCTGCAAAAGAAAGCTCCACTCTTTTCCCAAAGAATCAGTAACCCTCTATTAAGTCACATTACACCCCATTACACTCCATTCCTCAACTCTCCACTTCATTTCGCTAAAATCCGCAATGTTCTTTTCTTTCTGTTCCTACAACGAAGGCTCGACTCACTTCTAACCCTTTAAGAACCGTCCATTGCATCACACTCACTGCCAGTCAATTTCACTCTCCAAGATTCTACTCCATTCCACAACATTCCAACACGTTCTATTGCATTCCATTCTGTGAAAAAAGCTCCATTACTTTCAGACCGATGAGGAACCCTCTACGGCCTCACTTTCCACATGATTCTAGTCAATTTCACAACATTGTACTCCATTCCTGAACATCTCACCGTGTTCTGTGGCGCTCCATTGAATCAAAGAGAGATCCCTTTGCATCGAGACCACTCAGGAACTCTATACTGTGTCACATTACATGGACTTCTACACCAAATCTACAAAATTGCATTTAACTCCACAAAATTCCGCCGGGTTCTATAGCGTTCCATTCTGTCAAGGAATATCCATTCATTTCCAAAAGAATCTCTAACTCTCTACTTTGTCACAGTGTAAACCATTCGACTCCATTCCACAACATTGTACTCCATCCCTCAATATCCTAGCACATTCCTTTGCTTTACGTTCTCGCAACGGAGGCACCATTCTCATCCAAACCGCACTGGAGACATTTATTACGTCACATTACAGCCGACTCCACTCCAATCCAAAACACTGTCCTCCATTCCGCGACATTCCACCACATTCTATTGCGTTCCATTCTGCAAATGAAGGCTCCACTCTTTTCCCAAATAATCAGAAACCGTCTATGAAGTGACTTTACACCCCATTACACTCCATTGCTCAACTCTCCACTTCATTTCGCTAAAATCCACAATGTTCTTTTGCATTCCGTTCCTACAAAGAAGGCTCGATTCACTTCCAACCCATTAAGGACTGTCTACTGCATCACATCAAATGCCATTCCAGTCCATTTCCAAGATTATACTCCATTCCACAGCATTCCACCACGTTCCATTGTATTTCATTCCGTGAAAAAAAGTTCGTTCCTTTCCAGACCGATGTGGAACACTCTACTGCCTCAGTTTACACATGATTCCAGTCCATTTCACAACAGTGTACTCCATTCGTGTACATCTCACCGTGTTCCTTGTCGTTCCATTCAATCAAAGAGAGCTCCATTTCCGTGGAGACCACTCAGGAACTCTAGACTGTGTCGCATTATATGCGCTTCTACCCCAAATCCACAAAATTGCACAAAAGTCCACAAAATTCCACCGTGTTCTATAGCGTTCCATTTTGTCAAAGGAGGATGCATTCGTTTCCAAAACAATCTCTAACTCTCTACTGCATTAGAGTGTACCCAATTCCACTCCATTCCACAACATGTTACTCCATTCCCCAATATTCCAGCACATTCCTTTGCTTTACATTCTCGCAAAAGAGGTACCATTTCCTTCCAAACCGCACTGGAGACATTTATTATATCACATTACAGCCGACTCCACTGCAATTCACAACATTGCCCTGCATTCCACGACATTCCACCACGTTCTACCACGTTCCATTCTGCAAAAGAAGGCTCAACTCTTTTCCCAAAGATTCATAAACCGGCTTTTAAGTCACTTTACACCCCATTACACTCCATTCCTCAACTCTCAACTTCATTTCGCTACAATCACCAATGTTCTTTTGCCTTCCATTCCTACAAAGAAGGCTCGATTCACTTCTAACCCATTAAGGACTGTCTATTGCATCACATTCAATGCCATTCCAGTCGATTCTCCAAGATTCTACTCCATTCCACAACATTCCACCGCGTTCCATTGCATTCCATTCTGTGAAGAAAAGCTCCTCGTTCCTTTTCAGACTGATGAGGAACACTCTACTGACTCAGGTTACACATGATTCCAGTCCATTTAACAACATTGTACTCCATTCCTGTACATCTCACCGTCTTGTGTGGCGTTCCATTTAATCAAAGAGTGCTCCAATTGCTTCGAGAGCACTCGGGAACTCTATACTGTGTCACATTACATGCGCGTCTACACCAAATCTACAAAATTGCACTTAAGTCCACAAAATTCCACCACGTTCCAAAGCTTTCCATTCTGTCAATGAAGGATCCATTCATTTCCAAAAGAATCTCTAACTCTCTACTGCATCACAGTGTACCCCATTCCACAAAATTTTATTCCATTCCCCAATATTCCAGCACATTCTTTTGCATTACGTTCTCGCAACGGAGGCACCATTCGCTTCCAAACCGCACTGGAGACATTTATTATGTCACATTACAGCTGATTCCACACCAATCCACAACATTGCCATCCATTCCGTGACATTCCACCATATTCTATCGCGTTCCATTCTGCAAAAGAAGGCTCCACTCTTTTCCCAAAGAATCAGAAACCGTCTATTAAGTCACTATACACCCCATTACACTCCATCCTCAACTCTCTACTTCATTTCGCTACAATGTTCTTTTGATTTCCATTCCTAAAAGAAGGCTCGATTCACTTCCAACCCATTAAGGACTGTCTATTGCATCACATCAAATGCATTCCAGTCCATTCTACAAATTCTACTCCATTCCACAACATTCCACCACGTTCCATTGCTTTCCATTCTGTGAAAAAGAAGCTCCATTCCTTTCCAAACCGATCAGGTACATTCTACTGTGTCACTTTACACATGATTGCAGTCCATTTCACAGCATTGTACTCTATTCCTGAACATCTCACCGTGTTCTGTGGTGTTCCATTGAAACAAAGAGAGACCCATTTACGTCAAGACCACTCAGGAACTCTATACTGTGTCACATTACATGGACTTCTACACCAAATCTGCAAAATTGCACTTAACTCCAAAAAATTCCACCATGTTCTATAGCGTTCCAGTCTGTCAAAGAAGGATCCATTCATTTTGAAAAGAATCTCTAACTCTCTACTGAGTCACAGTGTACCCCATTCGACTCCATTCTACAACATTGTACTCCATTCCCCAACATTACAGCACATTCCTTTGCTTTACGTTCTCGCAACGGAGGCACCATTCACATCTAAACCGCACTGGAGACATATATTACATCTCATTACAGCCGATTCCACTCCAATCCACAACATTGCCTTCCATTCCGCGACATTCCGCCACGTTCTATCGCGTTCCATTCTGCAATAGAAGGCTCCACTCTTTCCCAAATAATCAGAAACCATCCATTAAGTAACTTTACACGCCATTACACTCCATTCCTCAACTCTCCACTTCATTTCGCTACAATCCACAATGTTCTTTTGCATTCCGTTCCTACAAAGAAGGCTCGATTCACTTCCAACCCATTAAGGACTGTCTATTGCATCACATCAAATGCCATTCCATTCCTTTTCCAAGATTCTACTCCATACCACAGCATTCCACCACGTTCCATTGTTTTCCATTCTGTGAAAAAAAGGTCCGTTCCTTTCCAGACTGATGAGGAACACCCTACTGCCTCACGTTACACATGATTCCAGTCCATTTCACAACATTGTGCTCCATTCCTGTACTTCTCACCATGTTCTGTGTCGTTCAGTTCAATCAAGGAGAGCTCTATTTGCGTCGAGACCACTCAGGAACTCTATACTGTTTCACATTACATGAGCTTCTACACCAAATCTGCAAAATTGAACGTAAGTCCACAAAATTACACCTCGTTCTATAGCGTTCCATTCTGTCAAAGGAGGATGCATTCGTTTCCAAAACAATCTCTAACTCTACTGCGTCACACTGTACCCCATTCCACTCCACTTCACAACGTTACTCCATTCCCCAGAATTCCAGCACATTCCTTTGCTTTTCTTTCTTGCAAAGGAGGCACCATTCCCTTGCAAACCACACTGGAGACTTTTATTATGTCACATTACAGCCGATTCCACTCCAATCCACAACACTGCCCTCCATTCCATGACATTCCACCACGTTCTATCGCGTTCCATTCTGCAAAATAAGGCTCCGCTCTTTTACCACAGAATCAGAAAACGTCTATTAAGTCACTTTATACCCCATTACAATCCATTCCTCAACTCTCCACTTCATTTCGCTACAATCCACAATGATTTTTTGCCTTCCGTTCCTACAAAGAAGGCTTGATTCACTTCCAACCCATTAAGGACTGTCTATTGCATCACATCAAATGCCATTCCAGTCGATTCTAGAAGATTCTCCTCCATTCCACAACATTCCACCGCGTTCCATTGCCTTCCATTCTTTGAAAAAAAGCTCCATTCCTTTCCAGACCAATGAGGAACACTCTACTGCCTCAATTTTCACATAATTCCAGTCAATTACACAACATTGTACTGCATTCTTGAACATCTCACCGTGTTCTGTGGCATGCATTCAATCAAAGAGAGGCCCATTTGCGTCGAGACCACTCAGGAACTCTATACTGTGTCACATTACATGCGCTTCTAAACCAAATCTACAAAATTTCACTTAACTCCACAAAATTCCACAATGTTCTATAGCGTTCCATTCTCTCAAAGAAGGATACATTCATCTCCAAAACAATCTCTAACTCTCTACTGCGTCACAGTGTACCCCATTCCACTCCGTCCCACAACATTTCACTCCATTCCCTAATATTTCAGCACATTCCTTTGCTTTACGTTCTCGCAAAGGAGGCACCATTCGCTTCCAAACCGCACTGGAGACATTTATTATATCACATTATAGGCGATTCCACTCCAATCCACAACATTGCCTTCCATTCCGTGACATTCCACCACGTTCTATCGCGTTCCCCTCCGCAAATGAACGCTACACTCTTTCCTGAAGAATCAGAAACCGTATAATAAGTCACATTACACGCCATTACACTCCATTCCTCAACTCTCCACTTCATTTCGCTACAAGCCACAATGTTCTTTTGCCTACCATTTCTACAACGAAGGCTCGATTCACTTCCAACCTATTAAGGACTGTCTATTGCATCACAGCAAATGCTATTCCAGGCGATTCTCCAAGATTCTACTCCATTCCACATCATTCCATCATGTTCCATTGCATTCCATTCTGTGAAATAAAGCTCCATTCCTTTCAAAACCGATGAGGAACACTCTACTGCGTCCCGGTACACATTATTCCAGTCCATTTCACAACATTGTACTCCATTCCTGAACATCTCACCGTATTCTGTTGTGTTCCATTCAATCAGAGAGAGCTCCATTTGCGTCGAGACCACTCAGGATCTCTACACTGTGTCTCATTACATGCGCATCTACACCAAAGGTGCAAAATAGCACTTAATCCCACAAAATTCCACCACGTTGTATAGCGTTCCATTCTGTCAAAGAAGGACGCATTCATCTCAAAAAGCTCTCTAACTCTCAACTGCGTCACAGTGTACCCCATTCCACTCCATTCCATAGCATTTGACTACATTCGCCAATAATCCAGCACATTCCTTTGCTTTATATTCTCACAAAAGACGCACCATTCGCTTCCAAACCGCGATGGAGACATTTATTATGTCACATTATAACCGATTCCACTCCAATACACAACATTGCCCTCCTTTCTGCGACATTCCACCACTTTCCATCGTGTTCCATTCTGTAAAAGAAGGCTCCAGTCTTTTCTCAAAGAATCAGAAACCGTCCATTAATTCACATAACACCCCATGACACTCCATTCCTCAACTCTCCACTTCATTTCGCAACATTTCACAATGTTCTCTTGCATTCTATTCCTACAAAGAAGGCTCGATTCACTTCCAACCCATTAAGGACTGTCTATTGTGTCACATCAAATGCTATTCCAGTCTATTCTCCATGATTCTACTCCATTCCACAACATTCCACCACGTTCCATTGCATTCCGTTCTGTGAAAAAAAGCTCCATTCCTTTCCAATCCGATGAGGAACACTCTACTGCGGCACAGTACACATTTTTCCAGTCCATTTCACAACATTGTACTCCATTCCTGAACATCTCACCGTGTTCTGTGGTTTTCCATTCGATCAAAGAGAGATCCATTTGCGTTGAGACCACTAAGGAACTGTACAATGTGTCACATTACATGTGATTCTACACCAAATCTACAAAATTCCACTTAACTGCACAAAATTCCACCAGTTCTATACCATTCCATTCTGTCAAAGAAGGATACATTCATCTCAAAAAAAATCTCTCTCTACTTTATCACAGTGTACCCCATTCCACTCCACTCCCAAACATTTTACTCCATTCCCCAATATTCCAGCACATTCCTTAGCTTTACATTATCGCAAAGGAGGCACCATTCGCTTCCAATCCGCACTGGAGACATTTATTATGTCACATTACAGCTGATTCCACTCCAATCCACAACATTGCCCTCCGTTCACGACATTCCACCCCATTCTATCGCCTTCCATTCTGCAAAAGAACACTCCACTCTTTTCCCAAGGAATCAGAAACCATCTATTAAGTCACATTACACCACATTACACTCCATTCCTCAACTATCCACTTAATTTCGCTGCAATCCACAATGTTCTGTTGCATTTCATTCCTACAAGGAAGGCTTGAGTCACTTCCAACCCATTAAGGACTGTCAATTTCATCACATCAAATGCCATTCCAGTCCATTCTCCAAGCTTGTAGTGCATTCCACAACACATTCCACCACCTTCCATTGCGTTCCATTCTGTGAAAAAAAGGTCCATTCCTTTCCAATCCGAGGAGGAACTCTCTACTGCGTCACTTTACAGACGACTGCAGTGCATTTCAAAACATTGTTCTCCATTCCTGAACATCTCACCGTGTTCTGTGGCGTCCCATTCAATCAAAGAGAGCTCCATTTGCGTCAAGACCATTCAGGATCTCTATACTGTGTCACGTTACATACGCTTGTACACAAAATCTACAAAATTGCACTTAACTCCACAAAATTCCACCACTTTCTAGAGCGTTCCATTCTTTTAAAGAAGGATCCGTTCATCTCGAAATGCATCTCTAACCCTCTACTGCATCACAGTGTACAATATTCCACTCCATTCCTTAACATTGTACTCTATTCCCCAATAATACAGCACATTCCTTTGCTTTACATTGTCGGAAAGGAGGCCACATTCGCCTCCAAACCGCACTGGAGACACTTGTTATGGCACATTACAGCCGATTCCACCCCAATCCACAACATTGCCCTCCATTCTGCAACATTCCACCACGTTCTACCGCATTTCATTCTTGAAAAGAAAGCTCCACTCTTTTTCCCAAAGAATCAGAAACTGTCTATTAAGTCACATTACAGCCCACTACACTCCATTCCCGAACTCTCCACTTCATTTCGCTACAATCCACAATGATCTTTTGCATTCCTTTCCTACAAAGAAGGACCGATTCATTTCCAACCCATTAAGGACTGTCTATTGCATTACATCAAATGCCATTCCAGTCCATTCTCCAAGATTCTACTCTATTCCACAACATTCCACCACGTTCCATTGACTTCCATTCTGTGAAAAAAATCTCCATTCCTTTCCAAACAGATGAGGAACACTCTACTGCATGACCTTACACACGATTCAAGTCCATTTCCCAACACTCTACTCCATTCCTGAACATCTCACGTGTTCTTTGGCGTTCCAGTCAATCAAAGAGATCTCCATTTGCGTTGAAACCACTCAGGAATTCTATACTGTGTCACATTACATGCGCTTCTACACCAAATCTACAAAACTGCACTTAACTCCACAAAATTCCACCACGTAGAATAGCGTTCTATTCTGTCAAGGATGGATCCATTCATTTCCAAAACAATCTCTAACTCTCTACTGCATCACAGTGTACCCCATTCCACTCCACTCCACAACATTTTATTCCATTCCCCAATATTCCAGCACATTCCTTTGCTTTCCGTTCTCACAAGGTGGCATAATTCTCTTCCAAACCGCACTGGGGATTTTTATAATGTCACATTACAGCCGATTCCACACAAATTCACAACATTGCCCTCCATTCCACGATATTCCACCACGTTCTTTTGCGTGTCATTCTGAAAAAGAAGGCTCCACACTTTTCCAAAGATTCAGAAACCGTCTATTAAGTCACGTTACACCCCATTACACTCCATTCCTGAACTTTCCACATCATTTCGGTACAATCCACAATGTTCTTTTGCGTTCCATTCCTACAAAGAAGGCTCGATTCACTTCCAACCCTTTAAGGGCTGTCTATTGCATCACATCAAATGCCATTCCAGTCCATTCTCCAAGATTCTACTCCATTCCACAACATTCCACCACGTTCCATGGCATTCCATTCTGTGAAAAAAAGCTCCATTCCTTTCCAAACCGATGACGAACACTCTGCTGCTTCAGTTTACATTTGACTCCAGTCCATTTCACCAACACTGTACTACATTCCTGATCATGTCACCGTGTTCTGTGGCGTTCCGTTCAATCAAAGAGCCCTCCATTTGCGTTGAGACCACTCCGGAACTCTATACTGTGTCACATTACATGTGCTTCACCACCAAATCCACAAAATTGCACTTAACTCCACGAAATTACACCACGTTCTAGAGCGTTCCATTCTGTCAAAGGAGTATCCATTCATCTCCAAAAAAATCTCTAACTCTCTACTGTGTCACAGTTTGCCCCATTCCACTCCATTCCACAACGTTTTCCTCCATTCCCCAATATTCCAGCACATTCCGTTGCTTTACATTCTCGCATGGAGGCACCATTTTCATCCAAACCGCACTGGAGACATTTATTATGTCACATTACAGCCGATTCCACTCAAATTCACAACTTTGCCCTCCATTCCACGACATTCCATCGCTTTCCATCGCGTTGCATTCTGCAATAGAAGGCTCCACTCTTTTACCAAAGAATCAGAAGCCGTCTGTTAAGTCACATTACACCCCATTACACTTCATTCCTGAACTCTCCAGTTCATTTCGCTCCAATCCACAATATTCCCTTGCATTCCATTCCTACAAAGAAGGCTCGATTCACTGCCGACCCATTAAGGACTGTCGATTGTATCACATCAAATGCCATTCCAGTCCATTCTCCAAGATTCTACTCCATTCCACATCATTCCACCACTTTCCATTGCATTCCATTCTGTGATAAAAAATCTCCATTCCTTTCCAAACCGATGAGGAACACTCTGCTGCTTCCCTTTACACACGATTCCAGTCCATTTCACAACACTGTACTCTATTCCTGAACATCTCACCGTGTTCTGTGGCGTTCCATTCAATCAAAGAAAGCTCCATTTGCGTCGAAACCACTCAGCCACTCTATAGTGTGTCACATTACATACGCTTCTACACCATATCTACAAAATTGCACTTGACTGCACAAAATTCCACCACGTTCTACAGGGTTCCTTTCTGTCAAAGAAGGATCCATTCATCTTCAAAACAATCTCTAACACTCTCCTGCGTCACAGTGTATCCCATTCTACTGCGTCCCACAACATTTTACTTCATTCCCCAATATTTCAGCACAATACTTTGCTTTGCATTCTCGCAAAGTAGGCACCATTCGCTTCCAAACTGCGCAGGAAACATTCATCATGTCACATTGCAGCCGATTCCGCTCCATGCCAGAGCATTGCCCTCCATTCCACTACATTCTCCCACGTTCTGTTCCGTTCCATTCTTCCAAAGAATGCACAGTTTGTTTCCAAACAATTGAGGAACTTCGTATTGTGTCACTTCACATGACACTCCTCTCCATTCCACAATATTCTACTCCATTACCCAACATTCCAGCAAGTTCTACTGAGTTGCATTGTGACAAAGTGGGCACCACTCTTCTCCAAACAACCAAGGAACTCGCTGTTGTGTCACATTCCACCACGTTCCACTCAAAACCACAGCATGGTTGCAAATGGGCAACATTCCGCCACATTCCATTGCTTTCCTTTATGTAAAAGAAGGCCCCATAGCTTCCAAACCATTCAAAAAGAGCCTATTGCATCAGTTCACATGGCGATCCACAAGATTCCTCAAGGTTCTACTGTATTCCAAACATTTCACTGTGTTCCGTTGCACTCCATTGATACAAACAGTGCACCGTTCTCTAAAAAACTCTCAGGAACCCTTTATTGCATCACATTACACCCTATTACACTCCATTTCACAAACTTCCACTCTATTCCACAACATTCCAACACGTTCTATTACTTTCCGTTCCATCAAGCAAGGCTGCATTCTCTTCCAATTCAGTCCAGAACCCTTTATTGCCTCACATTACAACCGATTCCCCACCATTCCACAACATTGCACTACATCCCACAACACACCACCATATTCTATCACGTTCCATCCTGCAAAAGAAAGCTCCACTCTTTTCCCAAAGAATCAGAAAACGTCTAATGAGTCACATTACACCCCACTACACACCATTCCACAACTCTCCACTTCATTTCGCAACATTCCACATTGGTCTTTTGCATTCCATTCCTACAAAGAAGGCTCGATTCACTTCAAACCCATTAAGGACTGTCCATTGCATCACATCAAATGCCATTCCAGTCCATTGTCCAAGTTCTACTCCGTTCCACAACATTCCACCACGTTCCATTGCCTTCCATTCTGTGAGAGAAAGCTCCATTCCTTTCCAAACCGATGAGGAACACTCTACTGCATCACTTTACACACGATTCCAGTGCATTTCACATTGCTGTCCATTCCTGAACATCTCACCATTTGCTTCCATACCACTCTGGGACCTTTATTACGGCCCATTTCAGCCGATTCCACTCTATTCCTCCTCATTGCCCTCCATTCTGCAACATTCCACCACATTCTCTTACATTTCGTAATGTCAAAGAAGGCTTGATTCGTTTCCAAAACAATCAGGAACACTCTACTAAGTCACATTACAGACGATTCCAGTACATTTCACAACATTGCACTTCATTCCGGGATATCTCACCATGTTCTGTGGCATTCCATTCCATCAAAGAGTTCCATTTTCTTCCAGAAAACTAACTAACTCTATATTGTGCCTCACATCATGGGGTTCTACACCAATCTACAAAATTGCACATAACTCCAGAAAATTTCACCATGTTCTATAGCGTTCCATTCTGTCAGGAAGGATCCATTCATTTCCGAAACAATCTGTAACCCTCTATTGCATCACATTGCACCCCATTCCACTCCATTCCACAACATTTTACTCCATTCCCCAATATTCCAGCACATTCATTTGCTTTACATTCTCTCAAAGCGGGGACCATTCGATTCCAAACCAGTCTGGAGACCTTTATTATGTCACATTACAGTGGCTTTCACTCCATTCCACAACATTGCCCTCCATTCCACAACATTTCATCACGTTCTATTGCATTCTATTCTGTCAAATAAGGCTCAGTTCGTTACCAAAACAATCAGGAACACTGTACTGAGTCACATTACAGATGATTCTCGTCTATATAAGAACATTGCATTTTCTGTACATCTCAATATGTTCTGTGGCATTACATTCCATTAAAGAGCACTCCATTTTCTGACAGACCACGGAGGAACTCAATATTGTGTCACAATGCACACGATTCTACACCAATCTGAAATATTGCACTTATCTGCACAAAATTACACCACGTTCTGTTGCGTTCCATTCTGTCAAAGAATGTTCCATTTGCTTCCAAAGAATTCACGAACTTCGTATTGTGTCACTTCACATGCCCTTCCTGTCCATTCCACATGATTCTACTCCATTCCCCAACACTCAAACAAGTTCTACTGAGTTCCATTGTGACACAGTAGGCACCATTCTAATCCAAACAACCCAGGAACTCTCTGTTGCATCACATTCCACCACGTTCCACTCAATAACACAGCATGGCACTCCATTGTGCAACATTCCGCCGCATTCCATTGCATTCCATTATGTAAAAGAAAGCCCGATAGCTTCCAAACCATTCAGGAACAGCCATTTGCGTCAATTCACGTGCCATTCCAAACAATTCCTCAAGATTCTACACCATACCAAACATTCCACTGCATTCTACTGCATTTAATTGTTACAAAGAGGGTACAGTTCTCTAAAAAAATCTCAAGAACCCGCTTTTGCATCACATTACACCCCATTACACTCCATTTCACAAGCTTCCACTCTATTCCACAACATTCCACCATGTTCTATTACGTTCGATCCCACCAAGCAATGCAGCATTCGCTTCTAAATCACTCCGGAACCGTTTATTGCACCACATTAAAACAGATTCAACTCCATTCCACAACATTGCACTCCATCCCACAACACTCCACCGTTTTCTACCTCGTCTATTCTTCAAAAGAAGCCTCCACTCTTTTCCCAAATATTCAGAAACCATTCTATTGCGTCATATTTCACCACATTACACTTCATTCAACCACTCTCCACTTCATTTCGCAGCATTTCACAATGTCCTTTTGCCTACCACTCATCCAAAAAAGGCTCCATTCACTTCCAACCCATTTAGGACGGTCTATTGCATCACATCAAATGCCACTGCAGTCCATTCTGCAAGATTCTACTTCATTCCAGAAAATTCCACGATGTTCCATTGCATTCCATTCTGACAAAATAGGCTCCTTTCCTTGCCATACCAATGAGGAGCACTCTACTGCGTCACTTTACACACGATTCCGGTCCATTTCACAACATTGTACTCCATTCCTGAACATCTGTCCATGTTCTCTGGTGGTCCGTTACATCAAAGAGAGCTCCATTCTTTCCAGACCACTCAAGAACTGTATATTGTGAAACAGTACAAGCGATTCTACAAAAATATACGAATTTGAACTTACCTTCACAAAAGTTCACCAAGCTCTGTACCATTCCCTTCTGTCAAAGAAGGATCCATTCATTTCCAAAACAATTTGTACAACTCTATTGGATCACATTACTCTCCATTCCACTCCATTCCACAACATTTCACCCTATTCCAAATATTCCAGCCACTTTCATTTGCTATACATTCGATCAAAGTAGACACCATTACGTTCTTTAGCACTCTGAAGACCTTTATAATGTCACATCACAGCCGATTCCAATCCATCCCACATTTCTCTCCATTCCAAAGCATTCCACCATGTTCTATTCCGATCCATTCTGCCAAAAAATGCTCCATTTCCTTCCAAACAATTCACGAACTTCCTATTTTGTCACTTCACATGACATTCCCCTCCATTCCACAAGGATCGTCTCCATTCCCCAACATTCCAACAAGTTCTACTGAGCTCCACTGTGATAAAGTAGGCACCATTCTTATCCATACAACCCAGGAAGTCTCTGCTGCGTCATATTACACCACGTTCCACTCAATACCACAGAATTGCACTCCATTGTGCAACATTCCACCTTACTCGTTTGCATTCCATTCTGTAAAAGAAGGCCCCTTTGCTTTCAAACCGTACAGTAACAGCCTATTGCGTCAATTCACACCCCATTTCACACGATTCCACAAGACTGTTCTCCAGTCCATTCATTCCACTATGTTCATTTGCATTCCATTGTGACAAAAAGCACCAATGTCTAGAAAATTCGCAAAAACGCTCTACTGAATCACATTATAACCAATTACAGTCCAGTTCACAAACTTCCACTCTATTTTGCAACATTCCGCCGCTTTCTATTATGTTCCATTACGCCAAGCAAGGCTGCATTCACTTCCACATCACTCTGGAAACCTTTCCTGCATCACTAACTCTAACTGAAATGCTCTCAGCACCAAAATCTTTCCCAAACACCAAACCCTAAACCGGCCCATGAGTTTTGTAACAGAACAGTACCATGAATATAAACATCTCTACATCCCTCATATCTCACTGCAACACTGTATTTCAATCTCACTATCGAACTCACATCAGAGTGGTAATCCACATGTAACAGTTACCCTATCGGGCTGTTACAACATAACAAACCCCTAACCATAACCCTAGAACTGTACCGTGCATCTGCACTTCATGTACAAGATTGATTTCATTCACAGCTCACTGTAAACCTATCCATCATACTCATGCTCATTCTCACATCAGAGACAGGATCTTACTGTAAACGCATTTCACCCTGCCCATACACATTACCAAACACTTAACCTTATCCTTAGCCCAGGGACTAGCAGCAGACCCCCCACATCATTTTATTTTCTGCCCCACCAAATGCTTAACCTGAGACAAAATTTCGCAATCACCCTCACATTACAGCAGGCTGCAAACTCTAACAGAAACACTAGCGGTGCCGTAAACTTTTATCAACACCGAATTCTAACCATAACCTTGACTATTAGAACAGACCCTACCATGGATATTGATGTCACTCATGTCTCACTGTTCACTGTAATTCAATCTCACAGTCACCCCGACATCAGAACCGAATACTAAATGTAACCATAACACTTTTCTGGGTGTGCACTATTTCAAACACCTAATCCTAAACCTAGACCGGGCCCCTGGAGCTGAAATCTCCTCATAAACTTCAACATCAGCCCCAGCTCATTATAAACCTGTCTCTCAATATCGCCCTCTTCCTCACATCGGGGCCACATACTCACTGTAACTGCAGTAACAGGCGGCCCGTTTCCATTACCGAACAAGCAACCCTAAACATAGCACTGTCTCATGCTCTGGACTCCTAACCTACATTTTAGTGTTAGCCCTACTAATCCTACACATGAGGTATAATCTAGTACTCACCCTCCCATCACAGCCAGACCGTAACTCTACCCTAAACCGTATTAGCCCTGTAAACATACCCACACAATGAAACCTAACCCTAACCTTGACACTTGGAACCAACCGTAGCATGGATATAGACGTCACCCATGTCTCACTGTAACACTGTAGTTCAATCTCACTGTCGCCCTCCCAGGAAAACCAAATCAGAAATATAACCAATACCGTATACTGGCCGTACAACATAGCGAACACATAACCCAACCCTAGATCTTGCCCATGATCATGAACACTCATGGTCAACATTGACATCACCCACAGCTCACAGTAAACCTGTCGCTCAGTGTCACTCTCCTACTCATATCAGAGCCAGATCTTCAGTGTAAACATAGTGCTTTCCTTCCAGTACATATTAACGAACACTTAACACTAACCCTAGCACTTGCACAGCACCAGACACTTCACATCATTTTATTTTCAGAACAAACAAATCCTTATACTGAGACAAAATCTCGTATGTACCCTCAATTCAGAGCCGGACTCTGACTCTAACCAAAACCCTTTTGGTCTCATACACCTTCATATACACTAAACCTTATACCTAACCCTGACTTATTGAACAGAGCAGTAACATGAATATTGACATCCCTCATGACTCACTGCAATACAGTAATTTAATATCACTGTCCAACTCACATCAGAGCCATATCCCATTTGAAACCGTAACACTATCCTGCCCATACAACATATTGAACTTCTAAACCTAACCCTAGCACTGTACCCTGCACCTGACACTTCATGGTCAACATTGTCATCATCCACAGCTCACCATAAACCTGTCGATCATAGTCAACACTCATTGTCAGATCAGAGCCAGATCCTTACTGTAAACATAGAACTATCCTGCCCTTACACGTTTCCGAACACTTAACCATAAACCTAGCTCAGCACTAGCACCAGACCTGTCACATCATTTTTATTTACAATCTCACCAAATGCTTAACCTGAGCCACTCACCCTCACATAACAGTAGGATTCAAAGTCTAACTGAAACCTTTTCAGCGCCGTAATCCCTCCCAAACACTGAACTCTCAGCATAGCCCTGACTCTTGGAACATACCGAACCATGGATATCGACGTCACCCATGTCTCACTGTAACAATGTAATTCAATCTCACTGTCAGCCTCACAACAGAACCAAGAAGAAAATGTAATCATAACCCTTTCTTACACGTACACCTTTTCAAACCCATAAAACTAACCCTAGACAATGCCCCTGCACCTAAAACCTCATGATAAACTTCGACATCAGCCACAGCTTATCATACACCTGTCTCTCAAAATCGCCCCCTACCTCATATCAGGGCCACATCCTCACTGTAACTGTAGTACTAGACGGCACATACACATTTCCAAACACTTGACCCTAACCCTAACAGTGTCCCATGCTCTGAACTCCTCACCTTAATTTTAGTATTAGCCTCCCAAATCCTAAACCTGAGGCATAATCACGCAATCACGCTCACATCATAGCCAGACCCTAACTCTACCCAAAATTGTATTAGCTCCATAAACCCTCCCAAATACCAAACCCTAATCCTAGCCCTGACACATAGAATGTTCCCTAACATGGATATCGATGCCACCTCTTTCTCTCTGCAATACAATAGTTCAATCTCACTGTCACACCCACATCAGACCTGAAACCGAAATGTAACCATAACCGTACACTTGCAGTACAAGTTAACGAACACATAACCCTAGCACTAGCTCTCACGTGTAGTCCTGAACCCTCATGGTGAACATTGACATCACCCACAGCTCACCGTAAACCAGTCGCTCAATGTCGCACTCATCTTCACATCAGAGGCAGACCCTTAGCTTAAACACAGCGCTATCGTGCCTGCTCATAATTATGATCACTTAACCCAAACCCTGGCACGTGCCACAGCACCAGACCCTTCACATCGTTTTATTTTCATTCCCACAAGATCCTTATACTGAGACACAATCTTGTACTCACCCTCCCATCAGAACTCTACCCTAACTCTATAACCCTATTTGCGCCATACACCTTCCCAAACCCCAAACCCTGAACATAGCCCTGACTTTTTGAACAGACCAGGACCATTAATATCGACTTCCCTCACGTTTCACAGTTCCACTGCAATTCAGTCTCGCTGCCGTACTCACATCAGAGCCAAATCCCATACATAAACATATCCCTTACCTGCTCATACAACTTTCCGAATGCCTAGCTCTAACCTTAGCACTGTTTCCTGCAACTGACCCTTCATGGTCAACGTCGACTTCACCTACAGCTCTCCATTAAACCGTCGATCAAACACACTCATCCTCACATCAGAACCAGATCCTTACTCTAAACATAGTGTTATCCTTCCCTTGCACATTACCGATCACTTATCCGAACCCTTGCCCTGGCTCAAGCACCAGACCCAGCACATCATTTTGTAGTCAACCAAACCAGATGCTTTACCTGAGAAATAATCTTGTGCTCACACTCACATCACAGTCGGAAGCAAACTCTAACTGAACCCCGGTCTACCCTGCACAATTTTACAAAAAATGAACCCTAACCCAGGCCCAGACACTTGGAAAAAGTCTCTACCATGAATATCGATGTCACCAATTTCTCACTGAGACACTGTAATTCAATATTGCTTTTGCCCTCACGTAAGAGCCAAATCCTAAATGTAACTATAACTGTATCGAGGCCGTACAGCTTACCGAACCTCTAACTTTAACCCGAGCCCTCGCCTGTTGACATGATCACTCATGGTCAACATTGGCATCACCCACAGCTCATCATAAACCTTTCCCTCTATCTCGCCATCATCCTCACATCCGAACAAGTTTCTTATTGTAAACACAGTGCTATCCTACTCATACACATTACCGAACTCTTAACCCTAACCCTAGTCCTGGAAACTGCTTTGTCCACACACCGTAATTTTATGGTCTGCCCCAATTAATCCAAATTACGAGACACAGTCTTGCAGTCACCCTCACATCACACCAACACACTAACTCTAAACAAAACCATACCAGCCCCATAAACTTACCAAAACACTGAAATCTAACACTGGCCCTGACAATTAGAACAGAGCCTACCATGGATATTGGCCTCACCCATATCCCACTGCAAGACTGTAGTTCAATCTCACTGTCACCCAAACATCAGAACCGAATCTGAAATGTAAGCGTAACTCTATGCTGTTCGTACAACTTAACGAACCCCTAACCCAATCTTAGCTCTTGCCTATGACCTGACCATCACTGTCAACATTGACATCACCCACAGCTCACCGTTAACCTGTCACTCAATGTCACACTTATCCTCACATCAGAAACAGATCCTTAATGTAAACCTAGCACTATTGTGCCCGTACATATTAAAGAACACTTCACCCAAACCCTAGCCCTTGCCACAGCAGAAGACCCGTCACATCATATTATTTTTAGACCCACCAAATTCTTATACTGAGACACAATTTCACACTCCCCCTCACATTACAGGCAGAGCTTAACTCTAACTGAAACACTATCAGCCGCATACCCCTTCCCAAATACCGAACCCTAACACTAGCCATGATTTTTGAAACAGAACAGTACCATGATTATCAGCATGGCTCATGTCTCACTGTAACACTGTAATTTAATCTCACTGTCGAACTCACTTCAGAGCCGAATCCCATATGTAACCCTAATCGTATCCTGCCCATACACCTTACAGAAACCCTTGTACTATCTCTAGCACTGGAGTCTGTGCCTCACCCTTCAAGGTCAACATCATCGATATCACCCACAGCTCTCCATAAACCTGTCAATCAAACTCACACTCATCCTCACATCAGAGCCAGGAAGTTACTGTAAACATATCGTTATCCTTCCCTTCCACATTACCAAACACTTATCTCTAACCCTAGTCCAGGCCGTAGCACCAGAACACTCACATCATTTTATTGTCAACACCACCAGATACTTCACCTGAGACACAATCTCTCACTCACCCTCACATCACAGCCAGGTGTAAACTCTAACCAAATCCCAGTCAGCCCTGTACACTTTCACAGACACTGAACCCTTACCCAGGCCCTGACTCTTGGAAGAGGCCACTACCATGAATAACAACATCACCCATTTCTCACTGTGACACTGTAATTCAATATCACTGTGGCCCTCACATCAGAGCCAGATCCAAAATGTTACTCTAAACCTTTCTAGCCATACTGCTTACCCATCCTGTAACTCTAACCCGAGCCTCGCCTGTTGACATACTCACTCATGGTCAACAATGGCATCATCCTGAGCTCACCAGAAACCTTTCTATCAGTCTTGCCTTCATCCTCACATCAGAACAAGATCCTTACTGTAAACGCAGTGCTATCCTACTCATGCACATTACTGAACACTTTACTGTAACCCTATCCCTGGAACCTGCATTGTCCACACACCACCATATTTTGGTCTGCCCCACCAAATCCAAATACCAAGACACAATCTTGCACTCACACCCATATCAAACCAGGACACTAACTCTAACTGAAACCCTTTCAGACTCATAAACCTACCCAAATACCGAACGCTAACACAACAGCTGACACTAAGAACAGACCCTACCCTGGATATTGGCACCACCCATGTCTCACTGCAATACTGTAGATCAATCTCACTGTCGCCCTCACATCAGACCCGAATCCAAAATGTAGCCATAAATCTATACTCTCCATACAACTTAGCGAACCTCTACATCATTCCTACCACTTGCCCAAGGACCTGATCTTCACTGTCAACATTGGCATCACCCACAGCTCACCATTAACCTGTCGCTCAATGTCTCACTCATGCTCACATAAGAGCCATATCCTTAGTGTAAACATTGCACTATCATGCTCATACATATTATCGAACACATAAGCCAAACCCTAGCAATTGCCGCAGCACCAGCCCTTCACATCATTTTATTTTCCTCCCCAAGAAATGCTTAACATGAGCCACAATCTCGCACTCACCCTCACATCACATCAGGATGTAACATCTAACCAAAACACAAACAGCACCGTAAAGCTTCCAAAACGCTGAACTCTAACCATAGCCTTGAGACTTGGAACAGACCCTACCAAGTATATTGACGTCACCCATGTCTCACTGAAACACGGTATTCATTCTCACTGTCACCCTCACATCAAAATTGAACACTAAGTGTACCCATAAACCTTTCCTATCCGTAAACCTTTTCGAACCACTAAACCTAACCCTGGACCTGGCCCCTCGACATGAAACCTCGTAGTAAACTTCGACATCAGCCACAGCATATTACAAACCACTCTCTCAATACCACCCTGTCTCTAACATCAGAACCACTTCCCCACTCTAACCATAGTACTAGATGGCCCATACAAATGACCAAACACTTAACCACACCCTAGCACTGTTCAGTGCTCTAAACTCCTCTCCTTCATTTTAGTGTCAGAACACCAAATCCTAAACCTGAGGCATAATCTCGCACACACCTTCACATCACAGCTCGACACTAACTCAACCCAAAACTGTACCAGCCCCATAAACCTACCCCAAAACCGAAACCTAACCCTTTCCCTGACACTTAGAACAGGCCCTACCATGGACATCAACGTCCGACATGACTCCATGTAACACTGTAGTTAAATCTCGCAGTCGTCGTTACATCAGAACCAAATCCATAATATAACCACAATATTATTCTGGCCATATAGCTTTACAAATACCTAAACATAACCCCAGATCTTCCCGGTGCACCTGAACCCTCATGGTCAACATTGACATCACCATCAGCTCACCGTACACCTGTTGTTCTGTGTCGCACTCATCCTCACGTCAGAGCCAGATCCTTAGTGTAAACATAGTGATATCGTGCCCATATATATTATCAAACACTTAACCCTAACCCTAGGCCTTGCCACAGCACCAGACTCTTCACATCATTTTATTTTCAGCCCCACCACATCCTTATACTGAGACAAAATCTCGCATTCACCCTCACACCAGAGCCAGACCGTAACTCTAAACAAAACACTATTAGCATCATATACGTTCCCAAACACCAAACCCTAACCACAACCCGAACTTTTCTAACAAACCAGTACCATGAATATCAATATCACTGATGTCTCACTGTAACACTCTAATTCTATCTCACTGTCGAACTCACATCAGAGCTGAATCCCTTATGTAACCGTACCCCTATCCTGCCTGTACAACTTACCGAATCCATAACCGTATCCCTAGGACAGTACCATGCATCTGACAGTACATGATCAACATTGACAACATCCACAGCTCACCGCAAACCTCTCAATCATACTCAAACTCAACCTCACATAAGAGCCAGATTCTTATTATAATCGTCACACTATCCTGTCTGTACACATTACCAAACACTTAACCCTAGCCCTGACACTAGCAAGAGACCTATCACATCATTTTATTTTCAGCCCCACCAAATGCTTAACCTGAGCCAAATCTTGCACTCACACTCACATCACAGCCAGACCATAACTCTACCCAAAACTGGGCTAGACCCATAAATCTACCCAAACACTAAACCCTTTCCGTTGGCCTGACACTAAGAACAGATCCCACCATGGATATCGACGACACCGATGACTCACAGTAACCCTGTAGTTCAATCTCACTGTCGCCGACACATAGACCCAAATGCGAAATGTAATCATAACTGAATACTGGCCATACCACTTAGCGAACACCTAACCCTAACCCTAGCTCTCGACCATGCACTTGAACCCTCATGGTCAATATTGGCATCACCCACAGATCACTGTAAACCTGTCGATCAAACTCCCCCTCATCCTCACATCAGAGTCAGATCCTTATCGTAAATGTAGTGCTATACTTGCCATACACATTACCGAACGCTTAACAATATCCGTAGCCCATGGACTAGCATTAGACCCCTCACATCACTTTATTTTTGGCCAAGCAAATGCTTAACCTGAGCCACAACTCGCACACACCCTCATCACAGCAGGATGCAAAGTCGAAAGAAATTCCTATCAACTCCGTAATCCTTCCCAAACACCGAAATCTAACCATAGCCCTGACTCTTGGTGATGATCCTACAATGAATAATGACATCACCCTTGTCTAACTGCAACACTGTAATTAAATCACACTGTTACCCTCATATCAGAATAGGATCCTAAACACAACCATAACCCTTTCCTAGACTTACACCTTTTCAAACTCCTAAATTTAACACTAGACCTGGCCTGTGGACCTCAAACCTCACAATAAACATCAACATCAGCCACCACTTATCATAAACCAGTCGCTCAATATCTCCCTGTCCCTCAAATCAGGGCCACATCGTCACTGCTACTGTACTGCTAGACAGCCCATACTCATTATCGAACACTTAACCGTAACCCTAGCACTGCCCCATGCTCTGGAGTCCTCACTTTTATTTTAGTATCAGCCCACCAAATCTTAACCTGAGCCATAATCTTGAAGTCACCCTCACATCACAGCCAGACCCTAACTCTACCCAAAACCGTATCGGCCCTGTAAAACTACGCAAACACCGAAACCAAACACCAACCCTGTCACTTAGAACAGACCCTAACATGGATATCGACATCACCCATGTCTCACTGTAACATGGCAGTTCAATTTCGCTGCTGCCCTCACATTAGACCCGAATCTGAGATGTAGTCATAATCCTATACTGGCCATACAGCTTAACAAACACTTAACCCTAACCCTAGCTCTCACCCATGCACATGAACCCTCCTGGTCACCATTGACATCACCCACAGCTCACCATAAACCTTTCACTCAATGTCACACTCATCCTCACATCAGAGCCGGATCCTTATTGTAAACATTGCGCTATTGTGCCCGTACATATTAATGAACAGTTAACCCTAACCCTAGCTCTTGCTATAGGACCAGACCCTTCACATTATTTTATTTTCAAACTCACCTAGTCGTTATACTGAGACAAAATCTCGTATTCACCCTCGCATTAGAGCCAGACCATAATTCTAACCAAAACCCAATAAGCCCCATACACTTTCACAAACATGGAACCGTAACCCTAGCACTGACTTTTGGAAAAGACCAGTACCATGAATATCGACTTCCCTCATGTCTCACTGTAACATTGCAATTCAATCTCACTGTCAAACTCACATCAGAGCCAAAGCCGATATGTAAAAATAACTATATGTAACCATAACCGTATTCCTGCCCATGCAACTTACTGAACACCTAACACTAACCCTACCACTGTACCCTACATCTAACACTACATGGTCAACATTGACATCATCCGAGGCTCACCGTAATCCTGTCGATCATACTCACCCTCATCCTCACAACAGAGCCAGATCCTTACTGTGAACGTCGCGCTGTCCTACCCATACACATTACCGAACACTTAACTCTAACCCAAGCCCTGGCACTAGCACCAGACCTGTCACATCATTTGATTTTCAGCCCCACCAGATAATAAACCTGTGCGACAATCTTGCACTCACCCTCACTTCACAGCAGGATGCAAACTCTAACCGAAACTGTATCCGCACTGTAAACCTTTCCAAACACCGAACTCTATAAATGGTCCTGACTCTTGGAACAGACACTACAATGGACATCCAGGTCATCCATGTCTCACTGTGACACTGTAATTCAATTTTACGGTCACCCTCACATCAGAGACGAAATCTAAATGTATCAATAACCCTTCCCAACCTGTACACCATATCGAGACACTAAACCTAAACCTTGACTTGGACACTGGACATGCAACCTCACGATAAACTTCGACAACAGCCACAGCTTATCATAAACCTGTCCCTCAATATCGCCTTCTCCCACACATCAGGGCCACATCTTCACTGTTACTGTATTGCCAGATGGCCTGTACCCATTACTGAACACTTAACATGATCCCTAGCACTGTCCCATGCTCTAGACTCCTCACCTTCATTTTAGCATCAGCCCACCAATTCTCAACCTGATGCTTAAACTCGCACTCACCCTGACATTACAGCCAGAACCTACCTCTACCCAAAACTGTAACACCCCCATAATGTACCCAAACACCAAACCCTAAACCTAGCCCTACCTGTCACTTTGAACAGAACCTACCATGAATATCGACGTCATCCATGTCAAACTGTAACACTGTAGTTCAATCTCGCTGTATCCCTCACATCACACCCAAATCCAAAATGTAATCATACAACTTAACAAATACCTAATGCGAACCCTAGTTCTCGTTTGTGAACCTGAAACCTCGTGGTCAACATTGGCATAACCCACAGATCACCGTAAAATTGTCACTCAATGTCACACTCATCCTTGTCTCAGAGCCAGATCCTTACTGTTAACATAGCGATATTGTGCCAGTGCATATTAACGAATGCTTAACCTTAATCCTAGCTCTTACCTCTGCACCAGAACATTAACATCATTCATTTTATTTTCAGTCCCAACAAATCATTATAGTGAGAGAATATCTCGCATTCACCGTCACATCAGAGTCGGACCCCTAACCATAACAAAAACCCTATTAGACCTGTACACCTTCTCAAACACGGTACTCTAACCCTAGCCCTGACTTTTGGAACAGACCAGTGACATGAATGTAAACATCCCTCTTGACTCACTGAAACACTGTAATTCTACCTCACTGTCCAATTCGCATCAGAGCCAAATCTCATAAGTAATCATGACCCTATTCTGCCCATACAACTTAACGAAACCCTAACCCTAACTCTAACACTGTACCCTGTATCTGACACTCCATGATCAACATTGACATCATTCACATCTCACCGGAAACCTGATGATCATACCCTACCTCATCCTCACATCAGAGCCAGAGCCGTACTGTAAATGTAGCTCTATCCTGCCTTTACACATTTCTGAACACTTAACCCAATCTCTAGCTCTGGCTCTAGAACCAGACCTGTCAAATCATTTTCTCTACAGAACCACCAACGGCTAAAACTGAACCACAAACTCGCAGTCACCCTCACGTCATGACAGGATGAAACTCTAACCGAAACACTATCAGCGCTGTAAGCCTTTCCAAACAGTGCAATCTTACCACAGCCCTGACTCTTGGGACATACCCTAGCAGGGATATCGATGTAACCCATGTCTCACTGTTACGCTGTAAATCAATCACACTATCACCCTCACATCAAAGCTGAGTACTAAATGTAAACTTAAACCTTTTCTGGCCTTACATGTTTTTGAGCCCCTAAACCTATCCCTAGAGCTGGCTCCTGGACCTGAAACCTCACGAAAAACATTGTGATCGGATACAGCTTATCATTACTCTGTCTCTCAATATCGCCCTCTCCGACACATCACGTCCACATCCTCACTGTAACCATAGCCAAAGATGGTCCCAACCCATTACCGAAACTTTAACCCTAACCCTAGCACTGTGCCAGGCTCTGGACTCCTCACCTTCATTTTAGTGTCAGCCCACCAAATCCTAAACCTCAGGCAAAATCTCGCACTCACACTCACATCACAGCCATACCCTAAAATCTAAGCAAAATCGTATCAGCCCCATAAACCTGAAAAACACCGAACACTAACCCTAGTACTGACACTTAGAACAGACCCTACCATGGATATGGATGTCAACCATGTTTCACTGTAGCACTGTAGTTCAATATCACTGTTGCCCTCACATCAGACCCGAATTTGAAATGTATCCATAACCGTATACTGGCCGTACAACTTAACGAGCACCTAACCCTAAACCCAGCTCTCTCCTGTGGTCCTGAACCCTCACGGTCAACACTGACATTACCCACAGCTCGCCATAAACCTGTCGCTCAATGTCGCACTCATCCGCACATCAGAGACAGATCGTTTGTGTTAACATAGTGTTATCGTCCCTGTACATATTAACAAACACTTATCTCTAAACCTAATTCTTGCTGCAGCGCCAGACCCCAAAGACATTTTATTTTTAGCCCCACCTAATCCTTACTGAGACAAAATCTGACATTCACCCTCAAATCAGAGCCGGACACTAACTCTAACCAAAACCCTATTAGACTCACACACCTTCCCAAGCACCAAACCCTATCCATAGCCCTGACTTTTGGAAAAGACCAGTACCATGAATATCGACATCCTCTAAATGAAACCCTATCAGTGCCATAAACCTTCATATACACCGAACTCTAAGCAAAAGCTTGAGTCATGGAATAGACCCAACCATTGATATCGACGTCACCCTTGTCTCACTGTAGCGCTGTAATTCAATCTCACTGTCAACCTGACATCAGACTTGAATTCTAAATGTAACCATAACCCTTTCCTAGCATTATACCTTTTCAAATTCCTAAATTTAGCACTAGACGTGGCCTGGGGACTTCAAACCTCATGATAAACATCAACATCACCCACAGCTTATTATAAACCAGTCGCTCAATATCTCACTCTCCCTCAAATCAGGGCCACATTCTCACTGCTACTCTATTGCTAGATGGCCCATACGCATTAAGAACACTTAGCCATAACCCTAGCACTGTCCCATGCTCTGGAGTCCTCACCTTCATTTTAATATCAGCCCACCAAATCTTAACCTGAGGCATAATCTCGCAGTCACCCTCACATCACAGCCAGACCCTAACTCTAACCAAAACCGTATCGGCCCTTTAAAACAATGCAAACACCAAACCTGACACTAGCCCTGTCACTTAGAACAGACCCTAACATGGATATCGACTTCACCCATGTCTCACTGTAACATGGTAGTTCAATATCGCCGTTGCCCTCATATAAGACCCGAATCTGACATGTAACCATAACCCTATACTGGTCGTAGAACTTAACAAACACGTAAGCCTATCTCTCGCTCTCACCCACGGACATGAACACAAATGGTCAACATTGACATCACCCACAGCTCACCATAAACCTTTCACTCAATGTCGCACTCATCCTCACATCAGAGCCGGATCCTTAGTGTAAACATTGCACTATTGTGCCCGTACATATTAATGAACACTTAACCCTAACCCTAGCTCTTGCCATAGCACCGGAACCTTCACATTCTTTTATTTTCAGACTCACCTAGACCTTATACTGAGCAAAATCTCGTATTCACCCTTGCATTAGAGCCAGACCTTAACTGTAACCAAACCCAATTAGCCCCATACAGTTTCACAAACACAGAACCGTAAACCTAGCCCTGAGTTTTGGAAAAGACCAGTACCATGAATATCGACATCCCTCATGTCTCACTATAACATTGTAATTCAATATCACAGTCACACTCACATCAGAGCCAAAGCCAATATGTAACCATAACTATATGTAACCATAACCGTACTCCTGCCGATGCAACTTACCGAACTCCTAGCACTAACCCTCGCACTGTACCCTACATCTGACACTTCATGGTCAACAGTGACATCATCCACAGCTCACCGTAAACCTGTCGATCATACCCTCATCCTCACATCAGAGTCAGATCCTTACTGTAAACGTAGAACTATCCTGCCCATACACATTGCCGAACACTTAACCCTAACCCAAGCCCTGGCACTAGCACCAGACCTGTCACATCAGTTGATTATCAGCCCCACAAAATAATAAACCTGAGCGACAATCTCGCACTCACCCTCACATCACAGCAGAATGGTAACTCTAACCGAAACTCTATCAGCGCTGTAAACCTTCCCAAACACCGAACACTAAAAATAGCCCTGACTGGTAACAGACCCTCCCATGGATATAGACGTCACCAATATCTCACAGTAACAGAGTAATTCAATCTCACATTAACCCTCACATCAGAGCAGAATACTAAATGTTACCATAACCCTTTCCAACCATAGAACTTTCCAAACCCCTAAACCTAAACCCAGACCTGGCACCTGGACATGAAACCTCATGATAAACTTCGACATCAGCCACAGCTCATCATAAACCTCTTCCTCAATATCGCCTTGTCCCACACATCAGGGCCACATCCTCACTTTTACCGTATTGTTAGACAGCCTGTACAAATTATCGAACACTTAATCCTAACCCTAGCACTGTTCCATGCTCTGGACTCCTCACCCTCATTTTAGTGTTAGCCCAGTAAATCACAACCTGAGGCATAATCTCACACTCACCCTCACATCACAGCCAGGTCCTAACTCTTCCCAAAACTGTATCACCCCATAAACGTTCACAAACACTGAATTCTAACCTTAGCCCTGTCACTTAGAACAGACCCAACCATGGATATTGATGTCACACATGTCTCACTGTAACACTGTAGTTCAATATCGCTGTAGCCCTCATGTCAGACCCGAATCCGAAATGTAACCATGACCGTGTACTGGCCGTACAACTTCACAAACAGCTAAACTTAAACCTAGCCCTCACCTGTGGACATGAAGCCTCATGGACAACATTGACATCACCCACAGCTCACTGTAAACCTGTCAATCAGTGTTGCACTCATCCTCACATCAGAGCCAGATCCGTAGGGTAAACATTGTGCTATCACTCCCATACATATGAAAGAACATTTAACCCTAACCGTAACCCTTGCCATAGCACCAGACCCTTCACATCATTTTATTTTCAGCCTCACGTAGTCCTTATAATGCGACAAATCTTGCATTCACCCTTGCATTAGAGCTGTACCCTAACTCTAAACAAAACCATATTAGCCCCATACACCTTCCCAAACACCGAACCCTCACTCTAGCCCTGACTTTTGGAACAGACTACTACCATGTATATTGACATCCCTCATGTCCCACGGTAACACTGTTATTCAATGTCAATGTCGAACTCACATCAGAGCCGAATCCCATATGTAACTGAACGCTAACCTGCCCGTACAACTTACCAAACCTCTAACCCTAAACCTAGAAATGTACCCTGCATCTGACACTTCATGGTCAAATTTGACATCATCTGCAGCTCACCATAGACCTGTCAAACATACTCACCCTCATCCTCATATCAGAGCCAGATTCTTAAAGTAAATGTAGCGCTATCCTTCCTGTACACTTTCCTGAACACTTAACCCTAACTGTACCCTGCCATTACCACCAGACACATCCCATTCTTCTATTTGCAGATCCACCAAAAGCTTAACCTGAGCCACAATGTCGCACTCACCCTTACATCACAGCAGAATGGAAACTCTTACCAAAACACTATCAGCACCGTAAACCTTCCAAAACACCGAAATATAAACACAGCCCTGACACTTAGACCAGATCCTACCATGGATATCGACGTCACCCATGCCTCACTGTAACACTGTAATTCAATCTCACTGTCACCCTCACATCAGAAGCGAATACTAAATGTAACCATAAACCTCTCTACCCGTACACCTTTATGAACCCCTAAATGTAACCCCAGACCTTCAGCCTGTACCTGAAACCTCATGATAAACTTCGACATCAGCCACAGCTGATCGTAAACCTGTCTCTCCATATCGCCCTCTCCCTCATATCAGGGCCATATCATCACTGTAACCATAGTAGTAGATGGCCCGTACCCCTTACCGAAAACATAACCTTAACCCCAGCATTGTCCCATACTCTGGACATCTCACCTTCAATTTAGTGTCAGCCTACCAATTCCTAAACCTGACACAAAATCTCACACTCACCCTCACATCAAAGCCAGACCCTATCTCTACCCAAAACCATATCGGCACCATAAACCTGCTCAAACACCAAACCCTAACCCTAGTCCTGACTCTTAGAACAGACCATACCGTGGATATCTATGTCACCCACGTCTCACTGTAATACTGCTGTTCAATATCGCTGTCGCCCACACATCAGACCGAAATGCGACATGTAACCACAATCATATACTGGACTTACAAATGAACAAACACGTAATCCTAACCCTAGCTCTCACCCATGGACATAAACCCTCCTGGTCAACATTGACATCACCCACAGCTCACAGTAAACCTGTCCCACATAGTCGCACTCATTGTCACATCAGAGCCAGATCCTGACTGTAAACATAGCGCTATCATGCCTTTACATATTAAAGAACACTTAACACTAACCCTATCCCTTGCCACAGCACCAGACCCTTCACATCATTTTATTTTCAGCACCACCAAATCCTTATACTGAGACAATTATCGTATTCACCCTCACATTAGAACCAGAGCATAACTCTAACCCAAACCCCGTTAGCCCCATATACCTTACCAAACACCCGACCCTAACCCTAGCCCTGACTTTTGGAAAATAGCAGTACCATGAATATCGACATCCCTCATATCTCACTGTAACACTGTAATTCAATCCCACTGCTGAACTCACATCAGAGCTGAAGCCGATATGTAGCCATAACCCTATCCTTGCCCATACAAGTTACCGATCCCCTAACACTAACCCTAGCACTGTACCCTGCATCTGACACTTCATGGTCAACATTGGAGTCATCCACAGCTCAACGTAAAGCTGTTGATCATACTCACCCTCATCCATACATCAGAGCAAGATCCTTACTGTACACATAGATCCTGCCTGTACGCATTACTGAACACTTTACCCAAACCTAGCCCTAACACTGGCACCAGACCCATCACATCATTTGATTTTAAGCACCACCAAATTTTTAACCTGAGCCACACTCTCGCACTCACCCTCAAATCAAAGCAGGATGCAAACTCTAACCAAAACTCTATCAGTGCTGCTAACCTTGTCAAACACTGACCTCTGTAAATAGCCCTGACTCTTGGAACAGACCCTACCATGGATACCAACATCACCTATGTGTCACTGTAACAGTTTAATTCAATCTTACGGTCACCCCAACATTAGGACCGAAATCTAAATGTAACAATAACCCTTCCGAACCTGTACACCATTTCGAGACCCTAAACCTAAACCTTGTCTTGGACACTGGACATGAATCCTCATGATAAACTTCGAAAACAGCCACAGATTATCATAAACCTGTCCCTCAATATCGCCTTCTCCCACACATCAGGGCCACATCTTCACTGTTACTCTCTTGCTAGATGCCCTGTACGCATTATTGATCACTTAACCTGATCACTAGCACTTTCCCATGCTCTGGACTCCTCACCTTCATTTTAGCATCAGTCCAACAAATCTCAACCTGAGACTTAAACTCGCACTCACCCTCACATCACAGCCAGAACCTAACTCTACACAAAACTGTATCAGCACCATAAACATACCCAAACACCGATCCCTAACTCTAGCACTGCCCTGTCTCTTTGAACAGACTCTGCCACGGATATCGACATCACCCATGTCAAACTGTAACACTGTAGTTCAATCTCACTGTTTCCCTCACATCAGACCCGAATCAAAATGTAACCAAAATATATGCTATCCGTACAACTTAGGAATTACCTAGCGCTAACCCTAGCTCTCTCTCATGGAGATGAACTCTCATGGTCAACATTCGCACAACCCACAAATCACCAGAAAATTGTCACTCAATGTCACACTCATCCTCACATCACAGCCAGATCCTTATTGTTAACATAGCGCTGTCGTGCCAGTACATAATAACGCACACTTAACCCTAACCCTAGACCTTGCATCTGCATCAGAACCTTAACATCATTCATTTTATTCTCAGTCCTAACAAATCCTTATACTGAGATAAAATCTCGCATTCACCCACACATCAGAGCCGGATTTCTAACTGTAACAAAAACCCTATTTGACCTGTATGCCTTCTCAAACACCCTACCCTAACCCTAGCCATGACTTTTGAAACAGACCTGTACCATGAATGTAAACATCCCTCCTGACTCACTGAAACACTGTAATTCAACCTCACTGTCGAACTCACATCAGAGCCAAATCCCATATGTAACCATAACCCTATCCTTCCCATACAACTTGCTGAACCCCTAACCCTAACCCTAGCACTGTACCCTGTAGCTGACACTTCGTGGTCAACACTGACATCATTCACATCTCACCAGAAACCTGTTGATCATACCCTACCTCATCCTCACATCAGAGCCAGAGCTTTACTGTAAATGTAGTGCTATCCTGCCTGTACACATTTCCGAACACTTAACCCAATCTCTAGCTCTGGCACTAGAACCAGACCTGTCAAATAATTTTCTTTACAGAACCACCAAAGGCTGAAACTGAATCACAATCTCGCAGTCACCTCACATCATGGAAGGATGAATCTAACCGAAACACCGTCAGCACTGTAAATATTTCTGAAGAGTGAAACTTACCACAGCCCTCACTCTTGGAACATACCCTAGCAAGGAATTCGACGTAACCCATGTCTCACTGTTACACTGTAAATCAATCTCACTGTCACCATCACATCATACCGAAATACTAAATGTAAGCATCAACCTTTCCTAGTCATATGTGTTTTAGATCCCCTCAACCTAACCCTAGAGCTGGCTACTGGACCTGAAACCTCATGAAAAACTTTCTCATCAGAAACTGCTTATCATAAAGCTGTCTCTCAATATCGCCCTATCTGACGCAGCAGGTCCACATCCTCACTGTAACCATAGTACTAGATGGTCCGAACCCATTACCAAAACCTTAACCCTAACCCTAGCACTGTCCCAGGCTCTGGACTCCTCAGCTTCATTTTAGTGTGAGCCCACCAAATCCTAAAACTCAGGCAAAAACTTGCACTCACACTCACATCACAGCCAGACCTTAAATCTAAGCAAAACCGTATCAGCCCCATAAGCCTGAAAACCACCGTACACTAACCCTAGTACTGACACTTAGAACAGACCCTACCATGGATATGGATGTCAACCATGTTTCACTGTAACACTGTAGTTCAATATCACTGTTGCACTCACCTCAGACCCGAATTTGAAAAGTGTCCTTAACCGTATACAGGCCGTACAGCTTAACGAGTACCTAACCCTAAACCCAGCTGTCGCCTGTGGTCCTGAACCCTCACGGTCAACACTGACATCACGCACAGCTCACCATAAACCTGTCACTCAATGTAGCACTCATCCGCACATCAGAGACAGATCCTTAGTGTTCACATAGTGTTATCGTTCCCGTACACATTAACAAACACTTATCTCCAAACCTAACTCTTGCTGCAGCGCCAGACCCAAAAAATATTTTATTTTCAGCCCCACTTAATCCTTACTGAGACAAAATCTGACATTCACCCTCAAATCAGAGTCGGACACTAACTCTAACCAAAACCCTATTAGACCCACACACCTTCCCAAGCACCAAAGCCTAACCATAGCCCTGACTTTTGGAAAAGACCAGTACCATGAATATCGACATCCTCAAGTCTTACTGTAACACTGTGTTTCAATCTCACTCTCAAACTCACATCACAGCCAAATTTCATATGTAACCATAACCCTATCCTGCCTATACAACGTACCGAACTCCTAACCCTGACACTAGCGCTGTACCCTGCATCTCACACTTCACGCTCAACACTGACATCATCCACATCACACCAGACACCTATTGATCAAATTCAGTCTCATCCTCACATCAGAGCCAGATCCTGACTGTAAACGTAGCTCTATCCTGCCTGTACACATTACCGCACACAATCCTAACCCAAGCCCTGGCACTAGCACCAGACCTGTCACATCATTTGATTTTCAGCCCCACCAAATAATAAACCTGAGCGACAATCTCGCACTCACCCTCACATCACAGCAGGATGCAAACTCTAAATGCAACCCTATGAGCGCCATAAACGTTCAAAAACGCCGAACTCTAACCAAAACGTTGAGTCATGGGATATACCCAACCATTGATATCGAAGTCACCCTTGTATCACTGTAGCACTGTAATTCAATCTCACTGTCACCCTGACATCAGAATTGAAATCTAAATGTAATCATAACCCTTTCCTAGCAGTACACCTTTGCAAACCACTAGACCTAAACCTAGACATTTTCCCTGGACATGAAACCTCATGATAAACTTCGACATCAGCCACACCTTATCATAAACCTGTCTTTCAATATCGCTCTCTCCCTCATGTCAGGGCCATATTCTCTCTGTAACCTTAGAACTAGTCGGCTAGCACCCATTACCGAATACTTAACCCTAACCCTAGCCCTGTCCCATGCTCTGGACTCCTCACCATCATTTCAGTGACAGCCCACAAAATCCTAAACCTCAGACATAATCTCACAATCACCCTCACAAAACAGCCAGACCCCAATTCTATCCGAGATAGTATAAGCCCCATAAACATACCGAATGACCGGACCTCAGTACTTAGAATAGACCATACAGTGCACCCAATTCCACTCCATTCTAAAACATTTTACTCCATTCCCCAATATTCCAGCACATTCATTTGCTTTGCATTCCGGCATAGGAGGCACCATTCGCTTCGAAACCACTCTGGAGACCTTTATTATGTCCCATTACAGCCGATTCCACTGCATTCTGCATCATTGCCCTCCATTCCGCAACATTCCAAAACGTTCTATTGCGTTCCATTCTGCTAAAGAATGCTCCTGTTGCTTCCAAACAATTCACGAACTTCCTATTGTGTCACTTCACATGCCATTCCACTCCATTCCGCAAGACTCTACTCCATTCCCCAACATTCCAACTAGTTGTACTGAGTTCCATTGTGACAAAGTAGGCACCATTCTTATCCTAAAAACCAAGGGAACTCTCTGTTGTGTCACATTACACCACATTCCACTATATACCACAGCATTGCACTCCATTGTGCACCATTAAACCACATTCCATTGTATTCATTCTATAAAAGAAGGCCCCATAGCCACCAAACCATTCAGGAACAGCCTATTGCGTCAATTCACAAGCCATTCCACACGATTGCACAAGACATTACTCCATTCCAAACATTCCACTACGTTCTAATGCATTCCATTGTTACAAGAAGGCACTGTTATCTACAAAAACTCTCAGGAAGACTCTATTGAATCACATTACACCTCATTACTCTCCATTTCACAACTTTCCACTCTATTCCACAACATTACACAACGTTGTATGACATTGGGTTCTGTCAGGTAAGGCTGCATTCACTTCCAAATCACTCTGCAACCCTTTATTGCGTCACATTACAACCGATACATCTCTATTCCACAACATTGCACTCCATACCACAACACTACACCATGTCCTATCGTGTTCCATTCTGCAAAAGAAGGCTTCCACTCCTTTCCCAAAGAATCAGGAACCGTCTATTACATCCCATTACACCGCATTACACTCCATTCAACAACTCTCCACTTCACTTTGCAACTTTCCACAATGTTCTTTTGCATTCCATTCTTACAAAGAAGGATCAATTGTCTTCCAACCCATTAAGGGCTGTCTACTGCATAAAATCAAATGCAACTCCAGGCCATTCTTCAAGATTCTACTCCATTCCTAAAAATTACACCCCAATCTATTGCATTCCATTCCGTCAAAATAGGCTCCTTCCCTTTCGAAACCAATGAGGAACACTCTACTGCGTCAATTTACACACGAGTCCAGTCCATTTAACAGCATTGTACTCCATTCCTGAACATCTCACCATGTTCTGTGGCACTCCATTCAATGAGAGGGAAGTCCATTTGCGTCGGGACCACTCAGGAACTCTATATTGTGTCACATTACATACGCTCCTTCACCAAATCTACAAAATTTCACTTAACTCCACAAAATTCCACCAGATTCTATAGCGTTCCATTCTGGCAAAGGAGGACCCATTCATTTCCAAAACAATCACTAACTTTACTGTGTCAGAGTATACCCCATTCCACTCCATTCCACAACATTTTCTATATTCCCCAGCATTCCAGCACATTCCTTTGCTTTACATTCTCGCAGAGGTGGCACCATTCGCTTCCAAACCACACTGCAGACCTTTATTATGTCTCATTACAGCCGATTCCACTCCATTCCACAACATTTCCCTCCATTCCACGACATTGCACCACATTCTATTGCGTTCCCTTCTGCCGTAGAATGCTCGATTGGCCTGCAAACTCTTCACGAACTGCGTATTGTGTCACTTCACATGAAATTTCTCTCCATTCCACAATATTCTACTCCATTCCCCAACATTCCAACAAGTTCTACCGAGTTCCATTGTCACAAAGTAGGCACTACTCTTATCCAAACAACCCAGGAACTGTCTGTTGTGTCACATTCCACCACGTTCATCTCAATACCACAGCATGGCACTCCATTGTGCAACATTCTGCCACATTCCATTGCATTCCATTACGTATAGGAAGGCCCCTTAGGTCCCAATCCAGTCAGGAACAGCATATTGCATTAGCTTGCAGGCATTTGCACACGATTCCTCAAGATTCTACTGCATTCCAAACATTCCACTGCGTTCCATTGCACTCCATTGTTATAAAGAAGGCACCATTCTCTAAAACCATCTCCGGAAACCGCTATTGCATCACATTACACCGCATTACACTCCATTTCACAATCTTCCACTCTATTCCACAACATTCCAACACGTTCCACTACTTTCGGGTCCATCATTCAAGGCTGCATTCGCTTTCAATTCACTCCAGAACCCTTTATTGCATCACATTACAACCAATTCACCTCTATTCTACAACATTGCACTCAATCCCACACCACTCTACCGTGTTCTATCGCATTCCATTCTGCAAAAGAAGGCTCCACTCTTTTCCCAAAGAATCAGAAACCGTCTATTAAGTCACATTAAACAACATTACAGTCCATTCCTCAACTCTCCACTTCATTTCGCTACAATCCACAATGTTCTTTTGCATTCCATTCCTACAAAGAAGGCTCGATTCACTTCCAACCCATTAAGGACTGTCTATTGCATCACATCAAATGCCATTCCATTTAATTCTCCAAGATTCTACTCCATTCCACAACATTCTACCACATTCCATTGCATTCCATTCTGTGAAAAGAGCTCCATTCCATTCCAGACCGATGAGGAACACCCTACTGCCTCACTTTACACATGATTCCAGTCAATTTCACAACATTGTACTCCAATCTTGAACATCTCACCGTGCTCTGTGGCATTCCATTCCATCAAAGAGAGCACCATTTGAGTCGAGACGACTCAGGAACTCTATACTGTGTCACATTACATGCGCTTCTACACCAAATCTACAAAATTGCACTGAAGTCCACCAAATTCCACCACGTTCTATAGCGTTCCATTCTGTCAAAGGAGGATCCATTCATTTTCAAAACAATCTCTAACTCTCTATAGCGTCACAGGGTACCCCATTCCACTCCACTCCACAACACTTTACTCCATTCCCAAATATTCCAGCACATTCCTTTGCTTTATGTTCTCACAAAGGGGGCACCGTTCGCTTACAAACCACACTGGAGACCTTTATTATGTCCCATTACACTCGATTCCACTCCACTCCACAAGATTGCCCTCCATTCCGCGACATTCCACCACGTTCTATTTTGTTCCATTCTTCCAAGGAATACCCCATTCCCTACCAAACAATTCACGAACTGCATATTTTGTCACATCACACACCATTCCTCTCCATTCCACAAGATTCTACTCCATTCCCCAACATTCCAAGAAGTTCTATGGAGTTCCTTTGTGACAAAGTAGGCACCATTCTTATCCAAACAACAGAGGAACTCTGTGTTGTGCCACATTCCACCACGTGCCACTCTATACCACAGTATGGCACTCCAGTGTTCCACATTCCAGCACATTCCATTGCATTCCATTATGTCAAGGAAGGTCCCATAGCTCCCAAACCACTCAGGAACAGCCTATTGCATTAGTTCTTATGCCTATGCACAGATTCCTCAAGATTGTGCTGCATTCCAAACATTCCACTGCGTTCCATTGCACTCCATTGTTACAAAGTGGGCACTGTCCTTAAAAAACTCTCAGGAACCCTCCATTGCATCTCATTTCACCTCATTACACTCCATTTCACAACCTTCCTCTCTATTCCGCAACATTCCACCACGTTCTATTACTGTCGGTTCCAACAGGCAACGCTGCATGCGCTTCCAATTCACTCCAGAACCCTTTATTGCGTCACATTACAACCGATACAAGTCCATTCCACATTACACTCCATAGTACAACAGTCTGCCGTGTTCTATTGCGTTCCATTCTGCAAAAGAAGGCTCTGCTCTTTTCCCAGAGAATCAGAAACCCTCTATTAAGTGACATTGCACCCCATTACACTCCATTCGACAACTCTCCACTTCATTTCTCAACATTCCACAATGTTCTTTTGCGTTCCATTCCTACAAAGAAGGCTCGATTCACTTGCAACGTATTAAGGACTGTCTATTGCATTACATCAAATGCCATTCCAGCCCATTCTCCAAGATTCTACTCCATTCCACAACATTCCACCGTGTTTTTTGCATGCCATCGGTGAGAAAAAGCCCCATTCCTTTCTAAACCAATGAGGAACGCTCTACTGCATCACTTTACACACGATTCCAGTCCATTTCACAACATTGTACTCCATAACTGAACATCTCACCATGTTCTGTGGCTTTCCATTCAATCAAAGACAGCTCCATTTGCTTCAAGACCACTCAGGAACTCTGTATTGTGTCATATTCCATACACTAATACACCAAATCTACAAAATTGCACTTGACTCCACAAAATTCCACCACGTTGTATAGCGTTCCATTCTGTCAAAGGAGGATCCATTCATTTACAAAACAATCTCTAACTCTCTATTGCATCACAGTATACCCCATTCCACTCCATTCTACAATATTTTCCTCCATTCCACAGTATTCCAGCACATTCTTTTGGTTTACATTCACGCAACGGAGGCACAATTCGCTTCCAAATTGTACTGGAGACTTGTATAATGTCCCATTATAGCCGATTCCACTCCATTCCACAACATTGCCCTACATTCCACCACGTTCTATTGTGTTCCATTCTGCCAAGTAATGCTCCATTTGCTACCAAACGGTTCACAAAATTAGTATTGTGTCAGTTCAAATGCCATTCCTCTCCATTCCACAAGATTATAAGCCATTCCACAACATTCCAAAAAGTTCTACTGAGTTCATTGTGACAAAATTGGCACGGTTCTTTACCAAATAACCCAATAACTCTCTGTTGTGTCACACTCCACCACGTTCCACTCAATATCACAGAATGGCACTCCATTGTGCAACATTCCGCCACATTCCATTGCATTCCGTCAGGTAATAGCAGGCGCCAAAGCTCCCAAACAGCCTATTGCGTCAGTTCGCATTTCTATCCACACGATTCCTCAAGATTCTCCTACATTCCAATCTTTCCACTGCATTCCATTGCACTCCATTGTTACAAAGAGGGCACCGTTCCCCAAAAATCACTCAGGAACCCACCATTGCATCACATTACATCCCATTACACTCCATTTCACAAACTTCCACTCTACACAGCAACATTCCACCACGTTCTATTACGTTCGGTTAAATCAGGCAAGGCCGCATTTGCTTCCACTTCACTGCAGAACCGTCTATTGCGTCAGACTACAACCGATTCAACTCCATTCCACAACAATGCACTCCATCCCACAACACTCCACCGTGTTCTATGGCATTCTATTCTGCAAAAGAGGGCTCCGCTCTTTTCCCAAAGAATCAGAAACCGTGTAATGTCACATTACACCGCATGACACTCCATTCCACAACTCTCCTCTTCATTTCACAACACTCCACAATGTTCTTTTGCATTCCATTCCTACAAAGAAGGCTTGATTCACTTCCAACCCATTAAGGACTGTCTATAGAATAACATCAAATGCCATTCCAGTCCATTCTCCAAGATTCTACTCCATTCTACAACATTCCACCACATTCTATTGTATCCCCTTCTGTGAAGAAAACCTCCATTCCTTTCCAAACCAATGAGGAACACTCTACTGTGTCACTTTATGCACGATTGCTGTCCATTTAACAACATTGTACTCCATTCCTGAACATCTCACCATGTTCTGTGGCATTCCATTCAGTCAAAGAGAGCTCCATTTGCATCGAGAGCGCTCAGGAACTCTATATTTTGTCAAGTTACATACGGCCCTATTGAAAATCTACAAAATTGAAATTAACTCCACAAAATTCCACCACGTTCTATTACTCTTCGTTCCATCTAGTAATGCTGCATTCGCCTTCAATTCACTCCAGAACCCTTTATTCTGTCACATTACTACCAATTCTCCTCCATTCCACAACAACGCACCCCAACCCGCAACACTCCCCTGGATTCTGTCGTGTTCCATTCTTCAAAGAAAGCTCCAGTCTTTTCAAAAACCATCAGGAACCGTCTCTTGTGTCACACTACAGCACTCCATTCCAAAACTCTCCACTTCATTTCAGAACATTCCACAATGTTCTTTTGCGTACCATTCCTGCAAAGAACGCTCGATTCACGTCCACAATATTAAAGACTGTCTGTTGCATCACATCAAAAGCCATTCCAGTCCAATCTCCAATATTCGACTCCATTGCACAACATTCAAAACGTTATATTGCATTCTATTCTTTAGAAAAGGCTTCATTCCTTTCCAATCCAAGGAGGAACACTCTACTGCGTCACTTTACACACGAGTACCGTCCATTTAACAACACTGTACTCCATTCCTGAACATCTCACCATGTTCTATGGCGTTCCATTACATCAAAGAGAGCTCCATATTTTCCAGACCACTCAAGAACTGTATATTGTTACAGTATAAGCGATTATACAAAAATATACGAATTTGAACACTTCTCCACAGAAGTTCACCAAGCACTGTACCGTTCCCCTCTCTCAAAGAAGGATCCATTCATTTCCACAACAATTTGTACAACTCTATTGGATCACAATAGACCCCATTCCATTCCATTCCACAACATTTCACCCCATACCCAAATATTACAGCAGATTTATTTGCTATTCATTCCAGCAAAGTAGACACCATTAGCTTCCTAACCACTCTGAAGACCTTTATTAGGGCACATTACAGCCGATTCCACTGCATTCCACATTTCTCTCCATTCCACAGCATTCCACCACGTTCTATTCCGTTCCTTTCTGCCAACGAATGCTCCATTTGCTTCCAAACAATTCACGAACTTCCTATTTTGTCACTTCACATTCCATTACTCTCCATTCCACAAGGTTCGACTCAATTCCCCATCATTCCAACAAGTTCTACTGAGTTCCATTGTGACAAAGTAGGTACCATTCTTATCCATACAACCCAGAAAGTCTCTGTTGCGTCATATTACAGCACGTTCCACTCAATACCACAGAATTGCACTACATTGTGCAACATTCCACCTTACTCGTTTGCATTCCATTCTGTAAAAGAAGGCTCCTTTGCTTTCAAACCGTACAGTAACAGCCTATTGCATCAATTCACACCCCATTTCACACGATTCCACAAGATTCTACTCCATTCCATTCATTCCACTATGTTCATTTGCATTCCATTGTGACAAAAAACACCAATGTCTACAAAATTCGCAAAAACCCTCTATTGAATCTATTAGAACCCATTACACTCCAGTTCACAAAGTTCCACTCTATTTTGCAGCATTCCACCGCTTTCTATTATGTTCCATTACGCCAAGCAAGGCTGCATTCACTTCCACATCACTCCAGAAACCTTTTCTGCATCACTAACTCTAACCGAAACACTATAAGCACCAAAATCCTTCCCAAACACCGAACCCTATACCTACCCGTGAGTTTTGTAAAAGACCAGTACCATGAATATCAACATCTCTACATCCCTCATATGTCACTGTAACACTGTATTTCAATCTCCCTGTCGAACTCACATCAGAGTGGTATCCCATATGTAACAGTAACCCTATCAGGCTGTTACAACATAACAAACCCATAACCATAACCCTAGAACTCTACCGTGCATCTGACACTTCATGTTCAACATTGACATCATTTGCAGCTCACTGTAAACCTGCCGATCATACTCACGCTGATCCTCACATCAGAGTCAGGACCTTACTGTAAATGTACTTCTATCCTTCCCATATGCATTACCAGACACTTAACCATACCCCTAGCCCAGGGACTAGCACCAGACCCCTCACATCATTTTATTTTCTGCCCCACCAAATGCTTAACCTGAGACAAAATTTCGCACTCACCCTCACCTCACAGCAGGCTGCAAACTCTAACAGAAACACTGTCAGTGCCATAAACTTTTATCAACACCGAATTCTAACCATAGCCCCGACTCTTAGAAGAGACCCTGCCATGGATATTGATGTCACCCATGTCTCACTGTTCACTGTAATTCAATCTCACTGTCACCCCCACATCAGAACCGAATACTAAATGTAACCATAACACTTTCCTCGGTGTACACCATTTCGAACACCTAATCCTAAACCTAGACCCTGGAGCTGAAATCTCATGATAAACTTCAACATCAGCCACAGCTCCTCATAAAGCTGTCTCTCAATATCGCCCTCTTCCTCACATCAGGGCCACACCCTCACTGTAACTGTAGTACTAGACAACCTGTACCCATTACCGAACACATAACCCTAAACATAGCACTGTCTCATGCTCTGGACTCCTCACCTACATTTTAGTGTCAGTATACCTAATCCTAAACCAGAGGCATAATTTAGTACTCACCCTCCCATTACAGCCAGACTGTAACTCTACCCTAAACGGTATTAGCCCTGTAAACCTACCCACACAATGAAATCTAACCCTAGCCTTGACACTTAGAACCAACCGTACCATGGATATTGACGTCACCCATGTCTCACTCTAACACTGTAGTTCAATCTCGCTGTCGCCCTCCCAGCAGACCCAAATCAGAAATGTAACCAATACCGTATACCGGCTGTACAACTTAGCGAACACATAACCCAACCCTAGATCTTGCCCGTGAACATGAACACTCATGGTCAACATTGACATCACCCACAGTTCACAGTAAACCTGTCGCTCAGTGTCACTCTCATATTCATATCAGAGCCAGACCTTCAGTGTAAACATAGTGCTATCCTTCCAGTACATATTAATGAATACTTAACCCTATCCCTAGCCCTTGCACAGCAACAGACACTTCACATCATTTTATGTTCAGCACCAACAAATCCTCATACTGAGACAAAATCTCGTATTTACCCTCACTTCAGAGCCGGACTCTGACTCTAACCAAAACCCTTTTGGTCCCATACACCTTCCCATACACCGAACCCTATCTCTATCCCTGACTTTTTGAACGGACCAGTACCATGAATATCGACATCCCTCATGTCTCACTGCAATACTGTAAGTTAATCTCACTGTCCAACTCACATCAGAGCCATGTCCCATTTGAAACCGTAACACTATCCTGCCCATACAACATATCAAACTTCTAATCCTAACCCTAGCACTGTACCCTGCACCTGACACTTCATGGTCAACATTGTCATCATCCACAGCTCACCATAAACCTGTCGATCATACTCAACACTCATTGTCACATCAGAGCCAGATCCTTACTGTAAACATAGAACTACTCTGCCCTTACACATTTCCGAACACTTAACCCTAAACCTAGCTCAGCACTAGCACCAGACCAGTCACATCATTTTTATTTACAGTCTCACCAAATGCTTAACCTGAGCCACTCACCCTCACATCACAGCAGGATTCAAAGTCTAACTGAAACCTTTTCTGCACCGTAATCCCTCCCAAACACTGAACTCTCAGCATAGCCCTGACTCTTGGAACATACCGTACCATGTATATGGACGTCACCCTTGTCTCACTGTAACAATGTAATTCAATCTCACCTTCACACTCACAACAGAACCGAGAACTAAATGGAATCATAACCCTTTCCTACACGTACACTTTTTCAAATCCCTACAACTAACCCTAGACAATGCCCCTGCACCTAAAACCTCATGATAAACTTCAACATCAGCCACAGCTTATCATAAACCTGCCTCACTATCGCCCCCTACCTCACATCACGGCCACATCCTCACTGCAACCATAGTACTAGATGGCACATACGCATTACCAAACACTTCACCCTAACCCTAACACTGTCCCATGCTCTGAACTCCTCACCTTAATTTTAGTATCAGCCTCCCAAATCCTAAACCTGTGGTATAATCACGCAATCACGCTCACATCATAGCCAGACCTAAACTCTATCCGAAATCATATCAGCCCCATAAAACCTCCCAAACACCAAACCCTAATCCTAGCCCTGACACGTAGAACATTCCTTAACATGGATATCGACAGCACCCCTTTCTCACTGCAACACTATATTTCAATCTCACTGTCACACTCACATCAGACCCGAAACCGAAATGTAACCATAACCATACACTTGCGGTACAAGTTAACGAACACCTAACCCTAGCACTAGCTCTCACGTGTAGTCCTGACCCCTCATGGTGAACATTGACATCACCCACAGCTCACCGTAAACCAGTCGCTCAATGTCGCACTCATCTTCACATTAGAGCCAGACCATTAGTTTAAACACGGCGCTATCGTGCCTGGACATAATTATGAACACTTAACCCAAACCCTAGCCCTTGCCTCAGAACCAGATGCTTCACATCGTTTTATTTTCTGTCCCACCAGATCCTTACACTGAGACAAAATCTTGTACTTACCCTCCCATCAGAACTGTACCCTAACTTTAAGGAAAACCCTATTAGCCCCATACACCTTCCCAAACACCAAACCCTAAACCTAGCCCTGACTTTTTGAACAGTCCATTACCATGAATATCGACATCCCTCACATTTCACAGTTCCACTACAATTCAGTCTCACTGCCGGACACACATCAGAGCCAAATCCCATATGTAACCATATTCCTTTCCTGCCCATACAACGTTGCGAATGCCTAGCCCTAACCCTAGCACTGTTTCCTACAACTGACCCTTCATGGTCAACATCGACTTCACCCACAGCTCTCCATTAACCCGTCGATCAAACTCACAGGCATCCTCACATCAGAGCCAGATCCTTACTCTAAACATAGTGTTATCCTTCCCTTAAACATTACCGATCACTTATCCCAACCCTTGCCCTGGCCCAAGCACCAGAACCAGCACATCATTTTATAGTCAACCCCACCAGATGCTTTACCTGAGAAACAATCTTGCACTCACACTCACATCACAGCCAGATGCAAACTCTAACTGAACCCGGTCTACCCCGTACAATTTCACAAACACTGATTCCTAACCCAGGCCCAGACACTTGGAAAAAGTCTCTATGATGAATATCGATGTCACCCATTTCTCACTGTGACACTGTAATTCAATATTGCTGTCGCCCTCACATAAGAGCCGAAACCTGAATGTAACTATAACTGAATCCAGGCCGTACAGCTTACCGAACCTCCAGTTCTAACCCAGGCCCTCGCCTGTTAACTTGATCACTCATGGTCAACTTTGGCATCACCCACAGCTCATCGTAAACATTTCTCTCTCTCTCGCCATCATCCTCACATCAGAACAAGTTTCTTACCGTAAACGCAGTGCTATCCTACCTGTACACATTACCGACCTCTTAACCCTAACCCTGGCTATGGAAACTGCTTTGTCCACACACCATCATTTTATTGTCTGCCCTACCAAATCCAAATCCTGAGACACAGTCTTGCGGTGACCCTCACATCACACCAGGACACTAAGTCTATCCAAAACCATACCAGCCCCATAAACTTACCAAAACACTGAAACCTAACACTGGCCCTGACAATTAGTACAACCCTACCATGGATATTGGCGTCACCCATATCCCACTGCCAGACTGTAGTTCAATCTCACTGTCTCCCAAACATCAGACCCGAATCTGAAATGTAAGCATAACCCTATGCTGTTCGTACAAATTAACGAACCCCAAATCCAATCTTAGCTCTCGCCCATGGACCTGACCCTCACTATCAACATTGGCATCACCCAAAGCTCACCGTTAACCTGTCACTCAATGTCACACTCATCCTCACATCAGAAAGGAACCCTTAATGTAAACCTAGCTCTATCGTGACCGTACATATTAAAAAACACTTCACCCAAACTCTAGCCCTTGCCACAGCAGAAGACCCGTCACATCATTTTATTTTCAGACCCACCACATCCTTATACTGAGACACAATCTCGCACTCCCCCTCACTTCACAGGCAGAGCTTAACTCTAACCGCAGGCCTAAACCCATACCCAAATATTGAACCTTAACACTAGCCATGACTTGTGGAAGAGAATTGTACCATGAATATCAGCATCACTCATGTTTCACTGTGACACTGTAATTTAATCTCACTGTCGAACTCACATCAGAGCAAAATCCCATATATAAACGTAATCGTATCCTGCCCATACACACCCCTATCCCTATGTCTAGCACTGGAGTCTGCACCTCACCCTTCAAGGTCAACATCATCGATATCACCCACAGCTCTCCATAAACCTGTCAATCAAACTCACCCTTATCCTCACATCAGAGCCAGAAACTTACTGTAAACGTATCATTATCCTTCCCTTCCACATTACTGAACACTTATCTCTAACCCCAGTGCTGGCTGTAGCACCAGAACCCTCACATCATTTTATTGTCAACACCACCAAATGCTTAACCTGAGACACAATCTCTCACTCACCCTCACATCACAGCCGGATGCAAACTCTAACCGAATCCCAGTCAGCCCTGTACAATTTCACAAACACTGAACCCTTACCCAGGCCCTCATTCCTGGAATAGGTCACTACAATGAATATCAACATCAGCCATTTCTCACTGTGACACTATAATTCAATATCACTGTCGCCCCCACATCAGAGCCGGGACCTAAATGTTACTCTAAACCTTTCTAACCATACTGCTTACCGACCCTCTAATGCTATCCCGAGCCTCGTCTGTTGACATACTCACTCATGGTCAATATTGGCATCATCCACAGCTCACCAGAAACCTTCCTCTCAGTGTCGCCTTCACCCTCACATCAGAACAAGATCATTACTGTAAACGCAGTGGAATCCTACTCATGCACATTACTGAACACTTTACTGTAACCCTATCCCTGGAACCTGCATTGTCCACACACCACAATATTTTAGTCTGCCCCACAGAATCCAAATACCGAGACACAATCTTGCACTCACTCCCATATCAAACCAGAACACTAACTCTAACTGAAACCCTTTCAGACCCATAAACGTACCCAAATACCGAAAGCTAACACTACAGCTGACAGAACAGACCCTACCCTGGATATCGGCGTCACCCATGTCTCACAGCAACACTGTAGTTCGATCTCTCTGTCGCCCTCACATCAGACCCGAATCCAAAATGTAGCAATAAACCTATCCTGTCCATACAACTTAACGAACCCCTAAGCCAATCCTAGCACTTGCCCATGAACCTGACCTTCACTGTCAACATTCGCATCACCCACAGCTCACTGTTAACCTGTCGCTCAATGTCTCACTTATCCTCACATCAGAGCCATATCCTTAGTGTAAACATAGCACTATCATGCCCGTACATATTATCGAACACATAAGCCAAACCCTAGCACTTGCCACAGCACCAGTCATTCACATCATTTAGTTTTCAACCCCAAGAAGTGCTTAACAGGAGCCACAATCTCGCACTCACCCTCACATCACATCAGGATGTAAACTCTAACCAAAACCCGAACAGTGCCGTAAAGCTTCCAAAACACTGAACTCTAACCATAGCCCTGAAACTTGGAACAGACCCTACCAAGTATATCGACGTCACCCATGTCTCACTGAAACACGGTCATTCATTCTCACTGTCACCCTCACATCAGAACCGAATATTAATGTATCCATAAACCTTTCCTAGCTGAACACCTTTTCGAACCAGTAAACCTATCCCTAGACCTGGCCCCTGGATATGAATCCTCATAGTAAACTTCGACATCAGCCACAGCTTATTATAAACCACTCTGTCAATATCGGACTGTCCCTAACATCAGGGTCACATCCCCACTGTAACCATAGTACTAGATGGCCCATACAAATTACGAACACTTAACCTTGCCCTAGCATTGTCCAATGCTCTGAACTCCACTCCTTCATTTTAGTGTCAGACCACCAAATACTAAACCTGAGGCATAATCTCGCACACACCTTCACATCATAGCCGGACTCTAACTCAACCCAAAACTGTATCAGCCCCATAAACCTACCCAAAAACCGAAACCTAACCCTTTCCGTGACACTTAGAACAGGCCCTATAATGGACATCAACGTCCGCCATGACTCCATGTAACACTGTAGTTCAATCTCGCAGTCGTCGTCACATCAGAACCGAATCCAAAATGTAACCATAACCTTATTCTGGCTGTGCACCTTAACAAACACGTAACCATAACCCTAGATCTTGCCCGTGCACCTGAACCCTCATGGTCAACATTGACATCACCGGCAGCTCTCCGTACACCTGTAGCTCTGTGTCACACTCATCCTCACATAAGAGCCAGATCCTTAGTGTAGACATAGTGATATCGTGCCTGTACATATTATCAAACAGTTAACCCTGACCCTAGGCCTTGCCACAGCACCAGACTCTTCACATCATTTTATTTTCAGCCCTACCATATCCTTATACTGAGACAAAATCTCGCATTCAACCTCACGTCAGAGCCGGACACTAACACTAACCAAAATCCTATTATCCCTATACACCTTCCCAAACACTGAACCCTAACCTTCATCCTGAATTTTGGAACTGACCAGTATCATGAACATCGACATCCCTCATGTCTCACTGTGACACTGAAATTCCATCTCACTGTCGAAAGCACATCAGACCGGATTCCCATATGTCACTGTTCCACTATCCTGCCCATACAAATTACTGAACCCCTAAACCTAACCCTAGCACTGTACCTTGCATCTGACACTTCCTGGTCAACATTGTCAGTAAAAGAGCTCACCATAAACCTGTCGATCATACTCACACTCATCCTCACATCAGTGCCAGATCCTTCCTGTACACGTAGTACTCTACTCCCTGTATACAGTACCGAACACTTAATCATAACCTTTGATTTGAAACTAGTATCAGACCCATCACATCATTTTATTTTCAGCCCAAGCAAGTGCTTAACCTGAGCCACAATCTCGAACTCACCTTCACGTCACAGCACATACAAACTCTAAATTAAACCCTATCAGCAACATAAACCTTCCCAAACACCGAACTCTAACCATAGCCCTGACTCTTGGTACAGACCCTACCATGGATATCAACGTCACCCATGTCTCACTGTAACACTGTAATTCACTCTCAGGGTCACCCTACCATCAGAACCAAACACTAAATGTAACCATAAACCTTTCCAGTCTGTAACCCTTTTTGAATCCCTAACCTAATCCTAGACCTGGCCTGTGGACCTGAAACGTCATGATAAACTTTGACATCAGCCACAGCTTGTCATAAGCCTGTCTCTCAATATCACCCTCTCCTGCTCATCAGGGCCACATCCTCACCGTAACTGTAGTACTAGATGGCACATACACATTACTGAACACCTAACCCTAACCCTAGCACTGTCCCATGCTATGGACTCCTCACCTTCTTTTTAGTGTCAGTCCACATAATACTAAACCTTAAGAATAATCTCGCACACACCCTCATATCACAGCCACAACCATAATGTTCTCCAAAACTGTATCAGCCCTGTAAACCTACGCATACACTGAACCTTAACCCTAGCCACGAATCTTATAAGAGGCCCTACCAAGGATATGGTAACCAAAATGTAACCATAACAATATACTGGCCATAGAACTTAACAATCACCTAACCCGAACCCTAGTTCTTGCCTGTGGATCTGAACCCTCATGGTCAACATTGACTTCACCCACAGCACCTGTCACTCAATGTTGCAAACATCCTCACATCACATCCAGATCCTAGGTGTAAACATAGCGCTATCATTCCCCTACACATTATGAAACAGTAAACCCTTACCCGAGCCCTTGCCACAGCACAAGACCCTTCACATCATTTTATTTTGAGCCCCACGATATCCTTATACTGAGACAAAATCTCGCATTCACCCTCACACCAGAGCAAGAACCTAACTCTAAACAAAACACTATTTTCATCATATACCTTCCCAAACACTGAACACCAACCTCAGCCTGGGCTTTTGTAACAGACCAGTACCATGAATATCTATATCACTGATGTCTCACTTAACACTGTAATTCAATCTCTCTGTCGAACTCACATCAGAGACGAATCCCATATGTAACCATACCCCTATCCTGCCAGTACAAACTACCGAATCCCTAACCCTTTCCTATGACTGTACCATGCATCTGACACTTCATAGTCAACATTGACAACATCCACAGCTCACTGCAAACCTGTCGATCATAATCACACTCATCCTCACATAAGAGCCAGATTCATATTATAAACGTAGCGATATCCTGCCCATACACGTTACTGAGCACTTAACCCTAGCCCTGGCACTAGCAAGAGAACAATCACATTATTTTATTTTCAGCCCACCAAATGCTTAACCTGAGCCAAAATCTTGCACTCACACTCACATCACACCCAGACCCTAACTCTACCCAAAGTGTGCTAGCCCCATATATCTTCACAAACACTAAACCCTTTCCTTTGTCCTGACACTTAGAACAGATACTACCATGGATATCGACGTCACCGATGACTCACAGTAAACCTGTAGTTCAATCTCGCTGTCGCCTTCACATCAGAACCGAATGCAAAATACAATCATCAATGAATACTGTCCATACCACTTAGCGAACACCTAACCCTAACCCTAGCTGGCGCCCATGTACCTGACCACTCATGGTCAATTTTGACATCACCCACAGATCATTGTAAACCTGTCGATCAAACTCACCCTCATCCTCACATCAGAGTCAGATCCTTATGGTAATCGTACCACTATACTTACTGTACACATTTCTGAACGCTTAAACCTATCCGTAGCCCATGGCCTAGCAGCAGACCGCTCACATCACTTTATTTTTGCCGAAGCACATGCTTAACCTGAGCCACAACTAGCACTCACCCTCACATCACAGCAGGATGCAAAGTCGAAACAAATCCCTATCAGCTCCGTAATCCTTCCAAAACACCAAAATCTAACCATAGCCTTGACTCTTGGAAATGACCCTACAATGAATAATGACGTCACCCTTGTCTCACTGTAACACTGTAATTCAATCCCACTGTCACCATCATATCAGAAGAGAATCCTAAATGCAACCATATACATTTTCTAGCCTTACACCTTTTCAAACTCCTTAATTTAACAGTAGACCTGGCCTGTGGACCTCAAACGTCACGATAAACATCAACATCAGAAACAGCTTATTATGAACCAGTCGCTCAATATCTCCCTCTCCCTCAAATCAGGGCCACATCCTCACTGCTACTGTATTGCTAGACGGCCCATACCCATTATCGAACACCTAACCATAACCCTAGCAGTGTCCTATGCTCTGGAGTCCTCACCTTCATTTTAGTATCAGCCCACCAAAACTTAACCTGAGGGATAATCTCGCAGTCACCCTCGCATCACAGCCACACCCTAACTCTACCCAAAACCATATTGGACCTGTAAAACTAGGCAAACACCGAACCCTGAAACTAGCCCTCTCACTTAGAACAGACCCTAACACGGATATCGACATCACCCATGTCTCACTACAACATGGGAGTTCAATATCACTGTTGCCCTCACATCAGACCCGAATCTGAGATGTAACGATAACCCTATACTGGCTGGACAACTTAACAAACACGTAACCCAAACCCTAGCTCTCACCCATAGAAATGAACAATCCCGGTCAACATTGACAACACCCACAGCTCACCATAAACCTTTCAGTCAATGTCACACTCATCCTCACATCAGAGCCGGATCCTTAGTGTAAACATTGGACAAATGTGCCCGTACATATTAATGAACACTTAACCCTAACCCTAGGTCTTGCCATAGAACCGGACCCTTCATATTATTTTATTTTCAGACTCACCTAGTCCTTTCACTGAGACATAATCTCGTATTCACCCTTGCATTAGAGCGGGACCTTTACTCTAACCATAACCCAATTAGCCCCATACACTTTCACAAACACGGAACCGAACCCTAGCCCTGACTTGTGGAGAAGACCAGTACCATGAATATCGACATCCCTCATGTCTCACTGTAACATTGTAATTCAATCTCACAGTCACACATCAGAGCCAACGCCGATATGTAACCATAACTATATGTAACCATAACCGTACTCCTGCCCATGCAACTTACCGAAACCCTAACACTATCCCTCGCACTGTACCCTACATCTGACACTTCATGGTCAACAGTGACATCATCCACAGCTCACCGTAAACCTGTAGATCATACTCACCCTCATCCTCACGTCAGAGCCACAAAGTTACTGTAAACGTAGAACTATCCTGCCCATACACATTACTGAACACTCAACCCTATCCCTAGCCCTTGCCATAGCACCAGACCCTTCACATCATTTTATTTTCAGCCTCATGTATTCCTTATAATGAGACAAAATCTTGCATTCACCCTAGCATTAGAGCTGTACCCTAACTCTAAACAAAACCCTATTAGCCCCATACACCTTCCTAATCACCGGTCCCTCACTCCAGCCCTGACTTTTGGAACAGACTACTACCATGAATATCGACATCCCTCATGTCCCACTGTAACACTGTTGTTCAATGTCAATGTCGAACTCACATCAGAGCCGAATCCCATATGTAACTGAACCCTAACCTGCACGTACAACTTACCAAACCTCTAACCCTAAACCTAGAAATGTACCCTGCATCTGACACTTAATGGTCAAATTTGACATCATCTGCAGCTCACCATAGACCTGACAATCATAGTCACCCTCATCCTCATATCAGAGCCAGATTCTTACAGTAAATGTAGCGCTATCTTTCCTGTACACATTCCTGAACACTTAACCCTAACCCTAGCCCTGCCATTACCACCAGACACATCCCATCATTTTATTTCCAGACCCACCAAAAGCTTAACCTGAGCCACAATGTCGCACTCAACCTTACATCACAGCAGGATGCAAACTCTTACCAAAACACTATCAGCGCTGTAAACCTCCTACCTCACTGAAATGTAAGCACAGACATGACACTTAGAACAGATCCTACCATGGATATCGACGTCACCCATGCCTCACTGTAACACTGTAATTCAATCTCACTGTCACCCTCACATCAGAAGTGAATACTAAATGTAACCATAAACCTTTCCTACCCGTACACCTTTTTGAACCCCTAAATGTAACCCAAGACCTTCAGCCTGTACCTGAAACCTCATGATAAACTTCGACTTCAGCCACAGCTGATCATAAACCTGTCTCTCAATATTGCCCTCTCCCTCATATCAGGGCCACATTGTCACTGTAACCATAGTAGCAGATGGCCCGTTCCCCTTACCGAAAACTTAACCTTAACCCTAGCATTGTCCCATACTGTGGACATCTCACCTACAATTTACTGTCAGCCCACCAATTCCTAAACCTGACACAACATCTCGAACTCACCCTCACATCACAGCCAGACCCTATCTCTACCCAAAACCATATCGGCACCATAAACCTGCTCAAACACCAAACCCTAACCCTAGCCCTGACTCTTAGAACAGACCATACCATGGATATCTATGTCACCCATGTCTCACTGTAATACTACTGCTCAATATCGCTGTCGCGCACACATCAGACCAAAATCCGACATGTAATCACAACCATATACTGGCCTTACAAATGAACAAACACCTAACCCTACCCCTAGCTCTCACCCATGGACATGAAACCTCCTGGTCAACATTGACATCACCCACAGCTCAGCGTAAAACTGTTCCTCATTGGCGCACTCATCGTCACATCAGAGCCAGATCCTGACTTTAAACATAGCGCTATCATGCCTTTACATATTAAAAACACTTAACACTAACCCTATCCCTTGCCACAGCAACAGACCCTTCACATCGTTTTATTTTCAGCACCACCAAATCCTTATACTGAGACAATTATCGTATTCACCCTCACATTAGAACCAGAGCCTAACTCTAACCCAAACCCTTTTAGCCCCATACACCTTTCCAAACACCCGACCCTAACCCTAGCCCTGACTTTTCAAAAATAGCAGTACCATGAATTTTGACATCCCTCATGTCTCACTGTAACACTGTAATTCAATCCCACTGCTGAACTCACATTAGAATTGAAGTCAATATGTAGCCGTAACCCTATCGTGGCCTATACAAGTTTCTGTACCCCTAACACTAACCCTAGCACTGTACCCTGCATCTGACACTTCATGGTCAACTTTGGCGTCATCCACAGCTCAACGTAAACCTGTTGATCATACTCACCCTCATCCATACATTAGAGGCTGATCCTTACTGTACACATAGATCCTGCCGTACACATTACCGAACACTTAACCCAATACAGCCCTAACACTGGCACCAGACCCATCACATCGTTTGATTTTAAGCACCACCAAATTTTTAACCTGAGCGACAGTCTCACACTCACCGTCACATCAAAGCAGGATGCAAACTTTAACCAAAACTCTATCAGCGCCATTAACCTTCTCAAACACTGAACTCTATAAATAGCCCTGACTCTTGGAACAGAGCCTACCATGGATATCAACATCACCTATGTCTCACTGTAACAGTTTAATTCAATCTTACAGTCACCCTCACATCAGGACTGATACGTAAATGTAACAATAACCCTTCCCAACCCGTACACCAGTTCGAGACCCTAAACCTAAACCTTGACTTTGACCCTGGACATGAAACCTCATTATAAACTTCGACAACAGCCACAGCTTATCATGAACCTGTCCCTCAATATCGCCTTCTCCCACACATCAGGGCCGCATCCTCACTGTTACTATATGGATAGATGGCCTGTACCCATTCTTGAACACTTAACATGATCCCTAGCACTGTCCCGTGCTCTGGACTCCTCACCTTCATTTTAGCATCAGTCCAACAAATCTCAACCTGAGGCTTAAACTTGCACTCACACTCACATCACAGCCAGAACCTAACTCTACCCCAAACTGTATCAGCACCGTAACGTACCCAATCACCGAACCCTAACCCTAGCCCTGCCCTGTCACTTTGCATGGACTCTTCCATGAGTATCAACGTCACCCATGTCAAACTGTAACAATTATGTTGAATCTCGCTGTCTCCGTCACATCAGACCCGAATCAAAAATGTAATCATACAACTTAACAAACACCTAACGCTAACCCTAGCTCTTGCTTGTGGACCTGAACCCTCATAGTCAACATTGGCATAATCCACAGATCACCACAAAATTGTCGCTCAATGTCACACTCATCCTCACCTCAGAGCCAGATCCTTACTGTCAACGTAGCGCTATCCTACCCGTACACATTAACGAACACTTAACCCTAACGTAAACCCTGGCACTAGCACCAGACCTGTCACATCATTTGATTTTCAGCCCCACCAAATAATATACCTGAGCGACAATCTCGCACTCACCCTCACATCACAGCAGGATGCAAACTCTAAATGAAACCCTACCACTGCCATAAACCTTCCCAAACACCGAACTCTAACCAAAACCTTGAGTCATGGAATACACCAACCATTGATATTGACGTCACCCTTGTGTCACTGTAACACTGTAATTCAATCTCACTGTCAACCTGACATCAGAATTGAATTCTAAATGTAAGCATAACCCTTTCCTAGCTGTACACCTTTGCAAACCACTAGACCTTAACCTAGACATTTTCCCTGGACATGAAACCTCCAGGTAAACTTCGACATCAGGCACACCTTATCATAAACCTGTCATTCAATATCGCCTTCTCCTTCACATCAGGGCCACATCGTCTCTGTAATCTTAGTACTAGTCAGCCTGCACCCATTACCGAATGCTTAATCCTAACCTTGGCACTGTCCCATGCTCTGGACTCCTCACCATCATTTCCTTCTCAGCCCACAAAATTATAAACCTCAGGCATAATCTCTCAATCTCCCCAACAAAAGAGCAAGACCCTAATTCTATCCAAGGCAGTATCAGCCCCATAAAGATACAAACTAACGGAACCCTAAAGCCAGCCCTGACACTTAGAATAGACAATACAGTACACCCCATTCCTCTCCATTATAAAATATTTTACTCCATTCCCCAATATTCCAGCACATTCCTTTGCTTTACATTTCGGCAAATGAGGCACCATTCGCATCCAAACCACTCTTCAGGGCCTTTATTATGTCACACTACAGCTGATTCCACTCCATTCTGCAACATTGCACTCCATTCCACAACATTCCAAAACATTCTATTGCGTTCCATTCTCCCAAAGTATGCTCCATTTTCTTCCAAACAACTCAAGAACTTCGCATTGTGTCACTTCACATGCCTTTCCTCTCCATTCCACAAGATTCTACTCCATTCCCCAACATTCCAACAAGTTCTACCGAGTTCCACTGTGGCAAACTGGGCACCATTCTTATCCAGAAATCCGTGTAACTCTCTGTTGCGTCACATTCAACCACGATCCACTCCATACCCCAGCATGGCACTCCACTGTGCAACATTCCGCCACATTCCATTGCATTCCATTATGTACAAGTAGGCCCACTATCCTCTAAACCATTCAGGAACAGCATATTGCGTCAGTAAACATCAATATCCACACAATTCCTCAAGGTTCAACTGCATTCCAAACATTCCACTGCGTACCATTGCACTCCATTGTTACAAAGAGGGCAACGTTCTGTCAAAAACTCTCTGGAAGCCTCTATTGCATCACATTGCACCCCACTACACTCCGTTTCACAACTTTTCACTATATTCCGCAACATTCCAACATGATCTATTACGTTCGGTTCCATCAAGTAACGCTGCATTCGCTTCCAATTCACTCCAGAACCCTTGATTGCATCCACAACATTGCACTCCATCCCAAAACAGTCCACCGTGTTCTATCGCGTTCCATTCTGCCAAAGAATGCTCCACTCTTTTCCAAAAGAATCAGAAACCGTCTATTAATTCACATTACACCCCATTGCACTCTATTCCTCAACTCTCCACTTCATTTTGCAACATTACACAATGTCCTTCTGCATTCCATTCCTACAAAGAAGGCTCGATTCACTTCCAAACCATTAAGGACTGCCTATTGCATCACATCAAATGCCACTCCAGTCCATTCTCCAAGATTCTACACCAATCCACATCATTCCACCGCATTTAATTGCATTCTATTCTGTGAAAAAAAGCTCTATTCCTTTCCATACCGATGAGGAACACTCTACTGGGTCAATTTTCACATGATTTCATTTCATTTCACAATACTGTACTCCATTCCTGAACATCTTACCGTGTTCTGTGGCGTTCCTTTCAATCAAAGAGAGCTCCATTTGCGTCGAGACCATTCAGGATCTCTATACAGTGTCACGTTACACACGCTTCTACACCAAATCTACAAATTGCACTTAACTCCACAAAATTCCACAACGTTCTAAAGTGTTCCATTCTATTAAAGAAGGATACATTCATCTTCAAACAATCTCTAATTCTCTACTGCATCACAGTGTACAACATTCCACTCCATTCCACAACATTTTACTCCTTTCCCCTACATTCCATAACATTCCTTTGCCTTACGTTCTCTCAAAGGAGGCACCATTCGCTTACAAACCGCACTGGAGATGTTTATTATGTCACATTAAAGACGATTGCACTCCAATCCACAACATCGCCCTCCATTACACGACATACCACCACGTTCTATTGTGTTCCATTCTGCAAAAGACGGCTCCACTCTTTTCCAAACGTTCCAGAAACCGTCTATTAAGTCACATTACACCCCATTACACTCCATTCCACAACACTCCACTTCATTTTGCAACATATAAAAACGTTCTTTTGCATTCCATTTCTTCAAAAAAGCCTCAATTCCCTTCCATCCCATTAAAGACTGTGTATTGCATCACATCAAATGCCATTGCAGTCCATTCTCTAAGGTTCTACTCCATTCTACAACATTCAACCACGTTCCACTTCATTCCATTCCATGAAATTATCCTACATTCCTTTCCAAACCGATGAGGAACACTCTACTGTGTCACTTTACACATGATTCCAGTCCATTTCACAACATTGTACTCCATTCCAGAACATCTCACGGTGTGTCCTGTGGCGTTCCATTCAATCAAAGAGATCTCCATTTGCGTCGAGACCACTCAGGATCTCCATACTGTGTCACATTACATACACTTCTACACCAAATCTACAAAATTGCACTTAACTCCACAAAATTCCACCACGTTCTATAGCGTTCCGTTCTGTCAAAGAAGAATCCATTCATCTCCAAAACAATCTCTAACACAGTGTACTCTACTGCACATTCCTCAGCTCACAGTGTACCCCATTCGCATTACAGACGATCCATTCCACACGATATTACATTTCTACTCCATTCCCCCAATATTCCAGCACATTCCTCAACACCCAACTTCATTTCGCTTTACATTCCTAGAAAGAAGGCTTACACTCCAACCCATTAAGGACTGGAGGCACCATTCTACTCCATTCCAAAAATTCCGCACTGCAGACATTTATTATGTCACGTTACAGGTGGTTCAATTCCAATGCGCAACATTGCCCTCCATTCCCTGTCATTCCATCACGTTCTATCGCATTCCATTCTGCAAAAGAAGGATCCACTCTTTTCCCAAGGAATTAGAAACCGTCTATTAAGTCACATTACACCACATTACACTCCATTCCTCAACTCTCCATTTCATTTCGCTCCAATCCACAATGTTCTTTTGCGTTCCATTCCTACAAAGAAGATTAAATTCACTTCCAACCCATTAAGGACTGTCTACTACATCAAATCAAATGCCATTCCAGTCAAATCTCCAAGATTCTACTCCATTCCACAACATTCCACCATGTTCCATTGCGTTCCACTGTGTGAAAAAAAAGGTCCATTCCTTTGCAAACCGATGAGGAACAATCAACTGCCTCACTTTTCACATGATTCCAGTCCATTTCACAACATTGTGCTCCATTCCTGAATATCTCACCGTGTTCTGTGCCATTCAGTTCAATCAGAGAGAGCTCGGATTGCATCGAGACCACTCATGAACTCTGCCCTGTGTCACGTTACATACCCCTCTACACCAATCTGCAAAATTGCACTTAACTCTACAAATTTCCACCACGTTCTATAGCGTTCCATTCTGTCGAAGAAGGATCCATTTATCTCCAGAAGCATCTCTAACTCTCTACTGTGTCACAGTGAACCCCATTCCACTACATTCCACTACATTTGACTCCATTCTTCAACATTCCAGCACATTCCTCTGCTTCACATTCTCACAAGGAGGCACCATTCTCATTAAAACCGCAGTGGAGACATTTATTATGTCACATTACAGCCGATGCCACTCCAATCCACAACATTTGCCCTCCATTTCACGACATTCCAAACCTTCTATCGTGTTCCATTCTGCAAAAGAAGGCTACAGTCTTTTCCCAAATAGACATAAACAGTATACTAAGTCACATTACAACCCATTGCACTCCACCCCTCAACTCTCCACTTCATTTCACAACATTCTAAAGTGTTCTTTTGGGTTCCGTTCCTACAAAGAAGTCACGATTCACTTCCAACCAATTAAGGACTGTCCATTGCATCACATCAAATGCCATTCCATTCCATTCTTCAGGATTCTACTACATTCCACAACATTCCACCACGTTACATTGCATTCCATTCTGTGAAAAAAAGCTCCGTTCCTTTCCAGACCAATGGGGAACACTCTACTGCCTCACTGTACACATGATTCCAGTCAATTTCAGAATATTGTACTCCATTCCTGAACGTGTAACCATGCTCTGTGGCATTCCATTCAATCAAACAGAGCTCCAGTTGCATGGAAACCACTCAGGAACTCTATACCGTGTCACATTACATGCGATTCTACACAAAATATAGAAGCTTGCACTTAACTCCACAAAATTCCAGCACGTTCTATAGCATTCCATTCTGTCAAAGAAGGATCCATTCACCTCCAAAACAGTCTCTAACATTGTACTGTGTCACAGTGTGCCAATCCACTCCATTCCACAACATATTACTCCTTTCCCAAATATTCCAGCACATTTCTTTGCTTCACATTGTCGCCAAGGAGGCACCATTCGCTTCCAAACTGCACTGGACACATTTATTGTGTCACATTACAGCCGATTCCACTCCAGTCCACAAGATTGCCCTCGATTCCCCGACATTTCACCACGTTCAATCACGTTCCATTCTGCAAAAGAAGGCTCCACTCTTTTCCCAAAGAATCATAAACCGTCCATTAAGTCTCATTACACCCCATTACCCTCCATATCTCAACTCTCCATTTCACGTCGCTACAATCCACAATGTTCTTTTCCATTCAATTCCTGCAAAGAAGGCTCGATTCACTTGCAACCTATTAAACACTGTCTATTGCATCACATCAAATGCCATTCCAGTCCATTGTCCAAGTTTCAACTCGATTCCACAACATTCCACCACGTTCCATTGCATTCCATTCTGTGAAAAAAAAACCTCCATTCCTTTCCAATCCGATGAGGAAACACGACTGCGTCACTTTACACACGATTCCAGTAAATGTCACAACATTGTACACCATTCCTGAATATCTCACCGTGTTCTGTGGCGTCCATTAAATCAAAGACAGCTCCATTGGCGCCGAGACCACTCAGGAACTCTAACCTGTGTCACATTACATGCGATTCAACACTTAATCAACAACATTGCACTTAACTCCTCAAATTTCCAGCACGTTCTACAGCGTTCCATTCTGTCAAAGAAGGATACATTCAACTCCAAAACAATCTCTAACTCTCTACTGCGTCACAGTGTATCCCAATACACAACATTTTCCTCCATTCCTCAACATTCCAGCACATTCCTTTGCATTACATTCTTGCTACAGAGGCACCAATTGCTTCCAAACCGCACTGGAGACATTTATAATGTCACATTACAGCCGACTGCTCTCCAATCTACAACATTGCCCTCCATTCCGCGACATTCCACCACGTTCTATTGCATTCCATTCTGCAAAAGAAGGCTCCACTCTTTTCCCAAAGAATAAGAAACCGTATAATAAGTCACATTACACGCCATTATACTCCATTCCTCAACTCTCCACTTCATTTCGCTACAATTCACAATGTTCTTTTGATTTCCATTCCTAAAAGAAGGCTCGATTCACTTCCAACTCATTAAGGAGTGTCTATTGCATCATATCAAATGCCATTCCAGTCCATTCTCCAAATTCTACTCCATTCCACAACATTCCACCACGTTCCATTGCTTTCCATTCTGTGAGAAAAAGCTCCATTCTTTTCCAAGCCGATGAGGCGCATTCTATTGCGTACCGTTACACATGATTCCAGTCCATTTCACAACATTGTACTCTATTCCTGAACATCTCGCCGTGTTCTGTGGCGTTCCATTGAATCAAAGAGAGATCCATTTGCGTCGAGACCACTAAGGACCTCTATGCTGTGTCACATTACATTGACTTCTACAACAAATGTACAAAATTGCACTTAACTCCTCAAAATTACACCACGTTCTATAGCGTTCCATTCTGTTAAAGAAGGATCCATTCATTTCGAATAGAATCTCTAACTCTCCACTGAGTCACAGTGTATCCCATTCGACTCCATTCCAGAACATTCCACCGCATTCCATTGCATACCATTCTCTGAAAAAATCCTCCATTCCTTTCCAGACCTATGAGGAAAACTCTACTGCCTCACTTTACACATTATTCCAGTCAATTTCACAACATTGCACTCCATTCCTGAACATCTCACCGTACTCTGTGGTGTTCCATTCAATCAAAGAGAGTTCCATTTGCGTCGACACCACTCTGGAACTCTATACTGTGTCACATTACATGCACTACTACACCAAATCTACAAAATTGCACTTCATTACACAAAATTCCACTATGTTCTATAGCGTTCCATTCTATCAAAGAAGGGTTCATTCGGTTCCAAAACAATCTCTAACTCTCTACTGCGTCACAGTGTACAGCACAACACAACATGTTACTCCATTCCCCAATATTCCAGCACATTCCTTTGCTTTACGTTCTCACAAAGGAGGCAACATTTGCTTCCAAACTGCACGGGAGACATTTATTATGTCACATTACAGCCGATTCCACTCCAAGGCACAACATTGCCCTCCATTCCGCGACATTCCACCACGTTCTAAAGCTTCCATTCTGCAAAAGAAAGCTCCACTCTTTTCCCAAAGAATCAGTAACCCTCTATTAAGTCACATTACACCCCATTACACTCCATTCCTCAACTCTCCACTTCATTTCGCTAAAATCCGCAATGTTCTTTTCTTTCTGTTCCTACAACGAAGGCTCGACTCACTTCTAACCCTTTAAGAACCGTCCATTGCATCACACTCACTGCCAGTCAATTTCACTCTCCAAGATTCTACTCCATTCCACAACATTCCAACACGTTCTATTGCATTCCATTCTGTGAAAAAAGCTCCATTACTTTCAGACCGATGAGGAACCCTCTACGGCCTCACTTTCCACATGATTCCAGTCAATTTCACAACATTGTACTCCATTCCTGAACATCTCACCGTGTTCTGTGGCGCTCCATTGAATCAAAGAGAGATCCCTTTGCATCGAGACCACTCAGAAACTCTATACTGTGTCACATTACATGGATGGACTTCTACACCAAATCTACAAAATTGCACTTAACTCCACAAAATTCCGCCGGGTTCTATAGCTTTCCATTCTGTCAAGGAATATCCATTCATTTCCAAACGAATCTCTAACTCTCTACTTTGTCACAGTGTAAACCATTCGACTCCATTCCACAACATTGTACTCCATCCCTCAATATCCTAGCACATTCCTTTGCTTTACGTTCTCGCAACGGAGGCACCATTCTCATCCAAACCGCACTGGAGACATTTATTATGTCACATTACAGCCGACTCCACTCCAATCCAAAACACTGTCCTCCATTCCGCGACATTCCACCACATTCTATTGCGTTCCATTCTGCAAATGAAGGCTCCACTCTTTTCCCAAATAATCAGAAACCGTCTATGAAGTGACTTTACACCCCATTACACTCCATTGCTCAACTCTCCACTTCATTTCGCTAAAATCCACAATGTTCTTTTGCATTCCGTTCCTACAAAGAAGGCTCGATTCACTTCCAACCCATTAAGGACTGTCTACTGCATCACATCAAATGCCATTCCAGTCCATTTCCAAGATTATACTCCATTCCACAGCATTCCACCACGTTCCATTGTATTTCATTCCGTGAAAAAAAGTTCCGTTCCTTTCCAGACCGATGTGGAACACTCTACTGCCTCAGTTTACACATGATTCCAGTCCATTTCACAACAGTGTACTCCATTCGTGTACATCTCACCGTGTTCCTTGTCGTTCCATTCAATCAAAGAGAGCTCCATTTGCGTGGAGACCACTCAGGAACTCTAGACTGTGTCGCATTACATGCGCTTCTACCCCAAATCCACAAAATTGCACGAAAGTCCACAAAATTCCACCGTGTTCTATAGCGTTCCATTTTGTCAAAGGAGGATGCATTCGTTTCCAAAACAATCTCTAACTCTCTACTGCATTAGAGTGTACCCCATTCCACTCCATTCCACAACATGTTACTCCATTCCCCAATATTCCAGCATATTCCTTTGCTTTACATTCTCGCAAAAGAGGCACCATTCCCTTCCAAACCGCACTGGAGACATTTATTATATCACATTACAGCCGACTCCACTGCAATTCACAACATTGCCCTGCATTCCACGACATTCCACCACGTTCTACCACGTTCCATTCTGCAAAAGAAGGCTCAACTCTTTTCCCAAAGATTCATAAACCGGCTTTTAAGTCACTTTACACCCCATTACACTCCATTCCTCAACTCTCAACTTCATTTCGGTACAATCCACAATGTTCTTTTGCCTTCCATTCCTACAAAGAAGGCTCGATTCACTTCCAACCCATTAAGGACTGTCTATTGCATCACATTCAATGCCATTCCAGTCGATTCTCCAAGATTCTACTCCATTCCACAACATTCCACCGCGTTCCATTGCATTCCATTCTGTGAAGAAAAGCTCCTTGTTCCTTTTCAGACTGATGAGGAACACTCTACTGCCTCAGTTTACACATGATTCCAGTGCATTTCACAACATTGTACTCCATTCCTGTACATCTCACCGTTTTGTGTGGCGTTCCATTTAATCAGAGTGCTCCAATTGCTTCGAGAGCACTCGGGAACTCTATACTGTGTCACATTACATGCGCGTCTACACCAAATCTACAAAATTGGACTTAACTCCACAAAATTCCACCACGTTCCAAAGCTTTCCATTCTGTCAATGAAGGATCCATTCATTTCAAAAAGAATCTCTAACTATCTACTGCATCACAGTGTACCCCATTCCACAAAATTTTACTCCATTCCCCAATATTCTAGCACATTCTTTTGCATTACGTTCTCGCAACGGAGGCACCATTCGCTTCCAAACCGCACTGGAGACATTTATTATGTCACATTACAGCTGATTCCACACCAATCCACAACATTGCCATCCATTCCGTGACATTCCACCACATTCTATCGCGTTCCATTCTGCAAAAGAAGGCTCCACTCTTTTCCCAAAGAATCAGAAACCGTCTATTAAGTCACTATACACCCCATTACACTCCATCCTCAACTCTCTACTTCATTTCGCTACAATGTTCTTTTGATTTCCATTCCTAAAAGAAGGCTCGATTCACTTCCAACCCATTAAGGACTGTCTATTGCATCACATCAAATGCATTCCAGTCCATTTTACAAATTCTACTCCATTCCACAACATTCCACCACGTTCCATTGCTTTCCATTCTGTGAAAAAGAAGCTCCATTCCTTTCCAAACCGATCAGGAACATTCTACTGTGTCACTTTACACATGATTGCAGTCCATTTCACAGCATTGTACTCTCTTCCTGAACATCTCACCATGTTCTGTGGTGTTCCATTGAAACAAAAGGAGACCCATTTACGTCAAGACCACTCAGGAACTCTATACTGTGTCACATTACATGGACTTCTACACCAAATCTGCAAAATTGCACTTAACTCCAAAAAATTCCACCATGTTTTATAGCGTTCCATTCTGTCAAAGAAGGATCCATTCATTTTGAAAAGAATCTCTAACTCTCTACTTTGTCACAGTGTACCCCATTCGACTCCATTCCACAACATTGTACTCCATTCCCCAATATTCCAGCACATTCCTTTGCTTTACGTTCTCGCAACGGAGGCACCATTCAGATCTAAACCGCACAGGAGACATATATTACATCTCATTACAGCCGATTCCACTCCAATCCACAACATTGCCTTCCATTCCGCGACATTCCGCCACGTTCTATCGCGTTCCATTCTGCAAAAGAAGGTCCCACTCTTTCCCAAATAATCAGAAACCATCCATTAAGTAACTTTACACGCCATTACACTCCATTCCTCAACTCTCCACTTCATGTCGCTACAATCCACAATTTTCTTTTGCATTCCGTTCCTACAAAGAAGGCTCGATTCACTTCCAACCCATTAAGGACTGTCTATTGCATCACATCAAATGCCATTCCATTCCATTTCCAAGATTCTACTCCATACCACAGCATTCCACCACGTTCCATTGTTTTCCATTCTGTGAAAAAAAGGTCCGTTCCTTTCCAGACTGATGAGGAACACCCTACTGCCTCACGTTACACATGATTCCAGTCCATTTCACAACATTGTACTCCATTCCTGTACATCTCACCATGTTCTGTGTCGTTCAGTTCAATCAAGGAGAGCTCTATTTGCGTCGAGACCACTCAGGAACTCTATACTGTTTCACATTACATGAGCTTCTACACCAAATCTACAAAATTGAACATAAGTCCACAAAATTACACCACGTTCTATAGCGTTCCATTCTGTCAAAGGAGGATGCATTCGTTTCCAAAACAATCTCTAACTCTCTACTGCGTCACACTGTACCCCATTCCACTCCACTTCACAACGTTACTCCATTCCCCAGAATTCCAGCACATTCCTTTGCTTTTCTTTCTTGCAAAGGAGGCACCATTCCCTTGCAAACCACACTGGAGACTCTTAATATGTCACATTACAGCCGATTCCACTCCAATCCACAACACTGCCCTCCATTCCATGACATTCCACCACGTTCTATCGCGTTCCATTCTGCAAAATAAGGCTCCGCTCTTTTACCACAGAATCAGAAAACGTCTATTAAGTCACTTTATACCCCATTACAATCCATTCCTCAACTCACCACTTCATTTCGCTACAATCCACAATGATTTTTTGCCTTCCGTTCCTACAAAGAAGGCTTGATTCACTTCCAACCCATTAAGGACTGTCTATTGCATCACATCAAATGCCATTCCAGTCGACTCTAGAAGATTCTCCTCCATTCCACAACATTCCACCGCGTTCCATTGCCTTCCATTCTTTGAAAAAAAGCTCCATTCCTTTCCAGACCAATGAGGAACACTCTACTGCCTCAATTTTCACATAATTCCAGTCAATTCCACAACATTGTACTGCATTCTTGAACATCTCACCGTGTTCTGTGGCATGCATTCAATCAAAGAGAGCTCCATTTGCGTCGAGACCACTCAGGAACTCTATACTGTGTCACATTACATGCGCTTCTAAACCAAATCTACAAAATTTCACTTAACTCCACAAAATTCCACAATGTTCTATAGCGTTCCATTCTCTCAAAGAAGGATACATTCATCTCCAAAACAATCTCTAACTCTCTACTGCGTCACAGTGTACCCCATTCCACACCATCCCACAACATTTCACTCCATTCCCTAATATTTCAGCACATTCCTTTGCTTTACGTTCTCGCAAAGGAGGCACCATTCGCTTCCAAACCGCAATGGAGACATTTATTATATCACATTATAGGCGATTCCACTCCAATCCACAACATTGCCCTCCATTCCGTGACATTCCACCACGTTCTATCGCGTTCCCCTCCGCAAATGAACGCTACACTCTTTCTTGAAGAATCAGAAACCGTATAATAAGTCACATTACACGCCATTACACTCCATTCCTCAACTCTCCACTTCATTTCGCTACAACCCACAATGTTCTTTTGCCTACCATTTCTACAACGAAGGCTCGATTCACTTCCAACCTATTAAGGACTGTCTATTGCATCACAGCAAGTGCTATTCCAGGCGATTCTCCAAGATTCTACTCCATTCCACATCATTCCACCATGTTCCATTGCATTCCATTCTGTGAAATAAAGCTCCATTCCTTTCAAAACCAATGAGGAACACTCTACTGCGTACCGGTACACATGATTCCAGTCCATTTCACAACATTGTACTCCATTCCTGAACATCTCACCGTATTCTGTTGTGTTCCATTCAATCAGACAGAGCTCCATTTGCGTCGAGACCACTCAGGATCTCTACACTGTGTCTCATTACATGCGCATCTACACCAAAGGTGCAAAATAGCACTTAACCCCACAAAATTCCACCACGTTGTATAGCGTTCCATTCTGTCAAAGAAGGACGCATTCATCTCAAAAAGCTCTCTAACTCTCAACTGCGTCACAGTGTACCCCATTCCACTCCATTCCATAGCATTTGACTACATTCGCCAATAATCCAGCACATTCCTTTGCTTTATATTCTCACAAAAGACGCACCATTCGCTTCCAAACCGCGATGGAGACATTTATTATGTCACATTATAACCGATTCCACTCCAATACACAACATTGCCCTCCTTTCTGCGACATTCCACCACTTTCCATCGTGTTCCATTCTGTAAAAGAAGGCTCCAGTCTTTTCTCAAAGAATCAGAAACCGTCCATTAATTCACATAACACCCCATGACACTCCATTCCTCAACTCTCCACTTCATTTCGCAACATTTCACAATGTTCTCTTGCATTCTATTCCTACAAAGAAGGCTCGATTCACTTCCAACCCATTAAGGACTGTCTATTGTGTCACATCAAATGCTATTCCAGTCTATTCTCCATGATTCTACTCCATTCCACAACATTCCACCACGTTCCATTGCATTCCGTTCTGTGAAAAAAAGCTCCATTCCTTTCCAATCCGATGAGGAACACTCTACTGCGGCACAGTACACATTTTTCCAGTCCATTTCACAACATTGTACTCCATTCCTGAACATCTCACCGTGTTCTGTGGTTTTCCATTCGATCAAAGAGAGATCCATTTGCGTTGAGACCACTAAGGAACTGTACAATGTGTCACATTACATGTGATTCTACACCAAATCTACAAAATTCCACTTAACTGCACAAAATTCCACCAGTTCTATACCATTCCATTCTGTCAAAGAAGGATACATTCATCTCAAAAAAAATCTCTCTCTACTTTATCACAGTGTACCCCATTCCACTCCACTCCCAAACATTTTACTCCATTCCCCAATATTCCAGCACATTCCTTAGCTTTACATTATCGCAAAGGAGGCACCATTCGCTTCCAATCCGCACTGGAGACATTTATTATGTCACATTACAGCTGATTCCACTCCAATCCACAACATTGCCCTCCGTTCACGACATTCCACCCCATTCTATCGCCTTCCATTCTGCAAAAGAACACTCCACTCTTTTCCCAAGGAATCAGAAACCATCTATTAAGTCACATTACACCACATTACACTCCATTCCTCAACTATCCACTTAATTTCGCTGCAATCCACAATGTTCTGTTGCATTTCATTCCTACAAGGAAGGCTTGAGTCACTTCCAACCCATTAAGGACTGTCAATTTCATCACATCAAATGCCATTCCAGTCCATTCTCCAAGCTTGTAGTGCATTCCACAACACATTCCACCACCTTCCATTGCGTTCCATTCTGTGAAAAAAAGGTCCATTCCTTTCCAATCCGAGGAGGAACTCTCTACTGCGTCACTTTACAGACGACTGCAGTGCATTTCAAAACATTGTTCTCCATTCCTGAACATCTCACCGTGTTCTGTGGCGTCCCATTCAATCAAAGAGAGCTCCATTTGCGTCAAGACCATTCAGGATCTCTATACTGTGTCACGTTACATACGCTTGTACACAAAATCTACAAAATTGCACTTAACTCCACAAAATTCCACCACTTTCTAGAGCGTTCCATTCTTTTAAAGAAGGATCCGTTCATCTCGAAATGCATCTCTAACCCTCTACTGCATCACAGTGTACAATATTCCACTCCATTCCTTAACATTGTACTCTATTCCCCAATAATACAGCACATTCCTTTGCTTTACATTGTCGGAAAGGAGGCCACATTCGCCTCCAAACCGCACTGGAGACACTTGTTATGGCACATTACAGCCGATTCCACCCCAATCCACAACATTGCCCTCCATTCTGCAACATTCCACCACGTTCTACCGCATTTCATTCTTGAAAAGAAAGCTCCACTCTTTTTCCCAAAGAATCAGAAACTGTCTATTAAGTCACATTACAGCCCACTACACTCCATTCCCGAACTCTCCACTTCATTTCGCTACAATCCACAATGATCTTTTGCATTCCTTTCCTACAAAGAAGGACCGATTCATTTCCAACCCATTAAGGACTGTCTATTGCATTACATCAAATGCCATTCCAGTCCATTCTCCAAGATTCTACTCTATTCCACAACATTCCACCACGTTCCATTGACTTCCATTCTGTGAAAAAAATCTCCATTCCTTTCCAAACAGATGAGGAACACTCTACTGCATGACCTTACACACGATTCAAGTCCATTTCCCAACACTCTACTCCATTCCTGAACATCTCACGTGTTCTTTGGCGTTCCAGTCAATCAAAGAGATCTCCATTTGCGTTGAAACCACTCAGGAATTCTATACTGTGTCACATTACATGCGCTTCTACACCAAATCTACAAAACTGCACTTAACTCCACAAAATTCCACCACGTAGAATAGCGTTCTATTCTGTCAAGGATGGATCCATTCATTTCCAAAACAATCTCTAACTCTCTACTGCATCACAGTGTACCCCATTCCACTCCACTCCACAACATTTTATTCCATTCCCCAATATTCCAGCACATTCCTTTGCTTTCCGTTCTCACAAGGTGGCATAATTCTCTTCCAAACCGCACTGGGGATTTTTATAATGTCACATTACAGCCGATTCCACACAAATTCACAACATTGCCCTCCATTCCACGATATTCCACCACGTTCTTTTGCGTGTCATTCTGAAAAAGAAGGCTCCACACTTTTCCAAAGATTCAGAAACCGTCTATTAAGTCACGTTACACCCCATTACACTCCATTCCTGAACTTTCCACATCATTTCGGTACAATCCACAATGTTCTTTTGCGTTCCATTCCTACAAAGAAGGCTCGATTCACTTCCAACCCTTTAAGGGCTGTCTATTGCATCACATCAAATGCCATTCCAGTCCATTCTCCAAGATTCTACTCCATTCCACAACATTCCACCACGTTCCATGGCATTCCATTCTGTGAAAAAAAGCTCCATTCCTTTCCAAACCGATGACGAACACTCTGCTGCTTCAGTTTACATTTGACTCCAGTCCATTTCACCAACACTGTACTACATCCTGATCATGTCACCGTGTTCTGTGGCGTTCCGTTCAATCAAAGAGCCCTCCATTTGCGTTGAGACCACTCCGGAACTCTATACTGTGTCACATTACATGTGCTTCACCACCAAATCCACAAAATTGCACTTAACTCCACGAAATTACACCACGTTCTAGAGCGTTCCATTCTGTCAAAGGAGTATCCATTCATCTCCAAAAAAATCTCTAACTCTCTACTGTGTCACAGTTTGCCCCATTCCACTCCATTCCACAACGTTTTCCTCCATTCCCCAATATTCCAGCACATTCCGTTGCTTTACATTCTCGCATGGAGGCACCATTTTCATCCAAACCGCACTGGAGACATTTATTATGTCACATTACAGCCGATTCCACTCAAATTCACAACTTTGCCCTCCATTCCACGACATTCCATCGCTTTCCATCGCGTTGCATTCTGCAATAGAAGGCTCCACTCTTTTACCAAAGAATCAGAAGCCGTCTGTTAAGTCACATTACACCCCATTACACTTCATTCCTGAACTCTCCAGTTCATTTCGCTCCAATCCACAATATTCCCTTGCATTCCATTCCTACAAAGAAGGCTCGATTCACTGCCGACCCATTAAGGACTGTCGATTGTATCACATCAAATGCCATTCCAGTCCATTCTCCAAGATTCTACTCCATTCCACATCATTCCACCACTTTCCATTGCATTCCATTCTGTGATAAAAAATCTCCATTCCTTTCCAAACCGATGAGGAACACTCTGCTGCTTCCCTTTACACACGATTCCAGTCCATTTCACAACACTGTACTCTATTCCTGAACATCTCACCGTGTTCTGTGGCGTTCCATTCAATCAAAGAAAGCTCCATTTGCGTCGAAACCACTCAGCCACTCTATAGTGTGTCACATTACATACGCTTCTACACCATATCTACAAAATTGCACTTAACTCCACAAAATTCCACCACGTTCTACAGCGTTCCTTTCTGTCAAAGAAGGATCCATTCATCTTCAAAACAATCTCTAACACTCTCCTGCGTCACAGTGTATCCCATTCTACTCCATCACACAATATTTCACTTCATTCCCCAATATTTCAGCACAATACTTTGTTTTGCATTCTCGCAAAGTAGGCACCATTCGCATCCAAACTGCGCAGGAAACATTCATCATGTCACATTGCAGCCGATTCCGCTCCATGCCAGAGCATTGCCCTCCATTCCACTACATTCTCCCACGTTCTGTTCCGTTCCATTCTTCCAAAGAATGCACAGTTTGTTTCCAAACAATTGAGGAACTTCGTATTGTGTCACTTCACATGCCACTCCTCTCCATTCCACAATATTCTACTCCATTACCCAACATTCCAGCAAGTTCTACTGAGTTGCATTGTGACAAAGTGGGCACCACTCTTCTCCAAACAACCCAGGAACTCGCTGTTGTGTCACATTCCACCACGTTCCACTCAAAACCACAGCATGGTTGCAAATGGGCAACATTCCGCCACATTCCATTGCTTTCCTTTATGTAAAAGAAGGCCCCATAGCTTCCAAACCATTCAAAAAGAGCCTATTGCATCAGTTCACATGGCGATCCACAAGATTCCTCAAGGTTCTACTGTATTCCAAACATTCCACTGTGTTCCGTTGCACTCCATAGATACAAACAGTGCACCGTTCTCTAAAAAACTCTGAGGAACCCTTTATTGCATCACATTACACCCTATTACACTCCATTTCACAAACTTCCACTCTATTCCACAACATTCCAACACGTTCTATTACTTTCCGTTCCATCAAGCAAGGCTGCATTCTCTTCCAATTCAGTCCAGAACCCTTTATTGCCTCACATTACAACCGATTCCCCACCATTCCACAACATTGCACTACATCCCACAACACACCACCATATTCTATCACGTTCCATCCTGCAAAAGAAAGCTCCACTCTTTTCCCAAAGAATCAGAAAACGTCTAATGAGTCACATTACACCCCACTACACACCATTCCACAACTCTCCACTTCATTTCGCAACATTCCACATTGGTCTTTTGCATTCCATTCCTACAAAGAAGGCTCGATTCACTTCAAACCCATTAAGGACTGTCCATTGCATCACATCAAATGCCATTCCAGTCCATTGTCCAAGTTCTACTCCGTTCCACAACATTCCACCACGTTCCATTGCCTTCCATTCTGTGAGAGAAAGCTCCATTCCTTTCCAAACCGATGAGGAACACTCTACTGCATCACTTTACACACGATTCCAGTGCATTTCACATTGCTGTCCATTCCTGAACATCTCACCATTTGCTTCCATACCACTCTGGGACCTTTATTACGTCCCATTTCAGCCGATTCCACTCTATTCGTCCTCATTGCCCTCCATTCTGCAACATTCCACCACATTCTCTTACATTTCGTAATGTCAAAGAAGGCTTGATTCGTTTCCAAAACAATCAGGAACACTCTACTAAGTCACATTACAGACGATTCCAGTACATTTCACAACATTGCACTTCATTCCGGGATATCTCACCATGTTCTGTGGCATTCCATTCCATCAAAGAGTTCCATTTTCTTCCAGAAAACTAACTAACTCTATATTGTGCCTCACATCATGGGGTTCTACACAAATCTACAAAATTGCACATAACTCCAGAAAATTTCACCATGTTCTATAGCGTTCCATTCTGTCAGGAAGGATCCATTCATTTCCGAAACAATCTGTAACCCTCTATTGCATCACATTGCACCCCATTCCACTCCATTCCACAACATTTTACTCCATTCCCCAATATTCCAGCACATTCATTTGCTTTACATTCTCTCAAAGCGGGGACCATTCGATTCCAAACCAGTCTGGAGACCTTTATTATGTCACATTACAGTGGCTTTCACTCCATTCCACAACATTGCCCTCCATTCCACAACATTTCATCACGTTCTATTGCATTCTATTCTGTCAAATAAGGCTCAATTCGTTACCAAAACAATCAGGAACACTGTACTGAGTCACATTACAGACGATTCCCGTCTATATAAGAACATTGCATTTTCTGAACATCTCAATATGTTCTGTGGCCTTACATTCCATTAAAGAGCGCTCCATTTTCTGACAGACCACGGAGGAACTCAATATTGTGTCACAATGCACACCATTCTACACCAATCTGCAAAATTGCACTTATCTGCACAAAATTACACCACGTTCTGTTGCATTCCATTCTGTCAAAGAATGTTCCATTTGCTTCCAAAGAATTCACGAACTTCGTATTGTGTCACTTCACATGCCATTCCTGTCCATTCCACATGATTCTACTCCATTCCCCAACACTCCAACAAGTTCTACTGAGTTCCATTGTGACACAGTAGGCACCATTCTAATCCAAACAACCCAGGAACTCTCTGTTGCATCACATTCCACCACGTTCCACTCAATCACACAGCATGGCAATCCATTGTGCAACATTCCTCCACATTCCATTGCATTCCATTATGTAAAGGAAAGCCCGATAGCTTCCAAACCATTCAGGAACAGCCATTTGCGTCAATTCACGTGCCATTCCAAACAATTCCTCAAGATTCTACACCATACCAAACATTCCACTGCATTCTACTGCATTCCATTGTTACAAAGAGGGTACAGTTCTCTAAAAAAATCTCAAGAACCCGCTTTTGCATCACATTACACCCCATTACACTCCATTTCACAAGCTTCCACTCTATTCCACAACATTCCACCATGTTCTATTACGTTCGATCCCACCAAGCAATGCAGCATTCGCTTCTAAATCACTCCGGAACCGTTTATTGCACCACATTAAAACAGATTCAACTCCATTCCACAACATTGCACTCCATCCCACAACACTCCACCGTTTTCTACCACGTCCATTCTTCAAAAGAAGCCTCCACTCTTTTCCCAAATATTCAGAAACCATTCTATTGCGTCATATTTCACCACATTACACTTCATTCAACCACTCTCCACTTCATTTCGCAGCATTTCACAATGTCCTTTTGCCTACCACTCATACAAAAAAGGCACCATTCACTTCCAACCCATTTAGGACGGTCTATTGCATCACATAAAATGCCACTGCACTCCATTCTGCAAGATTCTACTTCATTCCAGAAAATTCCACGATGTTCCATTGCATTCCATTCTGACAAAATAGGCTCCTTTCCTTGCCATACCAATGAGGAGCACTCTACTGCGTCACTTTACACACGATTCCAGTCCATTTCACAACATTGTACTCCATTCCTGAACATCTGTCCATGTTCTGTGGCGGTCCGTTACATCAAAGAGAGCTCCATTCTTTCCAGACCACTCAAGAACTGTATATTGTGAAACAGTATAAGCGATTCTACAAAAATATACGAATTTGAACTTACCTCCACAAAAGTTCACCAAGCTCTGTACCATTCCCTTCTGTCAAAGAAGGATCCATTCATTTCCAAAACAATTTGTACAACTCTATTGGATCACATTACTCTCCATTCCACTCCATTCCACAACATTTCACCCTATTCCAAATATTCCAGCCACTTTCATTTGCTATACATTCGATCAAAGTAGACACCATTACGTTCTTTAGCACTCTGGAGACCTTTATAATGTCACATCACAGCCGATTCCAATCCATCCCACATTTCTCTCCATTCCAAAGCATTCCACCATGTTCTATTCCGATCCATTCTGCCAAAAAATGCTCCATTTCCTTCCAAACAATTCACGAACTGCCTATTTTGTCACTTCACATGACATTCCCCTCCATTCCACAAGGATCGTCTCCATTCCCCAACATTCCAACAAGTTCTACTGAGTTCCACTGTGATAAAGTAGGCACCATTCTTATCCATACAACGCAGGAAGTCTCTGCTGCGTCATATTACACCACGTTCCACTCAATACCACAGAATTGCACTCCATTGTGCAACATTCCACCTTACTCGTTTGCATTCCATTCTGTAAAAGAAGGCCCCTTTGCTTTCAAACCGTACAGTAACAGCCTATTGCGTCAATTCACACCCCATTTCACACGATTCCACAAGATTGTTCTCCAGTCCATTCATTCCACTATGTTCATTTGCATTCCATTGTGACAAAAAGCACCAATGTCTACAAAATTCGCAAAAACGCTCTATTGAATCACATTATAACCAATTACAGTCCAGTTCACAAACTTCCACTCTATTTTGCAACATTCCGCCGCTTTCTATTATGTTCCATTACGCCAAGCAAGGCTGCATTCACTTCCACATCACTCTGGAAACCTTTTCTGCATCACTAACTCTAACTGAAATGCTCTCAGCACCAAAATCTTTCCCAAACACCAAACCCTAAACCGGCCCATGAGTTTTGTAACAGAACAGTACCATGAATATTAACATCTCTACGTCCCTCATATCTCACTGCAACACTGTATTTCAATCTCACTATCGAACTCACATCAGAGTGGTAATCCACATGTAACAGTTACCCTATCGGGCTGTTACGACATAACAAACCCCTAACCATAACCCTAGAACTGTACCGTGCATCTGACACTTCATGTACAACATTGACTTCATTCACAGCTCACTGTAAACCTGTCGATCATACTCATGCTCATTCTCACATCAGAGACAGTATCTTACTGTAAACGCATTTCTACCCTGCCCATACTCATTACCAAACACTTAACCTTATCCTTAGCCCAGGGACTAGCAGCAGACCCCCCACATCATTTTATTTTCTGCCCCACCAAATGCTTAACCTGAGACAAAATTTCGCAATCACCCTCACATTACAGCAGGCTGCAAACTCTAACAGAAACACTAGCGGTGCCGTAAACTTTTATCAACACCGAATTCTAACCATAACCTTGACTATTAGAACAGACCCTACCATGGATATTGATGTCACTCATGTCTCACTGTTCACTGTAATTCAATCTCACAGTCACCCCGACATCAGAACCGAATACTAAATGTAACCATAACACTTTTCTGGGTGTGCACTATTTCAAACACCTAATCCTAAACCTAGACCGGGCCCCTGGAGCTGAAATCTCCTCATAAACTTCAACATCAGCCACAGCTCATCATAAACCTGTCTCTCAATATCGCCCTCTTCCTCACATCGGGGCCACATACTCACTGTAACTGTAGTAACAGGCGGCCTGTACCCATTACCGAACAAGCAACCCTAAACATAGCACTGTCTCATGCTCTGGACTCCTAACCTACATTTTAGTGTTAGCCCAAATAATCCTAAACATGAGGTATAATCTAGTACTCACCCTCCCATCACAGCCAGACCGTAACTCTACCCTAAACGGTATTAGCCCTGTAAACATACCCACACAATGAAACCTAACCCTTACCTTGACACTTGGAACCAACCGTAGCATGGATATAGACGTCACCCATGTCTCACTGTAACACTGTAGTTCAATCTCACTGTCGCCCTCCCAGGAAAACCAAATCAGAAATATAACCAATACCGTATACTGGCCGTACAACATAGCGAACACATAACCCAACCCTAGATCTTGCCCATGATCATGAACACTCATGGTCAACATTGACATCACCCACAGCTCACAGTAAACCTGTCGCTCAGTGTCACTCTCCTACTCATATCAGAGCCAGATCTTCAGTGTAAACATAGTGCTTTCCTTCCAGTACATATTAACGAACACTTAACACTAACCCTAGCACTTGCACAGCACCAGACACTTCACATCATTTTATTTTCAGAACAAACAAATCCTTATACTGAGACAAAATCTCGTATGTACCCTCAATTCAGAGCCGGACTCTGACTCTAACCAAAACCCTTTTGGTCTCATACACCTTCATATACACTAAACCTTATACCTAACCCTGACTTATTGAACAGAGCAGTAACATGAATATTGACATCCCTCATGAGTCACTGCAATACAGTAATTTAATATCACTGTCCAACTCACATCAGAGCCATATCCCATTTGAAACCGTAACACTATCCTGCCCATACAACATATTGAACTTCTAAACCTAACCCTAGCACTGTACCCTGCACCTGACACTTCATGGTCAACATTGTCATCATCCACAGCTCACCATAAACCTGTCGATCATAGTCAACACTCATTGTCAGATCAGAGCCAGATCCTTACTGTAAACATAGAACTATCCTGCCCTTACACGTTTCCGAACACTTAACCATAAACCTAGCTCAGCACTAGCACCAGACTGTCACATCATTTTTATTTACAATCTCACCAAATGCTTAACCTGAGCCACTCACCCTCACATAACAGTAGGATTCAAAGTCTAACTGAAACCTTTTCAGCGCCGTAATCCCTCCCAAACACTGAACTCTCAGCATAGCCCTGACTCTTGGAACATACCGAACCATGGATATCGACGTCACCCATGTCTCACTGTAACAATGTAATTCAATCTCACTGTCAGCCTCACAACAGAACAAAGAAGAAAATGTAATCATAACCCTTTCTTACACGTACACCTTTTCAAACCCATAAAACTAACCCTAGACAATGCCCCTGCACCTAAAACCTCATGATAAACTTCGACATCAGCCACAGCTTATCATACACCTGTCTCTCAAAATCGCCCCCTACCTCATATCAGGGCCACATCCTCACTGTAACTGTAGTACTAGACGGCACATACACATTTCCAAACACTTGACCCTAACCCTAACACTGTCCCATGCTCTGAACTCCTCACCTTAATTTTAGTATTAGCCTAACAAATCATAAACCTGAGGCATAATCACGCAATCACGCTCACATCATAGCCAGACGCTAACTCTACCCAAAATCATATTAGCTCCATAAACCCTCCCAAACACCAAACCCTAATCCTAGCCCTGACACATAGAATGTTCCCTAACATGGATGTCGATGCCACCTCTTTCTCTCTGCAATACAATAGTTCAATCTCACTGTCACACCCACATCAGACCTGAAACCGAAATGTAACCATAACCGTTCACTTGCAGTACAAGTTAACGAACACATAACCCTAGCACTAGCTCTCACGTGTAGTCCTGAACCCTCATGGTGAACATTGACATCACCCACAGCTCACCGTAAACCAGTCGCTCAATGTCGCACTCATCTTCACATCAGAGGCAGACCCTTAGCTTAAACACAGCGCTATCGTGCCTGCATATAATTATGATCACTTAACCCAAACCCTAGCACTTGCCACAGCACCAGACCCTTCACATCGTTTTATTTTCAGTCCCACAAGATCCTTATACTGAGACACAATCTTGTACTCACCCTCCCATCAGAACTCTACCCTAACTCTATAATCTTATTTGCGCCATACACCTTCCCAAACCCCAAACCCTAAACAAAGCCCTGACTTTTTGAACAGACCAGGACTATTAAATCGACTTCCCTCACGTTTCACAGTTCCACTGCAATTCAGTCTCGCTGCCGTACTCACATCAGAGCCAAATCCCATACATAAACATATCCCTTACCTGCTCATACAACTTTCCGAATGCCTAGCTCTAACCCTAGCACTGTTTCCTGCAACTGACCCTTCATGGTCAACGTCGACTTCATCCACAGCTCTCCATTAAACCGTGGATCAAACTCACACTCATCCTCACATCAGAACCAGATCCTTACTCTAAACATAGTGTTATCCTTCCCTTGCACATTACCGATCACTTATCCCAACCCTTGCCCTGGTTCAAGCATCAGACCCAGCACATCATTTTGTAGTCAACCAAACCAGATGCTTTACCTGCGAAATAATCTTGCGCTCACACTCACATCACAGTCGGATGCAAACTCTAACTGAACCCCGGTCTACCCTGTACAATTACACAAAAAATGAACCCTAACCCAGGCCCAGACACTTGGGAAAAGTCTCTACCATGAATATCGATGTCACCAATTTCTCACTGAGACACTGTAATCCAATATTGCTTTTGCCCTCACATAAGAGCCAAATCCTAAATGTAACTATAACTGTATCGAGGCCGTACAGCTTACCGAACCTCTAACTTTAACCCGAGCCCTCGCCTGTTGACATGATCACTCATGGTCAACATTGGCATCACCCACAGCTCATCATAAACCTTTCCCTCTATCTCACCATCATCTTCACATCAGAACAAGTTTCTTATTGTAAACACAGTGCTATCCCACTCATACACATTACCGAACTCTTAACCCTAACCCTAGCCCTGGAAACTGCTTTGTCCACACACCGTAATTTTATGGTCTGCCCCAATTAATCCAAATTATGAGACACAGTCTTGCAGTCACCCTCACATCACACCAAGACACTAACTCTAAACAAAACCATACCAGCCCCATAAACTTACCAAAACACTGAAATCTAACACTGGCCCTGACAATTAGAACAAAGCCTACCATGGTTATTGGCCTCACCCATATCCCACTGCAAGACTGTAGTTCAATCTCACTGTCACCCAAACATCAGACCCGAATCTGAAATGTAAGCATAACTCTATGCTGTTCGTACAACTTAACGAACCCCTAACCCAATCTTAGCTCTTGCCTATGACCTGACCATCACTGTCAACATTGGCATCACCCACAGCTCACCGTTAACCTGTCACTCAATGTCACACTTATCCTCACATCAGAAACGGATCGTTAATGTAAACCTAGCACTACTGTGCCCGTACATATTAAAGAACACTTCACCCAAACCCTAGCCCTTCCCACAGCTTAAGACCCTTCACATCATTTTATTTTCAGACCCACCAAATTCTTAAACTGAGACACAATTTCGCACTCCCCCTCATATCACAGGCAGAGCTTAACTCTAACTGAAACCCTATCAGCCGCATACCCTTTCCCAAATACCGAACCCTAACACTAGCCATGATTTTTGAAACAGAACAGTGCCATGATTATCAGCATGACTCATGTCTCACTGTAACACTGTAATTTAATCTCACTGTCGAACTCACATCAGAGCGGAATCCCGTATATAACCCTAATCGTATCCTGCCCATACACCTTATAGAACCCCTTTTACTATCTCTAGCACTGGAGTCTGCGCCTCACCCTTCAAGGACAACATCATCGATATCACTCACAGCTCTCCATAAACCTGTCAATCAAACTCACCCTCATCCTCACATCAGAGCCAGAAAGTTACTGTAAACATATCATTATCCTTCCCTTCCACATTACCAAACACTAATCTCTAACCCTAGTCCTGGCCGTAGCACCGGAACCCTCACATCATTTTATTGTCAACACCACCAGATACTTCACCTGAGACACAATCTCTCACTCACCCTCACATCACAGCCAGATGCAAACTCTAACCACATCCCAGTCAGCCCTGTACACTTTCACAGACACTGAACCCTTACCCAGGCCCTGATTCTTGGAAGAGGCAGCTACCATGAATAGCCACATCACCCATTTCTCACTGTGACATTGTAATTCAATATCACTGTGGCCCTCACATCAGAGCCAGATCCTAAATGTTACTCTAAACCTTTCTAGCCATACTGCTTACCGATCCTCTAATTCTAACCCGAGCCTCACCTGTTGACATACTCACTCATGGTCAATAATGGCATCATCCAGAGCTCACCAGAAACCTTTCTATCAGTCTTGCCTTCATCCTCACATCAGAACAAGATCCTTACTGTAAACGCAGTGCTATCCTACTCATGCACATTACTGAACACTTTACTGTAACCCTATCCCTGGAACCTGCATTGTCCACACACCACCATATTTTGGTCTGCCCCACCAAATCCAAATACCAAGACACAATCTTGCACTCATACCCATATCAAACCAGGACACTAACTCTAACTGAAACCCTTTCAGACCCATAAACCTACCCAAACACCGAATGCTAAAACAACAGCTGACACTTAGAACAGACCCTACCCTGGATATAGGCTACACCCATGTCTCACTGCAGTTCTGTAGATCAATCTCACTGTCGCCCTCACATCAGACCCGAATCCAAAATGTAGCCATAATTCCATCCTCTCCATACAACTTAGTGAACCCCTACAGCATTCCCACCACTTGCCCAAGGACCTGACCTTCACTGACAACATTGGCATCACCCACAGCTCACCGTTAACCTGTCGCTCAATGTCTCACTCATCCTCACATCAGAGCCATATCCTTAGTGTAAACATAGCACTATCATGCTCATACATATTATCGAACACATAAGCCAAACCCTAGCACTTGCCACAGCACCAGCCTTTCACATCATTTTATTTTCCTCCCCAAGAAATGCTTAATATGAGCCACAATCTCGCACTCACCCTCACATCACATCAGGATGTAATCTCTAACCAAAACCCTAACAGCACCGTAAAGCTTCCAAAACGCTGAACACTAACCATAGCCTTGAGACTTGGAACAGACCCTACCAAGTATACTGACGTCACCCATGTCTCACTGAAACACGGAATTCATTCTCACTGTCACCCTCACATCAAAATTGAATGATAAGTGTACCCATAAACCTTTCTTATCCATAAACCTTTTCGAACCACTAAACCAAACCTAACCCTGGACCTGGCCCCTGGACATGAAACCTCGTAGTAAACTTCGACATCAGCCACAGCTTATTACAAACCACTCTCTCAATACCACCCTGTCTCTAACATCAGGACCACATCCCCACTCTAACCATAGTACTTAGATGGCCCATACAAATTACCGAACACTTAACCATACCCTAGCACTGTTCAATGCTCTAAACTCCTCACCTTCATTTTAGTGTCAGACCACCAAATCCTAAACCTGAGGCATAAGCTCGCACACACCTTCACATCACAGCTCGACACTAACTCAACCCAAAACTGTATCAGCCCCATAAACCTACCCCAAAACCGAAACCTAACCCTTTCCCTGACACTTAGAACAGGCCACACCATGGACATCAATGTCCGCCATGACTCCATGTAACACTGTAGTTCAATCTCGCAGTCGTCTTTACATCAGAACCAAATCCAAAATACAACCATAATCTTATTCTGGCCATATAGCTTTACAAACACCTAAACATAACCCCAGATCTTGCCGGTGCACCTAAACCCTCATGGTCAACATTGACATCACCATCAGCTCACCGTACACCTGTTGTTCCGTGTCACACTCATCCTCACATCAGAGACAGATCCTTAGTGTAAACATAGTGATATCGTGCCCATATATATTATCAAACACTTAAACCTAACCCTAGGTCTTGCCACAGCACCAGACTCTTCACATCATTTTATTTTCAGCCCCACAACATCCTTATACTGAGACAAAATCTGGCATTCACCCTCACACCAGAGCCAGACCGTAACTCTAAACAAAACACTATTAGCATCTTATACGTTCCCAAACACCAAACCCTAAGCCCAGCCCGGACTTTTCTAACAAACCAGTACCATGAATATCAATATCACTGATGTCTCACTGTAACACTCTAATTCTATCTCACTGTCGAACACACATCAGAGCTGAATCCATTATGTATCCGTGACCCTATCCTGTCTGTACAACTTACCGAATCCATAACAGTATCCCAAGGACAGTACCATGCATCTGACAGTACATGGTCAACATTGACAACATCCACAGCTCACCGCAAACCTCTCGATCATACTCAAACTCATCCTCACATAAGAGCCAGATTCTTACTATAATCGTAGCACTATCCTGCCTGTACACATTACCAAACACTTAACCCTGGCCCTGACACTAGCAAGAGACCTATCACATCATTTTATTTTCAGCCCCACCAAATGCTTAACCTGAGCCAAATCTTGCACTCACACTCACATCACAGCCAGACCATAACTCTACCCAAAACTGGGCTAGGCCCGTAAATCTACCCAAACACTAAACCCTTTCCGTTGACCTGACACTAAGAACAGATCCCACCATGGATATCGACGACACCGATGACTCACAGTAACCCTGTAGTTCAATCTCACTGTCGCCGACACATCAGACCCAAATGCAAAATGTAATCATAACTGAATAGTGGCCATACCACTTAGCGAACACCTAACCCTAACCCTAGCTCTCGACCATGCACTTGAACCCTCATGGTCAATATTGGCATCACCCACAGTTCACTGTAAACCTGTCGATCAAACTCCCCCTCATCCTCACATCAGAGGTAAGATCCTTATGGTAAATGTAGTGCTATACTTACACATTACCGAACGCTTAACAATATCCGTAGCCCATGGACTAGCATCAGACCCCTCACATCACTTTATTTTTGGCCAAGCAAATGCTTAACCTGAGCCACAACTCGCACATACACTCACATCACAGCAGGATGCAAAGTCGAAAGAAATTCCTATCAACTCCGTAATCCTTCCCAAACACCGAAATCTAACCATAGCCCTGACTCTTGGTAATGATCCTACAATGAATAATGACATCACCCTTGTCTAACTGCAACACTGTAATTAAATCACACTGTTACCCTCATATCAGAATAGGATCCTAAACACAACCATAACCCTTTCCTAGACTTACACCTTTTCAAACTCCTAAATTTAACACTAGCCCTGGCCTGTGGACCTCAAATCTCACAATAAACATCAACATCTACCACCACTTATCATAAACCAGTCGCTCAATATCTCCCTCTCCCTCAAATCAGGGCCACATCGTCACTGCTACTGTACTGCTAGACAGCCCATACTCATTATCGAACACTTAACCGTAACCCTAGCACTGCCCCATGCTCTGGAGTCCTCACTTTTATTTTAGTATCAGCCCACCAAATCTTAACCTGAGCCATAATCTCGAAGTCACCCTCACATCACAGCCATACCCTAACTCTACCCAAAACCGTATCGGCCCTGTAAAACTACGCAAACACCGAACCCAAACACTACCCCTGTCACTTAGAACAGACCCTAACATGGGTATCTACATCACCCATGTCTCACTGTAACACGGCAGTTCAATTTCGCTGCTGCCCTCACACCAGACCCGAATATGAGATGTAGTCATAATCCTATACTGGCCATACAGCTTAACAAACACTTAACCCTAACCCTAGCTCTCATCCATGGACATGAACCCTCCTGGTCAACATTGACATCACCCACAGCTCACCATAAACCTTTCACTCAATGTCACACTCATCCTCACATCAGAGCCGGATCCTTATTGTAAACATTGCGCTATTGTGCCCGTACATATTAATGAACAGTTAACCCTAACCCTAGCTCTTGCTATAGGACCAGACCCTTCACATTATTTTATTTTCAAACTCACCTAGTCGTTATACTGAGACAAAATCTCGTATTCACCCTCGCATTAGAGCCAGACCATAATTCTAACCAAAACCCAATAAGCCCCATCACTTTCACAAACATGGAACCTTAACCCTAGCACTGACTTTTGGAAAAGACCAGTACCATGAATATCGACTTCCCTCATGTCTCACTGTAACATTGCAATTCAATCTCACTGTCAAACTCACATCAGAGCCAAAGCCGATATGTAAAAATAACTATATGTAACCATAACCGTATTCCTGCCCATGCAACTTACTGAACACCTAACACTAACCCTACCACTGTACCCTACATCTGACACTACATGGTCAACATTGACATCATCCGAGGCTCACCGTAATCCTGTCGATCATACTCACCCTCATCCTCACAACAGAGCCAGATCCTTACTGTGAACGTCGCGCTGTCCTACCCATACACATTACCGAACACTTAACTCTAACCCAAGCCCTGGCACTAGCACCAGACCTGTCACATCATTTGATTTTCAGCCCCACCAGATAATAAACCTGTGCGACAATCTTGCACTCACCCTCACTTCACAGCAGGATGCAAACTCTAACCGAAACTGTATCCCCCCTGTAAACCTTTCCAAACACCGAACTCTGTAAATGGTCCTGACTCTTGGAACAGACACTACAATGGACATCCAGGTCACCCATGACTCACTGTGACACTGTAATTCAATTTTACGGTCACCCTCACATCAGAACCGAAATCTAAATGTATCAATAACCCTTCCCAACCTGTACACCATATCGAGACACTAAACCTAAACCTTGACTTGGACACTGGACATGCAACCTCACGATAAACTTCGACAACAGCCACAGCTTATCATAAACCTGTCCCTCAATATCGCCTTCTCCCACACATCAGGGCCACATCTTCACTGTTACTGTATTGCCAGATGGCCTGTACCCATTACTGAACACTTAACATGATCCCTAGCACTGTCCCATGCTCTAGACTCCTCACCTTCATTTTAGCATCAGCCCACCAATTCTCAACCTGATGCTTAAACTCGCACTCACCCTGACATTACAGCCAGAACCTACCTCTACCCAAAACTGTAACACCCCATAATGTACCCAAACACCAAACCCTAAACCTAGCCTTACCTGTCACTTTGAACAGAACCTACCATGAATATCGACGTCATCCATGTCAAACTGTAACACTGTAGTTCAATCTTGATGTATCCCTCACATCACACCCAAATCCAGAATGTAATCATACAACTTAACAAATACCTAATGCGAACCCTAGTTCTCGCTTGTGAACCTGAACCCTCGTGGTCAACATTGGCATAACCCACAGATCACCGTAAAATTGTCACTCAATGTCACACTCATCCTCACCTCAGAGCCAGATCCTTATTGTTAAAATAGCGCTATTGTGCCAGTGCATATTAACGAATGCTTAACCCTAATCCTAGCTCTTACCTCTGCACCAGAACCTTAACATCATTCATTTTATTTTCAGTCCCAGCAAATCTTTATAGTGAGAGAAAATCTCGCATTCACCCTCACATCAGAGTCGGATCCCTAACCATAACAAAAACCCTATTAGACCAGTACACCTTCTCAAACACCGTACTCTAACCCTAGCCCTGACTTTTCGAACAGACCAGTGCCATGAATGTAAACATCCCTCCTGACTCACTGAAACACTGTAATTCTACCTCACTGTCCAATTTGCATCAGAGCGAAATCCCATAAGTAATCATGACCCTATTCTGCCCATACAACTTACCGAAAGCCTAACCCTAACCCTAACACTGTACCCTGTATCTGACACTCCATGATCAACATTGACATCATTCACATCTCACTGGAAACCTGATGATCATACCCTAACTCATCCTCACATCAGAGCCAGAGCCATACTGTAAATGTAGCTCTATCCTGCCTTTACACATTTCTGAACACTTAACCCAATCTCTAGCTCTGGCTCTAGAACCAGACCTGTCAAAACATTTTCTCTACAGAACCACCAACGGCTAAAACTGAACCACAAACTCGCAGTCACCCTCACGTCATGGCAGGATGAAACTCTAACCGAAACACTATCAGCGCTGTAAGCCTTTCCAAACAGTGCACTCTTACCACAGCCCTGACTCTTGGGACATACCCTAGCAGGGATATCGATGTAACCCATGTCTCACTGTTACGCTGTAAATCAATCTCACTATCACCCTCACATCAAAGCTGAGTACTAAATGTAAACTTAAACCTTTTCTGGCCTTACATGTTTTTGAGCCCCTAAACCTAACCCTAGAGCTGGCTCCTGGACCTGAAACCTCACGAAAAACATTGTGATCGGATACAGCTTATCATAACCCTGTCTCTCAATATCGCCGTCTCCGACATATCAGGTCCACATCCTCACTGTAACCATAGCCTAAGATGGTCCGAATCCATTACCAAAACATTAACCCTAACCCTAGCACTGTGCCAGGCTCTGGACTCCTCACCTTCATTTTAATATCAGCCCACCAAATCTTAACCTGGGGCATAATCTAGCAGTCACCCTCACATCACAGCCAGACCCTAACTCTAACCAAAACCGTATCGGCCCTTTAAAACAACGCAAACACCAAACCCTGACACTAGCCCTGTCACTTAGAACAGACCCTAACATGGATATCGACTTCACCCATGTCTCACTGTAACATGGTAGTTCAATATCGCCATTGCCCTCATATAAGACCCGAATCTGACATGTAACCATAACCCTATACTGGTCGTAGAACTTAACAAACACGTAAGCCTATCTCTCGCTCTCACCCACGGACATGAACACAAATGCTCAACATTGACATCACCCACAGCTCACCATAAACCTTTCACTCAATGTCGCACTCATCCTCACATCAGAGCCGGATCCTTAGTGTAAACATTGCACTATTGTGCCCGTACATATTAATGAACACTTAACCCTAACCCTAGCTCTTGCCATAGCACCGGAACCTTCACATTATTTTATTTTCAGACTCACCTAGACCTTATACTGAGACAAAATCTCATATTCACCCTTGCATTAGAGACAGACCTTAACTGTAACAAAACCCAATTAGCCCCATACAGTTTCACAAACACAGAACCGTAAACCTAGCCCTGAGTTTTGGAAAAGACCAGTACCATGAATATCGACATCCCTCATGTCTCACTATAACATTGTAATTCAATATCACAGTCACACTCACATCAGAGCCAAAGCCAATATGTAACCATAACTATATGTAACCATAACCGTACTCCTGCCGATGCAACTTACCGAACTCCTAGCACTAACCCTCGCACTGTACCCTACATTTGACACTTCATGGTCAACAGTGACATCATCCACAGCTCACTGTAAACCTGTCGATCATGCTCACCCTCATCCTCACATCAGAGTCAGATCCTTACTGTAAACGTAGAACTATCCTGCCCATACACATTGCCGAACACTTAACCCTAACCCAAGCCCTGGCACTAGCACCAGACCTGTCACATCAGTTGATTATCAGCCCCACAAAATAATAAACCTGAGCGACAATCTCGCACTCACCCTCACATCACAGCAGAATGGTAACTCTAACCGAAACTCTATCAGCACTGTAAACCATCCCAAACACCGAACACTAAAAATAGCCCTGACTGGTAACAGACCCTCCCATGGATATAGACGTCACCAATATCTCACAGTAACAGAGTAATTCAATCTCACATTAACCCTCACATCAGAGCAGAATACTAAATGTAACCATAACCCTTTCCAACCATAGAACTTTCCAAACCCCTAAACCTAAACCCAGACCTGGCACCTGGACATGAAACCTCATGATAAACTTCGACATCAGCCACAGCTCATCATAAACCTCTTCCTCAATATCGCCTTGTCCCACACATCAGGGCCACATCCTCACTTTTACCGTATTGTTAGACAGCCTGTACAAATTATTGAACACTTAATCCTAACCCTAGCACTGTTCCATGCTCTGGACTCCTCACCTTCATTTTAGTGTCAGCCCAGTAAATCACAACCTGAGGCATAATCTCACACTCACCCTCACATCACAGCCAGGTCCTAACTCTTCCCAAAACTGTATCACCCCATAAACGTTCACAAACACTGAATTCTAACCTTAGCCCTGTCACTTAGAACAGACCCAACCATGGATATTGATGTCACACATGTCTCACTGTAACACTGTAGTTCAATATCGCTGTAGCCCTCATGTCAGACCCGAATTCGAAATGTAACCATGACCGTGTACTGGCCGTACAACTTCACAAACAGCTAAACTTAAACCTAGCCCTCACCTGTGGACATGAAGCCTCATGGACAACATTGACATCACCCACAGCTCACTGTAAACCTGTCAATCAATGTTGCACTCATCCTCACATCAGAGCCAGATCCTTAGTGTAAACATTGTGCTATCGCTCCCATACATATGAAAGAACATTTAACCCTAACCGTAACCCTTGCCATAGCACCGGACCCTTCACATCATTTTATTTTCAGCCTCACGTAGTCCTTATAATGCGACAAATCTTGCATTCACCCTTGCATTAGAGCTGTACCCTAACTCTAAACAAAACCATATTAGCCCCATACACCTTCCCAAACACCGAACCCTCACTCTAGCCCTGACTTTTGGAACAGACTACTACCATGTATATTGACATCCCTCATGTCCCACGGTAACACTGTTATTCAATGTCAATGTCGAACTCACATCAGAGCCGAATCCCATATGTAACTGAACGCTAACCTGCCCGTACAACTTACCAAACCTCTAACCCTAAACCTAGAAATGTACCCTGCATCTGACACTTCATGGTCAAATTTGACATCATCTGCAGCTCACCATAGACCTGTCAAACATACTCACCCTCATCCTCATATCAGAGCCAGATTCTTAAAGTAAATGTAGCGCTATCCTTCCTGTACACTTTCCTGAACACTTAACCCTAACTGTACCCTGCCATTACCACCAGACACATCCCATTCTTCTATTTGCAGATCCACCAAAAGCTTAACCTGAGCCACAATGTCGCACTCACCCTTACATCACAGCAGAATTGAAACTCTTACCAAAACACTATCAGCACCGTAAACCTTCCAAAACACCGAAATATAAACACAGCCCTGACACTTAGAACAGATCCTACCATGGATATCGACGTCACCCATGCCTCACTGTAACACTGTAATTCAATCTCACTGTCACCCTCACATCAGAAGCGAATACTAAATGTAACCATAAACCTCTCCTACCCGTACACCTTTATGAACCCCTAAATGTAACCCCAGACCTTCAGCCTGTACCTGAAACCTCATGATAAACTTCGACATCAGCCACAGCTGATCGTAAACCTGTCTCTCCATATCGCCCTCTCCCTCATATCAGGGCCATATCATCACTGTAACCATAGTAGTAGATGGCCCGTACCCCTTACCGAAAACTTAACCTTAACCCCAGCATTGTCCCATACTCTGGACATCTCACCTTCAATTTAGTGTCAGCCTACCAATTCCTAAACCTGACACAAAATCTCACACTCACCCTCACATCAAAGCCAGACCCTATCTCTACCCAAAACCATATCGGCACATTAACCTGCTCAAACACCAATCCCTAACCCTAGCCCTGACTCTTAGAACAGACCATACCATGGATATCTATGTCACGCACGTCCCACTGTAATACTGCTGTTCAATATCGCTGTCGCCCACACATCAGGCCGAAATGCGACATGTAACCACAATCATATACTGGACTTACAAATGAAAAAACACGTAATCCTAACCCTAGCTCTCACCCATGGACATAAACCCTCCTGGTCAACATTGACATCACCCACAGCTCACAGTAAACCTGTCCCTCATAGTCGCACTCATTGTCACATCAGAGCCAGATCCTGACTGTGAACATAGCGCTATCATGCCTTTTCATATTAAAGAACACTTAACACTAACCATATCCCTTGCCACAGCACCAGACCCTTCACATCATTTTATTTTCAGCACCACCAAATCCTTATTCTGAGACAATTATCGTATTCACCCTCACATTAGAACCAGAGCATAACTCTAACCCAAACCCCGTTAGCCCCATACACCTTCCCAAACACCCGACCCTAACCCTAGCCCTGACTTTTGGAAAATAGCAGTACCATGAATATCGACATCCCTCATATCTCACTGTAACACTGTAATTCAATCCCACTGCTGAACTCACATCAGAGCTGAAGCCGATATGTAGCCATAACCCTATCCTTGCCCATACAAGTTACCGATCCCCTAACACTAACCCTAGCACTGTACCCTGCATCTGACACTTCATGGTCAACATTGGAGTCATCCACAGCTCAACGAAAACCTGTTGATCATACACACCCTCATCCATACATCAGAGCCAGATCCTTACTGTACACATAGATCCTGCCTGTACGCATTACTAACACTTTACCCAAACCTAGCCTTAACACTGGCACCAGACCCATCACATCATATGATTTTAAGCACCACCAAATTTTTAACCTGAGCCACACTCTCGCACTCACCATCAAATCAAAGCAGGATGCAAACTCTAACCAAAACTCTATCAGTGCTGCTAACCTTGTCAAACACTGACCTCTGTAAATAGCCCTGACTCTTGGAACAGACCCTACCATGGATACCAACATCACCTATGTGTCACTGTAACAGTTTAATTCAATCTTACGGTCACCCCAACATTAGGACCGAAATCTAAATGTAACAATAACCCTTCCGAACCTGTACACCATTTCGAGACCCTAAAACTAAACCTTGTCTTGGACACTGGACATGAATCCTCATGATAAACTTCGACAACAGCCACAGATTATCATAAACCTGTCCCTCAATATCGCCTTCTCCCACACATCAGGGCCACATCTTCACTGTTACTCTCTTGCTAGATGCCCTGTACGCATTATTGATCACTTAACCTGATCACTAGCACTTTCCCATGCTCTGGACTCCTCACCTTCATTTTAGCATCAGTCCAACAAATCTCAACCTGAGACTTAAACTCGCACTCACCCTCACATCACAGCCAGAACCTAACTCTACACAAAACTGTATCAGCACCATAAACATACCCAAACACCGATCCCTAACTCTAGCACTGCCCTGTCTCTTTGAAAAGACTCTGCCACGGATATCGACATCACCCATGTCAAACTGTAACACTGTAGTTCAATCTCACTGTTTCCCTCACATCAGACCCGAATCAAAATGTAACCAAAATATATGCTATCCGTACAACTTAGGAAGTACCTAGCGCTAACCCTAGCTCTCTCTCATGGAGATGAACTCTCATGGTCAACATTCGCACAACCCACAAATCACCAGAAAATTGTCACTCAATGTCACACTCATCCTCACATCACAGCCAGATCCTTATTGTTAACATAGCGCTGTCGTGCCAGTACATAATAACGAACACTTAACCCTAACCCTAGACCTTGCATCTGCATCAGAACCTTAACATCATTCATTTTATTCTCAGTCCTAACAAATCCTTATACTGAGACAAAATCTCGCATTCACCCTCACATCAGAGCCGGATTTCTAACTGTAACAAAAACCCTATTTGACCTGTATGCCTTCTCAAACACCCTACCCTAACCCTAGCCATGACTTTTGAAACAGACCTGTACCATGAATGTAAACATCCCTCCTGACTCACTGAAACACTGTAATTCAACCTCACTGTCGAACTCACATCAGAGCCAAATCCCATATGTAACCATAACCCTATCCTTCCCATACAACTTGCTGAACCCCTAACCCTAACCCTAGCACTGTACCCTGTAGCTGACACTTCGTGGTCAACACTGACATCATTCACATCTCACCAGAAACCTGTTGATCATACCCTACCTCATCCTCACATCAGAGCCAGAGCTTTACTGTAAATGTAGTGCTATCCTGCCTGTACACATTTCCGAACACTTAACCCAATCTCTAGCTCTGGCACTAGAACCAGACCTGTCAAATAATTTTCTTTACAGAACCACCAAAGGCTGAAACTGAATCACAATCTCGCAGTCACCTCACATCATGGAAGGATGAATCTAACCGAAACACCGTCAGCACTGTAAATATTTCTGAAGAGTGAAACTTACCACAGCCCTCACTCTTGGAACATACCCTAGCAAGGAATTCGACGTAACCCATGTCTCACTGTTACACTGTAAATCAATCTCACTGTCACCATCACATCATACCGAAATACTAAATGTAAGCATCAACCTTTCCTAGTCATATGTGTTTTAGATCCCCTCAACCTAACCCTAGAGCTGGCTACTGGACCTGAAACCTCATGAAAAACTTTGTCATCAGAAACTGCTTATCATAAAGCTGTCTCTCAATATCGCCCTATCTGACGCAGCAGGTCCACATCCTCACTGTAACCATAGTACTAGATGGTCCGAACCCATTACCAAAACCTTAACCCTAACCCTAGCACTGTCCCAGGCTCTGGACTCCTCACCTTCATTTTAGTGTGAGCCCACCAAATCCTAAAACTCAGGCAAAAACTTGCACTCACACTCACATCACAGCCAGACCTTAAATCTAAGCAAAACCGTATCAGCCCCATAAGCCTGAAAACCACCGTACACTAACCCTAGTACTGACACTTAGAACAGACCCTACCATGGATATGGATGTCAACCATGTTTCACTGTAACACTGTAGTTCAATATCACTGTTGCACTCACCTCAGACCCGAATTTGAAAAGTGTCCATAACCGTATACAGGCCATACAGCTTAACGAGTACCTAACCCTAAACCCAGCTGTCGCCTGTGGTCCTGAACCCTCACGGTCAACACTGACATCACGCACAGCTCACCATAACCCTGTCACTCAATGTCGCACTCATCCGCAGATCAGAGACAGATCCTTAGTGTTCACATAGTGTTATCGTTCCCGTACATATTAACAAACACTTATCTCTAAACCTAACTCTTGCTGCAGCGCCAGACCCAAAAAATATTTTATTTTCAGCCCCACTTAATCCTTACTGAGACAAAATCTGACATTCACCCTCAAATCAGAGTCGGACACTAACTCTAACCAAAACCCTATTAGACCCACACACCTTCCCAAGCACCAAAGCCTAACCATAGCCCTGACTTTTGGAAAAGACCAGTACCATGAATATCGACATCCTCAAGTCTTACTGTAACACTGTGTTTCAATTTCACTCTCAAACTCACATCACAGCCAAATTTCATATGTAACCATAACCCTATCCTGCCTATACAACGTACCGAACTCCTAACCCTGACACTAGCGCTGTACCCTGCATCTCACACTTCACGCTCAACACTGACATCATCCACATCACACCAGACACCTATTGATCAAATTCAGTCTCATTCTCACATCAGAGCCAGATCCTGACTGTAAACGTAGCTCTATCCTGCCTGTACACATTACCACACACAATCCTAACCCAAGCCCTGGCACTAGCACCAGACCTGTCACATCATTTGATTTTCAGCCCCACCAAATAATAAACCTGAGTGACAATCTCGCACTCACCCTCACATCACAGCAGGATGCAAACTCTAAATGCAACCCTATGAGCGCCATAAACGTTCAAAAATGCCGAACTCTAACCAAAACGTTGAGTCATGGGATATACCCAACCATTGATATCGAAGTCACCCTTGTATCACTGTAGCACTGTAATTCAATCTCACTGTCACCCTGACATCAGAATTGAAATCTAAATGTAATCATAACCCTTTCCTAGCAGTACACCTTTGCAAACCACTAGACCTAAACCTAGACATTTTCCCTGGACATGAAACCTCATGATAAACTTCGACATCAGCCACACCTTATCATAAACCTGTCTTTCAATATCGCTCTCTCCCTCATGTCAGGGCCATATTCTCTCTGTAACCTTAGAACTAGTCGGCTAGCACCCATTACCGAATACTTAACCCTAACCCTAGCACTGTCCCATGCTCTGGACTCCTCACCATCATTTCAGTGACAGCCCACAAAATCCTAAACCTCAGACATAATCTCACAATCACCCTCACAAAACAGCCAGACCCTAATTCTATCCAAGATAGTATCAGCCCCATAAACATACCGAATGACCAGACCCCAGTACTTAGAATAGACCATACAGTGCACCCAATTCCACTCCATTCTAAAACATTTTACTCCATTCCCCAATATTCCAGCACATTCATTTGCTTTGCATTCCGGCAAAGGAGGCACCATTCGCTTCGAAACCACTCTGGAGACCTTTATTATGTCCCATTACAGCCGATTCCACTGCATTCTGCATCATTGTCCTCCATTCCGCAACATTCCAAAACGTTCTATTGCGTTCCATTCTGCTAAAGAATGCTCCTGTTGCTTCCAAACAATTCACGAACTTCCTATTGTGTCACTTCACATGCCATTCCACTCCATTCCGCAAGACTCTACTCCATTCCCCAACATTCCAACTAGTTGTACTGAGTTCCATTGTGACAAAGTAGGCACCATTCTTATCCTAAAAACCAAGGGAACTCTCTGTTGTGTCACATTACACCACATTCCACTATATACCACAGCATTGCACTCCATTGTGCACCATTAAACCACATTCCATTGTATTCATTCTATAAAAGAAGGCCCCATAGCCACCAAACCATTCAGGAACAGCCTATTGCGTCAATTCACAAGCCATTCCACACGATTGCACAAGACATTACTCCATTCCAAACATTCCACTACGTTCTAATGCATTCCATTGTTACAAGAAGGCACTGTTATCTACAAAAACTCTCAGGAAGACTCTATTGAATCACATTACACCTCATTACTCTCCATTTCACAACTTTCCACTCTATTCCACAACATTACACAACGTTGTATGACATTGGGTTCTGTCAGGTAAGGCTGCATTCACTTCCAAATCACTCTGCAACCCTTTATTTCGTCACATTACAACCGATACATCTCTATTCCACAACATTGCACTCCATACCACAACACTACACCATGTCCTATCGTGTTCCATTCTGCAAAAGAAGGCTTCCACTCCTTTCCCAAAGAATCAGGAACCGTCTATTACATCCCATTACACCGCATTACACTCCATTCAACAACTCTCCACTTCACTTTGCAACTTTCCACAATGTTCTTTTGCATTCCATTCTTACAAAGAAGGATCAATTGTCTTCCGACCCATTAAGGGCTGTCTACTGCATAAAATCAAATGCAACTCCAGGCCATTCTTCAAGATTCTACTCCATTCCTAAAAATTACACCCCAATCTATTGCATTCCATTCCGTCAAAATAGGCTCCTTCCCTTTCGAAACCAGTGAGGAACACTCTACTGCGTCAATTTACACACGAGTCCAGTCCATTTAACAGCATTGTACTCCATTCTTGAACATCTCACCATGTTCTGTGGCACTCCATTCAATGAGAGGGAAGTCCATTTGCGTCGGGACCACTCAGGAACTCTATATTGTGTCACATTACATACGCTCCTTCACCAAATCTACAAAATTTCACTTAACTCCACAAAATTCCACCACATTCTATAGCGTTCCATTCTGGCAAAGGAGGACCCATTCATTTCCAAAACAATCACTAACTTTACTGTGTCACAGTATACCCCATTCCACTCCATTCCACAACATTTTCTATATTCCCCAGTATTCCAGCACATTCCTTTGCTTTACATTCTCGCAGAGGTGGCACCATTCGCTTCCAAACCACACTGGAGACCTTTATTATGTCTCATTACAGCCGATTCCACTCCATTCCACAACATTGCCCTCCATTCCACGACATTGCACCACATTCTATTGCGTTCCCTTCTGCCATAGAATGCTCGATTGGCCTGCAAACTATTCACGAACTGCGTATTGTGTCACTTCACATGAAATTTCTCTCCATTCCACAATATTCTACTCCATTCCCCAACATTCCAACAAGTTCTACCGAGTTCCATTGTCACAAAGTAGGCACTACTCTTATCCAAACAACCCAGGAACTGTCTGTTGTGTCACATTCCACCACGTTCATCTCAATACCACAGCATGGCACTCCATTGTGCAACATTCTGCCACATTCCATTGCATTCCATTACGTATAGGAAGGCCCCTTAGGTCCCAATCCAGTCAGGAACAGCATATTGCATTAGCTTGCAGGCATTTGCACACGATTCCTCAAGATTCTTCTGCATTCCAAACATTCCACTGCGTTCCATTGCACTCCATTGTTATAAAGAAGGCACCATTCCCTAAAACCATCTCCGGAAACCGCTATTGCATCAAATTACACCGCATTACACTCCATTTCACAATCTTCCACTCTATTCCACAACATTCCAACACGTTCCACTACTTTCGGGTCCATCATTCAAGGCTGCATTCGCTTTCAATTCACTCCAGAACCCTTTATTGCATCACATTACAACCAATTCACCTCTATTCTACAACATTGCACTCAATCCCACACCACTCTACCGTGTTCTGTCGCATTCCATTCTGCAAAAGAAGGCTCCACTCTTTTCCCAAAGAATCAGAAACCGTCTATTAAGTCACATTAAACAACATTGCAGTCCATTCCTCAACTGTCCACTTCATTTCGCTACAATCCACAATGTTCTTTTGCATTCCATTCCTACAAAGAAGGCTCGATTCACTTCCAACCCATTAAGGACTGTCTATTGCATCACATCAAATGCCATTCCATTTAATTCTCCAAGATTCTACTCCATTCCACAACATTCCACCACGTTCCATTGCATTCCATTCTGTGAAAAAAGCTCCATTCCATTCCAGACCGATGAGGAACACCCTATTGCCTCACTTTACACATGATTCCAGTCAATTTCACAACATTGTACACCAATCTTGAACATCTCACCGTGCTCTGTGGCATTCCATTCAATCAAAGAGAGCTCCATTTGAGTCGAGACGACTCAGGAACTCTATACTGTGTCACATTACATGCGCTTCAACACCAAATCTACAAAATTGCACTGAAGTCCACCAAATTCCACCACGTTCTATAGCGTTCCATTCTGTCAAAGGAGGATCCATTCATTTTCAAAACAATCTCTAACTCTCTATAGCGTCACAGGGTACCCCATTCCACTCCACTCCACAACACTTTACTCCATTCCCAAATATTCCAGCACATTCCTTTGCTTTATGTTCTCACAAAGGGGGCACCGTTCGCTTACAAACCACACTGGAAACCTTTATTATGTCCCATTACACTCGATTCCACTCCACTCCACAAGATTGCCCTCCATTCCGCGACATTCCACCACGTTCTATTTTGTTCCATTCTTCCAAGGAATACCCCATTCCCTACCAAACAATTCACGAACTGCATATTTTGTCACATCACACACCATTCCTCTCCATTCCACAAGATTCTACTCCATTCACCAACATTCCAACAAGTTCTATGGAGTTCCTTTGTGACAAAGTAGGCACCATTCTTATCCAAACAACAGAGGAACTCTGTGTTGTGCCACATTCCACCACGTGCCACTCTATACCACAGTATGGCACTCCAGTGTTCCACATTCCCGCACATTCCATTGCATTCCATTATGTCAAGGAAGGTCCCATAGCTCCCAAACCACTCAGGAACAGCCTATTGCATTAGTTCTTATGCCTATGCACAGATTCCTCAAGATTGTGCTGCATTCCAAACATTCCACTGCGTTCCATTGCACTCCATTGTTACAAAGTGGGCACTGTCCTTAAAAAACTCTCAGGAACCCTCCATTGCATCTCATTTCACCTCATTACACTCCATTTCACAACCTTCCTCTCTATTCCGCAACATTCCACCACGTTCTATTACTGTCGGTTCCAACAGGCAACGCTGCATGCGCTTCCAATTCACTCCAGAACCCTTTATTGCGTCACATTACAACCGATACAAGTCCATTCCACAACATTACACTCCATAGTACAACAGTCCGCCGTATTCTATTGCGTTCCATTCTGCAAAAGAAGGCTCTGCTCTTTTCCCAGAGAATCAGAAACCCTCTATTAAGTGACATTGCACCCCATTACACTCCATTCCACAACTCTCCACTTCATTTCGCAACATTCCACAATGTTCTTTTGCGTTCCATTCCTACAAAGAAGGCTCGATTCACTTGCAACGTATTAAGGACTGTCTATTGCATTATATCAAATGCCATTCCAGCCCATTCTCCAAGATTCTACTCCATTCCACAACATTCCACCGTGTTCTTTGCATGCCATCGGTGAGAAAAAGCCCCATTCCTTTCTAAACCAATGAGGAACGCTCTACTGCATCACTTTACACACGATTCCAGTCCATTTCACAACATTGTACTCCATAACTGAACATCTCACCATGTTCTGTGGCTTTCCATTCAATCAAAGACAGCTCCATTTGCTTCAAGACCACTCAGGAACTCTGTATTGTGTCATATTCCATACACTAATACACCAAATCTACAAAATTGCACTTGACTCCACAAAATTCCACCACGTTGTATAGCGTTCCATTCTGTCAAAGGAGGATCCATTCATTTACAAAACAATCTCTAACTCTCTATTGCATCACAGTATACCCCATTCCACTCCATTCTACAATATTTTCCTCCATTCCACAGTATTCCAGCACATTCTTTTGGTTTACATTCACGCAAAGGAGGCACAATTCGCTTCCAAATTGTACTGGAGACTTGTATAATGTCCCATTATAGCCGATTCCACTCCATTCCGCAACATTGCTCTACATTCCACCACGTTCTATTGTGTTCCATTCTGCCAAGGAATGCTCCATTTGCTACCAAAGAGTTCACAAAATTAGTATTCTGTCAGTTCAAATGCCATTTCTCTCCATTCCACAAGATTATAAGCCATTCCACAACATTCCAAAAAGTTCTACTGAGTTCATTGTGACAAAATTGGCACGGTTCTTTTCCAAATAACCCAATAACTCTGTTGTGTCACACTCCACCACGTTCCACTCAATATCACAGAATGGCACTCCATTGTGCAACATTCCGCCACATTCCATTGCATTCCGTCAGGTAATAGCAGGCGCCAAAGCTCCCAAACAGACTATTGCGTCAGTTCGCATTTCTATCCACACGATTCCTCAAGATTCTCCTACATTCCAATCTTTCCACTGCATTCCATTGCACTCCATTGTTACAAAGAGGGCACCGTTCCCCAAAAATCACTCAGGAACCCACCATTGCATCACATTACATCCCATTACACTCCATTTCACAAACTTCCACTCTACACAGCAACATTCCACCACGTTCTATTACGTTCGGTTAAATCAGGCAAGGCCGCATTTGCTTCCACTTCACTGCAGAACCGTCTATTGCGTCAGACTACAACCGATTCAACTCCATTCCACAACAATGCACTCCATCCCACAACACTCCACCGTGTTCTATGGCGTTCTATTCTGCAAAAGAGGGCTCCGCTCTTTTCCCAAAGAATCAGAAACCGTGTAATGTCACATTACACCGCATGACACTCCATTCCACAACTCTCCTCTTCATTTCGCAACACTCCACAATGTTCTTTTGCATTCCATTCCTACAAAGAAGGCTTGATTCACTTCCAACCCATTAAGGACTGTCTATAGAATAACATCAAATGCCATTCCAGTCCATTCTCCAAGATTCTACTCCATTCTACAACATTCCACCACATTCTATTGTATCCCCTTCTGTGAAGAAAACCTCCATTCCTTTCCAAACCAATGAGGAACACTCTACTGTGTCACTTTATGCACGATTGCTGTCCATTTAACAACATTGTACTCCATTCCTGAACATCTCACCATGTTCTGTGGCGTTCCATTCAGTCAAAGAGAGCTCCATTTGCATCGAGAGCGCTCAGGAACTCTATATTTTGTCAAGTTACATACGGCCCTATTGAAAATCTACAAAATTGAAATTAACTCCACAAAATTCCACCACATTCTATTACTCTTTGTTCCATCTAGTAATGCTGCATTCGCCTTCAATTCACTCCAGAACCCTTTATTCTGTCACATTACTACCAATTCTCCTCCATTCCACAACAATGCACCCCAACCCGCAACACTCCCCCGGATTCTGTCGTGTTCCATTCTTCAAAGAAAGCTCCAGTCTTTTCAAAAACCATCAGGAACCGTCTCTTGTGTCACATTACAGCACTCCATTCCAAAACTCTCCACTTCATTTCAGAACATTCCACAATGTTCTTTTGCGTACCATTCCTGCAAAGAACGCTCGATTCACTTCCACAATATTAAAGACTGTCTGTTGCATCACATCAAAAGCCATTCCAGTCCAATCTCCAATATTCGACTCCATTGCACAACATTCAAAACGTTATATTGCATTCTATTCTGTAGAAAAGGCTTAATTCCTTTCCAAACCAAGGAGGAACACTCTACTGCGTCACTTTACACACGAGTACCGTCCATTTAACAACACAGTACTCCATTCCTGAACATCTCACCATGTTCTATGGCGTTCCATTACATCAAAGAGAGCTCCATATTTTCCAGACCACTCAAGAACTGTATATTGTTACAGTATAAGCGATTATACAAAAATATACGAATTTGAACACTTCTCCACAGAAGTTCACCAAGCACTGTACCGTTCCCCTCTCTCAAAGAAGGATCCATTCATTTCCACAACAATTTGTACAACTCTATTGGATCACAATAGACCCCATTCCATTCCATTCCACAACATTTCACCCCATACCCAAATATTACAGCAGATTTATTTGCTATTCATTCCAGCAAAGTAGACACCATTAGCTTCCTAACCACTCTGAAGACCTTTATTTGGGCACATTACAGCCGATTCCACTGCATTCCACATTTCTCTCCATTCCACAGCATTCCACCACGTTCTATTCCGTTTCTTTCTGCCAACGAATGCTCCATTTGCTTCCAAACAATTCACGAACTTCCTATTTTGTCACTTCACATTCCATTACTCTCCATTCCACAAGGTTCGACTCAATTCCCCATCATTCCAACAAGTTCTACTGAGTTCCATTGTGACAAAGTAGGTACCATTCTTATCCATACAACCCAGAAAGTCTCTGTTGCGTCATATTACAGCACGTTCCACTCAATACCACAGAATTGCACACCATTGTGCAACATTCCACCTTACTCGTTTGCATTCCATTCTGTAAAAGAAGGCTCCTTTGCTTTCAAACCGTACAGTAACAGCCTATTGCATCAATTCACACCCCATTTCACACGATTCCACAAGATTCTACTCCATTCCATTCATTCCACTATGTTCATTTGCATTCCATTGTGACAAAAAACACCAATGTCTACAAAATTCGCAAAAACCCTCTATTGAATCTATTAGAACCCATTACACTCCAGTTCACAAAGTTCCACTCTATTTTGCAGCATTCCACCGCTTTCTATTATGTTCCATTACGCCAAGCAAGGCTGCATTCACTTCCACATCACTCCAGAAACCTTTTCTGCATCACTAACTCTAACCGAAACACTATAAGCACCAAAATCCTTCCCAAACACCGAACCCTATACCTACCCGTGAGTTTTGTAAAAGACCAGTACCATGAATATCAACATCTCTACATCCCTCATATGTCACTGTAACACTGTATTTCAATCTCCCTGTCGAACTCACATCAGAGTGGTATCCCATATGTAACAGTAACCCTATCAGGCTGTTACAACATAACAAACCCATAACCATAACCCTAGAACTCTACCGTGCATCTGACACTTCATGTTCAACATTGACATCATTTGCAGCTCACTGTAAACCTGCCGATCATACTCACGCTGATCCTCACATCAGAGTCAGGACCTTACTGTAAATGTACTTCTATCCTTCCCATATGCATTACCAGACACTTAACCATACCCCTAGCCCAGGGACTAGCACCAGACCCCTCACATCATTTTATTTTCTGCCCCACAAAATGCTTAACCTGAGACAAAATTTCGCACTCACCCTCACCTCACAGCAGGCTGCAAACTCTAACAGAAACACTGTCAGTGCCATAAACTTTTATCAACACCGAATTCTAACCATAGCCCCGACTCTTAGAAGAGACCCTGCCATGGATATTGATGTCACCCATGTCTCACTGTTCACTGTAATTCAATCTCACTGTCACCCCCACATCAGAACCGAATACTAAATGTAACCATAACACTTTCCTCGGTGTACACCATTTCGAACACCTAATCCTAAACCTAGACCCTGGAGCTGAAATCTCATGATAAACTTCAACATCAGCCACAGCTCCTCATAAAGCTGTCTCTCAATATCGCCCTCTTCCTCACATCAGGGCCACACCCTCACTGTAACTGTAGTACTAGACAACCTGTACCCATTACCGAACACATAACCCTAAACATAGCACTGTCTCATTCTCTGGACTCCTCACCTACATTTTAGTGTCAGTATACCTAATCCTAAACCAGAGGCATAATTTAGTACTCACCCTCCCATTACAGCCAGACTGTAACTCTACCCTAAACGGTATTAGCCCTGTAAACCTACCCACACAGTGAAATCTAACCCTAGCCTTGACACTTAGAACCAACCGTACCATGGATATTGACGTCACCCATGTCTCACTCTAACACTGTATTTCAATCTCGCTGTCGCCCTCCCAGCAGACCCAAATCAGAAATGTAACCAATACCGTATACCGGCCGTACAACTTAGCGAACACATAACCCAACCCTAGATCTTGCCCGTGAACATGAACACTCATGGTCAACATTGACATCACCCACAGCTCACAGTAAACCTGTCGCTCAGTGTCACTCTCATATTCATATCAGAGCCAGACCTTCAGTGTAAACATAGTGCTATCCTTCCAGTACATATTAATGAATACTTAACCCTATCCCTAGCCCTTGCACAGCAACAGACACTTCACATCATTTTATGTTCAGCACCAACAAATCCTCATACTGAGACAAAATCTCGTATTTACCCTCACTTCAGAGCCGGACTCTGACTCTAACCAAAACCCTTTTGGTCCCATACACCTTCCCATACACCGAACCCTATCTCTATCCCTGACTTTTTGAACGGACCAGTACCATGAATATCGACATCCCTCATGTCTCACTGCAATACTGTAAGTTAATCTCACTGTCCAACTCACATCAGAGCCATGTCCCATTTGAAACCGTAACACTATCCTGCCCATACAACATATCAAACTTCTAATCCTAACCCTAGCACTGTACCCTGCACCTGACACTTCATGGTCAACATTGTCATCATCCACAGCTCACCATAAACCTGTCGATCATACTCAACACTCATTGTCACATCAGAGCCAGATCCTTACTGTAAACATAGAACTACTCTGCCCTTACACATTTCCGAACACTTAACCCTAAACCTAGCTCAGCACTAGCACCAGACCAGTCACATCATTTTTATTTACAGTCTCACCAAATGCTTAACCTGAGCCACTCACCCTCACATCACAGCAGGATTCAAAGTCTAACTGAAACCTTTTCTGCACCGTAATCCCTCCCAAACACTGAACTCTCAGCATAGCCCTGACTCTTGGAACATACCGTACCATGTATATGGACGTCACCCTTGTCTCACTGTAACAATGTAATTCAATCTCACCTTCACACTCACAACAGAACCGAGAACTAAATGGAATCATAACCCTTTCCTACACGTACACTTTTTCAAATCCCTACAACTAACCCTAGACAATGCCCCTGCACCTAAAACCTCATGATAAACTTCAACATCAGCCACAGCTTATCATAAACCTGCCTCACTATCGCCCCCTACCTCACATCACGGCCACATCCTCACTGCAACCATAGTACTAGATGGCACATACGCATTACCAAACACTTCACCCTAACCCTAACACTGTCCCATGCTCTGAACTCCTCACCTTAATTTTAGTATCAGCCTCCCAAATCCTAAACCTGTGGTATAATCACGCAATCACGCTCACATCATAGCCAGACCTAAACTCTATCCGAAATCATATCAGCCCCATAAAACCTCCCAAACACCAAACCCTAATCCTAGTCCTGACACGTAGAACATTCCTTAACATGGATATCGACAGCACCCCTTTCTCACTGCAACACTATATTTCAATCTCACTGTCACACTCACATCAGACCCGAAACCGAAATGTAACCATAACCATACACTTGCGGTACAAGTTAACGAACACTTAACCCTAGCACTAGCTCTCACGTGTAGTCCTGACCCTTCATGGTGAACATTGACATCACCCACAGCTCACCGTAAACCAGTCGCTCAATGTCGCACTCATCTTCACATTAGAGCCAGACCATTAGTTTAAACACGGCGCTATCGTGCCTGGACATAATTATGAACACTTAACCCAAACCCTAGCCCTTGCCTCAGAACCAGATGCTTCACATCATTTTATTTTCTGTCCCACCAGATCCTTACACTGAGACAAAATCTTGTACTTACCCTCCCATCAGAACTGTACCCTAACTTTAAGGAAAACCCTATTAGCCCCATACACCTTCCCAAACACCAAACCCTAAACCTAGCCCTGACTTTTTTAACAGTCCATTACCATGAATATCGACATCCCTCACATTTCACAGTTCCACTACAATTCAGTCTCACTGCCGGACACACATCAGAGCCAAATCCCATATGTAACCATATTCCTTTCCTGCCCATACAACGTTGCGAATGCCTAGCCCTAACCCTAGCACTGTTTCCTACAACTGACCCTTCATGGTCAACATCGACTTCACCCACAGCTCTCCATTAACCCGTCGATCAAACTCACAGGCATCCTCACATCAGAGCCAGATCCTTACTCTAAACATAGTGTTATCCTTCCCTTAAACATTACCGAACACTTATCCCAACCCTTGCCCTGGCCCAAGCACCAGAACCAGCACATCATTTTATAGTCAACCCCACCAGATGCTTTACCTGAGAAACAATCTTGCACTCACACTCACATCACAGCCAGATGCAAACTCTAACTGAACCCGGTCTACCCCGTACAATTTCACAAACACTGATTCCTAACCCAGGCCCAGACACTTGGAAAAAGTCTCTATGATGAATATCGATGTCACCCATTTCTCACTGTGACACTGTAATTCAATATTGCTGTCGCCCTCACATAAGAGCCGAAACCTGAATGTAACTATAACTGAATCCAGGCCGTACAGCTTACCGAACCTCCAGTTCTAACCCAGGCCCTCGCCTGTTAACTTGATCACTCATGGTCAACTTTGGCATCACCCACAGCTCATCGTAAACATTTCTCTCTCTCTCGCCATCATCCTCACATCAGAACAAGTTTCTTACCGTAAACGCAGTGCTATCCTACCTGTACACATTACCGACCTCTTAACCCTAACCCTGGCTATGGAAACTGCTTTGTCCACACACCATCATTTTATTGTCTGCCCTACCAAATCCAAATCCTGAGACACAGTCTTGCGGTGACCCTCACATCACACCAGGACACTAAGTCTATCCAAAACCATACCAGCCCCATAAACTTACCAAAACACTGAAACCTAACACTGGCCCTGACAATTAGTACAACCCTACCATGGATATTGGCGTCACCCATATCCCACTGCCAGACTGTAGTTCAATCTCACTGTCTCCCAAACATCAGACCCGAATCTGAAATGTAAGCATAACCCTATGCTGTTCGTACAAATTAACGAACCCCAAATCCAATCTTAGCTCTCGCCCATGGACCTGACCCTCACTATCAACATTGGCATCACCCAAAGCTCACCGTTAACCTGTCACTCAATGTCACACTCATCCTCACATCAGAAAGGAACCCTTAATGTAAACCTAGCACTATCGTGACCGTACATATTAAAAAACACTTCACCCAAACTCTAGCCCTTGCCACAGCAGAAGACCCGTCACATCATTTTATTTTCAGACCCACCACATCCTTATACTGAGACACAATCTCGCACTCCCCCTCACTTCACAGGCAGAGCTTAACTCTAACCGCAGGCCTAAACCCATACCCAAATATTGAACCTTAACACTAGCCATGACTTGTGGAAGAGAATTGTACCATGAATATCAGCATCACTCATGTTTCACTGTGACACTGTAATTTAATCTCACTGTCGAACTCACATCAGAGCAAAATCCCATATATAAACGTAATCGTATCCTGCCCATACACACCCCTATCCCTATGTCTAGCACTGGAGTCTGCACCTCACCCTTCAAGGTCAACATCATCGATATCACCCACAGCTCTCCATAAACCTGTCAATCAAACTCACCCTTATCCTCACATCAGAGCCAGAAACTTACTGTAAACGTATCATTATCCTTCCCTTCCACATTACTGAACACTTATCTCTAACCCCAGTGCTGGCTGTAGCACCAGAACCCTCACATCATTTTATTGTCAACACCACCAAATGCTTAAACTGAGACAGAATCTCTCACTCACCCTCACATCACAGCCGGATGCAAACTCTAACCGAATCCCAGTCAGCCCTGTACACTTTCACAAACACTGAACCCTTACCCAGGCCCTCATTCCTGGAATAGGTCACTACAGTGAATATCAACATCAGTCATTTCTCACTGTGACACTATAATTCAATATCACTGTCGCCCCCACATCAGAGCCGGGACCAAAATGTTACTCTAAACCTTTCTAGCCATACTGCTTACCGACCCTCTAACGCTAACCCGAGCCTCGTCTGTTGACATACTCACTCATGGTCAATATTGGCATCATCCACAGCTCACCAGAAACCTTCCTCTCAGTGTCGCCTTCACCCTCACATCAGAACAAGATCATTACTGTAAACGCAGTGGAATCCTACTCATGCACATTACCGAACACTTTACTGTAACCCTATCCCTGGAACCTCCATTGTCCACACACCACAATATTTTGGTCTACCCCACAAAATCCAAATACTGAGACACAATCTTGCACTCACTCCCATATCAAACCAGAACACTAACTCTAACTGAAACCCTTTCAGACCCATAAACGTACCCAAATACCGAAAGCTAACACTACAGCTGACAGTTAGAACAGACCCTACCCTGGATATCGGCGTCACCCATGTCTCACAGCAACACTGTAGTTCGATCTCTCTGTCGCCCTCACATCAGACCCGAATCCAAAATGTAGCAGTAAACCTATCCTGTCCATACAACTTATCGAACCCCTAAGCCAATCCTAGCACTTGCCCATGAACCTGACCTTCACTGTCAACATTGGCATCACCCACAGCTCACTGTTAACCTGTCGCTCAATGTCTCACTCATCCTCACATCAGAGCCATATCCTTAGTGTAAACATAGCACTATCATGCCCGTACATATTATCGAACACATAAGCCAAACCCTAGCACTTGCCACAGCACCAGTCATTCACATCATTTAGTTTTCAGCCCCAAGAAATGCTTAACATGAGCCACAATCTCGCACTCACCCTCACATCACATCAGGATGTAAACTCTAACCAAAACCCGAACAGTGCCATAAAGCTTCCAAAACACTGATCTCTAACCATAGCCCTGAAACTTGGAACAGACCCTACCAAGTATATCGACGTCACCCATGTCTCACTGAAACGGTCATTCATTCTCACTGTCACCCTCACATCAGAATCGAATATTAATGTAACCATAAACCTTTCCTAGCTGAACACCTTTTCGAACCACTAAACCTATCCCTAGACCTGGCCCCTGGATATGAATCCTCATAGTAAACTTCGACATCAGCCACAGCTTATTATAAACCACTCTCTCAATATCGGCCTGTCCCTATCATCAGGGCCATATCCCCACTGTAACCATAGTACTAGGTGGCCCATACAAATTACGAACACTTACCCTTGCCCTAGTACTGTCCAATGCTCTGAACCCCACTCCTTCATTTTAGTGTCAGACCACCAAATCCTAAACCTGAGGCATAATCTCGAACACACCTTCACATCATAGACGGACTCTAACTCAACCCAAAACTGTATCAGCCCCATAAACCTACCCAAAAACCGAAACCTAACCCTTTCCGTGACACTTAGAACAGGCCCTATAATGGACATCAACGTCCGCCATGACTCCATGTAACACTGTAGTTCAATCTCGCAGTCGTCGTCACATCAGAACCCAATCCAAAATGTAACCATTACCTTATTCTCGCTGTGCAGCTTAACAAACACCTGACCATAACCCTAGATCTTGCCCGTGCACCTGAACCCTCATGGTCAACATTGACATCACCGGCAGCTCTCCGTACACCTGTAGCTCTGTGTCACACTCATCCTCACATCAGAGCCAGATACTTAGTGTAGACATAGTGATATCGTGCCTGTACATATTATCAAACAGTTAACCCTAACCCTAGGCCTTGCCACAGCACCAGACTCTTCACATCATTTTATTTTCAGCCCTACCATATCCTTATACTGAGACAAAATCTCACATTCACCCTCACGTCAGAGCTGGACCCTAACACTAAACAAAATCCTCTTATTCCTATACACCTTCCCAAACACTGAACCCTAACCTTCGTCCTGAATTTTGGAACTGACCAGTATCATGAACATCGACATCCCTCATGTCTCACTGTGACACTGAAATTCCATCTCACTGTCAAAATCACATCAGACCGGATTCCCGTATGTCACTGTTCCACTATCCTGCCCATACAAATTACCGAACCCCTAAACCTAACCCTAGCACTGTACCTTGCATCTGACACTTCCTGGTCAACATTGTCAGTAAAAGAGCTCAGCATAAACCTGTCGATCATACTCACACTCATCCTCACATCAGTGCCAGATCCTTACTGTAAACGTAATACTCTACTCCCTGTACACAGCACCGAACACTTAATCATAACCTTTGATTTGAAACTAGTATCAGACCCATCACATCATTTTATTTTCAGCCCAACCAAGTGCTTAACCTGAGCCACAATCTCGAACTCACCTTCACGTCACAGCACATACAAACTCTAAATTAAACCCTATCAGCAACATAAACCTTCCCAAACACCGAACTCTAACCATAGCCCTGACTCTTGGTACAGACCCTACCATGGATATCAACATCACCCATGTCTCACTGTAACACTGTAATTCACTCTCAGGGTCACCCTACCATCAGAACCAAACACTAAATGTAACCATAAACCTTTCCAGTCTGTAACCCTTTTTGAACCCCTAACCTAATCCTAGACCTGGCCTGTGGACCTGAAACGTCATGATAAACTTTGACATCAGCCACAGCTTGTCATAAGCCTGTCTCTCAATATCACCCTCTCCTGCTCATCAGGGCCACATCCTCACCGTAACTGTAGTACTAGATGGCACATACACATTACTGAACACCTAACCCTAACCCTAGCACTGTCCCATGCTATGGACTCCTCACCTTCTTTTTAGTGTCAGTCCACATAATACTAAACCTTTAGCATAATCTCGCACACACCCTCATATCACAGCCACAACCTAATGTTATCCAAAACTGTATCAGCCCTGTAAACCTACGCATACACTGAACCTTAACCATAGCCACGAAACTTATAAGAGGCCCTACCAAGGATAAGGTACCAAAATGTAACCATAACTATACTGGCTATAGAACTTAACAATCACCTAACCCGAACCCTAGTTCCTGCCTGTGGACGTGAACCCTCATGGTCAACATTGACTTCACCCACAGCACCTGTCACTCAATGTTGCAAACATCTTCACATCACATCCAGATCCTAGGTGTAAACATAGCGCTGTCATTCCCCTACACTTGATGAAACAGTAAACCGTCACCCTAGCCCTTGCCACAGCACAAGACCCTTCACATCATTTTATTTTGAGCCCCACGAAATCCTCATACTGAGACAAAATCTCACATTCACCCTCACACCAGAGCCAGATCCTAACTCTAAACAAAACACTATTAGCATCATATACCTTCCCAAACAATGAACACCAACCTCAGCCTGGGCTTTTGTAACCGACCAGTACCATGAATATCTATATCACGGATGTCTCACTTAACACTGTAATTCAATCTCACTGTCGAACTCACATCAGAGACGAATCCCATATGTAACCGTACCCCTATCCTGCCTGTACAAACTACCGAATCCCTAACCCTATTCCTATGACTGTACCATGCATCTGACACTTCATGATCAACATTGACAACATCCACATCTCACTGCAAACCTGTCGATCATAATCACACTCATCCTCACATAAGAGCCAGATTCATATTATAAACGTAGCGCTATCCTGCCCATACAAGTTACTGAGCACTAAAACCTAGCCCTGGCACTAGCAAGAGACCAATCACATTATTTTATTTTCAGCCCACCAAATGCTTAACCTGAGCCAAAATCTTGCACTCACACTCACATCACACCCAGACCCTAACTCTACCCAAAGTGTGCTAGCCCCATAAATCTACCCAAACACTAAACCCTTTCCTTTGCCCTGAAACTTAGAACAGATCCTACCGTGGATATCGACTTCACCCATGACCCACAGTAACCCTGCAGTTCAATCTCGCTGTCGCCATCACATCAGAACCGAATGCAAAATATAATCATAACTGTATACTGGCCATACCGCTTAGCGAACACCTAACCCTAATCCTAGCTCCCGCCCATGTACCTGACCCCTCATGGTCAATTTTGACATCACCCACAGATCAGTGTAAACCTGTCGATCAAAATCACCCTAATCCTCACATCAGAGTAAGATCCTTATGGTAATCGTACCACGATACTTACTGTACACATTACTGAACGCTTAAACCGATCCGTAGCCCATGGCCTAGCAGCAGACCCCTCACGTCACTTTAATTTTGCCCAAGCACATGCTTAACCTGAGCCACAACTAGCACTCACCCTCACATCACAGCAGGATGCAAAGTCGAAACAAATCCCTATCAGCTCCGTAATCCTTCCCAAACACCAAAATCTAACCATAGCCCTGACTCTTGGAAATAACCCTACAATGAATAATGACGTCACCCTTGTCTCACTGTAACACTGTAATTCAATCCCACTGTCACCGTCATATCAGAAGAGAATCCTAAATGCAACCATATCCCTTTCCTAGCGTTACACCTTTTCGAACTCCTTAATTTAACAGTAGACCTGGCCTGTGGACCTCAAACGTCACGATAAACATCAACATCAGAAACAGCTTATTATAAACCAGTCGCTTAATATCTCCCTCTCCCTCAAATCAGGGTCACATCCTCACTGCGACTGTATTGCTAGGTGGCCCATAACCATTATCGAACACTTAACCTAACCCTATCACTGTCCTATGCTCTGGAGTCCTCACCTTCATTTTAGTATCAGCCCACCAATACTTAACCTGAGGGAAAATCTCGCAGTCACCCTCGCATCACAGCCAGACCCTAACTCTACCCAAAACCATATTGGACCTGTAAAACTAGGCAAACACCGAACCCTGAAACTAGCCCTGTCACTTAGAACAGACCCTAACACGGATATCGACATCACGCATGTCTCACTTTAACATGGGAGTTCAATATCGCTGTTGCCCTCACATCAGACCCGAATCTGAGATGTAACCATAACCCTATACTGGCTGGACAACTTAACAAACACGTAACCCTAACCCTAGCTCTCACCCATGGACATGAACAATCCCAGTCAACATTGACAACACCCACAGCTCACCATAAACCTTTCACTCAATGTCGCACTCATCCTCACATCAGAGCCGGATCCTTAGTGTAAACATTGCACTAATGTGCCCGTACATATTAATGAACACTTAACCCTAACCCGAGGTCTTGCCATAGAACCGGACCCTTCACATTATTTTATTTTCAGACTCACCTAGTTCTTTTACTGAGACATAATCTCGTATTCACCCTTGCATTAGAGCCGGACCTTTACTCTAACCATAACCCAATTAGCCCCATACACTTTCACAAACACGGAAACGAACCCTAGCCCTGACTTGTGGAGAAGACCAGTACCATGAATATCGACATCCCTCATGTCTCACTGCAACATTGTAATTCAATCTCACAGTCAAACTCACATCAGAGCCACAGTCGTTATGTAACTATAATCATACTCCTGCACATGCAACTTACCGAAACCTTAACACTAACTCTCGCACTGTAGCCTACATCTGACATTTCATGGTCAACAGTGACATCAGCCACAGCTCCCCGTAAACCTGTAGATCATACTCACCCTCATCCTCACATCAGAGCCAGATCCTTACTGTAAACGTAGAACTGTCCTGCCCATACACATTAACAAACACTTAACCCTTACCCTAGCCCTTGCACAGCACCAGACCCTGCACATCATTTTATTTCCAGCCTCATGTATTCCTTATAATGAGACAAAATCTTGCGTTCACCCTTGCATTAGAGCTGTACCCTAACACTAAACAAAACCGTATTAGCCCCATACACCTTCCTAATCACCGGTCCCTCACTCTAGCCCTGACTTTTGGAACAGACTACTACCATGAATATCGACATCCCTCATATCCCACTGTAACACTGTTGTTCAATGTCAATGTCGAACTCACATCAGAGTCGAATCCCATATATAACTGAACCCTATCCTGCACGTACAACTTACCAAACCTCTAACCCTAAACCTAGAAATGTACAATGCATCTGACACTTCGTGGTCATATTTGACAACATCTGCAGCTCACCCTAGACCTGACAATCATAATCACCCTCATACTCATATCAGAGCCAGATTCTTAGAGTAAATGTAGTGCTATCCTTCCTGTACACATTCCTGAACACTTAACCCTAACCCTAGCCCTGCCATTACCAACAGACACATCCCATCATTTTATTTTCAGACCCACCAAAAGCTTAACCTGAGCCACAATATCGCACTCAACCTTACATCACAGCAGGATGGAAACTCTTACCAAAACACTATCAGCGCCGTAAACCTTCTAATACACCAAAATGTGAGCACAACCGTGACACTTAGAACAGACCATGGATATCGACGTCACCCATGCCTCACTGTAACACTGTAATTCAATCTCACTGTCACCCTCACAACAGAAGCGAATACTAAATGTAACCATAAACCTTTCCTACCCGTACACCTTTATGAACCCCTAAATGTAACACTAGACCTTCTGCCTGTATCTGAAACCTCATGATAAACTTCTACTTCAGCCACAGCTGATCATAAACCTGTCTCTCAATATCGCCCTCTCCCTCATATCAGGGCCACATCGTCACTGTAACCATAGTAGTAGATGTCCCGTACCCCTTACCGAAAATCTTAACCTTAACCCTAGCATTGTCCCATACTCTGGACATCTCACCTACAATTTAGTGTCAGCCCACCAATTCCTAAACCTGACACAAAATCTCGCACTCACCCTCACATCACAGCCAGACCCTATCTCTACCCAAAACCATATCGCCACCATAATCCTGCTCATACACCAAACCCTAACCCTAGCCCTGACTCTTAGAACAGACCATACCATGGATATCTATGTCACCCACGTCTCACTGTAATACTGCTGTTCAATATCGCTGTCGTCCACACAACAGACCGCAATCCGACATGTAACCACAACCATATACTGGCCTTACAAATGAACAAACACCTAACCCTACCCTTAGCTCTCACCCATGGACATGAAACCTCCTGGTCTACATTGACATCACCCACAGCTCACCGTAAACCTGTTCCTCATAGGCGCACTCATCGTCACATCAGAGCCACATCCTTACTGTAAACATAGCGCTATCATGCCTTTACATATTAAGGAACACTTAACACTAACCTTGTCCCTTGCCACAGCACCAGACTCTTCACATCGTTTTATTTTCATCACCACCAAATCCTTATACTGAGACAATTATCGTATTCACCCTCACATTAGAACCAGAGACTAACTCTAACCCAAACCCTGTTAGCCCCATACACCTTTCCAAACCCCCGACCCTAAGCCTAGCCCTGACATTTCAAAAATAGCAGTACCATGAATATTGACATCCCTCATGTCTCAGTCTAACACTGTAATTCAATCACACTGCTGAACTCACATCAGAGCTGAATTCAATTTGTAGCCATAACCCTATCCTGGCCCATACAAGTTACCGATTCCCTAACACTAACCCTAGCAGTGTACCCTGCATCTGACACTTCATGATCAACCTTGGCGTCATCCACAGCTCAACGTAAACTTGTTGATCATAGTCACCCTCATCCATACATCAGAGGCTGATCCTTACTGTACACATAGATCCTGCCATACACATTACTGAATCCTTAACCCAAACCTAGCCCTAACACTGGCACCAGACCCATCACATCGTTTGATTTTAAGCACCACCAAATTTTTAACCTGAGCCACACTCTCGCACTCTCACATCAAAGCAGGATGCAAACTTTAACCAAAACTCTATCAGCGCCATTAACCTTCTCAAACACTGAACTCTATAAATAGCCCTGACTCTTGGAACAGAGCCTACCATGGATATCAACATCACCTATGTCTCACTGTAACAGTTTAATTCAATCTTACAGTCACCCTCACATCAGGACCGATATGTAAATGTAACAATAAACCTTCCCAACCCGTACACCATTTCGAGACCCTAAATCTAAACCTTGACTTTGACCCTGAACATGAAACCTCATTATAAACTTCGACAAGAGCCACAGCTTATCATAAACCTGTCCCTCAATATCGCCTTATCCCACACATCAGGGCCACATCCTCACTGTTACTACATGGCTAGATGGCCTGTACCCATTTTTGAACACTTAACATGATCCTTAGCACTGTCCCATGCTCTGGATTCCTCACCTTCATTTTAGCATCAGTCCAACACATCTCAACCTGAGGCTTAAACTCGCACTCACCCTCACATCACAGCCAGAACCTAACTCTACCCCAAAGTGTATCAGCCCCATAACTTACCCGTCACCGAACCCTAACCCTAGCCCTGCCCTATCACTTTCCATGGACTCTACCATGAGTATCAACGTCACCCATGTCAAAGTGTAACACTTAAGTTGAATCTCGCTGTCTCCGTCACATCAGACCCGAATCAAAAATGTAACCATACAACTTAACAAACACCTAACGCGAACCCTAGCTCTCGCTTGTGGACCTGAACCCTCATGGTCAACATTGGCATAAACCACAGATCACCATAAAATTGTCGATCAATGTCACACTCATCCTCACATCAGAGCCATATCCTTATTGTTAACGAGAGCTATTGTGCCAGTACATATTAATGAACACTTAACCCTAACCCTAGCCCTTGCCTCTGCACCAGAATCTTAACATAATTCATTTTATTTTCAGTACCAACAAATCCTTATACTGAGACAAAATCTCGCATTCACCCTCACATCAGAGTCGGATCCCTAACCATAACAAAAACCCTATTCGCCCTGTAAGCCTTCTCAAACACCGTACACTAACCCTAGCCCTGATGTTTGGAGCACACGTGTACCATGAATATAAACATCCCTTCTGACTCACTGAAACACTGTAATTCAATCTCACTGTCGAACTCACATCAGAGCCAAATCCCATATGTAACCATAACCCTATCCTGCCCATACAACTTGCTGAACCCCTAACCCTAAACCTAGCACTGTACCCTGTAGATGACACTCATTGGTCAACACTGACATCATTCACATCTCACCAGAAACCTGTTGATCATACCCTTCCTCATCCTCACATCAGAGCAGAGCCTTACTGTAAGTGTAGCTTTATCCTGCCTTTACACATTTCTGAACACTTAACCCAATCTCAAGCTCTGGCTCTAGAACCACACCTGTCCAATCACTTTCTCTACAGAACCACTAATGGCTAAAACAGAACCACAATCTCGCAGTCACCCTCACGTCATGGCAGGATGAAACTCTAACCGAAACACTATCAGCGCCGTAAACCTTTCCGAAGACTGAACTCTTACCACAGCCCTGACTCTTGGAACATACCCTAGCAGGGATATTGACGTAACCCATGTCCCACACTTACACTGTAAATCAATCTATCACCCTCAAATCATACCTGAATACTAATGTAACCATAAACCTTTCATAGCCATACATGTTTTTGATCCCCTAAACCTAACCCTAGAGCTGGCTCCTGGACCTGAAACATAATGAAAAACTTTGTCATCAGACACAGCTTATCATAAGCCTATCTGTCAATATCACCCTCTCTGACACAGCAGGTCCACATCCTCACTGTAACCATAGTACTAGATGGTCTAAACCCATTACCGGAACCTTAATCCTAACCCTAGCACTGTCCCAGGCTCTGGACTCCTCACCTTCATTTTAGTGTGAGCCCACCAAATCCTAAACCTCAGGCAAAATTTCGCACTCACACTCACAAAACAGCCATACCCTAAAATCTAAGCAAAACCGTATCAGCCCCGTACACCTGAAAAACACCGAACACTAAACCTAGCACTGACACTTAGAACAGACCCTACCATGGATATGGATGTCAACCAGGTTTCACTGTAACACTGTAGTTCAATATCACTGTTGCCCTCACCTCAGACCCGAATTTGAAATGTAACCATAACCGTATACTGGCCGTACAACTTATCGAGCACCTAACCCTAATCCCAGCTCTCGCCTGTCATCTTGAACCCTCACGGTCAACATTGACATTACCCACACCTTGCCATAAACCTGTCACACAATGTCATACTCATCCTCACATCAGGGACAGATCTTTAGTGTAAACATAGTGATATCCTCCCTGTACATATTAACCAGCACTTAACTCTAACCCTAACTCTTGCTGCAGCACCAGACCCAAAATAACATTTTATTTTCAGCCCCACCAAATCCTTATACTGAGACAAAATCTCGCATTCACCCTCAAATCAGAGCCAGACCCTAACTCTATCCAAAACCCTATTAGACCCATACACCTTCCCAAACACCAAACCCTAACCATAGCCCTGACATTTGGAAAAGACCAGTACCATGAATATCGACTTTCTCATGTCTTACTGTAACACTGTGATTCAATCTCACTGTCAAACTCACATCACAGCCAAATTCCATATGGCACCGTAGCCCTATCCTGCCTGTACAACATACCGAACCCCTATCCGAACCCTAGCACTGTACCCTGCATCTCACACTTCACATTCAACATTGACATCATCCACATCACACTGAACACCTGTCGATCAGACTCAGCCTCATCCTCACATCAGAGCCAGATCCTTACTGTCAACATAGCGCTATCCTGCCCGTACACATTAACGAACACTTAACCCTAACGTAAACCCTGGCACTAGCACCAGACCTGTCACATCACTTGATTTTCAGCCCCAACAAATAATATACCTGAGCGACAATCTCGCACTCACCCTCACATCACAGCAGGATGCAAACTCTAAATGAAACCCTACCAGTGCCCTAAAACTTCCCAAACACCGAACTCTAACTGAAACCTTGAGTCGTATAATAGATCCAACCATTGATATTGACGTCACCCTTGTGTCACTGTAACACTGTAATTCAATCTCACTGTCAACATGACATCAGAATTGAGTTCTAAATGTAAGCATAACCCTTTCCTAGCTGTACACCTTTGCAAACCACTAGACCTTAACCTAGACATTTTCCCTGGACATGAAACCTCAAGGTAAACATCGACATCAGCCACACCTTATCATAAACCTGTCATTCAATATCGCCTTCTCCTTCACATCAGGGCCACATCGTCTCTGTAATCTTAGTACTAGTCAGCCTGCACCCATTACCGAATGCTTAATCCTAACCTTGGCACTGTCCCATGCTCTGGACTTCTCACCATCATTTCCTTGTCAGCCCACAAAATTATAAACCTCAGGCATAATCTCTCAAACACCCCAACAAAAGAGCAAGACCCTAATTCTATCCAAGGCAGTATCAGCCCCATAAACATACAAACTGATGGAACCCTAAAGCCAGCCCTGACACTTAGAATAGAACATACAGTACACACCATTCCTCTCCATTATAAAATATTTTACTCCATTCCCCAATATTCCAGCACATACCTTTGCTTTACATTTTGGCAAATGAGGCACCATTCGCATCCAAACCACTCTGCAGGTCCTTTATTATGTCACACTACAGCTGATTCCACTCCATTCTGCAACATTGCACTCCATTCCACAACATTCCAAAACATTCTATTGCGTTCCATTCACCCAAAGTATGCTCCATTTTCTTCCAAACAACTCAGGAAGTTCGCATTGTGTCACTTCACATGCCTTTCCTCTGCATTCCACAAGATTCTACTCCATTCCCCAACATTCCAACAAGTTCTACCGAGTTCCACTGTGGCAAACTGGGCACCATTCTTATCCAGAAATCCGTGTAACTCTCTATTGCGTCACATTCTACCACGATCCACTCAATACCCCAGCATGGCACTCCACTGTGCAACATTCCGCCACATTCCATTGCTTTCCATTATGTACAAGAAGGCCCAATATCTTCCAAACCATTCAGGAACAGCATATTGCGTCAGTTAACATGAATATCCACACAATTCCTCAAGGTTCAACTGCATTCCAAACATTCCACTGCGTTCCATTGCACTCCATTGTTACAAAGAGGGCAATGTTCTCTAAAAAACTCTCTGGAAGGCTCTATTGCATCACATTGCTCCCCACTACACTCCGTTTCACAACTTTCCTCTATATTCCGCAACATTCCAACATGATCTATTACGTTCGGTTCCATCAAGCAATGCTGCATTCGCTTCCAATTCACTCCAGAACCCTTGACTGCGTCCACAACATTGCACTCCATCCCAAAAGAGTCCTCCGTGTTCTACCGCGTTCCATTCTGCAAAAGATGGCTCCACTCTTTTCTCAAAGAATCAGAAACCGTCTATTAAGTCACATTAGAACCCATAACACTCCATTCCACAACACTCCTCTTCATTTCACAACATTCCACAATGTTCTTTTGCGTTCTACTTGTACAAAGAAGGATGGATTCACTTGCAACCCATTAAAGACTGTCTATTGCATCACATCAAAAGCCATTCCAGTCCATTCTCCAAGATTCTACTTCATTCCACAACATTCCACCACGTTCCATTGCATTCCATGCTGTGAAAAAAAGCTCCATTCCTTTCCATATCCACGAGGAACACTCTACTGCGTCAATTTACACACGATTCCAGCCCATTTCACAACATTGTACTCCATTCCTGAACATCTCACCATGTTCTGTCGCATTCCATTCAATCAAAGAGAGCTCCATTTGCGTCAAGACCACACAGGAACTCTATATTGTGTCACATTACATACGCTTCTACACAAAATCTACAAAATTTCACCTAACTCCACAAAATTGTAAAACGTTCTATATCGTTCCATTCTGTCAAAGAAGGATCCATTAATTTACAAAACAGTCACTAACTCTCTAGTGCGTCACAGTCTACCACATTTGACTCTATTCCACAACATTTTACTCCATTCCCCAATATTCCAGCACAATCCTTTGCTTTACATTCTCGCAAAGGAGGCACCATCCGTTTCCAAACTGCACTGGAGAACTTTGTTATGTCACATTACAGCCAATTCCCCTCCATTCCACAGCAGTGCCCTCCATTCCACGACATTCTACCACGTTCTATTGTGTTCCATTCTGCCAAAGAATGCTCCAAGTGCTTCCAAGCAGTTCAGGAACTTCGTGTTGTGTCACTTCACATGTCAATCCTCTCAATTCCACAAGATTCTACTCCATTTCCCACCATTCCAACAAGTTCTACTGAGTTTCATTGTGACAAAGTGGGCACCATTCTATTCCAAACAACCCAGGAACTCTCTGTTCCGTCACATTACACCACGTTCCACTCAATACCACAGTATGTCACTCCATTGTGCAACATTTTGCTACATTCCATTGCATTCCATTATGTAAAGGAAGGCCTCATAGCTTTCAAACCATTCAAAAACAGCCTATTGCGTCAGTTCACATGCCGATTCACACGATTCCTCAAGCATCTACTGCATTCCATACATTCCACTGCGTTCCATTGCTCTCCATTGTAACAAAGAGTTCACCGTTCTCTTAAAAACTCTCAGGAACCCTCTATTACATCACATTACACCCCATTACACCCCATTTCACAGCCTTCCACTCTATTCTGCAACATTCCCACACGTTCTATTACGTTCGATTCCATCAGCCAAGGCTGCATTCGCTTCCAATTCACTCCAGAAGAATTTATTGCATCACATTACAACCGAATCACCTCCATTCCACAACATTGCACTCCATCCCACAACACTCCACCGTGTTCTATTGCATCCCATTTTGCTGAAGAAGGATCCAATCTTATCCCAAAGAATCAGAAACTGTCGAATGAGTCACATTACACCTCACTACACTCCATTCCACAACTCTCCACTTCATTTCGCAACATTCCACAATGTTCTTGAGGGTTCCTTTCCAACAAAGAAGGCTCGATTCACTTCCATCCCATTAAGGACTGTCTATTCCATCACATCAAATGCCATTGCAGTCCATTCTCTAAGGTTCTACTCCATTCCACAACATTCCACCAGGTTCCACTTCATTCCATTTGGTGAAAAAATCCTACATTCCTTTCCAAACCGATGAGGAACACTCTACTGTGTCACTTTACACATGATTCCAGTCCATTTCGCAACATTGTACTCCATTCCAGAACATCTCACCGTGTGTTCTGTGGCGTTCCATTCAATCAAAGAGAGCTCCATTTGCGTCGAGACCACTAAGGAACTCTATACTGTGTCACATTGCATGGACTTCTACACCAAATCTACAAAATTGCACTTAACTCCACAAAATTCCACCACGGGCTATAGCATTCCATTCTGTCAAAGAAGGATCCATTCATCTCCAAAACAATCTCTAACTCTCTACTGCGTCAGAGTGTACCCCATTCTAGTCCATTCCACAACATTTTACTCCATTCCCCAATATTCCAGCACATTCCTTTGCTTCACATTGTCGCCAAGGAGGCACCATTCGCTTCCAAACTGCACTGGACACATTTATTGTGTCACATTACAGCCGATTCCACTCCAATCCACAACATTGCCCTCGATTCCGCGACATTCCACCACGTTCAATCACGTTCCATTCTGCAAAAGAAGGCTCCACTCTTTTCCCAAAGAATCATAAACCGTCCATTAAGTCTCATTACACCCCATTACCCTCCATATCTCAACTCTCCATTTCACGTCGCTACAATCCACAATGTTCTTTTCCATTCAATTCCTGCAAAGAAGGCTCGATTCACTTGCAACCTATTAAACACTGTCTATTGCATCACATCAAATGCCATTCCAGTCCTTTGTCCAAGTTTCAACTCGATTCCACAACATTCCACCACGTTCCATTGCATTCCATTCTGTGAAAAAAAAACCTCCATTCCTTTCAAAACCGATGAGGAACACTCTACTGCGTCCCGGTACACACGATTCCAGTCCATTTCACAACATTGTACACCATTCTTGAATATATCACCGTGTTCTGTGGCGTCCATTAAATCAAAGACAGCTCCATTTGCGCCTAGACCGCTCAGGAACTCTAACCTGTGTCACATTACGTGCGATTCAACACTTAATCAACAACATTGCACTTACCTCCTCAAATTTCCAACACGTTCTACACCGTTCCATTCTGTCAAAGAAGAATCCATTCAACTCCAAAACAATCTCTAACTCTCTACTGCGTCACATTGTACCCCATTCTAGTCCATTCCACAACATTTTACTCCATTCCCCAATATTCCAGCACATTCCTTTGCTTACGTTCTCCCACGGAGGCACCATTCTCATCCAAACCGCACTGGAGACATTTATTATATCACATTACAGCCGATTGCACTTCGATCCACAACATTGCCCTCCATTCCACGATATTCCACCACGTTCTATCGCTTTCCATTCTGCAATAGAAGGCTCCACTCTTTTCCAAAGAGTCAGAAATCATCTATTGATTCACATTACACCCCATTACACTCCATTCCTCAACTCTCAACTTCATTTCGCAACATTTCACAAGGTTCTTTTGCTTTCCATTCCTACAAAGTAGGCTCGATTCAATTCCAACCCATTAAGGACTGAGTATTGCATCATATCAAATGCCATTCCTGTCCATGTTCCAAGATTCTACTCCATTCCACAACATTCCACGACGTTCCATTGCAGTCCATTCTGTGAAAAAAAGCTCCATTCCTTTCCAAACCCGAGAGGAACTCTGTACTGCCTCACTTTACACACGATTCCAGTCCATATCACAACATTGTACTCGATTCCTGAACATCTCACAGAGTTGTGTGGCGCTCCGTTCAAAGAGAGCTCCATTTGCGTCGACACCACTCAGGATCTCTATACTGTGTCACATTACATACACTTCTACACCAAATCTACAAAATTGAACTTAACTCCACAAAATTCCACCACGTTCTATAGCATTCCGTTCTGTCAAAGAAGAATCCATTCATCTCCAAAACAATCTCTGACTCTCTACTGCGTCACAGTGTACCCCATTCCACTCCATTCCACAACATTATACTCCATTCCCTAATATTCCAGCACATTCCTCAGCTTTACATTATCGAAAAGGAGGCACCATTCGGTTCAATCCACACTGGAGACATTTATTATGTCGCATGACAGACGATTCCCCTCCGATACACAAAATTGACCTCCATTCCACGATATTCCACCACTTTCTATAGCGTTTCATTCTGCAACAGAAGGCTCCACTCTTCTCCCAAAGAATCAGAAACCATCTATTAAATCAAATTACACCACATTACACTCCATTCCTCAACACTCTACTTCATTTCGTTACATTCCACAATGTCTTTTTGTGTAACATTTCTACAAAGAAGGCTCGATTCACTTCCAACCCATTAAGGACTGTCTACTGCATCACGTCAAATTCCATTAACGTCCATTCTCCAAGATTCTACTCCATTCCACAAAATTCTCATCCGAACCGCACTGCAGACATTTATTATGTCACGTTACAGCTGGTTCCATTCCAATGCGCAACATTGCCCTCCATTCCGTGTCATTCCATCACGTTCTATCGCATTCCATTCTGCAAAAGAAGGCTCCACTCTTTTCCCAAGGAATTAGAAACCGTCTATTAAGTCACATTACACCACATTACACTCCATTCCTAAACTCTCCAGTTCATTTCGCTCCAATCCACAATGTTCTCTTGCGTTCCATTCCTACAAAGAAGGTTCAATTCACTTCCAACCCATTAAGGACTGTCTACTACATCACATCAAATGCCATTCCAGTCAATTCTCCAAGATTCTACTCCATTCCACAACATTCCACCATGTTCCATTGCATTCCACTGTGTGAAAAAAAGGTCCATTCCTTTGCAAACCGATGAGGAACAATCAACTGCCTCACTTGTCACATGATTCCAGTCAATTTCACAACATTGTACTCCATTCCTGAACATCTCACCGTGTTCTGTGGCGCTCCATTGAATCAAAGAGAGATCCCTTTGCGTCGAGACCACTAAGGAACTCCTTACTGTGTCACATTACATAGACTTCTACACCAAATCTACAAAATTGCACTTAACTCCGCAAAATTCCTCCGGGTTCTATAGCGTTCCATTCTGTCAAGGAGGATTCATTCATTTCCAAAAGAATCTCTAACTCTCTACTGCGTCACAGTGTACACCCATTTGACTCCATTCCACAACATTGTACTCCATTCCTCAATATCCTAGCACAAATATTCAAAACAATCTCTAACTCTCTATAGCGTCACAGTGTACCCCATTCAACTCCACTCCACAACACTTTACTCCATTCCCTAATATTCCAGCACATTATTTTGCTTTACGTTCTCGCCAAGGAGGCACATATCGCTTACAAACCACACTGGAGACCTTTATTATATCCCATTACACTCGATTACACTCCACTCCACAACATTGCCCTCCATTCCACGACATTACACCTCGTTCTATTTTGTTCCATTCTTCCAAGGAATACCCCATTCCCTACCAAACAATTCACGAACTGCATATTTTGTCACTTCACACACCATTCCTCTCCATTCCACAAGATTCTACTCCATTCACCAACATTCCAACAAGTTCTACTGAGTTCCATTGTGACAAAGTAGGCACCATTCTTATCCAAACAACCGAGGAACTCTGTGTTGTGCCACATTCCACCACGTGCCACTCAATACCACAGTATGGCACTCCATTGTTCCACATTCCACCACATTCCATTGCATTCCATTATGTCAAGGAAGGTCCCATAGCTCCCAAACCACTCAGGAACAGCCTCTTATATTAGTTCACATGCCTATGCACATGATTCCTCAAGATTGTGCTGCATTCCAAACACCCCACTGCATTCCATAGCACTCCATTGTTACAAAGAGGGCACCGTCCTTAAAAAACTCTCTGGAACCCTCCATTGCATCTCATTTCACCTCATTACACTCCATTTCACAACCTTCCTCTCTATTCCGCAACATTCCACCACGTTCTATTACTGTTGGTTCAAACAGGAACGCTGCATGTGCTTCCAATTCACTCCAGAACCCTTTATTGCATCACATTACAAGCGATACAACTCCATTCCACATTACACTCCATCGTACAACAGTCCGCCGTGTTCTATTGCGTTCCATTCTGCAAAAGAAGGCTCTGCTCTTTTCCCGGAGAATCAGAAACCCTCTATTAAGTGACATTGCACCCCATTACACTCCATTCCACAACTCTCCACTTCATTTCTCAACATTCCACAATGTTCTTTTGCATTCCATTCCTACAAAGAAGGCTCGATTCACTTGCAACGCATTAAGGACTGTCTATTGCATCACTTCAAATGCCATTCCAGCCCATTCTCCAAGATTCTACTCCATTCCACAACATTCCACCGCCTTCTATTGCATACCATTGGTGAGAAAAAGCCCCATTCCTTTCTAAACCAATGAGGAACGCTCTGCTGCGTCACTTTACACACGATTCCAGTCCATTTCACAACATTGTACTCCATAACTGAACATCTCACCATGTTCTGTGGCTTTCCATTCAATCAAAGACAGCTCCATTTGCTTCGAGACCACTCAGAAACTCTGTATTGTGTCACATTCCATACGCTAATACACCTAATCTACAAAATTGCATTTGACTCCACAAAATTCCACCACGTTGTATAGCGTTCCATTCTGTCAAGGGAGTATCCATTCATTTACAAAACAATCTATAACTCTCTATTGCATCACAGTATACCCCATTCCACTCCATTCTACAATATTTTCCTCCATTCCCCAGTATTCCAGCACATTCTTTTGGTTTACATTCACGCAAAGGAGGCACAATTCGCTTCCAAATTGCACTGGAGACTTGTATAATGTCCCATTATAGCGGATTCCACACCGTTCCGCAACATTGCCCTACAATCCAACACGTTCTATTGTGTTCCATTCTGCCAAGGAATGCTCCATTTGCTACCAAACAGTTCACAAAATTAGTATTGTGTCAGTTTAAATGCCATTCCTCTCCATTCCAGATGATTATAGGCCATTCCCCAACATTCCAAAAAGTGCTACTGAGTTTATTGTGACAAAATTGGCCCGGTTCTCTTCCAAATAACCCAATAACTCTCTGTTGTGTCACAGTCCACCACGTTCCACTCAATATCACAGAATGGCACTCCATTGTGCAACATTCCGCCACATTCCATTGCATTCCGTCAGGTAATAGCAGGCCCCAAAGCTCCCTAACAGCCTATTGCATCAGTTCGCATTTCTATCCACACGATTCCTCAAGATTCTCCTACATTCCAATCTTTCCACTGCATTCCATTGCACTCCATTGTTACAAAGAGGGCACCATTCTCTAAAAAACACTCAGGAACCCACTATTGCATCACATTACATCCCATTACACTCCATTTCACAAACGTCCACTCTACACAGCAACATTCCAACACGTTTTATTACGTTCAGTTCCATCAGGCAAGGCGGCATTTGCTTCCAATTCACTGCAGAACCGTCTATTGCGTCAGACTACAACCGATTCAACTCCATTCCACAACAATGCACTCCATCCCCCAACACTGCACCGTATTCTATGGCGTTCTATTCTGCAAAAGAGGGCTCGGCTCTTTTCCCAAAGAATCAGAAACCGTGTAATGTCACATTACACCGCATTACACTCCATTCCACAACTCTCCTCTTCATTTCGCAACACTCCACAATGTTCTTTCGCATTCCATTCCTACAAAGAAGGCTTGATTCACTTCCAACCCATTAAGGACTGTCTATAGCATAACATCAAATGCCATTCCAGTCCATTCTCCAAGATTCTACTCCATTCTACAACATTCCACCACGTTCTATTGTATTCCATTCAGTGAAGAAAACCTCCATTCCTTTCCAAACCAATGAGGAACACTCCATTCCACAACATTTTGCTCCATTCCCCAATATTCCAGCAGATTCCTTTCCTTTACATTCTCGCAAAGGAGGCACCATTCGCTTCCAAACCGCACTGGAGACTTTTATTGTATCCCATTACAGCCGATTCCACTCCATTCCACAACGTTGCCCTCCATTCCACGACATTCCACCACGTTTTATAGCGTTCCCTTCTGCCAAAGAGTGCTCCGTTTGCTTCCAAAGAATTCACGAACTTCGTATTGTGTCACTTCACATGCCATTCCTCTCCATTCCGCAATATTCTACTCCATTTTCCAAACATTCCAACAAGTTCTACTGAGCTCCATTGTGACAAAGTAGGCACCATTCTTATCCAAACAACCCAGGAACTCTCTGTTGCATCACATTCCACCACGTTCCACTCAATAGCACAGCATGGCACTCTGTTGTGCAAAATTCCGCCACATTCCATTGCATTCCATTAGGTAAAAAGGGGCCCCATAGCTCCCAACCATTCATGAAGAGCCTATTGCGTCAGTTCGCATGACTATCCACACTATTCCTCAAGATTCCTCTGCATTCCAAACATTCCACTGCATTCCTTTGCACCCCATTGTTACAAAAGGGCACCGTTCTCTAAAAAACTCTCAGGAACCCTCTATTGCACACATTACACCACATTACACTACATTTCACAAACTTCCACTCTATTCTGCAACATTCCACCACGTTCTATTACGCATTGTTCCATCAAGTAATGCTGCATTCGCCTTCAATTCTCTCCAGAACCCTTTATTGTGTCACATTACAACCAATTATCCTCCATTCCACAACAATGCACTCCAACCCACAACACTCCACCATATTCTGTTGTGTTCCATTCTTCAAAGAAAGCTCCAGTCTTTTCAAAAACCATCAGGAACCGTCTATTGTGTCACATTACAGCACTCCATTCCCAAACTCTCCACTTCATTTCAGAACATTCCACAATGTTCTTTTGCGTACCATTCCTGCAAAGAACGCTCGATTCACTTCCACCCTACTAAGGACTGTCTATTGCATCACATCAAAAGCCATTCCAGTTCACTCTCCAAGATTCGACTCCATTGCACAACATTGAACACGTTCTACTGCATTCTATTCTGTAAATAAGGCTTAATTCCTTTCCAAACCAATGAGGAACACTCTACTGCGTCACTTTACACACGAGTACCGTCCATTTAACAACACTGTACTCCATTCCTGAACATCTCACCATGTTCTGTGGCGTTCCATTATATCAAAGAGATCTCCATATTTTCCAGACAACTCAAGAACTGCATATTGTGTTACAGTATAAGCGATTATACAAAAATATACTAACTTGAACACTTCTCTACAGATGTTCACCAAGCACTGCACCGTTCCCCTCTCTCAAAGAAGGATCCATTCATTTCCACAATAATTTATACAACTCTATTGGATCACATTAGACCCCATTCCAGTTCATTCCACAACATTTCACCCCATACCCAAATATTACAGCAGATTTATTTGCTATTCATTCCAGCAAAGTAGACACCATTAGCTTCCTAACCACCCTGAAGACCTTTATTAGGTCACATTACAGCCGATTCCACTGCATTCCACATTTCTCTCCATTCCACAGCATTCCACCACGTTCTATTCCGTTCCTTTCTGCCAACAAATGCTCCATTTGCTTGCAAACAATTCACGAACTTCCTATTTTGTCACTTCACATTCCATTCCTCTCCATTCCATAAGGTTCGACTCAATTCCCCATCATTCCAACAAGTTCTACTGAGTTCCATTGTGACAAAGTAGGTACCATTCTTATCCATAAACCCAGAAAGTCTCCACTGCTCCATATTACAGCACGTTCCACTCAATACCACAGAATTGCACTCCATTGTGCAACATTCTCCTTACTCGTTTGCATTCCATTCTGTAAAAGAAGCCCCCTTTGCTTTCAAACCGTACAGTAACAGCCTATTGCGTCAATTCACAGCCCATTTCACACGATTCCACAAGATTCTACTCCATTCCATTCATTCCACTATGTTAATTTGCATTCCATTGTGACAAAAATCAGCAATGTCTACAAAATTCGCAAAAACCCTCTATTGAATCACATTAGAACCCATTATAATCCAGTTCACAAGCTTCCACAATATTTTGCGGCATTCCACCGCTTTCTATTATGTTCCATTACGCCAAGCAAGGCGGCATTCACTTCCACATCACTCCAGAAACCTTTTCTGCATCACTAACTCTAACCGAAACACTATAAGCACCAAAATCCTTCCCAAACACCAAACCCTATACCTACCCGTGAGTTTTGTAAAAGACCAGTACCATGAATATCAACATCTCTACATCCCTCATATGTCACTGTAACACTGTATTTCAATCTCCCTGTCGAACTCACATCAGAGTGGTATCCCATATGTAACAGTAACCCTATCAGGCTGTTACAACATAACAAACCCATAACCATAACCCTAGAACTCTACCGTGCATCTGAAACTTCATGTTCAACATTGACATCATTTGCAGCTCACTGTAAACCTGCCGATCATAGTCACACTGATCCTCACATCAGAGTCAGGACCTTACTGTAAATGTACTTCTATCCTTCACATACGCATTACCAGACACTTAACCATACCCTTGGCCCAGGGACTAGCACCAGACCCCTCACATCATTTTATTTTCTGCCCCACCAAATGCTTAACCTCAGACAAAATTTCGCACTCACCCTCACATCACAGCAGGCTGCAAACTCTAACAGAAACACTGTCAGTGCCATAAACTTTTATCAACACCGAATTCTAACCATAGCCCTGACTCTTAGAACAGACCCTGCCATGGATATTGATGTCACCCATGTCTCACTGTTCACTGTAATTCAATCTCACTGTCACCCCCACATCAGAACCGAATACTAAATGTAACCATAACACTTTCCTCGGTGTACACCATTTCGAACACCTAATCCTAAACCTAGACTGGGACCCTGGAGCTGAAATCTCATGATAAACTTCAACATCAGCCACAGCTGATCATAAACCTGTCTCTCAATATCGCCCTCTTCCTCACATCGGGGCCACACTCTCACTGTAATTGTAGGTCTAGACAACCTGTACCCATTACTGAACACATAACCCTAAACATAGCACTGTCTCATGCTCTGGACTCCTCACCTACATTTTAGTGTCAGTCTACCTAATCCTAAACCCGAGGCATAATTTAGTACTCACCCTTCCATTACAGCCAGACTGTAACTCTACCCTAAACGGTATTAGCCCTGTAAACCTACCCACACAATGAAATCTAACCCTAGCCTTGACACTTAGAACCAACCGTACCTTGGATATTGACGTCACCCATGTCTCACTCTAACACTATAGTTCAATCTCGCTGTCGCCCTCCCAGCAGACCCAAATCAGAAATGTAACCAATTCCGTATACTGGCCGTACAACTTAGCGAACACATAAGCCAACCCTAGATCTTGCCCGTGAACATGAACACTCATGGTCAACATAGACATCACCCACAGCTCACAGTAAACCTGTCGCTCAGTGTCACTCTCATATTCATATCAGAGCCAGACCTTCAGTGTAAACATAGTGCTATCCTTCCAGTACATATTAATGAATACTTAACCCTATCCCTAGCCCTTGCACAGCACCAGACACTTCACATCATTTTATGTTCAGCACCAACAAATCCTCATACTGAGACAAAATCTCGTATTTACCCTCACTTCAGAGCCGGACTCTGACTCTAACCAAAACCCTTTTGGTCCCATACAGTTTCCCATACACCGAACCCTATCCCTATACCTGACTTTTTGAACCACCAGTACCATGAATATCGACATCCCTCATGTCTCACTGCAATACTGTAGTTTAATCTCACTGTCCAACTCACATCAGAGCCATGTCCCATTTGAAACCGTAACCCTATCCTGCCCATACAACATATCAAACTTCTAAACCTAACCCTAGCACTGTACCCTGCACCTGACACTTCATGGTCAACATTGTTATCATCCACAGCTCACCATAAGCCTGTCGATCATACTCAACACTCATCGTCACATCAGAGCCAGATCCTTACTGTAAACATAGAACTATCCTGCCCTTACACATTTCCGAACACTTAACCCTATACCTAGCTCAGCACTAGCACCAAACCTGTCACATCATTTTTATTTACAGTCTCACCAAATGCTTAACCTGAGCCACTCACCCTCACATCACAGCAGGATTCAAAGTCTAACTGAAACCTTTTCAGCGCTGTAATCCCTCCCAAACACTGAACTCTCAGCATAGCCCTGACTCTTGGAACATACCGTACCATGTATATCGACATCACCCATGTCTCACTGTAACAATGTAATTCAATCTCACCTTCACCCTCAGAACAGAACCGAGAACTAAATGTAATCATAACCCTTTCCTACACGTACACTTTTTCAAATCCCTACAACTAACCCTAGACAATGCCCCTGCACCTAAAACCTCATGATAAACTTCAATATCAGCCACAGCTTATCATAAACCTGCCTCAGTATCGCCCCCTACCTCACATAAGGGCCATATCCTCACTGTAACCATAGTACTAGATGGCACATACGCATTACCAAACACTTCACCCTAACCCTAACACTGTCACATGCTCTGAACTCCTCACCTTAATTTTAGTATCAGCCTCCCAAATCCTAAACCTGTGGCATAATCACGTATTCACGCTCACATCATAGCCAGACCCAAAATCTACCCAAAATCATATCAGCCCCATAAACCCTCACAAACACCAAACCCTAATCCTAGCCCTGACACATAGAACATTCCTTAACATGAATATCGACAGCACCCCTTTCTCACTGCAACACTATATTTCAATCTCACTGTCACACTCAAATCAGACCCGAAACCGAAATGTAACCATAACCATACACTTGCGGTACAAGTTAACGAATACCTAACCCTAGCACTAGCTCTCACGTGTAGTCCTGACCCCTCATGGTGAACACTGACATCGCCCACAGCTCACTGTAAACCAGTCGCTCAATGTTGCACTAATCTTCACATTAGAGCCAGACCCTTAGGTTAAACATAGCGCTATCGTGCCTGGACATAATTATGAACACTTAACCCAAACCCTAGCCCTTGCCTCAGAGACAGATGCTTCACATAGTTTTATTTCCTGTCCCACCAGATCCTTACACTGAGACAAAATCTTGTAGTTACCCTCCCATCAGAACTGTACCCTAACTCTAAGCAAAACCCTATTAGCCCCATACACCTTACCAAACACCAAACCCTAAACCTAGCCCTGACTTTTTGAACAGTCCATTACCATAAATATCGACATCCCTCACGTTTCACAGTTCCACTGCAATTCAGTCTCACTGCCGGACACACATCAGAGCCAAATCCCATATGTAACCATTTTCCTTTCCTGCCCATACAACGTTCCGAATGCCTAGCTCTAACCCTACCTCTGTTTCCTACAACTGACCCTTCATGGTCAACATCGACTTCACCCACAGCTCTCCATTAACCCGTCGATCAAACTCACACGCATCCTCACATCAGAGCCAGATCCTTACTCTAAACATAGTGTTATCATTCCCTTACACATTACCGATCACTTATCCCAACCCTTGCCCTGGCCCAATCACCAGAAACAGCACATCATTTAATAGTCAACCCCACCAGATGCTTTACCTGAGAAACAATCTTGCACTCACACATCACAGCCAGATGCAAACTCTAACTGAAACCGGTCTAAACCGTACAATTTCACAAACACTGATTCCTAACCCAGGCCCAGACACTTGGAAAAAGTCTCTACCATGAATATCGATATCACCAATTTCTCACTGAGACACTGTAATTCAATATTGCTTTTGCCCTCACAGAAGAGACAAATCCTAAATGTAACTATAACTGTATCGAGGCCGTACAGCTTACCGAACCTCTAACTTTAACCCGAGCCCTCGCCTGTTGACATGATCACTCATGGTCAACATTCGCATCACCCACAGCTCATCATAAACCTTTCTCTCTATCTCGCCATCATCCTCACATCAGAAAAAGTTTCTTATTGTAAATGCAGTGTTATCCTACTCGTACACATTACCGAACTCTTAACACAAACCCTAGCCCTGGAAACTGCTTTGTCCACACACCGTAATTTTATGGTCTGCCCCAACTAATCCAAATTCCGAGACACAGTCTTGCAGTCACCCTCACATCACACCAAGACACTAACTCTAAACAAAACCATACCAGCCCCATAAACTTACCAAAACACTGAAATCTAACACTGGCCCTGACAATTAGAACAAAGCCTACCATGGATATTTTCCTCACCCATATCCCACTGCAAGACTGTAGTTCAATCTCAGTGTCACCCAAACATCAGACTCGAATCTGAAATGTAAGCATAACCCTATGCTGTTCGTACAACTTAACGAACCCCTAATCCAATCTTATCTCTCGCCTATGACCTTACCATCACTGTCAACATTGGCATCACCCACAGCTCACCGTTAACTGTCACTCAATGTCACACTTATCCTCACATCAGAAACAGATCCTTAATGTAAACCTAGCACTATTGTGCACGTACATATTAAAGAACACTTCACCCAAACCCTAGCCCTTGCCACAGCAGAAGACCCTTCACATCATTTTATTTTTAGACCCACCAAATTCTTTTACTGAGACACAATTTCGCACTCCCCCTCACATCACAGGCAGAGCTTAACTCTAACTGAAAGCCTATCAGCTGCATACCCCTCCCCAAATACCGAGCCCTAACACTACCCATGATTTTTGAAACAGAACAGTACCATGATTATCAGCATGAATCTTGTCTCACTGTAACACTGTAAATTAATCTCACTGTCGAACTCACATCAGAGCGGAATCCCATATATAACCCTAATCGTATCCTGCTCATTCACCTTAGAGAACCCCTTTTACTATCTCTAGCACTGTAGTCTGCGCCTCACCCTTCAAGGTCAACATAATCGATATCACCCACAGCTCTCCATAATCCTGTCAATCAAACTCACCCTCATCCTCACATGAGAGCCAGAAAGTTACTGTAAACATATCATTATCCTTCCCTTCCACATTACCAAACACTTACCTCTAACCCTAGTCCTGGACGTAGCACCAGAACCCTCACATTATTTTATTGTCAACACCACCAGATACTTCAACTGAGACACAATCTCTCACTCACCCTCACATCACAGCCAGATGAAAACTCTAACCACATCCCAGTCAGCCCTGTACACTTTCACAGACACTGAACCCTTACCAAGGCCCTGATTCTTGGAATAGGCCGCTACCATGAATAACCACATCACCCATTTCTCACTGTGACACTGTAATTCAATATCACTGTGGCCCTCACATCAGAGCCAGATCCTAAATGTTGCTCTAAACCTTTCTAGCCATACTGCTTACCGATCCTCTAACTCTAACCCGAGCCTCGCCTGTTGACATACTCACTCGTGGTCAACAATGGCATCATCCAGAGCTCAACAGAAACCTTTCTATCAGTCTTGCCTTCATCCTCACATCAGAACAAGATCCTTACTGTAAACGCAGTGCTATCCTATTCATGCACATTACTGAACACTTTACTGTAACCCTATCCCTAGAACCGGCATTGTCCACACACCACCATATTTTGGTCTGCCCCACCAAATCCAAATACCAAGACACAATCTTGCACTCATACCCATATCAAACCAGGACACTAACTCTAACTGAAACCCTTTCAGACCCATAAACCTACCCAAACACCGAACGCTAACCCAACAGCTGACACTTAGAACAGACCCTACCCTGGATATTGGCGTCACCCATGTCTCACTGCAATACTGTAGATCAATCTCACTGTCGCCCTCACATCAGACCCGAATCGAAAATGCAGCCATAATTCTATCCTCTCCATACAACTTTGTGAACCCCTACACCATTCCTACCACTTGTCCAAGGACCTGACCTTCACTGTCAACATTGGCATCACCCACAGCTCACCGTTAACCTGTCGCTCAATGTCCCACTCATCCTCACATCAGAGCCATATCCTTAGTGTAAACATAGCACTATCATGCTCATACATATTATCGAAAACCTAAGCCAAACCCTAGCACTTGCCACAGCACCAGACCCTCACATCATTTTATTTTCCTCCCCAAGAAATGTTTAATATGAGCCACAATCTCGCACTCACCCTCACATCACATCAGGATTTAATCTCTAACCAAAACCCTAACAGCACCGTAAAGCTTCCAAAACGCTGAACACTAACCATAGCCTTGAGACTTGGAACAGACCCTACCAAGTATATTGACGTCACCCATGTCTCACTGAAACACGGTATTCATTCTCACTGTCACCCTCACATCAAAATTGAATGCAATGTGTACCCATAAACCTTTCTTATCCGTAAACCTTTTCGAACCACTAAACCAAACCTAACCCTGGACCTGACCCCTGGACATGTAACCTCGTAGTAAACTTGGACATCATCCACAGCTTATTACAAACCACTATCTCAATACCACCCTGTCTCTAACATCAGGACCACATCCCCACTCGAACCATAGTACTAGATGGCCCATACAAATTACCGAACACTTAACCATACCCTAGCACTGTTCAATACTCTAAACTCCTCTCCTTCATTTTAGTGTCAGACAACCAAATCCTAAACCTGAGGCATGAGCTCGCACACACCTTCACATCACAGCTCGACACTAACTCAACCCAAAACTGTATCAGCCCCATAAACGTACCCCAAAACCGAAACCTAACCCTTTCCCTGACACATAGAACAGGCCACACCATGGACATCAACGTCCGCCATAACTCCATGTAACACTGTAGTTCAATCTCGCAGTCGTCTTTACATCAGAACCAAATCCAAAATATAACCATAATCTTATTCTGGCCATAAAGCTTTACAAACACCTAAACATAACCCCAGATCTTGCCGGTGCACCTGAACCCTCATGGTCAACATTGACATTACCATCAGTTCACCGTACACATGTTGTTCTGTGTCGCACTCATCCTCACATCAGAGCCAGATTCTTAGTGTAAACATAGTGATATCGTGCCCATATATATTATCAAACACTTAACCCTAACCCTAGGCCTTGCCACAGCACCAGACTCTTCACATCATTTTATTTTCAGACGCACCACATCCTTACACTGAGACAAAATCTCGCATTCACCCTCACACCAGAGCCAGACCGTAACTCTAAACAAAACACTATTAGCATCATATACTTTCCCAAACACCAAACCCTAACCCCATCCCGGACTTTTCTAACAAACCAGTACCATGAATATCAATATCACTGATGTCTTACTGTAACACTCTAATTCTATCTCACTTTCGAACTCACATCAGAGCTGAATCCCTTATGTAACCGTACCCCTATCCTGCCTGTACAACTTACCGAATCGATAAGTGTATCCCTAGTACAGTACCATGCATCTGACAGTACATGGTCAATATTCACAACATCCACAGCTCACCGCAAACCTCTCGATCATACTCAAACTCATCCTCACATAAGAGCCAGATTCTTATTATAATCGTAGCACTATCCTGCCCGTAAACATTACCAAACACTTAACCCTAGCCGTGACACTAGCAAGAGACCTATCACATCATTTTATTTTCAGCCCCACCAAATGCTTAACCTGAGCCAAATCTTGCACACACACTCACATCACAGCCAGAACATAACTCTACCCAAAACTGTGCTAGACCCGTAAATCTACCCAAACACTAAACCCTTTCCTTTGGCCTGACACTAAGACCAGATCTCAACATGGATATCAAGGACACCGATGACTCACAGCAACCCTGTAGTTCAATCTCACTGTCGCCGACACATCAGACCCAAATGCGAAATGTAATCATAACTGAATACTGGCCATACCACTTAGCGAACACCTAACCCTAACCCTAGCTCTCGCCCATGCACTTGACCCCTCATGGTCAATATTGGCATCACCCACAGATCACTGTAAACCTGTCGATCAAACTCCCCCTCATCCTCACATCAGAGTCAGATCCTTATGGTAAATGTAGTGCTATACTTGCCATACACATTACCGAACGCTTAACAATATCCGTAGCCCATGGTCTAGCATCAGACCCCTCACATCACTTTATTTTTGTCCAAGCAAATGCTTAACCTGAGCCACAACTCACACACCCTCACATCACAGCAGGATGCATAGTCGAAAGAAATCACTATCAACTCCGTAATCCTTCCCAAACACCGAAATCTAACCATAGCCCTGACTCTTGGTAATGATCCTACAATGAATAATGACATCACCCTTGTCTAACTGCAACACTGTAATTAAATCACACTGTTACCCTCATATCAGAATAGGATCCTAACCACAACCATAACCCTTTCCTAGACTTACACCTTTTCAAACTCCTAAATGTAAAACTAGACCTGGCCTGTGCACCTCAAACCTCACAATAAACATCAACATTAGCCACCACTTATCATAAACCAGTCACTCAATATCTCCTTCTCCCTCAAATAAGGGCCACATCCTCACTGCTACTGTATTGCTAGACAGCCCATACTCATTATCGAACACTTAACCGTAACCTTAGCACTGTCCCATGCTCTGGAGTCCTCACTTTTATTTTAGTATCAGCCCACCAAATCTTAACCTGAGCCATAATCTCGAAGTCACCCTCACATCACAGCCAGACCGTAACTCTACCCAAAACCGTATCAGCCCTGTAAAACTACGCAAACACCGAAGCATAACACTACACCTGTCACTTAGAACAGACCCTAACATGGATATCGACATCACCCATGTCTCACTGTAACATGGCAGTTCAATTTCTCTGCTGCCCTCACATCAGACACGAATCTGAGATGTAATCATAATCCTATACTGGCCATACAGCTTAACAAACACTTAACCCTAAGCCTAGCTCTCATCCATGGACATGAACCCTCCTGGTCAACATTGACATCACCCACAGCTCACCATAAACCTTTCACTCAATGTCACACTCATCCTCACATCAGAGCTGGATCCTTATTGTAAACATTGCGCTATTGTGCCCGTACATATTAATGAACAGTTAACCCTAACCCTAGCTCTTGCTATAGGACCAGACCCTTCACATTATTTTATTTTCAAACTCACCTGCGTTATACTGAGACAAAATCTCGTATTCACCCTCGCATTAGAGCCAGACCATAATTCTAACCAAAACCCAATAAGCCCCATACACTTTCAAAAACATGGAACCATAACCCTAGCACTGACTTTTGGAAAATACCAGTACCATGAATATCGACATAATTCATGTCTCACTGTAACATTGTAATTCAATCTCACTGTCAAACTCACATCAGAGCCAAAGCAGATATGTAAACATAACTATATGTAACCATAACCTTATTCCTGCCCATGCAACTTACTGAACACCTAACACTAACCCTACCACTGTACCCTACATCTGACACTACATGGTCAACATTGACATCATCTGAGGCTCACCGTAATCCTGTCGATCATACTCACCCTCATCCTCACAACAGAGCCAGATCCTTACTGTGAACGTCGTGCTGTCCTACCCGTACACATTACCGAACACTTAACACTAACCCAAGCCCTGGCACTACCACCAGACCTGTCACATCATTTGATTTTCAGCCCCACCAAATAATAAACCTGTGCGACAATCTTGCTCTCACCCTCACTTCACAGTAGGATGCAAACTCTAACCGAAACTGTATCCGCACTGTAAACCTTTCCAAACACCGAACTCTATAAATTGTCCTGACTCTTGGAACAGACACTACAATGGACATCCAGGTCACCCATGTCTCACTGTGACACTGTAATTCAATTTTACGGTCACCCTCACATCAGAACCGAAATCTAAATGTATCAATAACCCTTCCCAACCTGTACACCATATCGAGACACTAAACCTAAACCTTGACTTGGACCCTGGACATGCAACCTCACGATAAGCTTCGACAACAGCCACAGCTTATCATAAACCTGTCCCTCAATATCGCCTTCTCCCATCAGGGCCACATCTTCACTGTTACTGTATTGCCAGATGGCCTGTACCCATTACTGAACACTTAACATGATCCCTAGAACTTTCCCATGCTCTAGACTCCTCACCTTTATTTTAGCATCAGCCCACCAATTCTCAACCTGATGCTTAAACTCGCACTCACCCTGACATCACAGTAAGAACCTACCTCTACCCAAAACTGTAACACCCCCGTAATGTACCCAAACACCAAACCGTAAACCTAGCCCTGCCCTGTCACTTTGAACAGAACCTACCATGAATATCGACGTCATCCATGTCAAACTGTAACACTGTAGTTCAATCTCGCTGTATCCCTCATATCACACCCGAATCCAAAATGTAATCATACAACTTAACAAATACCTAATGCTAACCCTAGCTTTCGCTTGTGAACCTGAACCCTCGTGGTCAACATTGGCATAACCCACAGATCACCGTAAAATTGTCACTCAATGTCACACTCATCCTCACCTCAGAGCCAGATCCTTATTGTTAACATAGCGCTATTGTGCCAGTGCATATTAACGAATGCTTATCCCTAATCCTAGCTCTTACCTCTGCACCAGAACCTTAACATCACTCATTTTATTTTCAGTCCCAACAAATCTTTATAGTGAGAGAAAATCTCGCATTCACCCTCACATCAGAGTCGGATCCCTAAACATAACAAAAACCCTATTAGACCTGTACACCTTCTCAAACACCGTACCCTAACCCTAGCCCTGACTTTTGGAACAGACCAGTACCATGAATGTAAACATCCCTCCTGACTCACTGAAACACTGTAATTCTACCTCACTGTCGAGCTCGGATCAAGCCAAATCCCATAAGTAATCATAACCCTATTCTGCCCATACAACTTATTGAAACCCTAACCCTAACCCTAACACTGTACCCTGTATCTGACACTCCATGATCAACATTGACATCATTCACATCTCGCCGGAAACCTGTTGATAATACACTACCTCATCCTCACATCAGAGCCAGAGCCTTACTGTAAATGTAGCTCTATCCTGCCTTTACACATTTCTGAACACTTAACCCAATCTGTAGCTCTGGCTCTAGAAACAGACCTGTCAAATCATTTTCTCTACAGAACCACCAATAGCTAAAACAGAACCACAAACTCGCAGTCACCCTCACGTCATGGCAGGATGAAACTCTAACCGAAACACTATCAGCGCCGTAAGCCTTTCCAAACAGTACATTCTTACCACAGCCCTGACTCTTGGCACATACCCTAGCAGGGATATCGATGTAACCCATGTCTCACTGTTACGCTGTAAATCAATCTCACTATCACCCTCACATCAAAGCTGAGTACTAAATGTAAACTTAAACCTTTTCTGGCCTTACATGTTTTTGAGCCTCTAAACCTAACCCTAGAGCTGGCTCCTGGACCTGAAACCTCACGAAAAACTTTGTGATCGGATACAGCTTATCATAAACCTGTCTCTCAATATCGCCCTCTCCGACACATCAGGTCCACATCCTCACTGTAACCATAGCCAAAGATGGTCCAAACCCATTACCGAAACCTTAACCCTAACCGTAGCACTGTCCCAGGCTCTGGACTCCTCACCTTCATTTTAGTGTCAGCCCACCAAATCCTAAACCTCAGGCAAAATCTCGCACTCACACTCACATCACAGCCATACCCTAAAATCTAAGCAAAATCGTATCAGCCCCGTAATCCTGAAAAACACCGAACACTAACCCTAGTACTGACACTTAGAACAGACCCTACCATGGATGTGGATGTCAACCATGTTTCACTGTAGTACTGTAGTTCAATATCACTGTTGCCCTCACATCAGACCCGAATATGAAATGTATCCATAACCGTATACTGGCCGTACAACTTAACGAGCACCTAACCCTAAACCCAGCTCTCGCCTGTGGTCCTGAACCCTCACGGTCAACACTAACATTACCCACAGCTCGCCATAAACCTGTCGCTCAATGTCGCACTCATCCGCACATCAGAGACAGATCCTTAGTGTTAACATAGTGTTATCGTCCCTGTACATATTAAGAAACACTTATCTGTAAACCTAACTCTTGCTGCAGCGCAAGACCCCAAAGACATTTTATTTTTAGCCCCACCTAATCCTTACTGAGACAAAATCTGACATTCACCCTCAAATCAGAGCCGGACACTAACTCTAACCAAAACCCTATTAGACCCACACACCTTCCCAAGCACCAAACCCTATCCATAGCCCTGACTTTTGGAAAAGACCAGTACCATGAATATCGACATCCTCTAAATGAAACCCTATGAGTGCCATAAACCTTCATAAACACCGAACTCTAAGCAAAAGCTTGAGTCATGGAATAAACCCAACCATTGATATCGACGTCACCCTTGTCTCACTGTAGCACTGTAATTCAATCTCACTGTCAACCTGACATCAGAATTGAATTCCAAATGTAACCATAACCCTTTCCTAGCATTATACCTTTTCGAATTCCTAAATTTAACACTAGACGTGGCCTGGGGACTTCAAACCTCATGATAAACCTCAACATCACCCACAGCTTATTATAAACCAGTCGCTCAATATCTCCCTGTCCCTCAAACCAGGGCCACATTCTCACTGCTACTGTATTGCTAGATGGCCCATACGCATTAAGGAACACTTAACCCTAACCCTAGCACTGTCCCATGCTCTGGAGCCCTCACCTTCATTTTAATATCAGCCCACCAAATCTTAACCTGAGGCATAATCTCGCAGTCACCCTCACATCACAGCCAGAATCTAACTCTAACCAAAACCGTATCGGCCCTTTAAAACTACGCAAACACCAAACCCTGACACTAGCCCTGTCACTTAGAACACACCCTAACATGGATATCGACATCACCCATGTCTCACTGTAACATGGTAGTTCAATATCGCCGTTGCCCTCATATCAGACCCGAATCTGACATGTAACCATAACCCTATACTGGGCGTAGAACTTAACAAATACGTAAGCCTATCTCTCGCTCTCACCCATGGACATGAACACAAATGGTCAACATTGACATCACCCACAGCTCACCATAAACCTTTCACTCAATGTCGCACTCATCCTCACATCAGAGCCGGATCCTTAGTGTAAACATTGCACTCTTGTGCCCGAACATATTAATGAACACTTAACCCTAACCCTAGCTCTTGCCATAGCACCGGAACCTTCACATTCTTTTATTTTCAGACTCACCTAGACCTTATACTGAGACAAAATCTCGTATTCACACTTGCATTAGAGCCGGACCTTAACTGTAACCAAACCCAATTAGCCCCATACAGTTTCACAAACACGGAACCGTAAACCTATCCCTGAGTTTTGGAAAAGACCAGTACCATGAATATCGACATCCCTCATGTCTCACTATAACATTGTAATTCAATATCACAGTCACACTCACATCAGAGCCAAAGCCAATATGTAACCATAACTATATGTGACCATAACTGTACTCCTGCTGATGCAACTTACGAACTCCTAGCACTAACCCTCGCACTGTACCCTACATCTGACACTACATGGTCAACAGTGATATCATCCACAGCTCACCGTAAACCTGTCGATCATACTCACCCTCATCCTCACATCAGTCAGATCCTTACTGTAAACGTAGAACTATCCTGCCCATACACATTACCGAACACTTAACCCTAACCCAAGCACTGACACTAGCACCAGACCTGTCACATCAGTTGATTATCAGCCCCACAAAATAATAATCCTGTTCGACAATCTCGCACTCACCCTCACATCACAGCAGAATGGTAACTCTAACCGAAACTCTATCAGCACTGTAAACCTTCCCAAACACCGAACACTAAAAATAGCCCTGACTGGTAAGAGACCCTCCCATGGATATAGACGTCACCAATATCTCACAGTAACAGAGTAATTCAATCTCACAGTAACCCTCACATCAGAACAGAATACTAAATGTAACCATAACCCTTTCCAACCATAGAACTTTCCAAACCCCTAATCCTAAACCCAGACCTGTCACCTGGACATGAAACCTCTTGATAAACTTCGACATCAGCCACAGCTCATCATAACCCTGTTCCTCAATATGGCCTTCTCCCACACATCAGGGCCACATCCTCACTTTTACCATATTGTTAGACAGCCTGTACAAATTATCGAACACTTAATCCTAACCCTAGTACTGTTCCATGCTCTGGACTCCTCACCTTCATTTTAGTGTCAGCCCAGTAAATCACATCCTAAGGCATAATCTCACACTCACCCTCACATCACAGACAGGTCCTTACTCTTCCCAAAACAGTATCACCCCATAAACGTTCACAAACACTGAATTCTAACCTTAGCCCTGTCACTTAGAACAGACCCAACCATGGATATTGATGTCACCCATGTATCACTGTAACACTGTAGTTCAATATCGCTGTAGCCCTCATGTCAGACCCGAATCCAAAATGTAACCATGACTGTATACTGGCCGTACAACTTCACAAACAGCTAAACTTAAACCTAGTCCTCACCTGTGGACATGAAGCCTCATGGACAACATTGACATCACCCACAGCTCACTGTAAACCTGTCAATCAATGTTGCACTCATCCTCACATCAGAGCCAGATCCTTAGGGTAAACATTGTGCTATCGCTCCCATACATATGAAAGAACATTTAACCCTAACCGTAACCCTTGCCATAGCAGCGGACCCTTCACATCATTTTATTTTCAGCCTCACGTAGTCCTTATAATGCGACAAATCTTGCATTCACCCTTGCATTAGAGCTGTACCCTAACTCTAAACAAAACCATATTAGACCCTTACACCTTCCCAAACACGGAACCCTCACTCTAGCCTTGACTGTTGGAACAGACTACTACCATGAATATTGACATCCCTCATGTCCCACGGTAACACTGTTATTCAATGTCAATGTCGAACTCACATCAGAGCCGAATCCCATATGTATCTGAACCCTATCCTGCCTGTACAACTTACCAAACCTCTAACCCTAAACCTAGAAATGTACCCTGCATCTGACACTTCATGGTCAAATTTGACATCATCTGCAGCTCACCATAGACCTGTCAAACATACTCACCCTCATCTTCATATCAGAGCCAGATTCTTAAAGTAAACGTAGCGCTATCCTTCCTGTACACTTTACTGAACACTTAACCCTAACTGTACACTGCCATTACCACCAGACACATCCCATCCTTCTATTTTCAGACCCACCAAAAGCTTAACCTGAGCCACAATGTCGCACTCACCCTTACATCACAGCAGAATGGAAACTCTTACCAAAACACTATCAGCACCATAAACCTTCCAAAACACCGAAATATAAAAACAGCCCTGACACTTAGAACAGATCCTATCATGGATATCGACGTCACCCATGCCTCACTGTAACACTGTAATTCAATCTCACTGTCACCCTCACATCAGAAGCGAATACTAAATGTAGCCATAAACCTCTCCTACCCGTACACCTTTATGAACCCCTAAATGTAACCCTAGACCTTCAGCCTGTACCTGAAACCTCATGATAAACTTCGACTTCAGCCACAGCTGATCGTAAACCTGTCTCTCAATATCACCCTCTCCCTCATATCAGGGCCATATCACCACTGTAACCATAGTAGTAGATGGCCCGTACCCCTTACCAAAAACTTAACCTTAACCCTAGCATTGTCCCATACTCTGGACATCTCACCTTCAATTTAGTGTCAGCCTACCAATTCCTAAACCTGACACAAAATCTCGAACTCACCCTCACATCACAGCCAGACCCTATCTCTACCCAAAACCATATCGGCACCATAAACCTGCTCAAACACCAAACCCTAACCATAGCCTTGACTCTTAGAACAGACCTTACCATGGATAACTATGTCACCCACGTCTCACTGTAATACTGCTGTTCAATATCGCTGTCGCCCACACATCAGCCCGAAATGCGATATGTAACCACAATCATATACTGGACTTACAAATGAACAAACACGAAACCCTAACCCTAGCTCTCACCCATGAACATGAACCCTCCTGGTCAACATTGACATCACCCACAGCTCACCTTAAACCTGTCCCTCATAGTCGCACTCATCGTCACATCAGAGCCAGATCCTGACTGTAAACGTAGCGCTATCATGCCTTTACATATTAAAGAACACTTAACACTAACCTTATCCCTTGCCACAGCACCAGACCCTTCACATCATTTTATTTTCAGCACCACCAAATCCCTATACTGAGACAATTATCGTATTCACCCTCACATTAGAACCAGAGCATAACGCTAACCCAAACCCCGTTAGCCCCATACACCTTCCCAAACACCCGACCCTAACCCTAGCCCTGACTTTTGGAAAATAGCAGTACCATGAATATCGACATTCCTCATATCTCACTGTAACACTGTAATTCAATCTCACTGCTGAACTCACATCAGAGCTGAACCCGATATGTAGCCATAACCCTATCCTGGCCCATACAAGTTACCGATCCCCTAACACTAACCCTAGCACTGTACCCTGCATCTGACACTTCATGGTCAACATTGGAGTCATCCACAGCTCAACGTAAACCTGTTGATCATACTCACCCTCATCCATACATCAGAGCCAGATCCTTACTGTACACATAGATCCTGCCTGTATGCATTACTGAACACTTTACCCAAACCTAGCCCTAACACTGGCACCACACCCATCACATCATTTGATTTTAAGCACCACCAAATTTTTAACCTGAGCCACAATCTAGCACTCACCCTCACTTCAAAGCAGGATGCAAACTCTAACCAAAACTCTATCAGCGCTGCTAACCTTGTCAAACACTGACCTCTGTAAATAGCCCTGACTCTTTGAACAGACCCTACCATGGATACCAACATCACCTATGTCTCACTGTAACAGTATAATTCAATCCTACAGTCACCCCAACATCAGGACCGAAATCTAAATGTAACAATAACCCTTCCGAACCTGTACACCATTTCGAGACCCTAAACCTAAACCTTGTCTTGGACACTGGACATGAATCCTCGTGATAAACTTCGACAAGAGCCACAGATTATCATAAACCTGTCCCTCAATATCGCCTGCTCCCACACATCAGGGCGACATCTTCACTGTTACTCTCTTGCTAGATGCCCTGTACGCATTATTGATCACTTAACCTGATCAATAGCACTTTCCCATGCTCTGGACTCCTCACCTTCATTTTAGCATCAGTCCAACAAATCTCAACCTGAGGCTTAAACTCGCACTCACCCTCACATCACAGCCAGAACCTAACTCTACACAAAACTGTATCAGCACCGTAAACATACCCAAACACCGAACCCTAACTCTAGCACTGCCCTGTCTCTTTGAAGAGACTCTGCCACGGATATCGACATCACCCATGTCAAACTGTAACACTGTAGTTCAATCTCACTGTCTCCCTCACATCAGACCCGAATCAAAAATGTAACCATACAACTTAACAAACACCTAACGCGAACCCTAGCTCTCGCTTGTGGACCTGAACCCTCATGGTCAACATTGTCATAATCCACAGATCACCATAAAATTGTCGCTCAATGTCACACTCATCCTCACATCAGAGCCAGATCCTTATTGTTAACATAGAGCTATTGTGCCAGTACATATTAATGAACACTTAACCCTAACCCTAGCCCTTGCCTCTGCACCAGAATCTTAACATCATTCATTTTATTTTCAGTACCAACAAATCCTTATACTGAGACAAAATCTCGCATTCACCCTCACATCAGAGTCGGATCCGTAACCATAACAAAAACCCTATTCGCCGTGTAAGCCTTCTCAAACACCGTACACTAACCCTAGCCCTGATGTTTGGAGCACACGTGTACCATGAATATAAACATCCCTCCTGACTCACTGAAACACTGTAATTCAATCTCACTGTCGAACTCACATCAGAGTCAAATACCATATGTAACCATAAACCTATCCTGCCCATACAACTTGCTGAACCCCTAACCCTAACCCTAGCACTGTACCCTGTAGATGACACTCATTGGTCAACACTGACATCATTCACATCTCACCAGAAACCTGTTGATCATACCCTTCCTCATCCTCACATCAGAGCAGAGCCTTACTGTAAGTGTAGCTTTATCCTGCCTTTACACATTTCTGAACACTTAACCCAATCTCAAGCTCTGGCTCTAGAACCAGACCTGTCCAATCACTTTCTCTACAGAACCACTAATGGCTAAAACAGAACCACAATCTCGCAGTCACCCTCACGTCATGGCAGGATGAAACTCTAACCAAAAAACTAACAGCGCCATAAACCTTTCCAAAGACTGAGCTCTTACCACAGCCCTGACTCTTGGAACATACCCTAGCAGGGATATTGACGTAACCCATGTCTCACTGTTACGCTGTAAATCAATCTATCACCCTCACATCATACCCGAATACTAAATGTAACCATAAACCTTTCCTAGCCATACATGTTTTTGATCCCCCAAACGTAACCCTAGAGCTGGCTCCTGGACTGAAACCTCATGAGAAACTTTGTCATCAGACACAGCTCATCATAAGCCTATCTGTGAATATAGCCCTCTCTGACACAGCAGGTCCACATCCTCACTGTAACCATAGTACTAGGTGGTCCAAACCCATTACCGGAACCTTAACCCTAACCCTAGCACTGTCCCAGGCTCTGGACTCCTCACGTTCATTTTAGTGTGAGCCCGCCAAATCCTAAACCTCATGCAAAATTTCGCACTCACATTCACAAAACAGCCATACCCTAAATCTAAGCAAAACCCTATCAGCCCAGTAAACCTGAAAAACACCGAACACTAACCCTAGCACTGACACTTCGAACAGACCCTACCATGGATATGGATGTCAACCATGTTTCATTGTAACACTGTAGTTCAATATCACTGTTGCCCGCACCTCAGACCCGAATTTGAAATGTAACCATAACCGTATACTTGCCGCACAACTTAACGAGCACCTAACCCTAAACCCAGCTCTCGCCTGTCGTCCTGAACCCTCACGGTCAACATTGACATTACCCACAGCTTGCCATAAACCTGTCACACAATGTCGCACTCATCCTCACATCAGGGACAGATCCTTAGTGTAAACATAGTGATATCCTCCCTGTACATATTACTCAGCACTTAACTCTAACACTAACTCTTGCTGAAGCCCTGGACAAAAAATAATATTTTATTTTCAGCCCCACCAAATCCTTATACTAAACAAATTCTCGCATTCACCCTCAAATCAGAGCCAGACCCTAACTCTATCCAAAACCCTATTAGACCCATACACCTTCCCAAACACCAAACCCTAACCATAGCCCTGATATTTGGAAAAGACCAGTACCATGAATATCGACTTTCTCATGTCTTACAGTAACACTGTGATTCAATCTCACTGTCAAACTCACATCACAGCCAAATTCCATATGTCACCATAACCCTATGCTGCCTGTACAACATACCGAACCCCTATCCGAACCCTAGCACTGTACCCTGCATCTCTCACTTCACATTGAACATTGACATCATCCACATCACACTGGACACCCGTCGATCAGACTCAGCCTCATCCTCACATCAGAGCCAGATCCTTACTGTCAACGTAGCGCTATCCTGCCCATGCACATTAACGAACACTTAACCCTAACGTAAACCCTGGCACTAGCAACAGAACTTTCACATCATTTGATTTTCAGCCCCACCAAATAATATACCTGAGCGACAATCTTGCACTCACCCTCACATCACAGCAGGATGCAAACTCTAAATGAAACCCTACCAGTGCCATAAACCTTCCCAAACAGCGAACTCTAACCAAAACCTTGAGTCATGGAATAGACCCAACCATTGATATTGACATCACCCTTGTGTCACTGTAACACTGTAATTCAATCTCACTGTCAACCTGACATCAGAATTGAGTTCTAAATGTAAGCATAACCCTTTCCTAGCTGTACACCTTTGCAAACCACTAGACCTTAACCTAGACATTTTCCCTGGACATGAAACCTCAAGGTAAACTTCGACATCAGCCACACCTTATCATAAACCTGTCATTCAATATCGCCTTCTCCTTCACATCAGGGCCACATCGTCTCTGTAATCTTAGTACTAGTCAACCTGCACCCATTACCGAATGCTTAATCCTAACCTTGGCACTGTCCCATGCTCTGGACTCCTCACCATCATTTCCTTGTCAGCCCATAAAATTATAAACCTCAGGCATAATCTCTCAATCTCCCCAACAAAAGAGCAAGACCATAATTCTATCCAAGGCAGTATCAGCCCCATAAACATACAAACTGACGGAACCCTATAGCCAGCCATGACACTTAGAATAGACCATACAGTACACCCCATTCTTCTCCATTATAAAATATTTTACTCCATTCCCCAATATTCCAGCACATTCCTTTGCTTTACATTTCGGCAAATGAGGCCCATTCGCATCCAAACCACTCTGCAGGGCCTTTATTATGTCACACTACAGCTGATTCCACTCCATTCTGCAATATTGCAAACCATTCCACAACATTCCAAAACATTCTATTGCGTTCCATTCTCCCAACGTATGCTCCATTTTCTTCCAAACAACTCAAGAAGTTCGCATTTTGTCACTTCACATGCCTTTCCTCTCCATTCTTCAAGATTCTACTCCATTCCCCAACATTCCAACAAGTTCTACCGAGTTCCACTGTGGCAAACTGGGCACCATTGTTATCCAGAAATCCGTGTAACTCTGTTGCGTCACATTCTACCACGATCCACTCAATACCCCAGCATGGCACTCCACTGTGCAACATTCCGCCATATTCCATTGCATTCCATTATGTACAAGAAGGCCCAATATCTTGCAAACCATTCAGGAACAGCATACTGCATTAGTTAACATGAATATCCACACAATTCCTGAAGGTTCAACTGCATTCCAAACATTCCACTGCGTTCTATTGCACTCCATTGTTATAAAGAGGGCACCATTCTCTAAAAAACTCTCAGGAACCCTCTATTGCATCATATTACACCCCATTACACTGCATTTCACAGCCTTCCACTCTATTCCACAACATTCCACCACGTTCTATTATGTTCGGTTCCATCAGGCAAGGCTGCATTCGCTTCCAATTCACTCCAGAACCCTTTATTGCGTCACATTACAACCGATTCACCTCCATTCCACAACATTGCACTTCGTCCCACAGCACTCCACCAATTCTATCACGTTCCATTCTGCAAAAGAAGGCTGCACTCTTTTCGCAAAGAATCCGAAACCGTCTATTAAGTCACATTACACCCCATTACACTACATTCCACAACTCTCCACTTCATTTTGCAACATTCCACAACGTCCTTTTGCGTTACTTTCTGACAAAGAAGGCTCGATTCACTTGCAACCGATTAAGGACTGTCTATTGTGTCACATCAAATGCCATTCCAGTCCATTCTCCAAGATTCTACTCCATCCCACAACATTCCACCACGTTCGATTGCATTCCATTCTGTGAAAAAAAGCCCAATTCCTTTCCAAACCAAAGAGGAACACTGTACAGCGTCACTTACACACGATTCCAGTCCATTTCACAGCATTGTAGTCCATTCCTGAACATCTCACCGTATTCTGTGGTGTTCCATTCAATCAAGGAGAGCACCATTTGCTTCGAGCACACTCATGAACTCTATATTGTGTCACATTACATACGCTTCTACACAAAATCTACAAAATTGCACTTAACTCCACAATATTCCAAAACGTTCTATAGCTGTCCATTCTGTCAAATAAGGATCCATTCTTTTCCAAAACAATCTCTAACACTCTATTGCATCACAGTATACCCCATTCCACTCCATTCCACAACATTTTACTCCATTCGCCAATATTCCAGCACATTCCTTTGCTTTACCTTCTCGCAAAGGAGGCACCATTCGCTTCCAAAACGCACAGGAGACCTTTATTATGTCACATTACAGACGATTCCACTCCGTTCCACACCATTGCCCTCCATTCCACGACATTCCAACACTTTCTATTTCGTTCCATTCTGCAAAGGAATGCTACATTTACTTCCAAACAATTCACGACTTCGTATTGTGTCACTTCACATGCCATTCCTCTCCATTCCACAAGATTCTACTCCATTCCCCAATTCCAACAAGTTCTACTGAGCTCCATTGTGACAAAGTAGGCACCATTCTTATGCAAGCAACCCAGGGAAACCCTGTTGTGTCTGTTTCCACCACGTTCCACTCAGTGCCACAGCATGGCACTCCATTGTGCAACATTCTGCCACATTACATTGCATTCTATTATGTAAAAGAAGGCCCCACAGCTTCCAAACCATTAAGAAATAGCCTATTGCGTGATTTCACAAGACCGTCGACATGATTCCTAATGATTCTACTCCATGTCAAACACAAAACTGCATTCCATTGCACTCCATTGTTACAAAGAGGGCAACGTTCTCTAAAAAACTCTCTGGAAGCCTCTATTGCATCACATTGCACCCCACCACACTCCGTTTCACAACTTTCCCCTAATTTCTGTAACATTCCATCATGATCTATTACGTTCGGTTCCATCAAGAAAGGCTGCTTTCGCTTCCAATTCACTCCAGAACCCTTGATTGCGTCCACAACATTGCACTCCATCCCAAAACAGTCCACCGTGTTCTATCGCATTCCGTTCTGCAAAAGAAGGCTCCACTCTTTTCTCCAAGAATCAGAAACCGTCTATTAAGTCACATTAGAACCCATAACACTCCATTCCACAACACTCCACTTCATTTCACAACATTCCACAATGTTCTTTTGCGTTCTACTCATACAAAGACGGATGGATTCACTTGCAACCCATTAAAGACCGTCTATTGCATCACATCGAAAGCCATTCCAGTCCATTCTCCAAGATTCTACTTCATTCCACAACATTCCACCATGTCCATTGCATTCCATTCTGTAAAAAAAAGCTCCATTCCTTTCCAAATCCATGAGGAACAATCTACTGCGTCAATTTACACACGATTCCAGCCCATTTCACAACATTGTACTCCATTCCTGAACATCTCACTATGTTCTGTCGCGTTCCATTCAATCAAAGAGAGCTCCATTTGGGTCAAGACCACCCAGGAACTCTATATTGTGTCACATTACATACGCTTCTATACAAAATTTTACCTAACTCCACAAAATTCTAAAACGTTCCATACCGTTCCATTATGTCAAAGAAGGAACCATTAATTTACAAAACAGTCACTAACTCTCTAGTGCGTCACAGTCTGCCACATTCCACTCCATTCCACAACATTTTACTCCATTCCCCAATATTCCAGCACAATCCTTTTCTTTACATTCTCGCAAAGGAGGCACCATCCGTTTCCAAACTGCACTGGAGAACTTTGTTATGTCACATTACAGCCAATTCCCCTCCATTCCACAGCATTGCCCTCCATTCCAAGACATTCTACCACGTTCTATTGTGTTCCACTCTGCCAAAGAATGCTCCAAGTGCTTCCAAGCAGTTCAGGAACTTCGTGTTGTGTCACTTCACATGTCAATCCTCTCCATTCCACAAGATTCTACACCATTCCACAACATTCCAACAGTTCTACTGAGTTTCATTGTGACAAAGTGGGCACCATTCTATTCCAAACAACCCAGGAACTCTCTGTTGCATCACATTACACCACGTTCCACTTAATACCACAGTATGTCACTCCATTGTGCAACATTTTGCTACATTCCATTGCATTCCATTATGTAAAGGAAGGCCTCATAGCTTTCAAACCATTCAAAAACAGCCTATTGCGTCAGTTCACATGCCTACTCACACAATTCCTCAAGGATCTACTGCGTTCCATACATTCCACTGCGTTCCGTTGCACTCCATTGTAACAAAGAGTTCACCGTATCTTAAAAACTCTCAGGAACCCTCTATTGCATCACATTACACCCCATTACACTCCATTTCACAGCCTTCCACTCTATTCCGCAACATTCCCACACGTTCTATTACGTTCGGTTCCATCAGGCAAGGCTGCATTCCCTTCCAATTCACTCCAGAATCCTTTATTGCATCACATTACAACCGATTCACCTCCATTCCACAACATTGCACTCCATCCCACAACACTCCACCATGTTCTATTGCCTTCCATTTTGCTAAAGAAGGCACCAATCTTATCCGAAAGAATCAGAAACCGTAGAATGAGTCACATTACACCCCACTACACTCCATTCCACAACTCTCCACTTCATTTCGCAACATTCCACAATGTTCTTGAGGGTTCCTTTCCAACAAAGAAGGCTCGATTCACTTCCAACCGAGTAAGGACTGTCTATTGCATCACATCAAATGCCATTCCAGTCCATTCTCCAAGATTCTACTCCATCCCACAACATTCCACCACGTGCCATTGCATTCCATTCTGTGGAAAAAAATCTCCATTCCTTTCCAAACCGATAAGGAACACTCTACTGCGTTACATTACACATGATTCCAGTACATTTCACAAAATTGTTCTCCATTCCTGAACATCTCACCATGTTCTGTGGCATTCCATTCAATGAAAGAGAGTTCCATTTGCGTGGAGACCACTCAGGAACTCTATACAGTGTCACATTACTTGGGATTCTACACCAAATCTACAAAATTGCATTTAACTCCACAAAATTTCACCACGTTCTGTAGCGTTCCATTCTGGCAAAGAAGGAACCATTCATATCCAAAACAATCTCTAAGTCTCTACTGCGTCACAGTGCACCCCATTCCACTCCATTCCAAAACATTTTACTCCATTCCCCAATATTCCAGCACATTGCTTTGCTTTACATTGTCTCAAAGGAGGCACCATTCGCTTCCAAAGCGCAGTGGAGACATTTAATGTGTCACATTACAATCGATTCCACCCCAATCCACAACATTTCCCTCCAATCCACGACATTCCACCACGTTCTATCGCATTCCATTCTGCAAAAGAAGGCTCCACTCTTTTCCCAAGGAATCAGCAAGCGTCCATTAGTTCACATTACACCCCATTACAGTCCATTCCTCAACTCTCCACTTCATTCGCTACAATCCACAATGTTCTTTTGGGTTCCATTCCTACAAAGATGGCTCAATTCCCTTCCACCAAATTAAGGACTGTCTATTGAATCACATCAAATGCCATTCCCGTCCATTCTCCAAGATTCTACTACATTCCACAAAATTCCACCACGATCCATTGTGTTCCATTCTGTTTTAAAAAGCTCCATTCCTTTCCAAACCGATGAGGAACAATCTACGGTGTCACTTTACATACGATTCCAGTCCATGTCACAAGATTGTACTCAATTCCAGAAGATCTCACTGTTTTCTGTGGCATTCCATTCAGACAAAGAGAGCTCCAATTGTGTCGAGACCACTCAGGAACTCTCTCCTGTGTCACATTACATATGCTTCTACACTAAATCTACGAAATTGCACTTAACTCCACAAAATTCCACAATGTTCTATAGCGTTCCATTCTGTCAAAGAGGGATGAATTCATTTCCAAAGCAATCTTTAACTCTATTCTCCGTCACAGTGTACACCATTCCACTCCATTCCCCAACATTTTACTCCATTCCCCTTTTTTCCAGCATATTCCTTTGCTTCACATTCTCGCAGGGAGGCACTGTTCTCATCCAACCTGCACCGGAGACCTTTATTATGTCACATTACAGCAGATTCCACTCCAATCCACAACATTGCCCTTCATTTCACAACATTCCACCACGTTGTATCGCGTTCCATTTTGCATAAGAATGCTCCACTCTTTTCCAAAAGAATCAGAAACCGTCTATTAAGTCACATTACACCCCATTGCACTCTATTCCTCAACTCTCCACTTCATTTTGCAACATTACACATTATCCTTCTGCATTCCATTCCTACAAAGAAGGCTCGTTTCACTTCCAAACCATTAAGGACTGCCTATTGCATCACATCAAATGCCACTCCAGTCCATTCTCCAAGATTCTACTCCAATCCACAACATTCCACCTTATTTAATTGCATTCTTTCTGTGAAAAAAAGCTCTATTCCTCTCCATACCGATGAGGAACACTCTACTAGGTCAATTTTCACATGATTTCACTCCATTTCACAATATTGTACTCCATTCCTGAACATCTTACCGTGTTCTGTAGCGTTCCTTTCAATCAAAGAGAGCTCCATTTGCGTCGAGACCATTCAGGATCTCTATACATTGTCACGTTACATACGCTTCTACACCAAATCTACAAAATTGCACTTAACTCCACAAAATTCCACAACGTTCTAAAGTGTTCCATTCTATTAAAGAAGGATACATTCATCTCCAAACAATCTCTAATTCTCTACTGCGTCACAGTGTACCCCATTCCACTCCATTCCACAACATTTTACTCCTTTCCCCTACATTCCATAACATTCCTTTGCCTTACGTTCTCTCAAAGGAGGCACCATTCGCTTACAAACCGCACTGGAGATGTTTAATATGTCACATTACAGCCGATTCCATTCGAATCCACAACATTGCCCTCCATTCCACCACATTCTACAACATTGTATAGCGTTTCATTCGGTAAAAGAAGGCTCCACTCTTTTCCCAAAGAATCAGAAACCGTCTATTAAGTCACATTACACACCATTACAATCCATTCCTCAACTCTCCACTTCATTTCGCTGCAATGCACAATGTTCTTTTGCGATCCATTCCTACAAAGAATGCTCTTTTCACTTCCAACCCATTAAGGACTGTCCATTGCATCACATCAAATGCCATTCCAGTCCATTGCCGAAGTTTCAACTCGATTCCACAACATTCCACCACGTTCCATTGCATTTCTTTCTGTGAAGAAAACCTCCACTCCTTTCTAATCCGATGAGGAACACTCTACTGCGTCACTTTACACACGATTCCAGTCCATGTCACAACATTGTAATCCATTCCTGAACATCTCAACGTGTTCTGTGGCGTTCCATTAAATCAAAGACAGCTCCATTTGCGGCGAGACCGCTCAGGAACTCTAAACTGTGTCACATTACATGCGATCCAACACTTAATCAACAACATTGCACTTAACTCCTCAAATTTCCACCACGTTCTAGAGCGTTCCATTCTGTCAAAGAAGGATTCATTCAACTCCAAAGCAATCTCTACCTCTCATCTCCGTCACAGTGTACCCCACTCCACTCCATTTCACGACATTTTACAAAATTCCCCTATATTCCAGCATATTCCTTTGCTTCACATTCTCGCAGGGAGGCACCGTTCTCATCCAACCCACACTGGAGATCTTTATTATGTCACATTACAGCAGATTCCACTCGAATCCACAACATTGCCCTCCATTCCACAACATTCCACCACGTTGTATCGCGTACCATTCTGCAAAAGAATGCTCCATTCTTTTCCAAAAGAAACCGTCTATTAAGTAACATTACACCCCACTACACTCCATTCCTCAACGCTCCACTTCATTTTGCAACATTCCACAATGTCTTTCTGTATTCCATTCCTACAAAGAAGGCTCGATTCACTTCCAACCCATTAAGGACTCTCTATTGCATCACATCAAATGCCATTCCAGTCCATTCTCCAAGATTCTACTCCATTCGACAACGTTCCATTGCATTCCATTGTGTGAAAAAAAAAAACTCCATTCCTTTCCAAACCAATGAGGATCACTCTACTGCGTCACTTTACACATGATTACAGTCCATTTCACAACACTGTACTCCATTCCTGAACATCTCATCATGTTCTGTGGCGTTCCATTCAAAGAGAGTTCCATTTGCATCAAGAACACTCTGCAACTCCATACTGTGTCACATTACATACGCTTCTACACCGAATCTACAAAATTGCACTTAACTCCACATAATTGCACCACGTTCTATAGTGTTCTATTTTGTCAAAGAAGGATCCATTCATGTCCAAAACAATCTCTAACTCTCTACTGCGTCACAGTGTACCCCATTCCACTCCATTCCACAATATTTTACTCCATTCCCCAGTATTCCAGCACATTCCTTTGCTTTACATTCTTGCAAAGGAGGCACCATTCTCTTCCAAACCGCACTGGAGACATTTATTATGTCACATTACAGCCGATTGCACTCCGATCCACAACATTGCCCTCCATTCCACGATATTCCACCACGTTCTATCGCTTACCATTCTGCAAAAGAAGGCTCCAATCTTTTCCGAAGAGTCAGAAATCATCTATTGATTCACATTACACCCCATTACACTCCAATCCTCAACTCTCAACTTCATTTTGCAACATTTCACAAGGTTCTTTTGCTTTCCATTCCTACAAAGTAGGCTCGATTCAATTCCAACCCATTAGGGACTGAGTATTGCATCATATCAAATGCCATTCCTGTCCATGTTCCAAGATTCTACTCCATTCCACAACATTCCACGACGTTCCATTGCAGTCCATTCTGTGAAAAAAAGCTCCATTCCTTTCCAAACCCGAGAGGAACTGTGTACTGCCTCACTTTACACACGATTCCAGTCCATATCACAACATTATACTCGATTCCTGAATATCTCACCGAGTTGTGTGGCGCTCTGTTCAATCAAAGAGAGCTCCAATTGCGTCGACACCACTCAGGATCTCTATACTGTGTCACATTACATACACTTCTACACCAAATCTACAAAATTTCAATTAACTCCACAAAATTCCACCAAGTTCTATAGCGTTCCGTTCTGTCAAAGAAGAATCCATTCATCTCCAAAACAATCTCTAACTCTCTGCTGCGTTACAGTGTACCCTCATTCCACTCCATTCCACAACATTATACTCCATTCCCTAATATTCCAGCACATTCCTCAGCTTTACATTATCGAAAAGGAGGCAACATTCAGTTCAATCCGCACTGGAGACATTTATTATGTCGCATGACAGACGATTCCCCTCCGATACACAAAATTGACCTGTATTCTACGATATTCCACCACTTTCTATAGCGTTTCATTCTGCAACAGAAGGCTCCACTCTTTTCCCAAAGAATCAGAAACCATCTATTAAGTCAAATTACACCACATTACACTCCATTCCTCAACACTCTACTTCATTTCCTTACATTCCACAATGACTTTTTGTGTAACATTTCCACAAAGAAGGCTCGATTCACTTCCAACCCATTAAGGACTGTCTACTGCATCACGTCAAATTCCATTAACGTCCATTCTCCAAGATTCTACTCCATTCCACAAAATTCTCATCCGAACCGCACTGCAGACATTTATTATGTCACGTTACAGCTGGTTCAATTCCAATGCGCAACATTGCCCTCCATTCCGTGTCATTCCATCACGTTCTATCGCATTCCATTCTGCAAAAGAAGGATCCACTCTTTTCCCAAGGAATTAGAAACCGTCTATTAAGTCACATTACACCACATTACACTCCATTCCTCAACTCTCCAGTTCATTTCGCTCCAATCCACAATGTTCTCTTGCGTTCCATTCCTACAAAGAAGGTTCAATTCACTTCCAACCCATTAAGGACTGTCTATTACATCACATCAAATGCCATTCCAGTCAATTCTCCAAGATTCTACTCCATTCCACAGCATTCCACCATGTTCCATTGCATTCCACTGTGTGAAAAAAAGATCCATTCCTTTGCAAACCGATGAGGAACAATCAACTGCCTCACTTTTCACATGATTCCAGTTCATTTCACAACATTGTGCTCCATTCCTGAATATCTCACCGTGTTCTGTGCCATTCAATTGAGTCAGAGAGAGCTCCGTTTGCGTCGAGACCACTCATGAACTCTGTACTGTGTCACGTTACATACCCCTCTACACCAATCTGCAAAATTGCACTTAACTCTACAAAATTCCACCACGTTCTATAGCGTTCCATTCTGTCAAAGAAGGATGCATTTATCTCCAAAAGCATCTCTAACTCTCTACTGTGTCACAGTGAACCCCATTCCACTCCATTCCACTACATTTTACTCCATTCCTCAACATTCCAGCACATTCCTCTGCTTTACATTCTCACAAGGAGGCACCATTCTCATCAAAACCGCACTGGAGACATTGATTATGTCACATTACAGCCGATGCCACTCCAATCCACAACATTGCCCTCCATTCCGCGACATTCCACCACGTTCTATCGCGTTCCATTCTTCAAAAGAAGGCTGCAGTCTTATCCCAAATAAACATAAACCGTCTACTAAGTCACATTACAACCCATTGCACTCCATTCCTCAACTCTCCACTTCATTTCACAACATTCTAAACTGTTCTTTTGTGTTCCTTTCCTACAAAGAAGTCACGATTCACTTCCAACCAATTAAGGACTGTCCATTGCATCACATCAAATGCCATTCCATTCCATTCTCCAGGATTCTACTACATTCCACAACATTCCACCACGTTCCATTGCATTCCATTCTGTGAAAAAAAGCTCCTTCCTTTCCAGACCAATGAGGAACACTCTACTGCCTCACTTTACACATGATTCCAGTCAATTTCGCAATATTATACTCCATTCCTGAACATGTCACTGTACTGTGTGGCATTCCATTCAAACAAATGGAGCTCCACTTGCGTGGAAACCCCTCAGGAACTCTATACAGTGTCACATTACATGCGATTCTACACAAAATATACAAGCTTGCACTTAACTCCACAAAATTCCAGCACGTTCTATACCATTCCATTCTGTCAAAGAAGGATCCATTCACCTCCAAAACAATCTCTAACATTGTACTGCATCACAGTGTACCAATTCCACTCCATTCCACAACATATTACTCCATTCCCCAATATTCCAGCACATTCCTTTGCTTCACATTGTCGCCAAGGAGGCACCATTCGCTTCCAAACTGCACTGGAGACATTTATTGTGTCACATTACAGCCGATTCCACTCCAATCCACAACATTGCCCTCGTTTCCGCGGCATTCCACCACGTTCAATCACGTTCCATTCTGCAAAAGAAGGCTCCACTCTTTTCCCAAAGAATCATAAACCGTCCATTAAGTCTCATTACAGCCCATTACACTCCATATCTCAAATCTCCATTTCACGTCGCTACAGTCCACAATGTTCTTTTCCATTCAATTCCCGCAAAGAAGGCTCGATTAAATTGCAACCCATTAAACACTGTCTATTGCATCACATCAAATGCTATTCCAGTCCATTGTCCAAGTTTCAACTCGATTCCACAACATTCCACCACGTTCCATTGCATTCCATTCTGTGAAAAAACCTCCATTCCTTTCCAATCCGATGAGGAACACGACTGCGTCACTTTACACACGATTCCAGTAAATGTCACAACATTGTACACCATTCTGAATATCTCACCGTGTTGTGTGGCGTCCATTAAATCAAAGACAGCTCCATTTGCGCCGAGACCGCTCAGGAACTCTAACCTGTGTCACATTACATGCGATTCAACACTTAATCAACAACATTGCACTTAACTCCTCAAATTTCCACCACGTTCTACAGCGTTCCATTCTGTCAAAGATGGATCCATTCAACTCCAAAACAATCTCTAACTCTCTACTGCGTCACAGTGTATCCCATTACACAACATTTTACTCCATTTCCCAATATTCCAGCACATTCCTTTGCATTACATTCTTGCAACAGAGGCACCAATTGCTTCCAAACCGCACTGGAGACATTTATAATATCACATTACAGGCGACTCTACTCCAATCCACAACTTTGCTCTCCATTCCGCGACATTCCAACACATTCTATCGCGTTCCATTCTGCAAAAGAAGGCTCCACTCTTTTCCCAAAGAATCAGAAACCGTATAATAAGTCACATTACACGCCATTATACTCCATTCCTCAACTCTCCACTTCATTTCGCTACAATTCACAATGTTCTTTTGATTTCCATTCCTAAAAAGAAGGCTCGATACACTTCCAACCCATTAAGGACTGTCTATTGCATCATATCAAATGCCATTCCAGTCCATTTTCCAAATTCTACTCCATTCCACAACATTCCACCACGTTCCATTGCTTTCCATTCTGTGATAAAAAGCTCCATTCTTTTCCAAACCGATGAGGAACATTCTACTGCGTACCGTTACACATGATTCCAGTCCATTTCACAACATTGTACTCTATTCCTGAACATCTCGCCGCGTTCTGTGGCGTTCCATTGAATCAAAGAGAGATCCACTTGCGTCGAGACCACTAAGGAACTCTACACTGTGTTACATTACATGGACTTCTACAACAAATGTACAAAATTGCACTTAACTCCACAAAATTCGACCACATTCTATAGCGTTCCATTCTGTCAAAGAAGGGTTCATTCGTTTCCAAAACAATCTCTAACTCTCTACTGTGTCACAGTGTACCCCATTCCACTCCACTCCCAAACATTTTACTCCATTGCCCAATATTCCAGCACATTCCTTAGCTTTACATTCTTGCAAAGGAGGCACTATTCGCTTCCAATCCACACTGAAGACATTTATTATGTCACATTACAGCTGATTCCACTCCAATCCACAACATTGCCCTCCGTTCACGACATTCTACCACGTTCTATCGCCTTCCATTGTGCAAAAGAACACTCCACTCTTTTCCCAAGTAATCAGAAACCGTCTATTAAGTCACAGTACACCACATTACACTCCATTCCTCATCTATCCACTTAATTTCGCTGCAATCCACAATGTTCTGTTGCATTCCATTCCTACAAAGAAGCCTTGAGTCACTTCCAACCCATTAAGGATTGTCAATTTCATCACATCAAATGCCATTCCTGTCCATTCTCCAAGCTTGTAGTGCATTCCACAACACATTCCACCACCTTCCATTGCGTTCCATTCTGTGAAAAAAGTTCCATTCCTTTCCAATCCGAGGAGGAACTCTCTACTGCGTCACTTTACAGACGACTGCAGTGCATTTCAAAACATTGTTCTCCATTTCTGAACATCTCACCGTGTTCTGTGGCGTTCCATTCAATCAAAGAGAGCTCCATTTGCCTCGAGACCATTCAGGATCTCTGTACTGTGTCGCGTTACATACGCTTGTACACAAAATCTACAAAATTGCACTTAACTCCACGAAATTCCATCACTTTCTAGAGCGTTCCATTCTTTTAAAGAAGGATCCGTTCATCTCGAAAAGCATCTCTAACTCTCTACTGCATCACAGTATACAATATTGCACTCCATTCCTCAACATTGTACTCCATTCCCCAATAATACAGCACATTCCTTTGCTTTACATTGTCGGAAAGGAGGCACCATTCGCTTCCAAACCGCACTGGAGACATTTGGTATGGCACATTACAGACGATTCCACCCCAATCCACAACATTGCCCTCCATTCTGCAACATTCCACCACGTTCTACTGCATTTCATTCTTGAAAAGAAAGCTCCACTCTTTTTCCCAAAGAATCAGAAACTGTCTATTAAGTCACATTACAGCCCACTACACTCCATTCCCCAACTCTCCACTTCATTTCGCTACAATCCACAATGTTCTTTTGCATTCCTTTCCTACAAAGAAGGCCCGATTCATTTCCAACCCATTAAGGACTGTCTATTGCATTACATCAAATGCCATTCCAGTCCATTCTCCAATATTCTACTCTATTCCACAACATTCCACCACGTTCCACTGCGTTCCATTCTGTGAAAAAAATCTCCATTCCTTTCCAAACCGATGAGGAACACTCTACTGCATGACTTTACACACGATTCAAGTCCATTTCCCAACACTCTACTCCATTCCTGAACATCTCACATGTTCTTTGGCGTTCCAGTCAATCAAAGAGATCTCCATTTGCGTTGAAACCACTCAGGAATTCTATACTGTGTCACATTACATGCGCTTCTACACCAAATCTACAAAACTGCACTTAACTCCACAAAATTCCACCACGTAGAATAGCGTTCTATTCTGTCAAAGAAGGATCCATTTATCTCCAAAACAATCTCTAACTCTCTACTGCATCACAGTGTACCCCATTCCACTCCACTCCACAACATTTTATTCCATTCCCCAATATTCCAGCACATTCCTTTGCTTTCCAATCACACAAGGTGGCATAATTCTATTCCAAACCGCACTGGGGGTTTTTATAATGTCACATTACAGCCGATTCCACACAAATTACAACATTGCCCTCCATTCCACAATATTCCACCACGTTCTTCTGCGTGTCATTGTGAAAAAGAAGGATCCACACTTTTCCAAAGATTCAGAAACCATCTATTAAGTCACGTTACACTCCATTACACTACATTCCTGAACTCTCCACTTCATTTCGGTACAATCCACAATTTTCTTTTGCGTTCCATTCCTACAAAGAAGGCTCGATTCACTTCCAACCCTTTAAGGGCTTGTCTATTGCATCACATCAAATGCCATTTCAGTCCATTCTCCAAGATTCTACTCCATTCCACAACATTCCACCACGTTCCATTGCATTCCATTCTGTGAAAAAAAGCTCCATTCCTTTCCAAACCGATGACGAACACTCTGCTGCTTCAGTTTACATTTGATTCCAGTCCATTTCACCAACACTGTACTACATTCCTGATCATGTCACCGTGTTCTGTGGCGTTCCGTTCAATCAAAGAGCCCTCCATTTGCGTCGAGACCACTCCGGAACTCTATACTGTGTCACATTACATGTGCTTCACCACCAAATCCACAAAATTGCACTTAACTCCACGAAATTCCACCACGTTCTAGAGTGTTCCATTCTGTCAAAGGAGAATGCATTCATCTCCAAAAAAACTCTAACTCTCTACTGTGTCACAGTTTGCCCCATTCCACTCCATTCCACAACGTTTTCCTCCATTCCCCAATATTCCAGCACATTCCGTTGCTTTACATTCTCGCATGGAGGCAACATTTTCATCCAAACCGCACTGGAGACATTTATTATGTCACATTACAGCCGATTCCACTCAAATTCACAACATTGCCCTCCATTCCACGACATTCCATCACGTTCTATCGCGTTGCATTCTGCAATACAAGGCTCCACTCTTTTACCAAAGAATCAGAAGCCGTCTGTTAAGTCACATTACACCCCATTATACTCCATTCCTGAACTCTCCAGTTCATTTCGCTCCAACCCACTATATTCTCTTGCATTCCGTTCCTACAAAGAAGGTTCGATTCACTGCCAACCCATTAAGGGCTGTCTATTGTATCACATCAAATGCCATTCCAGTCCATTCTCCAAGATTCTACTCCATTCCACATCATTCCACCACTTTCCATTGCATTCCATTCTGTGATAAAAAATCTCCATTCCTTTCCAAACCGATGAGGAACACTCTGCTGCTTCCCTTTATACACGATTCCAGTCCATTTCACAAAACTGTACTCTATTCCTGAACATCTCACCGTGTTCTGTGGCGTTCCATTCAATCAGAGAGCTCCATTTGCGTCGAGACCACTCAGCCACTCTATAGTGTGTCACATTACATACGCTTCTACACCATATCTACAAAATTGCACTTAACTCCACAAAATTCCACCACGTTCTACAGCGTTCCTTTCTGTCAAAGAAGGATCCATTCATCTTCAAAACAATCTCTAACTCTCTACTGCGTCACAGTGAATCCCATTCTACTCCATCCCACAACATTTTACTTCATTCCCCAATATTTCAGCACAATACTTTGCTTTGCATTCTCGCAAAGTAGGCACGATTCGCATCCAAACTGCGCAGGAAACCTTCATCATGTCACATTACAGCCGATTTCGCTGCATGCCACAGCATCGCCCTCCATTCCACTACATTCTCCCACGTTCTGTTGCGTTCCATTCTTCAAAAGAATGCACAGTTTGTTTCCAAACAATTGAGGAACTTCGTATTGCGTCACTTCACATGCCATTCCTCTCCATTCCACAAGATTATACTCCATTCCCCAACATTCCAGCAAGTTCTACTGTGCTCCATTGTGACAAAGTGGGCACCATTCTTATCCAAACTACCCAGGAACTCTCTGTTGCGTCACATTCCACCACTATCCACTCAATACCACATCATGGCACTTCATTGTGCAACATTCCGCCACAATCTGTTGCATTCCTTTATGTAAAAAAAAGGTCCCATTGCTTCCAAACCACTCAAAAACAGCCTATTTCGTCAGTTCACATGCCTATCCACACGATTCCTCAAGGTTCTACTGCATTCCAAACATTCCACTGTGTTCCATTGCACTATATTGTAACCAAGAGGACACCGTTCTCCAAAAAAACTCTCAGAAACCCTCTACTGCTTCACATTACACCCTATTACACTCCATTTCACAAACTTCCACTCTATTCCACAACATTCCACCACGTTCTATTACGTTCGGTTCCATCAAGCAAGGCTGCATTCGTTTTCAATTCACTCCAGGACCCTTTATTGCGTCACATTACAACCGATTCCCCTCCATTCCACAACATTGCACTCCATCACACGACACTCCACCGTGTTCTACCGCGTTCCATTATGCAAAAGAAGGCTCCACTCTTTTCCAAAAGTATCAGGAACCGTCCAATGAGTCACATTACACCCCATTACACTCCATTCCACAACTCTCAACTTCATATCGCAACATTCCACAATGTTCTTTTGCGTTCCATTCCTACAAAGAAGGCTCTATACACTTCCAAACTATTAAGGACTGTCTACTGCATCACATCAAATGCCATTCCAGTCCATATTCCAAGATTCTATTCCATTCCACATCATTCCACCACGTTCCATTGCATTCCATTCTGTGAGAATGAGCTCCATTCCTTTCCAAGCCGATGAGGAACACTCTACTGCGTCACTTTACACACGATTCCAGTCCAATTCTCAACATTGTACACCATTCCTGAACATCTCACCATGTTCTGTAGCATTCCGTTCAATGAAAGAGAGCTCCATTTGCGTCGAGAAATCTCAGGAACTCTATATTGTGTTACATTACATATGCTTCTTCACCAAATCTACAAAATTGCACTTAACTCCACAAAATTCCACCATGGTCTATAGCGTTCCATTCTGTCAAAGGATTCATTCATTTCCAAAACAACCTCTAACTGTCTACTGCGTCACAGTATACCCCATTCCACTCCATTCCACAACATTTTACTCCATTCCCCAATATTCCAGCACAATCGTTTGCTTTACATTCTCTCAAAGGAGGCACCATTCGCTTCGAAACTGCACTGGAGTCCTTCGTTATGTCATATTACAGGCGATTTCACTCAATCCTCAACATTGCCCTCCATTTCACGACATCCCCCACGTTCTATTGCGTTCCATTCTGCAGAGAATGCTCCATTTGCTTCCAAACAGTTCACGAACGTCGTATTGTGTCACTTCACATGCCATTCCTCTCCACTCCACAAGATTCTACTCCATTACCCAACATTCCAGCAAGTTCTACTGAGTTGCATTGTGACAAAGTGGGCACCATTCTTCTCCAAACAACCCAGGAACTCGCTGTTGTGTCACATTCCACCCCGTTCCACTCAAAACCAGAGCATGGTTTCCATTGGGCAACATTCCGCCACATTCCATTGCTTTCCTTTATGTAAAAGAAGGCCCCATAGCTTCCAAACCATTCAAAAAGAGCCTATTGCACAGGTTCACATGGCTATCCACAGGATCCCTCAAGGTTCTACTGTATTCCAAACATTCCACTGCATTCCATTGCACTCCATTGTTACAAACAGTGCACCGTTCTCTAAAAAACTCTCAGGAACCCTCAATTGCATCACATTACACCCTATTACACTCCATTTCACAAACTTCCACTCTATTCCGCAACATTCCACCACGTTCTATTACGTTCGGTTCCATCAAGCAAGGCTGCATTCGCTTCCAATTCACTCCAGAATCCTTTACTGCCTCACATTACAACCGATTCCCATCCATTCCACAACATTGCACTACATCCCAAAACACAGCAACATATTCTATCACGTTCCATGCTGCAATAGAAAGCTCCAGTCTTTTCCCAAAGAATCAGAAGACGTCTAATGAGTCACATTACACCCCACTACACACCATTCCACAACTCTCCACTTCATTTGGCAAAATTCCACATTGTTCTTTTGCATTCCATTCCTACAAAGAAGGCTCGATTCACTTCAAACCCATTAAGGACTGTCCATTGCATCACATCAAATACCATTCCAGTCCATTCTCCAAATTGTACTCCATTCCACAACATTCCACCACATTCCATTGCATTCCATTCTGTGAAAAAAAGCTCCATTCCTTTCCAAACCAATGAGGAACACTCTACTGCATCACTTTACACACGATTCCAGTGCATTTCACATTGCTCTCCATTCCTGAACATCTCACCATTTGCTTCCATACCACTCTGGGACCTTTATTACATCACATTTCAGCCGATTCCACTCTATTCCTCCTCATTGCCTACCATTCTGCAACATTCGACCACATTCTCTTACGTTTCGTAATGTCAAAGAAGGCTCGATTCGTTTCCAAAACAATCAGGAACACTCTACTAAGTCACATTACAGACGATTCCAGTACATTTCACAACATTGCACTTCATTCCGGGATATCTCACCATGTTTTGTGGCATTCCATTCCATCAAAGAGCTCCATTTTCTTCCAGAAAACTAACTAAGTCTATATTGTGCCTCACATCATGCGGTTCTACACCAATCTACAAAATTCAACATAACTGCAGAAAATTTCACCATGTTCTATAGAGTTCCATTCTGTCAGGAAGGATCCATTCATTTCCGAAACAATCTGTAACCCTCTATTGCATCACATTGCACCCCATTCCACTCCATTCCACAACATTTTACTCCATTCTCCAATATTCCAGCACATTCATTTGCTTTACATTCTCTCAAAGCGGGCACCATTCAATTCCAAACCAGTCTGTAGACCTTTATTATGTCACATTACAGTGGCTTTCACTCCATTCCACAACATTGCCCTCCATTCCACAACATTTCATCACGTTCTATTGCATTCTATTCTGTCAAATAAGGCTCAATTCGTTACCAAAATAATCAGGAACACTGTACTGAGTCACATTACAGACGATTACCGTCTATTTAGGAACATTGCATTTTCTGAACATCTCAATATGTTCTGTGGCATTACATTCCATTAAAGAGCGCTCCATTTTCTGACAGACTGCGGAGGAACTCAATATTGTGTCACAATGCACACGATTCTACACCAATCTGCAAAATTGCACTTATCTGCACAAAATTACACCACGTTCTGTTGCGTTCCATTCTGTCAAAGAATGTTCCATTTGCTTCCAAAGAATTCACGAACTTCGTATTGTGTCACTTCACATGCCATTCCTGTCCATTCCGCAAGATTCTACTCCATTCCCCAACACTCCAACAAGTTCTACTGAGTTCCGTTGTGACACAGTAGGCACCATTCTAATCCAAACAACCCAGGAACTCTCTGTTGCATCACATTCCACCACGTTCCACTCAATCACACAGCATGGCAATCCATTGTGCAACATTCCTCCGCATTCCATTGCATTCCATTATGTAAAAGAAAGCCCGATAGCTTCCAAACCATTCAGGAACAGCCATTTGCATCAATTCACATGCCATTCCAAAAAACTCCTCAAGATTCTACACCATACCAAACATTCCACTGCATTCTACTGCATTCCATTGTTACAAAGAAGGCACAGTTCTCCAAAAAACTCTCAAGAACCCGCTTTTGCATCACATTACACCCCATTACACTCCATTTCACAAGCTTCCACTCTATTCCACAGTATTCCACCATGTTCTATTACGTTCGATCCCACCAAGCAATGCAGCATTCGCTTCTAAATCACTCTGGAACCGTTTATTGAACCACATTAAAACAGATTCAACTCCATTCCACAACATTGCACTCCATCCCACAACACTCCACCGTTTTCTACCGCGTCCATTCTTCAAAAGAAGCCTCCACTCTTTTCCCAAATATTCAGAAACCAGTCTATTGCGTCATATTTCACCACATTACACTTCATTCAACCACTCTCCACTTCATTTCGCAGCATTTCACAATGTCCTTTTGCCTACCACTCATACAAAAAAGGCTCCATTCTCTTCCAACGCATTTAGGACTGTCTATTGCATCACATCAAAAGCCACTGCAGTCCATTCTGCAAGATTCTCCTTCATTCCAGAAAATTCCACGATGTTCTATTGCATTCCATTTTGACAAAATAGGCTCCTTTCCTTGCCATACCAATGAGGAGCACTCTACTGTGTCACTTTACACACGATTCCAGTCCATTTCACAACATTGTACTCCATTCCTGAACATCTATCCATGTTCTGTGGTGGTTCATTACAAGAAAGAGAGCTCCATTCTTTCCAGACCACTCAAGCACTGTATATTCTGAAACAGTGCAAGCGATTCTACAAAAATATACGAATTTGAACTTACCTCCACAAAAGTTCACCAAGCTCTGTTCCCTTCCCTACTGTCAAAGAAGGATCCATTCATTTCCAAAACAATTTGTACAACTCTATTGGATCACATTACTCTCCATTCCACTCCATTCCACAACATTTCACCCCATTCCCAAATATTCCAGCACATTCATTTGCTATACATTCGATCAAAGTAGACACCATTACGTTCTTTAGCACTCTGAAGACCTTTATAATGTCACATCACAGCCGATTCCAATCCATCCCACATTTCTCTCCCTTCCAAAGCATTCCACCATGTTCTATTACGATCCATTCTGCCAAAAAATGCTCCATTTGCTTCCAAACAATTCACGAACTTCCTATTTTGTCACTTCACATGACATTCCTCTCCATTCCACAAGGATCAACTCCATTCCCCAACATTCCAACAAATTCTACTGAGTTCCATTGTGATAAAGTAGGCACCATTCTTATCCATACAACCCAGGAAGTCTCTGCTGCGTCATATTACAGCACGTTCCACTCAATACCACAGAATTGCACTCCATTGTGCAACATTCCACCTTACTTGTTTACATTCCATTCTGTGAAAGAAGGACCCTTTGCTTTCAAACCGTACAGTAACAGCCTATTGCGTCAATTCACACCCCATTTCACACGATTCCACAAGATTCTACTCCAGTGCTTTAATTCCACTATGTTCATTTCCATTCCATTGTGACAAAAAGCACCAATGTCTACAAAATTCGCAAAAACCCTCTATTGAATCACATTATAACCAATTACACTCCAGTTCACAAAATTCCACTCTATTTTGCAACATTCCGCTGCTTTCTAGTATGTTCCATTACGCCAAGCAAGGCTGCATTCACTTCCACATCACTCCGGAAACCTTTTCCGCATTCCTAACTCTAACTGAAATGCTATCAGCACCAAAATCCTTCCCAAACACCAAACCCTAAACCGGCCCATGAGTTTTGTAACAGACCAGTGCCATGAATATCAACATGTGTACGTCCCTGACATCTCATTGAAACACTGTATTTCAATCTCACTGTCGAACTCACATCAGAGTGGTATCCCATATGTAACAGTAACCCTATCGGGCTGTTACAAAAGAACAAACCCCTAACCATGACCCTAGAACTGTACCGTGCATTTGACACTTCATGTTCAAAATTGACATCATTCACAGCTCACTGTAAACATGTCGATCATACTCATGCTCATTCTCACATGAGAGACACGATCTTACTGAGAACGCATTTCTACCCTGCCCATACACATTACCAAACACTTAACCTTATCCCTAGCCCAGGGACTAGCACCAGACCCCTCACATCATTTTATTTTCTGCCCCACCAAATGCTTAACCTGAGACAAAATTTCGCACTCACCCTCACATCACAGCAGGATGCAAACTCTAACAGAAACATTATCGGTGCCAAAAAATTTATCAACACCGAATTCTAACCATAACCCTGACTGTTAGAACAGACCCTACCATGGATATTGATGTCACTCATGTCTCACTGTTCACTGTAATTCAATCTCACAGTCACCCCGACATCAGAACCGAATACTAAATGTAACCATAACACTTTTCTGGGTGTGCACTATTTCAAAGACCTAATCCTAAACCTAGACCAGGCCCCTGGAGCTGAAATCTCATCGTAAACTTCAACATCAGCCACAGTTCATCATAAACCTGTCTCTCAATATCGCCCTCTTCCTCACATCGGGGCCACATACTCACTGTAACTGTAGTACTAGGCGGCCCATACCCATTACCGAACAAGCAACCCTAAACATAGCACTGTCTCATGCTCTGGACTCCTAACCTACATTTTAGTGTTAGCCCAACTAATCCTAAACCTGATGCATAATCTAGTACTCACCCTCCCATAACAGCCAGACCGTAACTCTACCCTAAACCATATTAGCCCTGTAAACCTACCGACACAATGAAACCTAACCCTAGTCTTGACACTTAGAACCGACCGTAGCATGGATATAGACGTCACCCATGTCTCACTGTAACACTGCAGTTCAATCTCAGTGTCGCCCTCCCAGAAAACCCAAATCAGAAATGTAACCAGTACCATATACTGGCCGTACAACTTAGCGAACACATAACCCAACCCTAGATCTTGCCCATGAACATGAACACTCATGGTCAACATTGACATCACCCACAGCTCACAGTAAACCTGTCGCTCAGTGTCACTCTCATAGTCATATCAGATCCAGACCTTAAGTGTAAACATACTGCTATCCTTCCCATACATATTAACGAACACTTAAAACTAACCCTAGCACTTGCACAGCACCAGACACTTCACATCATTTTTATCATTTTATTTTCAGAACCAACAAATCCTTATACTGAGACAAAATCTCGTATTTACCCTCAATTCAGAGCCGGACTCTGACTCTAACCAAAACCCTTTTGGTCTCATACACCTTCATATACACTGAACCTTATCCCTAACCCTGACTTATTGAACAGAGCAGTACCATGAATATTGACATCCCTCAAGACTCACTGCAATACAGTAATTTAATATCACTGTCCAAATCACATGAGAGCCATATCCCATTTGAAACCGTAACACTATCCTGCCCATACAACATATCGAACTTCTATACCTAGCCCTAGCACTGTACCCTGCACCTGACACTTTATAATCAACATTGTCATCATCCAGAGCTCACAATAAACCTGTGGATCATACTCAACACTCATTGTCAGATCAGAGCCAGATCCTTACTGTAAACATAGATCTATCCTGCCCTTACATATTTCCTAACACTTAACCCTAAACCTAGCTCAGCACTAGCACCAGACATGTCACATCATTTTTATTTACAGTCTCACCAAATGCTTAACCTGAGCCACTCACCCTCACATCACAGCAGGATTCAAAGTCTAACTGAAACCTTTTCAGCACCGTAATCCCTCCCAAACACTGAACTCTCAGCATAGCCCTGACTCTTGGAACATACCGTACCATGGATATCGACGTCACCCATGTCTCACTGTAATAATGTAATTCAATCTCACTCTCAGCCCCACAACAGAACTAAGAAGTAAATGTAATCATAACCCTTTCTTACACGTACACCTTTTCAAACCCATAAAATTAACCCTAGACAATGCCCCTGCACCTAAACCTCATGATAAACTTTGACATCAGCCACAGCTTATCATACACCTGTCTTTCAAAATCGCCCCTTACCTCATATCAGGGCCACATCCTCACTGTAACTGTAGTACTAGACGGCATATATGCATTTCCAAACACTTGACGCTAACCCTAACACTGTCCCATGCTCTGAACTCCTCACCTTAATTTTAGTATTAGCCTCCCAAATCCTAAACCTGTGGCACAATCACGCAATCACGCTCACATCATAGCCAGACCCTAACTCTACCCAAAATCATATTAGCTCCATAAACCCTCCCAAACACCAAACCCTAATCCTAGCCCTGACACATAGAATGTTCCCTAACATGGATATCGATGCCACCCATTTCTCTCTACAATACAATAGTTCAATCTCACTGTCACACTCACATCAGACCCGAAACCGAAATGTAACCAAAGCCATAGACTTGAAGTACAAGTTAACGAACACCTAACCCTAGCACTAGCTCTCACGTGTAGTCCTGACCCCACATGGTGAACATTGACATCACCCACAGCTCACCGTAAACCAGTCGCTCAATGTCGCACTCATCTTCACATCAGAGGCAGACCCTTAGCTTAAACACAGCACTATCGTGCCTGCACATAATTATGAACACTTAACCCAAACCCTAGCCCGTGCCACAGCACCATACACTTCACATCGTTTTATTTTCAGTCCCACAAGATCCTTATACTGAGACACAATCTTGTATTCACCCTCACATCAGAACTGTACCCTAACTCTAAAACCATTTTAGCGCCATTCACCTTCCCAAACCCCAAACCCTAAACATAGCCCTGACTTTTTGAACAGACCAGGACCATTAATATCGACATCCCTCACGTTTCACAGTTCCACTGCAATTCAGTCTCGCTGCCGTACTCACATCAGAGCCAAATCCCATACATAACCATATCCCTTACCTGCCCAGACAACTTTCTGAATGCCTAGCTCTAACCCTAGCACTGTTTCCTGCAACTGACCCTGCATGGTCAACGTCGACTTCAGTCACAGCTCTCCATTAAACCGTCGATCAAACTCACACTCATCCTCACATCAGAGCCAGATCCTTACTCTAAACATAGTGTTATCCTTCCCTTACACATTACCGATCACTTATCCCAACCCTTGCCCTGGTTCAAGCACCAGACCCAGCACATCATTTTGTAGTCAACCAAACCAGATGCTTTACCTGCGAAATAATCTTGCGCTCACACTCACATCACAGTCGGATGCAAACTCTAACTGAACCCCGGTCTACCCTGCACAATTTCACAAAAAATGAACCCTAACACAGGCCCAGACACTTGGAAAATTATCTACCATGAATATCGATGTCACCAATTTCTCACTGAGACACTGTAATTCAATATTGCTTTTGCCCTCACATAAGAGCCAAATCCTAAATGTAACTATAACTGTATCGAGGCCGTACAGCTTACCGAACCTCTAACTTTAACCCGAGCCCTCGCCTGTTGACATGATCACTCATGGTCAACATTCGCATCACCCACAGCTCATCATAAACCTTTCTATCTCGCCACCATCCTCACATCAGAACAAGTTTCTTATTGTAAACGCAGTGCTATCCTACTCGTACACATTACCGAACTCTTAACCCTAACCCTAGCCCTGGAAACTGCTTTGTCCACACACCGTAATTTTATGGTCTGCCCCAACAAATCCAAATCCCGAGACGCAGTCTTGCAGTCACCCTCACATCACACCAAAACACTAACTCTACACAAAACATACCAGCCCCATAAACTTACCAAAACACTGAAATCTAACACTGGCCCTGACAATTAGAACAAAGCCTACAATGGATATTGGCCTCACCCATATCCTACTGCAAGACTGTAGTTCAATCTCACTGTCACCCAAACATCAGACCCGAATCTGAAATGTAAGCATAACCCTATGCTCTTCGTACAACTTAACGAACCCCTAACCCAATCTTAGCTCTCGCCTTTGACCTGACCATCACTGTCAACATTGACATCACCCACAAGTCACCGTTAACCTGTCACTCAATGTTACACTTATCCTCACATCAGAAACAGATCCTTAATGTAAACCTAGCACTATTGTGACCGTACATATTAAAGAACACTTCACCCAAACCCTAGCCCTTGCCACAGCAGAAGAACCGTCACATCATTTTATTTTCAGACCCACCAAATTCTTATACTGAGACAAAATTTCGCACTCCCCCTCACATCACAGGAAGAGCTTAACTCTAACTGAAACCCTATCAGCTGCATACCCCTTCCCAAATACCGAACCCTAACACTAGCCATGATTTTTGAAACAGAACAGTACCATGATTATCAGCATGGCTCATGTCTCACTGTAACACTGTAATTTAATCTCACTGTAGAACTCACATCAGAGCCGAATCCCATATATAACCATAATCGTATCCTGCCCATACACCTTAGAGAACCCCTTTTAATATCTCTTGTACTGGAGTCTGTGTCTCACCCTTCAAGGTCAACATCATCGATATCACCCACAGCTCTGCATAAACCTGTCAATCAAACTCACCCTCATCCTCACATTAGAGCCAGGAAGTTACTGTAAACATATCGTTATCCTTCCCTTCCACATTACCAAACACTTATCTCTAACCCTAGTCCTGGCTGTAGCACCAGAACCCTCACATCATTTTATTGTCAACACAACCAGATACTTCACCTGAGACACAATCTCTCACTCACCCTCACATCACAGCCAGATGCAAACTCTAACCAAATCCCAGTCAGCCCTGTACGCTTTCACAGACACTGAACCATTACCCAGGCCCTGACTCTTGGAAGAGGCCGCTACCATGAATAACAACATCACCCATTTCTCACTGTGACACTGTAATTCAATATCACTGTGGCCCTCACATCACAGCCAGATCCTAAATGTTACTCTAAACCTTTCTAGCCATAGTGCTTACCCATCCTGTAACTCTAACCCGAGCCTCGCCTGTTGACATGCTCACTCATGGTCAACAATGGCATCATCCAGAGCTCACCAGAAACCTTTCTATCAGTCTTGCCTTCATCCTCACATCAGAATAAGATCCTCACTGTAAACGCAGTGCTATCCTACTCATGCACATTACTGAACACTTTACTGTAACCCTATCCCTGGAACCTGCATTGTCCACACACCACAATATTTTGGACTGCCCCACCAAATCCAAATACCAAGACACAATCTTGCACTCACACTCATATCAAACCAGGACACTAACTCTAACTGAAACCCTTTCAGACCCATAAACCTACCCAAATACCGAATGCTAACACAACAGCTGACACTTAGAACAGACCCTACCCTGGATATTGGTGCCACCCATGTCTCACTGCAATACTGTAGATCAATCTGACTGTCTCCCTCACATCAGACCCGAATCCAAAATGTAGCCATAAATCTATACTCTCCATACAACTTAGCGAACCACTACACCATTCCTACCACTTGCCCAAGGAACAGACCTTCACTGTCAACATTGGCATCACGCACAGCTCACCGTTAACCTGTCGCTCAATGTCTCACTCATGCTCACATCAGAGCCATATCCTTAGTGTAAACATAGCACTATCATGCTCATACATATTATCGAACACATAAGTCAAACTCTAGCACTTGCCACAGCACCAGCCCATCACATTATTTTATTTTCCTCCCCAAGAAATGCCTAACTTGAGACACAATCTCGCACTCACCCTCACATCACATCAGGATGTAACCTCTAACCAAAACGCAAACAGCACCGTAAAGCTTCCAAAACGCTGAACTCTAACCATACCCTTGAGACTTGGAACAGACCCTACCAAGTATATCGACGTCACCCATGTCTCACTGAAACACGGTATTCATTCTCACTGTCACCCTCACATCAAAATTGAATACTAAGTGTACCCAAAAACCTTTCCTATCCGTAAACCTTTTCGAAACACTAAACCTAACCCTGGACCTGGCCCCTGGACATGAAACCTCGTTGTAAACTTCGACATCAGCCACAGCATATTACAAACCACTCTCTCAATACGACCCTGTCTCTAACATCAGGACCACATCCCCACTCTAACCATAGTACTAGATGGCCCATGCAAATGACCGAACACTTAACCATACCCTAGCACTGTTCAATGCTTTAAACTCCTCTCCTTCATTTTAGTGTCAGACCACCAAATCCAATACCTGAGGCATAATCTCGCACACACCTTCACATCACAGCTCGACACTAAGTCAACACAAAACTATATCAGCCCCATAAACCTACCCCAAAACTGAAACCTAACCCTTTCCCTGACACTTAGAACAGGCCCTACCATGGACATCAACGTCTGCCATGACTCCATGTAACACTGTAGTTCAAACTCGCAGTCGTCGTTACATCAGAACCAAATCCAAAATATAACCATAATATTATTCTGGCCATATAGCTTTACAAACACCTAAACATAACCCCAGATGTTGCCGGTGCACCTGAAACCTCATGGTCAACATTGACATCACCATCAGCTCACCGTACACCTGTTGTTCTGTGTCGCACTCATCCTCACATCAGAGCCAGATCCTTAGTGTAAACATAGTGATATCGTGCCCATATATATTATCTAACACTTAACCCTAACCCTAGGCCTTGCCACAACACCAGACTCTTCACATCATTTTATTTTCAGCCCCACCACATCCTTATACTGAGACAAAATCCCGCATTCACCCTCACACCAGAGCCAGACCGTAACTCTAAACAAAACACTATTAGCATCATATACGTTCCCAGACACCAAACCCTAACCACAGCCCGGACTTTTCTAACAAACCAGTACCAGGAATATCAATATCACTAATGTCTCACTGTAATACTCTAATTCAATCTCACTGTCGAACTCACATCAGAGCTGAATCCCTTATGTAACTGTCCCCCTATCCTGCCTGTACAACTTACCGAATCCATAACCGTATCCCTAGGACAGTACCATCTATCTGACAGTATATGGTCAACATTGACAACATCCACAACATACCGCAAACCTCTCGATCATACTCAAACTCATCCTCACATAAGAGCCAGATTCTTATTATAATCGTAGCACTATCCTGCCCGTACACATTACCAAACACTTAACCCTAGCCCTGACACTAGCAAGAGACCTATCACATCATTTTATTTTCAGCCCCACCAAATGCTTAACCTGAGCCAAAATCTTGCACTCACACTCACATCACAGCCAGACCATAACTCTACCCAAAACTCTGCTAGATCCGTAAATCTACCCAAACACTAAACCCTTTCCATTGGCCTGCACTAAGAACAGATCCCACCATGGATATCGATGACACTGATGACTCACAGTAACCCTGTAGTTCAATCTCGCTGTCGCTGTCACATCAGACCCGAATGCGAAATGTAATCATAACTGAATACTGGCCATACCACTTAGCGAACACCTAACCCTAATCCTAGCTCTCGCGCCTGCACTTGACCCTCATGGTCAATATTGGCATCACCCACAGATCACTGTAAACCTGTCGATCAAACTCCCCCTCATCCTCACATCAGAGTCAGATCCTTACTCTAAACATAGTGTTATCCTTCCCTTACACATTACCGATCACTTATCCCAACCCTTGCCCTGGCTCAAGCACCAGACCCAGCACATCATTTTGTAGTCAACCAAACCAGATGCTTTACCTGAGAAATAATCTTGCGCTCACACTTACATCACAGTCGGATGCAAACTCTAACTGAACCCCGGACTACCCTGCACAATTTCACAAAAAATGAACGCTAACCCAGGCCCAGACACTTGGAAAAAGTCTCTACCATGAATATCGATGTCACCAATTTCTCACTGAGACACTGTAATTCAATATTGCTTTTGCCCTCACATAAGAGCCAAATCCTAAATGTAACTATAACTGTATCGAGGCCATACAGCTTACTGAACCTCTAACTTTAACCCGAGCCCTCGCCTGTTGACATGATCACTTATGGTCAACATTGGCATCACCCACAGCTCATAATAAACCTTTCTCTCTTTCTCGCCATAATCCTCACATCAGAACAAGTTTCTTACTGTAAACGCAGTGCTATCCTAGTTGTACACATTACCGAACTCTTAACCCTAACCCTAGTCCTGGAAACTACTTTGTCCACACACTGTAATTTTATTTTCTGCCCCAACAAATCCAAATCCTGAGACACAGTCTTGCAGTCACCCTCACATCACACCAAGACTAACTCTAAACAAAACCATACCAGCCCAATAAACTTACCAAAACACTGAAATCTAACACTGGCCCTGACAATTAGAACAAAGCCTACCATGGATATTGGCCTCACCCATATCCCCCTGCAAGACTGTAGTTCAATCTCACTGTCACCCAAACATCAGACCCGAATCTGAAATGTAAGCATAACCCTATGCTGTTCATACAACTTAACGAACCCCTAACCCAATCTTAGCTCTTGCCTATGGACCTGACCATCAATGTCAACATTGGCATCACCCACAGCACACTGTTAACCTGTCACTCAATGTCACACTTATCCTCACATCAGAAACAGATCCTTAATGTAAACCTAGCATTATTGTACCCGTACATATTAAAGAACACTTCACCCAAACCCTAGCCCTTGCCACAGCAGAAGACCCTTTACATCATTTTATTTTCAGACCCACCAAATTCTTATACTGAGACACAATTTCGCACTCCTCCTCACATCACAGGCAGAGCTTAACTCTAACTGAAACCCTATCAGCCGCATACCCCTTCCCAAATACCGAACCCTAACACTGGCCATGATTTTTGAAACAGAACAGTACCATGATTATCAGCATGACTGAAGTCTAACTGTAACACTGTAATTTAATCTCACTGTTGAACTCACATCAGAGCCGAATCCCATATGTAACCCTAATCGTATCCTGCCCATACACCTTAGAGAACCCCTTTTACTATCTCTAGCACTGGAGTGTGCGCCTCACCCTTCAAGATCAACATCATCGATATCACCCACAGCTCTCCATAAACCTGTCAATCAAACTCACCCTCATCCTCACATCAGAGCCAGAAAGTTACTGTAAACATATCATTATCCTTCCCTTCCACATTAACAAACACTTATCTCTAACCCTAGTCCTGGCCGTAGCACCAGAACCCTCACATCATTTTATTGTCAACACCACCTGATACTTCACCTGAGTCACAATCTCTCACTCACCCTCACATCACAGCCAGATGCAAACACTAGCCAAATCCCAGTCAGCCCGGTACACTTTCACAGACACTGAACCCTTACCAAGGCCCTGATTCTTGGAATAGGCCGCTACCATGAATAACAACATTACCCATTTCTCACTGTGACACTGTAATTCAACATCACTGTGGCCCTCACATCAGAGCCAGATCCTAAATGTTACTCTAAACCTTTCTAGCCATACTGCTAACCGATACTCTAACTCTAACCCGAGCCTCGCCTGTTGACATACTCACTCATGGTCAACAATGGCATCATCCAGAGCTCACCAGAAACCTTTCTATCAGTCTTGCCTTCATCCTCAAATCAGAAGAAGATCCTTACTGTAAACGCAGTGCTATCCTACTCATGCACATTACTGAACACTTTACTGTAACCCTATCCCTGGAACCGGCATTGTCCACACACCACCATATTTTGGTCTGCCCCACCAAAACCAAATACCAAGACACAATCTTGCACTCACACCCTTATCAAACCAGGACACTAACTCTAACTGAATCCCTTTCAGACCCATAAACCTACCCAAATACCAAACGCTAACACAACAGCTGACACTTAGAACAGACCCTACCCTGGATATTGGCGTCACCCATGTCTCACTGCAATATTGTAGATCAATCTGACTGTCTCCCTCACATCAGACCGGAATCCAAAATGTAGCCATAAATCTATCCGCTCCATAGAACTTAGCGAACCCCTATACCATTCCTACCACTTGCACAAGGACCTGACCTTCACTGTCAACATTGGCATCACCCACAGCTCACCGTTAACCTGTCGCTCAATGTCTCACTCATCCCCACATCAGAGCCATATTCTTAGTGTAAACATAGCACTATCATGCTCATACATATTATCGAACACATAAGCCAAACTCTAGCACTTGCCACAGCACCAGTCCTTCACATCATTTTATTTTCCTCACCAAGAAATGCTTAATATGAGCGAAAATCTCGCACTTACCCTCACATCACATCAGGATGTAATCTCTAACCAGAACCCTAACAGCACCGTAAAGCTTCCAAAACGCTGAACTATAACCAGAGACTTGAGACTTGGAACAGACCCTACCAAGTATATCGACGTCACCCATGTCTCACTGAAACATGGTATTCATTCTCACTGTCACCCTCACATCAAAATTGAATACTAAGTGTACCCATAAACCTTTCCTATCCATAAACCTTTTCAAACCACTAAACCTAACCCTGGACCTGGCCCCTGGACATGAAACCTCGTAGTAAACTTTGACATCAGCCACAGCTTATTATAAACCACTCTCTCAATACCACCCTGTCTCTAACATCAGGACCACATCCACACTCGAACCATAGTACTAGATGGCCCATACAAATTACCGAACACTTAACCATACCTTAGCACTGTTCAATGCTCTAAACTCCTCTCCTTCATTTTAGTGTCAGACCACCAAATCCTAAACCTGAGGCATAATCTCGCACACACCTTCACATTACAGCTCGACACTAAGTCAACCCAAAACTGTATCAGCCCCATAAACCTATCCCAAAACCGAAACCTAACCCTTTCCCTAACACTTAGAACAGGCCCTACCATGGACATCAACGTCCGCCATGACTCCATGTAACACTGTAGTTCAATCTCGCAGTCGTTGTTACATCAGAACCATATCCAAAATATAACCATAACCTTATTATGGCCATATAGCTTTACAAACACCTAAACATAACCCCAGATCTTGCCGGTGCACCTGAACCCTCATGGTCAACATTGACATCACCATCAGCTCACTGTACACCTGTTCTTCTGTGTCGCACTCATCCTCACATCAGAGCCAGATCCTTAGTGTACACATAGTGACATCATGCCCATATATATTATCAAACACTTAACCCTAACCCTAGGCCTTGCCACAGCACCAGACTCTTCACATCATTTTATTTTGAGCCCCACCATATCCTTATACTGAGACAAAATCTCGCATTAACCCTCACACCAGAGCCAGACCGTAACTCTAAACAAAACACTATTAGCATCATATACGTTCCCAAACACCAAACCCTAAGCCCAGCCCAGACTTTTCTAACAAACCAGTACCATGAATATCAGTATCACTGATGTCTCACTGTAACACTCTAATACAATCTCACTGTCGAACTCACATCAGAACTGAATCCCTTATGTAACTGTACCCCTATCCTGACTGTACAACTTACCGAATCCATAACCCTATCCCTAGGACAGTACCATGCATCTGACAGTACATGGTCAACATTGACAACATCCACAGCTCACCGCAAACCTCTCGATCAAACTCAAACTCATCCTCACATAAGAGCCAGATTCTTATTATAATCGTAGCACTCTCCTGCCCGTACACATTACCAAACACTTAAGCCTAGCCCTGGCACTAGCAAGAGACCTATCACATCATTTTATTTTCAGCCCCACCAAATGCTTAACCTGAGCCAAAATCTTGCACTCACACTCACATCACAGCCAGACCATAACTCTACCCAGAACTGTGTTAGACCCGTAAATCTACCCAAACACTAATCCCTTTCTGTTGGCCTGACAGTAAGAACAGATCCCACCATGGATATCGACGACACCGATGACTCTCAGTAACCCTGTAGATCAATCTCACTGTCGCCGTCACATCACACGCAAATGCGAAATGTAATCATAACTGAATACTGGCCATAAAACTTAGAGAACACCTAACCCTAACCCTAGCTCTCGCCCATGCACTTGACCCCTCATGGTCAATATTGGCATCACCCACAGATCACTGTAAACCTGTCGATCAAACTCCCCCTCATCCTCACATCAGAGTCAGATCCTTATGGTAAATGTAGTGCTATACTTACACATTACCGAACGCTTAACAATATCCGTAGCCCATGGTCTAGCATCAGACCCCTCACATCAGTTTATTTTTGGCCAAGCAAATGCTTAACCTGAGCCACAACTCACACACACCCTCACATCACAGCAGGATGCAAAGTCGAAACAAATCCCTATCAACTCCGTAATCCTTCCCAAACACCAAAATCTAACCATAGCCCTGACTCTTGGTAATGATCCTACAATGAATAATGACATCACCCTTGTCTAACTGTAACACTGTAATTAAATCACACTGTCACCGTCATATCAAAAGAGAATCCTAAACACAACCATAACCCTTTCCTAGACTTAACACCTTTTCAAACTCCTAAATTTAACACTAGACCTGGCCTGTGGACCTCAAACCTCACAATAAACATCAACATCAGCCACCACTTATCATAAACCAGTCGCTCATTATCTCCACCTCCTTCAAATCAGGGCCACATCCTCACTGCTACTGTATTGCTAGACAGCCCATACTCATTATCGAACACTTAACCGTAACCCCAGCACTGTCTCATGCTCTGGAGTCCTCACTTTTATTTTAGTATCAGCCCACCAAATCTTAACCAGAGCCATAATCTCGCAGTCACCCTCACATCACAGCCAGAACCTATCTCTACCCAAAACCATATCGGCCCTGTAAAACTACGCAAACACTGAAACCTAGCACTACCCCTGTCACTTAGAACAGACCCTAACATGGATATCGACATCACCCATGTCTGACTGTAACATGGCAGTTCAATTTCGCTGCTGCCCTCACATCAGACCCGAATCTGAGATGTAATCATAATCCTATACTGGCCGTACAGCTTAACAAACACTTAACCCTAACCCTAGCTCTCACCCACGGACATGAAACTCCTGGTCAACATTGACATCACCCACAGCTCACCATAAACCTTTCACTCAATGTCACACTCATCCTCACATCAGAGCCGGATCCTTATTGTAAACATTGCGCTATTGTGCCCGTACATATTAATGAACATTTAACCCTAAACCTAGCTCTTGCTATAGGACCAGACCGTTCACATTATTTTATTTTCAAACACACCTAGTCGTTGTACTGAGACAAAATCTCGTATTCACCCTCGCATTAGAGCCAGACCTTAACTCTAACCAAAACCCAATAAGCCCCATACACTTTCACAAACATGGAACCGTAACCCTAGCACTGACTTATGGAAAAGACCAGTACCATGAATATTGACATCCCTCATGTCTCACTGTAACATTGTAATTCAATCTCACTGTCAAACTCACATCAGAGCCAAAGCCGATATGTAAACATAACTATATGTAACCATAACCATATTCCGGCCCATGCAACTTACTGAACACCTAACACTAACCCTACCACTGTACCCTACATGTGACACTACATGGTCAACATTGACATCATCCGAGTCTCACCATAAACCTGTCTATCATACTCACCCTCATCCTCACAACAGAGCCAGATCCTTACTGTAAATGTAGAACTATCCTGCCTATACACATTACTGAACACTTAACCCTAACCCAAGCCATGGCACTAGCACCAGACCTGTCACATCATTTGATTTTCAGCCCCAACAAATAATAAACCTGTGCGACAATCTCGCACTCACCCTCACATCACAGCAGGATGCAAACTCTAACCGAAACTCTATCAGCGCTGTCAACCTTCCCAAACACCGAAGTGTATAAATGGCCCTGACTCTTGGAACAGACCTTACAATGGACCTCCAGATCACCCATGTCTCACTGTGACACTGTAATTCAATTTTACGGTCAACCTCACATCAGAACCGAAATCTAAATATATCAATAACCCTTTCGAACCTGTACACCATTTCGAGACACTCAACCTAAACCTTGACTTGGAGCCTGGAACTGAAACCTCACGAAAAACTTTGTGATCGGATACAGCTTATCATAAACTTGTCTCTCAATATCGCACTCTCCGACACATCAGGTCCACATCCTCACTGTTTCCATAGGCATAGATGTTCCGAACCCATTACAGAAACCTTAACCCTAACCCTAGCACTGTCCCAGGCTCTGGACTCCTCAACTTCATTTTAGTGTCAGCCCACCAAATCCTAAAACTCAGGTAAAATCTCGCACTCACACTCACATCACAGCCATACCTTAAAATCTAAGCAAAATCGTATCAGCCCAGTACACCTGAAAAACATCGAACACTAACCTTAGTAACTGACACTTAGAACAGACCCTACCATGGATATGGATGTCAACCATGCTTCACTGTAACACTGTAGTTCAATATCACTGTTGCCCTCACATCAGACCGGAATTTGAAATGTATTCATTACCGTATACTGGCCATACAAGTTAACGAGCACCTAACCCTAAACACAGCTCTCGCCTGTGGTCCTGAACCCTCACGGTCAACACTGACATTACCCACAGCTCGCCATAAACCTGGCGCTCAATGTCGCACTCATCCTCACATCAGTGACAGATCCTTAGTGTAAACATAATGCTATCGTCACTGTACATATTAACGAACACTTAACTCTAACCCTAACTCTTGCAGCAGCACCAGACCCAAAACAACATTTTATTTTCAGCCTCACCAAATCCTAATACTGAGACAAAATATCGCATTCAAACTCAAATCAGAGCCGAACCCTAACTGTAACCAAAATCCTATTAGACCCGTACACCTTCCCAAACACCAAACACTAACCATAGCCCTGAGTTTTGGAAAAGACCAGTACCGTGAATATCGACATCCTCACGTCTTACTGTAATACTGTGATACAATCTCACTGTCAAACTCACATCAGAGCCAAATTTCATATGTAACCATAATCCTATCCTGAAGGTACAACATACTGAACCCATATCCCTAACCCTTACACTGTACCCTGCATTTCACACTTCATGGTCTACATTGACATCATCCACATCACACTGGACCCCTGTCGATCAGACTCAGCCTCATCCTCACATCAGAGCCAGTTCCTTACTGGAACCGTAGTGCTGTCCTACCCATACACATTACCAAACACTTAACTCTAACCCAAGCCCTGGCACTAGCACCAGACCTGTCACATCATTTGATTTTCAGCCCCAACAAATAATAAACCTGGGCGACAATTTCGCACTGACCCTCACATCACAGCAGGATGCAAACTCTCACCGAAACTCTATCAGCGCTGTAAACTTTCCCAAAAACCAAACTCTATAAATGGCCCTGACTCTTGGAACAGACACTACAGTGGACATCCACATCACCCATGTCTCACTGTAACACTGTAATTCAATTTTGTGGACACCCACACATCAGAACCGAAATCTAAATATATCAATAACCCTTCCCAACCTGTACACCATTTCGAGACACTAAACCTAAACCTTGACTTGGACCCTGGACATGAAACCTCATGATAAACTTCGACAACAGCCACAGCTTATCATAATCCTGTCCCTCAATATCGCCTTCTCCCACACATCAGGGCCACATCTTCACTGTTACTGTATTGCCAGATGGCCTGTACCCATTATTGAACACTTAACATGATCCCTGGCACTGTCCCATGCTCTGGACTCCTCACCTTCATTTTAGCATCAGGCCACCAAATCTCAACCTGATGCTTAAACTCGCACTCACCCTGACATCACAGCCAGAACCTACCTCTACCCAAAACTGTATCAGCCCCATAATGTACCCAAACAGTAAACCCTAACCCTAGCCCTGCCCTGTCACTTTGAACAGACCCTACCATGGATATCGACGTCATCCATGTCAAACTGTAACACTGCAGCTCAATCTTGCTGTCTTCCTCACATCACACCCGAATCCAAAATGTAACCATACAACTTAACAAATACCTAACGCTAACCCTAGCTCTCGCTTGTGAACCTGAACCCTCGTGGTCAACATTGGCAAAACCCACACATCACCGTAAAATTGTCACTCAATGTCACGCTCATCATCACGTCAGAGCCAGATCCTTATTGTTAACATAGTGCTATTGTGCCAGTGCATATTAACGAATGCTTAAAGCTAATCCTAGCCCTTTCCTCTGCACCAGAACCTTAATATCATTCATTTTATTTTCAGTCCCAACAAATCCTTATACTGAGACAAAATCTCGCATTCACCCTCACATCAGAGTCGGATCCCTAACCACAACAAAAACCCTATTAGACCTGTACGCCTTCTCAAACACCGAACCCTAACCCTAGCCCTGATTTTTGGAACAGACCAGTACCATGTATGTAAACATCCCTCCTGACTCACTGAAACACTGTAATTCAACCTCACTCTCGAACTCACATCACAGCCAAATCCCATATGTAACCATAACCCTATCCTGCCCATACAACTTACCAAACCCCTAACCCTAACCCTAGCACTGTACCGTGTATCTGACACTTCATGGTCAACACTGACATCATTCACATCTCACCAGAAACCTATTGATCATACCCTACCTCATCCTCATATCAGAGCCCGAGCCTTACTGTAAATGTAGCTCTATCCTGACTTTACACATTTCTGAACACTTAACCCAATCTCTAGCTCTGGCTCTAGAACCAGATCTGTCAAATCATTTTCTCTACAGAACCACCAACGGCTAAAACTGAACCACAATCTCGCAGTCACCCTCACGTCATGGCAGGATGAAACTCTAACCAAAACACTATTAGCGCCTTAAGCCTTTCCAATGGGTGCACTCTTACCACAGTCCTGACTCTTGGGACATACCCTAGCAGGGATATCGTTTAACCCATGTCTCACTCTTACGCTGAAAATCAATCTCACTATCACCCTCACATCATACCTGAGTAGTAAACGTAACCTTAAACCTTTTCTGGCCATACATGTTTCTGAGACCCTAAACCTAAACCTAGAGCTGGCTCCTGGACCTGATACCTCACGAAAAACTTTGTGATCGGATACAGCTTATCATAAACCTATCTCTCAATATCGCCCTCTCTGACACATCAGGTCCACATCCTCACTGTAACCATAGCCCTAGATGGTCTGAACCCATTACCGAAACCTTAACCCTAACCCTAGCACTGTCCCAGGCTCTGGACTCCTCAACTTCATTATAGTGTCAGCCCACCAAATCCTAAAGCTCAGGCAAAATCTCGCACTCACACTCACATCACAGCCATACCCTAAAATCTAAGCAAAACTGTATCAGCCCCGTACACCTGAAAAGCACCGAACAGTAACCCTAGTACTGACACTTAGATCAGACCCTACCATGGATATGGATGTCAACCATGCTTCACTGTATCACTGTAGTCCAATATCACAGTTGCCCTCACATCAGACCTGAATTTCAAATATATCCATAACCGTATATTGGCCATACAACTTAACGAGCACCTAACCATAAACCCAGCTCTTGGCTGTGGTCCTGAACCCTCACGGTCAACACTGACATTACCCACAGCTCGCCATAAAGCTGTCGCTCAATGTCCACTCAACCTCATATCAGAGACAGATCCTTAGTGTAAACATAGGGCTATCATCACTGTACATATTAACAAACACTTAACTCTAACCCTAACTCTTGCCGCAGCACCAGACCCAAAACAACATTTTATTTTCAGCACCACCAAATCCTTATACTGAGAGAAAATATCGCATTCAACGTCAAATCAGAGCCAAAACCCAACTCTAACCAAAATCTTATTAGGCCCGTACACCTTCCCAAACACCAAACACTAACCATAGCCCTGAGTTTTGGAAAAGACCAGTACCGTGAATATCGACATCCTCACGTCTTACTGTAATACTGTGATACAATCTCACTGTCAAACTCACATCAGAGCCAAATTTCATATGTAACCATAATCCTATCCTGAAGGTACAACATACTGAACCCATATCCCTAACCCTTACACTGTACCCTGCATTTCACACTTCATGGTCTACATTGACATCATCCACATCACACTGGACCCCTGTCGATCAGACTCAGCCTCATCCTCACATCAGAGCCAGTTCCTTACTGGGAACGTAGTGCTGTCCTACCCATACACATTACCGAACACTTAACTCTAACCCAAGCCCTGGCACTAGCACCAGACCTGTCACATCATTTGATTTTCAGCCCCAACAAATAATAAACCTGGGCGACAATATCACACTCAGCCTCACATCACAGCAGGATGCAAACTCTAACCGAAACTCTATCAGCGCTGTAAACCTTCCCAAACACCAAACTCTATAAATGGCCCTGACTCTTGGAACAAACCCTACAATGGACATGCACGTCACCCATGTCTCACTGTGACACTGTAATTCAATTTTACGGTCACCCTCACATCAGAACCGAAATCTAAATATATCAATAACCCTTCCCAACCTTTACACCATTTCAAGACACTAAACCTAAACCTTCACTTGGACCCTGGACATGAAACCTCACAATAAACTTTGACAACAGCCACAGCTTATCATAAACGTGTCCCTCAATATCGCCTTCTCCCACACATCAGGGCCACATCTTCACTGTTACTGTATTGCCAGATGGCCTGTACCCATTATTGAACACTTAACATGATCCCTGGCACTGTCCCATGCTCTGGACTCCTCACCTTCATTTTAGCATCAGGCCACCAAATCTCAACCTGATGCTTAAACTCGCACTCACCCTGACATCACAGCCAGAACCTACCTCTACCCAAAACTATATCAGCCCCATAATGTACCCAAACAGTAAACCCTAACCCTAGACCTGCCCTGTCACTTTGAACAGACCCTACCATGGATATCGACGTCATCCATGTCAAACTGTAACAGTGTAGTTCAATCTCGCTGTCTCCCTCACATCACACCCTAATCCAAAATGTAACCATACAACTTAACAAATACCTAACGCTAACCCTAGCTCTCGCTTGTGAATCTGAACCCTCGTGGTCAACATTGGCATTACCCACAGCTCGCCATAAACCTTTCGCTCAATGTCGCACTCATCCTCACATCAGAGACAGATCCTTTGTGTAAACATAGTGCTATCGTCATTGAACATATTAACGAACACTTAACTCTTACACTAACTCTTTCCGCAGCACCACACCCAAAACAACATTTTATTTTCAGCCCCACCAAATCCTTATACTGAGACAAAATATCGCATTCACCCTCAATTCAGAGCCAAACCCTAACTCTAACCAAAATCCTATTAGACCCGTACACCTTCCCAAACACCAAACACTAACCATAGCCCTGAGTTTTGGAAAAGACCAGTACCGTGAATATCGACATCCCTGATGTCTCACTGTAACAGTGTAATTCAATCTCACTGGCGAACTCACATCAGAGCCCTGGCCCATATGCATCCGTAAACCTATCCTGTGAATACAACTTACTGAACCCCAAACCCTAACCCCAGCACTGTACCCTGCATCTGACACTTCATGGTCAACATTGACATCATCCGCAGCTCACTGATTCCTGTCAATCATACTAATCCTCATCCTCACATGAGAGCAAGATTCTTACTGTAAATAAAGCACTATCCTGCACGTACACATTACCGAACACTTAACCCTACCCCTAGCCCTGGTACTAGCACCAGACCCATTACATCATTTGATATTTAGCCCAACCAAATACTTAACCTGAGCCACAATCCCTCACTCACTCTCACATCAAAGCACCATGCAAACTCTGAACGAAACCCTTTAAGCACCGTAAACCTTCCCAAACAGCGAACTCTATCCATAGCCCTGACTCTCGGAACAGACCCTACCATTGACATCGACGTCACCCATGTCTCACTGTAATACTGTATTTCAATCTCACTGTCACCCTCAATTTAGAACAGAATACTAAATGTGACCATAACTCTTTCCCACCTGTAAACATTTTCGATCCCCCAAACCTCTCCCTAGATCTGGACCCTGGACCTGGAACCTCATGATAAACTTTGACATCAGCCACAACTTATAATAAGCCTGTCTCTCAATATCGCCCTCTCCCTCACATCAGGGCCACATCTTCACTGTAACCAAAGTACTAGGCAACCCCTACCCATTACTGAACATTTAATCCTAACTCTTTCACTGTTCCTTGCTCTGGGCACCTCACCTTCATTTCAATATCAGCCCACCAAATCTAAACCTGAGGGATAATCTTGCACTCACTCTCATATAACCTAACTCTACCCCAAAACATATAACCCCGTAAACCTACCCAAACAACGAACCCTAAACATAGCCCTGACACTTTGAACAGACCCTACTTTGAATATTGACGTCAACCATGTCTCACTGTAACATTGTAGTTCAATCTCGCTGTCGCCCTCACATGAGACCCGAATCTGAAATGTAACAATAACTGTATATTGTCGTTAGAACGGAAGAAACACCTAACCCTAACCCTAGCTCTCTCCCATGGACCTGAACCCTCATGGTCAACATTGACATCACCCAAAGTTCACCGTAAACCTGTCGCTGAATGTCGCTCTCATTCTCACATCAGAGCCAGACCCTTAGTGTAAACATAGTGCTATCATGCCCGTACACATTAACTAACACTTAACCTTAACCCTACCCTTGGCCACCTCACGAGACCCTTCGCATCATTTTATATTTAGCTTTACCAAATCCTTATACTGAGACAAAATCTAGCATTCACCCTCACATTAGAGAAGGACTCTAACTCTAAATAAAACACACTTAGCGCCATACACGTTCCCAAACACCATACCCTAACCCCAGTCCTGACTTTTGGAACAGACCAGTACCATCAATATCAACATCCCTCATGTCTCACTGTAACACTGTAATTCAATCTCACTGTCGAAATCACATCATAGCCGAATCCCATATGTAACTGTAACCCTATCCTGCCCATACAACTTACAGAATCCCTACAACTATCCATAGGACAGTACCCTGCATCTCACACTACATGGTCAACATTGACATCATCCACAGCTCACAGTAAACCTGTCAATAATACTCACACTCATCCTCACATCAGAGTGAGATCCTTACAGTAAAAGTAGCACTATCCTGCCTGTACACATTTCCAAACACTTAACACTGACCCTAGCCCTTGCACTAGCACCAGACCCATCACATCATTTTATTTTCAGCCCCACCAAATGCTTAACCTGAGCTAAGCCACAATCTCGCACTCATACTAAAATCACAGCAGGATGCAAACTCTCTCCGAAACCCTATCAGCGCTGTAGACCTTCCCAAACACCCAACTCTAAGCATAGCCCTGACTCTTGGAATAGACCCTACCACGGATATCGACGTCACCCATGTCTCACTGTAACACTGTAATTCAATCTCACTGTCACCCTCACATCAGAACTGAATTCTAAATGAGACCATAAACCTTTCCTAGCCCAACACCACTTTGAACTTTTAAACATAAAGCTAGTCCTGGCCACTGGATGTGAAACCTCATGATGTACTTCGACATCAGCCACAGCTTATCATGATCCTGACTCTCAATACTGCCCTCTCCCTCACATCAGGGCCACATCCTCACTGTAACCGTAGTACTAGATGGCCTGTACCCATTACCTAACACGTAACCCTAACCCTAGCACTGTTCCATTTTCTGGATTCCTCACCTTCATTTAAGTGTCAGCCCACCAAATCCTAAACCTGAGGCATAATCTCGCACTCAACCTCATATCACAACCAAACTCTAACTCAAAACAAATCCGTATCAGCCCCTTTAACCCAGCCTTGACACTTAAAACAGACCCTACCATGGATATCGACATCACCCATGTCTCACTGTAACACGGTAGTTCAATCTCGCTGTTGCCCTCACATCAGACCCCAATCCAAAATGTAACCATAAATGTATACAGGCCGTACAACTTAACATAAACCTAACTTTAACCCTAGATCTCACCCGTGGAACTTAACCCTCATGGTCAAAATTGAAATAACCCCCCACTCGCCGTAAATCTGTTGCTCAAAGTCACACTCATCCTCACATCAGAGACAGATCCTTAGTGGAAACATTGCACTATCGTGCCTGTACATATTAATAAATACTTAATCCTAACACTACCCCTTGCCACAGCACTGGCCAATTCACATCATTATATTTCCAGCCCCACCAAATCCTTATACTAAGACAAAATCTCACAATCACCCTCACGTCAGAGCCGAAACCTAATGCTAACCCAAACCCTATTAGCCCCATACATCTTCCCAAACACCGAACACTAACCATATCCCTGACATTTGGAAGAGACCAGTACTATGAATATCGACATCCCTCATGTCTCACTGTAACACTGTAATTCAATGTCAATGTCGATCTCACATCAGAGCCAAATTCCATATGTAATCCAAAACATATGCTGCCCGTACAACTTACCAAACCCCTAACACTAACCCTAGCACTGCACCCTGCATCTGACACTTCATGGTCAACATTGACATCACCCACAGCTCTCCGCAAACCTGTCTATCAGTGTCACACTCATCCTTACATCAGAGCTACTTTTTTAGTGTAAATAAAGTGCAATCATGCCCGTACATATTAATGAATACTTAACCCTAGCCCTTGCCACAGCACCAGACCCTTCACATCAATTTATTTTCAGCTCCACCAAATCCTTATACTGAGACACAAACTCACACTCACCCTCACATCATAGCCAGAACCTAAATCTAACCAAAGCCCTATTAGCCCCATAAACCTTCCCTATACCTGAAGACTAACCATAGCCCTGACTCTTACATCAGATGCAACCATGGATATCGACGACACCCATGTCTGACTGTAACACTGTAATTCTATCTCACTGTCACCCTCACATGAGAACCGAATACTAAATGTAACCATTACCATTTCCTTTCTGTACACATTTTTTAGAGTGCATCTCTCATATTTATTGATCAAATGGTTGTTAACAACAATAAAATTCTGCATACAGGACTCAATGTAAAATCATTAATCAACCCCAAGCCTAATTCTCAACAGTTTCCAGTCTTCTGTTGCATAACGAACAAGTTCTTACATGGTGAACAAATTCTTACATAGTGAATAAGTTCTTACATGGTGAACAGTGCAAGGGCAGTCATCACAGAAACTTTCTGTTTTGATAACATATTATGAACTATAAACAGGTAAAATATGAATATTCATTTGATTTTTTTACTTGATTTATTGGTGAATCCCACATTTTCCCATTATTATTATTATTATTATTATTATTATTATTATTATTATTATTATTAATAAAATGCTGAAGTGGTAGGTAGATGCAAGATAAAGGTAGAAAACATAGTTTAGTGCTGTAAGAAAGCAAATGTAGGTGATCAGGTGCATGCCTGTAGACTAAGTGTAAATCCAAGCTAGACAAGGGCAATAGAACATCCATAGATGCAGAAGATTTCTCTCAAAACAGGGTGGTGAGGTTCTAAACCTCAACTCTGTTGATCCCCAATTTCTCACCTGATGGCCTCGCTGTGACTGTGCCTGTCTTAGGTTGTTCCTCCCTTGAGGAATCTTACCTGTCTCTGGCTAACCAGTCATCTTCTGGGGCCATACAGGGAAATGTAAAGTTGGTAAGTGAGAGAGAAGCCATATTGTTTGAAAAGGTTAGCTTTTTACTTCTTTACAGATTTATGCCCTGTGGCTTCTATGCCCAGCATTTGTCCTGAACTTTCTTTACCACTTGGAAGAATTATGATACTCGGTAATTTTGACATGAGGCACGAATTCTATTTAAGGGTTGTAATTAGGAAGGAAGAAGAAAAGCTATACAAGTAGCAGACGGAAGAAAACATGGGAAGATGAATTATTTCTTTGACATATCTTCTTGTAGAATAACATAAGCATGTATAGGTTTTAAACTACTAAAAAATTGTGCACACACATTAACAAAATAGGAATACAGCTACATAATCAAATCAGACCTACAATTACCAGCCATCTCCAGTGAAACCAAGAAAACCAGTTAGGCACCCTAGGCATTTGTGAAAAATTATCAATGATATGATGGATATTGTCTAACTGAATTTGAATAGTATGAGAAAAATCAGACAAATTAAAACACTTTCCTGGGAGCTGTTCACATCCCATATGTTCTTTTAACAGTAGATAGGCTGTAGTCGCAAGATTTTGGAGCACTGCAACTTGCACTTCTCCTAATTTTTGGTTGAGTTCCGACAGTATAGATCCAGTCAAATTTGTTGTTTTACTGTATGCACAGGCCAGCTTAGATATCTCCTTCTTCATTCCAATGGCAAGTCCAGGAACCGGTGGGATGAATGCAGCTACAACTGCAACAGCGCCAGGATCTTTGTTGAAGTTTTTTGATGATCATCTTCTGGAATGACTCTTCCAGAGAATGTTGATATTGGAAGTTCTTTTTCATATCATATCTTAATTCGTTTTCTGGGTAGCCAAATTAGGCTTTGATCCTCTGTATAAACACAAACAGACCCTTTGCCCACCCTTTGATATGCCCTTTATACCATTGTGTAGAACTCATTGGAGGTCACCACACAGGAACTGCTTTTTTTTAAGAGAAAGGAATATTATCAGAAAAGTGTACCTCCATAGCCAATAATCTGAAACCCTTTAAGTGATCAAAATTAAGAATATTTAAAGCATGCATTAATCGTTGACTTACAGTTAGTTTTATCCTATCAAGGAGTAATCCCCCTTTTCCTCTTTCTTTTTTTGTTATCATTAATATACAATTACATGAAGAATATTATATTTAATTGGCTCTCCCCTTTACCAGGTGCCCCCCACAAACCCTGTTACAGTCACTATCCATCAGCATAGCAAAATTTGTAGAATCACTACTTGTATTCTCTGTGTTCTACAGCCCCCTTTCTCCCTCCCCCTATATATTCTAATCTTAATAACCCCCTTTTTCTTCACCCCTTATCCCTCCCAACCCACCCTTCCTCCCCAGTCCCTTTCCCTTTGGTACCTGTCATTCCAATCTTGAGTTCCGTGATTCCGCTGCTGTTTTGTATCTTCAGTTCTTCCTTTGTTCTTATACTCCACAGATGAGTGAAATCATTTGGTATTGCTCTTTCTCCACTTGGCTTATTTCACTGAGCATAATACCCTCCAGCTCCATCCATGTTGCTGCAAATGGTAGGATTTGCCCTCTTCTTATGGCTGAGTAGTATTCCATTGTGTATATGTACCACATCTTTATCCATTCATCTACCGATGGACATTTAGGTTGCTTCCAATTCTTGGCTATTGTAAATAGTGCTGCGATAAACATGGGGGTGCATCTGTCTTTCTCAAACTTGATTGCTGTGTTCTTAGGGTAAATTCCTAGGAGTGGAATTACTGGGTCAAATGATAAGTCTGTTTTGAGCATTTTGAGGAACCTCCATACTGCTTTCCACAATGGTGGAACTAATTTACATTCCCACCAGCAGTGTAGGAGGGTTCCCCTTTCTCCACAGCCTCGCCAACATTTGTTGTTGTTTGTCTTTTGGATGGCAGTCGTCCTTACTGGTGTGAGGTGATACCTCATTGTAGTTTTAACTTGCATTTCTCTGATAATTAGCGATGTGGAGCTTCTTTTCATGTGTCTGTTGGCCATCTGTATTTCTTTTTTGGAGAACTGTCTGTTCATATCCTCTGCCCATTTATTAATTGGATTATTTGCTTTTGTTTGTTGAGGTGTGTGAGCCCTTTATATATTTTGGACGTCAATCCTTTATCGGATCTGTCATTTACAATTATATTCTACCATACTGTAGGGTTCCTTTTTTTTAAAGGGGCATCTCTCATATTTATTGATCAAATGGTTGTTAACAACAATAAAATTCAGTATAGGGGGGTCAATGCTCAATGTACAATCATTAATCCATCTCAAGGCTAATTCTCGTCAGTCTCCAGTCTTCTGAAGCATAACGAACAAGTTCTTACATGGTGAACGAATTCTTACATAGTCAATAAATTCTTACATGGTGAACAGTACAAGGGCATTCATCACAGAAACTTTCGGTTTTGATCACGCATTATGACCTATAAACAATCAGGTCAAATATGAATATTCGTTTGATTTTTGTACTTCATTTATATGTTGATCCCACATTTCTCCCTCTATTATTATTATTATTTTTATTTTCAATAAAATGCTGAAGTTGTAGGTAGATGCAAGATAAAGGTAGAAAACATAGTTTAGTGCTGTAAGAGGGCAAATGTAGATGATCAGATGATCAGGTGTGTGCCTATGGACTAAATATTAATCCAGGCTAGACAAGGGCAGCAAGACATCCACGGATGCAGAAGATTTCTCTCAAAGCAGGGGGGGTGAGGTTCTAAGCTTCACCTCTGTTGATTCCCAAATTCTCACCTGATGGCTCCTCTGCGACTGTGCCTGTCTTAGGTTGTTCCTCCCTTGAGGAATCTTAACCGTCTCTGGCTAACCAGTCATCTTCCAGGGCCATACAGGGAAATGTAAAGTTGGTAAGTGAGAGAGAAGCCATATCGTTTGAAAAGGTTAGCTTTTTACTTCTTTGCAGATTTATGCCCTGTGGCTTCTATGCCCAGCACTTGTCTCGAGGTATCTTTACCACCTGGAGGAATTATGATACTCGGTAAATTCGATATGAGGCACGAATTCTATTTAAGGGTTGTAATTAGGTAGGAAGAAGAAAAGCTATAGATGTAGCATATGGAAGGAAACATGGGAGGATTGATTATTTCTTTGACATATCTTCTTGTAGAGTACCTTAAGTATGTATAGGTTTTAAACTACTAACTAATTTGCACACACATATTAACATAATCGGAATACGGTGACATAAACAAAGCAAATCTATGATACCATCCATCTCCAGTGAAGCCAAGAAAACCATTTAGGCACCCTAGGCATTTGTGAAAATTTATCTATGATATGATGGATATTGTCCAACAGTACTTGATCAATCAGACAAATTAAAGCAGCCCATTTCTGGGGGTCTGTTCACATCCCATATGTTCTTTTAACCGTAGATAGTCTATAGTCATGAGATTTTGGAGTGCTACAACTTGCACCCCTCCCAACTCCTGGTTGAGTTCCAACAGTACAGATCCGGTCAAATTCGTTGTCTCACTGTATGCACATGCCAGCCCAGACATCTCCCTCCTCATTTCTATGGCAAGTCCAGGAGATGGTGGACTGGATGCAGCCACAACCGCAGCATCGTCCAGATCCCTGTGGAGGCTTTTTGATGATCATCCCCCGGCACAAGTCCTCCAGAGAGTGCTGATGCCGGAAGCTCCTCCTCATATCGTATCTTAGTTCATTTTCTGGGTATCCAAGCTAGGTCTTGATCTTCTGCATAGAAACAAACAGACCCTTTGCCCACACTTTGACATGCCCTCTATACCACTGTACAGAACTCACCGGAGGTCAGCACACAGGAACTGCTTTTTTTTTTATTATTAAGAGGAAGGAATATTATCAGAAAAGTGTACCTCCATAGCTGATCATCTGACACCCTTTAAGTGATCAACATTAAGTATATTTAAAGCACGCGTTGATCTTTGATTTACCAATAGTTTTATCCTATCAATGAATAATCCCCCTCTTCTTTCTTTCTTTCTTTCTTTCTTTCTTTTTTTTAAAAATTTTTAATCTACACTTAAATGAAGAATACTATGTTTACTATGCTCTCCCCTATATCAGGTCCTCCCTAACAACCACATTACGGTTACTGTCCATCAGCTTAGCAAAATGTTGTAGAGTCACTACTTGTCCTCTCTGTGTTGTGCAGCCCACCCTCCCCTTTCTCCCTACCCCCCATGCATGCTAATCTTAATACCCCCATTCTTCTTCCCCCCCTTATCCCTCCCTGCCCACCCATCCTCCCAAGTTCCTTTCCCTTTGGTACCTGTTAGTCCATTTTTGGGTTCTGTACTTCCGCTGCTGTTTTGTTCCTTCAGTTTTCCTTTGTTCTTATACTCCTCAGATGAGTGAAATCATTTGGTATTTCTGTTTCTCCACTTGGCTTATTTCACTGAGCATAATACTCTCCAGCTCCATCCATGTTGCTGCAAATGGTTGGATTTTTCCACTTCTTATGGCTGAGTAGTATTCCATTGTGTATATGTACCACATCTTCTTTATCCATACATCTACCGATGGACATTTAGGTTGCTTCCAACTCTTGGCTATTGTAAATAGTGCTGCGATAAACATAGGGGTGCATCTGTCTTTCTCAAACTTGATTGCTGCGTTCTTAGGGTAAATTCCTAGGAGTGGAATTCCTGGGTCAAATGGTAGGTCTGTTTTGAGCATTTTGAGTAACCTCCATACTGCTTTCCACAATGGTTGACCTAATTTACATTCCCACCAGCAGTGTAGGAGGGTTCTCCTTTCTCCACAGCCTCGCCAACATTTGTTGTTGTTTGTCTTTTGGATGGCAGTCATCCTTACTGGTGTGAGGTGATACGTCATTGAAGTTTTAACTTGCATTTCTCTGATAATTAGCGATGTGGAGCATCTTTTCATGTGTCTGTTGGCCATCTGTATGTCTTTTTTGGAGAACTGTCTGTTCAGTTCCTCTGCCCATGTATTAATTGGATTATTTGCTTTTGTTTGTTGTGGTGTGTGAGCTCTTTATATATTTTGGACGTCAATCCTTTATCGTATCTGTCATTTACAAATATATTCTACCATACTGTAGGGTTCCTTTTTGTTCCATTGATGGTGTCCATTGCTGTACAGAGGCTTTTCAGCTTAATATAGTCCCACTTGTTCAATTTTGCTGTTGTTTTCCTTGCCCAGGGAGATATGTCCAAGAAGAGGTCACTCATGTTTATGTCTAAAAGGTTTTTGCCTATGTTTTTTTCTAAGAGATTTATGGTTTCATGACTTACATTCAGATCTTTGATCCATTTTGAGTTTACTTTTGTGTATGGGGTTAGACAATGCTCCAGTTTCATTCTCCTACATGTAGCTGTCCAGCTTTTCCAGCACCATCAGCTGAAGAGACTGTCATTTCGCCACTGTATGTCCATGGTTCTTTATCAAATATTAATTGACCATATATGTTTGGGTTAATTTCTGGAGCCTCTAACCTGTTCCACTGGTCTGTGGCTCTTTTCTTGTGCCAGTACCAAATTGTCTTGATTACTATGGCTTTGTAGTAGAGCTTGAAGTTGGGGAGTGAAATCTCCCCTACTTTATTCTTCTTTCTCAGGATTGCTTTGGCTATTCGGGGTCTTTGGTGTTTCCATATGAATTTTTGAATTATTTGTTCCAGTTCATTGAAGAATGTTGCTGGTAATTTTATAGGGATTGCATCAAATCTGTATATTTCTTTGGGCAAGGTGGCTATTTTGACGATATTAATTCTTCCTAGCCATGAGCATGGGATGAGTTTCCATTTGTTAGTGTCCCCTTTAATTTCTCTGAAGAGTGACTTGTAGTTTTCAGAGTATAAGCCTTTCACTTCTTTGGTTAGGTTTATTCCTAGGTATTTTATTCTTTTTTTTATGCAATTGTGAATGGAATTGCTTTCCTGATTTCTCTTTCTATTGGTTCATTGTTAGTGTATAGGTAAGCTACAGATTTCTGTGTTTTAAGTTTGTATCCTGCAACATTGCTGTATTCTGATATCAGTTCTAGTAGTTTTGGAGTGGAGTCTTTAGTGTTTTTTATGTACAATATCATATCATCTGCAAATAGTGACAGTTTAACTTCTTCTTTACCAATCTGGATTCCTTGTATTTCTTTGTTTTGTCTGATTGCCGTGGCTAGGACCTACAGTACTATGTTAAATAACAGTGGGGAGAGTGAGCATCCCTGTCTTGTTCCCGATCTCAGATGAAAAGCTTTCAGCAGCTTCTCGCTGTTCAGTATAATGTTGGCTGTGGGTTTATCATATATGGACTTTATTATGTTGAGGTACTTGCCCTCTATTCCCATTTTGCTGAGAGTTTTTATCATGAATGGGTGTTGAATTTTGTTAAATGCTGTTTCAGCATCTGCGGTGATGATCTGGTAGTTTTTGTCTTCCTTTTTGTTGATGTGGTGGATGATGTGGATGGATTTTCGAATGTTGTACCATCCTTGCATCAATGGGATGAATCCCACTTGGTCATGGTGTATGATCCTTTTGCTATACTGTTGAATTCTGTTTGCTAATATTTTATTGAGTATTTTTGCATCTACATTCATCAGGGATATTGGTCTGTAATTTTCTTTTTTGGTGGGGTCTTTGCCTGGTTTTGGTATTAGGGTGATGTTGGCTTCAGAGAATGAGTTTGGGAGTATTCCCTCATCTTCTATTTTTTGGAAAACTTTAAGGAGAATGGTATTATGTCTTCTCTGTGTGTCTGATAAAATTCCGAGGTAAATCCGTCCAGACCGGCGGTTTTGTTCTTGGGTAGTTTTTTGATTACCATTTCAATTTCTTTGCTCGTAATTGGTTTTTTTAACTTTTGTGTTTCTTTCTTGGACAGACATGCAAGGTTGTATTTTTCTAGGAAGTTGTCCATTTATTCTAGGTTTTCCAGCTTGTTGGCGTATAGGTTTTCATAGAAGTCTTTAATAATTCTTTGTATTTCTGTGGGGTCTGTCGTGATTTTTCCATTCTCATTTCTGATTCTGTTGATTTGTGTTGATTCTCTTTTTCTCTTAAGTTTGGGTAGAGGCTGATCTATTTTGTTTATTTTCTCAGAGAACCAGCTCTTGGTTTCTTTGATTTTTGCTATTGTTTTATTCTTCTCAATTTTGTTTATTTCTTCTCAGATCTTTATTATGTCCCTCCTTCTGCTGACTTTACGCCTCATTTGTTCTTCTTTTTCCAGTTTCGATAATTGTGATTGCTGACTATTCATTTGGGATTGTTCTTCCTTCTTCAAGTGTGCCTTGATCGCTATATACTTTCCTCTTAAGACTGCTTTCGCTGCGTCCCACATAAGTTGGGGCTTGGTGTTGTTGTTGTCATTTGTTTCTATATATTCCTTGATCTCTATTTTGATTTGTTCATTGATCCATTGATTATTTAGAAGCATGTTGTTAAGCCTCCATGTGTTTGTGAGCCTTTTTGTTTTCTTTGTAGAATTTATTTCTAGTTTTATACCTTTGTGGTCTGAAAAATTGGTTGGTAGAATTTCGATATTTCGGAATTCACTGAGGCTCTTTTTGTGAGCTAGTATGTGGTCTATTCTGTAGAATGTTCTGTGTCCAGTTGAGAAGAATGTATATCCTGTTGCTTTTGGATGTAGAGTTCTATAGATGTCCATTAGGTCCATCTGTTCTAGTGTGTTGTTCAGTGCCTCTGTGTCCTTACTTATTTTCTGCCCAGTGGATCTATCCTTTGCGGTGAGTGGTGTGTTGAAGTCTCATAAAATGAGTGCATTGCAGTCTATTTCCCTCTTTAGTTCTGGTAGTATACGTTTTACATATGCTGGTGCTCCTGTGTTGGGTGCATATATATTTATAATGGTTATATCCTCTTGTTGGACTGAGCTCTTTATCATTATGTAGTGTCCTTCTTTATCTCTTGTTACTTTCTTTGTTTTGAGGTCTATTTTGTCTGATATTAGTACTGCAACCCCTGCTTTCTTCTCGCTGTTGTTTGCCTGAAATATGTTTTTCCATCCTTTGACTTTTAGTCTGTGCATGTCTTTGGGTTTGAGATGAGTTTCTTTTAAGCAGCATATAGATAGCTTTTGCTTTTTTATCCATTCTATTACTCTGTGTCTTTTGATTGGTGCATTAAGTCCATTTACATTTAGGGTGACTATTGAGAGATATGTACTTATTGCCATTGCAAGCTTTATATTCGTGGTTACCAAAGGTTTAAGGTTAGCCTCTTTAGTATCTTACTGCCTAACTTAGCTCGCTTATTGAGCGGTTATATATATTGTCTGGAGATTCTTTTCTTCTCTCCCTTCTTATTCCTCCTCCTCCATTCTTCATATGTTGTGTGTTTTGTTCTGTGCTCTTTTTAGGAGTGCTCCCATTTAGAGCAGTCCCTGTAAGATGCCCTGTAGAGGTGGTTAGTGGGAAGCAAATTTCCTCAGCTTTTGCTTGACTGGGAATTGTTTAATCCCACCATCATATTTAAATGATAGTCGTGCTGGATACAGTATTCTTGGTTCAAGGCCCTTCTCTTTTATTGTATTAAATATATCATGCCATTCTCTTCTGGCGTGTAGGGTTTCTGTCAAGAAGTCTGATGATAGCCTGATATGTTTTCCTTTATAGGTGACCTTTTTCTCTCTAGCTGCCTTTAAAACTCTTTCCTTGTCCTTGATCCTTGCCATTTTAATTATTATGTGTCTTGGTGTTTTCCTCCTTGAATCCTTTCTGTTGGGGGTTCTGTGTATTTCCGTGGTCTGTTCGATTATTTCCTCCCCCAGTTTGGGGAAATTTTTAGCAATTATTTCTTCAGAGAGACTTTCTATCCCTTTTCCTCTGTCTTCTTCTTCTGGTACCCCTATAATACGGATATTGTTCCTTTTGGATTGGTCACATAGTTCTCTTAGTATTGCTTCATTCCTGGAGATCCTTTTATCTCTCTCTATGTCAGCTTCCATACGTTCCTCTTCCCTGGTTACTATTCCTTCAATGGCCTCTTGCATCTTATCCATTCTGCTTATAAATCCTTCCAGGGTGTTTTTTCACTTCTGTGATCTCCTTCCTGACATCTGTGATGTACCTCCGGACTTCATTCCATTGCTCTTGCATTTTTCTCTTCTTCTCCATCAGCATGTTCATGATTTTTATTTTGAATTCTTTTCAGGAAGACTGTCTAGTTCTCTCTCCTTCTCAGGTGTTGTCTCTGTGATATTTGTATGCCTGTAGTTTTGCCTTTTCATGGTGATAGAGATAGTTTGCAGAGGTGGTACGAGTGACGGCTGGAAGAGCTTTCCTTCTTGTTGGTTTGTGGCCTTCCTCTCCTGGGAGAATAGCGACCTCTAGTGGCTTGTGCTGGGCAGCTGTGCGCAGACAGGGCTTCTGCTTCCTGCCCGGCTACTATGAAGTTCATCTCCGCTGTTGCTGTGGGTGTGGACTGGCTCAGGCTGCTGCTACAAAATGGTGGAGCCCCGATTGGACGGGGAGTGGCTGGGAGGCTATTTATCTCTGTAAGGGGCCTCTGTGCTCCCTGCTGCCCAGGAGGTTAGAGTGCCCAGAGATCCCCAGATTCCCTGCCTCCAGACGAAGTGTCCTGCCCTGCTCCTTTAAGAATTCCAAAAAGCACTCTCCAAACTAAAACAACAGCAGCAAGAACAGCAAAAAAATTTTTAAATAAATAATTTTAAAAAAATAAGAAAAAGCACGATTTTCATTGTCTTCAGGCGCCAGTCTCAGGCACCGACTCACCAGTCTTGCTTCCCTGTTTACCTAGTATTGGGGTCCCTGTTCTTTAAAGACTTTCAAAATACACTCGCCAAAAAAAAAAAGTAAGGCCACTTCCATTTCTTTGTTCTCCAGCATCGACATCAGGCAACCGCTCACCGGTCCTGCCACCCTGTTTCTCTAGTATCCAGGACCCCACGCATGCACTCTGTGCTCTGCTATGGATGGCAGGGGCTGTGTGTTCAGCAGTCCTGGGCTCCTTCTTCCTCCAGCTCAGATCTCTCTCTTACTGCTGGGAGCTGGGGGGAGGGGTGCTGGGGACCCACCCGGCCGGGGTTTGTATCTTACCCCCTTCGTGAGGCACTGGGTTCTCGCAGGTGTGCATGTGGTCTGAATGTTGTCCTGGGTCCTCTGGTCTCTATTTTAGGAAGAGATGTCTTTGTTATATTTTCATAGATATATGTGGTTTTGGGAGGAGATTTCTGCTGCTCTACTCATGCCACCATCTTGGATCCCCGCCATGCCCCTGACTTTTTAAACAGACCAGTACCATGAATATCTCTCATGTCTCACTGTAACACTGTGATTCAATCTCACTGTCGAACTCACATCAGAGCCAAATCCCAAATGCAACCATAACCCTATCGTGCCCGTACAACTTACCAAACCCCTAAACCTAACCCTAGCACTGTATCCTGCATCTGACACTTCATGGTTAACATTGACATCATCCACATCTTACCAGAAACCTGCCAATCATTCACACTCTCATCCTCACATCAGAGCCAGATCCTCACTGTAAACGTAGCGCTCTCCTGCCCATACAAATTTCTGAACACTTAACCCAAAATCCCCCCTGGCACTTGCACAAGATGCAGCACATAATTTTATTTTCAGCCCCACAATATGCTCAACATGAGCCACAATCTCGCATACAGCGTCACATCACAGCAGGATGCAAACTCTAACACAAACCCTATCGGCGCCATAAACCTTCCAAAACAACGAACTCTAACCATAGCCCTGACTCCTTGAGTTGACCCTACCATGGATATCAACGCCACCCGTATCTCATCGTAACACAGTTATTCAGTCTCACTGTCACCCTCACATCACAACCGAATAGGAAATGTAACCATAACCCTTTCCTACCCCTTTACCTTTTCGAACCTTTAAACTTAACCCTAGACCTGGCCCCTGGAACTCAAACCTCATGATAAAGTTTGACCTCAGCCACAACTTATCATAAACCTGTCTCTCAATATCGACCTATCCCTCACATCAGGACCACATCCTCACTGTAACCATAGTCGTAGATGGCCCCTACCCATTACAGGACACATAACCCTAACCCTAGCACTGTACCATACTCTGGAATCCTCACCTTCATTTTAGTGTCATCCCACTTAATCCTAAACCTGAGGGATAAACTCACACTCACCCTCACATCACAGCCAAACCCTAACTCTACCCAAAGCCATATCAGCCCTGTAAACCTAACCAAACACCGAACCCTAAACCAAGCCCTGATACTTAGAACAGACCCTACCATGGATATCGACGTCACCCATGTCTCACTGTAACACTGTAGATCAATCTCGTTGTCGCACTCACATCAGACCCAAATCTGAAATGTAAGCATAATCATATACTAGCCTTACAACTGAACAAACACCTAACCCTAACTCTAGCTCTCGCCTGTGGACCTGAAATGTCATGGTCAACATTGCCATCACTCACAGCTCACCATAAACCTGTAGCTCAATGTCGCACTCATGCTCCCCTCAGAGCCAGACCCATAGAGGAAACATAGCGCTATCATGCCTGTACATACTTATGAACACTTAACACCAACCCTAGCCCTTGCCACAGCACCAGAACCTTCACATTATTTTGTTTTAAGCCCCACCAAATACTTAACCTGTGTCACAATCTCGCACACACCCTCACATCACAGCAGGATGCAAACTCTAACCGATAGTTTATCAGTGCCGCAAACCTTTCAGAACACTGAACTCTGAAAATAGCCCTAAATCGTGGAACAGACCCTTCCATGGATATTGACGTCACCCATGTCTCACTGTAACACTGTAATACAATGTCACAGTCACACTCACATTAGAACCGGATATTAAATATAACCATAACCTTTTCCAATCCATACACCATTTTGAATCCCTAAACCTAAACCTACACCTGGCCCCTGGACATAAAACCTGATGATAAACTCAGTGATCAGGCACAGCTTATCATAAACCTGTACCTCAATATCGCCTTCTTCCACACATCGGGGCCACATCCTCACTGTTAAAATATTGCTAGATGGCTCATATCCACTATCGAACACTTAACCCTAACCCTAGCACTTTCCCCTGCTGTGGACTCCTCACCTTCATTTTAGTGTCAGCCCATGAATTCCTATACTTGAGGCATAATCTAGCATCCACACTCACATCACAGCAAAGCCCTAACTCTACCCCAAACCATATTAGCCCCATAAACTTAAAGAAACACCGAACTCTTACCCTCGCCCTGGCACATAGAACAGATCGTAGCATGGATATCGATGTCACCCATGTCTCACTGTAACACTATAGTTCAATCTCGTTGTCACTCTCACATCAGACCCAAATCTGAAATGTAACCATAAACATATACTGGCCTTACAAATTAGGGAACACATAGCCAAAACCCTAGCTCTCCAACAAGGACATTGACATCACCCACAGCTCACTGTAAACCTGTTGCTCAAAGTCGCACTCATCCTCACATCAGAGCCAGATCCTTAGAGGAAACATAGCGTTATCGTGTTGGTACATATTAACGAACACTTAACCCTCATCCTGGCCATTGCCACAACACCAGAACCTAAACATCACTTTATTGTCAGCAACAGGAAATCCTTATACTGAGACAAAATCTCGCATTCACTCTCACATCAGAACTGGATCCTCACTCTAACCAAAACCCTATTAGACACATACACCTTCCCAAACACCGAACCCTAACCCTACCCCTGACGTTTTTAACAGACAAGTACAATGAATATTGACATCCCTCATGTCTCACTGTAACACTGTGATTCAATCTCACTGTCGAACTCACATCAGAGCCAAATCCCATATGTAACCATAAGCCTCTCCTACCCGTATACTTACCAAACCCTGAAACCTAACCCTAGCACTGTACCCTGCATCAGACATTTCAGGGTTAACATTGACATCATCCACATCTTACCAGAAACCTACAAAACATTCTCACCCTCATCCTCATATCAGAGCCAGATCCTTACTGTAAACGTAGTGCTCTCCTGCCCGTACAAATTTCCGAACAATTAACCCAAAACCTACACCGGCACTTGCACAAGACACGTCACAGCAGTTTATTTTAAGCTCCACAATATGCTCAAGATGAGCCACAATCTCACACTCACCATCACATCACCGCAAGATGCAAACTTTAACCCAAACCCTATTGGCACTGTAAACCTTACAAAACAACAAACTCTAACCATAGCCCTGACTCCTTGATCTGACCCTACCATGGATATCAACGCCACCCAAATCTCATAGTAATACTGTAATTCAGTCTCACTGTCACCCTCACATCACAGCCAAATACGAAATGTAACCATAACCCTTTCCTACCCCTACACCTTTACAAACCTCTAAAATTAACCCTAGACCTGGCTCCTGGACCTCAAACCTCATGATAAACTTTGACATCCGCCACAACTTATAAACCTGTCTCTCAATATCGACCTATCCCTCACATCAGGGCCACATTCTCACTGTATCCATAGTAGTAGATGGCCCCTACCCATGACAGGACACTTAACCCTAACCCTAGCACTGTACCATACTATGGAATCCTCACCTTCATTTTAGTCTCAGCCCACTAAATCCTAAACCTGAGGCATAAACACGCACTCAACCTCACATCACAGCCATTCCCTCACTCTACCCAAAACCACATCAGCCCTGTAAACCTTACCAAACACTGAACTGTAAACCAAGCCCTAACACTTAGAACAGAACCTACCATGGATATTGACGCCACCCATGTCTCACTGTAACACTGTTCAACCTCACCTTTGCCCACACATCAGACCCTAATCCGAAATGTTAGCCATAAACCTATCTTGTCCGTACAACTTAACGTACCCCTAACCCAATCCTAGCTCTTCCCCATGGACCTTACCTTCACTGTCAACTTTGGCATCACCCACAGCTCACTGTTAACCTGTCACTCAATATCTCACTCATCCTCACATCAGAGCCATATCCTTAGTGTAAGCATAGCACTATCAGGCCCTTACGTATTATTGAACACATAAGCCAAACCCTAGCAGTTGCCACAGCACCAGCCCTTCACATCATTTTACTTTCAACCCAGGAAAAGCTTATCATGAGCCACAATCTGGCACTCACACTCCCATCACAGCAGAATGTAAATTCTAACCAATTGCCTAACAGCTCCATAAAGCTTCTGAAACACCGAACTCTAACCACAGCACTGAGTCTTGGAACAGACCCTACCATGTATATCGATGTCACCCATGTCTCACTGTAACACTGTCATTCATTCTCACTGTCATCCTCACATCAGAACCGAATACTAAATGTAACCATAATGCTTTCCTAGCCGTACATCTTTTCGAACCACTAAACCTAACCCTAGACCTGGCCCCTGGACATGAAACCTCACAGCAAACTTCTACATTAGCCACAGCTTATTATAAACCACTCTCTCAATATCGCACTGTCCCAGAAACCTACCCATAACCCTAGATCTTACCCGTGCACCTGAACCCTCATGGTCAACATTGACATCTCCCTCAGCTCACCATACACCTGTCGCTCTATGTCGCACACATCCTCACATCACAGCCAGATCCTTAGTGTAAACATAGTGATATCATGCCCGTACGTATTATTGAACACTTAACTCTAACCCTAGGCCTTGCCACAGCACTAGACTCTTCACATCATTTTATTTTCAACCCCACAAAATCCTTATACTGAGACAAAATCTCGCATTCACCCTCACATCAGAGCCGGACCCTAACACTAACCAAAATCCTATTCTCCCTATACACCTTCCCAAACACTGAACCCTAATCCTCGCTATGACTTTTGGAACTGACCAGTATCATGAATATCGACATCCCTCATGTCTCACTGTAACACAAATTCAATCTCACTGTCGAACTCACATCAGACCGGATTCCCATATGTCACTGTTCCACTATCCGGCCCATACAAATTACCGATCCCCTAAACCTAACCCTAGAACTGTACCCTGCATCTGACACTTGCTGGTCAACATTGGCAGTATCCAGAGCTCACCATAAACCTGTCGATCATACTCACACTCATCCTCACATCAGTGCAAGATCCTTACTGTAAACGTAGTACTATCCTGCCTGTACACAATACCGAACACCTAATCATAACCTTCGATTTGACACTAGTATCGGACCCATCACATCATTTTATTTTCAGCCCAACCAAATGCTTAACCTGAGCCACAATCTCGAACTCACCTTCACATCACAGCACATGCAAACTGTAAATTAAACCCTATCAGCGAAATAAACCTTCCAAAACACCAAACTCTAACCATAGCTCTGAATTTGTTACAGACCTTACCATGGATATCGACGTCAACCATGTCTCACTGTAACACTGTAATTCACTCTCACTGTCACCCTCACATCAGAGCCGAACACTAAATGTAACCATAAACCTTTCCAAGCTGTAACAGTTTTTGAATCCCTCAACCTAATCCTAGACCTGGCCCGTGGACCTGAAACCTCATGTTAAACTTTGACATCAGATACAGCTTGTCATAAGCCTGTCTCTCAATATCACCCTCTCCCTCACATCAGGGCCACATCCTCATTGTAACCGTAGTACTACACGGCACGTACACATTACCGAAACCTAACCCTAACCCTAGCACTGTCCCATGCTATGGACTCCTCACCTTCTTTTTAGTGTCAGTCCACATAATACTAAACCTTAAGCATAATCTCGCACACACCTTCATATCACAGCCACCCCCTAACTCTACCGAAAACTGTACCAGCCCTGTAAACCTACCCGTACACCGAATCCTAACCTTAGCCCTGAATCTTATAACAGGCCCTACCATGGGTATGGTAAATAAAATGTAACCATAACAATATACTGGCCATAGAACTTAACAGTCACCTAACCCGAACCCTAGTTCTTGCCTGTGGACCTGAACCCTCATGGTCAACATTGACTTCACCCACACCACCTGTCACTCAATGTTGCAAACATCCTCACATCACATCCAGATCCTCGGTGTAAACATAGCGCTATCATTCGCATACCCATTATGAAACTGTAAACCCTTACCCTAGCCCTTGCCACAGCACAAGACCCTTCACATCATTTTATTTTGAGCCCCACGAAATCCTTATACTGAGACAAAATCTTGCATTCACCCTCACACCAGAGCCAGAACCTAACTCTAAACAAAACACTATTAGCGTCATATACGTTCCCTGTTGGGAGCAAACCTGTGGGCCTTTAGGCAGACTTGGTCACAAAAGCCTTAAGACAACAGGAACGTTTGAGTAACGTCTTTCCTGTAAAGTCAGCAACAATGAATCCATCCTCGCGTTAGAAACTGGTTTTCCCCTATTACCAAGAAACGCATTTAGTGAACTCCTAGGTTAGAGCTAGTGGTTAGGTTACCTCGCAACATGTGCTTTTTCTGTCCTTTGTTAAACAAGAAACACCCTCTGCCCCAAGGGAAAGCCCCTCCCTTAAAACCTCCCTCCCAAGGGCCCCCACCCCCAAAATGGCGAACTCCCTGCTTCTCTTCCGAGTCCTCCGTTCCCGCCGGTGCCAACCAAGATCCAATCATCCCTCTACACCTCCCTGCCGGTGCCACCTAAGGTCCAATTATCTCCTGACCCACCCCTTACTTGCTAACCTGTATAAATTGAGCCTGCAAACAATAAACTGTGCCAGCTTGATCAGACATCCTGTCTTGCTGGTCGTTATTTGTGTCCCTTGCCTCTCTCTTTTTTTTTTCCAATTCTCTCCTACAGGTCGTCGACCCCCGTTGATAGTCCTGCAGGTCAGGACAAATGGCGCCCAACGTGGGGTCTCCTAGGCCCGACAGACCGAAGAGGAGAGAACGTTGCCCCCAGGAGGGTGGGTGGGTGGGCCCACCCATGAAAGTAGGTGTCTTCAGCGAGACCCTCGCCTGAGTCGCCATGTTCTGAACCCGGCGTGAGACAGACTCGTGTGTATTTCCCCGGTGACGAAGTAGGACAGTAAGTTATTATGGGGCAAGAATCCTCTCGAGAAGAATTATTTATAGCCAGACTCAAGGACTCCCTCAGGACACGAGGAACAAGGGTTAAGAAAAAAGATTTGAAACGTTTTTTTGCCTTTCTAGAAGATGTCTGTCCTTGGCTCCCTCAAGAAGGGACCATTAGTGAAAAGAAATGGCAACGCGTGGGCGATTGCCTTCAAGATTATTACAGAGTTTTTGGTCCAGTAAAAGTACCTGTGTCAGAATTTAGCTATTGGAATCTCATTAATGATATCCTGCACGTTCATTGCGAATGGCCCGATTTACAGAAAGTTGTTATTGAGGGAGAAAAGGGCTTGAAATCCCGTTCTCGTCCCCCTTCTGAAGCCTCCCGGCCAGCTTCCCCTTCTTTTAAAACACATCCTTCAGATCCCGCTACAAACACTTCCCAGGACCCAAACGAACTCCCGCCCTTGCCAACAATTGAGTCTCTTTCTCCGTCCCTTCCTCAACGCTCCCGCCGAGAACCCATTACTGCTGTAAATATTGCTGTTTTGCTTGGCCTAGGGGCTGTAGGTGCCAGCACAGGCATCTCTTCCCTAGTTCTTTACAGATCTCGCTATCACGAACTCAGTGCCACTATAGACCAAGATATCCAAGAATTGCAAAAAGGAATCTCTGACCTGACAGATTTGATCTCGCCCCTCGCTGAAGTAGTTCTCCAAAACTACAGGGGGCTAGATCTGCTCTTTCTGCAGCAGTTTGGGTTTAGAAGATGTTGTTTCTATGCTGACAAAACAGGGGTTGATAGAGATAGTATGAGAAGGGTCGGAGAGGGGTTAGAGAAAAGAAGAATAGAAAGAGAGCAGACTGAAAGTTGGTATAAAAACTAGTTCTCTACCTCTCCATGGCTCACTACTCTTTTGCCCTCTCTCTTAGGCCCCCTCATAGGATTAATATTGCTCTTGTCTTTCGGCCCTTGGGCTCTTAAATATTTGACGAGCCTTGTAAAAAGCAAATACACACCCTTGTTGGCAAGCTTATTCAAGTCCACTATCACAGACTTGCTCGTGATAGCGATGATGAGGAAGCTCCCTCCTCCAGCAGATATGAACGTCAGTATGACTCTTCTAAGAGTCCTTGAGTAAGCTGGCTGAGTACCTAGGGTAATGGCAGTGAAAAACCTGCCTTGAGGGACATGTCTGATTGCATAGAGGTTTGTGTCACCAATGTCTCACAATAAGACAGTAATTCAATCTCACAGTAACCCTCACATCAGAACAGAATACTAAATGTAACCATAACCCTTTCCAACCATAGACCTTTTCAAACCCCTAAACCTAAACCTAGACCTGGCACCTGGACATGAAACCTCATGAAAAACTTCGACATCAGCCACAGCTCATCATAAACCTGTTCCTCAATATGGCCTTCTCCCACACATCAGGGCCACATCCTCACTTTTACCATATTGTTAGACAGCCTGTACAAATTATCGAACACTTAATCCTAACCCTAGCACTATTCCATGCTCTGGACTCCTCACCTTCATTTTAGTGTCAGCCCAGTAAATCTCAACCTGAGGCATAATCTCACACTCACCGTCACAACACAACCAGATCCTAACTCTTCCCAAAACTGTATCACCCATAAACGTTCACAAACACTGAATTCTAACATTAGCCTTGTCACTTAGAACAGACCCAACCATGGATATTGATGTCACCCATGTCTCACTGTAACACTGTAGTTCAATATCGCTGTAGCCCTCACATCAGACCCGAATCCGAAATGTAACCATGACCGTATACTGGCTGTACAACTTAACGAAAACCTAACCCTAAACCTAGCCCTCACCTGTGGACATGAAGCCTCATGGACAACATTGACATCACCCAAAGCTCACTGTAAACCTGTCAATCAATGTTGCACTCATTCTCACATCAGAGCCAGATCCTTAGTGTAAACATTGTGCTATCGTTCCCATACATATGAAAGAACACTTAACCCTAACCCTAGCCCTTGCCATAACACCGGACCCTTCATATCATTTTATTTTCAGCCTCACGTAGTCCTTATAATGAGACAAAATCTTGCATTCACCCTTGCATTAGAGCTGTACCCTAACTCTAAACAAAACCCTATTAGCCCCATACACCTTCCCAAACACCGAACCCTCACTCTAGCCCTGACTTTTGGAACAGACTACTACCATCAATATCGACATACCTCATGTCCAACTGTAACACTGTTATTCAATGTCAATGTCGAACTCACATCAGAGCCGAATCCCATATGTAACTGAACCCTATCCTGCCTGTACAACTTACCAAACCTCTAACCCTAAACCTAGAACTGTACCCTGCATCTGACACTTCATGGTCAAATTTGACATCATCTGCAGCTCACCATAGACCTGTCAATCATACTCACCCTCATACTCATATCAGAGCCAGATTCTTACAGTAAATGTAGCGTTATCCTTCCTGTACACATTCCTGAACACTTAACCCTCAGCCTAGCACTGCCATTACCACCAGACACATCCCATCATTTTATTTTAAGACCCACCAAAAACTTAAATTGAGCCACAATGTGGCACTCACCCTTACATCACAGCAAAGTGCAAAATCTTACCAAAACACTATCAGGGCCGTAAATCTTCCAATACACTGAGATGTAACCACAGCCCTGACACTTAAAACAGACCCTACCATGGATAACAACGTCACCCATGCCTCACTGTAGCACTGTAATTCAATCTCACTGTCACCCTCACATCAGAAGCGAATACTAAATGTAACCATAAATCTTTCCTACCCATACCCCTTTATGAACCCCTTAATGTAACCCTAGACCTTCAGCCTGTACCTGATACCTCATGATAAACTTTGACTTCAGCCATACCTGATCGTAAACCTGTCTCTCAATATTGCCCTCTCCCTCATATCTGGGCTACCTTCTCACTGTAACCAAAGTAGTAGATGGCCCTTACCCCTTACCGAAAACTTAACCTTAACCCTAGCATTGTCCCATACTCTGGACATCTCACCTACATTTTAGTGTCTGCCCACCAATTCCTAAACCTGACACAAAATCTCGCACTCACACTCACATCACAGCCAGACCCTATCTCTACCGAAAACCATATTGGCACCATAAACCTGCTCAAACACCAAACCCTAAACCTAGCCCTGACTCTTAGAACAGACCATACCATGGATATCTATGTCACCCACGTCTCACTGTAATACTGCTGTTCAATATCGCTGTCGCCCACACATTAGACCGAAATCCGACATGTAACCACAACCATATACTGGCCTTAGAAATGAACAAACACCTTACCCTAACCCTAGCTCTCACCCATGGACATGAAACCTCCTGGTCAACATTGACATCACCCAGAGCTCACCGTAATACTGTTCCTCATAGACGCAATCATCGTCACATCAGAGCCAGATCCTTACTGTAAACATAGCGCTATCATGCCTTTACATATTAAGGAACACTTTACACTAACCCTATCCCTTGCCACAGCACCAGACCCTTCACATCATTTTATTTTCAGCACCACCAAATTCTTATACTGAGACAATTATCGTATTCACCCTCACATTAGAACCAGAGCCTAACTCTAACCCAAACCCTGTTAGCCCCATACACCTTTCCAAACACCTGACCCTAAGCCTAGCCCTGACTTTTCAAAAATAGCACTACCATGAATATTGACATCCCTCATGTCTCACTGTAACACTGCAATTCAATCTCACTGCTGAACTCACATCAGAGCTGAAGTCAATAAGTAGCCATAACCCTCTCCTGGCCCATACAAGTTACCGATTCCCTAACACTAACCCTAGCACTGTACCCTGCATCTGACACTTCATGGTCAACTTTGGCGTCATCCACAGCTCAACGTAAACCTGTTGATCATACTCACACTCATCCATACTTCAGAGGCTGATCCTTGCTGTACACATAGATCCTGCCGTACACATTATCGAACACTTAACCCAAACCTAGCCCTAACACTGGAACCAGACCCATCACATCGTTTGATTTTAAGCACCACCAAATTTTTAACCTGAGCCACACTCTCGAACTCACCCTCACATCAAAGCAGGATGCAAACTCTAACCAAAACTCTATCAGCGCCATTGACCTTCTCAAACACTGAACTCTATATATAGCCCTGACTCTTGGAACAGAGCTTACCATGGATATCAACATCACCTATGTCTCACTGTAACAGTTTAATTCAATCTTACAGTCACCCTCACATCAGGACCGATATGTAAATGTAACAATAACCCTTCCCAACCCGTACACCATTTCGAGACCCTAAACCTAAACCTTGACTTTGACCCTGGACATGAAACCTCATTATAAACTTCGACAACAGCCACAGCTTATCATAAACCTGTCCCTCAATATCGCCTTCTCCCACACATCAGGGCCACATCTTCACTGTTACTATATGGCTAGATGGCCTGTACTCATTATTGAACAGTTAACATGATCCCTAGCAGTGTCCCATGCTCTGGACTCCTCACCTTCATTTTAGCATCAGTCCAACAAATCTCAACCTGAGGCTTAAACTCGCACTCACGCTCACATCACAGCAGAACCTAACTCTACCCGAAACTGTATCAGCCCCGTAACGTACCCGATCACCGAACCCTAACCCTAGCCCTGCTCTGTCACTTTGCATGGACTCTACCTTGAGTATGAACGTCACCCATGTCAAACTGTAACACTTAAGTTGAATCTCGCTGTCTCCGTCACATCAGACCCGAATAAAAAGTGTAGCCATACAACTTAACAAACACCTAAAGCTAACCCTAGCTCTCGCTTGTGGACCTGAACCCTCATGGTCAACATTGGCATAACCCACAGATCACCATAAAATTGTCGCTCAATGTCACGCTCATCCTCACCTCAGAGCCAGATCCTTATTGTTAACATAGAGCTATCGTGCCAGTATATATTAATGAACACTTAACCCTAACCCTAGCCCTTGCCTCTGCACCAGAACCTTAACATCATTTATTTTATTTTCAGCCCCAACAAATCCATTTCACAATATTGTACTCCATTCCTGAACATCTTACCGTGTTCTGTGGCGTTCCTTTCAATCAAAGAGTGCTCCATTTGCGTCGAGACCATTCAGCATCTCTATACAGTGTCACGTTACATACGCTTCTACACCAAATCTACAAAATTGCACTTAACTCCTCAAAATTCCACAACGTTCTAAAGTGTTCCATTCTATTAAAGAAGGATACATTCATCTCCAAACAATCTCTAATTCTCTACTGCGTCACAATGTACCCCATTCCACTCCATACCACAACATTTTACTCCTTTCCCCTACATTCCATAACATTCCTTTGCCTTACGTTCTCTCAAAGGAGGCACCATTCGCTTACAAACCGCACTGGAGACGTTTATTATATCACATTACAGCCGATTCCATTCGAATCCACAACATTGCCCTCCATTCCACCACATTCTACAACATTGTATCGCGTTTCATTCTGTAAAAGAAGGCTCCACTCTTTTCCCAAAGAATCAGAAACCGTCTACTAAGTCACATTACACACCATTACAATCCATTCCTCAACTCTCCACTTCATTTCGCTGCAATGCACAATGTTCTTTTGCGATCCATTCCTACAAAGAATGCTCTTTTCACTTCCAAACCATTAAGGACTGTCCATTGCATCACATCAAATGCCATTCCAGTCCATTGCCCAAGTTTCAACTCAATTCCACAACATTCCACCACGTTCCATTGCATTTCTTTCTGTGAAGAAAACTTCCATTCCTTTCTAATCCGATGAGGAACACTCTACTGCATCACTTTACACACGATTCCAGTCCTTGTCACAACATTGTAATCCATTCCTGAACATCTCACCATGTTCTGTGGCGTTCCATTAAATCAAAGACAGCTCCATTTGCGGCGAGACAGCCCAGGAACTCTGAACTGTGTCACATTACATGTGATTCAACGCTTAATCAACAAAATTGCACTTAACTCCTCAAATTTCCGCCACGTTCTAGAGCGTTCCATTCTGTCAAAGAAGGATTCATTCAACTCCAAAGCAATCTCTAACTCTCTTCTCCGTCACAGTGTACCCCACTCCACTCCATTACACACATTTTACAAAATTCCCCTATATTCCAGCATATTCCTTTGCTTCACATTCTCGCAGGGAGGCACCGTTCTCATCCAACCCGCACTGGAGATCTTTATTATGTCACATTACAGCAGATTCCACTCGAATCCACAACATTGCAATCCATTCCACAACATTCCACCACGTTGTATCGCGTACCATTCTGCAAAAGAATGCTCCACTCTTTTCCAAAGAAACCGTCTATTAAGTAACATTACACCCCACTACACTCCATTCCTCAATGCTCCACTTCATTTTGCAACATTCCACAATGTCCTTCTGTACTCCATTCCTACAAAGAAGGCTCGATTCACTTCCCACCCATTAAGGACTCTCTATTGCATCACATCAAATGCCATTCCAGTACATTCTCCAAGATTCTACTCCATTCCACAACGTTCCATTGCATTCCATTGTGTGAAAAAAATCTCTATTCCTTTTCAAACCAATGGGGATCACTCTACTGCGTCACTTTACACATGATTTCAGTCAATTTCACAACACTGTACTCCATTCCTGAACATCTCATCATGTTCTGTGGCTTTCCATTCAAAGAGAGCTCCATTTGCATCAAGAACACTCTGCAACTCCATACTGTGTCACATTACATACGCTTCTACACCAAATCTACAAAATTGCACTTAACTCCACATAATTGCACCACGTTCTATAGTGTTCTATTCTGTCAAAGAAGGATCCATTCATGTCCAAAACAATCTCTAACTCTCTACTGCATCACAGTGTACCCAGTTGCACTCCATTCCACAATATTTTACTCCATTCCCCAATATTCCAGCACATTCCTTTGCTTTACATTCTCGCAAAGGAGGCACCATTCCCTTCCAAACCGCACTGGAGACATTTATTATGTCACATTAAAGACGATCGCACTCCAATCCACAACATCGCACTCCATTACAGCACATTCCACCACGTTCTATCGCTTTCCATTCTGCAAAAGAAGGCTCCACTCTTTTCCAAAAGTATCAGAAACCGTCCAATAAGTCACATTACACCCCACTACACTCCATTCCACAACTCTCAACTTCATTTCGCAACATTCCACATTGTTCTTTTGCATTCCATTCCTACAAAGAAGGCTCGATTAACTTCAAACACATTAAGGACTGTCCATGGCATCACATCAAATTCCATTCCAGTCCATTCTCCAAGGTTCTACTCCATTCCACAACATTCCACCACGTTGCATTGCATTCCATTCTGTGAAAAAAAGCTCCATTCCTTTCCAAACCGACGAGGAACACTCTACTGCATCACTTTACACACGATTCCAGTGCATTTCACATTGCTCTCCATTCCTGAACATCTCACCATTTGCTTCCGTACCACTCTGGGACCTTTATTACGTCACATTTCAGCCGATTCCACCCTATTCCTCCTCATTGCCCTCCGTTGTGCAACATTCCACCACATTCTCTTACGTTTTGTAATGTCAAGGAAGGCTCGATTCATTTCCAAAACAATCAGGAACACTCTACTAAGTCACATTGCAGACGATTCCAGTACATATCACAACACTGGACTTCATTCCGGGATATCTCACCATGTTCTGTGGCATTCCATTCCATCAAATATCTCCATTTTCTTCCAGACAACTAACTAACTCTATATTGTGCCTCACATCATGCGGTTCTACACCAATCTACAAAATTGCACATAACTCCAGAAAATTTCACCATGTTCTATAGCGTTCCATTCTGTCAGGAAGGATCCATTCATTTCCGAAACAATCTGTAACCCTCTATTGCATCACATTGCACCCCATTCCACTCCATTCCACAACATTTTACTCCATTCCGCAATATTCCAGCACATTCATTTCTTTACATTCTCTCAAAGAGGGCACCATTCAATTCCAAACCAGTCTGGAGACCTTTATTATGTCACATTACAGTGGCTTTCACTCCATTCCACAACATTGCCCTCCATTCCACAACATATCATCACGTTCTATTGCATTCTATTCTGTCAAATAAGGCTCAATTCGTTACCAAAACAAACAGGAACACTGTACTGAGTCACATTACAGACGATTCCCGTCTATGTAAGAACATTGCATTTTCTGAACATCTCAATATTTTCTGTGGCATTACATTCCATTAAAGAGCGCTCCATTTTCTGACAGACCATGGAGGAACTCAATATTGTGTCACAATGCACACGATTCTACACCAATCTGCAAAATTGCAGTTATCTGCACAAAATTACACCACGTTCTGTTGCGTTCCATTCTGTCAAAGAATGTTCCATTTGCTTCCAAAGAATTCACGAACTCCGTATTGTGTCACCTCACATGCCATTCCTCTCCATTCCACAAGATTCTACTCCATTCCCCAACACTCCAACAAGTTCTACTGAGTTCCATTGTGACACAGTAGGCACCATTCTAATCCAAACAACCCAGGAACTCTCTGTTGCATCACATTCCACCACGTTCCACTCAATCACACAGCATGGCAATCCATTGTGCAACATTCCTCCACATTCCATTGCATTCCATTATGTAAAGGAAAGCCCGATAGCTTCCAAACCATTCAGGAACAGCCATTTGCGTCAATTCGCATGCCATTCCAAACAATTCCTCAAGATTCTACACCATACCAAACATTCCACTGCATTCTACTGCATTCCATTGTTACAAAGAAGGCACAGTTCTCTAAAAAACTCTCAAGAACCCGCTTTTACATCACATTACACCCCATTACACTCCATTTCACAAGCTTCCACTCTATTCCACAACATTCCACCATGTTCTATTACGTTCGATCCCACCAAGCAATGCAGCATTCGCTTCTAAATCACTCCAGAACCGTTTATTGCACCACATTAAAACAGATTCAACTCCATTTCACAACATTGCACTCCATCCTGCAACACTCCACCGTTTTCTACCGTGTGCATTCTTCAAAAGAAGCCTCCACTCTTTTCCCAAATATTCAGAAACCATTCTATTGCGTCATATTTCACCACATTACACTTCATTCAACCACTCTCCACTTCATTTCGCAGCATTTCACAATGTCCTTTTGCCTACCACTCATACAAAAAAGGCTCCATTCACTTCCAACCCATTTAGGACTGTCTATTGCATCACATCAAATGCCACTGCAGTCCATTCTGCAAGATTCTACTTCATTCCAGAAAATTCCACGATGTTCTATTGCATTCCATTCTGAAAAAATAGGCTCCTTTCCTTGCCATACCAATGAGGAGCACTCTACTGCGTCACTTTACACACGATTCCAGTCCATTTCACAACATTGTACTCCATTCCTGAACATCTATCCATTACATCAAAGAGAGCTCCATTCTTTCCAGACCACTCAAGAACTGTATATTGTGAAACAGTACAAGCGATTCTACAAAAATATACGAATTTGAACTTACCTGCACAAAAGTTCACCAAGCTCTGTACTGTTTCCTTCTGTCAAAGAAGGATCCATTCATTTCCAAAACAATTTGTACAACTCTAGTGGATCACATTACTCTTCATTCCACTCCATTCCACAACATTTCACCCCGTTCCCAAATATTCCAGCACACTCATTCGCTATACATTCGATCAAAGTAGACACCTTTACGTTCTTTAGCAATCTGAAGACCTTTATAATGTCACATCACAGCCGAGTCCAATCCGTCCCACATTTCTCTCCATTCCAAAGCATTCCACCATGTTCTATTCCGATCCATTCTGCCAAAAAATGCTCCATTTGCTTCCAAACAATTCACGAACTTCCTATTTTGTCACTTCACATGACATTCCTCTCCATTCCACAAGGATCGACTCCATTCCCCAACATTCCAAAAAGTTCTACTGAGTTCCATTGTGATAAAGTAGGCACCATTCTTATCCATACCACCCAGGAAGTCTCTGCTGCGTCATATTACAGCACGTTCCACTCAATACCACAGAATTGCACTCCATTGTGCAACATTCCACCTTACTCGTTTGCATTCCATTCTGTAAAAGAAGGCCCCTTTGCTTTCAAACCGTATAGTAACAGCCTATTGCGTCAATTCAAACCTCATTTCACACGATTCCACAAGATTCTACTCCAGTCCATTCATTCCACTATGTTCATTTGCATTCCATTGTGACAAAAAGCACCAATGTCTACAAAATTCGCAAAAACCCTCTATTGAATCACATTTTAACCGATTACACTCCAGTTCACAAAGTTCCACTCTATTTTGCAACACTCTGCTGCTTTCTATTATGTTCCATTATGCCAAGCAAGGCTGCATTCACTTCCACATTGCTCCGGAAACCTTTTCTGCATCGCTAACTCTAACTGAAATGCTATCAGCACCAAAATCCTTCCCAAACACCAAACCCTAAAGGGGCCCATGAGTTTTGTAACAGACCAGTACGATGAATATCAACATCTCCACGTCCCTAATATCTCACTGCAACACTGTATTTTAATATCACTGTCGAACTCACATCAGAGTGGTATCCCATATGTAACAGTAACCCTGTCGGGCTTTTACAACATAACAAACCCCTAACCATAACCCTAGAACTGTACCGTGCATATGACACTTCATGTTCTACATTGACATCATTCACAGCTCACTGTAAACCTGTCGATCATACTCATGCTCATTCTCACATCAGAGACAGGATCTTACTGTAAACGCATTTCTACCCTACCAATACACATTACCAAACACTTAACCTTATCCCTAGCCCAGGGACTAGCACCAGACCCCTCACATCATTTTATTTTCTGCCCCACCAAATGCTTAACCTGAGACAAAATTTCGCACTCACCCTCACATCACACCAGGATGGAAACTCTAACAGAAACATTATCAGTGCCATAAAATTTATCAACACCGAATTCTAACCTTAGCCCTGAATCTTAGAACAGACCCCACCATGGATATTGATTTCACTCATGTCTCACTGTTCACTGTAATTCAATCTCACAGTCACCCCGACATCAGAACTGAATACTAAATGTAACCATAACACTTTTCTGGGTGTGCACTATTTCAAACACCTAATCCTAAACCTAGACTGGGCCCCTGGAGCTGAAATCTCATCATAAACTTCAACATCAGCCACAGCTCATCATAAACCTGTCTCTCAATATCGCCCTCTTCCTCACATCGGGGCCACATACTCACTGTAACTGTAGTACCAGGCGGCCCATACCCATTACCGAACAAGCAACCCTAAACATAGCACTGTCTCATGCTCTGGACTCCTAACCTACATTTTATTGTTAGCCCAACTAATCCTAAACCTGAGGTATAATCTAGTACTCACCCTCCCATCACAGCCAGACCGTAACTCTACCCTAAATCATATTAGCCCTGTAAACCTACCCACACAATGAAACCTAACCCTAGCCTTGACACTTAGAACCGACTGTAGCATGGATATAGACGTCAGCCATGTCTCACTGTAACACTGTAGTTCAATCTCACTGTCGCCCTCCCAGCAAAACCAAACCAGAAATGTAACCAATACCGTATACTGGCCGTACAACTTACCGAACACATAACCCAACCCTAGATCTTGCCCATGAACATGAACACTCATGGTCAACATTGACATCACCCACAGCTCACAGTAAACCTGTCGCTCAGTGTCACTCTCATACTCATATCAGAGCCAGATCTTCAGTGTAAACATAGTGCTATCCTTCCCATACATATTAACGAACACTTAACACTAACCGTAGCACTTGCACAGCATCAGACACTTCATATCATTTTATTTTCAGAACGAACAAATCCTTATACTGAGACAAAATCTCGTATTTACCCTCAATTCAGAGCCGGACTCTGACTCTAACCAAAACCCTTTTGGTCTCATACACCTTCGTATACACTGAACCTTATCCCTAACCCTGACTTATTGAACAGAGCAGTACCATGAATATTGACATCCCTCATGACTCACTGCAATACAGTAATTTAATATCACTGTCCATCTCCCATCAGAGCCATATCCCATTTGAAACCGTAACACTATCCTGCCCATACAACATATCGAACTTCTAAACCTAACCCTAGCACTGTACCCTGCACCTGACACTTCATGGTCAACATTGTCATCATCCACAGCTCACCATAAACCTGTCGATCATACTCAACACTCATTGTCAGATCAGAGCCAGATCCTTACTGTAAACATAGAACTATCCTGCCCTTACACATTTCGGAACACTTAACCATAAACCTAGCTCACCACTAGCACCAGACCTGTCACATCATTTTTATTTGCAGTCTCACCAAATGCTTAACCTGAGCCACTCACCCTCACATCACAGTAGGATTCAAAGTCTAAATGAAACCTTTTCGCCGCCGTAATCCCTCCCAAACACTGAACTCTCAGCATAGCCCTGACTCTTGGAACATACCGTACCATGGATATCGACGTCACCCATGTCTCACTGTAACAATGTAATTCAATCTCACTGTCAGCCTCACAACAGAACAGAGAAATAAATGTTATCATAACCCTTTCTTACACGTACAGCTTTTCAAACCCATAAAACTAACCCTAGACAATGCCCCTGCACCTAAAACCTCATGATAAACTTCGACATCTGCCACAGCTTATCATAAACCTGTCTCTCAAAATCGCCCCCTACCTCATATCAGGGCCACTTCCTCACTGTAACTGTAGTGCTAGACGGCACATACGCATTACCAAACACTTGACCCTAACCCTAACACTGTCTCATGCTCTGAACTCCTCACCTTAATTTTAGTATTAGCCTCCCAAATCCTAAACCTGTGGCATAATCACGCAATCATGCTCACATCATAGCCTGACCCTAACTCTACCCAAAATCGTATTAGCTCCATAAACCCTCCCAAACACCAAACCCTAATCCTAGCCCTGACACATAGAATGTTCCCTAACATGGATATTGTTGCCACCCCTTTCTCTCTGCAATACAATAGTTCAATCAGACTGTCACACTCACATCAGACCCGAAACCGAAATGTAACCATAACCGTACACTTGCAGTACAAGTTAATGAACACCTAACACTAGCACTAGCTCTCACGTGTAGTTCTGACCCCTCATGGTGAACACTGACATCAACCACAGCTCACCGTAAACCAGTCGCTCAGTGTCGCACTCATCTTCACATCAGAGGCAGACCCTTAGCTTAAACACAGCGCTATCGTGCCTGCACATAATTATGAACACTTAACCCAAACCCTGCGCGTGCCACAGCACCAGACCCTTCACATCGTTTTATTTTCAGTCCCACCAGATCCTAACACTGAGACACAATCTTGTACTCACCCTCCCCTCAGAACTGTACCCTATCTCTAAAACCCTATTAGCGCGACACACCATCTCAAACCCCAAACCCTAAACATAGAACTGACTTTTTGAACAGACCAGGACCATTAATATCGACATCCCTCACGTTTCACAGTTCCACTGCAATTCAGTCTCGCTGCCATACTCACATCAGAGCCAAATCCCATACATAACCATATCCCTTACCTGCCCATACAACTTTCCGAATGCCTAGCTCTAACCCTAGCACTGTTTCCTGCAACTGACCCTTCATGGTCAATGTCGACTTCACCCACAGCTCTCCATTAAACCGTTGATCAAACTCACACTCATCCTCACATCAGAGCCAGATCCTTACTCTAAACATAGTGTTATCCTTCCCTTGCACATTACCGATCACTTATAACAACCCTTCCCTGGCTCAAGCACCAGACCCAGCACATCATTTTGTAGTCAACCAAACCAGATGCTTTACCTGAGAAATAATCTTGCGCTCACACTCACACTCACATCACAGTCGGATGCAAACTCTAAGTGAACCCCGGTCTACAATGCACAATTTCACAAAAAATGAACCCTAACCCAGTTCCAGACAGTTGGAAAAAGTATCTACCATGAATATTGATGTCACCAATTTCTCACTGAGACACTGTAATTCAATATTGCTTTTGCCCTCACATAAGAGCCAAATCCTAAATGTAACTATAACTGTATCGAGGCCGTACAGCTTACCGAACCTCTAAATTTAACCCGAGCCCTTAACTGTTGACATGATCACTCATGGTCAACATTGGCATCACCCACAGCTCATCATAAACCTTTCTCTCTATCTCGCCATCATCCTCACATCAGAACAAGTTTCTTATTGTAAACGCAGTGCTATCCTACTCGTACACATTACCGAACTCTTAACCCTAACCCGAGCCCTGGAAACTGCTTTGTCCACACACCGTAATTTTATGGTCTGCCCTAACTAATCCAAATTCCGAGACACAGTCTTGCAGTCACCCTCACATCACACCAAGACACAAACTCTAAACAAAACCATACCAGCCCCATAAACTTACCAAAACTGAAATCTAACACTGGCCGTGACAATTAGAACAAAGCCTACCACGGATATTGGCCTCACCCATATCCCACTGCAAGACTGTAGTTCAATCTCACTGTCACCCAAACATCAGACTCGAATCTGAAATGTAAGCATAACTTTATGCTGTTCGTACAACTTAACGAACCCCTAACCCAATCTTAGCTCTCGCCTATGACCTGACCATCACTGTCAACATTGCCATCACCCACAGCTCACCGTTAACCTGTCACTCAATGTCACACTTATCCTCAAATCAGAAACAGATCCTTAATGTAAATTTAGCACTGTTGTGCCCGTACGTATTACAGAAAACTTAACCCAAACCCTAGCCCTTGCCATAGCAGAAGACCCTTCACATCATTTCATTTTCAGACCCACCAAATCCTTATAATGAGACACAATTTCGCACTCCCCCTCACATCACAAGCAGAGCTTAACTCTAACTGAAACCCGATCAGCCGCATACCCCTTCCTAAATACCAAACCCTAACACTAGCCATGATTTTTGAAGCAGAACAGTACCATGATTATCAGCATGACTCATGTCTAACTGTAACACTGTAATTTAATCTCACTGTCGAACTCACATCAGAGCCGAATCCCATATATAACCCTAAGCGTATCCTGCCCATACACCTTACAGAACCCCTTTTACTATCTCTAGCACTGGAGTCTTCGCCACACCCTTCAAGGTCAACATCATCGATATCACCCACAGCTCTCCATAAACCTGTCAATCAAACTCACCCTCATCCTGACATCAGAGCCAGAAAGTTACCGTAAACATATCGTTATCCTTCCCTTCCACATTACCACTTATCTCTAACCCTAGTCCTGGCCGTAGCACCAGAACCCTCACATCATTTTATTGTCAACACCACCAGATACTTCACATGAGACACAATCACTCACCCTCACATCACAGCCAGATGCAAACTCTAACCGAATCCCAGTCAGCCCTGTACACTTTCACAGACACTGAACCCTTAACCAGTCCCTGATTCTTGGAAGAGGCCACTACCATGAATAACAACATCACCCATTTCTCACTGTGACACTGTAATTCAATATCACTGTGGCCCTCACATCACAGCCCCATCCTAAATGTTACTCTAAACCTTTCTAGCCATACTGCTTACCCATCCTGTAACTCTAACCCGAGCCTCGCCTGTTGACATACTCACTCATGGTCAACAATGGCATCATCCAGAGCTCACCAGAAACCTTTCTATTAGTCTTGCCTTCATCCTCACATCCGAACAAGATCCTTACTGTAAACGCAGTGCTATCCTACTCATGCACATTACTGAACACTTTACTGTAACACTATCCCTGGAACCTGCATTGTCCACACACCACCATATTTTGGTCTGCCCCACCAAATCCAAATACCAAGACACAAACTTGCACTCACACCCATATCAAACCAGGAAACTAACTCTAACTGAAACCCTTTCAGGCCCATAAACCTTCCCAAATACCGAACGCTAACACAACAGCTGACACTTAGAACAGACCCTAACCTGGATATTGGCGCCACCCATGTCTCACTGCAATACTGTAGATCAGTCTCACTGTCGCCCTCACATCAGACCCAAATCCAAAATGTAGCCATAAATCTATCCTCTCCTTACAACTTAGCAAACCCCTACACCATTCCTACCACTTGCCCAAGGACCTGACCTTCAATGCCAACATTGGCATCACCCACAGCTCACCGTTAACCTGTCGCTCAATGTCTCACTCATCCTCACATCAGAGCCATATCCTTAGTGTAAACATAGCACTGTCATGCTCATACATATTATCGAACACATAAGCCAAACCCTAGCACTTGCCACATCACCAGCCCTTCACATCATTTTATTTTCCTCCCCAAGCAATGTTTAACATGAGCCACAATCTCGCACTCACCCTCACATCACATAAGGATGTAATTTCTAACCAAAACCCTATCAGCACCGTAAAGCTTCCAAAACGCTGAACTCTAACCATAGCCTTGAGTCTTGGAACAGACCCTACCAAGTATATTGACGTCACCCATGTCTCACTGAAACACGGTATTCATTCTCAGTGTCATCCTCACATCAAAATTGAATACTAAGGGTACCCATAAACCTTTCCTATCCATAAACCTTTTCGAACCACTAAACCTAACCCTGGACCTGGCCCCTGGACATGAAACCGCGTAGTAAACATCAGCCACAGCTTATTACAAACCACTCTCTCAATACCACCCTCTCTCTAACATCAGGACCACATCCCCACTTTAACCATAGTACTAGATGGCCCATACAAATTACCGAACACTTAACAATACCCTAGCACTGTTCAATGCTCTAAACTCCTCTCCTTCATTTTAGTGTCAGACAACCAAATCCTAAACCTGAGGCATAATCTCGCACACACCTTCACATCACAGCTCGACACTAACTCAACCCAAAACTGTATCAGCCCCATAAACCTACCCCATAACCGAAACCTAACACTTTAACTGACACTTAGAACAGGCCCTACCATGGACATCAACGTCCGCCATGACTCCATGTAACACTGTAGTTCAATCTCGCAGTCGTCATTACATCAGAACCAAATCCAAAATACAACCATAATCTTATTCTGGCCATAAAGCTTTACAAACACCTTAACATAACCCCAGATCTTGCCGGTGCACCTGAACCCTCATGGTCAACATTGACATCACCATCAGCTCAGCATACACCTGTTGTTCTGTGTCGCACTCATCCTCACATCAGAGCCAGATCCTTAGTGTAAACATAGTGATATCGTGCCCGTATATATTATCAAACACTTAACCCTAACCCTAGGCCTTGCCACAGCACCAGATTCTTCACATCATTTTATTTTCAGCCCCACCATATTCTTATACTGAGACAAAATCTCGCATTCACCCTCACACCAGAGCCAGACCGTAACTCTAAACAAAACACTATCAGCATCATATACGTTCCCAAACACCAAACCCTAAGCCCAGCCCGGACTTTTCTAACAAACCAGTACCATGAATATCAATATCACTGATGTCTCACTGTAACACTCTAATTCAATCTCACTGTCGAACTCACATCAGAGCTGAATCCCTTATGTAACCGTACCCCTATCCTGCCTGTACAACTTACCGAGTCCATAACCCTATCCCTAGGACAGTACCATGCATCTGACAGTACATGGTCAACATTGACAACATCCACAGCTCACCGCATACCTCTCGATCATACTCAAACTCATCCTCACATAAGAGCCAGATTCTTATTATAATCGTAGCACTATCCTGCCCATACACATTACCAAACACTTAACCATGGCCCTGACACTAGCAAGAGACCTATCACATCATTTTATTTTCAGCCCCACCAAATGCTTAACCTGAGCCAAAATCTTGCACTCACACTCACATCACAGCCAGACCACAACTCTACCCAAAACTGTGCTAGACCTGTAAATCTACCCAAACACTAAACCCTTTCCATTGGCCTGCACTAAGAACAGATCCCACCATGGAAATCGATGACTCCGATGACTCACAGTAACCCTGTACTTCAATCTCGCTGTCGCCGTCACATCAGACATGAATGCGAAATATAATCATAACTGAATACTGGCCATACCACTTAGTGAACACGTAACCCTAACCCTAGCTCTCGCCCATGCACTTAACCCATCATGGTCAATATTGGCATCACCCACAGATCACTGTAAACCTGTCGATCAAACTCCCCCTCATCCTCACATCAGAGTCAGATCCTTATAGTAAATGTAGCGCTATACTTACCTTACACATTACCGAACGCTTAACAATATCCGTCGCCCATGGACTAGCTTCAGACCCCTAACATCACTTTATTTTTGGCCAAGCAAATGCTTAACCTGAGCCACAACTCGCACACACCCTCACATCACAGCAGGATGCAAAGTCGAAACAAATCCCTATCAACTCCGTAATCCTTCCCAAACACCGAAATCTAACCATAGCCTGACTCTTGGTAATGATCCAACAATGAATAATGAGATCACTCTTGTCTAACTGCAACACTGTAATTAAATCACACTGTCACCCTCATATCAGAATAGGATCCTAAACACAACCACAACCCTTTCCTAGACTTACTCCTTTTCAAACTCCTAAATTTAACACTAGACCTGGCCTGTGGACCTCAAACCTCACAATAAACATCAACATCAGCCACCGCTTATCATAAACCAGTCGCTCAATATCTCCCTCTCCCTCAAATCAGGGCCACATCCTCACTGCTACTGTATTGCTAGACGGCCCATACTCATTATTGAACACTTAACCGTAACCCTACCACTGCCCCAAGATCTGGAGTCCTCACTTTTATTTTAGTATCAGCCCACCAAATCTTAATCAGAGCCATAATCTCGAAGTCACTCTCACATCACAGCCAGACCCTAACTCTACCCAAAACCGTATCGGCCCTGTAAAACTACGCAACACCGAAACCTAACACTACCCCTGTCACTTAGAACAGACCCTAACATGGACATCGACATCACCCATGTCTCACAGTAACATGGCAGTTCAATTTCGCTGCTGCCCTCACATCAGACCCGAATCTGAGATGTAATCATAATCCTATACTGGCCGTACAGGTTAACAAACACTTAACCCTAACCCTAGCTCTCACCCACGGACATGAAACTCCTGGTCAACATTGACATCACCCACAGCTCACCTTAAACCTTTCACTCAATGTCACACTCATCCTCACATCAGAGCCGGATCCTTATTGTAAACATTGCGCTATTGTGCCCGTACATATTAATGAACAGTTAACCCTAACCCTAGCTCCTGCTATAGGACCAGACCCTTCACATTATTTTATTTTCAAACACACCAAGTCGTTATACTGAGACAAAATCTCGTATTCACCCTCGCATTAGAGCCAGACCTTAACTCTAACCAAAACCCAATAAGCCCCATACACTTTCACAAACATGAAACGGTAACCATAGCACTGACTTTTGGAAAAGACCAGTACCATGAATATTGACATCCCTCATGTCTCACTGTAACATTGTAATTCAATCTCACTATCAAACTCACATCAGAGCCAAAGCCGATATGTAAACATAACTATATGTAACCATAAACATATTCCTGCCCATGCAACTTACTAAACACCTAACACTAACCCTACCACTGTACCCTACATCTGACACTACATGGACAACATTGACATCATCCGTGGCTCACCGTAAACCTGTCTATCATACTCACACTCATCCTCACAACAGAGCCAGATCCTTACTGTAAATGTAGAACTATCCTGCCTATACACATTACTGAACACTTAACCCTAACCCAAGCCATGGCACTAGCACCAGACCTGTCACATCATTTGATTTTCAGCCCCACCAAATAATAAACCTGTGCGACAATCTCTCACTCACCCTCACATCACAGCAGGATGCAAACTCTAACCGAAACTCTATCAGCGCTGTCAACCTTCCCAAACACCGAACTCTATAAATGGCCCTGACTCTTGGAACAAACCCTACAATGGACATGCACATCACCCATGTCTCACTGTGACACTCTAATTCAATTTTACGGTCACCCTCACATCAGAACTGAAATCTAAATATATCAGTAACCGTTCCCAACCTGTACACCATTTTGAGACACTAAACCTAAACCTTGACTTGGACCTTGGCCATGAAACCTCATGATAAACTTCGACAGCAGCCACACCTTATCATAAACCTGTCCCTCAATATCGCCTTCTCCCACACATCAGGGCCACATCTTCACTGTTACTGTATTGCCAGATGGCCTGTACCCATTATTGAACACTTAAAATGATCCCTAGCACTGTCCCATGCTCTGGACTCTTCACATTCATTTTAGCATCAGGCCACCAAATCTCAACCTGATGCTTAAACTCGCACTCACCCTGACATCACAGCCAGAACCTACCTCTACCCAAAACTGTATCAGCCCCGTAATGTACCCAAACAGTAAACCCTAACCCTAGCCCTGCCCTATCAGTTTGAACAGACCCTACCACTTATATCGACGTCATCCATGTCAAACTGTAACACTGTAGTTCCATCTTGCTGTCTCCCTAACATCACACCCTAATCCAAAATGTAACCATACAACTTAACAAATACCTAATGCTAACCCTAGCTCTCGCTTGTGAACCTGAACCCTCGAGGTCAACAGTGGCAAAACCCACACATCACCGTAAAATTGTCACTCAATGTCACGCTCATCATCACGTCAGAGCCAGATCCTTATTGTTAACATAGCGCTATTGTGCCAGTGCATATTAACGAATGCTTAAGGCTAATCCTAGCCCTTTCCTCTGCACCAGAACCTTAACATCATTCATTTTATTTTCTGTACCAACAAATCCTTATACTGAGACAAAATGTCGCATTCACCCTCAGATCAGAGTCGGAACCCTAACCATAAAAAGAACCCTATTAACCCTGTAAGCCTTCTCAAACACCGTACCCTAACCCTAGCCCTGATGTTTGGAGGACACGTGTACCTTGAATATAAACATCCCTCCTGACTCACTGAAACACTGTAATTCAATCTCACTGTCGGACTCACATCAGAGCCAAATCCCATATGTAACCATAACCCTATCCTGCCCATACAACTTGCTGAACCCCTAACCCTAACCCTAGCACTGTACCCTGTAGATCACAGTCATTGGTCAACACTGACATCATTCACATCTCACCAGAAACCTGCTGATCATACCCTTCCTCATCCTCACATCATAGCAGAGCCTTACTGTAAATGTAGCTCTATCCTGCCTTTACAGATTTCCGAACACTTAACCCAATCTCCAGCTCTGGCTCTAGAACCAGACCTGTCCAATCATTTTCTCTACAGAACCACCAATGGCTAAAACGGAACCACAATCTCGCAGTCACCCTCACGTCATGGCAGGATGAATCTCTAACCGAAACACTATCAGCACTGTAAACCTTTCTGAAGACTGAACCCTTACCACAGCCCTGACACTTGGAACATACCCTAGCAGGGATATTGATGTAACCAATGTCCCACTGTTACGCTGTAAATCAATCTATCACCCTCACATCATACCCGAATACTAAATGTAACCATAAACCTTTCCTAGCAATACATGTTTTTGATCCCCTATACCTAACCCTGGAGCTGCCTCCTGGACCTGAAAACTAATGAAAAACTTTGTCATCCGACACAGCTTATCATAAACCTATCTGTCAATATCGCCCTCTCTGACACAGCAGGTTCACATCCTCACTGTAACCATCATACTAGATGGTCCAAACCCATTGCCGGAACCTTAACCCTAACCCTAGCACTGTCTCAGGCTCTGGACTCCTCACCTTCATTTTAGTGTGAGCCCACCAAAACCTAAACCTCAGGCAAAATTTCGCACTCACATTCACAAAACAGCCATACTCTAAAATCTAAGCAAAACCATATCAGCCCAGTAAATCTGAAAAACACTGAACACTAACCCTAGCACTGACACTTAGAACAGACCCTACCATGGATATGTATGTCCACCATGTTTCACTGTAACACTGTAGTTCAATATCACTGTTGCCCTCACCTCAGACCCGAATTTGAACTGTAACCATAACCGTATACTGGCCGTACAACTTAATGAGCACCTAACCCTAAATCCAGCTCTCGCCTGTCGTCCTGAACCCTCATGGTCAACATTGACATTACCCACAGCTTGCCATAAACCTGTCACACAATGTCGCACTCATCCTCACATCAGGGACAGATCCTTAGTGTAAACAAAGTGATATCCTCCCTGTACATATTAACCAGCACTTAACTCTAACCCTAACACTTGCTGCAGCACCAGACCCAAAATAACATTTTATTTTCAGCCCCACCAAATCCTTATACTGAGACAAAATCTCGCATTCACCCTCAAATCAGAGAAAGACCCTAACTCTATCCAAAACCCTATTAGACCCATACACCTTCCTAAACACCAAACCCTAACCATAGCCCTGCTTTTGGAAAAGACCAGTACCATGAATATCGACTTTCTCATGTCTTACTGTAACACTGTGATTCAATCTCACTGTCAAACTCACATCACAGCCAAATTCCATATGTCACCGTAACCCTATCCTGCCTGTACAACATACCAAACCCCTATCCTTCACCCTTGCACTGTACCCTGTATCTCACACTTCACATTCAACATTGACATCATCCACATCACACTGGACACCTGTCGATCAGACTCAGCCTCATCCTCACATCAGAGCCAGATCCTTACTGTCAACGTAGCGCTATCCTGCCCGTACACATTAACAAACACTTAACCCTAACGTAAACACTGGCACTAGCACCAGACCTGTCACATCATTTGATTTTCAGCCCCACCAAATAATATACCTGAGCGACAATCTCGCACTCACCCTCACATCACAGCAGGATGCAAACTCTAAATGAAACCCTACCAGTGCAATAAACCTTCCCAAACACCGAACTCTAACCAAAACCTTGAGTCATATAATAGATCCAACCGTTGACGTTGACGTCACCCTTGTGTCACTGTAACACTGTAATTCAATCTTACTGTCAACCTGACATCAGAATTGAATTCTAAATGTAAGCATAACCCTTTCCTAGCTGTACACCTTTGCAAACCACTAGACCTTAACCTAGACATTTTCCCTGGACATGAAACCTCAAGGTAAACTTCGACATCAGCCACACCTTATCATAAACCTGTCACTCAATATCGCCTTCTCCTTCACATCAGGACCACATCGTCTCTGTAATCTTAGTACTAGTCAGCCTGCACCCATTACCGAATGCTTAATCCTAACCTTGGCACTGTCCCATGTTCTGGACTCCTCACCATCATTTCCTTGTCAGCCCACAAAATTATAAACCTCAGGCATAATCTCTCAATCACCCCAACAAAAGAGCAAGACCCTAATTTTATCCAAGGCAGTATCAGCCCCATAAACATACAAACTGACGGAACCCTAAAGCCAGCCCTGACACTTAGAATTGACCATACAGTACACCCCATTCCTCTCCATTATAAAATATTTTACTCCATTCCCCAATATTCCAGCACATTCCTTTGCTTTACATTTCGGCAAATGAGGCACCATTCGCATCCAAACCACTCTGCAGGGCCTTTATTATGTCACACTACAGCTGATTCCACTCCATTCTGCAACATTGCACTCCATTCCACAACATTCCAAAACATTCTATTGCGTTCCATGCTCCCAAAGTATGATCCATTTTCTTCCAAACAACTCAAGAACTTCGCATTGTGTCACTTCACATGCCTTTCCTCTCCATTCCACAAGATTCTACTCCATTCCCCAACATTCCAACAATTTCTACCGAGTTCCACTGTGGCAAACTGGGCACCATTCTTATCCAGAAATCCGTGTAACTCTCTGTTGCGTCACATTCTACCACGATCCACTCAATACCCCAGCATAGCACTCCACTGTGCAACATTCTGCCACATTCCATTGCATTCCATTATGTACAAGTAGGCCCAATATCCTCCATACCATTCAGGAACAGCATATTGCGTCAGTTAACATGAATATCCACACAATTCCTCAAGGTTCAACTGCATTCCAAACATTCCACTGCGTTCCATTGTTACAAGGAGGGCAACGTTCTCTAAAAAACTCGCTGGAAGCCTCTATTGCATCACATTGCTCCCCACTATACTCCGTTTCACAACTTTCCACTATATTCCGCAACATTACAACATGATCTATTACGTTCGGTTACATCAAGCAAGGATGCATTCGCTTCCAATTCACTCCAGAACCCTTGATTGCGTCCACAACATTGCACTCCATCCCAAAACAGTCCACCGTGTTCTATCACATTCCGTTCTGCAAAAGAAGGCTCCACTCTTTTCTCAAAGAATCAGAAACCGTCTATTAAGTCACATTAGAACACATAACACTCCATTCTACAACACTCCACTTCATTTCACAACATTCCACAATGTTCTTTTGCGTTCTACTCATACAAAGAAGGATGGATTCACTTGCAACCCATTAAAGACTGTCTATTGCATCACATCGAAAGCAATTCCAGTCCATTCTCCAAGATTCTACTTCATTCCACAACATTCCACCACGTTTCATTGCATTACATTCTGTGAAGAAAAGCTCCATTCTTTTCCAAACCGATGAGGAACATTCTACTGCGTACCGATACACATGATTCCAGTCCATTTCACAACATTGTACTCTATTCCTGAACATTTCACCGTGTTCTGTGGCGTTAAATTGAATCAAGGAGAGATCCATTTGCGTCGAGACCACTAACGACCTCTATACTGTGTCACATTACATGGACTTTAACAACAAATGTACAAAATTGCACTTAACTCCACAAAATTACACCACGTTCTATAGCGTTCCATTCTGTCAAAGAAGGATCCATTCATTTCGAAAAGAATCTCTAACTCTCCACTGAGTCACAGTGTATCCCATTAGACTCCATTCCAGAACATTCCTCCGCATTCCATTGCATTTCATTCTGTGAAAAAATCCTCCATTCCTTTCCAGACCGATGAGGAAAACTCTACTGCCTCACTTTACACATTATTCCAGTCAATTTCACAACATTGCACTCCATTCCTGAACATCTCACCGTACTCTGTGGTGTTCCATTCAATCAAAGAGAGTTCCATTTGCGTCGACACCACTCTGGAACTCTATACTGTGTCACATTACATGCACTACTACACCAAATCTACAAAATTGCATTTAATTACACAAAATTCCACCATGTTCTATAGCATTCCATTCTGTCAAAGAAGGGTTCATTCGGTTCCAAAACAATCTCTAACTCTCTACTGCGTCACAGTGTACAGCACAACACAACATGTTACTCCATTCCCCAATATTCCAGCACATTCCTTTGCTTTACGTTCTCACAAAGGAGGCACCATTTGCTTCCAAACAGCACTGGAGACATTTATTATGTCACATTACAGCCGATTCCACTCCAAAGCACATTGCCCTCCATTCCGCGACATTCCACCACGTTCTATCGCGTTCCATTCTGCAAAAGAAGGCTCCACTCTTTTCCCAAAGAATCAGTAACCCTCTATTAAGTCACATTACACCCCATTACACTCCATTCCTCAACTCCCCACTTCATTTCGCTAAAATCCACAATGTTCTTTTCTTTCTGTTCCCACAACGAAGGCTCGACTCACTTCTAACCCTTTAAGAACTGTCCATTGCATCACAATAAATGCCAGTCAATTTCACTCTCCAAAATTCTACTCCATTCTACAACAATCCACCACGTTCTATTGCATTCCATTCTGTGAAAAAAAGCTCCATTCCTTTCAGACCGCAGAGGAACCCTCTACGGCCTCACTTTCCACATGATTCCAGTCAATTTCACAACATTGTACTCCATTCCTGAACATCTCACCGTGTTCTGTGGCGCTCCATTGAATCAAAGAGAGATCCCTTTGCGTCGAGACCACTAAGGAACTCTATACTGTGTCACATTACGTGGACTTCTACACCAAATCTACAAAATTGCACTTAACTCCACAAAATCAGCCGGGTTCTATAGCGTTCCATTCTGTCAAGGAGGATCCATTCATTTCCAAAAGAATCTCTAACTCCCTACTGCGTCACAGTGTACCCCCATTCGACTCCATTCCACAACATTGTACTCCATTCCTCAATATCCTAGCACATTCCTTTGCTTTACGTTCTCGCAACGGAGGCACCATTCGATTCCAAACCGCACTGGAGACATTTATTACGTCACATTATAGCCGACTCCACTCTGATCCACAACACTGCCCTCCATTCCGCGACATTCCACCACGTTCTATCGCGTTCCATTCTGCAAATGAAGGCTCCACTCTTTTCCCAAATAATCAGAAACGTCTATGAAGTGACTTTACACCCCATTAAACTCCATTGCTCAACTCTCCACTTCATTTCGCTACAATCCACAATGTTCTTTTGCATTCCGTTCCTACAAAGAAGGCTCGATTCACTTCCAACCCATTAAGGACTGTCTATTGCATCACATCACATGCCATTCAGGTCCATTTCCAAGATTATACTCTACTCCACAGCATTCCACCACGTTCCATTGTATTTCATTCTGTGAAAAAAAGGTCCATTCGTTTCCAGACCGATTAGGAACACTCTATTGCCTCAGTTTACACATGATTCCAGTCCATGTCACAATATTGTACTCCATTCCTGTACATCTCACCGTGTTCTGTGTCATTCCATTCAATCAAAGAGAGCTCCATTTGCGTGGAGACTACTCAGGAACTCTAGACTGTGTCACATTACATGCACTTCTACCCCAAATCTACAAAATTGCACGTAAGTCCACAAAATTCCACTATGTTCTATAGCGTTCCATTTTGTCAAAGGAGGATGCATTCGTTTCCAAAACAATCTCTAACTCTCTACTGCTTTAGAGTGTACCCCATTCCACTCTATTCCACAACATGTTACTCCATTCCCCAATATTCCAGCACATTCCTTTGCTTTACATTCTCGCAAAGGAGGCACCATTTACTTCCAAACCGCACTGGAGACATTTATTATGTCACATTATAGCCGACTCCACTGCAATTCACAACATTGCCCTGCATTCCACGACATTCCACCACGTTCTACCGCGTTCCATTCTGCAAAAGAAGGCTCAACTCTTTTCGCAAGGCTTCATAAACCGGCTTTTAAGTCACTTTACACCCCATTACACTCCATTCCTCAACTCTCCACTTCATTTCGCTACAGTCCACAATGTTCTTTTGCCTTCCATTCCTACAAAGAAGGTTCGATTCACTTCCAACCCATTAAGGACTGTCTATTGCATCACATTCAATGCCATTCCAGTCGATTCTCCAAGATTCTACTCCATTCCACAACATTCCACCGCGTTCCATTGCATTCCATTCTGTGAAGAAATGCTCCGCATTCCTTTCCAGACCGATGAGGATCACTCTGCTGCCTCAGTTTACACATGATCCCAGTCCATTTCACAACATTGTACTCCATTCCTGTACATCTCACCGTGTTCTGTGGCATTCCATTTAATCAAAGAGTGCTCCATTTGCGTCGAGAGCACTCAGGAACTCTATACTGTGTCACATTACATGCGCATCTACACCAAATCTACAAAATTGCACTTAACTCCACAAAATTCCAAAATGTTCCATAGCGTTCCATTCTGTCAAAGAAGGGTCCATTCGTTTCCAAAACAATCTCTAACTCTCTACTGCATCACAGTGTACCCCATTCCACAAAATTTTACTCCATTCCCCAATATTTCAGCACATTCCTTTGCATTACGTTCTCGCAACGGAGGCACCATTCGCTTCCAAACCGCACTGGAGACATTTATTATGTTACATTACAGCTGATTCCACTCCAATCCACAACATTGCCCTCCATTCCGTGACATTCCACCACATTCTATCGCGTTGCATTCTGCAAAAGAAGGCTCCACTCTTTTCCCAAAGAATCAGAAACCGTCTATTAAGTCACTATACACCCCAGTACACTCCATCCTCAACTGTCTACCTAATTTAGCTACAATGCACAATGTTCTTTTGATTTCCATTCGTAAAAGAAGGCTCGATTCACTTCCAACCCATTAAGGACTGTCTATTTCATCACATCAAATGCCATTCCAGTCCTTTCTCCAAATTCTTCTCCATTCCACAACATTCCACCACGTTCCATTGCTTTCCATTCTGTGAAAAAAAAGCTCCATTCCATTCCAAAACGATCAGGACCATTCTACTGCGTCACTTTACACATGATTGCAGTCCAATTCGCAGCATTGTACTCTATTCCTGAACATCTCACCATGTTCTGTGACGTTCCATTGAAACAAAGAGAGATCCATTTGCGTCGAGACCACTCAGGAACTCTATACTGTGTCACATTACATGGACTTCTACACCAAATCAGCACAATTGTTCCTAACTCCACAAAATTCCACCACGTTCTATAGCGTTCCATTCTGTCAAAGAAGGATCCATTCATTTTGAAAAGAATCACTAACTCTCTACTGAGTCACAGTGTACCCCATTCGACTCCATTCCACAACATTGTACTCCATTCACCAATATTCCAGCCCATTCCTTTGCTTTACGTTCTCGCAACGGAGGCACCATTCGCATGTAAACCGCACTGGAGACATTTATTACATCTCATTACATCTGATTCCACTCCAATCCACAACTTTGCCCTCCATTCCGCGACATTCGACCACGTTCTATCGCGTTCCATTCTGCAAAAGAAGGCCCCACTCTTTCCCAAATAATCAGAAACCATCTATTAAGTAACTTTACACCCCATTACACTCCATTCCTCAACTCTCCACTTCATTTCGCTACAATCCACAGTGTTCTTTTGCATTCTGTTCCTACAAAGAAGGCTCGATTCACTTCCAACTCATTAAGGACTGTCTATTGCATCACATCAAATGCCATTCCATTCCATTTCCAAGATTCTACTCCATACCACAGCATTCCACCACGTTCCATTGTATTCGATTCTGTGAAAAATAGGTCCGTTCCTTTCCAGATTGATGACGAACACCCTACTGCCTCACGTTACACATGATTCCAGTCCATTTCACAACATTGTACTCCATTCCTGTACATCTCACCATGTTCTTTGTCGTTCTGTTCAATCAAACAGCGCTCCATTTGCATCGAGACCAGTCAGAAACTCTATACTGTTTCACATTACATGCGCTTCTACACCAAATCTACAAAATTGCACTTAAGTCCACAAAATTACACCACGTTCTATAGCGTTCCATTCTGTCAAAGGAGGATGCATTCGTTTCCAAAACAATCTCTAACTCTGTACTGCGTCACACTGTATCCCAATCCACTCCATTTCACAACATGTTACTCCATTCCCCAATATTCCAGCACATTCCTCTGCTTTTCATTCTTGCAAAGGAGGCACCATTCCCTTCTAAACCACACTGGAGACATTTATTATGTCACATTACAGCCGATTCCAGTCCAATTCACAACACTGCCCTCCATTCTATGACATTCTACCACGTTCTATCACGTTCCATTCTGCAAAAGAAGCCTCCGCTCTTTTCCCACAGAATCAGAAACCGTCTATTAATTCACTTTATACCCCATTACACTCCATTCCTCAACTATCCACTTAATTTCGCTGCAATCCACAATGTTCTGTTGCATTTCATTCCTACAAGGAAGGCTTGAGTCACTTCCAACCCATTAAGGACTGTCAATTTCATCACATCAAATGCCATTCCAGTCCATTCTCCAAGCTTGTAGTGCATTCCACAACACATTCCACCACCTTCCATTGCGTTCCATTCTGTGAAAAAACTTCCATTCCTTTCCAATCCGAGGAGGAACTCTCTACTGCGTCACTTTACAGACGACTGCAGTGCATTTCAAAACATTGTTCTCCATTCCTGAACATCTCACCGTGTTCTGTGGCGTTCCATTCAATCAAAGAGAGCTCCATTTGCGTCGAGACCATTCAGGATCTCTATACTGTGTCGCGTTACATACGCTTGTACACAAAATCTACAAAATTGTACTTAACTCCACAAAATTCCACCACTTTCTAGAGCGTTCCATTCTTTTAAAGAAGGATCCGTTCATCTCGAAAAGCATCTCTAACTCTCTACTGTGTCACAGTGTACAATATTCCACTCCATTCCTCAACATTGTACTCCATTCCCCAATAATACAGTACATTCCTTTGCTTTACATTGTCGGAAAGGAGGCACCATTTGCTTCCAAACAGCACTGGAGACATTTGTTATGGCACATTACAGACGATTCCACCCCAATCCACAACATTGCCCTCCATTCTGCAACATTCCACCACGTTCTACCGCATTTCATTCTTGAAAAGAAAGCTCCACTCTTTTTCCCAATGAATCAGAAACTGTCTATTAAGTCACATTACAGCCCACTACACTCCATTCCCCAACTCTCCACTTCATTTCGCTACAATCCACAATGTTCTTTTGCATTCTTTTCTTACAAAGAAAGCCCGATTCATTTCCAACCCATTAAGGACTGTCTATTGCATTACATCAAATGCCATTCCAGTCCATTCTCCAATATTCTACTCTATTCCACAACATTCCACCACGTTCCATTGCGTTCCATTCTGTGAAAACAATCTCCATTCCTTTCCAAACCGATGAGGAACACTCTACTGCATGACTTTACACACGATTCAAGTCCATTTCCCAACACTCTACTCCATTCCTGAACATCTCACCTGTTCTTTGGCGTTCCAGTCAATCAAAGAGATCTCCATTCGCGTTGAAACCACTCAGGAATTCTATACTGTGTGACATTACATGCGCTTCTGCACCAAATCTACAAAACTGCACTTAACTCCACAAAATTCCACTACGTAGAATAGCGTTCTATTCTGTCAAAGAAGGATCCATCTATCTCCAAAACAATCTCTAACTCTCCACTGCGTCACAGTGTACCCCATTCCACTCCACTCCACAACATTTTATTCCATTCCCCAATATTCCAGCACATTCCTTTGCTTTCCGTTCTCACAAGGTGGCATAATTCTCTTACAAACCGCACTGGGGATTTTTATTATGTCACATTACAGCCGATTCCACTCAAATTCACAACATTGCCCTCCATTCCACGATATTCCACCACGTTCTTTTGCGTGTCATTCTGAAAAAGAAGGCCCAACACTTTTCCAAAGATTCAGAAACCGTCTATTAAGTCACGTTACACCCCATTACACTCCATTCCTGAACTCTCCACTTCATTTCGGTACAATCCACAATGTTCTTTTGCATTCCATTCCTACAAAAGAGGCTCGATTGTCTTCCAACCCTTTAAGGGCTGTCTATTGCATCACATCAAATGCCATTCCAGTCCATTCTCCAAGATTCTACTCCATTCCACAACATTCCACCATGTTCCATTGCATTCCACTGTGTGAAAAAAAGGTCCATTCCTTTGCAAACCGATGACGAACACTCTGCTGCTTCAGTTGGCATTTGATTTAAATCCATTTCACCAACACAGTACTACATTGCTGATCATGTCACCGTGTTCTGTGGCGTTCCGTTCAATCAAAGAGACTTCCATTTGCATCGAGACCACTCCGGAACTCTATACTGTGTCACTTTACATGTGCTTCACCACCAAATCCACAAAATTGCACTTAACTCCACGAAATTCCACCACGTTCTAGAGCGTTCCATTCTGTCAAAGGAGGATCCATTCATCTCCAAAAAAATCTCTAACTCTCTACTGTGTCACAGTTTGCCCCATTCCACTCTATTCCACAACGTTTTACTCCATTCCCCAATATTCCAGCACATTCCAATACTTTACATTCTCGCATGGAGGCACCATTTTCATCCAAACCGCAGTGGAGACATTTATTATGTCACATTACAGCCGATTCCACTCAAATTCACAACATTGCCCTCCATTCCACGACATTCCATCACGTTCTATCGCGTTGCATTCTGCAATAGAAGGCTCCACTCTTTTACCAAAGAATCAGAAGCCGTCTGTTAAGTCACATTACACCCCATTACACTCCATTTCTGAACTCTCCAGTTCATTTCGCTCCAATCCCCAATATTCTCTTGCATTCCATTCCTACAAAGAAGGCTCGATTCACTGCCAACTCATTAAGGGCTGTCTATTGTATCACATCAAATGGCATTCCAGTCCATTCTCCAAGATTCTACTCCATTCCACATCATTCCACCACTTTCCATTGCATTCCGTTCTGAGATAAAAAATCTCCATTCCTTTCCAAACCGATGAGGAACACTCTGCTGCTTCCATTTACACACGATTACAGTCCATTTCACAACACTGTACTCTATTCCTGAACATTTCTCCGTGTTCTGTGGCGTTCCATTCAATCAAAGAGAGCTCCATTTGCATCTAGACCACTCAGCCACTCTATAGTGTGTCACATTACATACGCTTCTACACCATATCTACAAAATTGCACTTAACTCCACAAAATTCCACCACGTTCTACAGCGTTCCTTTCTGTCAAAGAAGGATCCATTCATCTTCAAAACAATCTCTAACTCTCTACTGCGTCACAGTGTATCCCATTCTACTCCATCCCACAACATTTTACTTCATTCCCCAATATTTCAGCACAATACTTTGCTTTGCATTCTCGCAAAGTAGGCACCATTTGCTTCCAAACTGCGCAGGAAACCTTCATCATGTCACATTACAGCCGATTCCGCTCCATGCCACAGCATTGCCCTCCATTCCACTACATTCTCCCACGTTCTGTTGCGTTCCATTCTTCCAAAGAATGCACAGTTTGTTTCCAAACAATTGAGGAACTTCGTATTGTGTCACTTCACATGCCATTCCTCTCCATTCCACAAGATTATACTCCATTACCCAACATTCCAGCAAGTTCTACTGTGCTCCATTGTTGCAAAGTGGGCACCAATCTTATCCAAACAACCCAGGAACACTCTGCTGCGTCACCGTCACATTCCACCACTATCCACTCAATACCACATCATGGCACTTCATTGTGCAACATTTCGCCACAATCTGTTGCATTCCTTTATGTAAAGAAAAGGCCCCATTGCTTCCAAACCACTCAAAAACAGCCTATTGCGTCAGTTCACATGCCGATCCACACGATTCCTCAAGGTTCTACTGCATTCCAAACATTCCACTGTGTTCCATTGCACTATATTGCAACCAAGAGGACACCGTTCTCCAAAAAAACTCTCAGGAACCCTCTATTGCATCACATTATACCCTATTACACTCCATTTGACAAACTTCCACTCTATTCCACAACATTCCACCACGTTCTATTACGTTCGGTTCCATCAAGCAAGGCTGCATTCGTTTCCAATTCACTCCAGGACCCTTTATTGCGTCACATTACAACCGATTCCCCTCCATTCCACAATATTGCACTCCATCACACGACACTCCACCGTGTTCTACCGCGTTCCATTCTGTAAAGAAGGCTCCACTCTTTTCCAAAAGTATCAGGAACCGTCCAATGAGTCACATTACACCCCACTACACTTCATTCCACAACTCTCAACTTCATTTCGCAACATTCCACAATGTTCTTTTGCGTTCCATTCCTACAAAGAAGGCTCTATACGCTTCCAAACTATTAAGGACTGTCTACTGCATCACATCAAATGCCATTCCAGTCCATATTCCAAGATTCTACTCCATTCCACATCATTCCACCACGTTCCATTGAATTCCTTTCTGTGAGAATAAGCTCCATTCCTTTCCAAGCCGACGAGGAACACTCTACTGCATCACTTTACACACGATTCCAGTCCAATTCTCAACATTGTACACCATTCCTGAACATATCACCGTGTTCTGTGGCATTCCTTTCAATCAAAGAGAGCTCCATTTGCGTCGAGAAGACTCAGGAACTCTATATTGTGTTACATTACATACGCTTCTTCACCAAATCTACATAATTGCACTTAACTCCACAAAATTCCACCATGTTCTATGGCGTTCCATTCTGTCAAAGAAGTATTCATTCATTTCCAAAACAACTTCTAACTGTCTACTGTGTCACAGTGTACCCCATTCCACTCCATTCCACAACATTTTACTCCATTCCCCAATATTCTAGCACAATCCTTTGCTTCACATTCTCTCAAAGGAGGCACCATTCGCTTCAAAACCGCACTGGAGTCCTTTGTTATGTCATATTACAGGCAATTTCACTCAATCCTCAACATTGCCCTCCATTCCACGACCTCCCCCACTTTCTATTGCGTTCCATTCGGCCAAATAATGCTCCATTTGCTTCCAAACAGTTCACGAACGTCGTATTGTGTCACTTCACATGCCATTCCTCTCCATTCCACAAGATTCTGCTCCATTACCCAACATTCCAGCAAGTTCTACTGAGTTGTATTGTGACAAAGTGGGCACCATTCTTCTCCAAACAACCCAGGAACTCGCTGTTGTGTCACCTTCCACCACGTTCCACTCAAAACCACAGCATGGTTGCCATTGGGCAACATTCCGCCACATTCCATTGCTTTCCTTTATGTAAAAGAAGGCCCCATAGCTTACAAATCATTCAAAAAGAGCCTATTGCGTCAGTTCACATGGCTATCCACACGATTCCTCAATGTTCTACTGTATTCCAAACATTCCACTGTGTTCCATTGCCCTCCATTGTTACAAACAGTGCACGATTCTCTAAAAAACTCTCAGGAACCCTCTATTGCATCACATTACACCCTATTACACTCCATTTCACAAACTTCCACTCTATTCCGCAAAATTCCACCACGTTCTATTACGTTCGGTTCCATCAAGCAAGGCTGCATTTGCTTCCAATTCACTCCAGAACCCTTTATTGCTTCACCTTACAACCGATTCCCCTCCATTCCACAACATTGCACTACATCCCACAACACACCACCATATTCTATCGCGTTCCATTCTGCAAAAGAAAGCTCCAGTCTTTTCCGAAGGAATCAGAAAACGTCTAATGACTCACATTAAACCCCACTACACACCATTCCACAACTCTCCACTTCATTTCGCAACATTCCACATTGTTCTTTTGCATTCCATTCCTACAAAGAAGGCTCGATTCACTTCAAACCCATTAAGGACTGTCCATTGCATCACATCAAATGCCATTCCAGGCCATTCTCCAAGGTTCTACTCCATTCCACAACATTCCACCACGTTCCATTGCATTCCATTCTGTGAAAAAACCTCCATTCCTTTCCAATCCGATGAGGAACACGACTGCGTCACTTTACACACGATTCCAGTAAATGTCACAACATTGTACACCATTCCTGAATATCTCACCGTGTTCTTTGGCATCCATTAAATCAAAGACAGCTCCATTTGCGCCGAGACCACTCAGGAACTCTAACCTGTGACACATTACATGCGATTCAACACTTAATCAACCACATTGCACTTAACTCCTCAAATTTCCACCACGTTCTACAGCGTTCCATTCTGTCAAAGAAGGATCCATTCAACTCCAAAACAATCTCTAACTCTCTACTGCGTCACAGTGTATCCCATTACACAACATTTTACTCCATTCCCCAATATTCCAGCACATTTCTTTGCATTACATTCTTGCAACAGAGGCACCAATTGCTTCCAAACCGCACTGGAGACATTTATAATGTCACATAACAGGCGACTCCACTCCAATCCACAACATTGCCCTCCATTCCGCGACATTTCACCACGTTGTATCGCATTCCATTCTGCAAAAGAAGTCTCCACTCTTTTCCCAAAGAATCATAAACCGTATAATAAGTCACATTACACGCCATTATACTCCATTCCTCAACGCTCCACTTCATTTCGCTACAATTCACAATGTTCTTTTGATTTCCATTCCTAAAAGAAGGCTTGATTCACTTCCAACCCATTAAAGACTGTCTATTGCATCGTGTCAAATGCCATTCCAGTCCATTCTCCAAATTCTACACCATTCCACAACACTCCACCACGTTCCATTGCTTTCCATTCTGTGAAAAAAAGCTCCATTCTTTTCCAAACCGATGAGGAACATTCTACTGCGCACCGTTACACATTATTCCAGGCCATTTCACAATATTGTTCTCTATTCCTGAACATCTCTCCGTGTTCTGTGGCGTTCCATTGAATCAAAGAGAGATCCATTTGCGTCAAGACCACTAAGGACCTCTATACTGTGTCACATTACATGGACTTTTACAACAAATGTACAAAATTGCACTTAACTCCACAAAATTACACCACATTCTATAGTGTTCCATTCTGTCAAAGAAGGATCCATTCATTTCGAAAAGAATCTCTAACTCTCCACTGAGTCACAGTGTATCCCATTCGACTCCATTCCAGAACATTCCACCGCATTCCATTGCATTTCATTCTGTGAAAAAATCCTCCACTCCTTTCCAGACCGATGAGGAAAACTCTACTGCCTCACTTTACACATTATTCCAGTCAATTTTACAACATTGCACTCCATTCCTGAACATCTCACCGTACTCTGTGGTGTTCCATTCAATCAAAGAGAGTTCCATTTGCGTCGACACCACTCAGGAACTCTATACTGTGTCACATTACATGCACTACTACACCAAATCTACAAAATTGCACTTAATTACACAAAATTCCACCACGTTCTATAGCGTTCCATTCTGTCAAAGAAGGGTTCATTCGGTTCCAAAACAATCTCTAACTCTCTACTGCGTCACAGTGTACAGCACAACACAACATGTTACTCCATTCCCCAATATTCCAGCACATTCCTTTGCTTTACGTTCTCACAAAGGAGGCACCATTTGCTTCCAAACAGCACTGGAGACATTTATTATGTCACATTACAGCCGATTCCACTCCAAAGCACAACATTGCCCTCCATTCCGCGATATTCCACCACGTTCTATCGCGTTCCATTCTGCAAAAGAAGGCTCCACTCTTTTCCCAAAGAATCAGTAACCCTCTATTAAGTCACATTACACCCTATTACACTCCATTCCTCAACTCCCCACTTCATTTCGCTAAAATCCACAATGTTCTTTTCTTTCTGTTCCCACAACGAAGGCTCGACTCACTTCTAACCCTTTAAGAACTGTCTATTGCATCACACTAAGTGCCAGTCAATTTCACTCTCCAAAGTTCTACTCCATTCCACTACATTCCACCACGTTCCATTGCATTCCATTCTGTGAAAAAAAGCTTCATTCCTTTCAGACCAATGAGGAACCCTCTACGAACTCACTTTCCACATGATTCCAGTCAATTTCACATCATTGTACTCCATTCCTGAACATCTCACCGTGTTCTGTGGTGCTCCATTGAATCAAAGAGAGATCCCTTTGCGTCGAGACCACTAAGGAACTCTATACTGTGTCACATTACGTGGACTTCTACACCAAATCTAAAAAATTGCACTTAACTCCACAAAATTCAGCCGGGTTCTATAGCGTTCCATTCTGTCAAGGAGGATCCATTCATTTCCAAAAAATCTCTAACTCTCTACTGCGTCACAGTGTACCCCCATTCGACTCCATTCCACAACATTGTACTCCATTCCTCAATATCCTAGCACATTCCTTTGCTTTACGTTCTCGCAACGGAGGCATCATTCGCATCGAAAACGCACTGGAGACATTTATTACGTCACATTATAGCCGACTCCACTCCAATCCACAACACTGCCCTCCATTCTGCAACATTCCACCACGTTCTATCGTGTTCCATTCTGCAAATGAAGGCTCCACTCTTTTCCCAAATAATCAGAAACCGTCTATGAAGTGACTTTACACCCCATTAAACTCCATTGCTTAACTCTCCACTTCATTTCGCTACAATCCACAATATTCTTTTGCATTCCGTTCCTACAGAGAAGGCTCGATTCACTTCCAACCCATTAAGGACAGTCTATTGCATCACATCAAATGCCATTCCAGTCCATTTCCAAGATTATACTCCATTCCACAGCATTCCACCACGTTCCATTGTATTTCATTCGTGAAACAAGTGTCCGTTCCTTTCCAGACCGATGAGGAACACTCTACTGCCTCAGTTTACACATGATTCCAGTCCATTTCACTATATTGTACTCCATTCCTGTACATCTCACCGTGTTCTGTGTCATTCCATTCAATCAAAGAGAGCTCCATTTGCGGGGAGACTACTCAGGAACTCTAGACTGTGTCACATTACATGCGCTTCTACCCCAAATCTACCAAATTGCATGTAAGTTCACAAAATTCCACCATTTTCTATAGCGTTCCATTTTGTCAAAGGAGGATGCATTCGTTTCCAAAACAATCTCTGACTCCCTACTGCATTAGAGTGTACCCCATTCTACTCCATTCCACAACATGTTACTCCATTCCCCAATATTCCAGCACATTCCTTTGCTTTACATTCTCGCAATGGAGGCACCATTCCCTTCCAAACCGCACTGGAGTCATTTATTATGTCACATTACAGCCGACTCCACTGCAATTCACAACATTGGCCTGCATTCCACGACATTCCACCACGTTCTACCGCATTCAATTCTGCAAAAGAAGGCTCAACTCTTTTCCCAAAGATTCATAAACCGGCTTTTAAGTCACTTTACACCCCATTACGCTCCATTCCTCAACTCTCCACTTCATTTCGCTACAATCCACAATGTTCTTTTGCCTTCCATTCCTACAAAGAAGGCTCGATTCACTTCCAACCCATTAAGGACTGTCTGTTGCATCACATCAAATGCCATTCCAGTAGATTCTCCAAGATTCTACTCAATTCCACAACATTCCACCGCGTTCCATTGCATTCCATTCTGTGAAGAAAAGCTCCCCATTCCTTTCCAGTCCGATGAGGAACACTCTACTGCCTCAGTTTACACATGATTACAGTCCATTTCACAACATTGTACTCCATTCCTGTACATCTCACCGCGTTCTGTGGCGTTCCGTTTAATCAAAGATTGCTCCATTTGCGTCGAGAGCACTCAGGAAATCTATACTGTGTCACATTACATGTGCGTCTACACCAAATCTACAAAATTGCACTTAACTCCACAAAATTCCACCACGTTCCATAGCGTTCCATTCTGTCAAAGTAGGGTCCATTCGTTTCCAAATCAATCGATAACTCTCTACTGCATCACAGTGTACCCCATTCCACAAAATTTTACTCCATTCCCCAATATTTCAGCAAATTCCTTTGCATTACGTTCTCACAACGGAGGCACCATTCGCTTCCAAACCGCACTGGAGACATTTATTATGTTACATTACAGCTGATTCCACTCCAATCCACAACATTGCCGTCCATTCCGTGACATTCCACCACATTCTATCACGTTGCAATCTGCAAAAGAAGGCTCCACTCTTTTCCCAAAGAATCAGAAACCGTCTATTAAGTCACTATACACCCCAGTACACTCCATCTTCAACTGTCTACCTCATTTAGCTACAATGCACAATGTTCTTATGATTTCCATTCGTAAAAGAAGGCTCGATTCACTTCCAACCCATTAAGGACTGTCTATTTCATCACATCAAATGCCATTCCAGTCCATTCTCCAAATTCTACTCTATTCCACAACATTCCACCACGTTCCATTGCTTTCCATTCTGTGAAAAAAAAGCTCCATTCCATTCCAAACCGATCAGGACCATTCTACTGCGTCACTTTACACATGATTGCTCTCCATTTCGCAGCTTTGTACTCTATTCCTGAACATCTCACCGTGTTCTGTGGCGTTCCATTGAAACAAAGAGAGATTCATTTGGGTCGAGACCACTCAGCCTCTCTATAGTGTGTCATATTACATACGCTTCTACACCATATCTACAGTATTGCATTTAACTCCACAAAATTCCACCATGTTCTATAGCGTTCCTTCTGTCAAAGAAGGATCCATTCATCTTCAAAACAATCTCTAACTCTCTACTGTGTCACAGTGTATCCCATTGTACTCCATCCCACAACATTTTACTTCATTCCCCGATATTTCAGCACAATACTTTGCTTTGCATTCTCACAAAGTAGGCACCATTCGCTTCCAAACTGCGCAGGAAACCTTCATCATGTCACATTACAGCCGATTCCGCTCCATGCCACAGCATTGCCCTCCATTCCACTACATTCTCCCACGTTCTGTTGCGTTCCATTCTTCCAAAGAATGCACAGTTTGTTTCCAAACAATTGAGGAACTTCGTATTGTGTCACTTCACATGCCATTCCTCTCCATTCCACAAGATTATACTCCATTACCCAACATTCCAGCAAGTTCTACTGTGCTCCATTGTTGCAAAGTGGGCACCATTCTTATCCAAACAACCCAGGAACTCTCTGTTGCGTCACATTCCACCACTATCCACTCAATACCACATCATGGCACTTCATTGTGCAACATTCCGCCACAATCTGTTGCATTCCTTTATGTAAAAAAAAAGGCCCCACTGCTTCCAAACCACTCAAAAACCGCCTATTGCGTCAGCACACATGCCTATCCACACGATTCCTCAAGGTTCTACTGCATTCCAAACATTCCACTGTGTTCCATTGCACTATATTGTAAACAAGAGGACACCGTTCTCCAAAAAAACTCTCAGGAACCCTCTATTGCATCACATTACACCCTATTGCACTCCATTTCACAAACTTCCACTCGATTCCACAACATTCCACCATGTTCTATTACATTAGGTTCCATCAAACAAGGCTACATTCGTTTCCAATTCACTCCAGGACCCTTTATTGCATCACATTACAACCGATTCCACTCCATTCCACAACATTGCACTCCATCACACGACACTCCACCGTGTTCTACCGCGTTCCATTCTGCAAAAGAAGGCTCCACTCTTTTCCAAAAGTATCAGGAACCGTCCAATGTGTCACATTACACCCCAATACACTCCATTCCACAACTCTCAGGTTCATTTCGCAATGTTCCACAATGTTCTTTTGCGTTCCATTCCTACAGAGAAGGCTCTATACACTTCCAAACTATTAAGGACTGTCTACTGCATCACATCAAATGCCATTCCAGTCCATATTCCAAGATTCTACTCCATTCCACATTATTCCACCACGTTCCATTACATTCCATTTTGTGAGAATAAGCTCCATTCCTTCCAAACCGATGAGAAACACTCTACTGCATCACTTTACACACGATTCCAGTCCAATTCTCAACATTGTACACCATTCCTGAACATCTCACCGTGTTCTGTGGCATTCCTTTCAATCAAAGAGAGCTCCATTTGCGTCGAGAAGACTCAGGAACTCTATATTGTGTTACATTACATACGCTTCTTCACCAAATCTACAAAATTGCACTTAACTCCACAAAATTCCACCACGTTCTATAGCGTTCCATTCTGTCAAAGAAGGATTCATTCATTTCCAAAACAACCTCCTACTGTCTACTGCGTCACAGTATACCCCATTCCACTCCATTCCACAACATTTTACTCCATTCCCCAATATTCCAGCACAATCCTTTGCTTTACATTCTCTCAAAGGAGGCACCATTCGCTTCGAAACCGCACTGGAGACCTTTGTTATGTCATATTACAGGCGATTTCACTCAATCCTCAACATTGCCCTCCATTTCACGACATTCCCCCACGTTCTATTGCGTTCCATTCTGCCAAAGAATGCTCCATTTGCTTCCAAACAGTTCACGAACGTCGTATTGTGTCACTTTACATGCCATTCCTCTCCATTCCACAAGATTCTACTCCATTATCCAACATTACAGCAAGTTCTACTGAGTTGCATTGTGACAAAGTGGACACCATTCTTCTCCAAACAACCCAGGAACTCGCTGTTGTGTCACCTTCCACCACGTTCCACTCAAAGCCACAGCATGGTTGCCATTGGGCAACATTCCGCCACATTCCATTGCTTTCCTTTATGTAAAAGAAGGCCCCATAGCTTCCAAACCTTTCAAAAAGAGCCTATTGCGTCAGTTCACATGGCTATCCACATGATTCCTCAAGGTTCTACTGCATTCCAAACATTCCACTGCGTTCCATTGCCCTCCATTGTTACAAACAGTGCACCATTCTCTAAAAAACTCTCAGGAACCCTCTGTTGCATCACATTACACCCTATTACACTCCATTTCACAAATTTCCACTCTATTCCGCAGCATTCCACCACGTTCTAGTACGTTCAGTTCCATCAAGCAAGGCTATATTCGCTTACAATTCACTCCAGAACCCTTTATTGCCTCACATTACAACCGATTCCCCACCATTCCACTACATCCCACAACACACCACCATATTCTATCACGTTCCATTCTGCAAAAGAAATCTCCAGTCTTTTCCAAAGAATCAAAAAACGTCTAATGAGTCACATTACACCCCACTACACAGCATTCCACAACTCTCCACTTCATTTCACAACATTCCACATTGTTCTTTTGCATTCCATTCCTACAAAGAAGGCACGATTCACTTCAAACCCATTAAGGACTGTCCATTGCATCATATCAAATGCCATTCCAGTCCATTGTCCAAGTTCTACCCCGTTCCACAACATTCCACCACGTTCCATTGCCTTCCATTCTGTGAAAAAAAGCTCCATTCCTTTCCAAACCAATGAGGAACACTCTACTGCATCACTTTACACATGATTCCAGTGCATTTCACATTGCTCTCCATTCCTGAACATCTCACCATTTGCTTCCGTACCACTCTGGGACCTTTATTATGTCACATTTCAGCCGATTCCACTCTATTCCTCCTCATTGCCCTCCATTCTGCAACATTCCACCACATTCTCTTACATTTCGTAATGTCAAAGAAGGCTCGATTCGTTTCCAAAACAATCAGGAACACTCTAAGTCACATTACAGACAATTCCAGTACATTTCACAACATTGCACTTCATTCCGGGATATCTCACCATGTTCTGTGGCATTCCATTCCATCAAAGAGCTCCATTTTCTTCCAGAAAACTAACTAACTCTATATTGTGCCTCACATCATGCGGTTCTACACCAATCTACAAAATTGCACATAACTCCACAAAATTTCACCATGTTCTATAGCGTTCCATTCAGTCAGGAAGGATCCATTCATTTCCGAAACAATCTGTAACCCTCTATTGCATCACATTGCACCCCATTCCACTCCATTCCACAACATTTTACTCCATTCCGCAATATTCCAGCACATTCATTTCTTTACATACTCTCAAAGAGGGCACCATTCGATTCCAAACCAGTCTGGAGACCTTTATTATGTCACATTACAGTGGTTTTCACTGCATTTCACAACATTGCCCTCCATTCCACAACATTTCATCACGTTTTATTGCATTCTATTCTGTCAAATAAGGCTCAATTCGTTACCAAAACAATCAGGAACACTGTACTGAGTCACATTACAGACGATTCCCGTCTATTTAAGAACATTGCATTTTATGAACATCTCAATATGTTCTGTGGCATTACATTCCATTAAAGAGCGCTCCATTTTCTGACAGACCACGGAGGAACTCAATATTGTGTCACAATGCACACGATTCTACACCAATCTGCAAAATTGCACTTATCTGCACAAAATTACACCACGTTCTGTTGCGTTCCATTCTGTCAAAGAATGTTCCATTTGCTTCCAAAGAATTCACGAACTTCGTATTGTGTCACTTCACATGCCATTCCTCTCCATTCCACAAGATTCAACTCCATTCCCCAACACTCCAACAAGTTCTACTGAGTTCCATTGTGACACAGTAGGCACCATTCTAATCCAAACAACCCAGGAACTCTCTGTTGCATCACATTCCACCACGTTCCACTCAATAACACAGCATGGCACCCCATTGTGCAACACTCTGCCACATTCCATTGCATTCCATTATGTAAAAGAAAGCCCGATAGCTTCCAAACCATTCAGGAACAGCCATTTGCGTCAATTCACATGCCATTCCAAACAATTTCTCAAGATTCTACACCATACCAAACATTCCACTGCATTCTACTGCATTCCATTGTTTCAAAGAGGGTACAGTTCTGTAAAAAACTATCAAGAACCCGCTTTTGCCTCACATTACACCCCATTACACTACATTTCACAAGCTTCCACTCTATTCCACAACATTCCACCATGTTCTATTACGTTCGATCCCACCAAGCAATGCAGCATTCGCTTCTAAATCACTCCAGAACCGTTTATTGCACCACATTAAAACAGATTCAACTCCATTCCACAACATTGCACTCCATCCGGCAACACTCCACCGTTTTCTACCGCGTCCATTCTTCAAAAGAAGCCTCCACTCTTTTCCCAAATATTCAGAAACCATTCTATTGCGTCATATTTCACCGCATAACACTTCATTCAACCACTGTCCACTTCATTTCGCAGCATTTCACAATGTCCTTTTGCCTACCACTCATACAAAAAAGGCTCCATTCACTTCCAACCCATTTAGGACTGTCTATTGCATCACATCAAATGCCACTGCAGTCCATTCTGCAAGATTCTACTTCATTCCAGAAAATTCCACGTTGTTCCATTGCATTCCATTCTAACAAAATAGGCTTCTTTCCTTGCCATACCAATGAGGAGCACTCTACTGCGTCACTTTACACACGATTCCAGTCCATTTCACAACATTGTACTCCATTCCTGAACATCTATCCATGTTCTGTGGTGGTCCGTTACATCAAAGAGAGCTCCATTCTTTCCAGACCACTCAAGAACTGTATATTGTGAAACAGTACAAGCGATTCTACAAAAATATACGAATATGAACTTACCTCCACAAAAGTTCACCAAGCTCTGTACCATTCCCTTCTGTCAAAGAAGGATCCATTCATTTCCAGAACAATTTGTACAACTCTATTGGATCACATTACTCTCCATTCCACTCCATTCCACAACATTTAACCCCATTTCCAAATATTCCAACACATTCATTTGCTATACATTAGATCAAAGTAGACACCATTACGTTCTTTAGCACTCTGAAGACCTTTATAATGTCACATCATAGCCGATTCCAATCCATCCCACATTTCTCTCCATTCCAAAGCATTCCACCATGTTCTATTCGATCCATTCTGCCAAAAAATGCTCCATTTGCTTCCAAACAATTCACGAACTTCCTATTTTGTCACTTCACATGACATTCCTCTCCATTCCACAAGGATCGACTCCATTCCCGAACATTCCAAAAAGTTCTACTGAGTTCCATTGTGATAAAGTAGGCACCATTCTTATCCATACAACCCAGGAAGTCTCTGCTGCGTCATATTACAGCACGTTCCACTCAATACCACAGAATTGCACTCCATTGTGCAACATTCCACCTTACTCGTTTGCATTCCATTCTGTAAAAGAAGGCCCCTTTGCTTTCAAACCGTACAGTAACAGCCTATTGCATCAATTCACACCCCATTTCACACGATTCCACAAGATTGTTCTCCAGTCCATTCATTCCACTATGTTCATTTGCATTCCATTGTGACAAAAAGCACCAATGTCTACAAAATTCGCAAAAACCCTCTATTGAATCACATTATAACCGATTACACTCCAGTTCCACTCTATTTTGCAACACTCTGCTGCTTTCTATTATGTTCCATTACGCCAAGCAAGCCTGCATTCACTTCCACATCACTCCGGAAACCTTTTCCGCATCACTAACTCTAACTGAAATGCTATCAGCACCAAAATCTTTCCCAAACACCAAACCCTAAACCGGCCCATGAGTTTTGTAACAGAACAGAACGATGAATATCAACATCTCTACGTCCCTCATATCTCACTGCAATACTGTATTTCAATCTCACTGTCGGACTCACATCAGAGTGGTAATCCATATGTAACAGTTACCCTATCGGGCTGTTACAACATAACAAACACCTAGCATAACCCTAGAACTGTACCGTGCATCTGACACTTCATGTTCAACATTGACTTCACTCACAGCTCACTGTAAACCTGTCGATCATACTCATGCTCATTCTCACATCAGAGACAGGATCTTACTGTAAACGCATTTCTGCCCTGCCCATACACATTACCAAACACTTAACCTTATCCCAAGCCCAGGACTAGCACCAGACCCCTCACATCATTTAATTTTCTGCCCCACCAAATGCTTAACCTGAGACAAAATTTCGCACTCACCCTCACATCACAGCAGGCTGTAAATTCTAACAGAAACACTAGCAGTGCCATAAACTTTTATCAACACCGAATTCTAACCATAGCCCTGAATCTTAGAACAGACCCTACCATGGATATTGATGTCACTCATGTCTCACTGTTCACTGTAATTCAATCTCACAGTCACCCCCACATCAGAACCGAATACTAAATGTAACCATAACACTTTTCTGGGTGTGCACTATTTCAAACACCTAATCCTAAACCTAGACCGGGCCCCTGGAGCTGAATTCTCATCATAAACTTCAACATCAGCCACAGCTCATCATAAACCTGTCTCTCAATATCGCCCTCTTCCTCACATCGGGGCCACATACTCACTGTAACTGTAGTACCAGGCGGCCCATACCCATAACTGAACAAGCAACCCTAAACATGGCACTGTCTCATGCTCTGGACTCCTAACCTATATTTTAGTGTTAGCCCAACTAATCCTAAACCTGAGGTATAATCTAGTACTCACCCTCCCATAACAGCCAGACCGTAACTCTACACTAAACCGTATTAGCCCTGTAAACCTATCCACACAATGAAACCTAACCCTAACCTTGACACTTAGTACCGACTGTAGCATGGATATAGACGTCACCCATGTCTCACTGTAACACTGTAGTTCAATCTCACTGTCGCCCTCCCAGCAAAACCAAATCAGAAATGTATCCAATTCCGTCTACTGTCCGTACAACTGAGCGAACACATAACCCAACCCTAGATCTTGCCCATGAACATGAACACTCATGGTCAACATTGACATCACCCACAGCTCACAGTAAACCTGTCGCTCATTGTCACTCTCATACTCATATCAGAGCCAGATCTTCAGTGTAAACATAGTGCTATCCTTCCCATACATATTAACGAACACTTAACACTAACCCTAGCACTTGCACAGCACCAGACACTTCACATCATTTTATTTTCAGAACCAACAAATCCTTATACTGAGACAAAATCTCGTATTTACCCTCAATTCAGAGCCGGACTCTGACTCTAACCAAAACCCTTTTGGTCTCATACACCTTCATATACACTAAACCTTATCCCTAACCCTGTCTTATTGAACAGAGCAGTACCATGAATATTGACATCCCTCATGACTCACTGCAATACAGTAATTTAATATCACTGTCCAACTCACATCAGAGCCATATCCCATTTGAAACCGTAACACTATCCTGTCCATACAACATATTGAACTTCTTAACCCAAACCCTAGCCCGTGCCACAGCACCAGACCCTTCACATCGTTTTACTTTCAGTCCCACAAGATCCTTATACTGAAACACAATCTTGTAGTCACCCTCCCATCAGAACTGTATCCTATCTCTAAAACCCTATTTGCGCCATACACCTTCCGAAACCACAAACCCTAAACATAGCCCTGAAATTTTGAACAGACCAGGACCATTAAATCGACTTCCCTCACATTTCACAGTTCCACTGCAATTCAGTCTCGCTGCCGTACTCACATCAGAGCCAAATCCCATACATAAACATATCCCTTACCTGCTCATACAACTTTCCGAATGCCTAGCTCTAACCCTAGCACTGTTTCCTGCAACTGACCCTTCATGGTCAACGTCGACTTCACCCACAGCTCTCCATTAAACCGTCGATCAAACTCACACTCATCCTCACATCAGAGCCAGATCCTTACTCTAAACATAGTGTTATCCTTCCCTTGCACATTACCGATCACTTTTAACAACCCTTGCCCTGGCTCAAGCACCAGACCCAGCACATCATTTTGTAGTCAACCAAACCAGATGCTTTACCTGAGAAATAATCTTGTGCTCACACTCACATCATAGTCGGAAGCAAACTCTAACTGAACCCCGGTCTACCCTGCACAATTTTACAAAAATGAACCCTAACCCAGGCCCAGACAGTTGGAAAAAGTATCTACCATGAATATTGATGTCACCAATTTCTCACTGAGACACTGTAATTCAATATTGCTTTTGCCCTCACATAAGAGCCAAATCCTAAATGTAACTATAACTGTATCGAGGCCGTACAGCTTACCGAACCTCTAACTTTAACCCGAGCCCTCACCTGTTGACATGATCACTCATGGTCAACATTGGCATCACCCACAGCTCATCATAAACCTTTCTCTCTATCTCGCCATCATCCTCACATCAGAACAAGTTTCTTATTGTAAACGCAGTGCTATCCTACTCGTACACATTACCGAACTCTTAACCCTAACCCTAGCCCTGGAAACTGCTTTGTCCACACACCATAATTTTATGGTCTGCCCTAACTAATCCAAATTCCGAGACACAGTCTTGCAGTCACCCTCACATCACACCAAGACACTAACTCTAAACAAAACCATACCAGCCCCATAAACTTAACAAAACACTGAAATCTAACACTGGCCCTGACAATTAGAACAAAGCCTACCATAGATATTTTCCTCACCCATATCCCACTGCAAGACTGTAGTTCAACCTCACTGTCACCCAAACATCAGACCCGAATCTGAAATGTAAGCGTAACCCTATGCTGTTGGTACAACTTAACGAACCCCTAATCCAATCTTAGCTCTTGCCTATGACCTGACCATCACTGTCAACATTGGCATCACCCACAGCTCACTGTTAACCTGTCACTCAATGTCACACTTATCCTCACATCAGAAACAGATCCTTAATGTAAACTTAGCACTATTGTGCCCGTACATATTAAAGAACACTTCACCCAAACCCTAGCCCTTGCCACAGCAGAAGACCCTTCACATCATTTTATTTTCAGACCCACCAAATTCTTATACTGAGACACAATTTCGCACTCCCCCTCACATCACAGGCTGAGCTTAACTCTAACTGAAACCCTATCAGCCGCATACCCCTTGCCAAATACCGAACCCTAACACTAGCCATGATTTTTGAAACAGAACAGTACCATGATTATCAGCATGACGCATGTCTCACAGTAACAGCGTAATTTAATCTCACTGTCGAACTCACATCAGAGCGGAATCCAATATATAACCCTAATCGTATCCTGCCCATACACCTTACAGAACCCCTTTTACTATCTCTAGCGCTGGAGTCTGTGCCTCACCCTTCAAGGTCAACATAATCGATATCACCCACAGCTCTCCATAAACCTGTCAATCAAACTCACCCTCATCCTCACATCAGAGCCAGAAAGTTACTGTAAACATATCGTTATCCTTCCCTTCCACATTACCAAACACTTATCTCTAACCCTAGTAATGGCGGTAGCACCGGAACACTCACATCATTTTATTGTCAACACCACCAGATACTTCACCTGAGACACAATCTCTCACTCACCCTCACATCACAGCCAGATGCAAACTCTAACCAAATCCCAGTCAGCCCTGTACACTTTCACAGACACTGAACCCTTACCAAGGCCCTGATTCTTGGAATAGGCCGCTACCATGAATAACCACATCACCCATTTCTCACTGTGACACTGTAATTCAATATCACTGTGGCCCTCACATCAGAGCCAGATCCTAAATGTTGCTCTAAACCTTTCTAGCCATACTGCTTACCGATCCTCTAACTCTAACCCGAGCCTCGCCTGTTGACATACTCACTCGTGGTCAACAATGGCATCATCCAGAGCTCACCAGAAACCTTTCTATCAATCTTGCCTTCATCCTCACATCAGAACAAGATCCTTACTGTAAACGCTGTACTATCCTACTCATACACATTACTGAACACTTTACTGTAACCCTATCCCTGGAACCTGCATTGTCCACACACCACCATATTTTGGTCTGCCCCACCAAATCCAAATACCAAGACACACTCTTGCACTCACACCCATATCAAACCAGGACACTAACTCTAACTGAAACCCTTTCAGACCAATAAACCTACCCAAACACCGAACGCTAATACAACAGTTGACACTTAGAACAGACCCTACCCTGGATATTGGCGTCACCCATGTCTCACTGCAATACTGGAGATCAATCTCACTGTCGCCCTCACATCAGACCCGAATACAAAATGTAGCCATAATTCTATCCTCTCCAAACAACTTAGTGAACCCCTACACCATTCCTACCACTTGCCCAAGGACCTGACCTTCACTGTCAACATTGGCATCACCAACAGCTCACCGTTAACCTGTCGCTCAATGTCTCACTCATCCTCACATTAGAGCCATATCCTTAGTGTAAACATAGCGCTATCATGCTCATACATATTATCGAACACATCAGCCAAACCCTAACACTTGCCACAGCACCAGCCCTTCACATCATTTTATTTTCCTCCCCAAGAAATGCTTAATATGAGCCACAATCTCGCACTCACCCTCACATCACATCAGGTTGTAATCTCTAACCAAAACCCTAACAACACCGTAAAGCTTCCAAAACGCTCAACACTAACCATAGCCTTGAGACTTGGAACAGACCCTACTAAGAATATTGACGTCACCCATGTCTTACTGAAACATGGTATTCATTCTCACTGTCACCCTCACATCAAAATTGAATGCTAAGTGTACCAATAAACCTTTCTTATCCATAAACCTTTTCGAACCACTAAACCTAACCTAACCCTGAACGTGGCCCCTGGACATGAACACTCGTAGTAAACTTCGACATCAGCCACAGCTTATTACAAACCACTCTCTCAATACCACCCTGTCTCTAACATCAGGACCACATCCCCACTCTAACCATAGTACTAGATGGCCCATACAAATTACCGAATACTAACCATACCCTAGCACTGTTCAATGCTCTAAACTCCTCTCCTTCATTTTAGTGTCAGACCACCAAATCCTAAACCTGAGGCATAAGCTCGCACACACCTTCACATCACAGCTCGACACTAACTCAACCCAAAACTGTATCAGCCCCATAAACTACCCCAAAAGCGAAACCTAACCCTTTCCCTGACACTTAGAACAGGCCACACCATGGACATCAACGTCCGCCATGACTCCATGTAACACTGTAGTTCAATCTCGCAGTCGTCTTTACATCAGAAACAAATCCAAAATTTAACCAGAATCTTATTCTGGCCATATAGCTTTACAAACACCTAAACATAACCCCAGATCTTGCCGGTGCAACTGAACCCTCATGGTCAACATTGACATCACCATCAGCTCACCGTACACCTGTTGTTCTGTGTCGCACTCATCCTCACATCAGAGCCAGATACTTAGTGTAAACATAGTGATATCGTGCCCATATATATTATCAAACACTTAACCCTAACCCTAGGCCTTGCCACAGCACCAGACTCTTCACATCATTTTATTTTCACCCCCACCACATCCTTATACTGAGACAAAATCTCGCATTCACCCTCACACCAGAGCCAGACCGTAACTCTAAACAAAACACTATTAGCATCATATAGCATCAAAAACCGTAACCCCAGCCCGGACTTTTCTAACAAACCAGCACCATGAATATCAATATCACTGATGTCTCACTGTAACACTCTAATTCTATCTCACTGTCGAACTCACATCAGAACTGAATCCCTTATGTAACCGTACCCCTATCCTGCCTGTACAACTTACCGAATCCATAACCGTATCCCTAGGACAGTACCATGCATCTGACAGTACATGGTCAACATTGACAACATCCACAGCTCACCGCAAACCTCTCGATCATACTCAAACTCATCCTCACATAAGAGCCAGATTCTTACTATAATCGTAGCACTATCCTGCCTGTACACATTACCAAACACTTAACCCTGGCCCTGACACTAGCAAGAGACCTATCACATCATTTTATTTTCAGCCCCAGCAAATGCTTAACCTGAGCCAAATCTTGCACTCACACTCACATCACAGCCAGACCATAACTCTACCCAAAACTGTGCTAGACCCGTAAATCTACCCAAACACTAAACCCTTTCCGTTGGCCTGACACTAAGAAGAGATCCCACCATGGATATCGACGACACCGATGACTCACAGTAACCCTGTAGTTCAATCTCACTGTCGCCGACACATCAGACCCAAATGCGAAATGTAATCATAACTGAATACTGGCCATACCACTTAGCGAACACCTAACCCTAACCCTAGCTCTCGACCATGCTCTGGAACCCTCATGGTCAATATTGACATCACCTACAGAACACTGTAAACCTGTCGATCAAACTCCCCCTCATCCTCACATCAGAGTCAGATCCTTATGGTAAATGTAGTGCTATACTTGCCATACACATTACCGAATGCTTAACAATATCCGTAGCCCATGGACTAGCATCAGACCCCTCACATCACTTTATTATTGGCCAAGCAAATGCTTAACCTGAGCCACAACTCGCACACACCCTCACATCACAGCAGGATGCATAGTTGAAAGAAATCCCTATCAACTCCGTAATCCTTCCCAAACTCCGAAATCTGACCATAGCCCTGACTCTTGGTAATGATCCTACAATGAATAATGCCATCACCCTTGTCTAACTGCAACACTGTAATTAAATCACACTGTTACCCTCATATCAGAATAGGATCCTAAACACAACCATAACCCTTTCCTAGACTTACACCTTTTCAAACTCCTAAATGTAACACTAGACCTGGCCTGTGGACCTCAAACCTCACAATAAACATCAACATCAGCCACCACTTATCATAAACCAGTCACTCAATATCTCCCTCTCCCTCAAATCAGGGCCACATCCTCAGTGCTACTGTGTTGCCAGACAGCCCATACTCATTATCGAACACTTAACCGTAACCCTAGCACTGTCCCATGCTCTGGAGTCCTCACTTTTATTTTAGTATCAGCCCACCAAATCTTAACCTGAGGCATAATCTCGAAGTCACCCTCACATCACAGCCAGACCCTAACTCTACCCAAAACCGTATCGGCCCTGTAAAACTACGCAAACACCGAAACCTAACACTACCCCTGTCACTTAGAACAGACCCTAACATGGATATCGACATCACCCGTTTCTCACTGTAACATGGCAGTTCAATTTCGCTGCTGCCCTCACATCAGACCCGAATCTGAGATGTAATCATAATCCTATACTGGCCGTACAGTTTAACAAACACTTAACCCTAACCCTAGCTCTCACCCATGGACATGAAACCTCCTGGTCAACATTGACATCACCCACAGCTCTCCATAAACCTTTCACTCAATGTCACACTCATCCTCACATCAGAGCCAGATCCTTATTGTAAACATTGCGCTATTGTGCCCGTACATATTAATGAACAGTTAACCCTAACCCTAGCTCTTGCTATAGGACCAGACCCTTCACAATATTTTATTTTCAAACTCACCTAGTCGTTATACTGAGACAAAATCTCGTATTCACCCTCGCATTAGAGCCAGACCATAATTCTAACCAAAACCCAATAAGCCCCATCACTTTCACAAACATGGAACCTTAACCCTAGCACTGACTTTTGGAAAAGACCAGTACAATGAATATCGACATCCCTCATGTCTCACTGTAACATTGTAATTCAATCTCAGTGTCAACGTCACATCAGAGCCAAAGCTGATATGTAAACATAACTATATATAACCATAAACATATTCCTGCCCATGCAACTTTACTGAACACCTAACACTAACCCTACCACTGTACCCTACATCTGACACTACATGGTCAACATTGACATCATCCGAGGCTCTCCATAATCCTGTCGATCATCCTCACCCTCATCCTCACAACAGAGCCAGATCCTTAGTGTGAACGTCGCGCTGTCCTACCCATACACATTACCGAACACTTAACTCTAACCCAAGCCCTGGCACTAGCACCAGACCTGTCACATCATTTGATTTTCAGCCCCATCAAATAATAAACCTGTGCGACAATCTTGCACTCACCCTCACTTCACAGCAGGATGCAAACTCTAACCGAAACTGTATCCGCACTGTAAACCTTTCCAAACACCGAACTCTATAAATGGTCCTGACTCTTGGAAAAGACACTACAATGGACATCCAGGTCACCCATGTCTCACTGTGACACTGTAATTCAATTTTACGTTCACCCTCACATCAGAACCGAAATCTAAATTTATCAATAACCCTTCCCAACCTGTACACCATATTGAGACACTAAACCTAAATGTTGACTTGGACCCTGGACATGCAACCTCACGATAAGCTTCGACAACAGCCACAGCTTATCATAAACCTGTCCCTCAATATCGCCTTCTGCCACACATCAGGGCCACATCTTCACTGTTACTGTATTGCCAGATGGCCTGTACTCATTACTGAACACTTAACATGATCCCTAGCACTGTCCCATGCTCTAGAATCCTCACCTTCCTCTTAGCATCAGCCCACCAATTCTCAACCTGATGCTTAAACTCGCACTCACCCTGACATCATAGCCAGAACCTACCTCTACCCAAAACTGTAACACCCCCGTAATGTACCCAAACACCAAACCCTAAACCTAGCCCTGCCCTGTCACTTTGAACAGAAAATACCATGAATATCGACGTCATCCATGTCAAACTGTAACACTGTAGTTCAATCTCGCTGTATCCCTCACATCACACCCGAAACCAAAATGTAATTATACAACTTAACAAATACCTAATGCTAACCCTATCTCTCGCTTGTGAACCTGAACCCTTGTGGTCAACATTGGCATAACCCACAGATCACCCTAAAATTGTCACTCAATGTCACACTCATCCTCACCTCAGAGCCAGATCCTTATTGTTAACATAGCGCTATTGTGCCAGTGCATATTAACGAATGCTTAACCCTAATTCTAGCTCTTACCTCTGCACCAGAACCTTAACATAATTCATTTTATTTTCAGTCCCAACAAATCTTTATAGTGAGTGAAAATCTCGCATTCACCCTGGCATCAGAGTCGGATCCCTAACAATAACAAAAACCCTATTAGACCTCTACACTTTCTCAAACACCATACCCTAACCCTAGCCCTAACTTTTGGAACAGACCAGTACCATGAATGTAAACATCCCTCCTGACTCACTGAAACACTGTAATTCTACCTCACTGTCGAACTCGGATCAAGCCAAATCCCATAAGTAATCATAACCCTATTCTGCCCATACAACTTACAGAAACCCTAACCCTAACCCTAGCACTGTACCCTGTATCTGACACTTCATGGTCAACATTGACATCATTCACATCTCGCCGGAAACCTGTTGATCATACCCTACCTCATCCTCACATCAGAGCCAGAGCTTACTGTAAATGTAGCTCTATCCTGCCTTTACACATTTCTGAACACTTAACAAAATCTCTAGCTCAGGCTCTAGAACCAGTCCTGTCATATCATTTTCTCTACAGAACCGCCAACGGCTAAAACTGAACCACAAACTCGCAGTCACCCTCACGTCATGGCAGGATGAAACTCTAACCGAAACACTATCAGCACCGTAAGGCTTTCCAAACAGTGCACTCTTACCACAGCCCTGACTCTTGGGACATACCCTAGCAGGGATATCGATGTAACCCATGTCTCACTCTTACGCTGTAAATCAAACTGACTATCACCCTCACATCAAAGCTGAGTACTAAATGTAAACTTAAACCTTTTCTGGCCTTACATGTTTTTGAGCCCCTAAACCTAACCCTAGAGCTGGCTCCTGGACCTGAAACATCACGAAAAACATTGTGATCGGATACAGCTTATCATTACCCTGTCTCTCAATATCGCCCTCTCCGACACATCAGGTCCACATCCTCACTGTAACCATAGCCAAAGATGGTCCGAACCCATTACCGAAACCTTAACCCTAACCCTAGCACTGTGCCAGGCTCTGGACTCCTCACCTTCATTTTAGTGTCAGCCCACCAAATCCTAAACCTCAGGCAAAATCTCGCACTCACACTCACATCACAGCCATACCCTAAAATCTAAGCAAAATCGTATCAGCCCCATAAACCTGAAAAACACCGAACACTAACCCTAGCACTGACACTTAGAACAGACCCTACCATGGATATGGATGTCAACCATGTTTCACTGTAGCACTGTAGTTCAATATCACTGTTGCCCTCACATCAGACCCGAATTTGAAATGTATCCATAACCGTATACTGGCCGTACAACTTAACGAGCACCTAACCCTAAACCCAGCTCTCTCCTGTGGTCCTGAACCCTCACGGTCAACACTGACATTACCCACAGCTCGCCATAAACCTGTCGCTCAATGTCGCACTCATCCGCACATCAGAGACAGATCGTTTGTGTTAACATAGTGTTATCGTCCCTGTACATATTAACAAACACTTATCTCTAAACCTAACTCTTGCTGCAGCGCCAGACCCCAAAGACATTTTATTTTTAGCCACACCTAATCCTTACTGAGACAAAATCTGACATTCACCCTCAAATCAGAGCCGGACACTAACTCTAACCAAAACCCTATTAGACCCACACACCTTCCCAAGCACCAAACCCTATCCATAGCCCTGACTTTTGGAAAAGACCAGTACCATGAATATTGACATCCTCTAAATGAAACCCTATCAGTGCCATAAACCTTCATATACACCGAACTCTAAGCAAAAGCTTGAGTCATGGAATAGACCCAACCATTGATATCGACGTCACCCTTGTCTCACTGTAGCACTGTAATTCAATCTCACTGTCAACCTGACATCAGAATTGAATTCTAAATGTAAATGTAACCATAACCCTTTCCTAGCATTATACCTTTTCAAATTCCTAAATTTAGCACTAGACGTGGCCTGGGGACTTCAAACCTCATGATAAACATCAACATCACCCACAGCTTATTATAAACCAGTCGCTCAATATCTCCCTGTCCCTCAAATCAGGACCACATTCTCACTGCTACTGTATTGCTAGATGGCCCATACGCATTAAGAACACTTAGCCGTAACCCTAGCACTGTCCCATACTCTGGAGTCCTCACCTTCATTTTAATATCAGCCCACCAAATCTTAACCTGAGGCATAATTTCGCAGTCACCCTCACATCACAGCCAGACCCTAACTCTAACCAAAACCGTATCGGCCCTTTAAAACAACGCAAACACCAAACCCTGACACTAGCCCTGTCACTTAGAACAGACCCTAACATGGATATCGACATCACCCATGTCTCACTGTAACATGGTAGTTCAATATCGCCGTTGCCCTCATACAAGACTCGAATTTGACATGTAACCATAACCCTATACTGGTCGTAGAACTTAACAAACACGTAAGCCTATCTCTCGCTCTCACCCACGGACATGAACACAAATGGTCAACATTGACATCACCCACAGCTCACCATAAACCTTTCACTCAATGTCGCACTCATCCTCACATCAGAGCCGGATCCTTAGTGTAAACATTGCACTATTGGGCCCGTACATATTAATGAACACTTAACCCTAACCCTAGCTCTTGCCATAGCACCGGAACCTTCACATTCTTTTATTTTCAGACTCACCTAGACCTTATACTGAGACAAAATCTCGTATTCACCCTTGCATTAGAGCCAGACCTTAACTGTAACCAAACCCAATTAGCCCCATACAGTTTCACAAACACAGAACCGTAAACCTAGCCCTGAGTTTTGGAAAAGACCAGTACCATGAATATCGACATCCCTCATGTCTCACTATAACATTGTAATTCAATATCACAGTCACACTCACATCAGAGCCAAAGCCAATATGTAACCATAACTATATGTAACCATAACCGTACTCCTGCCGATGCAAGTTACCGAACTCCTAGCACTAATCCTCGCACTGTACAATACATCTGACACTTCATGGTCAACAGTGACATCATCCACAGCTCACCGTAAACCTGTCGATCATACTCACCCTCATCCTCACATCAGAGTCAGATCCTTACTGTAAATGTAGAACTATCCTGCCCATACACATTGCTGAACACTTAACCCTAACCCAAGCCCTGGCACTAGCACCAGACCTGTCACATCAGTTGATTATCAGCCCCACAAAATAATAAACCTGAGCGACAATCTCGCACTCACCCTCACATCACAGCAGAATGGTAACTCTAACCGAAACTCTATCAGCGCTGTAAACCTTCCCAAACACCGAACACTAAAAATAGCCCTGAATGGTAACAGACCCTCCCATGGATATAGACGTCACCAATATCTCACAGTAACAGAGTAATTCAATCTCACATTAACCCTCACATCAGAGCAGAATACTAAATGTAACCATAACCCTTTCCAACCATAGAACTTTCCAAACCCCTAAACCTAAACCCAGACCTGGCACCTGGACATGAAACCTCATGATAAACTTCGACATCAGCCACAGCTCATCATAAACCTCTTCCTCAATATCGCCTTGTCCCACACATCAGGGCCACATCCTCACTTTTACAGTATTGTTAGACAGCCTGTACAAATTATCGAACACTTAATCCTAACCCTAGCACTGTTCCATGCTCTGGACTCCTCACCCTCATTTTAGTGTCAGCCCAGTAAATCACAACCTGAGGCATAATCTCACACTCACCCTCACATCACAGCCAGGTCCTAACTCTTCCCAAAACTGTATCACCCCACAAACGTTCACAAACACTGAATTCTAACCTTAGCCCTGTCACTTAGAACAGACCCAACCATGGATATTGATGTCACACATGTCTCACTGTAACACTGTAGTTCAATATCGCTGTAGCCCTCATGTCAGACCCGAATCCGAAATGTAACCATGACCGTATACTGGCCGTACAACTTCACAAACAGCTAAACTTAAACCTAGCCCTCACCTGTGGACATGAAGCCTCATGGACAACATTGACATCACCCACAGCTCACTGTAAACCTGTCAATCAATGTTGCACTCATCCTCACATCAGAGCCAGATCCTTAGGGTAAACATTGTGCTATCGCTCCCATACATATGAAAGAACATTTAACCCTAACCGTAACGCTTGCCATAGCAGCGGACCCTTCACATCATTTTATTTTCAGCCTCACGTAGTCCTTATAATGCGACAAATCTTGCATTCACCCTTGCATTAGAGCTGTACCCTAACTCTAAACAAAACCATATTAGCCCCATACACCTTCCCAAACACCGAACCCTCACTCTAGCCCTGACTTTTGGAACAGACTACTACCATGAATATTGACATCCCTCATGTCCCACGGTAACACTGTTATTCAATGTCTGTCGAACTCACATCAGAGCCGAATCCCATATGTAACTGAATGCTAACCTGCCCGTACAACTTACCAAACCTCTAACCCTAAACCTAGAAATGTACACTGCATCTGACACTTCATGGTCAAATTTGACATCATCTGCAGCTCACCATAGACCTGTCAAACATACTCACCCTCATCCTCATATCAGAGCCAGATTCTTAAAGTAAATGTAGCGCTATCCTTCCTGTACACTTTCCTGAACACTTAACCCTAACTGTACCCTGCCATTACCACCAGACACATCCCATTCTTCTATTTGCAGATCCACCAAAAGCTTAACCTGAGCCACAATGTCGCACTCACTCTTACATCACAGCAGAATGGAAACTCTTACGAAAACACTATCAGCACCGTAAACCTCCTACTAAACCGAAATGTAAGCACAGACGTGACACTTAGAACAGATCCTACCATGGATATCGACGTCACCCATGCCTCACTGTAACACTGTAATTCAATCTCACTGTCACCCTCACATCAGAAGCGAATACTAAATGTAATCATAAACCTCTCCTACCCGTACACCTTTATGAACCCCTAAATGTAACCCCAGACCTTCAGCCTGTACCTGAAACCTCATGATAAACTTCGACATCAGCCACAGCTGATCGTAAACCTGTCTCTCCATATCGCCCTCTCCCTCATATCAGGGCCATATCATCACTGTAACCATAGTAGTAGATGGCCCGTACCCCTTACCGAAAACTTAACCTTAACCCTAGCATTGTCCCATACTCTGGACATCTCACCTTCAATTTAGTGTCAGCCTACCAATTCCTAAACCTGACACAAAATCTCGAACTCACCCTCACATCACAGCCAGACCCTATCTCTACCCAAAACCATATCGGCACCATAAACCTGCTCAAACACCAAACCCTAACCATAGCCTTGACTCTTAGAACAGACCTTACCATGGATATCTATGTCACCCACGTCTCACTGTAATACTGCTGTTCAATATCGCTGTCGCCCACACATCAGCCCGAAATGCGATATGTAACCACAATCATATACTGGACTTACAAATGAACAAACACGAAACCCTAACCCTAGCTCTCACCCATGAACATGAACCCTCCTGGTCAACATTGACATCACCCACAGCTCACCTTAAACCTGTCCCTCATAGTCGCACTCATCGTCACATCAGAGCCAGATCCTGACTGTAAACGTAGCGCTATCATGCCTTTACATATTAAAGAACACTTAACACTAACCCTATCCCTTGCCACAGCACCAGACCCTTCACATCATTTTATTTTCAGCACCACCAAATCCTTATACTGAGACAATTATCGTATTCACCCTCACATTAGAACCAGAGCATAACTCTAACCCAAACCCCGTTAGCCCCATACACCTTCCCAAACACCCGACCCTAACCCTAGCCCTGACTTTTGGAAAATAGCAGTACCATGAATATCGACATCCCTCATATCTCATTGTAACACTGTAATTCAATCTCACTGCTGAACTCACATCAGAGCTGAAGCTGATATGTAGCCATAACCCTATCCTTGCCCATACAAGTTACCGATCCCCTAACACTAACCCTAGCACTGTACCCTGCATCTGACACTTCATGGTCAACATTGGAGTCATCCACAGCTCAACGAAAACCTGTTGATCATACTCACTCTCATCCATACATCAGAGCCAGATCCTTACTGTACACATAGATCCTGCCTGTACGCATTACTGAACACTTTACCCAAACCTAGCCCTAACACTGGCACCAGACCCATCACATCATTTGATTTTAAGCACCACCAAATTTTTAACCTGAGCCACACTCTCACACTCACCCTCACATCAAAGCAGGATGCAAACTCTAACTAAAACTCTTATCAGCGCTGCTAACCTTCTCCAACACTGATCTCTGTAAATAGCCCTGACTCTTGGAACAGACCCTACCATGGATACCAACATCACCTATGTCTCACTGTAACAGTTTAATTCAATCTTACAGTCACCCCAACATCAGGACCGAAATCTAAATGTAACAATAACCCTTCCGAACCTGTACAACATTTCTAGACCCTAAACCCAAACCTTGTCTTGGACACTGGACATGAATCCTCGTGATAAACTTCGACAACAGCCACAGATTATCATAAACCTGTCCCTCAATATCGCCTTCTCCCACACATCAGGGCCACATCTTCACTATTACTCTGTTGCTAGATGGCCTGTACGCACTATTGATCACTTAACCTGATCCCTAGCACTTTCCCATGCTCTGGACTCCTCACCTTCATTTCAGCATCAGTCCAACAAATCTCAACCTGAGGCTTAAACTCGCACTCACACTCACATCACAGCCAGAACCTAACTCTACACAAAATTGTATTAGCACCATAAACATACCCAAACACCGAACCCTAACTCTAGCACTGTCCTGTCTCTTTGAACAGACTCTGCCACAGATATCGACAACACCCATGTCAAACTGTACTACTGTAGTTCAATCTCACTGTCTCACTCACATCAGACCCAAATCAAAAATGTAACCAAAATATATGCTATCCGTACAACTTAGGAAATAGCTAACGCTAACCCTAGCTCTCTCTCATGGAGATGAACTCTCATGGTCAACATTGGCACAATCCACAAATCACCACAAAATTGTCACTCAATGTCACACTCATCCTCACATCAGAGCCAGATCCTTATTGTTAACATAGCGCTGTCGTGCCAGTACATATTAACGAACACTTAACCCTCACCCTAGCCCTTGCATCTGCATCAGAACCTAAGCATCATTCATTTTATTTTCAGTCCCACAAGATCCTTATACTGAGACACAATCTTGTACTCACCCTCACATCAGAACTGTACCCTAGCTCTAAAACCCTTTTAGCGCCATACACCTTCCCAAACCCCAAACACTAAACATAGCCTTGACTTTTTGAACAGACCAGGACCATTAATATCAACATCCCTCACGTTTCACAGTTCCACTGCAATTCAGTCCCGCTGCTGTAATCACATCAGAGCCAAATACCATACATAACCATATCCCTTACCTGCCCATACAACTTTCTGAATGCCTAGCTCTAACCCTAGCACTGTTTCCTGCAACTGACCCTTCATGGTCAACGTCGACTTCACCCACAGCTCTCCATTAAACCGTCGATCAAACTCACACTCATCCTCACATCAGAGCCAGATCCTTACTCTAAACATAGTGTTATCCTTCCCTTGCACATTACCGATCACTTATCCCAACCCTTGCCCTGGCTCAAGCACCAGACCCAGCACATCATTTTGTAGTCAACCAAACCAGATGCTTTACCTGAGAAATAATCTTGCGCTCACACTGACATCACAGTCGGATGCAAACTCTAACTGAACCCCGGTCTACCCTGCACAATTTCACAAAAAATGAACGCTAACCCAGGCCCAGACACTTGGAAAAAGTCTCTACCATGAATATCGATGTCACCAATTTCTCACTGAGACACTGTAATTCAATATTGCTTTTGCCCTCACATAAGAGCCAAATCCTAAATGTAACTATAACTGTATTAAGGCCATACAGCTTACTGAACCTCTAAAATTAACCCGAGCCCTCGCCTGTTGACATGATCACTCATGGTCAACATTGGCATCACCCACAGCTCATCATAAACCTTTCTCTCTCTCTCGCCATAATCCTCACATCAGAATAAGTTTCTTACTGTAAACGCAGTGCTATCCTAGTTGTACACATTACCGAACTCTTAACCCTAACCCTAGCCCTGGAAACTGCTTTGTCCACACACTGTAATTTTATTTTCTGCCCCAACAAATCCAAATCCCGAGACACAGTCTTGCAGTCACCCTCACATCACACCAAGACTAACTCTAAACAAAACGATACCAGCCCAATAAACTTACCAAAACACTGAAATCTAACACTGGCCCTGACAATTAGAACAAAGCCAACCATGGATATTGGCCTCACCCATATCCCACTGCAAGACTGTAGTTCAATCTCACTGTCACCCAAACATCAGACCCGAATGTGAAATGTAAGCATAACCCTATGCTGTTCATACAACTTAACGAACCTCTAACCCAATCTTAGCTCTCGCCTATGGACCTGACCATCAATGTCAACATTGGCATCACCCACAGCACACTGTTAACCTGTCACTCAATGTCACACTTATCCTCACATCAGAAACAGATCCTTAATGTAAACCTAGCATTATTGTACCCGTACATATTAAAGAACACTTCACCCAAACCCTAGCCCTTGCCACAGCAGAAGACCCTTTACATCATTTTATTTTCAGACCCACCAAATTCTTATACTGAGACACAATTTCGCACTCCCCCTCACATCACAGGCAGAGCTTAACTCTAACTGAAACCCTATCAGCCGCATACCCCTTCCCAAATACCGAACCCTAACACTGGCCATGATTTTTGAAACAGAACAGTACCATGATTATCAGCATGACTGAAGTCTAACTGTAACACTGTAATTTAATCTCACTGTTGAACTCACATCAGAGCCGATTCCTATATATAACCCTAATCGTATCCTGCCCATACACCTTAGAGAACCCCTTTTACTATCTCTAGCACTGGAGTCTGCGCCTCACCCTTCAAGGTCAACATCATCGATATCACCCACAGCTCTCCATAAACCTGTCAATCAAACTCACCCTCATCCTCACATCAGAGCCAGAAAGTTACTGTAAACATATCGTTATCCTTCCCTTCCACATTACCAAACACTTATCTCTAACCCTAGTCCTGGCCGTAGCACCAGAACCCTCACATCATTTTATTGTCAACACCACCTGATACTTCACCTGAGTCACAATCTCTCACTCACCCTCACATCACAGCCAGATGCAATCACTAGCCAAATCCCAGTCAGCCCTGTACACTTTCACAGACACTGAACCCTTACCCAGGCCCTGATTCTTGGAATAGGCCACTACCATGAATAACAACATCACCCATTTCTCACTGTGACACTGTAATTCAACATCACTGTGGCCCTCACATCAGAGCCAGATCCCAAATGTTACTCTAAACCTTTCTAGCCATACTGCTTACCGATCCTCTAACTCTAACCCGAGCCTCGCCTGTTGACATACTCACTCATGGTCAACAATGGCATCATCCAGAGCTCACCAGAAACCTTTCTATCAGTCTTGCCTTCATCCTCAAATCAGAAGAAGATCCTTACTGTAAACGCAGAGCTATCCTACTCATGCACATTACTGAACACTTTACTGTAACCCTATCCCTGGAACCTGCATTGTCCACACACCACCATATTTTGGTCTGCCCCACCAAATCCAAATACCAAGACACAATCTTGCACTCACACCCATATCAAACCAGGACACTAACTCTAACTGAAACCCTTTCAGACCCATAAACCTACCCAAATACCAAACGCTAACACAACAGCTGACACTTAGAACAGACCCTACCCTGGATATTGGCGTCACCCATGTCTCACTGCAATATTGCAGATCAATCTGACTGTCTCCCTCACATCAGACCCGAATACAAAATGTAGCCATAAATCTATCCGCTCCATAGTACTTAGCGAACCCCTATACCATTCCTACCACTTGCACAAGGACCTGACCTTCACTGTCAACATTGGCATCACCCACAGCTCACTGTGAACCTGTCGCTCAATGTCTCACTCATCCCCACATCAGAGCCATATCCTTAGTGTAAACATAGCACTATCATGCTCATACATATTATCGAACACATAAGCCAAACTCTAGCACTTGCCACAGCACCAGTCCTTCACATCATTTTATTTTCCTCCCCAAGAAATGCTTAATATGAGCGACAATCTCGCACTCACCCTCACATCACATCAGGATGTAATCTCTAACCAGAACCCTAACAGCACCGTAAAGCTTCCAAAACGCTGAACTATAACCAGATACTCGAGACTTGGAACAGACCCTACCAAGTATATCGACGTCACCCATGTCTCACTGAAACATGGTATTCATTCTCACTGTCACCCTCACATCAAAATTGAATACTAAGTGTACCCATAAACCTTTCCTATCCATAAACCTTTTCGAACCACTAAACCAAATCTAACCCTGGACCTGGCCCCTGGACATGAAACCTCGTAGTAAACTTTGACATCAGCCACAGCTTATTATAAACCACTCTCTCAATACCACCCTGTCTCTAACATCAGGATCACATCCCCACTCTAACCATAGTACTAGATGGCCCATACAAATTACCGAACACTTAACCATACCTTAGCACTGTTCAATGCTCTAAACTCCTCTCCTTCATTTTAGTGTCAGACCACCAAATCCTAAACCTGAGGCATAATCTTGCACACACCTTCACATTACAGCTCGACACTAAGTCAACCCAAAACTGTATCAGCCCCATAAACCTACCCCAAAACCGAAACCTAACCCTTTCCCTGACACTTAGAACAGGCCCTACCATGGACATCAACGTCCGCCATGACTCCATGTAACACTGTAGTTCAATCTCGCAGTCGTCGTTACATCAGAACCATATCCAAAATATAACCATAACCTTATTATGGCCATATAGCTTTACAAACACCTAAACATAACCCCAGATCTTGCCGGTGCACCTGAACCCTCATGGTCAACATTGACATCACCATCAGCTCACTGTACACCTGTTCTTCTGTGTCGCACTCATCCTCACATCAGAGCCAGATCCTTAGTGTACACATAGTGATATCATGCCCATATATATTATCAAACACTTAACCCTAACCCTAGGCCTTGCCACAGCACCAGACTCTTCACATCATTTTATTTTGAGCCCCACCATATCCTTATACTGAGACAAAATCTCGCATTCACCCTCACACCAGAGCCAGACCGTAACTCTAATCAAAACACTATTAGCATCATATACGTTCCCAAACACCAAACCCTAAGCCCAGCCCAGACTTTTCTAACAAACCAGTACGATGAATATCAGTATCACTGATGTCTCACTGTAACACTCTAATACAATCTCACTGTCGAACTCACATCAGAACTGAATCCCTTATGTAACTGTACCCCTATCCTGACTGTACAACTTACCGAATCCATAACCCTATCCCTAGGACAGTACCATGCATCTGACAGTACATGGTCAACATTGACAACATCCACAGCTCACCGCAAACCTCTCGATCATACTCAAACTCATCCTCACATAAGAGCCAGATTCTTATTATAATCGTAGCACTCTCCTGCCCGTACACATTACCAAACACTTAAGCCTAGCCCTGGCACTAGCAAGAGACCTATCACATCATTTTATTTTCAGCCCCACCAAATGCTTAACCTGAGCCAAATCTTGCACTCACACTCACATCACAGCCAGACCATAACTCTACCCAGAACTGTGTTAGACCCGTAAATCTACCCAAACACTAAACCCTTTCCGTTGGCCTGACAGTAAGAACAGATCCCACCATGGATATCGACGACACCGATGACTCTCAGTAACCCTGTAGTTCAATCTCACTGTCGCAGTCACATCACACGCAAATGAGAAATGTAATCATAACTGAATACTGGCCATAAAACTTAGAGAACACCTAACCCTAACCCTAGCTCTCGCCCATGCACTTGACCCCTCATGGTCAATATTGGCATCACCCACAGATCACTGTAAACCTGTCGATCAAACTCCCCCTCTTCCTCACATCAGAGGTAAGATCCTTATGGTAAATGTAGTGCTATACTTACACATTACTGAACGCTTAACAATATCCGTAGCCCATGGTCTAGCATCAGACCCCTCACATCACTTTATTTTTGGCCAAGCAAATGCTTAACCTGAGCCACAACTCGCACAAACCCTCACATCACAGCAGGATGCAAAGTCGAAACAAATCCCTATCAACTCCGTAATCCTTCCCAAACACCAAAATCTAACCATAGCCCTGACTCTTGGTAATGATCCTACAATGAATAATGACATCACCCTTGTCTAAGTGTAACACTGTAATTAAATCACACTGTCACCGTCATATCAGAAGAGAATCCTAAACACAAGCATAACCCTTTCCTAGACTTAACACCTTTTCAAACTCCTAAATTTAACACTTGACCTGGCCTGTGGACCTCAAACCTCACAATAAACATCAACATCAGCCACCGCTTATCATAAACCAGTCGCTCAATATCTCCCTCTCCCTCAAATCAGGGCCACATCCTGACTGCTACTGTATTGCTAGATGGCCCATACTCATTATCGAACACTTAACTGTAACCCTAGCACTGTCCCATGCTCTGGAGTCCTCACTTTTATTTTAGTATCAGCCCACCAAATCTTAACCTGAGCCATAATCTCGCAGTCACCCTCACATCACAGCCAGACCCTAACTCTACCCAATACCGTATCGGCTCTGTAAAACTATGCAAACACTGAAACCTAACACTACCCCTGTCACTCAGAACAGACCCTAACATGGATATCGACATCACCCATGTCTCACTGTAACATGGCAGTTCAATTTCGCTGCTGCCCTCACATCAGACCCGAAAATGAGATGTAATCATAATCCTATACTGGCCGTACAGCTTAATAAACACTTAACCCTAACCCTAGCTCTCATCTACGGACATGAACCCTCCTGGTCAACATTGACATCACCCAAAGCTCACTATAAAGCTTTCACTTAATGTCACACTCATCCTCACATCAGTGCCGGATCCTTATTGTAAACATTGCGCTATTGTGCCCGTACATATTAATGAACAGTTAACCCTAACCCTAGCTCTTGCTATAGGACCAGACCCTTCACATTATTTTATTTTGAAACTCACCTAGTCGTTATACTGAGACACAATCTCGTATTCACCCTCGCATTAGAGCCAGACCATAACTCTAACCAAAACCCAATAAGCCCCATCACTTTCACAAACATGGAACCGTAACCCTAGCACTGACTTTTGGAAAAGACCAGTACCATGAATATCGACATCCTTCATGTCTCACTGTAACACTGTAATTCAATCTCACTGTCAAACTCACATCAGAGCCAAAGCCGATATGTAAACATAACTATATGCAACCATAACCGTATTCTTGCCCATGCAACTTACTGAACACCTAACACTAACCCTACCACTGTACCCTACATCTGACACTACATGGTCAAAATTGATATCATCCAAGGCTCACCGTAGACCTGTCGATCATACTCACCCTCATTCTCACAACAGAGATAGATCCTTACTGTAAATGTAGAACTATCCTGCCTGTACACATTACTGAACACTTAACCCTAACCCAAGCCATGGCACTAGCACCAGACCTGTCACATCATTTGATTTTCAGCCCCACCAAATAATAAACCTGTGCGACAATCTCGCACTCACCCTCACATCACAGCAGGATGCAAACTCTAACTGAAACTCTATCAGCGCTGTAAACCTTCCCAAACACCGAACTCTATAAATGGCCCTGACTCTTGGAACAGACCCTACAGTGGACATCCACATCACCCATGTCTCACTGTAACACTGTAATTCAATTTTGTGGACACCCACACATCAGAACCGAAATCTAAATATATCAATAACCCTTCCCAACCTGTACACCATTTCGAGACATTAAACCTAAACCTTGACTTGGACCCTGGACATGAAACCTCATGATAAACTTCGACAACAGCCACAGCTTATCATAATCCTGTCCCTCAATATCGCCTTCTCCCACACATCAGGGCCACATCTTCACTGTTACTGTATTGCCAGATGGCCTGTACCCATTATTGAACACTTAACATGATCCCTAGCACTGTCCCATGCTCTGGACTCCTCACCTTCATTTTAGCATCATCCCACCAAATCTCAAACTGATGCTTCAACTCGCACTCACCCTGACATCACAGCCAGAACCTACCTCTACCCAAAACTGTATCAGCCCCGTAATGTACCCAAACACCAAACCCTATCCCTACCCCTGCCCTGTCACTTTGAACAGACCCTACCATGGATATCGACATCATCCATGTCAAACTTTAACACTGTAGTTCAATCTCGCTGTCTCCCTCACATCACACCCGAAACCAAAATGTAACCATACAACTTAACAAATACCTAACGCTAACCCTAGCTCTCCCTTGTGAACCTGAACCCTCGTGGTCAACATTGGCATAACACAGAGATCACCGTAAAATTGACACTCAGTGTCACACTCATCCTCCATCAGAGCAAGATAATTTTTGTTAACATAGCGCTATTGTACATATGAACGAATGCTTAACCCTAATCCTAGCTCTTGCGTCTCTACCAGAACCTTAACATCATTCATTTTATTTTCAGTCCCAACAAATCCTTATACTGACAAAAAATCTCGCATTCACCCTCACATCAGAGTCGGATCCCTAACCATAACAAAAACCCTATTAGACCTGTACGCCTTCTCAAACACAGTACCCTAACCCTAGCCCTGACATTTGGAACAGACCAGTACCATGAATGTAAACATCCCCCCTGACTCACTGAAACACTGTAATTCAACCTCACTGTTGAACTCACATCAGAACCAAATCCCATATGTAACCATAACCCTATCCTGCCCATACAACTTACCGAACCCCTAACCCTAACCCTAGCACTGTACCCTGTATCAGAAAACTTCATGGTCAACACTGACATCATTCACATCTCACCGGAAACCTTTTGATCATACCCTACCTCATCCTCACTTCAGAGCCAGAGCCTTACTGTAAATGTAGCTCTATCCTGCCTTTACACATTTCTGAACACTTAACAAAATCTCTAGCTCTGGCTCTAGAACCAGACCTGTCAAATCATTTTCTCTACAGAACCACCAACGGCTAAAACTGAACCACAATCTCGCAGTCACCGTCACGTCATGGCAGGATGAAACTCTAACCGAAACACTATCAGCGCCGTAAGCCTTTCCAAAGAGTGCACTCTTACCACAGCCCTGACTCTTGGGACATACCCTAGCAGGGATATCGATGTAACCCATGTCTCACTGTTATGCTGTAAATCAATCTCACTATCACCCTCACATCATACCTGAATACTAAATGTAACCTTAAACCTTTTCCGGCCATACATGCTTTTGAGCCCCTAAACCTAACCCTAGAGCTGGCTCCTGGACCTGAAACCTCACGAAAAACTTTGTGATCGGATACAGCTTATCATAAACCTGTCTCTCAATATCGCCCTCTCCAACACATCAGGTCCACATCTTCACTGTAACCATAGCCCTAGATGGTCCGAACCCATTACCGAAACCTTAACCCTAACCCTAGCACTGTCCCAGGCTCTGGACTCCTCACCTTCATTTTAGTGTCAGCCCACCAAATCCTAAACCTCAGGCAAAATCTCGCACTCACACTCACATCACAGCCATACCCTAAAATCTAAGCAAAACCGTATCAGCCCAGTAAACCTGAAAAACACCGAACACTAACCCTAGTACTGACACTTAGAACAGACCCTACCATGGATATGGATGTCAACCATGTTTCACTGTAACACTGTAGTTCAATATCACTGTTGCCCTCACATCAGACCCGAATTTGAAATGTATCCATAACCGTATACTGGCCATACAACTTAAGGAGCACCTAACCCTAAACCCAGCTCTCGCCTGTGGTCCTGAACCCTCACGGTCAACACTGACATTACCCACAGCTCGCCATAAACCTGTCGCTCAATGTCGCACTCATCCTCACATCAGAGACAGATCCTTAGTGTAAACATACTTCTATCGTCACTGTACATATTAACGAACACTTAACTCAAACCCTAACTCTTGTGGAAGCACCAGATCCAAAACAACATTTTATTTTCAGCCACACCAAATCCTTATACTGAGACAAAATCGCGCCTTCACCCTCAAATCAGAGCCAGGCGCAAACTGTAACCAAAACCCTATTAGACACATACACCTTCCCAAACACCAAACCTTAACCATAGCCCTGACTTTTGAAAAAGACCAGTACCATGAATATCGAAATCCTCATGTCTTACTGTAACACTGTAATTCAATCTCACTGTTGAAGTCACATCAGAGCCAAATCCTATATGTAACCATAACCCTATCCTGCCCGTAAAACATACTGAACACCTAACCTTAACCCTAGCACTGTACCCTGCATCTCACACTTCATGGTCAACTTTGACATCATCCACATCACACCAGACACCTGTCGATCAAACTCAGACTCATCCTCACATCAGGGCCAGATCCTTACTGTAAGCGTAACACTATCCTGCCCATACACATTACCGAACCTTTAACCCTAACCCAAGCCCTGGCACTAGCATCAGACCTGTCACATCATTTGATTTTCAGCCCCACCAAATAATAAACCTGAGCGACAATCTCACACTCACTTTCACATCACAGCAGGATGCAAACTCTAAATAAAACCCTATCAGCGCCATAAACCTTCCCAAACACCGAACTCTAACCGAAACCTTGAGACATGGAATATACCCTACCATTGATATCGACGTCACCCTTGTCTCACTGTAACACTGTAATTCAATCTCACTGTCACCTGATATCAGAATTGAATTCTAAATGTAACCATATCCCTTTCCTAGCAGTACACCTATGCGAACAACTAAAACTAAACCTAGACATTTTCCCTGGACATGAAACCTCATGTTAACCTTCGACATCAGCCACACCTTATCATAAACCTGTCTTTCAATATCGCCCTGTCCCTCACGTACGGCCACATTCTCTCTGTAACCTTAGTACTAGTTGGCTAGCACCCATTACCGAACACTTAACCCTAACCCTAGCACTGTCCTATGCTCTGGACTCCTCACCATCATTTCAGTGTCAGCCCACGAAATAATAAACCTAAGGTATAATCTCGCAATCACCCTCACATAATAGCCAGAGCCTAATTCTATCGAAGGCAGTATCAGTCCCATAAACATACTGAATGATGGAACCCTAATTCCAGAACTGACACTTAGAATGGGCCATACAGTAAACCCCATTCCACTCCATTATAAAACATTTTACTCCATTCCCCAATATTCCAGCACATTCCTTTGCTTTACATTTCTCGCAAAGGAGGCACCATTCGCTTCCAAACTGCACTGGAGACCTTTATTATGTCACATTACAGCCGATTCCACTCCATTCCACAACATTGCCCTCCATTGCACGATATTGCACCACGTTCTTTTTGTTCCATTCTGCCAAGGAATGTTCCATTCGCTTCCAAACAATTCATGAACTTCGTATTGTGTCACTTTGCATGCATTTCCTCTCCATTCCATAAGGTTCTACTCCTTTCCGCAACATTCCAACAAGTTCTAGTGAGTTCCATTCTGACAAAGTAGGCAACATTCTTATCGAAATAACTCAGGAACTATCTGTTGCATCACATTCCACCATGATCCACTCAATACCACAGCATGGCACGCCATTGTGCAACATTCCGCCACATTCTATTGCATTCCATTATGTTAAAGAAGGCCCCATAGCTCCCAAACCATTCAGGAACAGCCTATTGTGTCAGTTCACATGCCTATCCACACGATCCCTCAAGATTCTATTGCATACCTAACATTCCACTGCATTCCATTGCACTCCATTGTTACAAAGAGGGCACCGTTCTCTAAAAATCTCCCAGGAACCCTCTATTGCATCACATTACACCCCATACACTCCATTTCACAACCTTCCACTCTATTCCGCAATATTCCACCATGGTCTATTACGTTCGATTACATCAGACAAGGCTGCATTCGCTTCCAAATCACTCCAGAACCCTTGACTACGTCTCATTACAACCGATTCACCTACATTCCACAACATTTCACTCCATCCCACAACACTCCACCGTGTTCTGTAGCATTCCATTCTGCAAAAGAAGGCTCCACTCTTTTGCCAAAGAATCAGAAACCGTCTATTAAGTCACATTACACCCCATTACACTCCATTCCACAACTCTCCACTTCATTTTGCAACATTCCACAATGTCTTTTTGCATTCTATTCCTACAAAAAGGCTCGATTCACTTCCAAACCATTAAGGACTGTCTACTGCATCACATCAAATCCATTTACAGCCCATTGTCCAAGATTCTACTCCACTCCACAGCCTTCCACCACGTTCTATTGAATTCCATTCTGTCATATTAGGCTCCATTCCCTTCTAAACCAACGAGGAACACTATAGTGCGTCTCTTTACATACGATTCCATTCCATTTAACAATATTGCACTCCATTCCTGAACATCTCCCCATGTTGTGTGGCGTTCCATTCAATCAATGAGAGTTCTATTTGATTCAAGTCCACTCAGGAACTCTATATTGTGTTACATTGCACTCGAATCTACACCAAACTACAAAATTGCAATTAACTCCACAAAATTCCACCACGTTCTATAGCGTTCCATTCTGTGAAAGAAGGATCCATCATTTACAAAACAATATATATCCCTCCATAGCATCACATTACAGCCCATTCCACTCATTTCCACAACATTTTACTCCATTCCCAAATATTCCAGCACATTAATTTGCTTTACATTCTGGCAAAGGAGGCACCACTCGGTTCCAAACCACTATGGAGACCTTAATTATGTCACATTATAGCCGACTACTCTCCATTCCACAACTTACCACCCTGTTCTGTTGCGTTCCATTCTGTGAAATAAGGCTCCATTCATTTCCAAACCCGTCAGGAAAACTCTACTGAGTCACATTACAGATGATTTCTTTCCATTTAAGAACATTGCACTCCATTCCTGAACATCTCACCATGTCTGTGGCATTCCATTCCATCAAATAGAGCTTCATTTGCTTGCAGCCCACTCAGGATTTCTATATTGTGTCAAATTACACGCGATTCTATGCAAATCTACAAAATAGCACTTAACTCCACAAATTTCCACAACGTTCTATAGCGTTCCATTCTGCCAACTAAACATCGAGTCATTTCCAAAACCATCTGTAACACGCTATCGCATCAAATAACACCCCATTCCACTCTATTCCACAGCATTTTACTCCATTCCTCAATATTCCAGCACATTCACTTGCTTTACATTCTGACAAAGGAGGCACCGTTTGCTTCCAAACCACACTGGAGACCATTACTATGTCACATTACAGCAGACTCCACTCCATTCCACCACATTGCCCACCGTTCCACAACATTCCACCACGTTCTACTGCATTCCACTCTGCCAGAGAATGCTCCATCTGATTGCAAGTATTTCATGAACTTAGTATTGTTTTACTTCACATGCCATTCCTCTCCATTCCCCAAGATTCCACTCCATTCCCCAATATTCCAACAAGCTCTACTGAGTTCCATTGTGAGAAAGAAGGAACCATTATTATACAAAGAACCCAGAACTTGCTGTTGCAACATATTACACCACGTTCTGTTCAATACCACAGCATTGCACTCGATTGGGCAACATTCCACCACATTCTGCTGCATTCCATTATGAAAAAGAGGGCCCCATAACTTCCAAACCGTTCAGGATCAGCCTATTGCATCAATTCACATGCCATTACACACGATTCCTCAAGATTCTACTCCTTTCCAAAATTCCACTGCGATTCATTGCATTCCATTGTTACAAAGAGGGCACCATTCTCTGACAATATCTCAGGAACCCTCTATTGCCTCACACTACACCCCATTACACTCGATTTCACAAGCTTCCACTTTATTCAGCAACCTTCCAGATCCTATTACTTTCAGTTCCATCAAGCAAGGCTGCATTGGCTTCCAAATCACTCTGGAAACCTTTACTGCATCCCATTACAACTGATTCACCTCCATTCCACAACATTGCACTCCACCCCTCAACACTCCACTGTGTTCTATAGCGTTCCATTCTGCAAAAGAAGGTTCCACTCTTTTCCCAAATAATCTGGGAATTGTGTCACATTACAGCCCATTACACTCCATTCCATGACACTCCTCTTCATTTTGTAACATTCCACAATGTTCTTTTACGTTCCATTCCTGCAGAGAAGGCTCGAATCACTTCCAACCCGTTAATAACTGTCTATTGCATCACATCACATGCCATTCCAGCCCATTCTCCAAGATTGTACTCCAGTCCACAACATTGCACCACGTTCTATAGCATTCCATTCTGTCAAGTAAGGCTCCGTTCCTTTACAAAACAATGAGGAACCTTCTAATGCATCATATTACACAAGATTTCAGTCCATTTAACGACACTGCACTCCATTCCTGAACATCTTACCATGTTCTGTGGCGTTGCATTCCATGAAAGAGAGCATGATTTCATTTTTTTAGGAATGTTGCAGATGAATTGAGATCATTAATCTCTGATGAAGCGGCCACGGCAAAGAGAAATATACGAATACCAAGCAAAATGTGTAACTCTCTGCAGTCACTTGGAGTCTGACCCTATGTATTTTCAATTTTTTAGGTATACTGCAGATGAATTGACATCAGTAATCTCTTCTGGAACGTCCAATACAAGGGGAGGCATATTACTTTCAATCAAAAAGTGTTACTCTCTGAAGTCACATGGAGTCTGATCATACATGTTTTGAATTTCTTAGGAACGCTGCCAGTGATTTGACCTCAGTACTATTTGATGGTACTGCCATTGTAAGTCGAGGCATGTGAGTTTCAAGCAAGAATGTGTAACTCTCAGAAGTCATTTGCTGTCTGACCTTATGTGCTTTGAAATTTTTAGAAATACTTGAGAGGAATTGACATGAGAAATCTCTGATGGACACACCAGTGCATGGTGAGGTGTACTCATTTCAAGCAAATAAATGTTTTACTCTCTGAAGTCACTACTAGACTGATGATACACTGACCCGGTCCAGCCACGCATAGTCGAGCAGGTCCTGAAGTGCGGAAGGGGGGGCGAAGAAAATAAAGAAAGACAGAAAGAGCTGGGACGGCTGACGCTCCCGTGTGTCGCCAGCAAAACTTTAATGAATGTCCAGGGTTTATATAGTGCAGTGGGGTTACATGATTGCAGGACATAGCATTATCCAATAGACAATCACGCACAGTATTGACGTCAGCAGTAGCCGGGCAAAGGTAGGCACAGCAGGGCTCCTTCAGTTGCTCCTGAAATGCGTGAACAAGATATTCTTTGTTCTCCATTCCCACCATATCAGCAAGTGGGGGAAGGGCATAGCCCCCTCCCAACATCTCCCCCTTTTTTATTTTATAATATGAAGACACTGCCTGTCTTAGGTGCCCCAAGGCAGCAACTCTGATCTTACCCGTCATTGGTACTCCCACTCTCCTGTGGAAGCCCTGTCTTAGGTTGCCAGAGGCTCCAGGGTGCTTACCCGTCTTTGGCTATCCTGTCTTTCTCCGATAGTACCATACGGGGGGTGTTGTTTCGGGCAAAACATATGAATTTCCGAACCCAGCTTTAAGAGGGATTTTAACCCAAGCTTAATAACACAAGCTATCAATAATATCATTATAAGAAGACATAGCAGAATAGTCACAATGGATAACAGAAAATGGGGCAAGTCTCTCAACTTGCCAAAGGGAGAGGCTGTGTGCTTGAGGGTGTCTAGAATATCTTGAGCGGTTTTAACAGGATCAAACCGTAATTATGCATTTTGCATGTCAAGTTTCTCCTTATGTAGGTCCAGAAATTCTTTGGTGAAGTTATCAGTTAGCCATATGCCCTGTAGGTAATTTTTCACCGTTTTCCAACTATACTTAGATTGATTATACTCTTTAGATGTGACACAAATTTCATTATAGGATGCATGACATTTCAATTGGCGCCTTAGTCTCAGGCCCTGATCCTCTTTGCCTAAATACATGACCATTTCATACAGGGCATTAAGCTTATGACTTATTTTCTCATCAATATTTCCTTGATCATTAAGAGGCTGAGTTGCATTTTGGGTCAAACTATTGACACAGGTAGCAGTTTGTGCATTCTCAGTTAATGCTACAGCTGCTACAGTAGAAGATACAATAAAGGAAATTAAAGACAACAACCCTACAATAATGAGGTCCACAGCTCCCTTGGGATGGTCTAGAGCTTTCTTCAATTCTATCAACACTTGCAGGCCCTTATCATCATACCAAGGTCCCGTGTGGTTCACATGAATCAAAAGGAAAGGGGGTTGCTTAAGTAAAACAACTATGGTATTGTTGGACACAGAAGAGATGCAGCTAGTGAGATTGAAATTTTTACAGGCAATGTGAAACATATTTTTCTGATAAGTCATATTAGTGGAAATAGACCCTACCAACAGCTCATGGTGGGGGGTAACACAAGCTGTCACATGTGTGTCATTGTTTACTTTAATGGTTGTACTATTATGCAAATCTAATCCTCCCATGGCCACCCCTATTTTCCACTAAGAGGTTTGAGCGTACCCATCTGGAGTGTACCAAAGTCCTATAGAGAGTCCTCTGTATTGTGGGGCTGGCGTCTTTGAATTTGGTCCTAAAGACCAGTCGACAATGTAAAGTTCTTTAGTGATGTTCATCTGCTGTGGCCATTCACCACCTGCACTCGCAAGTGAAGGGGAGCCCTTGCACTTTGTCCAGGGTAATGGCAATGTGTCATTTTTAATTAAAGATGACGATCTAAGCACACTGCACGCAGGGTGGTGAGAAGGCAAGGTGCTGTTGCTCCTATTACTAGGTGTTCCAGTGGGCGTCCAGATCATGACAGTGAGTTGGTGACCCAGAGCGGTCCAGCCGCACACATTGGAATATCGAAGTGTTAAACAGCCGGGCTTGTGATTATTTAAGCAAGAGACGTCGTTGCAATCATTTTTAAAGAAGCACATCGGAGTCCCTTGTCCCAGGCCTGTGTAATTATACAACCGGCATTGTAGCTGCACGTGTGGCAGATCCTCTCAAAATGTCAGAATCATTGGAGTAGATCTGTACCTCAGGAGACTTCCAATGGACTGGATGGAGCAGAGGAGGGTCAGGAACATACGCCCAATATATGCGCTGAACTGCTTGCTCTTCAGCTGGGGTCCTCCAAAGCTGGAGCAGGGTCAGGAGTAATATGGTTTGCATGACGCATCAGCCTTTCTAGCAACCACCTCGGGCCCTCAGCATCCTGTGGAAAGACACAAACGTGTCCTCGCCCCCAAAGAAGGGCGGGATCTGGACCTTGCCATGCCCCGGTCAGAGGATCTTTCCTCCGCATCTGTGCCAGGGGCGGACGACCGCCAGATCACCAAAAGCGCTCTGCGGAACTGCATCCAGCCAGGTCTAGAGTTAAAAAATTTAAAATATAGTGTGCGTGGGATAAATAATTCAAAGGTATAACTGGGTATAACTCCCCCTTCTTAATTTTGTTGAGCTGGGTTTTCAAAGTGCCATGGGCTCTTTCAACAATGCCTTGGCCCTGGGGATTACAGGGGATGCCTGTCTTGTGGGCAATACCCCATTGCGCACAAAATGTGCGAAAGCGGCTACTGGTATAGCCAGATCCATTGTCGGTTTTAATCAGCTTTGGAATGCCCATAACAGCAAAGCAAGAGAGGCAATGGCGAATAACTTGTGAAGTGGATTCTCCAGAGAGAGCGGTAGCATGCAAGAACCCTGAATAGGTGTCAATGGTAACATGAACGTATTTTAATTTTCCAAATTCAGGGATGTGCGTGACATCCATCTGCCACAGGTGATTTGGCAGGAGGCCACGAGGGTTGACACCAAGTTGTGGAAGGTTGAAATGCTCAGTACAGGTTGAGCATCGTTTAACAATTTGTCTCGCAGCTTCTCTAGTGATGTGAAAATATTTGTGAAGACTATGACTATTTTGATAATGTAATGGGTGAGAGTGCGTAGCCTTTCCTATTTGTGTAAGGCCTACGCAGCGCATGGCTGCGTCAGCTAATGCATTACCTTCAGTCAAAGGACCAGGTAACATAGCGTGAGCACGTATGTGACCTATATAACAGCGCTCTGTCCGCTGTTGAAGCAAAGACTGTATCTGTACAAAAAGCTGCTGGATGGCTGTAATAGAACTGTCAATGAGAGGAACAGTCTCCAGTCGGGAGACTGCATTGACTACATACTGGCTGTCTGAGTAGAGATTAAATGAGAACGAAAAGTGGAGCAGAACTAAAGCCACGGCACGCAGTTCCACCACTTGTGTTGAAGCTGGAGTGGTGTGGTGCAAAAAAGTCTTGCCATGCACCACATACACAGCCATGCCATTGCTGGAGCCATCCGTGAAGATGGTGGGTGAACCTTCCATAGGTGTGGAAGAAATTATGCGTGGGAATACAAATTCTTGAAGTTGAGCAAACTGGAGTAGTTTCACCTGAGGGTAATGATTATCTACTACTCCCGTAAAATCAGCCAAAGCAATTGGAAATGCATCTGTGTTTTGTAAGAGCCAATCTGTTGTTTTGTGAAAGGAACACCGATTATAGATGGTTCAAATCCAAAATATTTTCTGACTTCTGACCTTATCTCCTGTATTAAAGTTGCCACTGCGTCATGAAAAGGAGTTAATGATCTTCCAGGCGAAACTGCTAAATGTAGCCACTGAAGCAGAGCTTGTCCTTGCCAAAGGACCGCAGTGGGAGAATGTTTGGTAGTGAAAATGTAAGCTTCTAAAGGTTTATTTTAATCAAAATATGTCAGTTGCTGTTGTGTAATGGCCTGTTCTACACGCAACAGAGCAGTCTTGGCCAGCGGAGTAAGTTCTCTAGGTGAGTTTGGATCTGGATCTCCCTTCAACACATCAAATAGAGGCTTTAGTTCAGCAGTGGTGATTCCTAATGAAGGCCTCAACCAATTAATATCCCCTAGCAATTTCTGAAAATCATTCAAAGTCTTCAACTGATCTTTTCTCAATTCTATCTTTTGGGGTCTAATTTCGCAATGGCACAATTTATAACCAAAATAGGAAAATGGGTTAACTGTCTGCACTTTCTCGGGAGCTATAACAAGACCTCGCTCTGACAAAGATGTCTGCAGGGCAGAATACGCTTCAAGCAGGATTTTCTGTTCCTGGGAAGCTAAGAGAATATCATCCATATAGTGGATGATATATATTTGAGGAAATTGTGTACAAATGGGAAGTATAGCTGCAGATACAAAGTTCTGACAGATGGTGGGGCTGTTGGCCATGCCTTGAGGCAAAAGTAGCCATTGATATCTTTTCATAGGCTCTTGAAGATTCGTACTGGGGACACTAAAAGCAAAACTTTTACAATCTTGTGGGGCTAAGGGAATAGTATAAAAGCAGTCTTTTAGGTCTAATACTATTTTATAGGTATTATTTGGAATAGCTGCAGGATGGGGCAGCCCAGGTTGAAGAGCTCCCATCACTTCCATAGTTTCATTCACTTTCCTCAAATCTTGCAACAGCCTCCACTTTCCTAATTTTTTCTTAATAACAAATATAGGGGAGTTCCAAGGAGATGTAGGGGAAGTAATATGACCTTTATCCAATCGTTCCTTAATTAATAATTGAGCTGCTGCAATTTTTTCTTTGGACAAGGTCCACTGATCTATCCACACCAGCTCATCGCTTTTCCAGTGAATAGAGTCTGCATGGAGAACAGACAAGATCATGCCCTTGAGGAAAACACCCTAATCCTCTTCTGTCTTGTGTTAGTGTGAATGGAAGGGGTTCCACAGTACCTTGGTTATTGCTACCTAGCCCTTGTTGTGGAAGGAGTCCTTGGTTAAACATCTGTTGTGAAACTTGAGCAGAGGGACTATATAGATAAACTCCCATCTCAGACATGACATCTCTACCCCATAGATTTATAGGTAACCGTGGTACAATATATGGCTGAAAAGTACCTATATGGCCCTCAGAATCTTCCCAGGTTAATATATCAGAACTTTGTAGAGGCGATTGAGACTGACCTATGCCTCGGAGCTCTGTAAGTGTTTGCTGTGAGGGCCAAGCAGATGGCCAATGAATGTCTGCTATACAAGAAACATCTGCCCCTGTATCTAGGATTCCTTTGAGCCACTTTCCTTGGATTTTCAACTCTAGTTGGGGTCTATTCTGTGTGATATCTTGGATCCAATAAGCTTCTGAAGAACCAAAGCCTCCATATTTTCTAGGGCTTGTGGTGACAGTTCATCCCACAGATATTACAGGGAGCAATATTAGTTGTGCTATCCTTTGTGCAGAGGGGATTACTGATATGCCTTGGGGAGAGTGTGTTATGACTTTAATTTCACCTGTGTAATCTGCATCTATTACACCTGGGGCAACATGTAATCCTTTCATGGTGGTACTACTTCCCAGAAATAATCCTATTGTCTCTGGAGGTAATGGCCCGTAGGCCCCTGTAGAAAGGGCTTGCATGCCCATTTCTGGTGTTAATACTGTGTAGGCGGTGGAACTGAGGTCCAGTCCTGCACTCCCTGAGGTCGCTCGAAAGAGGTCTTGAACAGAATTCCGCTGCTTAGAGCCTGTCTCCCAGAAGCCTGATTCTCTGCAGTCTCCTGCAGCGCCCCATAGCATTGTTTGTTCGGGGCCTGGGGCTGGCCCCTCTGCCAGTTTCCCTGAAGGGTATGACCATCTTTATCAAACCTTGATCTACAGTCCTTTGCCCAATGTTTTCCTTTTTTACACCTCAGACAAAGCGGCAGTGTAGCCTCACCTCCTTGATTAGCTGGAGGCCTGGAGGTTCGTGGACATTGTCTGGCTATATGTCCCATCTGTCCGCAATTAAAGGTTGCACCAGCAGGACCCTGACACCCACGAGATCTGGTCTGCTGAAGCATAACTTCTTTGATGGACTTCCCTTGCAGCGCTGCCGCCATAGCTAACCCCTGGGTATAGGATGGCCCTATATCTGAACATAAGCGAATGCAATCTGATAAGGTGGCCTTTTTCTGAAATGGCCTTAAGACAGCTTGGCAGGCACTGTTGGCGTTCTCATAGGCCAACTGTGTGACTAGGGCGGTACTAGCCTCTGATTCTCCAAATGTTCTCCCTGCTGTCTTCAATAGGTGAGCTACAAATTCTTGAAATGGCTCATCAGGCCCTTGCCTGATCTTAGAGACCTCCTCTGTTCTAGTAGTACTTTCTGGGAGAGCCTTCCAAGCTCTTCTAGCTGCTGCATTTGTTTGAGCATATACTGCTAACTGAAAGACCAACTGTTGATCCACCTCAGCATATTGGCCCTCTCTTGCCAACATGTCAAAAACAATGGGTATTTGCTAGGCAGCGTTAGTGCTAGCTGATTTTTGACAATTCTCATAAAATTCTGATTTCCATAGCAGATAATCTCCCCCTGTAAGACATGCATGTTCTTAGGACTTCCAGTCTCCCGCGGGCAAAGCCTCTGTAGTCCTACCTTCTAAGATGGTTAATGTAAACGGAGCAGTGGGCCCATATTTATTGCAGGCCTCTTTCAGCTCTTTCAACTGTTTGAAAGGTAATGGCACATGTTGTCTGAATACCTCTGCATTGTCACCTGGCCATTCTAACACTGGAGAGGCAAAAAATTATTGTGTATCCTCTCCCTGATTTTGAACTTGTTGTAGTACTGCCTCAAGAGGAGTAACCTTTCTCTGTCTCTTGTGCATATTAACTGGGAGCACATGAGTCTTTTTTCCCTTAGACTCTACAGGCTGTTTTTTTCTGCTCCAAACCTTTCTCTGTCTTTCGCTCCACTGTTTTCTCTTTAGTCTCTTCTGAGGATATAGGCTGAACAGGATCAGAACCTGCCTTTTCAAGGGGAGCTGTTTCAGCCTTACTCACAGGGGAGTCTCTTCTCTCGGGGTGCAGCTGTCCCATCTTTTGCTGTGCTTCTAAGGCTAAAGTAAGCCGCTTCAGGGTGCCCTGAATTTCATTCCACCGCTCTTCAAAAGGTATTCCGGATGGGTCTGTGGCGATTGTCCACATTGCTGCAAGCAGGGATGGATAAAATTTCTTGCTAGAGCCTATGGAGGCTGTCTCTATTGTCTGTGCCTCCTTATCACAAAGTTGATCTAAAGCTTCTTCCACTAGAGGGCTCTGTCCCTCCTCCATTTCCTCTTCGGAGCCGCTTTCCAGTTTGTGATAGGATGGCTCCCGCCTTTCCGGCACCTCCAATGGCAGAGCAGATGAGGAAATGGCTGGAGAAGCAAGATTGCTTTTGTTTTCCTCAGCGGCCTGACCTGTACCAAGGGCATGCTCTTTCACATTTTCTATCTTAAAACCTTTGTGCTTAAGATCTAAAGAATCTCTAATCAAGGTCCACAGTCCAAAAGTATCTACTGGAAACCTTTTTGGTCCGTGGGTAGAATAATAAGTTTGTAATTCCACTCCTACTTTATCCCATGAATCTATGTCTACTGTCCTGTCTTCTGGAAACCACAGGCAGACTTCCTTAATAAAGTCTAAAAATCTTTCTAGTTGGGGCTTCCCTACTTTAATTCCCCTAACAGCCAATAATTTCTTTAACCCGCAAACATAAAGCTGTTTGCCTCTTGCCTGTCCGATATTGGACTCCCAGAAAAATCACTTACCACATCCACGTTGCTTGCGCGCATCTTCTCTCATGCGTCTTCTCTGGTTACCTTGGCCAAGGCTTTCTCTTCTCGACGTGGTAGCCCTCACCTTCTCCCTCTCCTTCAGGTCCCTGTTCAGGCGCCACTTCACGTGGTCCCGCCACGCTTAGTCGAGCAGGTCCTGAAGTGCGGAAGGGGGGCGAAGAAAATAAAGAAAGACAGATAGAGCTGGGAGGGCTGACGCTCCCATGCGTCACCAGCAAAACTTTAATGAAGGTCCAGGGTTAATATAATGCAGTGGGGTTACATGATTCCAGGACATAGCATTATCCAATTGACAATCAAGCACACTATTGACGTCAGTGGTAGCTGGGAAAAGGTAGGCACAGCAGGGCTCCTTCAGATGCTCCTGAAATGCGTGAACAGGATATTCTTTGTTCTCCATTCCCGCCACATCAGCAAGGGCAGAAGGGCATAGCCCGCTCCCAACAATACATGTTCTCAATTTTGCAGGAATAGTTCAAATGAGTTAACATCAGTACTCTCACATGAATCGGCAAATACATTGTTAGGTGTACTAATTTCAAGCAAAAGTTGCACCTCCCTGAAATAACTTGGAGCCTGATTATACATGATTTGAGTTTTTTAGGAATGTTGCAGATGAACGGAGATCATTAAACTCTGATGTAGCTGCCGATGCAAGGTGATGTATACTAATTTCAAGAAGGTAAGTGTAACATTCTGAAGTCACCTGGAGTCTGATCATACATGTTTTGAGTTTTTTAGGAATGCTGCTGATGAACTTATGTTAGCAGGCCCTGATGGAGCCGCCACAGCATGACGAGGTATACTAATTTCAAGCTAAAATTGAAACTCCTTGAAGTCACTTGGAGTCTGATCATACATGTTCTGAATTTTTTAGGAATGCTGCAGGTGAATTGACATCAGTAATCTGTGATGGAACTGCCAATGCAGGGTGCGGCATATGAGTTTCAAGAAAAAATGTGTTACTCTCTAAAGTCAGTTGGATTCTGATCATTCATGCTTTGAATTTTTTAGGAATGCTGCAGATGATTTGACATCGGTAATATCTTATGGAGTGTCCAACGCAAGGTGAGGCATTCGAGTTTCAAGCAAAAATGAATTTTGCTTTCACATTTTGAACTCACTTGGTGACTAATCTTACGTTTTGAATATTTACATAATGTTGCACATGAAATGACATCAGTAATCTCTGATGGATCTTCCAGTGCAAGGGGAGGTGTACTCATTTCAAGAAATAACGTGTAACTCTCTCAAGTCACTTGGAGTCTGATCATATATGTTTTGAAATTTCTAGGAATGTTGCAAATTCATTTTGATTAGTAATCTCACATGAATCCGCCAATGCAAAGTGAAGTATACTAATTTAAAGCGCAAAGTGTACCTCTCTGAAGTAACCTGGAGTCTGATCGTACATGATTTCATTTTTTTAGGAATGTTGCATATGAATTGAGATCTTTAATCACTGATGAAGCTGCCACGCCAAGGAGAGGTATACGAATATCCAGCAAAATGTGTAACTCTCTGCAGTCACTTGGAGTCTGTTCTTCTGTATTTTCAATTTTTTAGGTATACTGCAGATGATTCCACATCGGTAATCTCTGAAGGAACCTCCAATACAAGGGGAGGTATATTACTTTCAATCAAAAAGTGTTACACTCTGAAGTCACTTGGAGTCTGATCATACATGTGTGGAATTTTTTAGGAATGCTTCCAGTGATTTGACATCAGTAATATTTGATGGTACTGCCAATGCAGGGTTAGGCATGCCAGTTTCAAGCAAGAATGTTTAACTCTCTGAAGTCATTTGGTGTCTGACCTTATGTGCTTTGAAATTTTTAGAAATACTGGAGAGGAATTTACATGAGAAATCTCTGATGGACCCACCAGTGCAGGGTGAGGTGTACTAATTTCAAACAAATAAATGTTTTACTCTCTTAAGTCACTAGTAGACTGATGATACATGTTCTCAATTATTCAGGAATAGTTCAAATGAGTTAACATCAGTAATCTCACATGAATTGGCCAATGCAGTGTTAGGTCTACTAATTTCAAGCAAAAGGTGGAGCTCCCTGAAATAACTTGGTGCCTGATTATATATGACTTGAATTTTTGAGGAATGTTGCAGTTGAACTGAGATCACTAATCTCTGATGGAGCAGCCAATGAAAGGTGATGCATGCTAATTTCAAGAAGGTAAATGTAACATTCTGACATCACCTGGGGACTGTTCATACATGTTTTGAATTTTTTAGGAATGCTGCTGATGAACTTACGCTGGTAGTCCCTGATGGAGCTGCCATAGCGGGATGAGGTATAATAATTTCATGCAAAAATTGAAAACCTTTGAAGTCACATGGAGTCTGATCATACGTGTTTTGAATCTTTTAGGAACGCTGCAGTTGAATTGACATCAGTACTCTGGAATGGAGCTGCCAATGCAAAGTGAGATGTACGAGTTTCTACCAGAAAGCGTAACACTCTTAAGTCACTTGTAGTCTGATCACACGTTCTTTGACTTTTTTAGAAATTCAGTAGATGAATTGACATCAGCAATCTCTGACAGAAACACCAATGCAAAGTGTGATATACTGCCTTCTAGAAAAGGGTAGAACTCTCTGAAGTCAGTTTGAGTCTGATCATACGTGTTTACAATATTTTAGGAATGCTGCAAATGTTTTAATGTCAGTGATATTTCCTGATGCCTCCAATGCAAGGTAAGGCATACGAGTTTCACGCAAAAATGTGTTACTCTCTGAAGTCACTAGGATTCTGATCATACATGTTTTGAACTTTTTAGGAATGCTGCAGATGATTTAACATCGGAAATATCTTATGGAGCTTCTAATGCAAGGTGAGGCATTCGAGTTTCAAGCAAAATTGTGTAGACTTTTGAACTCATTTAGCTAATAATGATACATATTTTTAATTTTCAAGAAATGCTACAGATTAAATGACATCGGCCATCTTCGATGGATCTGCCAGGGCAAGGTTAGGTGTACTCATTTAATTTATAAAGTGTAACTCTCTCAAGTCCCTTGGAGTAGGATCATATATATTTTGAAATTTTCAGGAATGTTACAAATGCATTGTGATTAGTAATCTCACATGAATCTACCAACGTAAGGTGAGGTATACTAAGTTCAAGCAAAAAGTGTACCTCTCTGAAGTCACTTGGAGTCTGATTATACATTATTTCATTTTTTTGGAATATTCCAGATGAATTGAGTTCATTAATCTCTGATGAGGCTGCCACTGCACGGAGAGGTATACGAATATCAAGCAATATGTGTAACTCTCTGCAGTCAGTTGGAGTCTGATCATATGTATTTTGAATTTTTTAGGTATACTGCAGATGAATTGACATCAGTAATCTCTACTGGAACCTCCAATACAAGGGTATGTATATTAATTTCAATCAAAGAAGTGTTACTCTCTGAAGTCACTTGGAGTCTGATTGCGTATGTTTTGAATTTTTTGTTTATGCCGCAGATGAACTGACATCAGTATTCTGTGATAGAGCCGCCAAAGCAAAGTGAGGTGTACGAGTTTCAAGAAAAAGCGAAACACTCTGAAGTCACTTGTAGACTGATCACACGTCCTGTGACTTTTTTAGAAATTCAGCATATGAATTGACATCAGTAATCTCTGACGGAACCACCAATAAGAGGAGAGCTATACTACTTTCTAGCAAAAAAAAAGTGTAACTCTCTGAAATCATTTGGAGACTGATCATAGTAGGTGAGGCATACAAGTTTCAAGCGAAAATGTGTTACTCTCTGAAGTTACTTGGATTCTGATCATACAGGTTTTGAATTTTTTAGGAATGCTGCAGATGATTTGATGTCTGTAATATTTGACGTTGCCGCCAATGCAAGGTGAGGCATACGAGTTTCAAGCAAAAATGTGTAACTTTTTAAATTCATTTGGTGATTAATCATACATGTTCTGAATTTTTAAGAAATGCGGCAGATGAAGTGACATCAGTAATCTCTGATGGATCCGCCAGTGCAAGGAGAGGTGTACTCATTTCAAGAAATAACGTGTAACTCTCTCAAGTCACTTGGATTCTGATCAGATATATTTTGAAATTTTTAGGAATGTTTCAAATGCATTGTGATTAGTAATATCACACGAATCCACCAATGCAAGGTGGGGTGTACTAATTTCAAGCAAAAAGTGTACCTCACTGAAGTCACTTTGAGTCTGATCATACATGAATCCATTTTTTAAGGAATGCTGCAGATGAATTGAGATCATTATTCTCTGATGTTGCTGCCAATGCAAAGTGATGTATACTAATTTCAGGAATGAAACTGTAATTCTCTGAAGTCCCCTGGAGTCTGATCATACATGTTTTGAATTATCTAGGAATGCTGCTGATGAACTTACATCAGTAGTCCCTGACGGAGCGACCAATGCAAGGTGAGGTACACTAATTTCACGCAAAGTATTGTAACTCTTTGAAGTCACTTGGAGTCTGATCATACATGTTCTGAATTTTTTAGGAACTCTGCAGATGAATTGACATCAGTAATCTGTGATGGAACCGCCAATGCAGGGTGCGGCATATGAGTTTCAAGCAAAAATGTGTTACTCTCTAAAGTCACTTGGATTCTGATCATTCATGCTTTGAATTTTTTAGGAATGCTGCAGATGATTTGACATCGGTAATATCTTATGGAGCATCCAATGCAAGGTGAGGCATTCGAGTTTCAAGCAAAAATGTGAAACATTTTGAATTCACTTGGTGACTAATCATACGTTTTGAATATTTACATAATGCTGCACATGAGATGACCTCAGTAATCTCTGATGGATCCGCCAGTGCAAGGTGAGTTGTACTCATTTCAACCAATAACGTGTAACTCACTCAAGTCACTTGGAGTCTGATTATATATTGTTTGAAATTTCTAGGAATGTTGCAAATTCATTGTGATTAGTGTTCTCACATGAATCCGCCAATGCAAAGTGAAGTATACTAATTTAAAGCAAAAAGTATACCTCTCTGAAGTCACTTGGAGTCTGATCATACATGATTTCATTTTTTTAGGAATGTTGCAGATGAATTGAGATCATTAATCTCTGATGAAGCTGCCACGGCAGGGAGAGGTATACGAATATCAAGCCAAGTGTGTAACTCTCTGCAGTCACTTGGAGTCTGATCCTATGTATTTTCAACTTTTTAGGTATACTGCAGATGAATCGAAATCAGTAATCTCTGCTGGAACCTCCAATACAAGGGGAGGTACATTACTTTCAATCAAAAATTGTTACTCTCTGAAATCACTTGGAGTCTGATCATACATGATTGCATTTTTTTAGGAATGTTGCAGGTGAATTGAGATCATTAATCTCTGATGAAGCTGCCACGGCAGGGAGAGGTATACGAATATCAAGCCAAGTGTGTAACTCTCTGCAGTCACTTGGAGTCTGATCCTATGTATTTTCAACTTTTTAGGTATACTGCAGATGAATCGAAATCAGTAATCTCTGCTGGAACCTCCAATACAAGGGGAGGTACATTACTTTCAATCAAAAATTGTTACTCTCTGAAATCACTTGGAGTCTGATCATACATGATTGCATTTTTTTAGGAATGTTGCAGGTGAATTGAGATCATTAATCTCTGATGAAGCTGCCACCGCAAGGAGAGGTATACGAATATCAAGCAAAATGTATAACTCTCTGCAGTCACGGAGTCTGGTCTTATGTATTTTCAAATTTTTAGGTATACTGCAGATGAATTGTGATCAGTAATCTCAGCTGGAACCTCCAATAAAAGGGGAGGTTTATTACTTTCAATGAAAATGTGTTACTCTCTGAAGTCACTTGGAGTCTGATCATACATGTTTTGAATTTTTTAGAAATGCTGCCGGTGATTTGACATCAGTAATATTTGATGGTACTGCCAATGCAGGGTTAGGCATGCCTGTTTCAAGCAAGAATGTGTAACTCTCGGAAGTCATTTGGTGTCTCACCTTATGTGCTTTGAAATTTTTAGAAATTCTGGAGAGAACTTGACATGAGAAATCTCTGATGGACCCACCAGTGCAGGGTGAGGTGTACTAGTTTCAAGAAAATAAATATTTTACTCTCTGAAGTCTCTAGTAGACTGATGGTACATGTTCTCAATTTTTCAGGAATGGTTCAAATGAGTTAACATGAGTAACCTCACGTGAATCGGCCAATGCAGTGTTAGGTGTACTAATTTCAAGCAAAAGGTGTAGCTCCCTGAAATAATTTGGAGCCTGATTATATATGATTTGAATTTTTTAGGAATGTTGCAGATGAACTGAGATCATTAATCTCTGATGGACCTGCCAATGCAAGGTGATGTATACTAATTTCAAGAAGGTAAGTGTAACATTCTGAAGTCACCTTGAGTCTGATCATACATGTTTTGAATTTTTTAGGAATGCTGCTGATGAACTTACGTTAGTAGTCCCTGATGGAGGCGCCACAGCAGGATGAGGTATACTAATTTCAAGCAAAAAATTGTAACTCTTTGGATTCTGATCTTACGTGTTTTGAATTTTTAGGAACGCTGCAGTTGAATTGACATCAGTACTTGTCCCGACCTGCAGAACTATCAACGGGGGTTGACGACCTGGAGGAGAGAATGAAGGGGCAAGAGACACAAAGAATGGACAGCAAGACAGGATGTCTGATCAAGCTGACCAATTTTATTTTTCTCACGCTCAATTTATATAGGTTGTGACGAAAATATATGTAAAGAGGTGATTGGGCTTCAGGTGGTGCCAGTGGGAACCGAGGACCCTGAAGAGAAGCAGGAAGTTCGCCATCTTGTGGGTGGGGGCCCTTGGGAGGGAGCTTTAAGGGTGGGGCTTTTCCCCTGGGGCAGCGGGTGTTCTTGAGAAGCAGGAGTTTGGCAGGGTTAGCAGGCCAGTGGAAAGAACAGAGGAAGAAACATTGCTTAGCAATCTGACTGCAAGATCTGTATTGATTTGGCTAGGAGAGCAACTCTGCCTTACTGCAGAAATGTTTGCTGTTGTCTTAAGACTTACATAACTAGTATTGCTTAAAAGTCCATAGGCTTGCTCCCAACATCTCCCCCTTTCTTTATTAAAAATTAAGACGATTTTGGTTGAGCAGCCTAAAGGGCGAGGACAGGGTCCTGATCCTCAGTGGATATCTGGTGTGTGAAGAGGACTCTTAGTCTTACAGGCTCTGCTGAAGAGAAAGAGTTTCTCTATTAGGCACAAGCTGTCTTTTTCCTGAGGAGAGGAGGATGCAGGACACAAACCTCTATGCAATCAGGTATGTCCCTCAAGGAACCCAGAAGAGGCGTTAGCCTTCCCTTTGCAGTGCTTTGCCTTGCATCCACCTGAGTACTCAACCGGCACTCACAGACTCCTGGGAGGGTCGCGCTGCTGGTGCTTACTTTTGCTGAGAAGAGATAGAGGGGGGTGCTTCGTCATCGTCATCACTCTCGCGAGCTAGTTTGTGATAGTGGACTTGGATAGGTTTGCCAACAAGGGTATCTATTTGTCTCTTTATAAGGCTCATCAAATGTTTAAGAGCCCAAGGGCCAAAAGACAAGAGCAATATCAATCCTATGAGGGGGCCTAGGAGAGAGGGCAAGAGAGTAGTAAGCCATGGGGAGGCTGAAAACCAATTTTTATACCAACTTTCATCTTGCTCTCTTTCTTTCTTTCTTTTTTCTAACCCTTCTCTAACTTTTCATACTATCTCTAACTACTCCTGTCTTATCAGCATAGAAGCAGCACTCTTCTTTCAGGGCGGCACAAAGCCTGACTAGCTGCAGAAAGAGTATGTCTAGCCCTCTGCAGTTTTGGAGAACTACTTCAGCGAGGGATGCAATTGAATCTGTCTGGTCAGAGATTCCTTTCTGCAATTCTTGGATATCTTGATCTATAGTGCCACTGAGCTCGTGATAGCGGGAGTTAGAAAGAAGCAGAGAAGATATGCCTGTGCCTGCACCTACAGTCCCTAGGCCGAGCAGAACAGCGATACTAACAGCAGTAATGGGTTCTCAGTGGGAGCGTTTAGGGAGGGAAAGGTGTGAAGATTGTTCCCAGATATGGAAGAACTCATCAGGCTGGTAGTAAATGAGCCTGGGTATAACTTTTACGAGAACACAAAATCCATGCTCTTGTAAAAGGGGATTGTAGGCACAGGGGGTGAGTCCGTCTAAGCAGGCCCACCAGGTGTCATTGGGGGGAACTATAAATTGGGGTCCCCGTTCAATGGAGAAGATTTCTCGACAGAGGTGGGTGTACTCATGAGGGATCTTTTTTTTTTTTTTTTGGATCTAAGGAAGATTTTTTTTTTTTGAGAGGGCATCTCTCATATTTATTGATCAAATGGTTGTTAACAACAATAAAATTCAGTATAGGGGTGTCAACGCTCAATGTACAATCATTAATCCATCTCAAGTCTAATTCTCGTCAGTCTCCAATCTTCTGAAGCATAACGAACAAGTTCTTACATGGTGAACGAATTCTTACATAGTGAATAAATTCTTACATGGTGAACAGTACAAGGGCATTCATCACAGAAACTTTCGGTTTTGATCATGCAATATGACCTATAAACAATCAGGTCAAATATGAATATTCGTTTGATTTTTGTACTTGATTTATATGTTGATCCCACATTTCTCCTATTATTATTATTATTTTTATTTTTAATAAAATGCTGAAGTGGTAGGTAGATGCAAGATAAAGGTAGAAAACATAGTTTAGTGCTGTAAGAAGGCAAATGTAGATGATCAGATGATCAGGTGTGTGCCTATGGACTAAGCATTAATCCAGGCTAGACAAGGGCAGCAAGACATCCACGGATGCAGAAGATTTCTCTCAAAGCAGGGGGGATGAGGTTCTGAGCCTCACCTCTGTTGATCCCCAAATTCTCACCTGATGGCCCCCCTGCGACTGTGCCTGTCTTAGGTTGTTCCTCCCTTGAGGAATCTTACCCGTATGAGGGATCTTTTGAAGAGTGTTAGTTATACAAGTCCCGTTACCGACTACTTGGGCTAAGGTTAGGCCTTCCCAACTAGCGCGTTTCCAGCGGCAGTTGTAGGTATCATTGGAGGTGGAGAAGTTGCCAGGGATGGCGGCACCTTCATAAAAAGGGGGGGAAGAGTGGTAACATAACCGACATTCGGCGGTAAGCTCAGAAGTGGTGGAATTAAGACTAAGGAAGGTTTGATTTATAAGGGTGAGGACAAGGTCTTTAGAGCTAGCTAGGGCAGACACTGGAGGTTTAGGGGAGGGTTTAAGACTGCTAGTTGTGAAGCTATGGTTAGGCGAGAGAGTGGAAGGCTTTGGTGGGGGAGGGTGCTTCCCAGCTAGGACTGCATTTGGGCCTATAGCAGCAGAAGGGGTGGCAGGGAACTCTTTAAGGAGTTTAATAGTAAAGGTGATGCCTTCATCATAATGTTCTTTATATAAACGAAGACCCCAAGTGTATCCTTGTACCCAACTTGAGGCTTTTTTCCCTTCTTCAGTGAGTTTGATAGAAAGAGGATTGCACCAACCTTTGGTAATATTTCTAGGGAAGCACTCGGGGAGTGCTTCAGGGTATTTTTGCCCTTTGAAAGGGTGGTGGGTATAATTGGCTTTGGCAGTAATATAATCCCAGGAGGCGGAGGGTCTCCAGTAAGTATCTCCTGTGGTCTCACACTCCCATGATGCACAATAAGTCTGTCTTGCCTCCGCATTTATGAAGGAGGCTATAGGGCCAGTGCTGCCCAGGCAACCGGGGGTGGTGAGACCTGCACGAGAGATAAGAGGTGCTTCACTCTGCTAGAAAAGATGTTCTACTCCCCAAGGGGCTCCCGCACCTAGGGCCAGCTTACAGAGATCAGGTTGTAAAACGCTTGGCCACCAGACATCTGGCGAGGTTTGAGAGTGGGGCCAAACAACATCTCCTCTTTCAGAAAGCACTATCCAGGTGTAGTTCCAGGGAAAGTGTCGGGATCTTGTGGGTTGCGGCACTGGCTTATGGCTCAGAGCTGTGTTCATGATCAGGAGGATGAGGACTTTTGGCGACTGCATCTGCAATGGAAAAAGAATTTGTCTCAGGTGGAGATGGAAGCTCCAGTCTGGAATGTGGTAAGTTAGTGGTTTTAACTAGCCTTTCAGGGAGCCATCGAGGCTCGGAGTTTTGTTGGTCATAAATGCAGACGGACCCTCAGCCCCAGATAATAATGGGGTCAGGACCTTTCCATGCGAAGGTCAGTGGATCTTTCCATTTTACTAACGCTTGAAGTTCATTGGTTTTAGGGTGCCATAACCGATCAGCAGCTGAGCGTCTGTGGGAGTCAAGCGTCAAGAAGTTAATGACAAACAAGTCATGGCTAAGTTGGTTGTGGGGGCTGATGGTTGTATAGAGGAGGGGGTTGTTCTTGAGGTGGGAGAGCATGTTTTTAAGAGTTTGATGAGCTCGCTTTACAATTCCTTGTCCTTGGGGGTTATATGGGATGCCTGTGATATGTTTTATTTGGAAGTCAGAACAGAAGTGCTGGAATTTAGCTCCTGTGTAACCTGGCCCATTGCCGGTTTTTATGATCTTTGGCTTGCCTAGCACTGTAAAACAGCGCAAGGTGTGGGTAATGACATCTTTAGAAGCCTCTCCGGTAAGGGGTGATGCGAAGATAAAACCACTAAAGGTATCTATAGTAACATGGAGGTACTTCATCTTCCTAAAGGGGGTGAAATGAGTGACATCCATTTGCCAAATTTCATTCGGAATTAGTCCCCGAGGGTTCACTCCTAAATGAGGAACAGGAAAATGTGGAGCACAGTCATTACATTTTTTGACAATTTCTCGGGCTTGCTCTCTGGTAATTTTGAACATGAGTCGCAGAGTATTTGCTGAAAGGTGGTGGAGGGAGTGAGCATGCTGAGCTTGACTTAGGGGTGTACTGCTGAAGGCTAGCGCTATTAGGAGAAGGGTACGGGCGGCTTGATCAGCAAGGGCATTGCCTGCCGAAAGAGGGCCAGGGAGTCCTGTGTGAGCTCGCAAGTGGCCAATGAAAAAGGGGTTGGAGCGTCGGATTATGAGATATTGAATTTGTCTGAACAGATCAGCGGCGTTGGAGGAAGGCTTAATAAAGGGAGTGGTTTCTAGGAGTGGTACTGAGTGGGCTATGTAAGAGCTATCTGTATAGAGGTTGAAAAGGGTATTAGAGAGCGATTGAAACACTTGGAGGACTGCGTAAAGTTCAACAAGTTGGGCGGATGAAAAGGGAGTGGGCAGGGAGACGGGGGTTTTATCTTGAATAACATATGCTGCCCACCCTGTTGCTAAGCCGTCTGTGAAGACGAGGAGGGCTTCTTGCAAAGGAGAGGGGTAGGTAACTTTGGGAAAAACTAGGGGATGTAGTCTGCTAAACTGAATTAAAGGGTCAGTGGGATGATTATCTATGGTCCCAGCAAAGGAGGCACAAGCGATACCCCAGTCATCATTGGTTTGTAGCAACCAATCTATCTGCTCTGTAGTATATGGAACTACAAGGATATCGGGATCTTTACCAAAATACTGTCTGCTTAGTTTTCTTCCTTTTATAATAACAGAGGCAGCTAGGGAAAGGTAAGGTGTTAGAACTTTCACAGGTTTTCTGGAGAGGTAGACCCAAAGAAGAGGCTTGCCTCGTTGTTCAAGAGTCTTGGTAGACTGCCAAAAAACTCCTACTGGAGCATGGGTGGTGGCACAAATGATAAGATATAAAGGAGAGGAGTAGTCAATCTGAAAGGAGGTTTGTAGAGAGATAGCTTGATTTATCTGTTCTATAGCAGCAACTGCTGGGGCATTAGGGTGCAGGGGGAGAGGGGATGCGAGTCACCTGCTAGTAAATTGTTTAAGGGAGTTAAGCTTTCAGGGGGGAGTTTCAGGTATGGCCTTAAAAACTGTAGGTTGCCTAGCAATTTTTGAAAGTCATGTAGCATTTTAAGGGAAGAAATGTGGAGCTCTATTTTGGGTGTGAAAATTCGGTGAGCTTGGAGGCTATAGCCCAGGTAAGTACAGGGTTCAGAAAACTGAATTTTATTGGGAGCAATTTTCAAGTGGGAGGCTTCAAGGGTTTCTAGGAGGTGTTGGAAACAGACAATGCCTTGAGCTTCATCGGGGGAAGCAATAAGTATGTTATCCATGTAATGAAGGAAGTAAATATGAGGCCATTGTCTCTTAACGGGGTCTAGAGTTCAGGCTATGAATTTTGGGGCTAAGGTAGGGCTATTTGCCATACCTTGGGGAAGAACACGCCGTTGATACATAGGCGTTGGTTTGTTAAAGTTGATCTGGGGAAGGCTAAAGGCAAAATGGATACAATCATCTGCGTGAAAGGGAATAGTAAAGAAGCAATCTTGCAGGTATATCTTATAATATCAACAATCTTATAATAGTTTATGTGTATAGCAGGCGGGGTCGGGAGTTATTAATGACTCGAAGGTCTTGTAGGAGCCTCCATTTGCCTGATTTTTTTGTGATGACGAAAATGGGGGTATTTCAAGGAGAATTTGAAGGCTCTATATGGCCTGCTGCCAGTTGCTCCTGCACAAGCTGTGTGGTGGCATGTAATTTTTCTGCATTTAGGGGCCACTGATCAACCCAGACAGGCTTGGTAGTTTTCCATGTTATTTTATCGGCATGTTGCTGGGATACAGGCATGATTGTGGTCTCTAGGAGAAAGGGGATCCTAGTCCCTTTCTCTGAGTATTTGATACGATGGTTACAGGAATTTTAATGCCTTGTGCATTCTTTCCTAACCCTTGGCCAGGCAAGTAGCCTTGTGTCAGCATTTGCTTGGTTACTAACTCGTTTGGGCTACACATAATAATATTCATTTGAGAGAGAATGTCTCATCCCCACAAATTGACTTGAAGACTAGGAATTACAAAAGGAATAACTGTCCCTGAATTCCATTCTTGGTCTGACCAATGAAGGGACTGGGAACTAACTTGAGGGTTTTGTGACTGTCCGATTCCCTGTAGGTGGGTGGTGGAGTTTGTAAGGGGCCAGGAAGGGGGCCACTGCTCTTTGGCAATAACAGTGCATCTGCTCCTGAGTCCAGGAGGCCTTGAAAGGCTTTCCCATTTAAGGACAGAGTTAGCATGGGGCAGGCACGTATAATTTGTTGAGTCCAATAGACATCTGTGGTGCCTATGTCACTCGTTTCACGGTGCTCTTTAAGGCACTTATTGGAGGAAGGGATAAGGGGTAGGAGACGAAGTTGAGCAAGGGTATATTCTGCTGGAATATATAGAGGGCCCTTAAGAGTGGAGGCTAGGATCTGAATTTCTCCTTTGAAATCTGGATCAATTACTCCAGGGTGTATTTGAAGCCCTTTTAGGGAGGCTGAAGCATGTCCCAGAATTAAGCCGAAAGTGTTAGGAGGGAGGGGCCCTCGGATGCCCGTCTGTAGGAGCTTTGTCCCTTCTTCTGGAGTCAATATTGTACTGGTGGCAGAACAGAGGTCCAATCCTGGGCTGTTTTTTGTGGCTCTCCAAAGGTCTGAAATTGATTTTGGGTTACTGTCGAGGGAATGAACCCAATTGCCCCGGGGTTCATCTTCTGCATGGGGGCCTGTGGCTGCCCCGGGAAGGGGTTTCCCTGGTTCTTAAAAGGGAGGGGAACACCTTGTATATCGGTTTGTGACTGGCATTCTTTGGCCCAGTGATATCCTTTATGACATCTGGGACAAGGGGTGGAGGGGGGGATGGATTAAATGGTCTGGGGGTATTGCAAGGATTATTAAAAGGGGGTGGATTGAGGTCAGGATTGGGAGGCCGAGGGACTCGGGGCTGTGGGCAGTCTTTGGCAAAATGGCCAGGCTGCTTGCAATTAAAGCAAGTTTTTTGTGTTGAGCCAATGCCTGCCCTCTGCAAGGCAACTCCGATAGCCAGTCCAATGGCATAACTAGTTCCGGCGCCTGCACAGAGGCACGCGAAGTCTGATACTGACTCTTTATGATGATGCCGAAGCAGGTCTTGACAGACCGGATTAGCATTCTCAAAAGCCAGCTGTTTAATAAAAGGGTTGTTGGGCTCTTGGATTCTGAACATGCACTCAGCCGCCTCCGTAAGGCAGCTGATAAAAGAGCTGTAAGGCTCATCTGCTTCCTGCTGTATCTTAGTAAGAGCAGCAGTAGTGGCTCTTTTAGGGGGTAACTTTTTCCAAGCTCCGAGGCCAGCTTGTCTAACTTGAGCCAGGAGGCCTGTGGGAAAGCGTGCTCGGACTGCTAGAGTGTTATAAGGAGCTTCACCTAAAATTCTTTTTGCTGTCCAGCCTCGGGAACTGGGTGGGGTAAGATTTTTACTTTCGATTTCTTTAGCGAATTCGGCAAGCTCGGCTTTCCAAAGAACAAAGTCTCCCCCGTTTAAGGCTGCACGAGCAAGCTGATGGAATTCATTTGGGGTAAGCCAATCATTGGTGATAGATTCTAACAGAGCTAGAGTAAATGGGGCGGTAGGCCCATAATTGGAAATGGCTGACTTGAGCTTCTCTAGAGCTAGGATATCTAGGGGTGAAAAGGATGTTCTTTTTATAGGGGCTGGGTCTCTCATCACTGGAGGCCTGTCGCTAGGACACAGGCTTCTTTCGGCTTGGTCTTCAGGGCTATCATTTAGATGGTCATCTCCATCGTCATGCCATGAATCTCTCTGGGCTCTATCATCAAGAGTAGTACTCACGGGACCTTCTTCTCTCATATCAGAATCAGTGCCCTTTTCTTCAGGGTTATCGGGGTCAAATAACTTAGGGGAGGGGCTCCGGGGAATAGAAACCTCACTACATATGGAGACAGGAAAAGTCAGGACAGGGTTGGGCGATTTTTTTGTTTTGTGAAAAAGTGACTTTGAGGGAGGGGGAGTACTTTTAGAGGAAGAATTTGGGGTGTGGGTTAAATGGGTTAGTTTGGAGAGCTCTTCATCTAGGTCGCGAATGGCTTGTAGGAGTTGGATTTGTTCTTTTCTATTTTTGACCATCTGCCTGAGGACTGAGAGGTCATTTGCAGCATGTAAACGCTCATGGGAAAGAGAGGAGAAGGCGGGAAACATTTGGTCAAGAACAGGGGGGTGATAAGGTGGTGGGGGAAAGAAGGGTGGTAAGGTTACTGCTTGTGGGTGAAGTGCAGAGGCAAGGGCGATGGTAGTGGCCTTAGGTGGCCAGTCAGGATTGTTATAATGTGCTGCCTCTTCTTCTAAAGTGGCTTCATCAGCAGGATCAAGGGGCTCAGCAGGACTTAAGTCGATGAGGCTAGGGTAAATATTTGGGGGAGGGATAGCAGGGAGAGGACGGGAGTCAGCAGAGTTATTAGGGGAGGAAACTTTTTCCGTCAGTGATGGGGAAAGAGACGACAGTCGGTAAGGGTGAGAGTCTGTCCGATATTTGAGAGGGGTTTGCAGCGGAATCTGAAGGATGTTCTTTGACAGAAGGGGAGGCTGGTCGAGAAGCCTCGGAGGGGGGACGAGAGAGGGATCTCATGGTTTTTTCTCCCTCAATGACAACGTTTTGTAAATCGGGCCACTCGCAATGAATGCGCAAGATATCATTAATAAGGTTCCAATAGCTAAATGCTGACACAGGTACTTTTTCTGGACCAAAAACTCTGTAATAGTCTTGAAGGCAATCGCCTATTCGTTGCCATTTCTTTTCACTAATGGTCCCTTCCTGAGGGAACCAGGGACACACATCTTCAATAAAGACTAAAAAACGTTTCAAATCTTTTTTCTTAACCCTTGTTCCTCGTGTCCTGAGGGACTCTTTGAGTCCGGCTATAAACAAATCTTGCGAGGATGCTTGCCCCATGACTTACCTTCTCAAATGCGTCGCCGATTGAGTATATACGCGTCTGTCTCACACCGGGTTCAGAACGTGGCGACTCTGGCGAGGGTCTCGTAGCTGCAGACACCTCCTTTCATGGGTGGGGGTGGGCCCAGGGTGGGCCCACCCTCCTGGAGGCGACGTTCTCGCCTCTCCGGTTTGTCAGGCCCCACGTTGGGCACCAGTTGTCCCGACCCGCAGGACTATCAATGGGGGTCGACAACCTGAAGGAGAGAATGAAGGGGCAAGAGACACAAAGAATGGACAGCAAGACAGAATGTCTGATCAAGCTGACCAATTTTATTTTTCTCATGCTCAATTTATATAGGTTGTGACGAAAATATATGTAAAGAGGTGATTGGGCTTCAGGTGGTGCCGGCGGGAACCAAGGACCCTGAAGAGAAGCAGGAAGTTCACCATCTTGTGGGTGGGGGCCCTTGGGAGGGAGGTTTAAGGGTGGGGCTTTTCCCCTGGGGCAGCGGGTGTTCTTGAGAAGCAGGAGTTTGGCAGGGTTAGCAGGCCAGTGGAAAGAACAGAGAAGGAAACATTGCTTAGCAATCTGACTGCAAGATCTATATTGATTTGGCTAGGAGAGCAACTCTGCCTTACTGCAGAAATGATTGCTGTTGTCTTAAGACTTACATAACTAGTATTGCTTAAAAGTCCATAGGCTCGCTCCCAGCAAGTACTCTGGAATGGAGCTGCCCATGCAAAGTGAGGTGTACAAGTTTCAAGCAAAAAGCGTAACACTCTGAAGTCACTTGTAGTTTGATCACACGTTCTTTGACTTTTTTAGAAATTCAGTAGATAAATTGACATCAGTAATCTCTGACAGAAACACCAATGCAAAGAGTGGTGTACTGCTTTCTAGAAAAGAGTTGAACTCTCTGAAGTCACTTTGAGACTGATCATACATGTTTAGAATATCTTAGGAATGCTGCACATGTTTTGATATCAGTGATATTTCTTGATGCCGCTTATGCAAGGTAAGGCATACTGCTTTCACCCAAAAATGTGTTACTCTCTGAAGTCACTAGGATTCTGATCATACATGTTTTGAACTTTTTAGGAATGCTGCAGATGGTTTGACATCGGTAGTATCTTATGGAGCTCCTAATGCAAGGTGAGGCACTCAAGTTTCAAGCAAAACTGTGTAAATTTTTGAACTCATTTCGCGACTAATCATACATGTTTTGAATTTCAAGAAATGCTGCAGATTAAATGACATCAGTAATCTTTGATGGATCCTCCAGTGCAATTTGAGGTGTACTCATTTAAGCTATAATGTGTAATTCTCTCAAGTCACTTGGAGTCGGATCATATATATTTTGAAATTTTCAGAAATCTTGCAAGTGCATTGTGATTAGTAATCTCACATGAATCCACCAATGTAAGGTGTGTATACGAATATCAACCAAAATGTGTAACTCTGCCGTCAGTTGGAGTCTGATCATATGTATTTTTTAAATTTTTTAGGTATACTGCAGATGAATTGACATCAGTAAACTCTACTGGAACCTCTAGTGCAAGGGTCGGTATATGACTTTCAATCAAAAATGTGTTACTATCTGAAGTCACTTGGAGTCTGATCATGCATGTTTTGAATTTTTTAGTTATGCTGCAGATGAACTGACATCAGTATTCTGTGATAGAGCTGCCAATGCAAAGTGAGGTGTACGAGTTTCAAGAAAAAGTGAAACACTCTGAAGTCCCTTGTAGACTGATCACACGTTCTTTGACTTTTTTAGAAATTCAGCATATGAATTGACATCAGTAATCTCTGACGGAACCATCAATGCAAGGAGAGGTATACTACTTTCTAGCAAAAAGTGTAACTCTCTGAAATCATTTGGAGACTGATCATACATGTTTAGAATATTTGAGGAATGCGGCCGATGATTTGATGTCAGTAATATTTGACGGTGTACCAATAGAAGGTCAGGCATACGAATTTCAAGCGAAAATGTGTTACTCTCTGAAGTCGCTTGGATTCTGATCATACAGGTTTTGAATTTTTTAGGAATACTGCAGATGATTTTGATGTCTGTAATATTTGATGTTGCTGCCAATGCAAGGTGAGGCATACGAGTTTCAAGCAAAAATGTGTCACTTTTTTATTTCAGTTGGTGACTAATCATACATGTTCTGAATTTTTAAGAAATGCTGCAGATGAAGTGACATCAGTAATCTCTGATGGATCTGCCAGTGCAAGAGAGGTGTACTCATTTCAAGCAATAACGTGTAACTCTCTCAAGGCACTTAGATTCTCATCATATATATTTTGAAATTTTTAGGTAAGTCACAAATGCATTTTGATTCGCAATCGCACATGAATCCAGCAATGCAAGGTGAGGTGTACTAATTTCAAACAAAAAGTGTACCTCACTGAAGTCACTTGGAGTCTGATCATATATGACTTCATTTTTTTTTTCTGGGAGGTCATCTCTCATATTTATTGATCAAATGGTTGTTAACAACAATAAAATTCTGTATAGGGGGTCAATGCTCAATGTACAATCATTAATCCATCTCAAGCCTAGTTCTCATCAGTCTCCAATCTTCTGAAGCTCAACGAACAAGTTCTTACATAGTGAATAAGTTCTTACTTGGTGAACACTACAAAGGCATTCATCACAGAAACTTTCGGTTTTGATCACGCATTATGAACTATAAACAATCAGGTCAAATATGAATATTCGTTTGATTTTTATACTTGATTTATATGTGGATCCCACATTTCTCCCTTTATTATTATTACTATTTTTATTTTTAATAAACTTCTGAAGTGGTAGGTAGATGCAAGATAAAGGTAGAAAACATAGTTTAGTGTTGTAAGAGAGCAATTGTAGATGATCAGGTGTGTGCCTGTAGACTATGTGCTAATCCGAGCTAGACAAGGGGATTAAAACATCCATGGATGCAGAAGCTTTCTCTAAACACGGGGGGGGGGTGAGGTTTTAAGCTTCACCACTGTTGTTCCCCGATTTCTCACCTGATGGTACCGCTGCGACTGTGCCTGTCTTAGGTTGTTCCTCCCTTGAGGAATCTTACCCGTCTCTGGCTAATCAGTCATCTTCCGGGGCCATACAGGGAAATGTAAAGTTGGTAAGATAGAGAGAAGCCATATTGTTTGAAAAGGTTAGCTTTTTACTTCTTTGCAGATTTATGCCCTGTGGCTTCTATGCCCAGCACTTGTCTCGAGGTATCTTTACCACGTGGAGGAATTATGATACTTGGTAAATTCTATATGAGGCACGAATTCTATTTAAGGGTTGTAATTAGGAAGGAAGAATAAAAGCTATAGAGGTAGCATATGGAAGAAAACACGGGAGGATTGATTATTTCATTGACATATCTTCTTGTAGAGTACCTTAAGTATGTATAGGTTTTAAACTACTAACTAACTTGCATACACATATTAACATAATAGGAATACAGTGACATAAACAAAGCAAATCTATAATTACCAGCCATCTCCAGTGAAGCCAAGAAAACCATTTAGGCCCCCTAGGCATTTGTGAAAATTTATCTATGATATGATGGATATTGTCCAACTGTACTTGAACAGTCTGAGAGAGATCAGACAAATTAAAGCAACCCATTTCTGGGATCTGTTCACATCCCATATGTTCTTTTAACTGTAGATAGTCTACAGTCGTAAGATTTTGGAGCGCTACAACTTGCACCCCTCCCAACTCCTGATTGAGTTCCAACAGTACAGATCCGGTCAAATTCGTTGTCTCATGTATGCACATGCCAGCCTAGACATCTCCCTCCTCATTCCAATGGCAATTCCAGGAAACGGTGGGGTGTACGCAGCCACAACCGCAGCATCGCCCGGATCCCTGTGGAGGCTTTTGATGATCATCCCCTGGCACGAGTCCTCCAGAGAGTGCTGATGCCAGAAGCTCCTCCTCATATCTTATCTTAGTTCATTTTCTGGGTAGCCAAGTTAGGCCTTGATCTTCTGCATAGAAACAAACAGACCCTTTGCCCACACTTTGACATGCCGTCTATACCACTTTGTAGAACTCATTGGAGGTCAGCACACAGGAACTGCTTTCCTTTTTTTTCTTTTCTTTTTTTTTATTAAGAGAAAGGAATATTATCAGAAAAGAGTACCTGCATAGCTGATCATCTGACACCCTTTAAGTGATCAACATTAAGGATATTTAAAGCATGTGTTAATCTTTGATTTACCAATTGTTTTATACTATCAAGGAGTAATCCCCATTTTCTTTCTTTCTATTTTTTTAAATCTTTAATCTACACTTACATGAAGAATACTATGTTTACTATGCTCTCCCCTATATCAGGTCCCCCCCCTAAAAACCACCTTACGGTCACTGTCCATCAGCATAGCAAAATGTAGAATCACTACTTGTCCTCTCTGTGTTGTAGAGCCCTCCCTCCCCTTTTTCCCACCCCATGCATGCTAATCTTAATACCCCCCTTCTTCTCCCCCCCCTTATCCCCCCTGCCAACCTATCCTCCCCAGTTCCTTCCCCTTGGGTACCTGTTAGTCCATTTTTGGGTTCTGTAATTCCGCTGCTGTTTTGTTCCTTCAGTTTGTCCTTTGTTCTTATACTCTTCAGATGAGTGAAATCATTTGGTATTTCTCTTTCTCCGCTTGGCTTATTTCACTGAGCATAATACTCTCCAGCTCCATCCATGTTGCTGCAAATGGTAGGATTTTTCCTCTTCTTATGGCTGAGTAGTATTCCATTGTGTATATGTACCACATGTTCTTTATCCATTCATCTACCGATGGACATTTAGGTTGCTTCCAATTCTTGGCTATTGTAAATAGTGCTGCGATAAACATAGGGGTGCATCTGTCTTTCTCAAACGTGATTGCTGCGTTCTTAGGGTAAATTCCTAGGAGTGGAATTCCTGGATCAAATGGTAAGTCTTTTTTGAGCATTTTGGTGAACCTCCATACTGCTTTCCACAATTATTGAACTAATTTACATTCCCACCAGCAGTGTAGGAGGGTTCCCCTTTCTCCACAGCCTCGCCAACATTTGTTGTTGTTTGTCTTTTGGATGGCAGCTATCCTTACTGGTGTGAGGTGATACCTCATTGTAGTTTTAATTTGCATTTCTCTGATAATTAGCGATGTGGAGCATCTTTTCATGTGTCTGTTGGCCATCTGTATTTCTTTTTTAGAGAACTGTCTGTTCAGTTCCTCTGCCCATTTTTTAATTGGTGATTTGTTTTTTGTTTGTTGAGGCGTGTGAGCTCTTTATATATTCTGGACGTCAAGCCTTTATCGGATCTGTCATTTTCAAATATATTCTCCCATACTGTAGGGTTCCTTTTTGTTCTATTGATGGTGTCTTTCGCTGTACAGAAGCTTTTCAGCTTAATGTAGTCCCACTTGCTCATTTTTGCTGTTGTTTTCCTTGCCCGGGGAGATATGTTCAAGATGACTTCACTTTTTAAGGAATGCTGCAGATGAATTGAGATCATTATTCTCTGATGGAGCTGCCAATACAAGGTGATGTATACTAATTTCAGGAATGAAAATTTCCCCTGGAGTCTGATCATACATGTTTTGAAATTTTTAGGAATGCTGCTGATGAACTTACGTCAGTACTGCCTGATGTAGCAGCCAATGCAAGGTGAGGTACAGTAATTTCATGCAAAATATCATAACTCTTTGAAGTCACTTGGAGTCTGATCATACGTGTTCTGAATTTTTTAGGAACACTGCCATTGAAGTGACATCAGTAATCTGTGATGGAGCCACCAATGCATGGTGCGGCATATGAGTTTCAAGCAAAAATGTGTTACTCTCTAAAGTCACTTGGATTCTGATCATTCATGCTTTGAATTTTTTAGGAATGCTGCAGATGATTTGACATAGGTAATATCTTATGGAGTGTCCAATGCAAGGTGAGGCATTTGAGTTTCAAGCAAAAATGTGAAACATTTTGAATTCACTTGGGGACTAATCATACGTTTTGAATATTTACGTAATGCTGCACATGAAATGACATCAGTAATCTCTGATGGATCCGCCAGTGCAAGGTGAGGTGTACTCATTGCAAGCAATAACGTGTCAAGTCACTTGGATTCTGATCATATATCTTGTGAAATTTCTAGGAATGTTGCAAACTCTTTGTGATTAGTAATCTCACATGAATCCGCCAATGCAAAGTGATGTATACTAATTTCAACAAAAAGTGTACCTCTCTGATGTCACTTGGAGTCTGATCATACATGATTTCATTTTTTTTAGGAATATTGCACATGAATTGAGATCATTAATCTCTGATGAAGCTGCCACGGCAAGGAGAGGTATACAAATTTCAAGCAAAATGTGTCACTCTCTGAAGTCACTTGGAGTCTGATCATATATATTTTGAAATTTTCAGGAACGTTTCAAATGCATTGTGATTAGTAATCTCACATGAATTCACCCATGCAAGGAGAGGTATACTAATTTCAAGCCAAATGTGTACCTCTCTCAAGTCCCTTGGAGTCTCATCATACATGATTTCATTTTTTTAGGAATGTTGCAGATGAATTGAGATCATTTATCTATGATTAAGTAACATTTTTGGTATCACTAATCTACAATTACATGAAGAACGTTATGTTTACTAGGCTCCTCCCTTCACAAAGTCCCCACCACATACCCTTTCACAGTCACTGTCCGTCTGCGTAGTAAGATGCTGTAAAACAATACTTGTCTTCTCTGTGTTGCACAGCCCTCCTCATATGCCCCATGCACTATACATGCTAATCATAATGCCTTCTTTCTTTTTCCCCACCATTATCCCTCCCTTCCTTCCCATACTCCCCAGTCCCTTTCCCTTTGGTAACTATTAGTCCATTCTTGAATTCTGCTATTCTGCTCCTGTTTTGTTCCTTCAGTTTTCCTTTGTTCTTATACTCCACATATGAGTGAAATTATTTGGTACTTGTCGTTCTCCGCCTGGCTTATATCACTGAGCATAATACCCTCTAGCTCCATCCATGTTGTTGCAAATGGTAGGATATGTTTTTTTCTTGTGGCTCAGTAATATTCCATTGTGTATATGTACCACATCTTCTTTATCCATTCACCTACTGATAGACATTTAGCTTGCTTACATATCTTGGCTATTGTAAATAGTGCAGCAATAAACATAGGGGTGCATCTGTCTTTTCCAAACTGGAGTGCTGCATTCTTAGGGTATATTCCTAGAAGTGGAATTCCTGGGTCAAATGGTATTTCTATTTTGAGCATTCTGAGGAACCTCCACACTGCTTTCCACAATGGTTGAACTAATTTACATTCCCGCCAGCAGTGTAGGAGGGTTCCCCTTTCTGCACATCCTCACCAACATTTGTTTTTTTTTTTTTTTTTTGTCTTTTGGATGGCAGCCATCCATCCTGGTGTGAGGTGATATCTCATTGTGGTTTTAATTGCATTTGTCTGATAACTAGCGATGTGGAGCATCTTTTCATGTGTCTGTTTGCCACCTGAATTTCTTCTTTGGAGAACTGTCTGTTCAGGTCCTCTACCCATTTTTTAATTGGATTATTTGCTTTTTGTTTGTTGAGGCATGTGAGCTCTTTATATATTTTGGATGTCAATCCTTTATAGGATCTGTCATTTATGAATATGTTCTACCATACTGTAGGATACGTTTTTTGTTCTATTCATGGTGTCCTTTGCTGTACCGAAGATTTTTAGCTTGATATCGTCCCACTTGTTCATTTTTGCCTTTGTTTCCCTTGCCGGGGAGATATGTTCATGAAGCAGTCACACATTTATGTCCATGAGATTTTTGCCTGTTTTTTTCTAAGAGTTGTATGGTTTCATGACTTACATTCATGTCTTTGATCCATTTGGATTTTACTTTGTGTATGGGGTTATATAGTAATACAGTTTCATTCTCCTACATGTAGCTGTGCGGTTTTGCCAGCACCATCTGTTGAAGAGACTGTCATTACCCATTGTATGTCCATGGCTCCTTTATCATATATTAATTGGCCATATATGTTTGGGTTAATGTCTGGAGTCTCTATTCTGTTCCACTGGTCTGTGGCTCTGTTGTTGTGCCAGTACCAAATTGTCTTGATTTCTATGGCTTTATAGTAAAGCTTGAAGTTGGGGAGAGAGATCCCCCCCACTTTATGCTCCCTTCTCAGGATTGCTTTGGCTATTCGGGATCTTTGACAGTTCCATATGAAGTTTTGAACTATTTGTCCCAGTTCATGGAATAATGCTGTTGGTAATTTGATAGGGATTGCATCAAATCTGTATATTGCTTTGGGTAGGATGGCCATTTTGACGATATTCATTCTTCCTTGCCAGGAGCATGGGATGAGTTTCCATTTGTTAGTGACCTCTTTAATTTTTCTTAAGAGTGTCTTGTACTTTTCAGGATATAGGTCTTTCACTTCCTTGGTTAGGATTATTCCTACGTATTTAATTCTTTTTGATGTTATTGTGAATGGAATTGTTTTCCTGATTTCTCTTTCTATTAGTTAATTGCTAGTGTATAGGAAAGCTACAGATTTCTGTGTGTTAATTTTGTATCCTGCAACTTTGCTGTATTCCGATATCAGTTCTAGTAGTTTTGGGGTGGAGTCTTTAGGGTTTTTAATGTACAATATCATGTCATCTGCAAACAGTGACAATTTAACTTCTTCTTTACCAATCTGGATTCCTTGTATTTCTTTGTTTTGTCTGATTGCCGTGTGTAGGACCTCCACTACTATGTTAAATAGCAGTGGGGAGAGTGGGCATCCCTGTCTAGTTCCCGATGTCAGAGGAAAAGGTTTCAGCCTCTCACAGTTCAGTATAATGTTAGCTGTGGGTTTATCATAAATGGAATTTATTATGTTGAGGTACTTGCCCTCTATGCCCATTTTGTTGAGAGTTTTTATCATGAATGGATGTTGAATTTTGTTGAATGCTTTTTCAGCATCTATGGAGATGATCACGTGGTTTTGTCCTTCTTTGTGTTGATGTGGTGAATGATGTTGATGCATTTTCGAATGTTGTACCATCCTTGCATCCCTTGGATGAATTCCACTTGGTCATGTTGTATGATCCTCTTGATGTATTTTTGAATTCGGTTTGCTAACATTTTGTTGAGTATTTTTGCATCTACTTTCATCAGGGATATTGCTCTGTAGTTTTCTTTTTTGGTGGGGTCTTTGCCTGGCTTTGGTATTAGGGTGATGTTGGCTTCATAGAATGAGTTTGGGAGTATTCCCTCCTCTTCTATTTTTTGGAAAACTTTAAGGAGAATAGGTGTTATGTCTTCTCTGTATGTCTGATAAAATTCCGAGGTAAATCCATCTGGCCCGGGGGTTTTGTTTTTTGATTACCGATTCAATTTCGTTGCTGGTAATTTTGGTCTGTTTAGATTTTCTGTTTCTTTTTGGGTCAGACTTGGAAGTTTGTATTTTTCTAGGAAGTTATCCATTTCCCCTAGGTTTTCCAGCTTGGTAGCATGTAGGTTTTCATAGTATTCTCTAATAATTCTTTGTATTTCTCTGGGGTCTGTTGTAATTTTTCCTTTCTTGTTTCTGATTCTGTTGATGTGTGTTGACTCTCTTTTTCTCTTAATAAGTCAAGCTAGAGGCTTATCTATTTTGTTTATTTTCTTGAAGAACCAGCTCTTGGTTTCATGGATTTTTTCTCTTTCTTTTGTTATTATTCTTCTCAATTTTATATATTTCTTCTCTGATCTTTATTATGTACCTCCGTCTGCTAACCTTAGGCCTCATTTGTTCTTCTTTTTCCAATTTCGTTAATTGTGGCATTAGATTATTCATTTGGGATTGTTCTTCCTTCTGTAAGTGTGCCTGGATTGCTATATACTTTCCTCTTAAGACTGCTTTCGCTGCATCCCACAGAAGTTGGGGCTTTGTGTTGTTGTTGTCATTTCTTTCCATATATTGCTGGATCTCCATTTTAATTAGATCATTGATCCATTGATTATTTAGGAGCATGTTGTTAAGCCTCCATGTGTTTGTGAGCCTTTTTGCTTTCTTTGTACAATTTGTTTATAGTTTTATACCTTTGTGGTCTGAAAAGTTGGTTGGTAGGATTTCAATCTTTTGGAATTTACTGAGGTTCTTTTTGTGGCCTAGTATGTGGTCTATTCTGGAGAATGTTCCATGTGCACTTGAGAGGAATGTGTATCCTGCTGCTTTTGGATGTAGAGTTGTATAGATGTCTATTAGGTCCATCTGTTCTAGTGTGTTGTTCAGTGCCTCTATGTCCTTACTTATTTTCTGTCTGGTGGTTCTGTCCTTTGGAGTGAGTGGTGTGTTAAATTCTCCCAATATGTATGTATTGCATTCTATTTCCTCCTTTAATTCTGTTAGTATTTGTTTCACATATGTTGATGCTCCTGTATTGGGTGTAAAGATATTTATATTGGTTATATCCTCTTGTTGGGCTGACCCTTTTATCATTATGTAACGTCATTCTTTGTCTCTTGTTACTTTCTTTGTTTTGAAGTCTATTTTGTCTGATACTAGTACTGCAACACCTGCTCTTTTCTCCTTGTTGTTTGCATGAAATATCTTTTTCCAACCCTTGACTTTTAGTCTGTGCATGTCTTTGGGTTTGAGGTGAGTCTCTTATAAGCAGCATATAGATGGGTCTTGCTTTTTTATCCATTCTATTACTCTGTGTCTTTTGATTTGTGCATTCAGTTCATTAACATTTAGGATGATTATTGAAAGATATGTACTTATTGCCATTGCAGGCTTTAGATTTGTGGTTACCAAAGGTTCAAGGTTAATTTGTTTACTACCTTACTGTCTGAACTCACTTGCTTATTGAGCTGTTTATAAACACAGTCTGATGATTATTTCTTTCCCTTCTTTTTCCTCCTCCTCCATTCTTCATATGTTGAGTGTTTTGTTCTGTGCTCTTTTTAGGAGTGCTCCCAGCTACAGCAGTCCCTCTAAGATACCCTGTAGAGGTGGTTTGTGGGAGGCAAATTCTCTCAACTTTTGCTTGTCTGGGAATTGTTTAATCCCTCCTTCATATTTAAATGATAATCGTGCTGGATACAGTATCCTTGGTTCAAGGCCCTTCTGTTTCATTGCATTAAATATATCATGCCATTCTCTTCTGGCCTGTAATATTTCTGTTGGGAAGTCTGATGATAGCCTGATGGGTTTTCCTTTGTAGGTGACCTTTCTTCTCTCTGGCTTCCTTTAATACTCTGTCCTTGTCCTTGATCTTTGCCATTTTAATTATTATGTGTCTTGGTGTTGTCCTCTTTGGATCCCATCTCTCCCGAGTTCTGTGTGCCTCTGTAGTTTGAGCAACTATTTTCTCCCCCAGTTTGGGGAAGTTATCAGCAATTATTTCTTCAAATATATTTTCTATGCCTTTTTCTCTCTCTTCTTCCTCTGGTACCCCTATAATGCGGATATTGTTTTTTTGGATTGGTCACACAGTTCTCTTAATATTGTTTCATTCCTGGAGATCCTGTTATCTCTCTCTGCATCAGCTTCTATGCGTTCCTGTTCTCTGATTTCTATTCCATCAATGGCCTCTGGCATCTTATCCATTCTGCTTATAAGTCCTTCCAGAGTTTATTTCACTTCTGTAATCTCCCTCTGAATATCTGTAATATCCCGCCGGACTTCATCCCTTAGCTCTTGCATATTTCTCTGCAGCTCTGTCAGCATGTTTATGATTTTTATTTTGAATTATTTTTCAGAGAGACTGGTTAGGTCTGCCTCTGCAGATCCTTTCTTAAGTGTTGTTTGAAGTATCTTGGACTGGGCCAAATTTTTTTGCCTTTTCATGGTGATAGCAGTGGGTGTAGGCAGGTTGTGGGTGTGTCAGCTGGAGAAGAAAGTCCTTTCCTGCTTGCTGGATGCCTTGCCCTTCTCCGTTGCCTGTGTCATTTACCCGCACTCCTGGAGCAGCCACTGGGTTAGTCCCCTAAGCTGATGTGGGCGGGGTGCCCGTTGGAGCAGCGCAGAGCCCTGTCAAGAGTTGCAGGCACACCAGGTACACTCTTCCATGCTAGCGGCTACCCTGCTGGGCAGCTCTGTGCCATCAGCAACCTTTGGGTCAGGCCCGGGTGTCTGTGCCTTGGACTGGGATTCCATTCTGCTGCTGGGAGCGCGCCTGCTATCTCTGGCTCCACTGTACGTGCACACGGGCCTCTACTGGGCTCCTCTGGCTCCCCTGCTGCCGGTGCTCATAAGCCACGCCCAGGCTATTTGGTCGCACCACTGCGGGCTCTCACAAGCCTGTCCTTATCCCCTCTGGTGCTGCTGGCAGACAGATCTCCTCCACGTCCCTTCCAGGGCTGCTGTCCCCAGCATGCACTGCCACTCTCCCGCTACTGGGCTGGTGTGTCGATGTCTGCACCAGTTGGAAGAACGACTGGAAGGCTGCCTAGTGCTGTGAGGGGCTTCAGAGCTGCACTACCTCCCCGGGGTTTAGGGCGCCTAAGTTTCCCTGAGATTCCCAGCTGCTGGCTATGTGTGCCACGATAACTTCGTCCAGCTATGGGGTCCCTGTCACTTTAAGACTTGAAGAAAGCACTCAGTTTTCTTTTTTCTCAGGGGCACCAGTTCCATGGACCTGCCCACAGGTTTTGCTTTTCCACTTCTCTAAAATCCAGCACCCCATTCACCTTGTGTCTGCATTCCGGATATGGATTTCTAGACCTGGTTGTTTAGCAGTCCTGGGCTTTCCCTCCCTCCATATTATGACTCCTTTCTTCCCACCAGGTTTTGCTGTGGGGGAGCATTCAGATCCCGCTTGGCCGTGGCTTGTATGTTACCACCTTCATGTGATGCTGGGTGCTCACAGATGTAGATGTATCCTGGCTGTTGTACTGCAACCACTGGTGTCTCTTTTAGGAATAATTGTATTTATTGTATTTTCATAAATATATAAGTTTCTTGTGAGGAGATTTCCTCTGAACTACTCACTACCCATGATTCTCCCTGTTTTGAGTTTTTTAGGTATACTGCAGAGGAAATGACAACAGTAATCTCTGCTAGAACCTCCAACAAGGAGAGGTATATTACTTTCAATCAAAAAACTGCTACTCTCTGAAGTCACTTGGAGTCTGATCACACGTTCTTTGACATTTTTAGAAATTGAGCAGATGAATTGACATCGATAATCTATGATGGAACAGCCAATACAAGTAGACGTATACTACTTTATAGCAAAAACATGTAACTCTCTGAAGTCACATGGAGTCTGATCACATATGTTCTGAATTTTTTAGGAACGCTGCAGATGAATTGACATCAGTAAGCTGTGATGGAGATAGCAATGCAAAATGAGGTATACAAGTTTCAAGCAAAAAGTGTAACACTCTGAAGTCACTTGTAGTCTGATCACACCTTCTTGGACTTTTTTAGAAAATCAGCGGATGAATTGACATCAGTAATCTCTGCTGGAACCAACAATGCAAGGAGAGGTATACTACTTTCAAGCAAAAACGTGTAACTCTCTGAAGTCACATAGAGTCTGATCATATATGTTTAGAATATTTTAAGAATGCTGCAGATGATTTGATGTCAGTAATATTTGATGGTGCCACCAATGCAAGCTGAGAAAAACGAGTTTCAAGCAAAATTGTGTAACATTTTGAATTCATTTGGCAACTATTCATACCTGTTTTGAATTTTTAAGAAATGCTGCAGATGAAATGACATCAGTAATCTCTAATGGATCCGCCAGTGCAAAGTGAGGTGTAGTCATATCAAGCAATAACGTGTAACTCTGTCATGTCACTTGGAGTCTGATCATATATTTTTTGAAATTTCTAGGAATGTTGCAAATTCATTGTGATTAGTAATCTCACATGAATCCGCCAACATAAGGTGATGTATACTTATTTCAAGCAAAAAGTATACCTCTCTGAAGTCACTGGGAGTATGATCATACATGAATTCCTTTTTTTAGGAATGTTGCAGATGACTTGAGATCATTAATCTCTGATGAAGTTGCCACTGCAAGGATAGGTATACCAATATCATGCAAAATGTGTAACTCTCTGACTTCACTCGGTATTTGATCATACGTATTTTGAGTTTTTTCGGTGTACGGCAGATGAATTGACATCAGTAATCTCTGCTGGAACCTCCAATACAAGGAGAGGTATATTACTTTCAATCAAAAAGTGTTATTCTCTGAAGTCTCTTGGAGTCTGATCATACATGTTCTGAATTTTTTTAGGAATGCTGCAGATGATTTGACATCAGTAATATTTGATGATGCCGCCAATGCATGTTGAGGCATTCGAGTTTCAAGCAAGAATGTGTAACTCTCTAAAGTCATTTGCTGTCTGACCTTATGTGCTTTGAATTTTTTAGAAATACTGGACATGAGCTGAGATGAGAAGTCTCTGATGTACCCACCAGTGCAGGGTCAGGTGGACAAATTTCAAGCAAATACATGTTTTACTCTCTGAAGTCACTTGCCATCTGATGATACATGTTCTCAATTTTTCAGGAATGTTGCAAATGAATTAACATTAGTAATCTCACATGAATCTGCCAATGCAGTGTTAGGTATACTAATTTCAAGCAAAAGGTGTACCTCCCTGAAATAATTTGGAGCCTGATCATATATGATTTGAATTTTTTAGGAATGTTGTAGATGAATTGAGATCATTAATCTCTGATGGAGCTGTCAATGCAAGGTGACGTATACTAATTTCAAGAATACAAGTGTAATGCTCTGAATTCACCTGGAGTCTGATCATACATGTTTTGAAATTTTTAGGAATGCTGCTGATGAACTTACATCAGTAGACCCTGATGGAGCCACCAATTCAATGAGAGGTATACTAATTTCAAGCAAAAGCGTACCTCTCTGAAGTCACTTGCAGTCTGATCATAGATGATTTAAGTTTTTTAGGAATGTTTCAGATGAATTGAGATCATTATTCTCTGATGAAGCTGCCACTGCAAGGAGAGGCATACGAGTTTCAAGCAAAAATGTGTAACATTTTGAATTCATTTGGTGACTAATCATACATGTTTTGAAGTTTTAAGAAATGCTGCAGATGAAATGACATCAGTAATCTCTGATGGATCCGCCAGTGCAAAGTGAGGTGTAGTCATATCAAGCAATAACATCTAACTCTCTCAAGTCACTTGGATTCTGATCAGATATATTTTGAAATTTTTAGGAATGTTTCAAATGCATTGTGATTAGTAATATCACATGAATCCAACAATGCAAGGTGAGGTATACTAATTTCAATCAAAAAGTGTACCTCACTGATGGCACTTGCAGTCTGATCATACATCATTTCATTTTTCTAGGAATGTGGCAGATGAATTGAGATCATTAATCTCTGATGAAGCTGCCACTGCAAGGAGTGGTATACGAATATCAAGCAAACTGTGTAACTCTCTGAAGTCACTTAGTGTCTGTTCATATGTATTTTGAATTTTTTTAGGTATGCTACAGATGAATTGACATCAGTAATCTCTGCTGGAACCTCCAATACAAGTAGAGGTATACTCATTTCAATCAAAAAGTGTTACTCTCTGAAGTCACTTGGTTTCTGATCACACGTTTTGAATTTTTTAGGAATGCTGCAGATGATTTGACATTGGTAATATGTTATGGAGTGTCCAATGCATCGTGAGGCATTCTTATGGAGTGTCCAGTGCAACGTGAGGTGTACTCATTTCAAGCAATAACGTGTAACTCTCTCAAGTCACTTGGAATCTGATCATATATATTTTGAAATTTTTAGGAATGTTGCAAATGCATTCTGATATGTAATCTCACATGAATCCACCAATGCAAGGTGAGGTATACTAATTTCAAGCAAAAGGTGTACCTCTCTGAAGTCACTTCGATTCTGATCACACATGATTTCATTCTTTTAGGAATATTACATTTGAATTTAGATCATTAATCTCTGATGAAGCTGCCACAGCAAGGAGAGATATATGAATATCAAGCAAAAATGTGTAACTCTTTGAAGTCACTTGGAGTCTGGTCATATGAATTTTGAATTTTTTAAGTATACTACATAAGAATAGACATCAGTAATCTCTGCTGGTACCTCCAATAAAAGGAGAGGTATATTAATTTCATTAAAAAAAGTGTTGCTCTCTGAAGTCACTTTGAGTCTTTTCGTACAAGTTTTGATTTATTTAGGGATGCTGCTGATGAACTTTCATCACTAGTGTCTGATGGAGCTGTAATGCAAGGAGAGGTATAAGAGTTTCAAGCAAAAAGTGTAACACTCTGAAGTCACTTGGAGTCTGATCACACGTTCTTTTACTTTTTTTAGAAAATCAGCAGATGAATTGACATCAGTAATCTCTGATGTAACCACCAATACAAGGAGGGGTATACTACTTTGAAGCAAAGAAATGTAACTCTCAGAAGTCATTTGGAGACTGATCATCAATGTTTTGAATATTTTAGGAATTCTGTAGATGATTTGTCATCAGTAATACATGATGGAGCCGTCAATGCAAGATGAGGCATACGAGTTCCAAGCAAAAATGTGTTTCTCTCAGAAGTAACTTGGAGACTGATCATACATCTCTTTATTTGTAAGTAATGCTGCAGGTGAATTGACATCAGCCATTCCCGATGATGCGGCCAGAGCAAGTTGAAGTATACTATTTTCAAACAAAAAAGCATAACACTCTGAAGTCACTTGGAGTCTGACCCTAAGTGTTTTGAATTTTTGAAGAATACTGCAGATGAATTGACAGAAATCTCTGATGAACCCACCAGTCCAAGGTAAGGTGTACTAATTTCAAGCAAAATCATTTGTACTCGCTGCATGTGTGCTTGCTCAGTGTGCCTCACTGTGTGTGTTTTGCTCCTTCTGAGAACCGTGGTTCATGTGTATTCTGTGCAGTTATGTTCTCGCTGGGTGTGGGGTTTGATATTTAGTGTGATGTGCTGTTTGTGTGTTGAGAGACACACAAGTGCACAGAAGGCAGCTTCTCATGCTTGCCTGTTTTCTCCACAGGTTTGCAATCCTCCAGGAGGAACTTGTTTCCTGAGGGCACTAGAAGAGTACACAAAGAGCCACATCATCCATTTAATAACAAGGCCCAGAGGATGCCTTTGTAGTAAAGTGTCAGAAACTGCTGCAGGAGAACCTTATACCCAACTTTGCTGGGGAAACAATCCACGGTGCACTGAGGAGAACCTCCCAGACAGAACTAGGCTGCTTTCGCCTTGCATGCAATTTGCTCCTATGTGATAAGGAAAACAGTAAACATTGCAGTAGAGGCGGTATTCTCTGTACACCCCTATCTCAAAGACGTTAGCAACCTTTGAATAGGCTTTTGCAGTAGCTACACAGAAAGTTGAAGACCAAGATGCTTTGAAATAACAGCAGTGGAGGCAAGTCAGCTTTGGACTCAGCTTATGTGGGTGAAAGAAACCAATGCAGGATGGCCCATTGGAGCCGTTTCAGTGGATGCTGAAACTGAGCTTGCAATGTGCTTTCCGTGTCTGACCTGTGTGCCTGCACTCTAAGCGCCTGAGTGAAGTCTGCTGTGTAGAGCTCTCTTTTGCTGAGCAGCGGGCTCCCGCTTGGGTGGCCATTAACGTGAGGCCTTGCTGAGGAAGCCTCGCTGTCAGAAAAATGATTCCAAGCAATGAATTTAGCTTGGATGTTTAAAAAGTCGCTTTTCTCTGTTAACGCCTGGCTGCTTCAGAGAGGCCCAGGTTGGTCTGTGGGGCATGAAATCCAGTCTCTCATGCCACAGTCTGAGCTTTGTAAACTAAGTGCACATTGGCTTCAGTCCCCAAGCATCATGTCAGCAAGAGGTGTGTGCAAGCTTTTCCAAATCCTGGTGACAGATGGGCCCTAAGCCTCAGAGACGTTGGCCTGCAGAGAAGGCTCTGAGTCTGTCTCAGTCCAAGTGATTTTCTGTTCAGCCATATCCAGACTGACAGCTAAACACACTGCTGTGTCAAGGCAACTTCTTATATATACTTATACTCCCAGACACAAGGATACTATGAAGAAGTCTTCTGCCCACCCGCAGGGGAAGAGGCTGAACAAGCTGCTTTCTGTACAGCATTGGAAGCAGGAAGTTTGGGTGTTCTGTTCAACAGGTGAAAAGCAGGCAGCAATAGGAGGCTCTGACAAGTAAACTCCTCTTTATGGCCAGCGAAGCTTATTTCAAACCTGCAATGGAAATTGTTCTGGGGTAAGTGAGCTCTAACTTCACGATCTAACACTTTCAGTTACATTCTCCTAACTCATACAGAGTGGAATGGCCAAGTGCACAGAAGACAGCCTCTCATGCTTGTCCGGTGTTCTCCACAGGTTTGTAATCCTCCAGGAGGGCCTTGTTTCCTGAGGGCGCAAAGAGCCACCTCATCCCTTTAATAGCAAGGCCCTGAAGATGCCTTTGTAGTAAAGTGTCATAAAGAGCCTTATGCCAAACTCTGGTGGGGAAACAATTAACCATGCACTGAGGAGACCCTCCCTGAGAGAATACTAGGCTGCTTTCAACTTGCATGAAATTTGCTCCTATGTGATAAGGAAAACAGTAAACATTTCAGTAGAAGGCTGTCTTCTCTGTACGCTGTCTATTTCAAAGTCATAAGTGGGCTGTGAATAGGCCTTTGCACTAGGCACACAGGAATTTGCAGAACAAGAGGCTGTCAAATAACAGCAGTGGAGGCAAGTCAACTTTGGATTGAGCTTATGTGAGTGAAAGAAACCAGTGCAGGATGGCCCATTCAAGAAATCATTGCAGCCATTGCAGTGGAGGTGAAAACTGAGCTTGCAATGTGCTTTCTGAGTCTACCCTGTGTGCCTGCACTCTAAACGCTTGAGTGAAGTCTCCTGTGTAGAGCTGTCTTTTTCTGAGTGGTGAGAGCTCGCTCGTGTGGCCACTAATGTGAGGCATTGCTGTGGAAGCCTGGCTGTCAGAAAAATGCGTTCATACAACGAATTCAGCTTGCAATGTGCTTTCCGTGTCTGTCCTGTGTGCCTGCACTCTAATCGTCTGAGTGAAGTCTGCTCTGTAGAACTCTCTTTTGCTGAGGGGCGGGCGCTCGCTTGTGTGGCCATTAACGTGAGGCCTTCCTGAGGAAGCTGGGCTGTGAGGAAAATTCCCACATACAAAGAATTTAGCTTGGAAGTTTAAAAAGTCCTTTTTCTGCAACTATGTGTCTGCTTCAGAGAGGCCCAGGTTAGTCTGTGGGATATGTAAGCCAGTCTCCCATGCCACAGTCTGAGCTTTGAAAACTAAGGGCCCATTGGCTTCAGACCCCAACCATCATGTCAGCAAGAGGTGAGTGCAAGCTTCAACAAAGCCTGGTGGTGGATGGGCCCTAAGGCTCAGGGCTGTTGTCCTGCACAGACGGATCTGGGGTTGTCTCAGTTCAAGTTATTTCCTGCTCAGCCATATCCAGACTGGAAGCTAAACACTGCTGTGTCAAGGCGAGCATCTATGTACACTTATACAAACAGACACACGGACACTATGAAGAGGTCTTCTGCCCAGACTCAGGGGAAGAGGCAGGGCAAGTTGCGTTCTGTACAGCATTCATTGGAAGCAGGACGTTTGGAGGTTCTGTTCCACAGCAAAAAGAAGGCAGCGCTAGGAGCGTCTGTCAAGTAAGCTCTTCTTTATGGCTAGTGAAGCTTAATTCAAACCTGCAATGGAAATTGTTCTGGGGTAATTGAGCTCTAACTTCACGCTCTAACACTTTCACTTACTTTCTCCTAACTCATACAGAGTGGAATCGCCAAACGTAGGTGTGCATGGTGTCCTCTCTGAAGCCAGCTTAAGTCCAAGACATACATGTGCTGTGAATAGGACTTGCAAATAGTTTAAGAGAAGATGCTGTTGGGACTCCTTCAACTGATCATCCTTTCATCAGAACAAAGCTCCTCTCTGGGCCAGAACTCTATCAGTCTGAAAGAACCATGTGCAGCACAGCTCTCTCTTTGTGATCTTCAGGGAGAAACCATCCTTTGCTATGATTCTAAAGCTAAATGCTTAAGGGAAGTCCTAAGGCTTCTGCATTCAAGCACACTGAAGAAGGCCTTTCGTGCTTGGCTGTGTTCTCCACATGTTTGGAGACATCCCGGAAGTCCTGGTTTCCAGGGGTTGCTAGAAGAAGACACACAGAAGGGGAGTGTCCTGGTGAGTAAAAGCAATGCCCTGAAGATGCCTTTGTAGTAAAGTGTCAGAAACTTCTGCAGAAGAGCCTTATGGCAAACTCTGATAGGGAAACAATCCACCGTGCACCGAGGAGACGCTGCCTGAGAGAATACTACACTGATTTCCCCTTGCATGCAACTTGCTCCTGTGCGATATGGAAAACCTAGTAAACATTGCAGTAGAAGGTTACATACACTTGAACTCTTTTGTGTGTTGGTTGTGTGTGTAGTGTGCTGTATTTGTTGTTGGTATATCGTAGTGAGAGATTTGTAGGATCTTTTATGATTTCTCTGCAGTTATGTGCCTTGATGTTCTTAGTAACATTCTCCGTTGTGGTACACTGTGTGCGCTGTGTTCTTATGTGTTTTTCCATGTATTGCCTATGGCCTGTGTGTCTTGCTTGTCTCCTGAGTTGAGTGTTGTCCGTTTTGTGTGTATTTTGTATTTAATATGTGTGGTATATGTTCCTTACTGCTTGCTGCGTACACAGCAAGCACTCAGGCATTCTCTCAGGCATGGTCTCCTCGGTGCATGGTGGACTTTTCCCCAGCAGAGTTTGGAATAACGCTCTTCTGCAGCAGTTTCTGACACTTCACTACAAAGGCATCTTCAGGGCATTGCTTTTACTCACCAGGACACTCCCCTTCTGTGTGTCTTCTTCTAGCAGCCTTGGAATCCAGGACCTCCGTGATGATTCCAAACCTGTGGAAAAAATAGTCAAGCACGAAAGGCCTTCTTCAGTGTGCTTGATGGCAGAAATCTTAGGACTGCCCTTAAGCATTTAGATTTGGAATCATAGCAAAGGGTGGTTTCTCCCTGAAGATCACAAAGACAGAGCTGTGATGCACATGGTTCATTCAGGGTGATAGAGTTCTGGCCCAGAGAAGAGGTATGTTCTGATGAAAGGATGATCAGCTGAAGTAGTCCCAACATCATCTTCCCTTAAACTACTTGCAAGTCCTATTCACAGCACACGTAACTCTTGCACATATGCTGGATTCAGAGAGGACACCATGCACACCTACTTTTGGTGACTCCACTCTCTATGAGTTAGGCGAATGTAACTGAAAGTGTTAGAGCTTGAAGTTAGAGCTCAGTTACCCCAGAACAATTTCCATTGCAGGTTTGAAATAAACTTCACTAGCCATAAAGAGGAGCTTACTTAACAGAGGCTTCTAGTGCTGCTGTTTTTCACCTGTGGAACAGAACCTCCAGACGTCCTGCTTCCAATGAATGCTGTACAGATGCAACTTGCCCTACCTCTTCCCGTGAGCATGGGCAGAAGACCTCCTCATAGTATCCTTGTGTCTTGGAGTATAAGTATATATAAGAAGCTCGCCATGACAGAGCAGTGTTTAGCCGCCATTCTGGATGTGGCTGATCAGGAAATCACTTGAACTGAGACAGTCTCAGATACTTCCCTGCAGGACCACACAACTGAGGCTTAGGGGCCATCCGCTGCCAGGCTTTGGAGAAGATTGCACACACCTCTTGCTGACATGGTGGTTGGGGACTGAAGCCAAAGGGCACTTAGTTTTCAAAGAACAGACTGTGGCATGGGAGACCAACTTACATACCAAACTGACCAAGATCTGCCTCTCTGAAGCAGCCACATAGTAGCAGAAAAGTGTGACATTTTAAACTTCCAAGCTAAATTCTTTGTATGTGGGAATTTTCCTCACAGCCCAGCTTCCTCAGGAAGGCCTCACGTTAATGGCCACACAAGCGAGCGCCCGCCCCTCAGCAAAAGAGAGTTCTACAGAGCAGACTTCACTCAGACGATTAGAGTGCAGGCACACAGGACAGACACGGAAAGCACATTGCAAGCTGAATTCGTTGTATGAACGCATTTTTCTGACAGCCAGGCTTCCACAGCAATGCCTCACGTTAGTGGCCACACGAGCGAGCTCTCACCACTCAGAAAAAGACAGCTCTACACAGGAGACTTCACTCAAGCGTTTAGAGTGCAGGCACACAGGGTAGACTCAGAAAGCACATTGCAAGCTCAGTTTTCACCTCCACTGCAATGGCTGCAATGATTTCTTGAATGGGCCATCCTGCACTGGTTTCTTTCACTCACATAAGCTCAATCCAAAGTTGACTTGCCTCCACTGCTGTTATTTGACAGCCTCTTGTTCTGCAAATTCCTGTGTGCCTAGTGCAAAGGCCTATTCACAGCCCACTTATGACTTTGAAATAGACAGCGTACAGAGAAGACAGCCTTCTACTGAAATGTTTACTGTTTTCCTTATCACATAGGAGCAAATTTCATGCAAGTTGAAAGCAGCCTAGTATTCTCTCAGGGAGGGTCTCCTCAGTGCATGGTTAATTGTTTCCCCACCAGAGTTTGGCATAAGGCTCTTTATGACACTTTACTACAAAGGCATCTTCAGGGCCTTGCTATTAAAGGGATGAGGTGGCTCTTTGCGCCCTCAGGAAACAAGGCCCTCCTGGAGGATTACAAACCTGTGGAGAACACCGGACAAGCATGAGAGGCTGTCTTCTGTGCACTTGGCCATTCCACTCTGTATGAGTTAGGAGAATGTAACTGAAAGTGTTAGATCGTGAAGTTAGAGCTCACTTACCCCAGAACAATTTCCATTGCAGGTTTGAAATAAGCTTCGCTGGCCATAAAGAGGAGTTTACTTGTCAGAGCCTCCTATTGCTGCCTGCTTTTCACCTGTTGAACAGAACACCCAAACTTCCTGCTTCCAATGCTGTACAGAAAGCAGCTTGTTCAGCCTCTTCCCCTGCGGGTGGGCAGAAGACTTCTTCATAGTATCCTTGTGTCTGGGAGTATAAGTATATATAAGAAGTTGCCTTGACACAGCAGTGTGTTTAGCTGTCAGTCTGGATATGGCTGAACAGAAAATCACTTGGACTGAGACAGACTCAGAGCCTTCTCTGCAGGCCAACGTCTCTGAGGCTTAGGGCCCATCTGTCACCAGGATTTGGAAAAGCTTGCACACACCTCTTGCTGACATGATGCTTGGGGACTGAAGCCAATGTGCACTTAGTTTACAAAGCTCAGACTGTGGCATGAGAGACTGGATTTCATGCCCCACAGACCAACCTGGGCCTCTCTGAAGCAGCCAGACATTAACAGAGAAAAGCGACTTTTTAAACATCCAAGCTAAATTCATTGCTTGGAATCATTTTTCTGACAGCGAGGCTTCCTCAGCAAGGCCTCACGTTAATGGCCACCCAAGCGGGAGCCCGCTGCTCAGCAAAAGAGAGCTCTACACAGCAGACTTCACTCAGGCGCTTAGAGTGCAGGCACACAGGTCAGACACGGAAAGCACATTGCAAGCTCAGTTTCAGCATCCACTGAAACGGCTCCAATGGGCCATCCTGCATTGGTTTCTTTCACCCACATAAGCTGAGTCCAAAGCTGACTTGCCTCCACTGCTGTTATTTCAAAGCATCTTGGTCTTCAACTTTCTGTGTAGCTACTGCAAAAGCCTATTCAAAGGTTGCTAACGTCTTTGAGATAGGGGTGTACAGAGAATACCGCCTCTACTGCAATGTTTACTGTTTTCCTTATCACATAGGAGCAAATTGCATGCAAGGCGAAAGCAGCCTAGTTCTGTCTGGGAGGTTCTCCTCAGTGCACCGTGGATTGTTTCCCCAGCAAAGTTGGGTATAAGGTTCTCCTGCAGCAGTTTCTGACACTTTACTACAAAGGCATCCTCTGGGCCTTGTTATTAAATGGATGATGTGGCTCTTTGTGTACTCTTCTAGTGCCCTCAGGAAACAAGTTCCTCCTGGAGGATTGCAAACCTGTGGAGAAAACAGGCAAGCATGAGAAGCTGCCTTCTGTGCACTTGTGTGTCTCTCAACACACAAACAGCACATCACACTAAATATCAAACCCCACACCCAGCGAGAACATAACTGCACAGAATACACATGAACCACGGTTCTCAGAAGGAGCAAAACACACACAGTGAGGCACACTGAGCAAGCACACATGCAGCGAGTACAAATGATTTTGCTTGAAATTAGTACACCTTACCTTGGACTGGTGGGTTCATCAGAGATTTCTGTCAATTCATCTGCAGTATTCTTCAAAAATTCAAAACACTTAGGGTCAGACTCCAAGTGACTTCAGAGTGTTATGCTTTTTTGTTTGAAAATAGTATACTTCAACTTGCTCTGGCCGCATCATCGGGAATGGCTGATGTCAATTCACCTGCAGCATTACTTACAAATAAAGAGATGTATGATCAGTCTCCAAGTTACTTCTGAGAGAAACACATTTTTGCTTGGAACTCGTATGCCTCATCTTGCATTGACGGCTCCATCATGTATTACTGATGACAAATCATCTACAGAATTCCTAAAATATTCAAAACATTGATGATCAGTCTCCAAATGACTTCTGAGAGTTACATTTCTTTGCTTCAAAGTAGTATACCCCTCCTTGTATTGGTGGTTACATCAGAGATTACTGATGTCAATTCATCTGCTGATTTTCTAAAAAAAGTAAAAGAACGTGTGATCAGACTCCAAGTGACTTCAGAGTGTTACACTTTTTGCTTGAAACTCTTATACCTCTCCTTGCATTACAGCTCCATCAGACACTAGTGATGAAAGTTCATCAGCAGCATCCCTAAATAAATCAAAACTTGTACGAAAAGACTCAAAGTGACTTCAGAGAGCAACACTTTTTTTAATGAAATTAATATACCTCTCCTTTTATTGGAGGTACCAGCAGAGATTACTGATGTCTATTCTTATGTAGTATACTTAAAAAATTCAAAATTCATATGACCAGACTCCAAGTGACTTCAAAGAGTTACACATTTTTGCTTGATATTCATATATCTCTCCTTGCTGTGGCAGCTTCATCAGAGATTAATGATCTAAATTCAAATGTAATATTCCTAAAAGAATGAAATCATGTGTGATCAGAATCGAAGTGACTTCAGAGAGGTACACCTTTTGCTTGAAATTAGTATACCTCACCTTGCATTGGTGGATTCATGTGAGATTACATATCAGAATGCATTTGCAACATTCCTAAAAATTTCAAAATATATATGATCAGATTCCAAGTGACTTGAGAGAGTTACACGTTATTGCTTGAAATGAGTACACCTCACGTTGCACTGGACACTCCATAAGAATGCCTCACGATGCATTGGACACTCCATAACATATTACCAATGTCAAATCATCTGCAGCATTCCTAAAAAATTCAAAACGTGTGATCAGAAACCAAGTGACTTCAGAGAGTAACACTTTTTGATTGAAATGAGTATACCTCTACTTGTATTGGAGGTTCCAGCAGAGATTACTGATGTCAATTCATCTGTAGCATACCTAAAAAAATTCAAAATACATATGAACAGACACTAAGTGACTTCAGAGAGTTACACAGTTTGCTTGATATTCGTATACCACTCCTTGCAGTGGCAGCTTCATCAGAGATTAATGATCTCAATTCATCTGCCACATTCCTAGAAAAATGAAATGATGTATGATCAGACTGCAAGTGCCATCAGTGAGGTACACTTTTTGATTGAAATTAGTATACCTCACCTTGCATTGTTGGATTCATGTGATATTACTAATCACAATGCATTTGAAACATTCCTAAAAATTTCAAAATATATCTGATCAGAATCCAAGTGACTTGAGAGAGTTAGATGTTATTGCTTGATATGACTACACCTCACTTTGCACTGGCGGATCCATCAGAGATTACTGATGTCATTTCATCTGCAGCATTTCTTAAAACTTCAAAACATGTATGATTAGTCACCAAATGAATTCAAAATGTTACACATTTTTGCTTGAAACTCGTATGCCTCTCCTTGCAGTGGCAGCTTCATCAGAGAATAATGATCTCAATTCATCTGAAACATTCCTAAAAAACTTAAATCATCTATGATCAGACTGCAAGTGACTTCAGAGAGGTACGCTTTTGCTTGAAATTAGTATACCTCTCATTGAATTGGTGGCTCCATCAGGGTCTACTGATGTAAGTTCATCAGCAGCATTCCTAAAAATTTCAAAACATGTATGATCAGACTCCAGGTGAATTCAGAGCATTACACTTGTATTCTTGAAATTAGTATACGTCACCTTGCATTGACAGCTCCATCAGAGATTAATGATCTCAATTCATCTACAACATTCCTAAAAAATTCAAATCATATATGATCAGGCTCCAAATTATTTCAGGGAGGTACACCTTTTGCTTGAAATTAGTATACCTAACACTGCATTGGCAGATTCATGTGAGATTACTAATGTTAATTCATTTGCAACATTCCTGAAAAATTGAGAACATGTATCATCAGATGGCAAGTGACTTCAGAGAGTAAAACATGTATTTGCTTGAAATTTGTCCACCTGACCCTGCACTGGTGGGTACATCAGAGACTTCTCATCTCAGCTCATGTCCAGTATTTCTAAAAAATTCAAAGCACATAAGGTCAGACAGCAAATGACTTTAGAGAGTTACACATTCTTGCTTGAAACTCGAATGCCTCAACATGCATTGGCGGCATCATCAAATATTACTGATGTCAAATCATCTGCAGCATTCCTAAAAAAATTCAGAACATGTATGATCAGACTCCAAGAGACTTCAGAGAATAACACTTTTTGATTGAAAGTAATATACCTCTCCTTGTATTGGAGGTTCCAGCAGAGATTACTGATGTCAATTCATCTGCCGTACACCGAAAAAACTCAAAATACGTATGATCAAATACCGAGTGAAGTCAGAGAGTTACACATTTTGCATGATATTGGTATACCTATCCTTGCAGTGGCAACTTCATCAGAGATTAATGATCTCAAGTCATCTGCAACATTCCTAAAAAAAGGAATTCATGTATGATCATACTCCCAGTGACTTCAGAGAGGTATACTTTTTGCTTGAAATAAGTATACATCACCTTATGTTGGCGGATTCATGTGAGATTACTAATCACAATGAATTTGCAACATTCCTAGAAATTTCAAAAAATATATGATCAGACTCCAAGTGACATGACAGAGTTACACGTTATTGCTTGATATGACTACACCTCACTTTGCACTGGCGGATCCATTAGAGATTACTGATGTCATTTCATCTGCAGCATTTCTTAAAAATTCAAAACAGGTATGAATAGTTGCCAAATGAATTCAAAATGTTACACAATTTTGCTTGAAACTCGTTTTTCTCAGCTTGCATTGGTGGCACCATCAAATATTACTGACATCAAATCATCTGCAGCATTCTTAAAATATTCTAAACATATATGATCAGACTCTATGTGACTTCAGAGAGTTACACGTTTTTGCTTGAAAGTAGTATACCTCTCCTTGCATTGTTGGTTCCAGCAGAGATTACTGATGTCAATTCATCCGCTGATTTTCTAAAAAAGTCCAAGAAGGTGTGATCAGACTACAAGTGACTTCAGAGTGTTACACTTTTTGCTTGAAACTTGTATACCTCATTTTGCATTGCTATCTCCATCACAGCTTACTGATGTCAATTCATCTGCAGCGTTCCTAAAAAATTCAGAACATATGTGATCAGACTCCATGTGACTTCAGAGAGTTACATGTTTTTGCTATAAAGTAGTATACGTCTACTTGTATTGGCTGTTCCATCATAGATTATCGATGTCAATTCATCTGCTCAATTTCTAAAAATGTCAAAGAACGTGTGATCAGACTCCAAGTGACTTCAGAGAGTAGCAGTTTTTTGATTGAAAGTAATATACCTCTCCTTGTTGGAGGTTCTAGCAGAGATTACTGTTGTCATTTCCTCTGCAGTATACCTAAAAAACTCAAAACAGGGAGAATCATGGGTAGTGAGTAGTTCAGAGGAAATCTCCTCACAAGAAACTTATATATTTATGAAAATACAATAAATACAATTATTCCTAAAAGAGACACCAGTGGTTGCAGTACAACAGCCAGGATACATCTACATCTGTGAGCACCCAGCATCACATGAAGGTGGTAACATACAAGCCACGGCCAAGCGGGATCTGAATGCTCCCCCACAGCAAAACCTGGTGGGAAGAAAGGAGTCATAATATGGAGGGAGGGAAAGCCCAGGACTGCTAAACAACCAGGTCTAGAAATCCATATCCGGAATGCAGACACAAGGTGAATGGGGTGCTGGATTTTAGAGAAGTGGAAAAGCAAAACCTGTGGGCAGGTCCATGGAACTGGTGCCCCTGAGAAAAAAGAAAACTGAGTGCTTTCTTCAAGTCTTAAAGTGACAGGGACCCCATAGCTGGACGAAGTTATCGTGGCACACATAGCCAGCAGCTGGGAATCTCAGGGAAACTTAGGCGCCCTAAACCCCGGGGAGGTAGTGCAGCTCTGAAGCCCCTCACAGCACTAGGCAGCCTTCCAGTCGTTCTTCCAACTGGTGCAGACATCGACACACCAGCCCAGTAGCGGGAGAGTGGCAGTGCATGCTGGGGACAGCAGCCCTGGAAGGGACGTGGAGGAGATCTGTCTGCCAGCAGCACCAGAGGGGATAAGGACAGGCTTGTGAGAGCCCGCAGTGGTGCGACCAAATAGCCTGGGCGTGGCTTATGAGCACCGGCAGCAGGGGAGCCAGAGGAGCCCAGTAGAGGCCCGTGTGCACGTACAGTGGAGCCAGAGATAGCAGGCGCGCTCCCAGCAGCAGAATGGAATCCCAGTCCAAGGCACAGACACCCGGGCCTGACCCAAAGGTTGCTGATGGCACAGAGCTGCCCAGCAGGGTAGCCGCTAGCATGGAAGAGTGTACCTGGTGTGCCTGCAACTCTTGACAGGGCTCTGCGCTGCTCCAACGGGCACCCCGCCCACATCAGCTTAGGGGACTAACCCAGTGGCTGCTCCAGGAGTGCGGGTAAATGACACAGGCAACGGAGAAGGGCAAGGCATCCAGCAAGCAGGAAAGGACTTTCTTCTCCAGCTGACACACCCACAACCTGCCTACACCCACTGCTATCACCATGAAAAGGCAAAAAAATTTGGCCCAGTCCAAGATACTTCAAACAACACTTAAGAAAGGATCTGCAGAGGCAGACCTAACCAGTCTCTCTGAAAAATAATTCAAAATAAAAATCATAAACATGCTGACAGAGCTGCAGAGAAATATGCAAGAGCTAAGGGATGAAGTCCGGCGGGATATTACAGATATTCAGAGGGAGATTACAGAAGTGAAATAAACTCTGGAAGGACTTATAAGCAGAATGGATAAGATGCCAGAGGCCATTGATGGAATAGAAATCAGAGAACAGGAACGCATAGAAGCTGATGCAGAGAGAGATAACAGGATCTCCAGGAATGAAACAATATTAAGAGAACTGTGTGACCAGTCCAAAAAAACAATATCCGCATTATAGGGGTACCAGAGGAAGAAGAGAGAGAAAAAGGCATAGAAAATATATTTGAAGAAATAATTGCTGATAACTTCCCCAAACTGGGGGAGAAAATAGTTGCTCAAACTACAGAGGCACACAGAACTCGGGAGAGATGGGATCCAAAGAGGACAACACCAAGACACATAATAATTAAAATGGCAAAGATCAAGGACAAGGACAGAGTATTAAAGGAAGCCAGAGAGAAGAAAGGTCACCTACAAAGGAAAACCCATCAGGCTATCATCAGACTTCCCAACAGAAATATTACAGGCCAGAAGAGAATGGCATGATATATTTAATGCAATGAAACAGAAGGGCCTTGAACCAAGGATACTGTATCCAGCACGATTATCATTTAAATATGAAGGAGGGATTAAACAATTCCCAGACAAGCAAAAGTTGAGAGAATTTGCCTCCCACAAACCACCTCTACAGGGTATCTTAGAGGGACTGCTGTAGCTGGGAGCACTCCTAAAAAGAGCACAGAACAAAACACTCAACATATGAAGAATGGAGGAGGAGGAAAAAGAAGGGAAAGAAATAATCATCAGACTGTGTTTATAAACAGCTCAATAAGCAAGTGAGTTCAGACAGTAAGGTAGTAAACAAATTAACCTTGAACCTTTGGTAACCACAAATCTAAAGCCTGCAATGGCAATAAGTACATATCTTTCAATAATCATCCTAAATGTTAATGAACTGAATGCACAAATCAAAAGACACAGAGTAATAGAATGGATAAAAAAGCAAGACCCATCTATATGCTGCTTATAAGAGACTCACCTCAAACCCAAAGACATGCACAGACTAAAAGTCAAGGGTTGGAAAAAGATATTTCATGCAAACAACAAGGAGAAAAGAGCAGGTGTTGCAGTACTAGTATCAGACAAAATAGACTTCAAAACAAAGAAAGTTACAAGAGACAAAGAATGACGTTACATAATGATAAAAGGGTCAGCCCAACAAGAGGATATAACCAATATAAATATCTTTACACCCAATACAGGAGCATCAACATATGTGAAACAAATACTAACAGAATTAAAGGAGGAAATAGAATGCAATACATACATATTGGGAGAATTTAACACACCACTCACTCCAAAGGACAGAACCACCAGACAGAAAATAAGTAAGGACATAGAGGCACTGAACAACACACTAGAACAGATGGACCTAATAGACATCTATACAACTCTACATCCAAAAGCAGCAGGATACACATTCCTCTCAAGTGCACATGGAACATTCTCCAGAATAGACCACATACTAGGCCACAAAAAGAACCTCAGTAAATTCCAAAAGATTGAAATCCTACCAACCAACTTTTCAGACCACAAAGGTATAAAACTATAAACAAATTGTACAAAGAAAGCAAAAAGGCTCACAAACACATGGAGGCTTAACAACATGCTCCTAAATAATCAATGGATCAATGATCTAATTAAAATGGAGATCCAGCAATATATGGAAAGAAATGACAACAACAACACAAAGCCCCAACTTCTGTGGGATGCAGCGAAAGCAGTCTTAAGAGGAAAGTATATAGCAATCCAGGCACACTTACAGAAGGAAGAACAATCCCAAATGAATAATCTAATGCCACAATTAACGAAATTGGAAAAAGAAGAACAAATGAGGCCTAAGGTTAGCAGACGGAGGTACATAATAAAGATCAGAGAAGAAATATATAAAATTGAGAAGAATAATAACAAAAGAAAGAGAAAAAATCCATGAAACCAAGAGCTGGTTCTTCAAGAAAATAAACAAAATAGATAAGCCTCTAGCTTGACTTATTAAGAGAAAAAGAGAGTCAACACACATCAACAGAATCAGAAACAAGAAAGGAAAAATTACAACAGACCCCAGAGAAATACAAAGAATTATTAGAGAATACTATGAAAACCTACATGCTACCAAGCTGGAAAACCTAGGGGAAATGGATAACTTCCTAGAAAAATACAAACTTCCAAGTCTGACCCAAAAAGAAACAGAAAATCTAAACAGACCAAAATTACCAGCAACGAAATTGAATCGGTAATCAAAAAACAAAACCCCCGGGCCAGATGGATTTACCTCGGAATTTTATCAGACATACAGAGAAGACATAACACCTATTCTCCTTAAAGTTTTCCAAAAAATAGAAGAGGAGGGAATACTCCCAAACTCATTCTATGAAGCCAACATCACCCTAATACCAAAGCCAGGCAAAGACCCCACCAAAAAAGAAAACTACAGAGCAATATCCCTGATGAAAGTAGATGCAAAAATACTCAACAAAATGTTAGCAAACCGAATTCAAAAATACATCAAGAGGATCATACAACATGACCAAGTGGAATTCATCCAAGGGATGCAAGGATGGTACAACATTCGAAAATGCATCAACATCATTCACCACATCAACACAAAGAAGGACAAAACCACGTGATCATCTCCATAGATGCTGAAAAAGCATTCAACAAAATTCAACATCCATTCATGATAAAAACTCTCAACAAAATGGGCATAGAGGGCAAGTACCTCAACATAATAAATTCCATTTATGATAAACCCACAGCTAACATTATACTGAACTGTGAGAGGCTGAAACCTTTTCCTCTGACATCGGGAACTAGACAGGGATGCCCACTCTCCCCACTGCTATTTAACATAGTAGTGGAGGTCCTACACACGGCAATCAGACAAAACAAAGAAATACAAGGAATCCAGATTGGTAAAGAAGAAGTTAAATTGTCACTGTTTGCAGATGACATGATATTGTACATTAAAAACCCTAAAGACTCCACCCCAAAACTACTAGAACTGATATCGGAATACAGCAAAGTTGCAGGATACAAAATTAACACACAGAAATCTGTAGCTTTCCTATACACTAGCAATTAACTAATAGAAAGAGAAATCAGGAAAACAATTCCATTCACAATAACATCAAAAAGAATTAAATACGTAGGAATAATCCTAACCAAGGAAGTGAAAGACCTATATCCTGAAAAGTACAAGACACTCTTAAGAAAAATTAAAGAGGTCACTAACAAATGGAAACTCATCCCATGCTCCTGGCAAGGAAGAATGAATATCGTCAAAATGGCCATCCTACCCAAAGCAATATACAGATTTGATGCAATCCCTATCAAATTACCAACAGCATTATTCCATGAACTGGGACAAATAGTTCAAAACTTCATATGGAACTGTCAAAGATCCCGAATAGCCAAAGCAATCCTGAGAAGGGAGCATAAAGTGGGGGGGATCTCTCTCCCCAACTTCAAGCTTTACTATAAAGCCATAGAAATCAAGACAATTTGGTACTGGCACAACAACAGAGCCACAGACCAGTGGAACAGAATAGAGACTCCAGACATTAACCCAAACATATATGGCCAATTAATATATGATAAAGGAGCCATGGACATACAATGGGTAATGACAGTCTCTTCAACAGATGGTGCTGGCAAAACCGCACAGCTACATGTAGGAGAATGAAACTGGATTACTATATAACCCCATACACAAAGTAAAATCCAAATGGATCAAAGACATGAATGTAAGTCATGAAACCATACAACTCTTAGAAAAAAACAGGCAAAAATCTCATGGACATAAATGTGTGACTGCTTCATGAACATATCTCCCCGGCAAGGGAAACAAAGGCAAAAATGAACAAGTGGGACGATATCAAGCTAAAAATCTTCGGTACAGCAAAGGACACCATGAATAGAACAAAAAACGTATCCTACAGTATGGTAGAACATATTCATAAATGACAGATCCTATAAAGGATTGACATCCAAAATATATAAAGAGCTCACATGCCTCAACAAACAAAAAGCAAATAATCCAATTAAAAAATGGGTAGAGGACCTGAACAGACAGTTCTCCAAAGAAGAAATTCAGATGGCAAACAGACACATGAAAAGATGCTCCACATCGCTAGTTATCAGACAAATGCAATTAAAACCACAATGAGATATCGCCTCACACCAGGATGGATGGCTGCCATCCAAAAGACAAAAAAAAAAAAAAAAACAAATGTTGGTGAGGATGTGCAGAAAGGGGAACCCTCCTACACTGCTGGCGGGAATGTAAATTAGTTCAACCATTGTGGAAAGCAGTGTGGAGGTTCCTCAGAATGCTCAAAATAGAAATACCATTTGACCCAGGAATTCCACTTCTAGGAATATACCCTAAGAATGCAGCACTCCAGTTTGGAAAAGACAGATGCACCCCTATGTTTATTGCTGCACTATTTACAATAGCCAAGATATGTAAGCAAGCTAAATGTCTATCAGTAGGTGAATGGATAAAGAAGATGTGGTACATATACACAATGGAATATTACTGAGCCACAAGAAAAAAACATATCCTACCATTTGCAACAACATGGATGGAGCTAGAGGGTATTATGCTCAGTGATATAAGCCAGGCGGAGAACGACAAGTACCAAATAATTTCACTCATATGTGGAGTATAAGAACAAAGGAAAACTGAAGGAACAAAACAGGAGCAGAATAGCAGAATTCAAGAATGGACTAATAGTTACCAAAGGGAAAGGGACTGGGGAGTATGGGAAGGAAGGGAGGGATAATGGTGGGGAAAAAGAAAGAAGGCATTATGATTAGCATGTATAGTGCATGGGGCATATGAGGAGGGCTGTGCAACACAGAGAAGACAAGTATTGTTTTACAGCATCTTACTACGCAGACGGACAGTGACTGTGAAAGGGTATGTGGTGGGGACTTTGTGAAGGGAGGAGCCTAGTAAACATAACGTTCTTCATGTAATTGTAGATTAGTGATACCAAAAATGTTACTTAATCATAGATAAATGATCTCAATTCATCTGCAACATTCCTAAAAAAATGAAATCATGTATGATGAGACTCCAAGGGACTTGAGAGAGGTACACATTTGGCTTGAAATTAGTATACCTCTCCTTGCATGGGTGAATTCATGTGAGATTACTAATCACAATGCATTTGAAACGTTCCTGAAAATTTCAAAATATATATGATCAGACTCCAAGTGACTTCAGAGAGTGACACATTTTGCTTGAAATTTGTATACCTCTCCTTGCCGTGGCAGCTTCATCAGAGATTAATGATCTCAATTCATGTGCAATATTCCTAAAAAAAATGAAATCATGTATGATCAGACTCCAAGTGACATCAGAGAGGTACACTTTTTGTTGAAATTAGTATACATCACTTTGCATTGGCGGATTCATGTGAGATTACTAATCACAAAGAGTTTGCAACATTCCTAGAAATTTCACAAGATATATGATCAGAATCCAAGTGACTTGACACGTTATTGCTTGCAATGAGTACACCTCACCTTGCACTGGCGGATCCATCAGAGATTACTGATGTCATTTCATGTGCAGCATTACGTAAATATTCAAAACGTATGATTAGTCCCCAAGTGAATTCAAAATGTTTCACATTTTTGCTTGAAACTCAAATGCCTCACCTTGCATTGGACACTCCATAAGATATTACCTATGTCAAATCATCTGCAGCATTCCTAAAAAATTCAAAGCATGAATGATCAGAATCCAAGTGACTTTAGAGAGTAACACATTTTTGCTTGAAACTCATATGCCGCACCATGCATTGGTGGCTCCATCACAGATTACTGATGTCACTTCAATGGCAGTGTTCCTAAAAAATTCAGAACACGTATGATCAGACTCCAAGTGACTTCAAAGAGTTATGATATTTTGCATGAAATTACTGTACCTCACCTTGCATTGGCTGCTACATCAGGCAGTACTGACGTAAGTTCATCAGCAGCATTCCTAAAAATTTCAAAACATGTATGATCAGACTCCAGGGGAAATTTTCATTCCTGAAATTAGTATACATCACCTTGTATTGGCAGCTCCATCAGAGAATAATGATCTCAATTCATCTGCAGCATTCCTTAAAAAGTGAAGTCATCTTGAACATATCTCCCCGGGCAAGGAAAACAACAGCAAAAATGAGCAAGTGGGACTACATTAAGCTGAAAAGCTTCTGTACAGCGAAAGACACCATCAATAGAACAAAAAGGAACCCTACAGTATGGGAGAATATATTTGAAAATGACAGATCCGATAAAGGCTTGACGTCCAGAATATATAAAGAGCTCACACGCCTCAACAAACAAAAAACAAATCACCAATTAAAAAATGGGCAGAGGAACTGAACAGACAGTTCTCTAAAAAAGAAATACAGATGGCCAACAGACACATGAAAAGATGCTCCACATCGCTAATTATCAGAGAAATGCAAATTAAAACTACAATGAGGTATCACCTCACACCAGTAAGGATAGCTGCCATCCAAAAGACAAACAACAACAAATGTTGGCGAGGCTGTGGAGAAAGGGGAACCCTCCTACACTGCTGGTGGGAATGTAAATTAGTTCAATAATTGTGGAAAGCAGTATGGAGGTTCACCAAAATGCTCAAAAAAGACTTACCATTTGACCCAGGAATTCCACTCCTAGGAATTTACCCTAAGAACGCAGCAATCACGTTTGAGAAAGACAGATGCACCCCTATGTTTATCGCAGCACTATTTACAATAGCCAAGAATTGGAAGCAACCTAAATGTCCATCGGTAGATGAATGGATAAAGAACATGTGGTACATATACACAATGGAATACTACTCAGCCATAAGAAGAGGAAAAATCCTACCATTTGCAGCAACATGGATGGAGCTGGAGAGTATTATGCTCAGTGAAATAAGCCAAGCGGAGAAAGAGAAATACCAAATGATTTCACTCATCTGAAGAGTATAAGAACAAAGGACAAACTGAAGGAACAAAACAGCAGCGGAATTACAGAACCCAAAAATGGACTAACAGGTACCCAAGGGGAAGGAACTGGGGAGGATAGGTTGGCAGGGGGGATAAGGGGGGGGGAGAAGAAGGGGGTATTAAGATTAGCATGCATGGGGTGGGAAAAAGGGGAGGGAGGGCTCTACAACACAGAGAGGACAAGTAGTGATTCTACATTTTGCTATGCTGATGGACAGTGACCGTAAGGTGGTTTTTAGGGGGGGGACCTGATATAGGGGAGAGCATAGTAAACATAGTATTCTTCATGTAAGTGTAGATTAAAGATTTAAAAAAATAGAAAGAAAGAAAATGGGGATTACTCCTTGATAGTATAAAACAATTGGTAAATCAAAGATTAACACATGCTTTAAATATCCTTAATGTTGATCACTTAAAGGGTGTCAGATGATCAGCTATGCAGGTACTCTTTTCTGATAATATTCCTTTCTCTTAATAAAAAAAAGAAAAGGAAAAAAAGGAAAGCAGTTCCTGTGTGCTGACCTCCAATGAGTTCTACAAAGTGGTATAGACGGCATGTCAAAGTGTGGGCAAAGGGTCTGTTTGTTTCTATGCAGAAGATCAAGGCCTAACTTGGCTACCCAGAAAATGAACTAAGATAAGATATGAGGAGGAGCTTCTGGCATCAGCACTCTCTGGAGGACTCGTGCCAGGGGATGATCATCAAAAGCCTCCACAGGGATCCGGGCGATGCTGCGGTTGTGGCTGCGTACACCCCACCGTTTCCTGGAATTGCCATTGGAATGAGGAGGGAGATGTCTAGGCTGGCATGTGCATACATGAGACAACGAATTTGACCGGATCTGTACTGTTGGAACTCAATCAGGAGTTGGGAGGGGTGCAAGTTGTAGCGCTCCAAAATCTTACGACTGTAGACTATCTACAGTTAAAAGAACATATGGGATGTGAACAGATCCCAGAAATGGGTTGCTTTAATTTGTCTGATCTCTCTCAGACTGTTCAAGTACAGTTGGACAATATCCATCATATCATAGATAAATTTTCACAAATGCCTAGGGGGCCTAAATGGTTTTCTTGGCTTCACTGGAGATGGCTGGTAATTATAGATTTGCTTTGTTTATGTCACTGTATTCCTATTATGTTAATATGTGTATGCAAGTTAGTTAGTAGTTTAAAACCTATACATACTTAAGGTACTCTACAAGAAGATATGTCAATGAAATAATCAATCCTCCCGTGTTTTCTTCCATATGCTACCTCTATAGCTTTTATTCTTCCTTCCTAATTACAACCCTTAAATAGAATTCGTGCCTCATATAGAATTTACCAAGTATCATAATTCCTCCACGTGGTAAAGATACCTCGAGACAAGTGCTGGGCATAGAAGCCACAGGGCATAAATCTGCAAAGAAGTAAAAAGCTAACCTTTTCAAACAATATGGCTTCTCTCTCACTTAACAACTTTACATTTCCCTGTATGGCCCCGGAAGATGACTGATTAGCCAGAGACGGGTAAGATTCCTCAAGGGAGGAACAACCTAAGACAGGCACAGTCGCAGCGGTACCATCAGGTGAGAAATCGGGGAACAACAGTGGTGAAGCTTAAAACCTCACCCCCCCCCCGTGTTTAGAGAAAGCTTCTGCATCCATGGATGTTTTAATCCCCTTGTCTAGCTCGGATTAGCACATAGTCTACAGGCACACACCTGATCATCTACAATTGCTCTCTTACAACACTAAACTATGTTTTCTACCTTTATCTTGCATCTACCTACCACTTCAGAAGTTTATTAAAAATAAAAATAGTAATAATAATAAAGGGAGAAATGTGGGATCCACATATAAATCAAGTATAAAAATCAAACGAATATTCATATTTGACCTGATTGTTTATAGTTCATAATGCGTGATCAAAACCGAAAGTTTCTGTGATGAATGCCTTTGTAGTGTTCACCAAGTAAGAACTTATTCACTATGTAAGAACTTGTTCGTTGAGCTTCAGAAGATTGGAGACTGATGAGAACTAGGCTTGAGATGGATTAATGATTGTACATTGAGCATTGACCCCCTATACAGAATTTTATTGTTGTTAACAACCATTTGATCAATAAATATGAGAGATGACCTCCCAGAAAAAAAAAATGAAGTCATATATGATCAGACTCCAAGTGACTTCAGTGAGGTACACTTTTTGTTTGAAATTAGTACACCTCACCTTGCATTGCTGGATTCATGTGCGATTGCGAATCAAAATGCATTTGTGACTTACCTAAAAATTTCAAAATATATATGATGAGAATCTAAGTGCCTTGAGAGAGTTACACGTTATTGCTTGAAATGAGTACACCTCTCTTGCACTGGCAGATCCATCAGAGATTACTGATGTCACTTCATCTGCAGCATTTCTTAAAAATTCAGAACATGTATGATTAGTCACCAACTGAAATAAAAAAGTGACACATTTTTGCTTGAAACTCGTATGCCTCACCTTGCATTGGCAGCAACATCAAATATTACAGACATCAAAATCATCTGCAGTATTCCTAAAAAATTCAAAACCTGTATGATCAGAATCCAAGCGACTTCAGAGAGTAACACATTTTCGCTTGAAATTCGTATGCCTGACCTTCTATTGGTACACCGTCAAATATTACTGACATCAAATCATCGGCCGCATTCCTCAAATATTCTAAACATGTATGATCAGTCTCCAAATGATTTCAGAGAGTTACACTTTTTGCTAGAAAGTAGTATACCTCTCCTTGCATTGATGGTTCCGTCAGAGATTACTGATGTCAATTCATATGCTGAATTTCTAAAAAAGTCAAAGAACGTGTGATCAGTCTACAAGGGACTTCAGAGTGTTTCACTTTTTCTTGAAACTCGTACACCTCACTTTGCATTGGCAGCTCTATCACAGAATACTGATGTCAGTTCATCTGCAGCATAACTAAAAAATTCAAAACATGCATGATCAGACTCCAAGTGACTTCAGATAGTAACACATTTTTGATTGAAAGTCATATACCGACCCTTGCACTAGAGGTTCCAGTAGAGTTTACTGATGTCAATTCATCTGCAGTATACCTAAAAAATTTAAAAAATACATATGATCAGACTCCAACTGACGGCAGAGTTACACATTTTGGTTGATATTCGTATACACACCTTACATTGGTGGATTCATGTGAGATTACTAATCACAATGCACTTGCAAGATTTCTGAAAATTTCAAAATATATATGATCCGACTCCAAGTGACTTGAGAGAATTACACATTATAGCTTAAATGAGTACACCTCAAATTGCACTGGAGGATCCATCAAAGATTACTGATGTCATTTAATCTGCAGCATTTCTTGAAATTCAAAACATGTATGATTAGTCGCGAAATGAGTTCAAAAATTTACACAGTTTTGCTTGAAACTTGAGTGCCTCACCTTGCATTAGGAGCTCCATAAGATACTACCGATGTCAAACCATCTGCAGCATTCCTAAAAAGTTCAAAACATGTATGATCAGAATCCTAGTGACTTCAGAGAGTAACACATTTTTGGGTGAAAGCAGTATGCCTTACCTTGCATAAGCGGCATCAAGAAATATCACTGATATCAAAACATGTGCAGCATTCCTAAGATATTCTAAACATGTATGATCAGTCTCAAAGTGACTTCAGAGAGTTCAACTCTTTTCTAGAAAGCAGTACACCACTCTTTGCATTGGTGTTTCTGTCAGAGATTACTGATGTCAATTTATCTACTGAATTTCTAAAAAAGTCAAAGAACGTGTGATCAAACTACAAGTGACTTCAGAGTGTTACGCTTTTTGCTTGAAACTTGTACACCTCACTTTGCATGGGCAGCTCCATTCCAGAGTACTTGCTGGGAGCGAGCCTATGGACTTTTAAGCAATACTAGTTATGTAAGTCTTAAGACAACAGCAATCATTTCTGCAGTAAGGCAGAGTTGCTCTCCTAGCCAAATCAATATAGATCTTGCAGTCAGATTGCTAAGCAATGTTTCCTTCTCTGTTCTTTCCACTGGCCTGCTAACCCTGCCAAACTCCTGCTTCTCAAGAACACCCGCTGCCCCAGGGGAAAAGCCCCACCCTTAAACCTCCCTCCCAAGGGCCCCCACCCACAAGATGGTGAACTTCCTGCTTCTCTTCAGGGTCCTTGGTTCCCGCCGGCACCACCTGAAGCCCAATCACCTCTTTACATATATTTTCGTCACAACCTATATAAATTGAGCATGAGAAAAATAAAATTGGTCAGCTTGATCAGACATTCTGTCTTGCTGTCCATTCTTTGTGTCTCTTGCCCCTTCATTCTCTCCTTCAGGTTGTCGACCCCCATTGATAGTCCTGCGGGTCGGGACAACTGGTGCCCAACGTGGGGCCTGACAAACCGGAGAGGCGAGAACGTCGCCTCCAGGAGGGTGGGCCCACCGTGGGCCCACCCCCACCCATGAAAGGAGGTGTCTGCAGCTACGAGACCCTCGCCAGAGTCGCCACGTTCTGAACCCGGTGTGAGACAGACTCGTATATACTCAATCGGCGACGCATTTGAGAAGGTAAGTCATGGGGCAAGCATCCTCGCAAGATTTGTTTATAGCCGGACTCAAAGAGTCCCTCAGGACACGAGGAACAAGGGTTAAGAAAAAAGATTTGAAACGTTTTTTAGTCTTTATTGAAGATGTGTGTCCCTGGTTCCCTCAAGAAGGGACCATTAGTGAAAAGAAATGGCAACGAATAGGCGATTGCCTTCAAGACTATTACAGAGTTTTTGGTCCAGAAAAAGTACCTGTGTCAGCATTTAGCTATTGGAACCTTATTAATGATATCTTGCGCATTCATTGCGAGTGGCCCGATTTACAAAACGTTGTCATTGAGGGAGAAAAAACCATGAGATCCCTCTCTCGTCCCCCCTCCGAGGCTTCTCGACCAGCCTCCCCTTCTGTCAAAGAACATCCTTCAGATTCCGCTGCAAACCCCTCTCAAATATCGGACAGACTCTCACCCTTACCGACTGTCGTCTCTTTCCCCATCACTGACGGAAAAAGTTTCCTCCCCTAATAACTCTGCTGACTCCCGTCCTCTCCCTGCTATCCCTCCCCCAAATATTTACCCTAGCCTCATCGACTTAAGTCCTGCTGAGCCCCTTGATCCTGCTGATGAAGCCACTTTAGAAGAAGAGGCAGCACGTTATAACAATCCTGACTGGCCACCTAAGGCCACTACCATCGCCCTTGCCTCTGCACTTCACCCACAAGCAGTAACCTTACCACCCTTCTTTCCCCCACCACCTTATCACCCCCCTGTTCTTGACCAAATGTTTCCCGCCTTCTCCTCTCTTTCCCATGAGCGTTTACATGCTGCAAATGACCTCTCAGTCCTCAGGCAGATGGTCAAAAATAGAAAAGAACAAATCCAACTCCTACAAGCCATTCGCGACCTAGATGAAGAGCTCTCCAAACTAACCCATTTAACCCACACCCCAAATTCTTCCTCTAAAAGTACTCCCCCTCCCTCAAAGTCACTTTTTCACAAAACAAAAAAATCGCCCAACCCTGTCCTGACTTTTCCTGTCTCCATATGTAGTGAGGTTTCTATTCCCCGGAGCCCCTCCCCTAAGTTATTTGACCCCGATAACCCTGAAGAAAAGGGCACTGATTCTGATATGAGAGAAGAAGGTCCCGTGAGTACTACTCTTGATGATAGAGCCCAGAGAGATTCATGGCATGACGATGGAGATGACCATCTAAATGATAGCCCTGAAGACCAAGCCGAAAGAAGCCTGTGTCCTAGCGACAGGCCTCCAGTGATGAGAGACCCAGCCCCTATAAAAAGAACATCCTTTTCACCCCTAGATATCCTAGCTCTAGAGAAGCTCAAGTCAGCCATTTCCAATTATGGGCCTACCGCCCCATTTACTCTAGCTCTGTTAGAATCCATCACCAATGATTGGCTTACCCCAAATGAATTCCATCAGCTTGCTCGTGCAGCCTTAAACGGGGGAGACTTTGTTCTTTGGAAAGCCGAGCTTGCCGAATTCGCTAAAGAAATCGAAAGTAAAAATCTTACCCCACCCAGTTCCCGAGGCTGGACAGCAAAAAGAATTTTAGGTGAAGCTCCTTATAACACTCTAGCAGTCCGAGCACGCTTTCCCACAGGCCTCCTGGCTCAAGTTAGACAAGCTGGCCTCGGAGCTTGGAAAAAGTTACCCCCTAAAAGAGCCACTACTGCTGCTCTTACTAAGATACAGCAGGAAGCAGATGAGCCTTACAGCTCTTTTATCAGCTGCCTTACGGAGGCGGCTGAGTGCATGTTCAGAATCCAAGAGCCCAACAACCCTTTTATTAAACAGCTGGCTTTTGAGAATGCTAATCCGGTCTGTCAAGACCTGCTTCGGCATCATCATAAAGAGTCAGTATCAGACTTCGCGTGCCTCTGTGCAGGCGCCGGAACTAGTTATGCCATTGGACTGGCTATCGGAGTTGCCTTGGAGAGGGCAGGCATTGGCTCAACACAAAAAACTTGCTTTAATTGCAAGCAGCCTGGCCATTTTGCCAAAGACTGCCCACAGCCCCGAGTCCCTCGGCCTCCCAATCCTGACCTCAATCCACCCCCTTTTAATAATCCTTGCAATACCCCCAAACCATTTAATCCATCCCCCCCTCCACCCCTTGTCCCAGATGTCATAAAGGATATCACTGGGCCAAAGAATGCCAGTCACAAACCGATATACAAGGTGTTCCCCTCCCTTTTAAGAACCAGGGAAACCCCTTCCCGGGGCAGCCACAGGCCCCCATGCAGAAGATGAACCCCGGGGCAATTGGGTTCATTCCCTCGACAGTAACCCAAAATCAATTTCAGACCTTTGGAGAGCCACAAAAAACAGCCCAGGATTGGACCTCTGTTCTGCCACCAGTACAATATTGACTCCAGAAGAAGGGACAAAGCTCCTACAGACGGGCATCCGAGGGCCCCTCCCTCCTAACACTTTCGGCTTAATTCTGGGACATGCTTCAGCCTCCCTAAAAGGGCTTCAAATACACCCTGGAGTAATTGATCCAGATTTCAAAGGAGAAATTCAGATCCTAGCCTCCACTCTTAAGGGCCCTCTATATATTCCAGCAGAATATACCCTTGCTCAACTTCGTCTCCTACCCCTTATCCCTTCCTCCAATAAGTGCCTTAAAGAGCACCGTGAAACGAGTGACATAGGCACCACAGATGTCTATTGGACTCAACAAATTATACGTGCCTGCCCCATGCTAACTCTGTCCTTAAATGGGAAAGCCTTTCAAGGCCTCCTGGACTCAGGAGCAGATGCACTGTTATTGCCAAAGAGCAGTGGCCCCCTTCCTGGCCCCTTACAAACTCCACCACCCACCTACAGGGAATCGGACAGTCACAAAACCCTCAAGTTAGTTCCCAGTCCCTTCATTGGTCAGACCAAGAATGGAATTCAGGGACAGTTATTCCTTTTGTAATTCCTAGGCTTCAAGTCAATTTGTGGGGATGAGACATTCTCTCTCAAATGAATATTATTATGTGTAGCCCAAACGAGTTAGTAACCAAGCAAATGCTGACACAAGGCTACTTGCCTGGCCAAGGGTTAGGAAAGAATGCACAAGGCATTAAAATTCCTGTAACCATCGTATCAAATACTCAGAGAAAGGGACTAGGATCCCCTTTCTCCTAGAGACCACAATCATGCCTGTATCCCAGCAACATGCCGATAAAATAACATGGAAAACTACCAAGCCTGTCTGGGTTGATCAGTGGCCCCTAAATGCAGAAAAATTACATGCCACCACACAGCTTGTGCAGGAGCAACTGGCAGCAGGCCATATAGAGCCTTCAAATTCTCCTTGAAATACCCCCATTTTCGTCATCACAAAAAAATCAGGCAAATGGAGGCTCCTACAAGACCTTCGAGTCATTAATAACTCCCGACCCCGCCTGCTATACACATAAACTATTATAAGATTGTTGATATTATAAGATATACCTGCAAGATTGCTTCTTTACTATTCCCTTTCACGCAGATGATTGTATCCATTTTGCCTTTAGCCTTCCCCAGATCAACTTTAACAAACCAACGCCTATGTATCAACGGCGTGTTCTTCCCCAAGGTATGGCAAATAGCCCTACCTTAGCCCCAAAATTCATAGCCTGAACTCTAGACCCCGTTAAGAGACAATGGCCTCATATTTACTTCCTTCATTACATGGATAACATACTTATTGCTTCCCCCGATGAAGCTCAAGGCATTGTCTGTTTCCAACACCTCCTAGAAACCCTTGAAGCCTCCCACTTGAAAATTGCTCCCAATAAAATTCAGTTTTCTGAACCCTGTACTTACCTGGGCTATAGCCTCCAAGCTCACCGAATTTTCACACCCAAAATAGAGCTCCACATTTCTTCCCTTAAAATGCTACATGACTTTCAAAAATTGCTAGGCAACCTACAGTTTTTAAGGCCATACCTGAAACTCCCCCCTGAAAGCTTAACTCCCTTAAACAATTTACTAGCAGGTGACTCGCATCCCCTCTCCCCCTGCACCCTAATGCCCCAGCAGTTGCTGCTATAGAACAGATAAATCAAGCTATCTCTCTACAAACCTCCTTTCAGATTGACTACTCCTCTCCTTTATATCTTATCATTTGTGCCACCACCCATGCTCCAGTAGGAGTTTTTTGGCAGTCTACCAAGACTCTTGAACAACGAGGCAAGCCTCTTCTTTGGGTCTACCTCTCCAGAAAACCTGTGAAAGTTCTAACACCTTACCTTTCCCTAGCTGCCTCTGTTATTATAAAAGGAAGAAAACTAAGCAGACAGTATTTTGGTAAAGATCCCGATATCCTTGTAGTTCCATATACTACAGAGCAGATAGATTGGTTGCTACAAACCAATGATGACTGGGGTATCGCTTGTGCCTCCTTTGCTGGGACCATAGATAATCATCCCACTGACCCTTTAATTCAGTTTAGCAGACTACATCCCCTAGTTTTTCCCAAAGTTACCTACCCCTCTCCTTTGCAAGAAGCCCTCCTCGTCTTCACAGACGGCTTAGCAACAGGGTGGGCAGCATATGTTATTCAAGATAAAACCCCCGTCTCCCTGCCCACTCCCTTTTCATCCGCCCAACTTGTTGAACTTTACGCAGTCCTCCAAGTGTTTCAATCGCTCTCTAATACCCTTTTCAACCTCTATACAGATAGCTCTTACATAGCCCACTCAGTACCACTCCTAGAAACCACTCCCTTTATTAAGCCTTCCTCCAACGCCGCTGATCTGTTCAGACAAATTCAATATCTCATAATCCGACGCTCCAACCCCTTTTTCATTGGCCACTTGCGAGCTCACACAGGACTCCCTGGCCCTCTTTCGGCAGGCAATGCCCTTGCTGATCAAGCCGCCCGTACCCTTCTCCTAATAGCGCTAGCCTTCAGCAGTACACCCCTAAGTCAAGCTCAGCATGCTCACTCCCTCCACCACCTTTCAGCAAATACTCTGCGACTCATGTTCAAAATTACCAGAGAGCAAGCCCGAGAAATTGTCAAAAAATGTAATGACTGTGCTCCACATTTTCCTGTTCCTCATTTAGGAGTGAACCCTCGGGGACTAATTCCGAATGAAATTTGGCAAATGGATGTCACTCATTTCACCCCCTTTAGGAAGATGAAGTACCTCCATGTTACTATAGATACCTTTAGTGGTTTTATCTTCGCATCACCCCTTACCGGAGAGGCTTCTAAAGATGTCATTACCCACACCTTGCGCTGTTTTACAGTGCTAGGCAAGCCAAAGATCATAAAAACCGGCAATGGGCCAGGTTACACAGGAGCTAAATTCCAGCACTTCTGTTCTGACTTCCAAATAAAACATATCACAGGCATCCCATATAACCCCCAAGGACAAGGAATTGTAAAGCGAGCTCATCAAACTCTTAAAAACATGCTCTCCCACCTCAAGAACAACCCCCTCCTCTATACAACCATCAGCCCCCACAACCAACTTAGCCATGACTTGTTTGTCATTAACTTCTTGACGCTTGACTCCCACAGACGCTCAGCTGCTGATCGGTTATGGCACCCTAAAACCAATGAACTTCAAGCGTTAGTAAAATGGAAAGATCCACTGACCTTCGCATGGAAAGGTCCCGACCCCATTATTATCTGGGGCTGAGGGTCCGTCTGCATTTATGACCAACAAAACTCCGAGCCTCGATGGCTCCCTGAAAGGCTAGTTAAAACCACTAACTTACCACATTCCAGACTGGAGCTTCCATCTCCACCTGAGACAAATTCTTTTTCCATTGCAGATGCAGTCGCCAAAAGTCCTCATCCTCCTGATCATGAACACAGCTCTGAGCCATAAGCCAGTGCCGCAACCCACAAGATCCCGACACTTTCCCTGGAACTACACCTGGATAGTGCTTTCTGAAAGAGGAGATGTTGTTTGGCCCCACTCTCAAACCTCGCCAGATGTCTGGTGGCCAAGCGTTTTACAACCTGATCTCTGTAAGCTGGCCCTAGGTGCGGGAGCCCCTTGGGGAGTAGAACATCTTTTCTAGCAGAGTGAAGCACCTCTTATCTCTCGTGCAGGTCTCACCACCCCCGGTTGCCTGGGCAGCACTGGCCCTATAGCCTCCTTCATAAATGCGGAGGCAAGACAGACTTATTGTGCATCATGGGAGTGTGAGACCACAGGAGATACTTACTGGAGACCCTCCGCCTCCTGGGATTATATTACTGCCAAAGCCAATTATACCCACCACCCTTTCAAAGGGCAAAAATACCCTGAAGCACTCCCCGAGTGCTTCCCTAGAAATATTACCAAAGGTTGGTGCAATCCTCTTTCTATCAAACTCACTGAAGAAGGGAAAAAAGCCTCAAGTTGGGTACAAGGATACACTTGGGGTCTTCGTTTATATAAAGAACATTATGATGAAGGCATCACCTTTACTATTAAACTCCTTAAAGAGTTCCCTGCCACCCCTTCTGCTGCTATAGGCCCAAATGCAGTCCTAGCTGGGAAGCACCCTCCCCCACCAAAGCCTTCCACTCTCTCGCCTAACCATAGCTTCACAACTAGCAGTCTTAAACCCTCCCCTACACCTCCAGTGTCTGCCCTAGCTAGCTCTAAAGACCTTGTCCTCACCCTTATAAATCAAACCTTCCTTAGTCTTAATTCCACCACTTCTGAGCTTACCGCCGAATGTCGGTTATGTTACCACTCTTCCCCCCCCTTTTTATGAAGGTGCCGCCATCCCTGGCAACTTCTCCACCTCCAATGATACCTACAACTGCCGCTGGAAACGCGCTAGTTGGGAAGGCCTAACCTTAGCCCAAGTAGTCGGTAACGGGACTTGTATAACTAACACTCTTCAAAAGATCCCTCATACGGGTAAGATTCCTCAAGGGAGGAACAACCTAAGACAGGCACAGTCGCAGGGGGGCCATCAGGTGAGAATTTGGGGATCAACAGAGGTGAGGCTCAGAACCTCATCCCCCCTGCTTTGAGAGAAATCTTCTGCATCCGTGGATGTCTTGCTGCCCTTGTCTAGCCTGGATTAATGCTTAGTCCATAGGCACACACCTGATCATCTGATCATCTACATTTGCCTTCTTACAGCACTAAACTATGTTTTCTACCTTTATCTTGCATCTACCTACCACTTCAGCATTTTATTAAAAATAAAAATAATAATAATAATAGGAGAAATGTGGGATCAACATATAAATCAAGTACAAAAATCAAACGAATATTCATATTTGACCTGATTGTTTATAGGTCATATTGCATGATCAAAACCGAAAGTTTCTGTGATGAATGCCCTTGTACTGTTCACCATGTAAGAATTTATTCACTATGTAAGAATTCGTTCACCATGTAAGAACTTGTTCGTTATGCTTCAGAAGATTGGAGACTGACGAGAATTAGACTTGAGATGGATTAATGATTGTACATTGAGCGTTGACACCCCTATACTGAATTTTATTGTTGTTAACAACCATTTGATCAATAAATATGAGAGATGCCCTCTCAAAAAAAAAAAATCTTCCTTAGATCCAAAAAAAAAAAAAAAAGATCCCTCATGAGTACACCCACCTCTGTCGAGAAATCTTCTCCATTGAACGGGGACCCCAATTTATAGTTCCCCCCAATGACACCTGGTGGGCCTGCTTAGACGGACTCACCCCCTGTGCCTACAATCCCCTTTTACAAGAGCATGGATTTTGTGTTCTCGTAAAAGTTATACCCAGGCTCATTTACTACCAGCCTGATGAGTTCTTCCATATCTGGGAACAATCTTCACACCTTTCCCTCCCTAAACGCTCCCACTGAGAACCCATTACTGCTGTTAGTATCGCTGTTCTGCTCGGCCTAGGGACTGTAGGTGCAGGCACAGGCATATCTTCTCTGCTTCTTTCTAACTCCCGCTATCACGAGCTCAGTGGCACTATAGATCAAGATATCCAAGAATTGCAGAAAGGAATCTCTGACCAGACAGATTCAATCGCATCCCTCGCTGAAGTAGTTCTCCAAAACTGCAGAGGGCTAGACATACTCTTTCTGCAGCTAGTCAGGCTTTGTGCCGCCCTGAAAGAAGAGTGCTGCTTCTATGCTGATAAGACAGGAGTAGTTAGAGATAGTATGAAAAGTTAGAGAAGGGTTAGAAAAAAGAAAGAAAGAAAGAGAGCAAGATGAAAGTTGGTATAAAAATTGGTTTTCAGCCTCCCCATGGCTTACTACTCTCTTGCCCTCTCTCCTAGGCCCCCTCATAGGATTGATATTGCTCTTGTCTTTTGGCCCTTGGGCTCTTAAACATTTGATGAGCCTTATAAAGAGACAAATAGATACCCTTGTTGGCAAACCTATCCAAGTCCACTATCACAAACTAGCTCGCGAGAGTGATGACGATGACGAAGCACCCCCCTCTATCTCTTCTCAGCAAAAGTAAGCACCAGCAGCGCGACCCTCCCAGGAGTCTGTGAGTGCCGGTTGAGTACTCAGGTGGATGCAAGGCAAAGCACTGCAAAGGGAAGGCTAACGCCTCTTCTGGGTTCCTTGAGGGACATACCTGATTGCATAGAGGTTTGTGTCCTGCATCCTCCTCTCCTCAGGAAAAAGACAGCTTGTGCCTAATAGAGAAACTCTTTCTCTTCAGCAGAGCCTGTAAGACTAAGAGTCCTCTTCACACACCAGATATCCACTGAGGATCAGGACCCTGTCCTCGCCCTTTAGGCTGCTCAACCAAAATCGTCTTAATTTTTAATAAAGAAAGGGGGAGATGTTGGGAGCAAGCCTATGGACTTTTAAGCAATACTAGTTATGTAAGTCTTAAGACAACAGCAAACATTTCTGCAGTAAGGCAGAGTTGCTCTCCTAGCCAAATCAATACAGATCTTGCAGTCAGATTGCTAAGCAATGTTTCTTCCTCTGTTCTTTCCACTGGCCTGCTAACCCTGCCAAACTCCTGCTTCTCAAGAACACCCGCTGCCCCAGGGGAAAAGCCCCACCCTTAAAGCTCCCTCCCAAGGGCCCCCACCCACAAGATGGCGAACTTCCTGCTTCTCTTCAGGGTCCTCGGTTCCCACTGGCACCACCTGAAGCCCAATCACCTCTTTACATATATTTTCATCACAACCTATATAAATTGAGCGTGAGAAAAATAAAATTGGTCAGCTTGATCAGACATCCTGTCTTGCTGTCCATTCTTTGTGTCTCTTGCCCCTTCATTCTCTCCTCCAGGTCGTCAACCCCCGTTGATAGTTCTGCAGGTCGGGACAAGTACTGATGTCAATTCAACTGCAGCGTTCCTAAAAATTCAAAACACGTAAGATCAGAATCCAAAGAGTTACAATTTTTTGCTTGAAATTAGTATACCTCATCCTGCTGTGGCGCCTCCATCAGGGACTACTAACGTAAGTTCATCAGCAGCATTCCTAAAAAATTCAAAACATGTATGATCAGACTCAAGGTGACTTCAGAATGTTACACTTACCTTCTTGAAATTAGTATACATCACCTTGCATTGGCAGGTCCATCAGAGATTAATGATCTCAGTTCATCTGCAACATTCCTAAAAAATTCAAATCATATATAATCAGGCTCCAAATTATTTCAGGGAGCTACACCTTTTGCTTGAAATTAGTACACCTAACACTGCATTGGCCGATTCACGTGAGGTTACTCATGTTAACTCATTTGAACCATTCCTGAAAAATTGAGAACATGTACCATCAGTCTACTAGAGACTTCAGAGAGTAAAATATTTATTTTCTTGAAACTAGCACACCTCACCCTGCACTGGTGGGTCCATCAGAGATTTCTCATGTCAAGTTCTCTCCAGAATTTCTAAAAATTTCAAAGCACATAAGGTGAGACACCAAATGACTTCCGAGAGTTACACATTCTTGCTTGAAACTGGCATGCCTAACCCTGCATTGGCAGTACCATCAAATATTACTGATGTCAAATCACCGGCAGCATTTCTAAAAAATTCAAAACATGTATGATCAGACTCCAAGTGACTTCAGAGAGTAACACATTTTCATTGAAAGTAATAAACCTCCCCTTTTATTGGAGGTTCCAGCTGAGATTACTGATCACAATTCATCTGCAGTATACCTAAAAATTTGAAAATACATAAGACCAGACTCCGTGACTGCAGAGAGTTATACATTTTGCTTGATATTCGTATACCTCTCCTTGCGGTGGCAGCTTCATCAGAGATTAATGATCTCAATTCACCTGCAACATTCCTAAAAAAATGCAGTCATGTATGATCAGACTCCAAGTGATTTCAGAGAGTAACAATTTTTGATTGAAAGTAATGTACCTCCCCTTGTATTGGAGGTTCCAGCAGAGATTACTGATTTCGATTCATCTGCAGTATACCTAAAAAGTTGAAAATACATAGGATCAGACTCCAAGTGACTGCAGAGAGTTACACACTTGGCTTGATATTCGTATACCTCTCCCTGCCGTGGCAGCTTCATCAGAGATTAATGATCTCAATTCATCTGCAACATTCCTAAAAAAATGAAATCATGTATGATCAGACTCCAAGTGACTTCAGAGAGGTATACTTTTTGCTTTAAATTAGTATACTTCACTTTGCATTGGCGGATTCATGTGAGAACACTAATCACAATGAATTTGCAACATTCCTAGAAATTTCAAACAATATATAATCAGACTCCAAGTGACTTGAGTGAGTTACACGTTATTGGTTGAAATGAGTACAACTCACCTTGCACTGGCGGATCCATCAGAGATTACTGAGGTCATCTCATGTGCAGCATTATGTAAATATTCAAAACGTATGATTAGTCACCAAGTGAATTCAAAATGTTTCACATTTTTGCTTGAAACTCGAATGCCTCACCTTGCATTGGATGCTCCATAAGATATTACCGATGTCAAATCATCTGCAGCATTCCTAAAAAATTCAAAGCATGAATGATCAGAATCCAAGTGACTTTAGAGAGTAACACATTTTTGCTTGAAACTCATATGCCGCACCCTGCATTGGCGGTTCCATCACAGATTACTGATGTCAATTCATCTGCAGAGTTCCTAAAAAATTCAGAACATGTATGATCAGACTCCAAGTGACTTCAAAGAGTTACAATACTTTGCGTGAAATTAGTGTACCTCACCTTGCATTGGTCGCTCCGTCAGGGACTACTGATGTAAGTTCATCAGCAGCATTCCTAGATAATTCAAAACATGTATGATCAGACTCCAGGGGACTTCAGAGAATTACAGTTTCATTCCTGAAATTAGTATACATCACTTTGCATTGGCAGCAACATCAGAGAATAATGATCTCAATTCATCTGCAGCATTCCTTAAAAAATGGATTCATGTATGATCAGACTCAAAGTGACTTCAGTGAGGTACACTTTTTGCTTGAAATTAGTACACCCCACCTTGCATTGGTGGATTCGTGTGATATTACTAATCACAATGCATTTGAAACATTCCTAAAAATTTCAAAATATATCTGATCAGAATCCAAGTGACTTGAGAGAGTTACACGTTATTTCTTGAAATGAGTACACCTCTCCTTGCACTGGCGGATCCATCAGAGATTACTGATGTCACTTCATCTGCCGCATTTCTTAAAAATTCAGAACATGTATGATTAATCACCAAATGAATTTAAAAAGTTACACATTTTTGCTTGAAACTCGTATGCCTCACCTTGCATTGGCGGCAACGTCAAATATTACAGACATCAAATCATCTGCAGCATTCCTAAAAAATTCAAAACCTGTATGATCAGAATCCAAGTAACTTCAGAGAGTAACACATTTTCGCTTGAAACTTGTATGCCTCACCTACTATGATCAGTCTCCAAATGATTTCAGAGAGTTACACTTTTTTTTTGCTAGAAAGTAGTATAGCTCTCCTCTTATTGGTGGTTCCGTCAGAGATTACTGATGTCAATTCATATGCTGAATTTCTAAAAAAGTCACAGGACGTGTGATCAGTCTACAAGTGACTTCAGAGTGTTTCGCTTTTTCTTGAAACTCGTACACCTCACTTTGCTTTGGCGGCTCTATCACAGAATACTGATGTCAGTTCATCTGCGGCATAAACAAAAAATTCAAAACATACGCAATCAGACTCCAAGTGACTTCAGAGAGTAACACTTCTTTGATTGAAATTAATATACATACCCTTGTATTGGAGGTTCCAGTAGAGATTACTGATGTCAATTCATCTGCAGTATACCTAAAAAATTCAAAATACATATGATCAGACTCCAACTGACTGCAGAGAGTTACACATATTGCTTGATATTCGTATACCTCTCCGTGCAGTGGCAGCCTCATCAGAGATTAATGAACTCAATTAATCTGGAATATTCCAAAAAAATGAAATAATGTATAATCAGACTCCAAGTGACTTCAGAGAGGTACACTTTTTGCTTGAACTTAGTATACCTCACCTTACGTTGGTAGATTCATGTGAGATTACTAATCACAATGCATTTGTAACATTCCTGAAAATTTCAAAATATATATGATCCTACTCCAAGGGACTTGAGAGAGTTACACTTTATAAATTAAATGAGTACACCTAACCTTGCCCTGGCAGATCCATCGAAGATGGCCGATGTCATTTAATCTGTAGCATTTCTTGAAAATTAAAAATATGTATCATTATTAGCTAAATGAGTTCAAAAGTCTACACAATTTTGCTTGAAACTCGAATGCCTCACCTTGCATTAGAAGCTCCATAAGATATTTCCGATGTTAAATCATCTGCAGCATTCCTAAAAAGTTCAAAACATGTATGATCAGAATCCTAGTGACTTCAGAGAGTAACACATTTTTGCGTGAAACTCGTATGCCTTACCTTGCATTGGAGGCATCAGGAAATATCACTGACATTAAAACATTTGCAGCATTCCTAAAATATTGTAAACACGTATGATCAGACTCAAACTGACTTCAGAGAGTTCTACCCTTTTCTAGAAGGCAGTATATCACACTTTGCATTGGTGTTTCTGTCAGAGATTGCTGATGTCAATTCATCTACTGAATTTCTAAAAAAGTCAAAGAACGTGTGATCAGACTACAAGTGACTTAAGAGTGTTACGCTTTTTGGTAGAAACTCGTACATCTCACTTTGCATTGGCAGCTCCATTCCAGAGTACTGATGTCAATTCAACTGCAGCGTTCCTAAAAGATTCAAAACACGTATGATCAGACTCCATGTGACTTCAAAGGTTTTCAATTTTTGCATGAAATTATTATACCTCATCCCTCTATGGCAGCTCCATCAGGGACTACCAGCGTAAGTTCATCAGCAGCATTCCTAAAAAATTCAAAACATGTATGAACAGTCCCCAGGTGATGTCAGAATGTTACATTTACCTTCTTGAAATTAGCATGCATCACCTTTCATTGGCTGCTCCATCAGAGATTAGTGATCTCAGTTCAACTGCAACATTCCTCAAAAATTCAAGTCATATATAATCAGGCACCAAGTTATTTCAGGGAGCTCCACCTTTTGCTTGAAATTAGTAGACCTAACACTGCATTGGCCAATTCATGTGAGATTACTGATGTTAACTCATTTGAACTATTCCTGAATAATTGAGAACATGTATCATCAGTCTACTAGTGACTTAAGAGAGTAAAACATTTATTTGCTTGAAATTAGTACACCTCACCCTGCACTGGTGGGTCCATCAGAGATTTCTCATGTAAATTCCTCTCCAGTATTTCTAAAAATTTCAAAGCACATAAGGTCAGACACCAAATGACTTCAGAGAGTTAAACATTCTTGCTTGAAACTGGCATGCCTAACCCTGCATTGGCAGTACCATCAAATATTACTGATGTCAAATCACTGGAAGCATTCCTAAAAAATTCCACACATGTATGATCAGACTCCAAGTGACTTCAGAGTGTAACACTTTTTGATTGAAAGTAATATACCTCCCCTTGTATTGGAGGTTCCTTCAGCGATTACCGATGTGGAATCATCTGCAGTATACCTAAAAAATTGAAAATACAGAAGAACAGACTCCAAGTGACTGCAGAGAGTTACACATTTTGCTGGATATTCGTATACCTCTCCTTGGCGTGGCAGCTTCATCAGTGATTAAAGATCTCAATTCATATGCAACATTCCTAAAAAAATGAAATCATGTACGATCAGACTCCAGGTTACTTCAGAGAGGTACACTTTGCGCTTTAAATTAGTATACTTCACTTTGCATTGGCGGATTCATGTGAGATTACTAATCAAAATGAATTTGCAACATTCCTAGAAATTTCAAAACATATATGATCAGACTCCAAGTGACTTGAGAGAGTTACACGTTATTTCTTGAAATGAGTACACCTCCCCTTGCACTGGAAGATCCATCAGAGATTACTGATGTCATTTCATGTGCAACATTATGTAAATATTCAAAACGTAAGATTAGTCACCAAGTGAGTTCAAAATGTGAAAGCAAAATTCATTTTTGCTTGAAACTCGAATGCCTCACCTTGCGTTGGACACTCCATAAGATATTACCGATGTCAAATCATCTGCAGCATTCCTAAAAAATTCAAAGCATGAATGATCAGAATCCAACTGACTTTAGAGAGTAACACATTTTTTCTTGAAACTCATATGCCGCACCCTGCATTGGCAGTTCCATCACAGATTACTGATGTCAATTCACCTGCAGCATTCCTAAAAAATTCAGAACATGTATGATCAGACTCCAAGTGACTTCAAGGAGTTTCAATTTTAGCTTGAAATTAGTATACCTCGTCATGCTGTGGCGGCTCCATCAGGGCCTGCTAACGTAAGTTCATCAGCAGCATTCCTAAAAAACTCAAAACATGTATGATCAGACTCCAGGTGACTTCAGAATGTTACACTTACCTTCTTGAAATTAGTATACATCACCTTGCATCGGCAGCTACATCAGAGTTTAATGATCTCCGTTCATCTGCAACATTCCTAAAAAACTCAAATCATGTATAATCAGGCTCCAAGTTATTTCAGGGAGGTGCAACTTTTGCTTGAAATTAGTACACCTAACAATGTATTTGCCGATTCATGTGAGAGTACTGATGTTAACTCATTTGAACTATTCCTGCAAAATTGAGAACATGTATTGTTGGGAGCGGGCTATGCCCTTCTGCCCTTGCTGATGTGGCGGGAATGGAGAACAAAGAATATCCTGTTCACGCATTTCAGGAGCATCTGAAGGAGCCCTGCTGTGCCTACCTTTTCCCAGCTACCACTGACGTCAATAGTGTGCTTGATTGTCGATTGGATAATGCTATGTCCTGGAATCATGTAACCCCACTGCATTATATTAACCCTGGACCTTCATTAAAGTTTTGCTGGTGACGCATGGGAGCGTCAGCCCTCCCAGCTCTATCTGTCTTTCTTTATTTTCTTCGCCCCCCTTCCGCACTTCAGGACCTGCTCGACTAAGCGTGGCGGGACCACGTGAAGTGGCGCCTGAACAGGGACCTGAAGGAGAGGGAGAAGGTGAGGGCTACCACGTCGAGAAGAGAAAGCCTTGGCCAAGGTAACCAGAGAAGACGCATGAGAGAAGATGCGCGCAAGCAACGTGGATGTGGTAAGTGATTTTTCTGGGAGTCCAATATCGGACAGGCAAGAGGCAAACAGCTTTATGTCTGCGGGTTAAAGAAATTATTGGCTGTTAGGGGAATTAAAGTAGGGAAGCCCCAACTAGAAAGATTTTTAGACTTTATTAAGGAAGTCTGCCTGTGGTTTCCAGAAGACAGGACAGTAGACATAGATTCATGGGATAAAGTAGGAGTGGAATTACAAACTTATTATTCTACCCACGGACCAAAAAGGTTTCCAGTAGATACTTTTGGACTGTGGACCTTGATTAGAGATTCTTTAGATCTTAAGCACAAAGGTTTTAAGATAGAAAATGTGAAAGAGCATGCCCTTGGTACAGGTCAGGCCGCTGAGGAAAACAAAAGCAATCTTGCTTCTCCAGCCATTTCCTCATCTGCTCTGCCATTGGAGGTGCCGGAAAGGCGGGAGCCATCCTATCACAAACTGGAAAGCGGCTCCGAAGAGGAAATGGAGGAGGGACAGAGCCCTCTAGTGGAAGAAGCTTTAGATCAACTTTGTGATAAGGAGGCACAGACAATAGAGACAGCCTCCATAGGCTCTAGCAAGAAATTTTATCCATCCCTGCTTGCAGCAATGTGGACAATCGCCACAGACCCATCCGGAATACCTTTTGAAGAGCGGTGGAATGAAATTCAGGGCACCCTGAAGCGGCTTACTTTAGCCTTAGAAGCACAGCAAAAGATGGGACAGCTGCACCCCGAGAGAAGAGACTCCCCTGTGAGTAAGGCTGAAACAGCTCCCCTTGAAAAGGCAGGTTCTGATCCTGTTCAGCCTATATCCTCAGAAGAGACTAAAGAGAAAACAGTGGAGCGAAAGACAGAGAAAGGTTTGGAGCAGAAAAAAACAGCCTGTAGAGTCTAAGGGAAAAAAGACTCATGTGCTCCCAGTTAATATGCACAAGAGACAGAGAAAGGTTACTCCTCTTGAGGCAGTACTACAACAAGTTCAAAATCAGGGAGAGGATACACAATAATTTTTTGCCTCTCCAGTGTTAGAACGGCCAGGTGACAATGCAGAGGTATTCAGACAACATGTGCCATTACCTTTCAAACAGTTGAAAGAGCTGAAAGAGGCCTGCAATAAATATGGGCCCACTGCTCCGTTTACATTAACCATCTTAGAAGGTAGGACTACAGAGGCTTTGCCCGCGGGAGACTGGAAGTCCTAAGAACATGCATGTCTTACAGGGGGAGATTATCTGCTATGGAAATCAGAATTTTATGAGAATTGTCAAAAATCAGCTAGCACTAACGCTGCCTAGCAAATACCCATTGTTTTTGACATGTTGGCAAGAGAGGGCCAATATGCTGAGGTGGATCAACAGTTGGTCTTTCAGTTAGCAGTATATGCTCAAACAAATGCAGCAGCTAGAAGAGCTTGGAAGGCTCTCCCAGAAAGTACTACTAGAACAGAGGAGGTCTCTAAGATCAGGCAAGGGCCTGATGAGCCATTTCAAGAATTTGTAGCTCACCTATTGAAGACAGCAGGGAGAACATTTGGAGAATCAGAGGCTAGTACCGCCCTAGTCACACAGTTGGCCTATGAGAACGCCAACAGTGCCTGCCAAGCTGTCTTAAGGCCATTTCAGAAAAAGGCCACCTTATCAGATTGCATTCGCTTATGTTCAGATATAGGGCCATCCTATACCCAGGGGTTAGCTATGGCGGCAGCGCTGCAAGGGAAGTCCATCAAAGAAGTTATGCTTCAGCAGACCAGATCTCGTGGGTGTCAGGGTCCTGCTGGTGCAACCTTTAATTGCGGACAGATGGGACATATAGCCAGACAATGTCCACGAACCTCCAGGCCTCCAGCTAATCAAGGAGGTGAGGCTACACTGCCGCTTTGTCTGAGGTGTAAAAAAGGAAAACATTGGGCAAAGGACTGTAGATCAAGGTTTGATAAAGATGGTCATACCCTTCAGGGAAACTGGCAGAGGGGCCAGCCCCAGGCCCCGAACAAACAATGCTATGGGGCGCTGCAGGAGACTGCAGAGAATCAGGCTTCTGGGAGACAGGCTCTAAGCAGCGGAATTCTGTTCAAGACCTCTTTCGAGCGACCTCAGGGAGTGCAGGACTGGACCTCAGTTCCACCGCCTACACAGTATTAACACCAGAAATGGGCATGCAAGCCCTTTCTACAGGGGCCTACGGGCCATTACCTCCAGAGACAATAGGATTATTTCTGGGAAGTAGTACCACCATGAAAGGATTACATGTTGCCCCAGGTGTAATAGATGCAGATTACACAGGTGAAATTAAAGTCATAACACACTCTCCCCAAGGCATATCAGTAATCCCCTCTGCACAAAGGATAGCACAACTAATATTGCTCCCTGTAATATCTGTGGGATGAACTGTCACCACAAGCCCTAGAAAATATGGAGGCTTTGGTTCTTCAGAAGCTTATTGGATCCAAGATATCACACAGAATAGACCCCAACTAGAGTTGAAAATCCAAGGAAAGTGGCTCAAAGGAATCCTAGATACAGGGGCAGATGTTTCTTGTATAGCAGACATTCATTGGCCATCTGCTTGGCCCTCACAGCAAACACTTACAGAGCTCCGAGGCATAGGTCAGTCTCAATCGCCTCTACAAAGTTCTGATATATTAACCTGGGAAGATTCTGAGGGCCATATAGGTACTTTTCAGCCATATATTGTACCACGGTTACCTATAAATCTATGGGGTAGAGATGTCATGTCTGAGATGGGAGTTTATCTATATAGTCCCTCTGCTCAAGTTTCACAACAGATGTTTAACCAAGGACTCCTTCCACAACAAGGGCTAGGTAGCAATAACCAAGGTACTGTGGAACCCCTTCCATTCACACTAACACAAGACAGAAGAGGATTAGGGTGTTTTCCTCAAGGGCATGATCTTGTCTGTTCTCCATGCAGACTCTATTCACTGGAAAAGCGATGAGCCGGTGTGGATAGATCAGTGGACCTTGTCCAAAGAAAAAATTGCAGCAGCTCAATTGTTAATTAAGGAACGATTGGATAAAGGTCATATTACTTCCCCTACATCTCCTTGGAACTCCCCTATATTTGTTATTAAGAAAAAATTAGGAAAGTGGAGGCTGTTGCAAGATTTGAGGAAAGTGAATGAAACTATGGAAGTGATGGGAGCTCTTCAACCTGGGCTGCCCCATCCTGCAGCTATTCCAAATAATACCTATAAAATAGTATTAGACCTAAAAGACTGCTTTTATACTATTCCCTTAGCCCCACAAGATTGTAAAAGTTTTGCTTTTAGTGTCCCCAGTACGAATCTTCAAGAGCCTATGAAAAGATATCAATGGCTACTTTTGCCTCAAGGCATGGCCAACAGCCCCACCATCTGTCAGAACTTTGTATCTGCAGCTATACTTCCCATTTGTACACAATTTCCTCAAATATATATCATCCACTATATGGATGATATTCTCTTAGCTTCCCAGGAACAGAAAATCCTGCTTGAAGCGTATTCTGCCCTGCAGACATCTTTGTCAGAGCGAGGTCTTGTTATAGCTCCCGAGAAAGTGCAGACAGTTAACCCATTTTCCTATTTTGGTTATAAATTGTGCCATTGCGAAATTAGACCCCAAAAGATAGAATTGAGAAAAGATCAGTTGAAGACTTTGAATGATTTTCAGAAATTGCTAGGGGATATTAATTGGTTGAGGCCTTCATTAGGAATCACCACTGCTGAACTAAAGCCTCTATTTGATGTGTTGAAGGGAGATCCAGATCCAAACTCACCTAGAGAACTTACTCCGCTGGCCAAGACTGCTCTGTTGCGTGTAGAACAGGCCATTACACAACAGCAACTGACATATTTTGATTAAAATAAACCTTTAGAAGCTTACATTTTCACTACCAAACATTCTCCCACTGCGGTCCTTTGGCAAGGACAAGCTCTGCTTCAGTGGCTACATTTAGCAGTTTCGCCTGGAAGATCATTAACTCCTTTTCATGACGCAGTGGCAACTTTAATACAGGAGATAAGGTCAGAAGCCAGAAAATATTTTGGATTTGAACCATCTATAATCGGTGTTCCTTTCACAAAACAACAGATTGGCTCTTACAAAACACAGATGCATTTCCAATTGCTTTGGCTGATTTTACGGGAGTAGTAGATAATCATTACCCTCAGGTGAAACTACTCCAGTTTGCTCAACTTCAAGAATTTGTATTCCCACGCATAATTTCTTCCACACCTATGGAAGGTTCACCCACCATCTTCACGGATGGCTCCAGCAATGGCATGGCTGTGTATGTGGTGCATGGCAAGACTTTTTTGCACCACACCACTCCAGCTTCAACACAAGTGGTGGAACTGCGTGCCGTGGCTTTAGTTCTGCTCCACTTTTCGTTCTCATTTAATCTCTACTCAGACAGCCAGTATGTAGTCAATGCAGTCTCCCGACTGGAGACTGTTCCTCTCATTGACAGTTCTATTACAGCCATCCAGCAGCTTTTTGTACAGATACAGTCTTTGCTTCAACAGCGGACAGAGCGCTGTTATATAGGTCACATACGTGCTCACGCTATGTTACCTGGTCCTTTGACTGAAGGTAATGCATTAGCTGACGCAGCCATGCGCTGCGTAGGCCTTACACAAATAGGAAAGGCTACGCACTCTCACCCATTACATTATCAAAATAGTCATAGTCTTCACAAATATTTTCACATCACTAGAGAAGCTGCGAGACAAATTGTTAAACGATGCTCAACCTGTACTGAGCATTTCAACCTTCCACAACTTGGTGTCAACCCTCGTGGCCTCCTGCCAAATCACCTGTGGCAGATGGATGTCACGCACATCCCTGAATTTGGAAAATTAAAATACGTTCATGTTACCATTGACACCTATTCAGGGTTCTTGCATGCTACCGCTCTCTCTGGAGAATCCACTTCACAAGTTATTCGCCATTGCCTCTCTTGCTTTGCTGTTATGGGCATTCCAAAGCTGATTAAAACCGACAATGGATCTGGCTATACCAGTAGCCGCTTTCGCACATTTTGTGCGCAATGGGGTATTGCCCACAAGACAGGCATCCCCTGTAATCCCCAGGGCCAAGGCATTGTTGAAAGAGCCCATGGCACTTTGAAAACCCAGCTCAACAAAATTAAGAAGGGGGAGTTATACCCAGTTATACCTTTGAATTATTTATCCCACGCACACTATATTTTAAATTTTTTAACTCTAGACCTGGCTGGATGCAGTTCCGCAGAGCGCTTTTGGTGATCTGGCGGTCGTCCGCCCCTGGCACAGATGCGGAGGAAAGATCCTCTGACCGGGGCATGGCAAGGTCCAGATCCCGCCCTTCTTTGGGGGCGAGGACACGTTTGTGTCTTTCCACAGGATGCTGAGGGCCCGAGGTGGTTGCTAGAAAGGCTGATGCGTCATGCAAACCATATTACTCCTGACCCTGCTCCAGCTTTGGAGGACCCCAGCTGAAGAGCAAGCAGTTCAGCGCATATATTGGGCGTATGTTCCTGACCCTCCTCTGCTCCATCCAGTCCATTGGAAGTCTCCTGAGGTACAGATCTACTCCAATGATTCTGACATTTTGAGAGGATCTGCCACACGTGCAGCTACAATGCCGGTTGTATAATTACACAGGCCTGGGACAAGGGACTCCGATGTGCTTCTTTAAAAATGATTGCAACGACGTCTCTTGCTTAAATAATCACAAGCCCGGCTGTTTAACACTTCGATATTCCAATGTGTGCGGCTGGACCGCTCTGGGTCACCAACTCACTGTCATGATCTGGACGCCCACTGGAACACCTAGTAATAGGAGCAACAGCACCTTGCCTTCTCACCACCCTGCGTGCAGTGTGCTTAGATCGTCATCTTTAATTAAAAATGACACATTGCCATTACCCTGGACAAAGTGCAAGGGCTCCCCTTCACTTGCGAGTGCAGGTGGTGAATGGCCACAGCAGATGAACATCACTAAAGAACTTTACATTGTCGACTGGTCTTTAGGACCAAATTCAAAGACGCCAGCCCCACAATACAGAGGACTCTCTATAGGACTTTGGTACACTCCAGATGGGTACGCTCAAACCTCTTAGTGGAAAATAGGGGTGGCCATGGGAGGATTAGATTTGCATAATAGTACAACCATTAAAGTAAACAATGACACACATGTGACAGCTTGTGTTACCCCCCACCATGAGCTGTTGGTAGGGTCTATTTCCACTAATATGACTTATCAGAAAAATATGTTTCACATTGCCTGTAAAAATTTCAGTCTCACTAGCTGCATCTCTTCTGTGTCCAACAATACCATAGTTGTTTTACTTAAGCAACCCCCTTTCCTTTTGATTCATGTGAACCACACGGGACCTTGGTATGATGATAAGGGCCTGCAAGTGTTGATAGAATTGAAGAAAGCTCTAGACCATCCCAAGGGAGCTGTGGACCTCATTATTGTAGGGTTGTTGTCTTTAATTTCCTTTATTGTATCTTCTACTGTAGCAGCTGTAGCATTAACTGAGAATGCACAAACTGCTACCTGTGTCAATAGTTTGACCCAAAATGCAACTCAGCCTCTTAATGATCAAGGAAATATTGATGAGAAAATAAGTCATAAGCTTAATGCCCTGTATGAAATGGTCATGTATTTAGGCAAAGAGGATCAGGGCCTGAGACTAAGGCGCCAATTGAAATGTCATGCATCCTATAATGAAATTTGTGTCACATCTAAAGAGTATAATCAATCTAAGTATAGTTGGAAAACGGTGAAAAATTACCTACAGGGCATATGGCTAACTGATAACTTCACCAAAGAATTTCTGGACCTACATAAGGAGAAACTTGACATGCAAAATGCATAATTACGGTTTGATCCTGTTAAAACCGCTCAAGATATTCTAGACACCCTCAAGCACACAGCCTCTCCCTTTGGCAAGTTGAGAGACTTGCCCCATTTTCTGTTATCCATTGTGACTATTCTGCTATGTCTTCTTATAATGATATTATTGATAGCTTGTGTTATTAAGCTTGGGTTAAAATCCCTCTTAAAGCTGGGTTCGGAAATTCATATGTTTTGCCCGAAACAACACCCCCCGTATGGTACTATCGGAGAAAGACAGGATAGCCAAAGACGGGTAAGCACCCTGGAGCCTCTGGCAACCTAAGACAGGGCTTCCACAGGAGAGTGGGAGTACCAATGACGGGTAAGATCAGAGTTGCTGCCTTGGGGCACCTAAGACAGGCAGTGTCTTCATATTATAAAATAAAAAAGGGGGAGATGTTGGGAGGGGGCTATGCCCTTCCCCCACTTGCTGATATGGTGGGAATGGAGAACAAAGAATATCTTGTTCACGCATTTCAGGAGCAACTGAAGGAGCCCTGCTGTGCCTACCTTTGCCCGGCTACTGCTGACGTCAATACTGTGCGTGATTGTCTATTGGATAATGCTATGTCCTGCAATCATGTAACCCCACTGCACTATATAAACCCTGGACATTCATTAAAGTTTTGCTGGCGACACACGGGAGCGTCAGCCGTCCCAGCTCTTTCTGTCTTTCTTTATTTTCTTCGCCCCCCCTTCCGCACTTCAGGACCTGCTCGACTATGCGTGGCTGGACCGGGTCAGTGTATCATCAGTCTAGTAGTGACTTCAGAGAGTAAAACATTTATTTGCTTGAAATGAGTACACCTCACCATGCACTGGTGTGTCCATCAGAGATTTCTCATGTCAATTCCTCTCAAGTATTTCTAAAAATTTCAAAGCACATAAGGTCAGACAGCAAATGACTTCTGAGAGTTACACATTCTTGCTTGAAACTCACATGCCTCGACTTACAATGGCAGTACCATCAAATAGTACTGAGGTCAAATCACTGGCAGCGTTCCTAAGAAATTCAAAACATGTATGATCAGACTCCATGTGACTTCAGAGAGTAACACTTTTTGATTGAAAGTAATATGCCTCCCCTTGTATTGGACGTTCCAGAAGAGATTACTGATGTCAATTCATCTGCAGTATACCTAAAAAATTGAAAATACATAGGGTCAGACTCCAAGTGACTGCAGAGAGTTACACATTTTGCTTGGTATTCGTATATTTCTCTTTGCCGTGGCCGCTTCATCAGAGATTAATGATCTCAATTCATCTGCAACATTCCTAAAAAAATGAAATCATGCTCTCTTTCATGGAATGCAACGCCACAGAACATGGTAAGATGTTCAGGAATGGAGTGCAGTGTCGTTAAATGGACTGAAATCTTGTGTAATATGATGCATTAGAAGGTTCCTCATTGTTTTGTAAAGGAACGGAGCCTTACTTGACAGAATGGAATGCTATAGAACGTGGTGCAATGTTGTGGACTGGAGTACAATCTTGGAGAATGGGCTGGAATGGCATGTGATGTGATGCAATAGACAGTTATTAACGGGTTGGAAGTGATTCGAGCCTTCTCTGCAGGAATGGAACGTAAAAGAACATTGTGGAATGTTACAAAATGAAGAGGAGTGTCATGGAATGGAGTGTAATGGGCTGTAATGTGACACAATTCCCAGATTATTTGGGAAAAGAGTGGAACCTTCTTTTGCAGAATGGAACGCTATAGAACACAGTGGAGTGTTGAGGGGTGGAGTGCAATGTTGTGGAATGGAGGTGAATCAGTTGTAATGGGATGCAGTAAAGGTTTCCAGAGTGATTTGGAAGCCAATGCAGCCTTGCTTGATGGAACTGAAAGTAATAGGATCTGGAAGGTTGCTGAATAAAGTGGAAGCTTGTGAAATCGAGTGTAATGGGGTGTAGTGTGAGGCAATAGAGGGTTCCTGAGATATTGTCAGAGAATGGTGCCCTCTTTGTAACAATGGAATGCAATGAATCGCAGTGGAATTTTGGAAAGGAGTAGAATCTTGAGGAATCGTGTGTAATGGCATGTGAATTGATGCAATAGGCTGATCCTGAACGGTTTGGAAGTTATGGGGCCCTCTTTTTCATAATGGAATGCAGCAGAATGTGGTGGAATGTTGCCCAATCGAGTGCAATGCTGTGGTATTGAACAGAACGTGGTGTAATATGTTGCAACAGCAAGTTCTGGGTTCTTTGTATAATAATGGTTCCTTCTTTCTCACAATGGAACTCAGTAGAGCTTGTTGGAATATTGGGGAATGGAGTGGAATCTTGGGGAATGGAGAGGAATGGCATGTGAAGTAAAACAATACTAAGTTCATGAAATACTTGCAATCAGATGGAGCATTCTCTGGCAGAGTGGAATGCAGTAGAACGTGGTGGAATGTTGTGGAACGGTGGGCAATGTGGTGGAATGGAGTGGAGTCTGCTGTAATGTGACATAGTAATGGTCTCCAGTGTGGTTTGGAAGCAAACGGTGCCTCCTTTGTCAGAATGTAAAGCAAGTGAATGTGCTGGAATATTGAGGAATGGAGTAAAATGCTGTGGAATAGAGTGGAATGGGGTGTTATTTGATGCGATAGCGTGTTACAGATGGTTTTGGAAATGACTCGATGTTTAGTTGGCAGAATGGAACGCTATAGAACGTTGTGGAAATTTGTGGAGTTAAGTGCTATTTTGTAGATTTGCATAGAATCGCGTGTAATTTGACACAATATAGAAATCCTGAGTGGGCTGCAAGCAAATGAAGCTCTATTTGATGGAATGGAATGCCACAGACATGGTGAGATGTTCAGGAATGGAGTGCAATGTTCTTAAATGGAAAGAAATCATCTGTAATGTGACTCAGTAGAGTTTTCCTGACGGGTTTGGAAATGAATGGAGCCTTATTTCACAGAATGGAACGCAACAGAACAGGGTGGTAAGTTGTGGAATGGAGAGTAGTCGGCTATAATGTGACATAATTAAGGTCTCCATAGTGGTTTGGAACCGAGTGGTGCCTCCTTTGCCAGAATGTAAAGCAAATTAATGTGCTGGAATATTTGGGAATGGAGTAAAATGTTGTGGAAATGAGTGGAATGGGCTGTAATGTGATGCTATGGAGGGATATATATTGTTTTGTAAATGATGGATCCTTCTTTCACAGAATGGAACGCTATAGAACGTGGTGGAATTTTGTGGAGTTAATTGCAATTTTGTAGTTTGGTGTAGATTCGAGTGCAATGTAACACAATATAGAGTTCCTGAGTGGACTTGAATCAAATAGAACTCTCATTGATTGAATGGAACGCCACACAACATGGGGAGATGTTCAGGAATGGAGTGCAATATTGTTAAATGGAATGGAATCGTATGTAAAGAGACGCACTATAGTGTTCCTCGTTGGTTTAGAAGGGAATGGAGCCTAATATGACAGAATGGAATTCAATAGAACGTGGTGGAAGGCTGTGGAGTGGAGTAGAATCTTGGACAATGGGCTGTAAATGGATTTGATGTGATGCAGTAGACAGTCCTTAATGGTTTGGAAGTGAATCGAGCCTTTTTGTAGGAATAGAATGCAAAAAGACATTGTGGAATGTTGCAAAATGAAGTGGAGAGTTGTGGAATGGAGTGTAATGGGGTGTAATGTGACTTAATAGACGGTTTCTGATTCTTTGGCAAAAGAGTGGAGCCTTCTTTTGCAGAATGGAATGCTACAGAACACGGTGGAGTGTTGTGGGATGGAGTGAAATGTTGTGGAATGTAGGTGAATCGGTTGTAATGAGACGTAGTCAAGGGTTCTGGAGTGATTTGGAAGCGAATGCAGCCTTGTCTGATGTAATCGAACGTAATAGACCATGGTGGAATATTGCGGAATAGAGTGGAAGGTTGTGAAATGGAGTGTATGGGGTGTAATGTGATGCAATAGAGGGTTCCTGGGAGATTTTTAGAGAACGGTGCCCTCTTTGTAACAATGGAGTGCAATGGAATGCAGTGGAATGTTAGGTATGCAATAGAATCTTGAGGGATCGTGTGGATAGGCATGTGAACTGACACAATAGGCTGTTCCTGAATGGTTTGGGAGCTATGGGGCCTTCTTTAACATAATGGAATGCAATAGAATGTGGCGGAATGTTGCACAATGGCGTGCCATGCTGTGGTATTGAGTGGATCATGGTGGAATGTGATGCAACAGATAGTTCCTGAGTTATTTCGATAAGAATGTTGCCTACTTTGTCAGAATGGAACTCACTAGAACTTGTTGGAATGTTGCGGAAAGGAGTAGAACCTTATGGAATGGAGAGGAAATGCATGCAAAGTGACACAATACGAAGTTCATGAATTGTTTGGAAGCGAATGGAACATTCCTTGGCAGAATGGAACAAAAAGAACGTGGTGCAATATCGTGCAATGGAGGGCAATGTTGTGGAATGGAGTGGAATCGGCTGTAATGTGACATAATAAAGGTCTCCAGTGCAGTTTGGAAGCGAATGGTGCCTCCTTTGCGAGAAATGTAAAGCAAAGGAATGTGCTGGAATATTGGGGAATGGAGTAAAATGTTTTATAATGGAGTGGAATGGGGTTTACTGTATGGCCCATTCTAAGTGTCAGTTCTGGAATTAGGGTTCCATCATTCAGTATGTTTATGGGACTGATACTGCCTTCGATAGAATTAGGCTCTGGCTATTATGTGAGGGTGATTGCGAGATTATACCTTAGGTTTATTATTTCGTGGGCTGACACTGAAATGATGGTGAGGAGTCCAGAGCATAGGACAGTGCTAGGGTTAGGGTTAAGTGTTCGGTAATGGGTGCTAGCCAACTAGTACTAAGGTTACAGAGAGAATGTGGCCGTACGTGAGGGACAGGGCGATATTGAAAGACAGGTTTATGATAAGGTGTGGCTGATGTCGAAGGTTAACATGAGGTTTCATGTCCAGGGAAAATGTCTAGGTTTAGTTTTAGTTGTTCGCATAGGTGTACTGCTAGGAAAGGGATATGGTTACATTTAGAATTCAATTCTGATATCAGGTGACAGTGAGATTGAATTACAGTGTTACAGTGAGACAAGGGTGACGTCGATATCAATGGTAGGGTATATTCCATGTCTCAAGGTTTCGGTTAGAGTTCGGTGTTTGGGAAGGTTTATGGCGCTGATAGGGTTTTATTTAGAGTTTGCATCCTGCTGTGATGTGAAAGTGAGTGTGAGATTGTCGCTCAGGTTTATTATTTGGTGGGGCTGAAAATCAAATGATGTGACAGGTCTGATGCTAGTGCCAGGGCTTGGGTTAGGGTTAAAGGTTCGGTAATGTGTATGGGCAGGATAGTGTTACGCTTACAGTAAGGATCTGGCCCTGATGTGAGGATGAGTCTGAGTTTGATCGACAGGTGTCTGGTGTGATGTGGATGATGTCAAAGTTGACCATGAAGTGTGAGATGCAGGGTACAGTGCTAGGGTTAAGGTTAGGTGTTCAGTATGTTTTACGGGCAGGATAGGGTTATGGTTACATATAGGATTTGGCTCTGATGTGACTTCAACAGTGAGATTGAATTACAGTGTTACAGTAAGACATGAGGATTTCGATATTCATGGTACTGGTCTTTTTCAAAAGTCAGGGCTATGGTTAAGGTTTGGTGTTTGGGAAGGTGTATGTGTCTAATAGGGTTTTGGTTACAGTTTGCGCCTGGCTCTGATTTGAGGGTGAAGGCGCGATTTTGTCTCAGTATAAGGATTTGGTGTGGCTGAAAATAAAATGTTGTTTTGGATCTGGTGCTTCCACAAGAGTTAGGGTTTGAGTTAAGTGTTCGTTAATATGTACAGTGACGATAGAAGTATGTTTACACTAAGGATCTGTCTCTGATGTGAGGATGAGTGCGACATTGAGCGACAGGTTTATGGCGAGCTGTGGGTAATGTCAGTGTTGACCGTGAGGGTTCAGGACCACAGGCGAGAGCTGGGTTTAGGGTTAGGTGCTCCTTAAGTTGTATGGCCAGTATACGGTTATGGATACATTTCAAATTCGGGTCTGATGTGAGGGCAACAGTGATATTGAACTACAGTGTTACAGTGAAACATGGTTGACATCCATATCCATGGTAGGGTCTGTTCTAAGTGTCAGTACTAGGGTTAGTGTTCGGTGTTTTTCAGGTTTACTGGGCTGATACGGTTTTGCTTAGATTTTAGGGTATGGCTGTGATGTGAGTGTGAGTGCGAGATTTTGCCTGAGGTTTAGGATTTGGTGGGCTGACACTAAAATGAAGGTGAGGAGTCCAGAGCCTGGGACAGTGCTAGGGTTAGGGTTAAGGTTTCGGTAATGGGTTCGGACCATCTAGGGCTATGGTTACAGTGAAGATGTGGACCTGATGTGTTGGAGAGGGCGATATTGAGAGACAGGTTTATGATAAGCTGTATCCGATCACAAAGTTTTTCGTGAGGTTTCAGGTCCAGGAGCCAGCTCTAGGGTTAGGTTTAGGGGCTCAAAAACATGTATGGCCAGAAAAGGATTAAGGTTACATTTAGTATTCAGATATGATGTGAAGGTTATAGTGAGATTGATTTACAGCGTAACAGTGAGACATGGGCTACATCGATATCCCTGCTAGGGTATGTCCCAAGAGTCAGGGCTGTGGTAAGAGTGCACTCTTTGGAAAGGCTTACGGCGCTGATGGTGTTTCTGTTAGAGTTTCATCCTGCCATGACATGAGGGTGACTGCGAGATTGTAGTTCAGTTTTAGTCGTTGGTGGTTCTGTAGAGAAAATGATTTGACAGGTCTGGTTCTAGAGCCAGAGCTAGAGATTGGGTTAAGTGTTCAGAAATGTGTAAAGGCAGGATAGAGCTACATTAACAGTAAGGCTCTGGCTCTGATGTGAGGATGAGGTAGGGTATGATCAACAGGTTTCCGGTGAGATGTGAATGATGTCAGTGTTGACCATGAAGTGTCAGATACAGGGTACAGTGCTAGGGTTAGGGTTAGGGGTTCGGTTAGTTGTATGGGCAGGATAGGGTTATGGTTACATATGGGATTTGGCTCTGATGTGAGTTTGACACTGTGGTTGAATTACAGTGTTTCAGTGAGTCAGGAGGGATGTTTATATTCATGGTACTGGTCTGTTCCAAAAGTCAGGGCTAGGGTTAGGGTACGGTGTTTGAGAAGACGTACAGGTCTAAAATGGTGTTTGTTACAGTTAGGGATCCAGCTCTGATATGAAGATGAATGCGAGATTTTGTCTCAGTATAAGGGATTTGTTGGGACTGAAAATAAAATGAATGATGTTAAGGTTTGGTGCAGAGGCAAGGGCTAGATTTAGGGTTGAGTGTTCGTTAATATGTCCTGGCAGGATAGTGCTATATTAACAAGAAGGACCTGGCTCTGATGTGAGTATGAGTGTGATATTGTGCGACATGTTTATGGTGATCTGTGGGTTATGCCAATGTTGACCATGAGGGTTCAGGTGCACAAGCGAGAGCTAGGGTTAGCGTTAGGTGTTCGTTAAGTTGTATGATCAAAATATATTATGGTTACATTTTGGATTCGGGTCTGATATGAGGGAGACAGATTGAACTACAGTGTTACAGTGAGGCATGGGTGACGTCGATATCCATGTTAGGGTCTGTTTTAAGTGTCAGGACAGTGGTTACATTTTGGTGTATGGGAAGTTTTACGTCGCTGATAGTGTTTTGGTAAGGGTTTGCATCCTGCTATGATGTAAGGGTGAGTGCGACATTGTGGCATAGGTTAAGCTTTTGGTGGGTCTGAAAATCAAATGATGTGATGTGTCTGGTGGTAATGCCAGGGCTAGGGTTAGGGTTAAGTGTTCGGTAATGTGTACGGGAAGGATAACGCTACATTTACAGTAAGAATCTGGCTCTGATATGAGGATGAGGGTATGATCGACTGGTCTACGGTGAGCTGCAGATGATGTCAAATTTGACCATGAAGTGTCAGATGCAGGGTACATTTCTAGGCTTAGGGTTAGGGGTTTGGTAAGGTGTATGGGCATAACAGGGTTCTGTTACATATGGGATTCGGCTCTGATGTGAGTTCATCATTGACATTGAATAACAGTGTTACAGTGGGAAATGAGGGATGTTGATATTCATGGTAGTGGTCTGTTCCAAAATTCAGGGCTATGGTGAGGGTTCGGTGTTTGGGAAGGTGTATGGGTCTTATAGGGTTTTGGTTAGAGTTAGGGTCCGTCTCTAATGCAATGGTGAATGCAAGATTTCGTCTCATTATAAGGACTACGTGTTGCTGAAAATAAAATGAAGTGAAGGGTCCAGTGCTATGGCAAGGGCTAGGGTTAGGGATCAGTGTTCTTTAATATGTATGGGAATGGTAGCAAATGCTTACACTAGGGATGAGTGAAACACTGAACAACAGGTTTACAGTGAGCTGTGGGTGATGTCAATGTTGTCCATGAGGATTCAAGTCCACAGGCGAGAGCTAGGTTTAGGATTAGGTGTTTGTTAAGTTGTACGGCCAGTATATGGTCATGGTTACATTTCAGATTCTGGTCTGATGTGAGGGCTACAGAGATATTGAACTACACTGTTACAGTGAGACATGGGTGACGTTGATATCCATGGTTGGGTCTGTTCTAAATGACAGGGCAAAGGTTAGTATTCGGTGTTTGGGTAGGTTTATGGGGAAGGTTTATGGGGAAGGTTTATACGGTTTTGGGAAGAGTTAGGGTCTGGCTGTGATGTGAGGGTGAGTGCGAGATTATGCATCAGGTTGAGATTTGTTGAGATGACACTACAATGTAGGTGAGGAATCCATAGCATGGAATAGTGCTAGGGTTTGGATAAAGTGTTGATAATTTGTACAGGCCATCTAACAATATGTTAACAGTGAGGATGTGTGGGAGAAGGCGATATTGAGGAACAGGTTTATCATAAGCTGTGGCTGTTATCGAAGTTTATCATGAGGTTTCATGTCCAGGTGCCAGGTCTAGGTTTAGGTTTAGTGGTTTGTAAAGGTGTATGGTTTGGAAAGGGTTATGGTTACATTTAGTATTTGGTTCTGATGTGAGGGTGACTGTGAGATTGAATTACTGTGTTACAGTGAGACATAGGTGACGTCTATATCCATGGGAGGGTCTGTTACCAGAGTCAGGGCTATTTATAGTGTTTGGTGTTTGGGAAGGTTTACAGCACTGACAGAGTTTTGGTTAGAGTTTGCAACCTGCTGTGATGTGAGGGTGAGTGCGAGATTGTGGCTCAGGTAAAGTATTTGGTGTGGCTGAAAGTCAAATGATGTGACGGGTCTGGTGCCAGTGCCAGGGATAGGGTTATGTTTAAATGTTCAGTAATGTGTATGAGTAGGATAGTTCTACGTTTACAATAAGGATCTGGCTCTGATGTGAGGATGAGGGTGAGTATGATCGACAGGTTTACGGTGAGTTGTGAATGATGTCAATGTGGACCATGAAGTGTGAGATGCAGGGAACACTGCTAAGGTTAGTGTTAGGGATTCTGTAAGTTGTATGTGCAGGAGTATGTTTATGGTTACATATGGGATTTGGCTCTGATGTGAGTTCAACAGTGAGATTGAATTACAATGTTACAGTGAGACATGAAGGATGTTGATATTCATAGTACTAGTCTTTTACAAAAGTCAGGGCTAGTGGTACGGTTCAGTGTTTGTGAAGCTGAATGGGGCTAATAGGGTTTTGGTTAGAGTTAGGGTCCGGCTCTCATGCAAGGGTGAATATGATATTTTGTCCAGTATAAGGACTATGTGAGTCTGAAAATAAAATTATGTGAAGGGTCTGGTGCTATGGCAAGAGCTAGGGTTAGGGTTAAGTGTTCATTAATATGTATGGGCACAATAGCACAATGTTTACACTAAGGATCCTGCTCTGATGTGAGGATGAGTGTGACATTGAGCGAAAGGTTTACGGTGAGCTGTGGGTGATGTCTATGTTGTCCATAAGGTTTCAGGTCCATGGGAGAGAGTTAGGTTTAGGGTTAAGTGTTTGTTAAGTTGTACGGCCAGTATAGGGTTATGGTTACATCTCAGATTCAGGTCTGATGTGAGGGCAACAGCGATACTGAACTACCATTTTACAGTGAGACATGGGTGATGTTGATATCCATGTTAGGGTCTGTTCTAAGTGACAGGGCTGGGGTTAGGTTTCGGTGTTTGTGTAGGTTTATGGGGCTGATACAGTTTTGGGTAGAGTTAGGGTCTGGCTGTCAAGTGAGGGTGAGTGCAAGATTATGCCTCAGGTTAAGATTTGGTGGGCTGATACTAAAATGAAGGTGAGGACTCCAGAGCATGGGACAGTGCTAGGGTTAGGGTTAAGTGTTTGATAATGGGTATGGGCCATCAAGCAATACAGTAGCAGTGAGGATGTGGCCCTGATGTGAGGGAGCATGAGATATTGAGAGACTGGCTTATGATAAGCTGTGGCTGATGTTGATGCTTATCATGAGGCTTGAGTTCCAGAGGCCAGGTCTAGTGTTAAATTTAGGGGTTTGAAAAGGTATAAGGCTAGGAAAAGGTTATGGTTGCCTTTAGGATTCTATTCTGCTATGAGGGTGACAGTGTTATTGGATTACAGTGTTACAGTGAGATAAGGGTGACGTCATTATTCATGGTAGGGTCATTTCCAAGAGTCAGGGCTGTGGTTAGAGTTCGGTGTTTGGGAATGATTACAGAGCTGATAGGGATTCGTTTAGAGTTTGCATCCTGCTGTGATGTGAGGGTCAGTGCGAGTTGTGGCTCAGGTTAAGCATTTGTTTGGGCAAAAATAAAGTGATGTGAGGGGTCTGGTGCTAGTCCATGGGACACAGACAGGGTTAAGCATTCGGTAATGTGTACAGTGAGGATAGCGCTATGTTTACTGTAAGGATCTGGCTCTGATGTGAGGATGAGGGTGTGTTTGATTGATGGGTTTATGGTTATCTGTGCGTGATGTCAATGTTGACCGTGAGGTGTAAGGTCCATGGTCGAGAGATAGGGATAGGGAGAGGTGTTCGCTAATTTGTACAGCCAGTATTCAGTTATGATTACATTTCACATTCAGGTCTGATGTGAGGGGGACAGCGAGATTGAACAACAGGTTTACAGTGAGACATGTGTGACGTCGATATACACAGTAGGATCTGTTCTAAGTGTCAAGCCAAGGTTTAGGGTTCAGTGTTTGGGTAGATTTACAGGGCTAACCCGGTTTTGGTTAGAGTTAGGGTCTGGCTGTGATGTGAGTGTGAGTGTAAGATTTTGGCTCAGGTTAAGAATTTGGTGGGGCTGAAAATAAAATGATGTGATGGGTCTCTTGCTAGTGCAAGGGCTAGGGTTAAGTGTTCAGTTATGTGTACAGGCAGGATAGCGCTACATTTATAATAAAAATATGACTCTTATGTGAGGATGAGTGTATGATCGAAAGGTTTACGGTGAGCTTTGGATGTTGTCAATGTTGACCATGTAGTGTCAGATGCATGGTACAGTCTTAGGGATAGGGTTAGGGATTCGGTAATTTGTCCAGGCAGGATAGGGGTATGGTTACATATGGGATTCGGCTCTAATATGAGTTCGACAGTGAGATTGAATTAAAGTGTTACAGTGAGACATCAGTGATATCGATATTCATGGTACTGGTCTGTTAAAAAAGTCTGGGCTGGGGTTGGGTTCGGTGTTTGGGAAGGTATATGATGCTAATAGTGTTTTGATTAGAGTTATGGTCTGGCTCTGATGTGAGGAAGAATGCGAGATTTTGTCTCAGTATAAAGATTTCCTGGGGCTCAAAATAAAATGATGTGAAGGGTCTTGTGCTGTGGCAAGGGCAAGGGTAGGTGTTTACTCTTTCATAATGTGTACAGGAATGATAGCACTATGTTTACACCAAGGATGTGGATGTGATGTGAGGATGTGTGCAACATTCAGTGACAGTTGCTGTGTGTGAAGTCAATGTTGCCCATGAGGGTTCAGGTCCACAGGCAAGAACTAGGGTTAGGTTAAATTCTATGGCCAGTATATGGTTGTGGTTACATTTTGGTTACCATATCCATGGTAGGGTCTGTTATAAGATTCAGGACTAGGGTTAGGTTTCCGTGTATGGGTAGGTTTACAGGACTGATACAGTTTTGGGTACAGTTCAGGTGAGGCTGTGATATGAGGGTGTGTGCGAGATTATGCTTAAGGTTTAGTATTCTGTGGACTGACACTAAAAAGAAGGTGAGGAGTCCATAGCATGGGACAGTGCTAGGGTTAGGGATAGGTGTCCAGTAATTTGTACGTGCTGTCTATTACTACAGTTACAGTGAGGATGTGGCCCTGATGAGCGGGAGAGGGTGATATTGAGAGACAGGCTTATGACAAGCTGTGGCTGATGTCAAAGTTTATCATGAGGTTTCAGGTCCACGGGCCAGGTCTAAGATTAGGCTTAGGGGTTCAAAAAGCATTACAGCTTGGAAAGGTTTATGGTTACATTTAGTGTTCGGTTCTGATGTGAGGGTGACACTGAGAGTGAATTACAGTGTTACAGTGAGACATGGGTGATGTCGATATCCATGCTGGGTCTGTACCAAGAGTCAGAGCTATGGTTAGAGTTCGGTGTTTGGGAAGGTTTATGACGCTGATAGGGTTTCATTTATTGTTAGCATGTGCTGTGATGTTAAGGTGAGTTCAAGATTATGGCTCAGGTTAAGCATTTGGTTGGGTTGAAAATAAAATGATGTGATGGGTCTGCTACAAGTCTCAAATCGAAGGTTATGATGAAGTGCTCGGTATTGTGTACAGGTAGGATGGTACTACTTTTACAGTAAGGATCTGGCACTGATGTGAGGATGAGTGTGAGTATGATCGACAGGTTTACGGTGAGTTCTGGATACTGTCAATGTTGACCAGGAAGTGTCAGAAGCAGGGTACAGTGCTAGGGTTAGGTTTAGGGGATCAGTAACTTGTATGGGCCAGATAGTGGAATGGTTACATGTGGGAATCCGGTCTGATGTGAGTTCGACAGTGAGATTGAATTTCAGTGTCACAATAAGACATGAGGGATGTCGATATTCATGATACTGGTCAGTTCCAAAAGTCAGAACGAAGGTGAGGGTGCAGCGTTTGGGATGTTGTATAGGGATAATAGGATTTTGGTTAGTGTTAGTGTCCGGCTCTGATGTGAGGGTGAATGCGAGATTTTGCCTCAGCATAAGGATTTGGTGGGGTTGAAAATTAAATGATGTGAAAAGTCTGGAGCTGTGGCAATGCCTAGAGTTAGGGTTAAGCTTTCGATAATATGTACGAGCACGATATCACTATGTTTACACTAAGGATCTGGCTGTGATGTGAGGATGAGTGTGACATAGAGCGACAAGTGTATGGTGAGCTGATGGTGATGTCAATGTTGACCATTAGTGTTCAGGTGCACAGGCAAGATCTAGGATTATGGTTAGGTGTTCGTTAAGCTGTACAGCCAGAATAAGGTTATGGTTACATTTCGGATTCAGTTCTGATGTGACGACAACTGCGAGATTAAACTACACTGTTACATTGAGTCATGGCGGACGTCGATATCCATGGTAGGGCCTCTTCTAAGTGTCAGGGATAGTGCTAGGATTCAGTGTTTTGGTATGTTTACGGGGCTGATACAGTTTTGGGTTGAGTTAGGGTCCAGCTGTGATGTGAAGGTGTGTGCGAGATTATGCCTCAGGTTTAGGATTTGGTGGTCTGACACTAAAATGAAGGAGAGGAGTTCAGAGACAGTGCTAGGGTAGGGTTAAGTGTTCGGAAATTTGTACGGGCCATCTAGTACTATGGTTACAGTGTGGATGTGGCCCTAATGTGAGGGACAGGGCGATATTGAGAGAGTGGTTTATAATAAGCCGTGGCTGATGTCAAAGTTTACTATGAGGTTTCATGTCCATGGGCCAGGTCTAGGGTTAGGTTTAGTGGTTCGAAAAGGTGTATGGCTAGGAAAGGTTTATGGTTACATTTAGTATTCGGTTCTGATGTGAGGGTGACAGTAAAAATGAATGACAGTGTTACAGTGAGACATGGGTGACGTCGATATACTTGGTAGGGTCTGTTTCACGACTCAGGGCTGTGGTTAGAGTTTGGTGTTTTGGAAGCTTTACGCTGCTGTTAGGGTTTTGGTTAGAGTTTACATCCTGCTGTGATGTGAGGATGAGTGCGAGAATGTGGCTCATGTTAAGCATTTATTGGGGTTGAAAATAAAATGATGTGAAGGGCTGGTGCTGCGGCAAGTGCCAGGGTTTGGCTTATGTGTTCAATAATATGTACGGGCATGATAGTGCTATGTTTACACTAAGGATATGGCTCTGATGTGAGGATGAGTGAGACATTGAGCGACAGGTTAATGGTGAGCTGTGGGTGATGCCAATGTTGACAGTGAAGGTCAGGTCCATGGGCAAGAGCTAGGATCGTTAAGTTGTATGGGCAGGATAGGTTTATGGCTACATTTTGTATTCTGGTCTGATGTGAGGGCAACAGTGAGATTGAACTACAGTGTTGCAGTGAGACATCGGTGATGCCAATATCCAGGGTAGGGTCTTTTCTAAGTGTCAGGTCTAGGGTTAGCATTCGGTATTTGGGTAGGTTTATGGGTCTGATAGGGTTTCAGTTAGAGTTAGTGTCCTGGTTTGACATGGGTGTGAGTGCAAGATTTTGTCTCGGAAATTGGATTTGGTGGCGCAGACCAAAATATGGTGGTGTGTGGACAAGGCAGGTTCCAGGGATAGGGTTACAGTAAAGTGTTCGGTAATGTGCACAAGTAGGTTAGCACTCCGTTTACAGTAAGGATCTTGTTCTGATGTGAGGATGAAGGCGAGACCGAGAAAGGTTTCTGGTGAGCTGTGGATGATGCCAATGTTGACCATGAGTGATTATGTCTACAGGTGAGGCTCCGGTTAGAGTTAGAGGTTCGGTAAGCAGTATGGGCTACAAAGGTTTATAGTTATATTTAGGATCTGGCTCTGATGTGAGGGTGACAGTGATATTGAATTACAGTGTCACAGTGAGAAATGGGTGATGTTGATATTCATGGTAGCGGCCTTTACCAAGAATCAGGGCCTGGGTAAGGGTTCAGTGTTTGTGAAAGTGTACAGGGCTGAGTGGGATTCGGTTAGAGTTTGCATCTGGCTGTGATGTGAGGGTGAGTGAGAGATTGTGTCTCAGGTTAAGCATCTGGTGGTATTGACAATAAAATGATGTTAGGGTTCTGGTGCTACAGCCAGGACTAGTGTTAGATATAACTGTTCGGTAATGTGGAAGGGAAGGAAAACGATACGGTTACAGTAAGGTTCTGGCTCTAATGTGAGGATGAGGGTGAGTTTGATTGACAGGTTCATGGAGAGCTGTGGGTGATGTCGATGATGTTGACCTTGAAGGGTCAAGTGCATACTCTAGTGCTAGGGTTAAGGATAATGGTTAGGTAATATGTACAGGCAGGATACGGTTACAGTTATATATGGGATTTGGCTCTGATGTGAGCTCAACAGTGAGATTGAATTACAGTGTTACATTGAGACATGAGTGATGCCAATATTCATGGTACTGCTCTGTTCCAAAACTCATGGCTAGTGTTAGGGTTTGGTATTTGGGAAGGGATATGGGGCTTATAGGGTTTTGGTTAGAGTTAAGCTCTGGCTGTGAAGTGAGGGGGAGTGTGAGATTGGGTCTCAGTATTAGGATTTTGTGGGTCTGAAAATAAAATGATGTGAAGGGTCTGCTGCTGTGGCAAGGGCTAGGGTTTGGGTGAAGTGTTCATTAATGTGTACGGGCACCATAGTGCTAGGTTTACATTAAGGATCTGGTTCTGATGTGAGGATGAGTGTGACATTGTGTGACTGGTTAATGGTGAGCTGTGGGTGATGCTAATGTTGACAGTGAGGGTCAGATCCATGGGCGAGAGCTAAGATTTGGTTAGGGGTTCCTTAAGTTGTACGACAGCATAGGGTTATGGTTACATTTCAGATTCAGGTCTGATGTGAGGGTGACAGTGAGATTGAACAACAGTCTTGCAGTGGGACATGGGTGATGCCAATATCCACAGTAGGGTTTGTTCTAACTGTGAAGGCTTTTGTTAGGTTTCAGTGTTTTGGTAAGTCTATGGGGCTGATATGGTTTTGGTTAGAGTTAGTGTCCTGGTGTGATGTGAGGGTGACTGCAAGACTGTGTCTCGGGAATTGGATTTAGTGGGGCAGACCATAAAATGATGGTGTGTGGACAAAGCAGTTTCCATGGCGAGGGTTAGGGTTAAGAGTTCGGTAATGTGTATAAGTAGGACCGCACTGCGTTTACAGCAAGAACCTTGTTCTGATGTGAGGATGATGGCGAGATTGAGAGAAAGGTTTACGATGAGCTGTGGGTGATGCCAATGTTGACCTTGAGTGATCATGTTAACAGGTGAGTCCTAGGGTTGGAGTTAGAGATTTGGTAAACTGTATGGCCTGGATACAGTTATAGTTACATTTAGGATTTGGCTCTGATGTGAGGGCGACAGCAATATTGAATTACAGTGTCAAAGTGAGAAATGGGTGATGTCGATATTCATGGTAGGGATTTTTCCAGGTGTCAGTGCCTGGGTTAGGGTTCAGTGTTTGTGAAATTGTATGGGGTAGAGCAGGGTTCAGAAAGAGTTTGCATCTGGCTGCGATGTGAGTGTGAGTGCGATATTATTTCTGAGGTAAAGCATCTGGTGGGGTTGACTATAAAATGATGTGCTGGGTCTGGTGTTTGGGCCAGGGCAAGGGTTGGGATAAGTGATCGGTAATGTGTAAGGGAAGGATAACACTGTGTTTACAGTAAGGACCTGGCTCTGATGTGAGGATGAGTGTGAGTTTGATTGACGGTTTAATGGAGAGCTGTGGGTGAAGTCGATGTTGACCATGAATGGTCAGTTGCAGGGAACAGTGCTAGGTTTAGGGTTAGGCATTCGAAAAGTTGTACTGGCAGGAAAGGGATATGGTTGCATAAGGGATTTGGCTCTGATGTGAGTTCAGCAGTGAGAATGAATTACAGTGGAACTTTGAGACATGAGGGATGTCGATATTCATGGTACTGGTCTGTTCAAAAAGTCAGGGCTAGGTTTAGGGTTCGGTGTTTGGGAAGGTGTATGGGGCTAATAGGGTTTTGTTTAGAGTTAGGGTACAGTTATGATGTGAGGGTGAGTAAGAGATTGTGTCTCAGTATAAGGATCTGGTGGGACTGAAAATAAAATGATGTGAAGGGTCTGGTGCTGTGGCAAGGGCTAGGGTTTGGGTTAAGTGTTCGTTAATATGTATAGGCATGATAGCGCTGTGTTTAAACTAAGGGTCTGGCTCTGATGTGAGAATGAGTGCGACATTGAGCGACTGGTTTACAGTGAGCTGTGGGTGATGTCAATGTTGACCATGAGGGGTCAGGACTACAGGCGAGAGCTACTGCTAGGGTTAGGTGTTTGTTAATTTGTACTGCAAGTATACAGTTATGGTTACATTTTGGTTTCGGGTCTAATATGAGTGTGACAGTGAGATTGAACTATAGTATTGCAGTGAGAAAGGGTGACGTCGATATCCATGTTAGGGAATGTTCTAACTGTCAGGGCTAGGATTAGCATTCAGTGTTTGGGAGGGTTTACGGGATGATACGATTTTGGGTAGAGTTAGGTTCTATCTATGATGTGAGCATGAGTGCAAGATTATGCCCCAGGTTTAGGACTTGGGACGCTGGTGCTAAAATTAAGGTGAGGAATTCAGAGCATGGGACAGTGTTAGGGTCAGGGTTAAGTGTTTGGTAATGCGTATGGACTGTCTAGTACTATGGTTACAGTGAGGATGTGGCCCTGATGTGAGGTAGAGGGCGATATTGAGAGACAGGTTTATGATAAGCTGTGGCTGATGTCGAAGTTTATCATGAGGTTTTGGGTGCAGGGGCATTATCTAGGGTTAGTTTTAGGGGTTCAAAAAGGTGTACAGGTAGGAAAGGGTTATGATTCCATTTAGTTCTTGGTTCTGATGTGAGGGTGACAATGAGATTGATTTACATTGTTACAGTGAGACATGGTTGATGTCGGTATCTATGGTATGGTATGTTCAAAGAGGTTTCAGTTCGACATTGAATACTGCTCTGATGTGAGGGTGAGTGGCTCAGGTTAAGCATTTGGTGAGACTGTAAATAAAAATGATGTGACAGGTTTGGTGCTACTGCTGGGCTAGGGTTAGGGTTAAGTGTTCAGAAATGTGTAAGGGCAGGATACTTCTATATTTACAGTAAGGATCTGGCTCTGATGTGAGGATGAGTGTGAGTATGATCGACAAGTTTATGGTGAGCTGTGGATAATGACAATGTTGACCTTGAAGTGTCAGATGCAGGGTACAGTGCTAGGGTTCGGTTTAGAAGTTCGACATGTTGTACAGGCAGGATAGTGTTACAGTTACAAATGGGATATGGCTCTGATGTGAGTTGGACAATGAGATTAAATTACAGTATTGCAGTGAGACATGAGGGATGTCGATATTCATGGTGCTGATCTGCTCAAAAAGTCACAGTTAAGCATAGGGTTCGGTGTATGGGAAGGTGTATGGTACCAATAGGGTTTTGTTAGAGTTAGGATCCGGCTCTGATGTGAGGGTAAATACGAGATTTTGTCTCAGTATAAGGATTTGTTGGTGCTGAAAATAAAATGATGTGAAGGGTCTGGTGCTGTCAACGGCTAGGGGTAGGGTTAAGTGTTCATTAATATATATGGGAATGATAGCACTATGTTTACACTGAAGATCTGGCTCTGATATGAGGATGAGAGTGACACTGAGCAACAGGTTTACTATGAGCTGTGGGTGATGTCAATGTTGACCATGAGTGTTCGTGTCCACGGGCAAGAGCTAGGGTTGGGTTAGGTGTTTGTTAAGTTGTACGGCCAGTATACGGTATTGGTTACATTTTTTATTTGGGTCTACTGGGAGTGCGTCATCGAGATTGAAATACAGTGTTTCAATTGTGTGGGTAGGTTTACAGGACTAATACGGTTTAGGGTAGAGTTACAGTCTGGCTGTGATGGGAGGGTAAGTACGAGATTATGCCTCAGATTTAGGATTATGTGGACTGACACTAAAATGTAGGTGAGGAGACCAGAACATGGGACAGTGCTATGTTTAGGGTTACATGTTTGGTAATGGGTACAGGCCGTCTAGTACTACGGTTACAGTGGGGATATGCCCCCGATGTGAGGGAGAGGGTGATATTGAGAGACAGGTTTATGATGAGCTGTGGCTGATATTGAAGTTGATCATGAGATTTCAGGTTCAGGAGCCAGGTCTAGGTTTAGGATTAAGTTTTCAAAATGGTGTGTGCCCAGGAAAGTGTTTTGGTTACATTTAGTATTTGGTTCTGATGTGGGGGTGACTATGAGATTGAATTGCAGTGTAACAGTGAGACATGGGTGACATTGATATCCATGGTAGGGTCTATTCTAAGAGTCAAGTCTGTGGTTAGAATTCGGTGTTGATGAAAGTTTATGGCACTGATAGTGTTTCTGTTAGAGTTTGCATCCTGCTGTGATGTGAGGGTGAGTGTAAAATTTTGGCTCAGCTTAAGCATCTGGTGGGGCAGAAAAGGTATACAGGTAGGAAAGGGTTATGATTACATTTAGTTCTCAGTTCTTATGTGAGGGTGACAGTGAGATTGATTTACATTGTTACAGTGAGACATGGGTGATGTCGATATCCATGGTATGGTATATTCCAAGAGTCAGTGCTATGGTTAGAGTTCGGTGTTTGGAAAGGATTATGGCACTGAAAAGGTTTCAGTTCAACATTGAATATGGCTGTGATGTGAGAGTGAGTGGCTCAGGTTAAGCATTTGGTTAGACTGTAAATAAGAATGATGTGACAGGTCTGGTACTAGTGCTGGGCTATGGATAGGTTTAAGTGTCCAGTAATGTGTACCGGTAGGATAGAGATACATTTACAGTAAGGTCCTGCCTCTGATGTGAGGATGAGCGTGACTATGATTGAGAGGTTTGCAGTGAGGTGTGAATGATGTCAATGTTGACCATGAAGTGTAAGATGCAGAGTAGAGTTCTAGGGTTATGGTCAGGGGTTTGGTATGTTGTAACAGCCCTATAGGGTTACTGTTACATATGTGATACCACTCTGATGTGAGTTCGACAGTGAGAGTGAAATACAGTGTTACAGTGAGACAAGAGGGACATAGAGATGTCGATATTCATGGTACTGGACTGTTCCAAAAGTCACGGGTAAGTATAGGGTTGGTGTGTGGGAATGGTTTTGGTGCTGATAGCGTTTCAGTTAGAGTTAGTAATGCAGTAAAGCTTTCCGGAGTTATGTGGAAGCGAATGCAGCCTTGTTTGATGAAATCGAACGCAATAGAAAGTGGTAGAATGTTGCAAAATAGAGGTTTTTGAGACTTTTGTAGACAACGGAGCTTTGTCACAATGGAATGCAAATGAACATAGTGGAATGAATGGTATGGAGTAGAACCTTGTGGAATCATGTGAAACAGGATGTGAATTGACGCAATAGGCTGTTACTATACGGTTTGGAAGCAAAGGAGCCTTCTTTTACAGAATGGAATGCAGTGGAGTAAGGTGGAATGTTGTACAATGGAGTGCAAAGCTGTGGTATTGAGTGGAACGTGCTGTAATATGACACAACAGAGAGTTCCTGGGTTGTTTGGAAAAGAATGGTGCCTACTGTCTCACAAGGGAACTCAGTAGAACTTGTAGGAATGTAGGGGAAAGGAGTCAAATCTTGTGGAATGTAGTGGAATAGCATGTGACGTGACAAAATAGGAACTTTGTGAATTCTTTGGAAGCAAATGGTGCATTCTTCGGCAGAATAGAATGGAATAGAACGTGTTGGAATGCTGTGGAATGGAGACAAATGTGGAATGGATTGGAATCGGCTGTTATGTTACTTATGAAAAGTCTCCAGAGTGGTTTGGAAGCGAATGGTGCCTCCTTTGCGAGAATGTAAAGAAAATGAATGTGCTGGAATATTAGGGAATGGAGTAAAATGTTGTGGAAAGGACTGGAATGGGGTGTAATGTGATGCAATAGAGTGTTACAGATTGTTTTGGAAATGAATGTATCCTTCTTTGAGAGAATGAAACGCTACAGAAAGTGGTGAAATTTTGTGGAGTTAAAAACAACATCGTAGATTGGTGTAGAATCTCATGTAATTGACATAATAAAGACTTCATTGGTGGTCTGGAAGGAAATGGTGCTCTCTTTCATGGAATGTAACGCCACAGAACATGGTACAATGTTCAGGAATGGAGTGCAATGTTGTTGAATGGATGGAAATCTTGTGTAAAGTGATGCAGTAGAGTGTTCCTCATTGGTTTGGAAAGGAATGAAGGTTTTTTCACAAAATGGAATGCAATAGAACCTGGTGGAATATTGTGGAATGGAGTAGAATCTAGGAGAATGGATTGGAATGGCATTTGATGTGATGCAATAGACAGTACTTAAAGGGTTGGAAGTGAATCCAGCCTTCTTTGTAGGAATGGAATGCAAAAGAACTTTGTGGAATGTTGCAAAATGAAAAGGAAAGTTGTGGAATGGAGTGAAATGAGGTGTAATGTGACTTAATAGATTATTTCTGATTCTTTGGGAAAAGAGTCGAGCCTTCTTTGCAGAATAGAATGTGATAGAACACGGTAGATTGTTATGGGATGGAGTGCAATGTTGTGGAATGGAGTTGTATCAGTTGTAATGTGACGCAATAAAGGGTTCTGGAGTGAATTGGAAGCGAATGCAGCCTTCTTGATGGAACCGAACGTAATAGAACATGGTGGAATGTTGCAGAATAGAGCAGAAGGTTGTGAAATGGAGTGTAATGGGGTGTAATGTGATGCAATAGAGGGTTCCTTAGAGTTCTTTAGAGAATGGTGCCCTCTTTGTAACAATGGAGTGCAATGGAATGCAGTGGAATGTTTGGAATGCAGTAGAACCTTGAGGAATCGTATGGATAGGCATGTGAAGTGATGCAATAGTCTGTTCCTGAATGGTTTGAAAGCTACAGGGCCTTCTTTTACATAATGGAATGCAATGGAATGTGGCAGAATGTTGCACAATGGAGTGCTATGCTGTCGTATTGAGTGGAATGTGGTGGAATGTGACGCAACAGAGAGTTCCTGGGTTGTTTGGATAAGAATCGTGCCTGCTTTGTTACAATGGAACTCATTAGAACTTGTTGGAATGTTGGGGAATGGAGTAGAATCTTGTGGAATGGAGAGGAATAGCATGTGAAGTGACAAAATACGAAGTTCGTGAATTGTTTGGAAGCAAATGGAGCATTTTTGGCAGAATGGAACGCAATAGAAGGTGGTGGAATGTCGTGGAATTGATGGCAATGTTGTGGAGTGGAGTGGAGTCGGCTGTAATGCGACATGATAAAGGTCTCCAGTGCTGTTTGGAAGTGAATGGTGCCTCCTTTGCGAGAAATGTAAAGCAAAGGAATGTGCTGGAATATTGGGGAATGGAGTAAAATGTTTTATAATGGAGTGGAAAGGGGTGTAATGTGATGCAGTAGAGAGTTAGAGATTGTTTTGCAAATGAACGGATCCTTCATTGGCAGAATGGAACTCTATAGAGCATCGTGGAATTTTGTGCAGTTAAGTTCAATTTTGTAGATTGGTGTAGAATCACGTGTAATGTGACAGTATAGAGTTCCTGAGTGGTCTAAAAGCAAATGTAGCTCTTTGATGGAATGGAAAGCCACAGAACATGGTGAGATGTTCAGGAATGAAGTTCAGTGTTGTTAAATGGACTGGAATCGTCTGTAATGTGACTCAGTAGAGAGTTCCCGATAGTTTTGGAAACGAATGGAGCCTTATTTGACAGAATGGAAGGCAATGGAGCGCGCTGGAATGCTGCGGAATGGAGGGCAATGTTGGGGAATGGAGTGGAATTGGCTGCAATATGACGTAAGAAAAGTCTGTAGGGTGGTTTCGAAGGGAATGGTGCCTTCTTGTCAGAATGTAGAGCACATTAATGTACTGGAATATTTGGGATTGGATTAAAATGTTGGGAAATGGAGTGGAATGAGCTGTAATATGATGCTATAGAGAGCTATAGATTGTTTTGGAAATGAATGGATCCTTCTTTGACAGAATGAAACGCTATAGAACATGGTGGAATGTTTTGGAGTTAAGTGCAGTTTTGTTGATTTGATGTAGAAGCATATGTAATATGACAAAATATAGACTTCATGAGTGGTCTCGACGCAAATGGAGCTCTCTTTGATTGAATGGAACGCCACAGAACATGGTGAGATGTTCAGGAATAGAGTACAATGTTGTTAAATGGACTGGAATCGTGTGTAAAGTGACGCAGTAGAGTGATCCTCATTGGTTTGGAAACTAATGGAACATTTTTTGACAGAATGGAATGCAATAGAACGTGGTGGAATGTTGTGGAATGGAGTAGAATCTTAGAGAATGGACTGGAATGGCATCTGATGTGATGCAATAGAGAGTCCTTAATGGGTTGGAAGTTAATCGAGCCCTCTTTGTAGGAATGGAATGCAAGAGAACATTGTGGAATGTTGCAAAATGAAGTGGAGAGTTGTGGAATGGAGTGTAATGGGCTGTAATGTGACTTAATAGATGGTTTCTGATTCTTTGGGTAAAGAGTGAAGCCTTCTTTTGCAGAATGGAACGTGATAGAACACGGTGGAGTGTTGTGGGATGGAGGGCAATGTTGTGGAATGGAGTTGAATCGGTTGAAATGTGATGCAATAAAGGATTCTGCAGTGAGATGGAAGCGAATGAAGCCTTGCTTGATGGAACCTAAAGAAACCACTGCAGGACGGCCCATTCAAGGAATCATTGAAGTCGTTGCAGTGGAGGCAGAAACGGAGCTTGCAATGTGCTTTCCACCGTACTTGTGTTGCCATTAACGTGAGGCCTTCTGAGCAAGCCTGGCTGTCAGGAAAATGCCCGCATACAATGAATTTAACTTGCAATGCGGTTTCCGTGTCTCTCCTGTGTGCCTTCACTCTAAGGACCAGAGTAAACTCTGCTCTGTAGAGCTCTCATTTGCTGAGTGGCGGGTGCTCATTTGTGTGGCCATTAACGTGAGGCCTTGCTGAGGAAGCCTGGCTGTTAGGAAAATGCCAGCATACAACGAATTTAGACTACATTGTGGTTTCCGTGTCTATCCAGTGTGCCTGCACTCTAAGCGCCTGAGTGAAGTCTGCTGTGTAGTGCTCTCTTTTGCTGAGGAGTGTGTGCTGGTTTGCGTGGCCATTAACGTGAGGCCTTGCTGAGGAAGACTGGCTCTTAGGAAAATGCCCGCATACAACGAATTTAGCTTGCAATGTGGTTTCCGTGTCTGTCCTGTGTGCCTGCACTCTAAGCGCCTGAGTGAACTCTGCTGTGTAGAGCTCTCTTTTGCTGAGTGGCGAGCTCATTTTTGTGGCCTCTAACATGAGGCCTTGTTGAGGAAGCCTGTCTCTCAGGAAAATGCCCACATACAACGAATTTAGCTGGGAAGTTTTAAAAGGTGCTTTTTTTCTGCTACTACGTGGCTGTTTCAGAGAGGCCCAGGTATGTCTGTGGGGTGTGTAAGCTGGTCTCAAATTCCACAGTCTGAGCTTTGAAAACTATGTACCCATTGGCTACAGAACCCTACCGTCATGTCAGCAAGACGTGTGTGCACGATTCTCCGAAGATTTGTGGTGGGTGGGCCCTAAGCCTCAGGGCTGTTCTCCTGCAGAGACGGATCTGAGGCTGTCTCAGTTCAAGTGATTTCCTGCTCAGCCATATCCAAACTGGCAGCTAAACACTCCTGTGTCAATGCAAGCTTCTTATATATACTTCTACTCCCAAACACAAGGACACTAGGAAGAGGTCTTCTGCCCAGCCTCAGGGGAAGAGGCAGCGCAAGTTGCTTTCTGTACAGCATTCACTGGAAGCAGGACGTTTGGAGGTTCTGTTCCACAGGAGAAAAGCAGGCAGCACTAGGAGCCTCTGTCAAGTAAGCTCCTCTTTATGGCTAGTGAAGCTTAATTCAAACCTGCAATGGAAATTGTTCTGGGGTAACTGAGCTCTAACTTCACGCTCTACCACTTTCAGTTACTTTCTCCTAAGTCATACGGAGTGGAATCGCCAAACGTCGGTGTACATAGTGTCCTCTCTGAATCCAGCTTAAGTCCAAGAGATACGTGAGCTGTGAATAGGACTTGCAACTAGTTTAAGGGAAGATGCTCTTGGGACTCCTTCAGCTGATCATCCTTTCATCAGAACAAAGCTCTTCTCTGGGCCAGAACTCTGTCAGAGTGAATGAACCATGTGCAGCACAGCTCTCACCTTGTGATCTTCAGGGAGAAACCATCCTTTGCTATGATTCTAAAGCTAAATGCAAAAGCGCAGTCCTAAGACGTCTGCATTCAAGCACACTGAAGAAGGCCTTTCGTACTTCGCTGTTTTCTCCACAGGTTCGGAATCATCCCGGAGGTCCTGGTTTCCAGGGGCTGCTGGAAGAAGACACACAGAACCGGAGTGTCCTGCTGAGTAAAAGCAATGCCCTGAAGATGCCTTGTAGTAATGTGTCAGAAACTGCTGCAGAAGAGCCTTATGCCAAACTCTGCTGGGGAAACAGTCCACCGTGCAACGAGGAGACCCTCCCTGAGAGAACTCTATGCTTATTTCCCCTTGCATGCAACTTGCTCCTGTGTTATAAAAAACTTATAAACATTGCAGTAGAAGGTTATACACTTGAACTCTTTTGTGTTTTTTGTATGGGTTGTGCGTGTAGTGTGCGAAATGTCTTGTTAGTATATAGTAGTGAGTGATTTGTGTGTATTTTTCTGATTTCTGAGCAGTTATGTGCCTTGATGTTCTTAGTACCATTCTGTACTGTGAAAGGCTGTGGGCGCCGTGTTCTTGTGTGTTTTGCGAAGTATTGCCTTTGGCCTGTGGTCCTTGCTTGTCTTCTGTGTTGTGTGTTGTCCGTGTTGTATGTTTTTTGTATGTAATATGTATACTATACTTCACTTACGGCTTGCTGAGGGCACAGTTCTGAGTATTTCTCACTGCGTGGTGTGTCATGTGAGTTGTTGGTGTTTGTGAGTTGTGTGTGTTGAGTGGTTCTTTGTGCATTGTATATGTCGCCTCTTTTGATGAGTTCTCTACTGGCAGTTGTATATGTTGTGTGTTTGGTGTGTGGCTTCCAGTCTGATGTTTCGTGTGAAATGTGTCTGGAATTCCCTTGTTTGCTGTGTTATGTGCTGTGTTCTGGGTTGTGTGAGTGCTGCCTTTAGGCTTTCTGTGTGTTACATACTATGTAGATATTGCATGTGCTGTGTCATATAAGCATTGTGTGTGATGATGGGTTCGCCTTGTGTCGGAAGTGTTGTGTGCATGTGTATGTTGTGTGTGGGGGTGTTTTCTTTAGTACTGTCTACGTGTGGGTCTGTGTGTACTCTGTATGATAGGCTTCCGGATGTGCATGTTGTGTGCAGAGTGCTATACGTGCGTTGCATGCATTTCGTCAGTTTTGTGTGCATTTGTATGTGTTGTGTCAGTTTTGTGTGTGTGGTTGTGATTTGTGTGTTGTTGTGTGAGAGAGGCTGTGTGTGTGTTTGGCTGTTTGAGTTATGCACATGATGTGAGATGTGTTGACTGTGTGACTGTGCTAGTTTTGTACGGCTCTTGCGTACAGTATGTGGTCTGTGCAATGGTTTTCGTGTGCATTGTGAGCAGTAGTTATGTGCCTTCAAGGGTGTGGTTTTTACTGTGTCTGTTGTGTTGCGTGTTTCTGTGTTGTGTGTGTGTACTGAGATGTGCTCCTGTGTGAGGATGTATATGTGGTGTGTCTGTGCGTGACTGTGTGCACAGTGTGTTGTTTGTGAAAAGTGTGCTACTTGTCTTAGTTGGTTATATGTGCTTTGCCTGTGGATTTGGGAGTGTTGTGTGTGTTATGAGTTGTGATACTTTCTGTGCGGGATGCTTGTGTGTGTCGTGTGATGTGTGATTCTGGGATTTGTGTTTGTGTTGTGTGTATTCTACTCTGTGTGATCTGGGGTCTGTGTGTTTTGCTTGTTGAGTGAGACACTGTGTGTTAGGACTGATATTTTTGTGTATATGTTGTGTGTTTGGCATTGTGCATTCTGTGAGGCTGTGTGTGCTGTCTGTTTTATGTGTGTTTGGAGTGATGTGTGTAGTGTGTGAAATGTGTGTTGCATAATTTTTCAGTTCTTTTTGTTGTGGACGGTGTGTGTTTTGCATTTTGGATTCTATGTGCGTGGTTGTGTTTGACAGGTTGTGTGAGTGGCTGGCTCTTTGAGTAAGGAGTGTAATTTGTGATGTGTGTACTGTGTGTAATCAAGCTTGGTCAGTGTGCCTCACTGGGTGTGTTGTGTTCACTCTGAGAACAGTGGTTCATGTGTATGGTGGGCAGTTTTGTTCTCGCTGTGATGTGCTGTGTGTTGTGGGACTTCTGCATTCAAGTGCACAGAAGACAGCCTCTTGTGCTTGGCGGTTTTCTCCACAGGTTTGTAATACTCCAGGAGGGCCCTGTTTCCTGAGGGCGCAGAGAGCCACCTTATCTCTTTACTAGCAAGGCCCTGAAGACGCCTTTGTTGTAAAGTGTCAGAAACTGCTGCAGGAGAGCCTTATGACAAACTCTGCCACAGAAACAATCCACCATGCACTGAGGAGACCCTCCCTGAGAGAATACTAGGCTGTTTTCATTTTGCATGCAATTTGCTCCTATGTGATAAGGAAAACAGCAAACATTGCAGTAGAACGCGGTTTTCTCTGTATGGCCTCTATCTCAAAGATGAAGGTGAGCTGCGAATAGGCCTTTGCTCTAGCGACACTGGAAGTTGCAGAAGATGATGCATTGTAGTGACAGCAGTGGAGGCAAATAAGCTTTGGATTCACCTTATGTGAGTGAAAGAAAGCACTGCAGGATGGCCCATTCAAGGAATCATTGAAGCCCTGGCAGTGGAGGCTGAAACTGAGCTTGCAATGTGCTTTACACCATGTCTCTTTGGCCATGAGCGTGAGGCCTTGCTGAGGAAGCCTGGCCGTCAGGCACTATGCCTGCATACAATGAATTTAGCTTGCAATGTGGTTTCCGTGTCTGTCCTGTGTGCCTGCACTCTAAGCACCTGAAAGAGAATTGCTGTGTACAGCTCTCTTTTGCGGAGTGTCGTGTGCTCACTTGGGAAGCCATTAACGTGAGGCTTTCTTGAGGAAGCCTGGCCACCAGGAAAATACCCGCATACAGAGAATTGAACTTGAAATGCGGTTTCCGTGTCTGTCCTGCGTGCCTGCACTGTAACGACCTGAAAGAGGATTGCTGTGTAGAGCTTTCTTTTGCTGAGTGTCGTGCGCTAATTTGGGTGACCATTAACGTGAGGCTTTGTGGTGGAATCCTGGCCGTCAGGAAAATATCTATCCGCATACAACGAATTGAACTCGCAATGTGGTTTCCGTGTCTGTCCTGCGTGCCTGCACTCTAACCACCTGAAAGAGGATTGCTGTGTAGAGCTTTCTTTTGCTGAGTGTCATGTGCTCTTTTATGTGACCATTAAAGTGTGGCTTTGTTGAGGAAGCCTGGCCATCAGGAGAATAACCACATACAACGAATTAAGCTCGCAATGTGGTTTCCGTGTCTGTAATGTGTGCCTGCTCTCTAAGCGCTGAAAGAGGTCTGTTGTGTGGAGCTCTCCTTTGCTGTGTGTTGGGTGCTCATTTGTGTGGCCATTAACGTGAGGTTTTGCTGAGGAAGCCTGGCCATCAGGAAAATACCCGCAAGCAATGAATTCAAATCAGAATGTGGTTTCCATGTCAGTCCTGTGTAACTGCACTATAAGCGCATGAGTGAAGTCTGCTCTGTAGAGATGACTTTTGCTGAGTGTCGGGTGCTAATTTGTGTGGCCATTAACGTGAGGTTTTGCTGAGGAAGCCTGGCTGTCAGGAAAATACCCGCATACAACAAATTCAGCTTGCAATGTGGTTTGCATGTCTTATAAATTATCCTGTTTGTGGTGTCATGTGCTGTGTTCTGGGTTGTGTGAGTGCTGCCTGTAGGCTTTCTGTGTGTGACATACTGGGTAGATGTTGCGTGGGCTGTGTCATTAGAGCATTGTGTGTAATGATGGGTTCGCCTTGTGTCGGGCGTGTTGTGTGCATGTGTATGTTGTGTGTGGGGGTGTTTTCGTTCGTGCTGTCTGCGTGTGGGGCTGCATGTGCTCTCCATGATCGGATTGTGGATGTGCGTGTTGTGTGCAGTGTGCTATGTGTGTTGCATGCGTTTCCTCAGTTTTGTGTGCATTTGTATGTGTTGTGTCAGTTTTGTGTGTGTGGTGTGATTTGTGTGTTGTTGTGTGAGAGAGGCTGTTTGTGTGTTTGGCTGTTTGAGTTATGCACATGATGTGAGATGTGTTGACTGTGTGTGGCTGTGCTTGCTTTGAACATCTCTTGCATACAGTATGTGGTCTGTGCAATGGTTTTCGTGTGCATTGTGAGCAGTAGTTATGTGCCTTCAAGGGTGTGGTGTGTTTATTGTGTCTGTTGTGTTGCTTGTTTCTGTGTTGTGTGTGTGTACTGCGTTGTGCTCCTGTGTGAGGATGTATCTGTGGTGTGTCTGTGCGTGATTGTGAGTGCAGGGTGTAGTGTGTGAAATGAGTGCTACTTGTCTTTGTTGGTTATTTGTGTTTTGCCTATGGATTTGGGAGTGTTGTGTGTGTTATGAGTTGTGATACTTTCTGTGCGGGATGCTTGTGTGTGTGTGTGTGATGTGTGGTTCTGCGATTTGTGTTTGTGTTGTGTGTATTCTGCTCTGTGTGTTCTTTGGTCTGTGTGTTTTGCTTGTTGAGTGAGACACTGTGTGTTAGGACTGATATCTTTGTGTATATGTTGTGTGTTTGGCATTGTGCATTCTGTGAGGCTGTGTGTGCTGTCTGTTTTATGTGTGTTTGGAGTGATGTGTGTAGTGTGTGAAATGTGTGTTGCATAATCTTTGTGTTCTTTTTGTTGTGGACGGTGTGTGTTTTGCATGTTGGTTTCCATGTGCGTGGTTGTGTTTGACAGGTTGTGTGTGTGGCTGGCTCTTTGAGTAAGGAGTGTAATTTGTGATGTGTGCACTGTGTGTGGTCAAGCTTGGTCAGTGTGCCTCACTGGGTGTGCTGTGTTCACTCTGAGAACCGTGGTTCATGTGTATGGTGGGCAGTTATGTTCTCGGTGTGATGTGCTGTGTGTTGAGGGACTTCTGCATTCAAGTGCGCAGAAGACAGCCTCTCGTGCTTGGCGGTTTTCTCCACAGGTTTGTAATACTCCAGGAGGGCCTTGTTTCCTGAGGGCGCAGAGAGCCACCTCATCTCTTTACTACCAAGGCCCTGAAGACGCCTTTGTTGTAAAGTGTCAGAAACTGCTGCAGGAGAGCCTTATGACAAACTCTGCCACAGAAACAATCCACCATGCACTGAGAAGACCCTCCCTGAGAGAATACTAGGCTGCTTTCATTTTGCATGCAATTTGCTCCTATGTGATAAGGAAAACAGCAAACATTGCAGTAGAACGTGGTCTTCTCTGTATGCCCTCTATCTCAAAGATGTAGGTGGGCTGTGAATAGGCCTTTGCTCTAGCGACACTGGAAGTAGCAGAAGATGATGCATTGTAGTGACAGCAGTGGAGGCAAGTCAGCTTTGGATTCAGCTTATGTGAGTGAAAGAAAGCACTGCAGGATGGCCCATTCAAGGAATCATTGAAGCCCTGGCAGTGGAGGCTGAAACTGAGCTTGCAATGCGCTTTCCACCATGTCTGTGTGGCCATGAACGTGAGGCCTTGCTGAGGAAGCCTGGTCGTCAGGCACTATGCCCGCATACAACGAATTTAGCTCACAATGTGGTTTCCGTGTCTGTCCTGTGTGTCGGCACTCTAAGCACCTGAAAGAGGATTGCTGTGTAGAGCTCTATTTTGCTGAGTGTCGTGTGCTCATTTGGGTGAGCATTAGCGTGAGACTTTGCTGAGGAAGCCTGGCCATCAGGAAAATACCCGCATACATCGAATTCAGCTCACAATGTGATTTACTTGTCTGTCCTGTGTGACTGCACCCTAAGTGCATCAGTGAAGTCTGCTCTGTAGAGATGTCTTTTGCTCAGTGTCGGGTCCTCATTTTTGTGGCCATTAACGTGAGGTTTTGCTGAGGAATCCTGGCCATCAGGAAAATACCCGCATGCAATGAATTGAACTCGCAATGCGGTTTCCGTGTCTGTCCTGTGTGCCTGCACTCTAAGCACCTGAATGAGGATTTCTGTGTAGATCTCTCTTTCACTGAGTGTCATGTGCTCATTTAGGTGACCATTAACGTGAGACTTTGTTGAGGAAGCCTGGCCATCAGGAAAATACCCGCATACAATGAATTCAGCTCGCAATGTGGTTTCCGTGTCTGTATTGGTGCCTGCTCTCTAAGCGCCTGAAAGTGGTCTGCCGTGTAGGGCTCTCTTTTGCTGAGTGTCGTGTGCTCATTTGGGTGACCATTAACGTGAGGCTTTGTTGAGGAAGCCTGGCCATCACGAAAATACCCGGATACACCGAATTCAGCTCGCAATGTGATTTATGTGTCTGTCCTGTGTGACTGCACCCTAAGTGCATGAGTGAAGTCTGCTCTGTAGAGATGTCTTTTGCTCAGTGTCGGGTCCTCATTTTTGTGGCCATTAACGTGAGGTTTTGCTGAGGAATCCTGGCCATCAGGAAAATACCCACATAGAATGAATTGAACTCGCAATGCTGTTTCCGTGTCTGTCCTGTGTGCCTGCACTCTAAGCACCTGAATGAGGATTTCTGTGTAGATCTCTCTTTCACTGAGTGTCATGTGCTCATTTAGGTGACCATTAACGTGAGACTTTGTTGAGGAAGCCTGGCCATCAGGAAAATACCCGCATACAATGAATTCAGCTCGCAATGTGGTTTCCGTGTCTGTATTGGTGCCTGCTCTCTAAGCGCCTGAAAGTGGTCTGCCGTGTAGGGCTCTCTTTTGCTGAGTGTCGTGTGCTCATTTGGGTGACCATTAACGTGAGGCTTTGTTGAGGAAGCCTGGCCATCACGAAAATACCCGGATACACCGAATTCAGCTCGCAATGTGATTTATGTGTCTGTCCTGTGTGACTGCACCCTAAGTGCATGAGTGAAGTCTGCTCTGTAGAGATGTCTTTTGCTCAGTGTCGGGTCCTCATTTTTGTGGCCATTAACGTGAGGTTTTGCTGAGGAATCCTGGCCATCAGGAAAATACCCGCATACAATGAATTGAACTCGCAATGCGGTTTCCGTGTCTGTCCAGTGTTCCTGCACGCTAAGCACCTGAAAGTGCATTTCTGTGTAGAGCTCTCTTTTGCTGAGTGTCATGTGCTCATTTAGGTGACCATTAATGTGAGGCTTTGTTGAGGAAGCCTGGCCATCAGGAAAATACCCGCATACAATGAATTCAGCTCGCAATGTGGTTTCTGTGTCTTATCAATTCTCTCGTTTGTTGTGTCATGTGCTGTGTTCTGGGTTGTGTGAGTGCTGCCTGTAGGCTTTCTGTGTGTGACATACTGGGTAGATGTTGCGTGGGCTGTGTCATTAGAGCATTGTGTGTAATGATGGGTTCGCCTTGTGTCGGGCATGTTGTGTGCATGTGTATGTTGTGTGTGGGGGTGTTTTCGTTCGTGCTGTCTGCGTGTGGGGCTGCATGTGCTCTCCATGATCGGATTGTGGATGTGCGTGTTGTGTGCAGTGTGCTATGTGTGTTGCATGCGTTTCCTCAGTTTTGTGTGCATTTGTATGTGTTGTGTCAGTTTTGTGTGTGTGGTTGTGATTTGTGTGTTGTTGTGTGAGAGAGGCTGTGTGTGTGTTTGGCTGTTTGAGTTATGCACATGATGTGAGATGTGTTGACTGTGTGTGGCTGTGCTTGCTTTGAACATCTCTTGCATACAGTATGTGGTCTGTGCAATGGTTTTCGTGTGCATTGTGAGCAGTAGTTATGTGCCTTCAAGGGTGTGGTGTGTTTATTGTGTCTGTTGTGTTGCTTGTTTCTGTGTTGTGTGTGTGTACTGCGTTGTGCTCCTGTGTGAGGATGTATGTGTGGTGTGTCTGTGCGTGAGTGTGAGTGTAGGGTGTAGTGTGTGAAATGAGTGCTACTTGTCTTTGTTGGTTATATGTGTTTTGCCTATGGATTTGGGAGTGTTGTGTGTGTTATGAGTTGTGATACTTTCTGTGCGGGATGCTTGTGTGTGTCGTGTGATGTGTGGTTCTGTGATTTGTGTTTGTGTTGTGTGTATTCTGCTCTGTGTGTTCTGTGGTCTGTGTGTTTTGCTTGTTGAGTGAGACACTGTGTGTTAGGACTGATATCTTTGTGTATATGTTGTGTGTTTGGCATTGTGCATTCTGTGAGGCTGTGTGTGCTGTCTGTTTTATGTGTGTTTGGAGTGATGTGTGTAGTGTGTGAAATGTGTGTTGCATAATCTTTGTGTTCTTTTTGTTGTGGACGGTGTGTGTTTTGCATGTTGGTTTCCATGTGCGTGGTTGTGTTTGACAGGTTGTGTGTGTGGCTGGCTCTTAGAGTAAGGAGTGTAATTTGTGATGTGTGTACTGTGTGTGGTCAAGCTTGTTCAGTGTGCCTCACTGGGTGTGTTGTGTTCACTCTGAGAACTGTGGTTCATGTGTATGGTGGGCAGTTATATTCTCGGTGTGATGTGCTGTGTGTTGAGGCACTTCTGCATTTAAGTGCACAAAAGACAGCCTCTCGTGCTTGGCAGTTCTATCCACAGGTTTGTAATACTCCAGGAGGGCCTTGTTTCCTGAGGGCGCAGAGAGCCACCTCATCTCTTTACTAGCAAGGCCCTGAAGACGCCTTTGCTGTAAAGTGTCAGAAACTGCTGCAGGAGAGCCTTATGACAAACTCTGCCACAGAAACAATCCACCATGCACTGAGGAGACCCTCCCTGATAGAATACTAGGCTGCTTTCATTTTGCATGCAATTTGCTCCTATGTGATAAGGAAAACAGCAAACATTGCAGTAGAACGCGGTCTTCGCTGTATGCCCTCTATCTCAGAGATGTAGGTGGGCTGCGAATAGGCCTTTGCTCTAGCGACACTGGAAGTTGCAGAAGATGATGCATTGTAGTGACAGCAGTGGAGGCAAGTCAGCTTTGGATTCAGCTTATGTGAGTGAAAGAAAGCACTGCAGGATGGCCCATTCAAGGAATCATTGAAGCCCTGGCAGTGGAGGCTGAAACTGAGCTTGCAATGCGCTTTCCACCATGTCTGTGTGGCCATGAACGTGAGGCCTTGCTGAGGAAGCCTGGTCGTCAGGCACTATGCCCGCATACAACGAATTTAGCTCGCAATGTGGTTTCCGTGTCTGTCCTGTGTGTCGGCATTCTAATCACCTGTAAGAGGATTGCCGTGTAGAGCTCTCTTTTCCTGTGTGTCTTTTGCTCATTTGGGTGACCATTAAGGTGAGGCTTTGTTGAGGAAGTCTGGCCGTCAGGAAAATACCCGCATACAACGAATTCAGCTCGCAATGTGGTTTCCTTGTCTGTATTGGTGCCTGCTCTCTAAGCGCCTGAAAGTGGTCTGCCGTTTAGGGCTCTCTTTTCCTGAGTGTCGGGTGCTCATTTGTGTGGCCATTAACGTGACGTTTTGCTGAGGAAGACTGGAGATCAGGAATACACCCGCATACAGCGAATTTACCTCGAAATGTAGTTACCGTGTCTGTCATGTGTGAATGCACTCTTAGCGCATGAGTGAAGTCTGCTCTGTATAGATGTCTTTTGCTGAGAGCCGGGTGCTCATTTGTGTGGCCAGTAACTTGAGGCTTTGCTGAGGAAGCCTGGAGATCAGGAAAATAACCGCATACACCGAATTAAGCTCACAATGTGATTTACGTGTCTGTCCTGTGACTGCACCCTAAGTGCATGAGTGAAGTCTGCTCTGTAGAGATGTCTTTTGCTCAGCGTCGGGTACTCATTTTTGTGGCCATTAACGTGAGGATTTGCAGAGGAATCCTGGCCATCAGGAAAATACCCGCATACAATGAATTGAACTCGCAATGCGGTTTCCGTGTCTGTCCTGTGTGCCTGCACTCTAAGCACCTGAAAGAGGATTTCTGTGTAGAGCTCTCTTTTGCTGAGTGTCATGTGCTCATTTAGGTGACCATTAACGTGAGGCTTTGTTGAGGAAGCCTGGCCATCAGGAAAATACCAGCCTACAACAAATTCAGCTCGCAATGTGGTTTCCGTGTCTGTATTAGTGCCTGCTCTCTAAGCGCCTGAAAGTGGTCAGCCGTGTAGGGCTCTCTTTTGCTGAGTGTCGTGTGCTCATTTCTGTGACCATTAACGTGAGGCTTTGTTGAGGAAGCCTGGCCATCAGGAAAATACCTGCAAACAACGAATTCAGCTCGCAATGTGGTTTCCCTGTCAGTCCTGTGAGACTGCACTCTAAGCGCTTGAGTGAAGTCTGCTCTGTAGAGATATCTTTTGCTGACTGTCGGGTGCTCATTTGTGAGGCCATTAATGTGAGGTTTTGCTGAGGAAGCCTGGCTGTCAGGAAAATACCCACATACAACGAATTTAGCTCGCAATGTGGTTTCCGTGTCTTATAAATTCTCTTGTTTGTTGTGTCATGTGCTGTGTTCTGGGTTGTGTGAGCGCTGCCTGTAGGCTTTCTGTGTGTGACATACTGGGTAGATGTTGCGTGGGCTGTGTCATTAGAGCATTGTGTGTAATGATGGGTTCGCCTTGTGTCGGGCGTTTTGTGTGCATGTGTATGTTGTGTTTGGGGGTGTTTTCGTTCGTGCTGTCTGCGTGTGGGGCTGCATATGCTCTTCATGATCGGATTGTGGATGTGCGTGTTGTGTGCAGTGTGCTATGTGTTTTGCATGCGTTTCGTCAGTTTTGTGTGCCATTGTGTGTGTTGTGTCAGATTTGTGTGTGTGGTTGTAATTTGTGTGTTGTTGTGTGAGAGAGGCTGTGTGTGTGTTTGGCTGTTTGAGTTATGCACATGATGTGAGATGTGTTGACTGTGTGTTGCTGTGCTTGTATTGAACATCTCTTGCATAGAGTATGTGGTCTGTGCAATGGTTTTCGTGTGCATTGTGAGCAGTACTTATGTGCCTTCAAGGGTGTGGTGTGTTTTTTGTGTCTGTTGTTTTGCGTGTTTCTGTGTTGTGTGTGTGTACTGCTTTGTACTCCTGTGTGAGGATGTGTGTGTGGTGTGTCTGTGCGTGTGTGTGTGTGCAGTGCATAGTGTGTCAAATGTGTGCTACTTGTCTATGTTGGTTATGTGTTTTGCCTATGGATTTATGAGTGTTGTGTGTGTTATGAGTTGTGATACTTTCTGTGTGGGATGTTTGTGTGTGTCGTGTGATGTGTGGTTCTGTGATTTGTGTTTGTGTTGTGTGTATTCTACTCTGTGTGTTCTTTGGTCTGTGTGTTTTGCTTGTTGAGTGAGACACTGTGTGTTAGAACTGATATCTTTGTGTATATGTTGTGTGTTTGGCATTGTGCATTCTGTGAGGCTGTGTGTGCTGTCTGTTTTACGAGCGTTTGGAGTGATGTGTGTAATGTGTGAAATGTGTGTTGCGTAATCTTTGTGTTCTTTTCATTGTGGATGGTGTGTGTTTTGCATGTTGGTTTCTATGTTCGTGGTTGTGTTTGACAGGTTGTGTGTGTGGCTTCCTCTTTGAGTAAGGAGTGTAATTTGTGATGTGTGTACTGTGTGTGGTCAAGCTTGGTCAGTGTGCCTCACTGGGTGTGTTGTGTTCACTCTGAGAACCGTGGTTCATGTGTATCGAGGACAGTTATGTTCTCGGTGTAATGTGCTGTGTGTGGAGGGACTTCTGCATTCAAGTGCACAGAAGACAGCCTCTCGTGCTTGGCGGTTTTCACCACAGGTTTGTAATACTCCAGGAGGGCCTTGTTTCCTGAGGGCGCAGAGAGCCCCTCATCTCTTTACTAGCAAGGCCCTGAAGACGCCTTTGTTGTAAAGTGTCAGAAACTGCTTCAGGAGAGCCTTATGACAAACTCTGCTGCAAAAACAATCCACCCTGACCTGAGGAGACCCTCCCTGAGAGAATACAAGGCTGCTTTCATTTTGCATGCAATTTGCTCCTATGTGATAAGGAAAACAGCAAACATTGCAGTAGAACACTGTCTTCTCTGTATGCCCTCTATCTCAAAGATGTAGGTGGGCCACGAGTAGGCCTTTGCTCTAGCAACACTGGAAGTTGCAGAAGATGATGCATTGTAGTGACAGCAGTGGAGGCAAGTCAGCTTTGGATTCAGCTTATGTGAGTGACAGAAGGCACTGCAGGATGGCCCATTCAAGGAACCATTGAAGCACTGGCAGTGGAGGCTGAAACTGAGCTTGCCACACATACGAATGCACACAAAACTGACGAAACGCATGCAACACACATAGCACACTGCACACAACACGCACATCCACAATTCGATCATGGAGAGCACATGCAGCCCCACACGCTGACAGCACGAATGAAAACACCCCCCCACACAACATACACATGCACACAACACTCCCCACACAAGGCGAACCCATTATTACACACAATGCTCTAATGACACAGCCCACACAGCATCTACCAAGTATGTCGCACACAGAAAGCCTACAGGCAACACTCACACAACCCAGAACACAGCACAGGACACAACAAACAAGAGAATTTATAAGACACGGAAACCACATTGCAAGCTGAATTCGTTGTATGCGGGTATTTTCCCTACAGCCAGGCTTCCTAAGCAAAACCTCACATTAATGTCCTCACAAATGAGCACCCGACACTCAGAAATAGATATCTCTACAGAGCAGACTTCACTCATGCGCTTAGAGTGCAGTCACACAGGACTGACACGGAAACCACATTGCGATCTGAATTTGGTGTATGCAGTTATTTTTCTGATGGCGAGGCTTCCTCAGGAAAGCCTCATGTTACTGACCACACAAATGAGCACCCGGCTCTGAGCAAAAGACATCTATACAGAGCAGACTTCACTCATGCACTTAGAGTGCAGTCACACAGGACAGACACGGTATCTACATTGCAAGATAAATTCGTTGCATGCGGGTGTATTCCTGATGGCCAGTCTTCCTCAGCAAAACTTCACGTTAATGGCCCCACAAATGAGCACCCGACACTCAGCAAAAGAGAACTCTACACGGCAGACCACTTTCAGGCGCTTAGAGAGCAGGCACATTTACAGACACAGAAACCACATTGCGAGCTGAATTCGTTGTGTGCGGGTATTTTCCTGATGGCCAGTCTTCCTCAACAAACTCTCACGTTAGTGGCCAAACAGATGAGCACCCGACACTCAGCAAAGGGAGCTCTACACCACAGACCTCTTTCAGGCGCTTAGAGTGTAGGCACACATTACAGACACGGAAACCACATTGTGAGCTGAATTCGTTGTATGCGGGTATTTTCCTGATTGCCAGGCTTCCTCAACAAAGCCTCACGTTAATGGTCACCTAAATGAGCACACGACACTCAGCAAAAGAGAGCTCTACACAGAAATCCTCTTTCAGGTGCTTCGAGTGCAGACACACAGGACAGAAACGGAAAACACATTGCGAGTTCAATTCATTGTATGCGGTTATTTTCCTAATGGCCACTCTTCCTCAGAAAAATATCACGTTAATGGCCACAAATATGAGCACCAGACACTGAGCAAAAGACATCTCTACAGAGCAGATTTCACTCATGCACTTAGAGTGCAGTCACACAGTACAGACACGGTATCTACATTGCGAGGTAAATTCGTTGTATGCGGGTATTTTCCTGATGGCCAGTCTTCCTCAACAAAGCCTCACGTTAATGGTCACTTAAATGAGCACATGACACTCAGCAAAAGGGAGCTCTACACAGAAGTCCCCTTTCAGGTGCTTAGAGTGCAGGCACACAGGACAGACACGGAAACCACATTGAGAGTTCAATTCGTTGTATGCGGGTATTTTCCTGATGGCCAGGATTCCTCAGCAAAAGCTCACGTTAAAGGCCAGAAAAATGAGCACCCGACACTGAGAAAAAGACATCTCTACAGAGCAGACTTCCATCATGCACTTAGAGTGCAGTCACACAAGACAGACACGGAAACCACATTGCGAGCTAAATTCGTTGTATGCGGGCATAGTGCCTGACGGCCAGGCTTCCTCAGTAAGGCCTGACGTTCATGGAAACACAGACATGGTGGGAAGCACATTGCAAGCTCAGTTTCAGCCTCCACTCCAGGGCTTCAATGGTTCCTTGAATGGGCCATCCTGCAGTGCTTTCTTTCACTCACATAAGCTGAATCCAAAGCTGACTTGCCTCCACTGCTGTCACTACAATGCATCATCTACTGCAAATTCCAGTGTCGCTAGAGCAAAGGCCTATTCGCAGCCCACCTACCTCTTTGAGATAGAGGAAATACAGAGAAGACCGCATTCTACTGCAATATTTGCTGTTTTCTTTATCACATAGGATCAAATTGCATGCAAAATGATAGCAGCCTAGTATTCTCTCAGGGAGGGTCTCCTCAGTGCATGGAGGATGGTTTCTGCGGCAGAGTTTGTCATAAGCCTCTCCTGCAGCAGTTTCTGACACTTTACAACAAAGGCATCTTCAGGGCCTTGCTAGTAAAGAGATGAGGTGGCTCTCTGTGCTCTCAGGAAACAAGGCCCTCCTGGAGTATTACAAACCTGAGGAGAAAACCGCCAAGCACGAGAGGCTGTCTTCTGTGCACTTGAATGCAGAAGTGCCTCAACACACAGCACATCACACCGGAACATTACTGCCCACCATACACATGAACCACAGTTCTCAGAGTGAACACAACACACCCAGTGAGGCACACTGACCAAGCTTGACCACACACAGTACACACATCACAAATTACACTCCTTACTCAAAGAGCCAGCCACACACACAACCCGTCAAACACAACCACGTACATAGAAACCAACATGCAAAACACACACCGTCCACAACAGAAAGAACAGAAAGATTACACAACACACATTTCACACCCTACACACATCACTCCAAACAAAGATAAAACAGAGAGCACACACAGCCTGACAGAATGCACAATGCGAAACACACAACATATACGCAAAGATATCAGTCCTAACACACAGTGTCTCACACAACAAGCTAAACACACAGACCACAGAACACACAGAGTAGAATACACACAACACAAACACAAATCACAGAACCACACATCACACGACACACACAAGCATCCCGCACAGAAGGTATCACAACTCATAACACACACAACACTCCCAAATCCATAGGAAAACACATATAACAAGCAAAGACAAGTAGCACACATTTCACACACTAAACCCTGCACCCGCAGTCACGCACAGACACACCACACATACAATCCTCACACAGGAGCAAAACGCAGTACACACACACAACGCAGAAACATGCAACACAACAGACACAATAAACACACCACACCCTTGAAGGCACATAACTGCTGCTCACAATGCACACGAAAACCATTGCACAGACCACATACTGTATGCAAGAGATGTACAAAACAAGCACAGCCACACACAGTCAACACATCTCACATCATGTGCATAACACAAACAGCCAAACACACACACAGCCTCTCTCACACAACAACACACGAATCACAACCACACGCACAAAACTGACACAACACATACAAATGCACACAAAACTGACAAAACGCATGCAACACACATAGCACACTGCACAGTACATGCACAACAACAATCCGATCACAGAGAGCACATGCAGCCCCACACGCAGACAGCACGAACGAAAACACCCCCACACACAACATACACATGCTCACAACACGAACGACACAAGGCGAACCCATCATTACACACAATGCTCAAATGACACAGCCCACGCAACACTACCCTGTATGTCACACGCAGAAAGCCTAAAAGCAGCACTCACACAACCCAGAACACAGCACATAACACAACAAACAAGAGAATTTATAAGACACGGAAACCACATTGCACGCTGAATTCGTTGTATTCGGGTATTTTCCTGACAGCCAGGCTTCCTCAGCAAAACCTTACTTTAATGGCCTCACAAATGAGCACCCGACACTCAGCAAAAGATATCTCTACAGAGCAGACTTCACTCATGCGCTTAGAGTCCAGTCACAGAGGACTGACACGGAAAGCACATTGCGAGCTGAATTCGTTGTATGCGGGTATTTTCCTGATGGCCAGGCTTCCTCAGCAAAACCTCACAATAATGGCCACACAAATGATCACCCGACACCCAGCAAAAGAGAGCTCTCCACAGCAGACCTCTTTAAGGCGCTCAGAGAGCAGGCACACATTACAGACACGGAAACCTCATTGCGAGCTGAATTCGTTATATGCGGGTATTTTCCTGATGGACAGGCTTCCTCAACAAAGCCTCACGTTAATGGTCACATAAATGAGCACATGACACTCAGCAAAAGAGAGCTCTACAAAGAAATCCTCTTGCAGGTGCTTAGAGTGCAGGCACACAGGACAGACACGGACACCACATTGCAAGTTCAATTCGTTGTATGCGGGTATTTTCCTGATTGCCAGGATTCCTCAGCAAAAGCTCACGTTAAAGGCCAGAAAAATGAGCACCCGACACTGAGCAAAAGACATCTCGGCAGAGGAGACTTCACTCATGCACTTAGAGTGCAGTTACACAAGACAGACACGGAAACCACATTGCGAGCTAAATTCGTTCTATGCGGGCATAGTGCCTGACGGCCAGGCTTCCTCAGCAAGGCCTCACGTTCATGGCCACAGAGACATTGTGGGAAGCACATTGCAAGCTCAGTTTCAGCCTCCACTGCCAGGGCGTCAATGGTTCCTTGAATGGGCCATCCTGCAGTGCTTTCTTTCACTCACATAAGCTGAATCCAAAGCTGACTTGCCTCCACTGCTGTCACTACAATGCATCATCTCCTGCAACTTCCAGTGTCACAAGAGCAAAGGCCTTTTCGCAGCCCACCTACCTCTTTGAGATAGAGGGCATACAGAGAAGACCGCGTTCTACTGCAATGTTTGCTGTTTTCCTTATCACAGAGGAGCAAATTGCATGCAAAATGAAAGCAGCCTAGTATTCTCTCAGGCAGGGTCTAGTCAGTGCATGGTGGATATTTTCTGTGGCAGAGTTTGTCATAAGGCTCTCCTGCAGCAGTTTCTGACACTTTACAACAAAGGCGTCTTCAGGGCCTTGCTAGTAAAGAGATGAGGTGGCTCTCTGCGCCCTCAGGAAACAAGGCCCTCATGCAGTATTACAAACCTGTGTATAAAACCTCCAAGCACGAGAGGCTGTCTTCTCTGCACTTGAATGCAGAAGTCCCTCCACACACAGCACATCACACCAAGAACATAACTGCCCACCATACTCATGAACCACGGTTCTCAGAGTGAACACAACACACCCAGTGAGGCACACTGAACAAGCTTGACCACACACAGTACACACATCACAAATTACACTCCTTACTCAAAGAGACAGCCACACACACAACCCGTCAAACACAACCACGCACATAGAAACCAACATGCAAAACACACACCGTCCACAACAAAAAGTACACAAAGATTACGCAACAGACATTTCACACACTACACACATCACTCCGAACACACATAAAACAGACAGCACACACAGCCTCACAGAATGCACAATGCCAAACACACAACATATACGCAAATATATCAGTCCTATCACACAGTCTCTCACTCAACAAGCAAAACACACAGACCCCAGAACACACAGAGTAGAATACACACAACACAAACACAAATCACAGAACCACACATCACACGACACACACAAGCATCCCGCACAGAAAGTATCACAACTCATAACACACACAACACTCCCAAATCCATAGGAAAACACATATAACCAACAAAGACAAGTAGCACACATTTCACACACTACACAATGCACACACAATCACGCACATACACACCACACATACATCCTCACACAGGAGCACAATGCAGTACACACACACAACGCAGAAACACGCAACACAACAGACACAATAAACACACCACACCCTTGAAGGCACATAACTACTGCTCACAATGCACTCGAAAACCATTGCACAGACCACATACTGTATGCAATAGATGTACAAATCAAGCACAGCCACAGAGTCAACACATCTCACATCATGTGCATACCTCAAAGAGCCAAACACACACACAGCCTCTCTCACACAACAACACACAAATCACAACCACACGCACAAAACTGACACAACACATACAAATGCACACAAAACTGACGAAACGCATGCAACACACATAGCACACTGCACACAACACGCACAGCCATAACACACACAACACTCCCAAATCCATAGGCAAAACACATACAACCAACAAAGACAAGTAGCACACATTTCACACACTACGCCCTGCACACACAATCACGCACAGACACACCACACATACATCCTCACACAGGAACGCAACACAGTACACACACACAACACAGAAACATGCAACACAACAGACACAATCAACACACCACACCCTTGACGGCACATAACTGCTGCTCACAATGCACACGAAAACCATTGCACAGACCACATACTGTATGCAAGAGATGTACAAAACAAGCACAGCCACAGACAGTCAACACATCTCACATCATGTGCATAACTCAAACAGCCAAACACACACACAGCCTCTCTCACACAACAACACACGAATCACAACCACACGCACAAAACTGACACAACACATACAAATGCACACAAAACTGACAAAACGCATGCAACACACATAGCACACTGCACAGTACATGCACAACAACAATCCGATCATAGAGAGCACATGCAGCCCCACACGCAGACAGCACGAACGAAAACACCCCCACACACAACATACACATGCACACAACACGAACGACACAAGGCGAACCCATCATTACACACGATGCTCAAATGACACAGCCCACGCAACACTACCCTGTATGTCACACGCAGAAAGCCTAAAAGCAGCACTCACACAACCCAGAACACAGCACATAACACAACAAACAAGAGAATTTATAAGACACGGAAACCACATTGCACGCTGAATTCGTTGTATGCGGGTATTTTCCTGACGGCCAGGCTTCCTCAGCAAAACCTCACGTTAATGGCCTCACAAATGAGCACCCGACACCCAGCAAAAGATATCTCTACAGAGCAGACTTCACTCATGCGCTTAGAGTCCAGTCACAGAGGACTGACACGGAAAGCACATTGCGAGCTGAATTCGTTGTATGCGGGTATTTTCCTGATGGCCAGGCTTCCTCAGCAAAACCTCACAATAATGGCCACACAAATGATCACCCGACACCCAGCAAAAGAGAGCTCTCCACAGCAGACCTCTTTAAGGCGCTCAGAGAGCAGGCACACATTACAGACACGGAAACCTCATTGCGAGCTGAATTCGTTATATGCGGGTATTTTCCTGATGGACAGGCTTCCTCAACAAAGCCTCACGTTAATGGTCACATAAATGAGCACATGACACTCAGCAAAAGAGAGCTCTACAAAGAAATCCTCTTGCAGGTGCTTAGAGTGCAGGCACACAGGACAGACACGGACACCACATTGCAAGTTCAATTCGTTGTATGCGGGTATTTTCCTGATTGCCAGGATTCCTCAGCAAAAGCTCACGTTAAAGGCCAGAAAAATGAGCACCCGACACTGAGCAAAAGACATCTCGGCAGAGGAGACTTCACTCATGCACTTAGAGTGCAGTTACACAAGACAGACACGGAAACCACATTGCGAGCTAAATTCGTTCTATGCGGGCATAGTGCCTGACGGCCAGGCTTCCTCAGCAAGGCCTCACGTTCATGGCCACAGAGACATTGTGGGAAGCACATTGCAAGCTCAGTTTCAGCCTCCACTGCCAGGGCGTCAATGGTTCCTTGAATGGGCCATCCTGCAGTGCTTTCTTTCACTCACATAAGCTGAATCCAAAGCTGACTTGCCTCCACTGCTGTCACTACAATGCATCATCTCCTGCAACTTCCAGTGTCACAAGAGCAAAGGCCTATTCGCAGCCCACCTACCTCTTTGAGATAGAGGGCATACAGAGAAGACCGCGTTCTACTGCAATGTTTGCTGTTTTCCTTATCACAGAGGAGCAAATTGCATGCAAAATGAAAGCAGCCTAGTATTCTCTCAGGCAGGGTCTAGTCAGTGCATGGTGGATATTTTCTGTGGCAGAGTTTGTCATAAGGCTCTCCTGCAGCAGTTTCTGACACTTTACAACAAAGGCGTCTTCAGGGCCTTGCTAGTAAAGAGATGAGGTGGCTCTCTGCGCCCTCAGGAAACAAGGCCCTCATGCAGTATTACAAACCTGTGTATAAAACCTCCAAGCACGAGAGGCTGTCTTCTCTGCACTTGAATGCAGAAGTCCCTCCACACACAGCACATCACACCAAGAACATAACTGCCCACCATACTCATGAACCACGGTTCTCAGAGTGAACACAACACACCCAGTGAGGCACACTGAACAAGCTTGACCACACACAGTACACACATCACAAATTACACTCCTTACTCAAAGAGACAGCCACACACACAACCCGTCAAACACAACCACGCACATAGAAACCAACATGCAAAACACACACCGTCCACAACAAAAAGTACACAAAGATTACGCAACAGACATTTCACACACTACACACATCACTCCGAACACACATAAAACAGACAGCACACACAGCCTCACAGAATGCACAATGCCAAACACACAACATATACGCAAATATATCAGTCCTATCACACAGTCTCTCACTCAACAAGCAAAACACACAGACCCCAGAACACACAGAGTAGAATACACACAACACAAACACAAATCACAGAACCACACATCACACGACACACACAAGCATCCCGCACAGAAAGTATCACAACTCATAACACACACAACTCTCCCAAATCCATAGGCAAAACACATATAACCAACAAAGACAAGTAGCACACATTTCACACACTACACAATGCACACACAATCACGCACATACACACCACACATACATCCTCACACAGGAGCACAATGCAGTACACACACAACACAGAAACACGCAACACAACAGACACAATAAACACACCACACCCTTGAAGGCACATAACTACTGCTCACAATGCACTCGAAAACCATTGCACAGACCACATACTGTATGCAAGAGTTGCACAAAACAAGCACAGCCACAGAGTCAACACATCTCACATCATGTGCATACCTCAAAGAGCCAAACACACACACAGCCTCTCTCACACAACAACACACGAATCACAACCACACGCACAAAACTGACACAACACATACAAATGCACACAAAACTGACGAAACGCATGCAACACACATAGCACACTGCACACAACACGCACAACCATAACACACACAACACTCCCAAATCCATAGGCAAAACACATATAACCAACAAAGACAAGTAGCACACATTTCACACACTACGCCCTGCACACACAATCACGCACAGACACACCACACATACATCCTCACACAGGAACGCAACGCAGTACACACACACAACACAGAAACATGCAACACAACAGACACAATCAACACACCACACCCTTGAAGGCACATAACTGCTGCTCACAATGCACACGAAAACCATTGCACAGACCACATACTGTATGCAAGAGATGTACAAAACAAGCACAGCCACACACAGTCAACACATCTCACATCATGTGCATAACTCAAACAGCCAAACACACACACAGCCTCTCTCACACAACAACACACGAATCACAACCACACGCACAAAACTGACACAACACATACACATGCACACAAAACTGACAAAACGCATGCAACACACATAGCACACTGCACAGTACATGCACAACAACAATCCGATCATAGAGAGCACATGCAGCCCCACACGCAGACAGCACGAACGAAAACACCCCCACACACAACATACACATGCACACAACACGAACGACACAAGGCGAACCCATCATTACACACAATGCTCAAATGACACAGCCCACGCAACACTACCCTGTATGTCACACGCAGAAAGCCTAAAAGCAGCACTCACACAACCCAGAACACAGCACATAACACAACAAACAAGAGAATTTATAAGACACGGAAACCACATTGCACGCTGAATTCGTTGTATGCGGGTATTTTCCTGACAGCCAGGCTTCCTCAGCAAAACCTCACGTTAATGGCCTCACAAATGAGCACCCGACACCCAGCAAAAGATATCTCTACAGAGCAGACTTCACTCATGCGCTTAGAGTCCAGTCACAGAGGACTGACACGGAAAGCACATTGCGAGATGAATTCGTTGTATGCGGGTATTTTCCTGACAGCCAGGCTTCCTCAGCAAAACCTCACGTTAATGGCCTCACAAATGAGCACCCGACACCCAGCAAAAGATATCTCTACAGAGCAGACTTCACTCATGCGCTTAGAGTCCAGTCACAGAGGACTGACACGGAAAGCACATTGCGAGCTGAATTCGTTGTATGCGGGTATTTTCCTGATGGCCAGGCTTCCTCAGCAAAACCTCACAATAATGGCCACACAAATGATCACCCGACACCCAGCAAAAGAGAGCTCTCCACAGCAGACCTCTTTAAGGCGCTCAGAGAGCAGGCACACATTACAGACACGGAAACCTCATTGCGAGCTGAATTCGTTATATGCGGGTATTTTCCTGATGGACAGGCTTCCTCAACAAAGCCTCACGTTAATGGTCACATAAATGAGCACATGACACTCAGCAAAAGAGAGCTCTACAAAGAAATCCTCTTGCAGGTGCTTAGAGTGCAGGCACACAGGACAGACACGGACACCACATTGCAAGTTCAATTCGTTGTATGCGGGTATTTTCCTGATTGCCAGGATTCCTCAGCAAAAGCTCACGTTAAAGGCCAGAAAAATGAGCACCCGACACTGAGCAAAAGACATCTCGGCAGAGGAGACTTCACTCATGCACTTAGAGTGCAGTTACACAAGACAGACACGGAAACCACATTGCGAGCTAAATTCGTTCTATGCGGGCATAGTGCCTGACGGCCAGGCTTCCTCAGCAAGGCCTCACGTTCATGGCCACAGAGACATTGTGGGAAGCACATTGCAAGCTCAGTTTCAGCCTCCACTGCCAGGGCGTCAATGGTTCCTTGAATGGGCCATCCTGCAGTGCTTTCTTTCACTCACATAAGCTGAATCCAAAGCTGACTTGCCTCCACTGCTGTCACTACAATGCATCATCTCCTGCAACTTCCAGTGTCACAAGAGCAAAGGCCTTTTCGCAGCCCACCTACCTCTTTGAGATAGAGGGCATACAGAGAAGACCGCGTTCTACTGCAATGTTTGCTGTTTTCCTTATCACATAGGAGCAAATTGCATGCAAAATGAAAGCAGCCTAGTATTCTCTCAGGCAGGGTCTAGTCAGTGCATGGTGGATATTTTCTGTGGCAGAGTTTGTCATAAGGCTCTCCTGCAGCAGTTTCTGACACTTTACAACAAAGGCGTCTTCAGGGCCTTGCTAGTAAAGAGATGAGGTGGCTCTCTGCGCCCTCAGGAAACAAGGCCCTCATGCAGTATTACAAACCTGTGTATAAAACCTCCAAGCACGAGAGGCTGTCTTCTCTGCACTTGAATGCAGAAGTCCCTCCACACACAGCACATCACACCAAGAACATAACTGCCCACCATACTCATGAACCACGGTTCTCAGAGTGAACACAACACACCCAGTGAGGCACACTGAACAAGCTTGACCACACACAGTACACACATCACAAATTACACTCCTTACTCAAAGAGACAGCCACACACACAACCCGTCAAACACAACCACGCACATAGAAACCAACATGCAAAACACACACCGTCCACAACAAAAAGTACACAAAGATTACGCAACAGACATTTCACACACTACACACATCACTCCGAACACACATAAAACAGACAGCACACACAGCCTCACAGAATGCACAATGCCAAACACACAACATATACGCAAATATATCAGTCCTATCACACAGTCTCTCACTCAACAAGCAAAACACACAGACCCCAGAACACACAGAGTAGAATACACACAACACAAACACAAATCACAGAACCACACATCACACGACACACACAAGCATCCCGCACAGAAAGTATCACAACTCATAACACACACAACTCTCCCAAATCCATAGGCAAAACACATATAACCAACAAAGACAAGTAGCACACATTTCACACACTACACAATGCACACACAATCACGCACATACACACCACACATACATCCTCACACAGGAGCACAATGCAGTACACACACAACACAGAAACACGCAACACAACAGACACAATAAACACACCACACCCTTGAAGGCACATAACTACTGCTCACAATGCACTCGAAAACCATTGCACAGACCACATACTGTATGCAAGAGTTGCACAAAACAAGCACAGCCACAGAGTCAACACATCTCACATCATGTGCATACCTCAAAGAGCCAAACACACACACAGCCTCTCTCACACAACAACACACGAATCACAACCACACGCACAAAACTGACACAACACATACAAATGCACACAAAACTGACGAAACGCATGCAACACACATAGCACACTGCACACAACACGCACAACCATAACACACACAACACTCCCAAATCCATAGGCAAAACACATATAACCAACAAAGACAAGTAGCACACATTTCACACACTACGCCCTGCACACACAATCACGCACAGACACACCACACATACATCCTCACACAGGAACGCAACGCAGTACACACACACAACACAGAAACATGCAACACAACAGACACAATCAACACACCACACCCTTGAAGGCACATAACTGCTGCTCACAATGCACACGAAAACCATTGCACAGACCACATACTGTATGCAAGAGATGTACAAAACAAGCACAGCCACACACAGTCAACACATCTCACATCATGTGCATAACTCAAACAGCCAAACACACACACAGCCTCTCTCACACAACAACACACGAATCACAACCACACGCACAAAACTGACACAACACATACACATGCACACAAAACTGACAAAACGCATGCAACACACATAGCACACTGCACAGTACATGCACAACAACAATCCGATCATAGAGAGCACATGCAGCCCCACACGCAGACAGCACGAACGAAAACACCCCCACACACAACATACACATGCACACAACACGAACGACACAAGGCGAACCCATCATTACACACAATGCTCAAATGACACAGCCCACGCAACACTACCCTGTATGTCACACGCAGAAAGCCTAAAAGCAGCACTCACACAACCCAGAACACAGCACATAACACAACAAACAAGAGAATTTATAAGACACGGAAACCACATTGCACGCTGAATTCGTTGTATGCGGGTATTTTCCTGACAGCCAGGCTTCCTCAGCAAAACCTCACGTTAATGGCCTCACAAATGAGCACCCGACACCCAGCAAAAGATATCTCTACAGAGCAGACTTCACTCATGCGCTTAGAGTCCAGTCACAGAGGACTGACACGGAAAGCACATTGCGAGATGAATTCGTTGTATGCGGGTATTTTCCTGACAGCCAGGCTTCCTCAGCAAAACCTCACGTTAATGGCCTCACAAATGAGCACCCGACACCCAGCAAAAGATATCTCTACAGAGCAGACTTCACTCATGCGCTTAGAGTCCAGTCACAGAGGACTGACACGGAAAGCACATTGCCTGAATTCGTTGTATGCGGGTATTTTCCTGATGGCCAGGCTTCCTCAGCAAAACCTCACAATAATGGCCACACAAATGATCACCCGACACCCAGCAAAAGAGAGCTCTCCACAGCAGACCTCTTTAAGGCGCTCAGAGAGCAGGCACACATTACAGACACGGAAACCTCATTGCGAGCTGAATTCGTTATATGCGGGTATTTTCCTGATGGACAGGCTTCCTCAACAAAGCCTCACGTTAATGGTCACATAAATGAGCACATGACACTCAGCAAAAGAGAGCTCTACAAAGAAATCCTCTTGCAGGTGCTTAGAGTGCAGGCACACAGGACAGACACGGACACCACATTGCAAGTTCAATTCGTTGTATGCGGGTATTTTCCTGATTGCCAGGATTCCTCAGCAAAAGCTCACGTTAAAGGCCAGAAAAATGAGCACCCGACACTGAGCAAAAGACATCTCGGCAGAGGAGACTTCACTCATGCACTTAGAGTGCAGTTACACAAGACAGACACGGAAACCACATTGCGAGCTAAATTCGTTCTATGCGGGCATAGTGCCTGACGGCCAGGCTTCCTCAGCAAGGCCTCACGTTCATGGCCACAGAGACATTGTGGGAAGCACATTGCAAGCTCAGTTTCAGCCTCCACTGCCAGGGCGTCAATGGTTCCTTGAATGGGCCATCCTGCAGTGCTTTCTTTCACTCACATAAGCTGAATCCAAAGCTGACTTGCCTCCACTGCTGTCACTACAATGCATCATCTCCTGCAACTTCCAGTGTCACAAGAGCAAAGGCCTTTTCGCAGCCCACCTACCTCTTTGAGATAGAGGGCATACAGAGAAGACCGCGTTCTACTGCAATGTTTGCTGTTTTCCTTATCACATAGGAGCAAATTGCATGCAAAATGAAAGCAGCCTAGTATTCTCTCAGGCAGGGTCTAGTCAGTGCATGGTGGATATTTTCTGTGGCAGAGTTTGTCATAAGGCTCTCCTGCAGCAGTTTCTGACACTTTACAACAAAGGCGTCTTCAGGGCCTTGCTAGTAAAGAGATGAGGTGGCTCTCTGCGCCCTCAGGAAACAAGGCCCTCATGCAGTATTACAAACCTGTGTATAAAACCTCCAAGCACGAGAGGCTGTCTTCTCTGCACTTGAATGCAGAAGTCCCTCCACACACAGCACATCACACCAAGAACATAACTGCCCACCATACTCATGAACCACGGTTCTCAGAGTGAACACAACACACCCAGTGAGGCACACTGAACAAGCTTGACCACACACAGTACACACATCACAAATTACACTCCTTACTCAAAGAGACAGCCACACACACAACCCGTCAAACACAACCACGCACATAGAAACCAACATGCAAAACACACACCGTCCACAACAAAAAGTACACAAAGATTACGCAACAGACATTTCACACACTACACACATCACTCCGAACACACATAAAACAGACAGCACACACAGCCTCACAGAATGCACAATGCCAAACACACAACATATACGCAAATATATCAGTCCTATCACACAGTCTCTCACTCAACAAGCAAAACACACGGACCCCAGAACACACAGAGTAGAATACACACAACACAAACACAAATCACAGAACCACACATCACACGACACACACAAGCATCCCGCACAGAAAGTATCACAACTCATAACACACACAACTCTCCCAAATCCATAGGCAAAACACATATAACCAACAAAGACAAGTAGCACACATTTCACACACTACACAATGCACACACAATCACGCACATACACACCACACATACATCCTCACACAGGAGCACAATGCAGTACACACACAACACAGAAACACGCAACACAACAGACACAATAAACACACCACACCCTTGAAGGCACATAACTACTGCTCACAATGCACTCGAAAACCATTGCACAGACCACATACTGTATGCAAGAGTTGCACAAAACAAGCACAGCCACAGAGTCAACACATCTCACATCATGTGCATACCTCAAAGAGCCAAACACACACACAGCCTCTCTCACACAACAACACACGAATCACAACCACACGCACAAAACTGACACAACACATACAAATGCACACAAAACTGACGAAACGCATGCAACACACATAGCACACTGCACACAACACGCACAACCATAACACACACAACACTCCCAAATCCATAGGCAAAACACATATAACCAACAAAGACAAGTAGCACACATTTCACACACTACGCCCTGCACACACAATCACGCACAGACACACCACACATACATCCTCACACAGGAACGCAACGCAGTACACACACACAACACAGAAACATGCAACACAACAGACACAATCAACACACCACACCCTTGAAGGCACATAACTGCTGCTCACAATGCACACGAAAACCATTGCACAGACCACATACTGTATGCAAGAGATGTACAAAACAAGCACAGCCACACACAGTCAACACATCTCACATCATGTGCATAACTCAAACAGCCAAACACACACACAGCCTCTCTCACACAACAACACACGAATCACAACCACACGCACAAAACTGACACAACACATACACATGCACACAAAACTGACAAAACGCATGCAACACACATAGCACACTGCACAGTACATGCACAACAACAATCCGATCATAGAGAGCACATGCAGCCCCACACGCAGACAGCACGAACGAAAACACCCCCACACACAACATACACATGCACACAACACGAACGACACAAGGCGAACCCATCATTACACACAATGCTCAAATGACACAGCCCACGCAACACTACCCTGTATGTCACACGCAGAAAGCCTAAAAGCAGCACTCACACAACCCAGAACACAGCACATAACACAACAAACAAGAGAATTTATAAGACACGGAAACCACATTGCACGCTGAATTCGTTGTATGCGGGTATTTTCCTGACAGCCAGGCTTCCTCAGCAAAACCTCACGTTAATGGCCTCACAAATGAGCACCCGACACCCAGCAAAAGATATCTCTACAGAGCAGACTTCACTCATGCGCTTAGAGTCCAGTCACAGAGGACTGACACGGAAAGCACATTGCGAGCTGAATTCGTTGTATGCGGGTATTTTCCTGATGGCCAGGCTTCCTCAGCAAAACCTCACAATAATGGCCACACAAATGATCACCCGACACCCAGCAAAAGAGAGCTCTCCACAGCAGACCTCTTTAAGGCGCTCAGAGAGCAGGCACACATTACAGACACGGAAACCTCATTGCGAGCTGAATTCGTTATATGCGGGTATTTTCCTGATGGACAGGCTTCCTCAACAAAGCCTCACGTTAATGGTCACATAAATGAGCACATGACACTCAGCAAAAGAGAGCTCTACAAAGAAATCCTCTTGCAGGTGCTTAGAGTGCAGGCACACAGGACAGACACGGACACCACATTGCAAGTTCAATTCGTTGTATGCGGGTATTTTCCTGATTGCCAGGATTCCTCAGCAAAAGCTCACGTTAAAGGCCAGAAAAATGAGCACCCGACACTGAGCAAAAGACATCTCGGCAGAGGAGACTTCACTCATGCACTTAGAGTGCAGTTACACAAGACAGACACGGAAACCACATTGCGAGCTAAATTCGTTCTATGCGGGCATAGTGCCTGACGGCCAGGCTTCCTCAGCAAGGCCTCACGTTCATGGCCACAGAGACATTGTGGGAAGCACATTGCAAGCTCAGTTTCAGCCTCCACTGCCAGGGCGTCAATGGTTCCTTGAATGGGCCATCCTGCAGTGCTTTCTTTCACTCACATAAGCTGAATCCAAAGCTGACTTGCCTCCACTGCTGTCACTACAATGCATCATCTCCTGCAACTTCCAGTGTCACAAGAGCAAAGGCCTTTTCGCAGCCCACCTACCTCTTTGAGATAGAGGGCATACAGAGAAGACCGCGTTCTACTGCAATGTTTGCTGTTTTCCTTATCACATAGGAGCAAATTGCATGCAAAATGAAAGCAGCCTAGTATTCTCTCAGGCAGGGTCTAGTCAGTGCATGGTGGATATTTTCTGTGGCAGAGTTTGTCATAAGGCTCTCCTGCAGCAGTTTCTGACACTTTACAACAAAGGCGTCTTCAGGGCCTTGCTAGTAAAGAGATGAGGTGGCTCTCTGCGCCCTCAGGAAACAAGGCCCTCATGCAGTATTACAAACCTGTGTATAAAACCTCCAAGCACGAGAGGCTGTCTTCTCTGCACTTGAATGCAGAAGTCCCTCCACACACAGCACATCACACCAAGAACATAACTGCCCACCATACTCATGAACCACGGTTCTCAGAGTGAACACAACACACCCAGTGAGGCACACTGAACAAGCTTGACCACACACAGTACACACATCACAAATTACACTCCTTACTCAAAGAGACAGCCACACACACAACCCGTCAAACACAACCACGCACATAGAAACCAACATGCAAAACACACACCGTCCACAACAAAAAGTACACAAAGATTACGCAACAGACATTTCACACACTACACACATCACTCCGAACACACATAAAACAGACAGCACACACAGCCTCACAGAATGCACAATGCCAAACACACAACATATACGCAAATATATCAGTCCTATCACACAGTCTCTCACTCAACAAGCAAAACACAGGGACCCCAGAACACACAGAGTAGAATACACACAACACAAACACAAATCACAGAACCACACATCACACGACACACACAAGCATCCCGCACAGAAAGTATCACAACTCATAACACACACAACTCTCCCAAATCCATAGGCAAAACACATATAACCAACAAAGACAAGTAGCACACATTTCACACACTACACAATGCACACACAATCACGCACATACACACCACACATACATCCTCACACAGGAGCACAATGCAGTACACACACAACACAGAAACACGCAACACAACAGACACAATAAACGCACCACACCCTTGAAGGCACATAACTACTGCTCACAATGCACTCGAAAACCATTGCACAGACCACATACTGTATGCAAGAGTTGCACAAAACAAGCACAGCCACAGAGTCAACACATCTCACATCATGTGCATACCTCAAAGAGCCAAACACACACACAGCCTCTCTCACACAACAACACACGAATCACAACCACACGCACAAAACTGACACAACACATACAAATGCACACAAAACTGACGAAACGCATGCAACACACATAGCACACTGCACACAACACGCACAACCATAACACACACAACACTCCCAAATCCATAGGCAAAACACATATAACCAACAAAGACAAGTAGCACACATTTCACACACTACGCCCTGCACACACAATCACGCACAGACACACCACACATACATCCTCACACAGGAACGCAACGCAGTACACACACACAACACAGAAACATGCAACACAACAGACACAATCAACACACCACACCCTTGAAGGCACATAACTGCTGCTCACAATGCACACGAAAACCATTGCACAGACCACATACTGTATGCAAGAGATGTACAAAACAAGCACAGCCACACACAGTCAACACATCTCACATCATGTGCATAACTCAAACAGCCAAACACACACACAGCCTCTCTCACACAACAACACACGAATCACAACCACACGCACAAAACTGACACAACACATACACATGCACGCAAAACTGACAAAACGCATGCAACACACATAGCACACTGCACAGTACATGCACAACAACAATCCGATCATAGAGAGCACATGCAGCCCCACACGCAGACAGCACGAACGAAAACACCCCCACACACAACATACACATGCACACAACACGAACGACACAAGGCGAACCCATCATTACACACAATGCTCAAATGACACAGCCCACGCAACACTACCCTGTATGTCACACGCAGAAAGCCTAAAAGCAGCACTCACACAACCCAGAACACAGCACATAACACAACAAACAAGAGAATTTATAAGACACGGAAACCACATTGCACGCTGAATTCGTTGTATGCGGGTATTTTCCTGACAGCCAGGCTTCCTCAGCAAAACCTCACGTTAATGGCCTCACAAATGAGCACCCGACACCCAGCAAAAGATATCTCTACAGAGCAGACTTCACTCATGCGCTTAGAGTCCAGTCACAGAGGACTGACACGGAAAGCACATTGCGAGCTGAATTCGTTGTATGCGGGTATTTTCCTGATGGCCAGGCTTCCTCAGCAAAACCTCACAATAATGGCCACACAAATGATCACCCGACACCCAGCAAAAGAGAGCTCTCCACAGCAGACCTCTTTAAGGCGCTCAGAGAGCAGGCACACATTACAGACACGGAAACCTCATTGCGAGCTGAATTCGTTATATGCGGGTATTTTCCTGATGGACAGGCTTCCTCAACAAAGCCTCACGTTAATGGTCACATAAATGAGCACATGACACTCAGCAAAAGAGAGCTCTACAAAGAAATCCTCTTGCAGGTGCTTAGAGTGCAGGCACACAGGACAGACACGGACACCACATTGCAAGTTCAATTCGTTGTATGCGGGTATTTTCCTGATTGCCAGGATTCCTCAGCAAAAGCTCACGTTAAAGGCCAGAAAAATGAGCACCCGACACTGAGCAAAAGACATCTCGGCAGAGGAGACTTCACTCATGCACTTAGAGTGCAGTTACACAAGACAGACACGGAAACCACATTGCGAGCTAAATTCGTTCTATGCGGGCATAGTGCCTGACGGCCAGGCTTCCTCAGCAAGGCCTCACGTTCATGGCCACAGAGACATTGTGGGAAGCACATTGCAAGCTCAGTTTCAGCCTCCACTGCCAGGGCGTCAATGGTTCCTTGAATGGGCCATCCTGCAGTGCTTTCTTTCACTCACATAAGCTGAATCCAAAGCTGACTTGCCTCCACTGCTGTCACTACAATGCATCATCTCCTGCAACTTCCAGTGTCACAAGAGCAAAGGCCTTTTCGCAGCCCACCTACCTCTTTGAGATAGAGGGCATACAGAGAAGACCGCGTTCTACTGCAATGTTTGCTGTTTTCCTTATCACATAGGAGCAAATTGCATGCAAAATGAAAGCAGCCTAGTATTCTCTCAGGCAGGGTCTAGTCAGTGCATGGTGGATATTTTCTGTGGCAGAGTTTGTCATAAGGCTCTCCTGCAGCAGTTTCTGACACTTTACAACAAAGGCGTCTTCAGGGCCTTGCTAGTAAAGAGATGAGGTGGCTCTCTGCGCCCTCAGGAAACAAGGCCCTCATGCAGTATTACAAACCTGTGTATAAAACCTCCAAGCACGAGAGGCTGTCTTCTCTGCACTTGAATGCAGAAGTCCCTCCACACACAGCACATCACACCAAGAACATAACTGCCCACCATACTCATGAACCACGGTTCTCAGAGTGAACACAACACACCCAGTGAGGCACACTGAACAAGCTTGACCACACACAGTACACACATCACAAATTACACTCCTTACTCAAAGAGACAGCCACACACACAACCCGTCAAACACAACCACGCACATAGAAACCAACATGCAAAACACACACCGTCCACAACAAAAAGTACACAAAGATTACGCAACAGACATTTCACACACTACACACATCACTCCGAACACACATAAAACAGACAGCACACACAGCCTCACAGAATGCACAATGCCAAACACACAACATATACGCAAATATATCAGTCCTATCACACAGTCTCTCACTCAACAAGCAAAACACAGGGACCCCAGAACACACAGAGTAGAATACACACAACACAAACACAAATCACAGAACCACACATCACACGACACACACAAGCATCCCGCACAGAAAGTATCACAACTCATAACACACACAACTCTCCCAAATCCATAGGCAAAACACATATAACCAACAAAGACAAGTAGCACACATTTCACACACTACACAATGCACACACAATCACGCACATACACACCACACATACATCCTCACACAGGAGCACAATGCAGTACACACACAACACAGAAACACGCAACACAACAGACACAATAAACGCACCACACCCTTGAAGGCACATAACTACTGCTCACAATGCACTCGAAAACCATTGCACAGACCACATACTGTATGCAAGAGTTGCACAAAACAAGCACAGCCACAGAGTCAACACATCTCACATCATGTGCATACCTCAAAGAGCCAAACACACACACAGCCTCTCTCACACAACAACACACGAATCACAACCACACGCACAAAACTGACACAACACATACAAATGCACACAAAACTGACGAAACGCATGCAACACACATAGCACACTGCACACAACACGCACAACCATAACACACACAACACTCCCAAATCCATAGGCAAAACACATATAACCAACAAAGACAAGTAGCACACATTTCACACACTACGCCCTGCACACACAATCACGCACAGACACACCACACATACATCCTCACACAGGAACGCAACGCAGTACACACACACAACACAGAAACATGCAACACAACAGACACAATCAACACACCACACCCTTGAAGGCACATAACTGCTGCTCACAATGCACACGAAAACCATTGCACAGACCACATACTGTATGCAAGAGATGTACAAAACAAGCACAGCCACACACAGTCAACACATCTCACATCATGTGCATAACTCAAACAGCCAAACACACACACAGCCTCTCTCACACAACAACACACGAATCACAACCACACGCACAAAACTGACACAACACATACACATGCACGCAAAACTGACAAAACGCATGCAACACACATAGCACACTGCACAGTACATGCACAACAACAATCCGATCATAGAGAGCACATGCAGCCCCACACGCAGACAGCACGAACGAAAACACCCCCACACACAACATACACATGCACACAACACGAACGACACAAGGCGAACCCATCATTACACACAATGCTCAAATGACACAGCCCACGCAACACTACCCTGTATGTCACACGCAGAAAGCCTAAAAGCAGCACTCACACAACCCAGAACACAGCACATAACACAACAAACAAGAGAATTTATAAGACACGGAAACCACATTGCACGCTGAATTCGTTGTATGCGGGTATTTTCCTGACAGCCAGGCTTCCTCAGCAAAACCTCACGTTAATGGCCTCACAAATGAGCACCCGACACCCAGCAAAAGATATCTCTACAGAGCAGACTTCACTCATGCGCTTAGAGTCCAGTCACAGAGGACTGACACGGAAAGCACATTGCGAGCTGAATTCGTTGTATGCGGGTATTTTCCTGATGGCCAGGCTTCCTCAGCAAAACCTCACAATAATGGCCACACAAATGATCACCCGACACCCAGCAAAAGAGAGCTCTCCACAGCAGACCTCTTTAAGGCGCTCAGAGAGCAGGCACACATTACAGACACGGAAACCTCATTGCGAGCTGAATTCGTTATATGCGGGTATTTTCCTGATGGACAGGCTTCCTCAACAAAGCCTCACGTTAATGGTCACATAAATGAGCACATGACACTCAGCAAAAGAGAGCTCTACAAAGAAATCCTCTTGCAGGTGCTTAGAGTGCAGGCACACAGGACAGACACGGACACCACATTGCAAGTTCAATTCGTTGTATGCGGGTATTTTCCTGATTGCCAGGATTCCTCAGCAAAAGCTCACGTTAAAGGCCAGAAAAATGAGCACCCGACACTGAGCAAAAGACATCTCGGCAGAGGAGACTTCACTCATGCACTTAGAGTGCAGTTACACAAGACAGACACGGAAACCACATTGCGAGCTAAATTCGTTCTATGCGGGCATAGTGCCTGACGGCCAGGCTTCCTCAGCAAGGCCTCACGTTCATGGCCACAGAGACATTGTGGGAAGCACATTGCAAGCTCAGTTTCAGCCTCCACTGCCAGGGCGTCAATGGTTCCTTGAATGGGCCATCCTGCAGTGCTTTCTTTCACTCACATAAGCTGAATCCAAAGCTGACTTGCCTCCACTGCTGTCACTACAATGCATCATCTCCTGCAACTTCCAGTGTCACAAGAGCAAAGGCCTTTTCGCAGCCCACCTACCTCTTTGAGATAGAGGGCATACAGAGAAGACCGCGTTCTACTGCAATGTTTGCTGTTTTCCTTATCACATAGGAGCAAATTGCATGCAAAATGAAAGCAGCCTAGTATTCTCTCAGGCAGGGTCTAGTCAGTGCATGGTGGATATTTTCTGTGGCAGAGTTTGTCATAAGGCTCTCCTGCAGCAGTTTCTGACACTTTACAACAAAGGCGTCTTCAGGGCCTTGCTAGTAAAGAGATGAGGTGGCTCTCTGCGCCCTCAGGAAACAAGGCCCTCATGCAGTATTACAAACCTGTGTATAAAACCTCCAAGCACGAGAGGCTGTCTTCTCTGCACTTGAATGCAGAAGTCCCTCCACACACAGCACATCACACCAAGAACATAACTGCCCACCATACTCATGAACCACGGTTCTCAGAGTGAACACAACACACCCAGTGAGGCACACTGAACAAGCTTGACCACACACAGTACACACATCACAAATTACACTCCTTACTCAAAGAGACAGCCACACACACAACCCGTCAAACACAACCACGCACATAGAAACCAACATGCAAAACACACACCGTCCACAACAAAAAGTACACAAAGATTACGCAACAGACATTTCACACACTACACACATCACTCCGAACACACATAAAACAGACAGCACACACAGCCTCACAGAATGCACAATGCCAAACACACAACATATACGCAAATATATCAGTCCTATCACACAGTCTCTCACTCAACAAGCAAAACACAGGGACCCCAGAACACACAGAGTAGAATACACACAACACAAACACAAATCACAGAACCACACATCACACGACACACACAAGCATCCCGCACAGAAAGTATCACAACTCATAACACACACAACTCTCCCAAATCCATAGGCAAAACACATATAACCAACAAAGACAAGTAGCACACATTTCACACACTACACAATGCACACACAATCACGCACATACACACCACACATACATCCTCACACAGGAGCACAATGCAGTACACACACAACACAGAAACACGCAACACAACAGACACAATAAACGCACCACACCCTTGAAGGCACATAACTACTGCTCACAATGCACTCGAAAACCATTGCACAGACCACATACTGTATGCAAGAGTTGCACAAAACAAGCACAGCCACAGAGTCAACACATCTCACATCATGTGCATACCTCAAAGAGCCAAACACACACACAGCCTCTCTCACACAACAACACACGAATCACAACCACACGCACAAAACTGACACAACACATACAAATGCACACAAAACTGACGAAACGCATGCAACACACATAGCACACTGCACACAACACGCACAACCATAACACACACAACACTCCCAAATCCATAGGCAAAACACATATAACCAACAAAGACAAGTAGCACACATTTCACACACTACGCCCTGCACACACAATCACGCACAGACACACCACACATACATCCTCACACAGGAACGCAACGCAGTACACACACACAACACAGAAACATGCAACACAACAGACACAATCAACACACCACACCCTTGAAGGCACATAACTGCTGCTCACAATGCACACGAAAACCATTGCACAGACCACATACTGTATGCAAGAGATGTACAAAACAAGCACAGCCACACACAGTCAACACATCTCACATCATGTGCATAACTCAAACAGCCAAACACACACACAGCCTCTCTCACACAACAACACACGAATCACAACCACACGCACAAAACTGACACAACACATACACATGCACGCAAAACTGACAAAACGCATGCAACACACATAGCACACTGCACAGTACATGCACAACAACAATCCGATCATAGAGAGCACATGCAGCCCCACACGCAGACAGCACGAACGAAAACACCCCCACACACAACATACACATGCACACAACACGAACGACACAAGGCGAACCCATCATTACACACAATGCTCAAATGACACAGCCCACGCAACACTACCCTGTATGTCACACGCAGAAAGCCTAAAAGCAGCACTCACACAACCCAGAACACAGCACATAACACAACAAACAAGAGAATTTATAAGACACGGAAACCACATTGCACGCTGAATTCGTTGTATGCGGGTATTTTCCTGACAGCCAGGCTTCCTCAGCAAAACCTCACGTTAATGGCCTCACAAATGAGCACCCGACACCCAGCAAAAGATATCTCTACAGAGCAGACTTCACTCATGCGCTTAGAGTCCAGTCACAGAGGACTGACACGGAAAGCACATTGCGAGCTGAATTCGTTGTATGCGGGTATTTTCCTGATGGCCAGGCTTCCTCAGCAAAACCTCACAATAATGGCCACACAAATGATCACCCGACACCCAGCAAAAGAGAGCTCCCCACAGCAGACCTCTTTAAGGCGCTCAGAGAGCAGGCACACATTACAGACACGGAAACCTCATTGCGAGCTGAATTCGTTATATGCGGGTATTTTCCTGATGGACAGGCTTCCTCAACAAAGCCTCACGTTAATGGTCACATAAATGAGCACATGACACTCAGCAAAAGAGAGCTCTACAAAGAAATCCTCTTGCAGGTGCTTAGAGTGCAGGCACACAGGACAGACACGGACACCACATTGCAAGTTCAATTCGTTGTATGCGGGTATTTTCCTGATTGCCAGGATTCCTCAGCAAAAGCTCACGTTAAAGGCCAGAAAAATGAGCACCCGACACTGAGCAAAAGACATCTCGGCAGAGGAGACTTCACTCATGCACTTAGAGTGCAGTTACACAAGACAGACACGGAAACCACATTGCGAGCTAAATTCGTTCTATGCGGGCATAGTGCCTGACGGCCAGGCTTCCTCAGCAAGGCCTCACGTTCATGGCCACAGAGACATTGTGGGAAGCACATTGCAAGCTCAGTTTCAGCCTCCACTGCCAGGGCGTCAATGGTTCCTTGAATGGGCCATCCTGCAGTGCTTTCTTTCACTCACATAAGCTGAATCCAAAGCTGACTTGCCTCCACTGCTGTCACTACAATGCATCATCTCCTGCAACTTCCAGTGTCACAAGAGCAAAGGCCTTTTCGCAGCCCACCTACCTCTTTGAGATAGAGGGCATACAGAGAAGACCGCGTTCTACTGCAATGTTTGCTGTTTTCCTTATCACATAGGAGCAAATTGCATGCAAAATGAAAGCAGCCTAGTATTCTCTCAGGCAGGGTCTAGTCAGTGCATGGTGGATATTTTCTGTGGCAGAGTTTGTCATAAGGCTCTCCTGCAGCAGTTTCTGACACTTTACAACAAAGGCGTCTTCAGGGCCTTGCTAGTAAAGAGATGAGGTGGCTCTCTGCGCCCTCAGGAAACAAGGCCCTCATGCAGTATTACAAACCTGTGTATAAAACCTCCAAGCACGAGAGGCTGTCTTCTCTGCACTTGAATGCAGAAGTCCCTCCACACACATAGCACATCACACCAAGAACATAACTGCCCACCATACTCATGAACCACGGTTCTCAGAGTGAACACAACACACCCAGTGAGGCACACTGAACAAGCTTGACCACACACAGTACACACATCACAAATTACACTCCTTACTCAAAGAGACAGCCACACACACAACCCGTCAAACACAACCACGCACATAGAAACCAACATGCAAAACACACACCGTCCACAACAAAAAGTACACAAAGATTACGCAACAGACATTTCACACACTACACACATCACTCCGAACACACATAAAACAGACAGCACACACAGCCTCACAGAATGCACAATGCCAAACACACAACATATACGCAAATATATCAGTCCTATCACACAGTCTCTCACTCAACAAGCAAAACACACAGACCCCAGAACACACAGAGTAGAATACACACAACACAAACACAAATCACAGAACCACACATCACACGACACACACAAGCATCCCGCACAGAAAGTATCACAACTCATAACACACACAACTCTCCCAAATCCATAGGCAAAACACATATAACCAACAAAGACAAGTAGCACACATTTCACACACTACACAATGCACACACAATCACGCACATACACACCACACATACATCCTCACACAGGAGCACAATGCAGTACACACACAACACAGAAACACGCAACACAACAGACACAATAAACACACCACACCCTTGAAGGCACATAACTACTGCTCACAATGCACTCGAAAACCATTGCACAGACCACATACTGTATGCAAGAGTTGCACAAAACAAGCACAGCCACAGAGTCAACACATCTCACATCATGTGCATACCTCAAAGAGCCAAACACACACACAGCCTCTCTCACACAACAACACACGAATCACAACCACACGCACAAAACTGACACAACACATACAAATGCACACAAAACTGACGAAACGCATGCAACACACATAGCACACTGCACACAACACGCACAACCATAACACACACAACACTCCCAAATCCATAGGCAAAACACATATAACCAACAAAGACAAGTAGCACACATTTCACACACTACGCCCTGCACACACAATCACGCACAGACACACCACACATACATCCTCACACAGGAACGCAACGCAGTACACACACACAACACAGAAACATGCAACACAACAGACACAATCAACACACCACACCCTTGAAGGCACATAACTGCTGCTCACAATGCACACGAAAACCATTGCACAGACCACATACTGTATGCAAGAGATGTACAAAACAAGCACAGCCACACACAGTCAACACATCTCACATCATGTGCGTAACTCAAACAGCCAAACACACACACAGCCTCTCTCACACAACAACACACGAATCACAACCACACGCACAAAACTGACACAACACATACACATGCACACAAAACTGACAAAACGCATGCAACACACATAGCACACTGCACAGTACATGCACAACAACAATCCGATCATAGAGAGCACATGCAGCCCCACACGCAGACAGCACGAACGAAAACACCCCCACACACAACATACACATGCACACAACACGAACGACACAAGGCGAACCCATCATTACACACGATGCTCAAATGACACAGCCCACGCAACACTACCCTGTATGTCACACGCAGAAAGCCTAAAAGCAGCACTCACACAACCCAGAACACAGCACATAACACAACAAACAACAGAATTTATAAGACACGGAAACCACATTGCACGCTGAATTCGTTGTATGCGGGTATTTTCCTGACAGCCAGGCTTCCTCAGCAAAACCTCACGTTAATGGCCTCACAAATGAGCACCCGACACCCAGCAAAATAACATCTCTACAGAGCAGACTTCACTCACGCGCTTAGAGTCCAGTCACAGAGGACTGACACGGAAAGCACATTGCGAGCTGAATTCGTTGTATGCGGGTATTTTCCTGATGGCCAGGCTTCCTCAGCAAAACCTCACAATAATGGCCACACAAATGATCACCCGACACCCAGCAAAAGAGAGCTCCCCACAGCAGACCTCTTTAAGGCGCTCAGAGAGCAGGCACACATTACAGACACGGAAACCTCATTGCGAGCTGAATTCGTTATATGCGGGTATTTTCCTGATGGACAGGCTTCCTCAACAAAGCCTCACGTTAATGGTCACATAAATGAGCACATGACACTCAGCAAAAGAGAGCTCTACAAAGAAATCCTCTTGCAGGTGCTTAGAGTGCAGGCACACAGGACAGACACGGACACCACATTGCAAGTTCAATTCGTTGTATGCGGGTATTTTCCTGATTGCCAGGATTCCTCAGCAAAAGCTCACGTTAAAGGCCAGAAAAATGAGCACCCGACACTGAGCAAAAGACATCTCGGGAGAGGAGACTTCACTCATGCACTTAGAGTGCAGTTACACAAGACAGACACGGAAACCACATTGCGAGCTAAATTCGTTCTATGCGGGCATAGTGCCTGACGGCCAGGCTTCCTCAGCAAGGCCTCACGTTCATGGCCACAGAGACATTGTGGGAAGCACATTGCAAGCTCAGTTTCAGCCTCCACTGCCAGGGCGTCAATGGTTCCTTGAATGGGCCATCCTGCAGTGCTTTCTTTCACTCACATAAGCTGAATCCAAAGCTGACTTGCCTCCACTGCTGTCACTACAATGCATCATCTCCTGCAACTTCCAGTGTCACAAGAGCAAAGGCCTTTTCGCAGCCCACCTACCTCTTTGAGATAGAGGGCATACAGAGAAGACCGCGTTCTACTGCAATGTTTGCTGTTTTCCTTATCACATAGGAGCAAATTGCATGCAAAATGAAAGCAGCCTAGTATTCTCTCAGGCAGGGTCTAGTCAGTGCATGGTGGATATTTTCTGTGGCAGAGTTTGTCATAAGGCTCTCCTGCAGCAGTTTCTGACACTTTACAACAAAGGCGTCTTCAGGGCCTTGCTAGTAAAGAGATGAGGTGGCTCTCTGCGCCCTCAGGAAACAAGGCCCTCATGCAGTATTACAAACCTGTGTATAAAACCTCCAAGCACGAGAGGCTGTCTTCTCTGCACTTGAATGCAGAAGTCCCTCCACACACATAGCACATCACACCAAGAACATAACTGCCCACCATACTCATGAACCACGGTTCTCAGAGTGAACACAACACACCCAGTGAGGCACACTGAACAAGCTTGACCACACACAGTACACACATCACAAATTACACTCCTTACTCAAAGAGACAGCCACACACACAACCCGTCAAACACAACCACGCACATAGAAACCAACATGCAAAACACACACCGTCCACAACAAAAAGTACACAAAGATTACGCAACAGACATTTCACACACTACACACATCACTCCGAACACACATAAAACAGACAGCACACACAGCCTCACAGAATGCACAATGCCAAACACACAACATATACGCAAATATATCAGTCCTATCACACAGTCTCTCACTCAACAAGCAAAACACACAGACCCCAGAACACACAGAGTAGAATACACACAACACAAACACAAATCACAGAACCACACATCACACGACACACACAAGCATCCCGCACAGAAAGTATCACAACTCATAACACACACAACTCTCCCAAATCCATAGGCAAAACACATATAACCAACAAAGACAAGTAGCACACATTTCACACACTACACAATGCACACACAATCACGCACATACACACCACACATACATCCTCACACAGGAGCACAATGCAGTACACACACAACACAGAAACACGCAACACAACAGACACAATAAACACACCACACCCTTGAAGGCACATAACTACTGCTCACAATGCACTCGAAAACCATTGCACAGACCACATACTGTATGCAAGAGTTGCACAAAACAAGCACAGCCACAGAGTCAACACATCTCACATCATGTGCATACCTCAAAGAGCCAAACACACACACAGCCTCTCTCACACAACAACACACGAATCACAACCACACGCACAAAACTGACACAACACATACAAATGCACACAAAACTGACGAAACGCATGCAACACACATAGCACACTGCACACAACACGCACAACCATAACACACACAACACTCCCAAATCCATAGGCAAAACACATATAACCAACAAAGACAAGTAGCACACATTTCACACACTACGCCCTGCACACACAATCACGCACAGACACACCACACATACATCCTCACACAGGAACGCAACGCAGTACACACACACAACACAGAAACATGCAACACAACAGACACAATCAACACACCACACCCTTGAAGGCACATAACTGCTGCTCACAATGCACACGAAAACCATTGCACAGACCACATACTGTATGCAAGAGATGTACAAAACAAGCACAGCCACACACAGTCAACACATCTCACATCATGTGCATAACTCAAACAGCCAAACACACACACAGCCTCTCTCACACAACAACACACGAATCACAACCACACGCACAAAACTGACACAACACATACACATGCACACAAAACTGACAAAACGCATGCAACACACATAGCACACTGCACAGTACATGCACAACAACAATCCGATCATAGAGAGCACATGCAGCCCCACACGCAGACAGCACGAACGAAAACACCCCCACACACAACATACACATGCACACAACACGAACGACACAAGGCGAACCCATCATTACACACGATGCTCAAATGACACAGCCCACGCAACACTACCCTGTATGTCACACGCAGAAAGCCTAAAAGCAGCACTCACACAACCCAGAACACAGCACATAACACAACAAACAAGAGAATTTATAAGACACGGAAACCACATTGCACGCTGAATTCGTTGTATGCGGGTATTTTCCTGACAGCCAGGCTTCCTCAGCAAAACCTCACGTTAATGGCCTCACAAATGAGCACCCGACACCCAGCAAAATAACATCTCTACAGAGCAGACTTCACTCACGCGCTTAGAGTCCAGTCACAGAGGACTGACACGGAAAGCACATTGCGAGCTGAATTCGTTGTATGCGGGTATTTTCCTGATGGCCAGGCTTCCTCAGCAAAACCTCACAATAATGGCCACACAAATGATCACCCGACACCCAGCAAAAGAGAGCTCCCCACAGCAGACCTCTTTAAGGCGCTCAGAGAGCAGGCACACATTACAGACACGGAAACCTCATTGCGAGCTGAATTCGTTATATGCGGGTATTTTCCTGATGGACAGGCTTCCTCAACAAAGCCTCACGTTAATGGTCACATAAATGAGCACATGACACTCAGCAAAAGAGAGCTCTACAAAGAAATCCTCTTGCAGGTGCTTAGAGTGCAGGCACACAGGACAGACACGGACACCACATTGCAAGTTCAATTCGTTGTATGCGGGTATTTTCCTGATTGCCAGGATTCCTCAGCAAAAGCTCACGTTAAAGGCCAGAAAAATGAGCACCCGACACTGAGCAAAAGACATCTCGGCAGAGGAGACTTCACTCATGCACTTAGAGTGCAGTTACACAAGACAGACACGGAAACCACATTGCGAGCTAAATTCGTTCTATGCGGGCATAGTGCCTGACGGCCAGGCTTCCTCAGCAAGGCCTCACGTTCATGGCCACAGAGACATTGTGGGAAGCACATTGCAAGCTCAGTTTCAGCCTCCACTGCCAGGGCGTCAATGGTTCCTTGAATGGGCCATCCTGCAGTGCTTTCTTTCACTCACATAAGCTGAATCCAAAGCTGACTTGCCTCCACTGCTGTCACTACAATGCATCATCTCCTGCAACTTCCAGTGTCACAAGAGCAAAGGCCTTTTCGCAGCCCACCTACCTCTTTGAGATAGAGGGCATACAGAGAAGACCGCGTTCTACTGCAATGTTTGCTGTTTTCCTTATCACATAGGAGCAAATTGCATGCAAAATGAAAGCAGCCTAGTATTCTCTCAGGCAGGGTCTAGTCAGTGCATGGTGGATATTTTCTGTGGCAGAGTTTGTCATAAGGCTCTCCTGCAGCAGTTTCTGACACTTTACAACAAAGGCGTCTTCAGGGCCTTGCTAGTAAAGAGATGAGGTGGCTCTCTGCGCCCTCAGGAAACAAGGCCCTCATGCAGTATTACAAACCTGTGTATAAAACCTCCAAGCACGAGAGGCTGTCTTCTCTGCACTTGAATGCAGAAGTCCCTCCACACACATAGCACATCACACCAAGAACATAACTGCCCACCATACTCATGAACCACGGTTCTCAGAGTGAACACAACACACCCAGTGAGGCACACTGAACAAGCTTGACCACACACAGTACACACATCACAAATTACACTCCTTACTCAAAGAGACAGCCACACACACAACCCGTCAAACACAACCACGCACATAGAAACCAACATGCAAAACACACACCGTCCACAACAAAAAGTACACAAAGATTACGCAACAGACATTTCACACACTACACACATCACTCCGAACACACATAAAACAGACAGCACACACAGCCTCACAGAATGCACAATGCCAAACACACAACATATACGCAAATATATCAGTCCTATCACACAGTCTCTCACTCAACAAGCAAAACACACAGACCCCAGAACACACAGAGTAGAATACACACAACACAAACACAAATCACAGAACCACACATCACACGACACACACAAGCATCCCGCACAGAAAGTATCACAACTCATAACACACACAACTCTCCCAAATCCATAGGCAAAACACATATAACCAACAAAGACAAGTAGCACACATTTCACACACTACACAATGCACACACAATCACGCACATACACACCACACATACATCCTCACACAGGAGCACAATGCAGTACACACACAACACAGAAACACGCAACACAACAGACACAATAAACACACCACACCCTTGAAGGCACATAACTACTGCTCACAATGCACTCGAAAACCATTGCACAGACCACATACTGTATGCAAGAGTTGCACAAAACAAGCACAGCCACAGAGTCAACACATCTCACATCATGTGCATACCTCAAAGAGCCAAACACACACACAGCCTCTCTCACACAACAACACACGAATCACAACCACACGCACAAAACTGACACAACACATACAAATGCACACAAAACTGACGAAACGCATGCAACACACATAGCACACTGCACACAACACGCACAACCATAACACACACAACACTCCCAAATCCATAGGCAAAACACATATAACCAACAAAGACAAGTAGCACACATTTCACACACTACGCCCTGCACACACAATCACGCACAGACACACCACACATACATCCTCACACAGGAACGCAACGCAGTACACACACACAACACAGAAACATGCAACACAACAGACACAATCAACACACCACACCCTTGAAGGCACAGAACTGCTGCTCACAATGCACACGAAAACCATTGCACAGACCACATACTGTATGCAAGAGATGTACAAAACAAGCACAGCCACACACAGTCAACACATCTCACATCATGTGCATAACTCAAACAGCCAAACACACACACAGCCTCTCTCACACAACAACACACGAATCACAACCACACGCACAAAACTGACACAACACATACACATGCACACAAAACTGACAAAACGCATGCAACACACATAGCACACTGCACAGTACATGCACAACAACAATCCGATCATAGAGAGCACATGCAGCCCCACACGCAGACAGCACGAACGAAAACACCCCCACACACAACATACACATGCACACAACACGAACGACACAAGGCGAACCCATCATTACACACGATGCTCAAATGACACAGCCCACGCAACACTACCCTGTATGTCACACGCAGAAAGCCTAAAAGCAGCACTCACACAACCCAGAACACAGCACATAACACAACAAACAAGAGAATTTATAAGACACGGAAACCACATTGCACGCTGAATTCGTTGTATGCGGGTATTTTCCTGACAGCCAGGCTTCCTCAGCAAAACCTCACGTTAATGGCCTCACAAATGAGCACCCGACACCCAGCAAAATAACATCTCTACAGAGCAGACTTCACTCACGCGCTTAGAGTCCAGTCACAGAGGACTGACACGGAAAGCACATTGCGAGCTGAATTCGTTGTATGCGGGTATTTTCCTGATGGCCAGGCTTCCTCAGCAAAACCTCACAATAATGGCCACACAAATGATCACCCGACACCCAGCAAAAGAGAGCTCCCCACAGCAGACCTCTTTAAGGCGCTCAGAGAGCAGGCACACATTACAGACACGGAAACCTCATTGCGAGCTGAATTCGTTATATGCGGGTATTTTCCTGATGGACAGGCTTCCTCAACAAAGCCTCACGTTAATGGTCACATAAATGAGCACATGACACTCAGCAAAAGAGAGCTCTACAAAGAAATCCTCTTGCAGGTGCTTAGAGTGCAGGCACACAGGACAGACACGGACACCACATTGCAAGTTCAATTCGTTGTATGCGGGTATTTTCCTGATTGCCAGGATTCCTCAGCAAAAGCTCACGTTAAAGGCCAGAAAAATGAGCACCCGACACTGAGCAAAAGACATCTCGGCAGAGGAGACTTCACTCATGCACTTAGAGTGCAGTTACACAAGACAGACACGGAAACCACATTGCGAGCTAAATTCGTTCTATGCGGGCATAGTGCCTGACGGCCAGGCTTCCTCAGCAAGGCCTCACGTTCATGGCCACAGAGACATTGTGGGAAGCACATTGCAAGCTCAGTTTCAGCCTCCACTGCCAGGGCGTCAATGGTTCCTTGAATGGGCCATCCTGCAGTGCTTTCTTTCACTCACATAAGCTGAATCCAAAGCTGACTTGCCTCCACTGCTGTCACTACAATGCATCATCTCCTGCAACTTCCAGTGTCACAAGAGCAAAGGCCTTTTCGCAGCCCACCTACCTCTTTGAGATAGAGGGCATACAGAGAAGACCGCGTTCTACTGCAATGTTTGCTGTTTTCCTTATCACATAGGAGCAAATTGCATGCAAAATGAAAGCAGCCTAGTATTCTCTCAGGCAGGGTCTAGTCAGTGCATGGTGGATATTTTCTGTGGCAGAGTTTGTCATAAGGCTCTCCTGCAGCAGTTTCTGACACTTTACAACAAAGGCGTCTTCAGGGCCTTGCTAGTAAAGAGATGAGGTGGCTCTCTGCGCCCTCAGGAAACAAGGCCCTCATGCAGTATTACAAACCTGTGTATAAAACCTCCAAGCACGAGAGGCTGTCTTCTCTGCACTTGAATGCAGAAGTCCCTCCACACACATAGCACATCACACCAAGAACATAACTGCCCACCATACTCATGAACCACGGTTCTCAGAGTGAACACAACACACCCAGTGAGGCACACTGAACAAGCTTGACCACACACAGTACACACATCACAAATTACACTCCTTACTCAAAGAGACAGCCACACACACAACCCGTCAAACACAACCACGCACATAGAAACCAACATGCAAAACACACACCGTCCACAACAAAAAGTACACAAAGATTACGCAACAGACATTTCACACACTACACACATCACTCCGAACACACATAAAACAGACAGCACACACAGCCTCACAGAATGCACAATGCCAAACACACAACATATACGCAAATATATCAGTCCTATCACACAGTCTCTCACTCAACAAGCAAAACACACAGACCCCAGAACACACAGAGTAGAATACACACAACACAAACACAAATCACAGAACCACACATCACACGACACACACAAGCATCCCGCACAGAAAGTATCACAACTCATAACACACACAACTCTCCCAAATCCATAGGCAAAACACATATAACCAACAAAGACAAGTAGCACACATTTCACACACTACACAATGCACACACAATCACGCACATACACACCACACATACATCCTCACACAGGAGCACAATGCAGTACACACACAACACAGAAACACGCAACACAACAGACACAATAAACACACCACACCCTTGAAGGCACATAACTACTGCTCACAATGCACTCGAAAACCATTGCACAGACCACATACTGTATGCAAGAGTTGCACAAAACAAGCACAGCCACAGAGTCAACACATCTCACATCATGTGCATACCTCAAAGAGCCAAACACACACACAGCCTCTCTCACACAACAACACACGAATCACAACCACACGCACAAAACTGACACAACACATACAAATGCACACAAAACTGACGAAACGCATGCAACACACATAGCACACTGCACACAACACGCACAACCATAACACACACAACACTCCCAAATCCATAGGCAAAACACATATAACCAACAAAGACAAGTAGCACACATTTCACACACTACGCCCTGCACACACAATCACGCACAGACACACCACACATACATCCTCACACAGGAACGCAACGCAGTACACACACACAACACAGAAACATGCAACACAACAGACACAATCAACACACCACACCCTTGAAGGCACAGAACTGCTGCTCACAATGCACACGAAAACCATTGCACAGACCACATACTGTATGCAAGAGATGTACAAAACAAGCACAGCCACACACAGTCAACACATCTCACATCATGTGCGTAACTCAAACAGCCAAACACACACACAGCCTCTCTCACACAACAACACACGAATCACAACCACACGCACAAAACTGACACAACACATACACATGCACACAAAACTGACAAAACGCATGCAACACACATAGCACACTGCACAGTACATGCACAACAACAATCCGATCATAGAGAGCACATGCAGCCCCACACGCAGACAGCACGAACGAAAACACCCCCACACACAACATACACATGCACACAACACGAACGACACAAGGCGAACCCATCATTACACACGATGCTCAAATGACACAGCCCACGCAACACTACCCTGTATGTCACACGCAGAAAGCCTAAAAGCAGCACTCACACAACCCAGAACACAGCACATAACACAACAAACAAGAGAATTTATAAGACACGGAAACCACATTGCACGCTGAATTCGTTGTATGCGGGTATTTTCCTGACAGCCAGGCTTCCTCAGCAAAACCTCACGTTAATGGCCTCACAAATGAGCACCCGACACCCAGCAAAATAACATCTCTACAGAGCAGACTTCACTCACGCGCTTAGAGTCCAGTCACAGAGGACTGACACGGAAAGCACATTGCGAGCTGAATTCGTTGTATGCGGGTATTTTCCTGATGGCCAGGCTTCCTCAGCAAAACCTCACAATAATGGCCACACAAATGATCACCCGACACCCAGCAAAAGAGAGCTCCCCACAGCAGACCTCTTTAAGGCGCTCAGAGAGCAGGCACACATTACAGACACGGAAACCTCATTGCGAGCTGAATTCGTTATATGCGGGTATTTTCCTGATGGACAGGCTTCCTCAACAAAGCCTCACGTTAATGGTCACATAAATGAGCACATGACACTCAGCAAAAGAGAGCTCTACAAAGAAATCCTCTTGCAGGTGCTTAGAGTGCAGGCACACAGGACAGACACGGACACCACATTGCAAGTTCAATTCGTTGTATGCGGGTATTTTCCTGATTGCCAGGATTCCTCAGCAAAAGCTCACGTTAAAGGCCAGAAAAATGAGCACCCGACACTGAGCAAAAGACATCTCGGGAGAGGAGACTTCACTCATGCACTTAGAGTGCAGTTACACAAGACAGACACGGAAACCACATTGCGAGCTAAATTCGTTCTATGCGGGCATAGTGCCTGACGGCCAGGCTTCCTCAGCAAGGCCTCACGTTCATGGCCACAGAGACATTGTGGGAAGCACATTGCAAGCTCAGTTTCAGCCTCCACTGCCAGGGCGTCAATGGTTCCTTGAATGGGCCATCCTGCAGTGCTTTCTTTCACTCACATAAGCTGAATCCAAAGCTGACTTGCCTCCACTGCTGTCACTACAATGCATCATCTCCTGCAACTTCCAGTGTCACAAGAGCAAAGGCCTTTTCGCAGCCCACCTACCTCTTTGAGATAGAGGGCATACAGAGAAGACCGCGTTCTACTGCAATGTTTGCTGTTTTCCTTATCACATAGGAGCAAATTGCATGCAAAATGAAAGCAGCCTAGTATTCTCTCAGGCAGGGTCTAGTCAGTGCATGGTGGATATTTTCTGTGGCAGAGTTTGTCATAAGGCTCTCCTGCAGCAGTTTCTGACACTTTACAACAAAGGCGTCTTCAGGGCCTTGCTAGTAAAGAGATGAGGTGGCTCTCTGCGCCCTCAGGAAACAAGGCCCTCATGCAGTATTACAAACCTGTGTATAAAACCTCCAAGCACGAGAGGCTGTCTTCTCTGCACTTGAATGCAGAAGTCCCTCCACACACATAGCACATCACACCAAGAACATAACTGCCCACCATACTCATGAACCACGGTTCTCAGAGTGAACACAACACACCCAGTGAGGCACACTGAACAAGCTTGACCACACACAGTACACACATCACAAATTACACTCCTTACTCAAAGAGACAGCCACACACACAACCCGTCAAACACAACCACGCACATAGAAACCAACATGCAAAACACACACCGTCCACAACAAAAAGTACACAAAGATTACGCAACAGACATTTCACACACTACACACATCACTCCGAACACACATAAAACAGACAGCACACACAGCCTCACAGAATGCACAATGCCAAACACACAACATATACGCAAATATATCAGTCCTATCACACAGTCTCTCACTCAACAAGCAAAACACACAGACCCCAGAACACACAGAGTAGAATACACACAACACAAACACAAATCACAGAACCACACATCACACGACACACACAAGCATCCCGCACAGAAAGTATCACAACTCATAACACACACAACTCTCCCAAATCCATAGGCAAAACACATATAACCAACAAAGACAAGTAGCACACATTTCACACACTACACAATGCACACACAATCACGCACATACACACCACACATACATCCTCACACAGGAGCACAATGCAGTACACACACAACACAGAAACACGCAACACAACAGACACAATAAACACACCACACCCTTGAAGGCACATAACTACTGCTCACAATGCACTCGAAAACCATTGCACAGACCACATACTGTATGCAAGAGTTGCACAAAACAAGCACAGCCACAGAGTCAACACATCTCACATCATGTGCATACCTCAAAGAGCCAAACACACACACAGCCTCTCTCACACAACAACACACGAATCACAACCACACGCACAAAACTGACACAACACATACAAATGCACACAAAACTGACGAAACGCATGCAACACACATAGCACACTGCACACAACACGCACAACCATAACACACACAACACTCCCAAATCCATAGGCAAAACACATATAACCAACAAAGACAAGTAGCACACATTTCACACACTACGCCCTGCACACACAATCACGCACAGACACACCACACATACATCCTCACACAGGAACGCAACGCAGTACACACACACAACACAGAAACATGCAACACAACAGACACAATCAACACACCACACCCTTGAAGGCACAGAACTGCTGCTCACAATGCACACGAAAACCATTGCACAGACCACATACTGTATGCAAGAGATGTACAAAACAAGCACAGCCACACACAGTCAACACATCTCACATCATGTGCGTAACTCAAACAGCCAAACACACACACAGCCTCTCTCACACAACAACACACGAATCACAACCACACGCACAAAACTGACACAACACATACACATGCACACAAAACTGACAAAACGCATGCAACACACATAGCACACTGCACAGTACATGCACAACAACAATCCGATCATAGAGAGCACATGCAGCCCCACACGCAGACAGCACGAACGAAAACACCCCCACACACAACATACACATGCACACAACACGAACGACACAAGGCGAACCCATCATTACACACGATGCTCAAATGACACAGCCCACGCAACACTACCCTGTATGTCACACGCAGAAAGCCTAAAAGCAGCACTCACACAACCCAGAACACAGCACATAACACAACAAACAAGAGAATTTATAAGACACGGAAACCACATTGCACGCTGAATTCGTTGTATGCGGGTATTTTCCTGACAGCCAGGCTTCCTCAGCAAAACCTCACGTTAATGGCCTCACAAATGAGCACCCGACACCCAGCAAAATAACATCTCTACAGAGCAGACTTCACTCACGCGCTTAGAGTCCAGTCACAGAGGACTGACACGGAAAGCACATTGCGAGCTGAATTCGTTGTATGCGGGTATTTTCCTGATGGCCAGGCTTCCTCAGCAAAACCTCACAATAATGGCCACACAAATGATCACCCGACACCCAGCAAAAGAGAGCTCCCCACAGCAGACCTCTTTAAGGCGCTCAGAGAGCAGGCACACATTACAGACACGGAAACCTCATTGCGAGCTGAATTCGTTATATGCGGGTATTTTCCTGATGGACAGGCTTCCTCAACAAAGCCTCACGTTAATGGTCACATAAATGAGCACATGACACTCAGCAAAAGAGAGCTCTACAAAGAAATCCTCTTGCAGGTGCTTAGAGTGCAGGCACACAGGACAGACACGGACACCACATTGCAAGTTCAATTCGTTGTATGCGGGTATTTTCCTGATTGCCAGGATTCCTCAGCAAAAGCTCACGTTAAAGGCCAGAAAAATGAGCACCCGACACTGAGCAAAAGACATCTCGGGAGAGGAGACTTCACTCATGCACTTAGAGTGCAGTTACACAAGACAGACACGGAAACCACATTGCGAGCTAAATTCGTTCTATGCGGGCATAGTGCCTGACGGCCAGGCTTCCTCAGCAAGGCCTCACGTTCATGGCCACAGAGACATTGTGGGAAGCACATTGCAAGCTCAGTTTCAGCCTCCACTGCCAGGGCGTCAATGGTTCCTTGAATGGGCCATCCTGCAGTGCTTTCTTTCACTCACATAAGCTGAATCCAAAGCTGACTTGCCTCCACTGCTGTCACTACAATGCATCATCTCCTGCAACTTCCAGTGTCACAAGAGCAAAGGCCTTTTCGCAGCCCACCTACCTCTTTGAGATAGAGGGCATACAGAGAAGACCGCGTTCTACTGCAATGTTTGCTGTTTTCCTTATCACATAGGAGCAAATTGCATGCAAAATGAAAGCAGCCTAGTATTCTCTCAGGCAGGGTCTAGTCAGTGCATGGTGGATATTTTCTGTGGCAGAGTTTGTCATAAGGCTCTCCTGCAGCAGTTTCTGACACTTTACAACAAAGGCGTCTTCAGGGCCTTGCTAGTAAAGAGATGAGGTGGCTCTCTGCGCCCTCAGGAAACAAGGCCCTCATGCAGTATTACAAACCTGTGTATAAAACCTCCAAGCACGAGAGGCTGTCTTCTCTGCACTTGAATGCAGAAGTCCCTCCACACACATAGCACATCACACCAAGAACATAACTGCCCACCATACTCATGAACCACGGTTCTCAGAGTGAACACAACACACCCAGTGAGGCACACTGAACAAGCTTGACCACACACAGTACACACATCACAAATTACACTCCTTACTCAAAGAGACAGCCACACACACAACCCGTCAAACACAACCACGCACATAGAAACCAACATGCAAAACACACACCGTCCACAACAAAAAGTACACAAAGATTACGCAACAGACATTTCACACACTACACACATCACTCCGAACACACATAAAACAGACAGCACACACAGCCTCACAGAATGCACAATGCCAAACACACAACATATACGCAAATATATCAGTCCTATCACACAGTCTCTCACTCAACAAGCAAAACACACAAACCCCAGAACACACAAAGTAGAATACACACAACACAAACACAAAACACAGAACCACACATCACACGACACACACAAGCATCCCGCACAGAAAGTATCACAACTCATAACACACACAACTCTCCCAAATCCATAGGCAAAACACATATAACCAACAAAGACAAGTAGCACACATTTCACACACTACACAATGCACACACAATCACGCACATACACACCACACATACATCCTCACACAGGAGCACAATGCAGTACACACACAACACAGAAACACGCAACACAACAGACACAATAAACACACCACACCCTTGAAGGCACATAACTACTGCTCACAATGCACTCGAAAACCATTGCACAGACCACATACTGTATGCAAGAGTTGCACAAAACAAGCACAGCCACAGAGTCAACACATCTCACATCATGTGCATACCTCAAAGAGCCAAACACACACACAGCCTCTCTCACACAACAACACACGAATCACAACCACACGCACAAAACTGACACAACACATACAAATGCACACAAAACTGACGAAACGCATGCAACACACATAGCACACTGCACACAACACGCACAACCATAACACACACAACACTCCCAAATCCATAGGCAAAACACATATAACCAACAAAGACAAGTAGCACACATTTCACACACTACGCCCTGCACACACAATCACGCACAGACACACCACACATACATCCTCACACAGGAACGCAACGCAGTACACACACACAACACAGAAACATGCAACACAACAGACACAATCAACACACCACACCCTTGAAGGCACAGAACTGCTGCTCACAATGCACACGAAAACCATTGCACAGACCACATACTGTATGCAAGAGATGTACAAAACAAGCACAGCCACACACAGTCAACACATCTCACATCATGTGCGTAACTCAAACAGCCAAACACACACACAGCCTCTCTCACACAACAACACACGAATCACAACCACACGCACAAAACTGACACAACACATACACATGCACACAAAACTGACAAAACGCATGCAACACACATAGCACACTGCACAGTACATGCACAACAACAATCCGATCATAGAGAGCACATGCAGCCCCACACGCAGACAGCACGAACGAAAACACCCCCACACACAACATACACATGCACACAACACGAACGACACAAGGCGAACCCATCATTACACACGATGCTCAAATGACACAGCCCACGCAACACTACCCTGTATGTCACACGCAGAAAGCCTAAAAGCAGCACTCACACAACCCAGAACACAGCACATAACACAACAAACAAGAGAATTTATAAGACACGGAAACCACATTGCACGCTGAATTCGTTGTATGCGGGTATTTTCCTGACAGCCAGGCTTCCTCAGCAAAACCTCACGTTAATGGCCTCACAAATGAGCACCCGACACCCAGCAAAATAACATCTCTACAGAGCAGACTTCACTCACGCGCTTAGAGTCCAGTCACAGAGGACTGACACGGAAAGCACATTGCGAGCTGAATTCGTTGTATGCGGGTATTTTCCTGATGGCCAGGCTTCCTCAGCAAAACCTCACAATAATGGCCACACAAATGATCACCCGACACCCAGCAAAAGAGAGCTCCCCACAGCAGACCTCTTTAAGGCGCTCAGAGAGCAGGCACACATTACAGACACGGAAACCTCATTGCGAGCTGAATTCGTTATATGCGGGTATTTTCCTGATGGACAGGCTTCCTCAACAAAGCCTCACGTTAATGGTCACATAAATGAGCACATGACACTCAGCAAAAGAGAGCTCTACAAAGAAATCCTCTTGCAGGTGCTTAGAGTGCAGGCACACAGGACAGACACGGACACCACATTGCAAGTTCAATTCGTTGTATGCGGGTATTTTCCTGATTGCCAGGATTCCTCAGCAAAAGCTCACGTTAAAGGCCAGAAAAATGAGCACCCGACACTGAGCAAAAGACATCTCGGGAGAGGAGACTTCACTCATGCACTTAGAGTGCAGTTACACAAGACAGACACGGAAACCACATTGCGAGCTAAATTCGTTCTATGCGGGCATAGTGCCTGACGGCCAGGCTTCCTCAGCAAGGCCTCACGTTCATGGCCACAGAGACATTGTGGGAAGCACATTGCAAGCTCAGTTTCAGCCTCCACTGCCAGGGCGTCAATGGTTCCTTGAATGGGCCATCCTGCAGTGCTTTCTTTCACTCACATAAGCTGAATCCAAAGCTGACTTGCCTCCACTGCTGTCACTACAATGCATCATCTCCTGCAACTTCCAGTGTCACAAGAGCAAAGGCCTTTTCGCAGCCCACCTACCTCTTTGAGATAGAGGGCATACAGAGAAGACCGCGTTCTACTGCAATGTTTGCTGTTTTCCTTATCACATAGGAGCAAATTGCATGCAAAATGAAAGCAGCCTAGTATTCTCTCAGGCAGGGTCTAGTCAGTGCATGGTGGATATTTTCTGTGGCAGAGTTTGTCATAAGGCTCTCCTGCAGCAGTTTCTGACACTTTACAACAAAGGCGTCTTCAGGGCCTTGCTAGTAAAGAGATGAGGTGGCTCTCTGCGCCCTCAGGAAACAAGGCCCTCATGCAGTATTACAAACCTGTGTATAAAACCTCCAAGCACGAGAGGCTGTCTTCTCTGCACTTGAATGCAGAAGTCCCTCCACACACATAGCACATCACACCAAGAACATAACTGCCCACCATACTCATGAACCACTGTTCTCAGAGTGAACACAACACACCCAGTGAGGCACACTGAACAAGCTTGACCACACACAGTACACACATCACAAATTACACTCCTTACTCAAAGAGACAGCCACACACACAACCCGTCAAACACAACCACGCACATAGAAACCAACATGCAAAACACACACCGTCCACAACAAAAAGTACACAAAGATTACGCAACAGACATTTCACACACTACACACATCACTCCGAACACACATAAAACAGACAGCACACACAGCCTCACAGAATGCACAATGCCAAACACACAACATATACGCAAATATATCAGTCCTATCACACAGTCTCTCACTCAACAAGCAAAACACACAGACCCCAGAACACACAGAGTAGAATACACACAACACAAACACAAATCACAGAACCACACATCACACGACACACACAAGCATCCCGCACAGAAAGTATCACAACTCATAACACACACAACTCTCCCAAATCCATAGGCAAAACACATATAACCAACAAAGACAAGTAGCACACATTTCACACACTACACAATGCACACACAATCACGCACATACACACCACACATACATCCTCACACAGGAGCACAATGCAGTACACACACAACACAGAAACACGCAACACAACAGACACAATAAACACACCACACCCTTGAAGGCACATAACTACTGCTCACAATGCACTCGAAAACCATTGCACAGACCACATACTGTATGCAAGAGTTGCACAAAACAAGCACAGCCACAGAGTCAACACATCTCACATCATGTGCATACCTCAAAGAGCCAAACACACACACAGCCTCTCTCACACAACAACACACGAATCACAACCACACGCACAAAACTGACACAACACATACAAATGCACACAAAACTGACGAAACGCATGCAACACACATAGCACACTGCACACAACACGCACAACCATAACACACACAACACTCCCAAATCCATAGGCAAAACACATATAACCAACAAAGACAAGTAGCACACATTTCACACACTACGCCCTGCACACACAATCACGCACAGACACACCACACATACATCCTCACACAGGAACGCAACGCAGTACACACACACAACACAGAAACATGCAACACAACAGACACAATCAACACACCACACCCTTGAAGGCACAGAACTGCTGCTCACAATGCACACGAAAACCATTGCACAGACCACATACTGTATGCAAGAGATGTACAAAACAAGCACAGCCACACACAGTCAACACATCTCGCATCATGTGCATAACTCAAACAGCCAAACACACACACAGCCTCTCTCACACAACAACACACGAATCACAACCACACGCACAAAACTGACACAACACATACACATGCACACAAAACTGACAAAACGCATGCAACACACATAGCACACTGCACAGTACATGCACAACAACAATCCGATCATAGAGAGCACATGCAGCCCCACACGCAGACAGCACGAACGAAAACACCCCCACACACAACATACACATGCACACAACACGAACGACACAAGGCGAACCCATCATTACACACGATGCTCAAATGACACAGCCCACGCAACACTACCCTGTATGTCACACGCAGAAAGCCTAAAAGCAGCACTCACACAACCCAGAACACAGCACATAACACAACAAACAAGAGAATTTATAAGACACGGAAACCACATTGCACGCTGAATTCGTTGTATGCGGGTATTTTCCTGACAGCCAGGCTTCCTCAGCAAAACCTCACGTTAATGGCCTCACAAATGAGCACCCGACACCCAGCAAAATAACATCTCTACAGAGCAGACTTCACTCACGCGCTTAGAGTCCAGTCACAGAGGACTGACACGGAAAGCACATTGCGAGCTGAATTCGTTGTATGCGGGTATTTTCCTGATGGCCAGGCTTCCTCAGCAAAACCTCACAATAATGGCCACACAAATGATCACCCGACACCCAGCAAAAGAGAGCTCCCCACAGCAGACCTCTTTAAGGCGCTCAGAGAGCAGGCACACATTACAGACACGGAAACCTCATTGCGAGCTGAATTCGTTATATGCGGGTATTTTCCTGATGGACAGGCTTCCTCAACAAAGCCTCACGTTAATGGTCACATAAATGAGCACATGACACTCAGCAAAAGAGAGCTCTACAAAGAAATCCTCTTGCAGGTGCTTAGAGTGCAGGCACACAGGACAGACACGGACACCACATTGCAAGTTCAATTCGTTGTATGCGGGTATTTTCCTGATTGCCAGGATTCCTCAGCAAAAGCTCACGTTAAAGGCCAGAAAAATGAGCACCCGACACTGAGCAAAAGACATCTCGGGAGAGGAGACTTCACTCATGCACTTAGAGTGCAGTTACACAAGACAGACACGGAAACCACATTGCGAGCTAAATTCGTTCTATGCGGGCATAGTGCCTGACGGCCAGGCTTCCTCAGCAAGGCCTCACGTTCATGGCCACAGAGACATTGTGGGAAGCACATTGCAAGCTCAGTTTCAGCCTCCACTGCCAGGGCGTCAATGGTTCCTTGAATGGGCCATCCTGCAGTGCTTTCTTTCACTCACATAAGCTGAATCCAAAGCTGACTTGCCTCCACTGCTGTCACTACAATGCATCATCTCCTGCAACTTCCAGTGTCACAAGAGCAAAGGCCTTTTCGCAGCCCACCTACCTCTTTGAGATAGAGGGCATACAGAGAAGACCGCGTTCTACTGCAATGTTTGCTGTTTTCCTTATCACATAGGAGCAAATTGCATGCAAAATGAAAGCAGCCTAGTATTCTCTCAGGCAGGGTCTAGTCAGTGCATGGTGGATATTTTCTGTGGCAGAGTTTGTCATAAGGCTCTCCTGCAGCAGTTTCTGACACTTTACAACAAAGGCGTCTTCAGGGCCTTGCTAGTAAAGAGATGAGGTGGCTCTCTGCGCCCTCAGGAAACAAGGCCCTCATGCAGTATTACAAACCTGTGTATAAAACCTCCAAGCACGAGAGGCTGTCTTCTCTGCACTTGAATGCAGAAGTCCCTCCACACACATAGCACATCACACCAAGAACATAACTGCCCACCATACTCATGAACCACGGTTCTCAGAGTGAACACAACACACCCAGTGAGGCACACTGAACAAGCTTGACCACACACAGTACACACATCACAAATTACACTCCTTACTCAAAGAGACAGCCACACACACAACCCGTCAAACACAACCACGCACATAGAAACCAACATGCAAAACACACACCGTCCACAACAAAAAGTACACAAAGATTACGCAACAGACATTTCACACACTACACACATCACTCCGAACACACATAAAACAGACAGCACACACAGCCTCACAGAATGCACAATGCCAAACACACAACATATACGCAAATATATCAGTCCTATCACACAGTCTCTCACTCAACAAGCAAAACACACAGACCCCAGAACACACAGAGTAGAATACACACAACACAAACACAAATCACAGAACCACACATCACACGACACACACAAGCATCCCGCACAGAAAGTATCACAACTCATAACACACACAACTCTCCCAAATCCATAGGCAAAACACATATAACCAACAAAGACAAGTAGCACACATTTCACACACTACACAATGCACACACAATCACGCACATACACACCACACATACATCCTCACACAGGAGCACAATGCAGTACACACACAACACAGAAACACGCAACACAACAGACACAATAAACACACCACACCCTTGAAGGCACATAACTACTGCTCACAATGCACTCGAAAACCATTGCACAGACCACATACTGTATGCAAGAGTTGCACAAAACAAGCACAGCCACAGAGTCAACACATCTCACATCATGTGCATACCTCAAAGAGCCAAACACACACACAGCCTCTCTCACACAACAACACACGAATCACAACCACACGCACAAAACTGACACAACACATACAAATGCACACAAAACTGACGAAACGCATGCAACACACATAGCACACTGCACACAACACGCACAACCATAACACACACAACACTCCCAAATCCATAGGCAAAACACATATAACCAACAAAGACAAGTAGCACACATTTCACACACTACGCCCTGCACACACAATCACGCACAGACACACCACACATACATCCTCACACAGGAACGCAACGCAGTACACACACACAACACAGAAACATGCAACACAACAGACACAATCAACACACCACACCCTTGAAGGCACAGAACTGCTGCTCACAATGCACACGAAAACCATTGCACAGACCACATACTGTATGCAAGAGATGTACAAAACAAGCACAGCCACACACAGTCAACACATCTCGCATCATGTGCATAACTCAAACAGCCAAACACACACACAGCCTCTCTCACACAACAACACACGAATCACAACCACACGCACAAAACTGACACAACACATACACATGCACACAAAACTGACAAAACGCATGCAACACACATAGCACACTGCACAGTACATGCACAACAACAATCCGATCATAGAGAGCACATGCAGCCCCACACGCAGACAGCACGAACGAAAACACCCCCACACACAACATACACATGCACACAACACGAACGACACAAGGCGAACCCATCATTACACACGATGCTCAAATGACACAGCCCACGCAACACTACCCTGTATGTCACACGCAGAAAGCCTAAAAGCAGCACTCACACAACCCAGAACACAGCACATAACACAACAAACAAGAGAATTTATAAGACACGGAAACCACATTGCACGCTGAATTCGTTGTATGCGGGTATTTTCCTGACAGCCAGGCTTCCTCAGCAAAACCTCACGTTAATGGCCTCACAAATGAGCACCCGACACCCAGCAAAATAACATCTCTACAGAGCAGACTTCACTCACGCGCTTAGAGTCCAGTCACAGAGGACTGACACGGAAAGCACATTGCGAGCTGAATTCGTTGTATGCGGGTATTTTCCTGATGGCCAGGCTTCCTCAGCAAAACCTCACAATAATGGCCACACAAATGATCACCCGACACCCAGCAAAAGAGAGCTCCCCACAGCAGACCTCTTTAAGGCGCTCAGAGAGCAGGCACACATTACAGACACGGAAACCTCATTGCGAGCTGAATTCGTTATATGCGGGTATTTTCCTGATGGACAGGCTTCCTCAACAAAGCCTCACGTTAATGGTCACATAAATGAGCACATGACACTCAGCAAAAGAGAGCTCTACAAAGAAATCCTCTTGCAGGTGCTTAGAGTGCAGGCACACAGGACAGACACGGACACCACATTGCAAGTTCAATTCGTTGTATGCGGGTATTTTCCTGATTGCCAGGATTCCTCAGCAAAAGCTCACGTTAAAGGCCAGAAAAATGAGCACCCGACACTGAGCAAAAGACATCTCGGGAGAGGAGACTTCACTCATGCACTTAGAGTGCAGTTACACAAGACAGACACGGAAACCACATTGCGAGCTAAATTCGTTCTATGCGGGCATAGTGCCTGACGGCCAGGCTTCCTCAGCAAGGCCTCACGTTCATGGCCACAGAGACATTGTGGGAAGCACATTGCAAGCTCAGTTTCAGCCTCCACTGCCAGGGCGTCAATGGTTCCTTGAATGGGCCATCCTGCAGTGCTTTCTTTCACTCACATAAGCTGAATCCAAAGCTGACTTGCCTCCACTGCTGTCACTACAATGCATCATCTCCTGCAACTTCCAGTGTCACAAGAGCAAAGGCCTTTTCGCAGCCCACCTACCTCTTTGAGATAGAGGGCATACAGAGAAGACCGCGTTCTACTGCAATGTTTGCTGTTTTCCTTATCACATAGGAGCAAATTGCATGCAAAATGAAAGCAGCCTAGTATTCTCTCAGGCAGGGTCTAGTCAGTGCATGGTGGATATTTTCTGTGGCAGAGTTTGTCATAAGGCTCTCCTGCAGCAGTTTCTGACACTTTACAACAAAGGCGTCTTCAGGGCCTTGCTAGTAAAGAGATGAGGTGGCTCTCTGCGCCCTCAGGAAACAAGGCCCTCATGCAGTATTACAAACCTGTGTATAAAACCTCCAAGCACGAGAGGCTGTCTTCTCTGCACTTGAATGCAGAAGTCCCTCCACACACATAGCACATCACACCAAGAACATAACTGCCCACCATACTCATGAACCACGGTTCTCAGAGTGAACACAACACACCCAGTGAGGCACACTGAACAAGCTTGACCACACACAGTACACACATCACAAATTACACTCCTTACTCAAAGAGACAGCCACACACACAACCCGTCAAACACAACCACGCACATAGAAACCAACATGCAAAACACACACCGTCCACAACAAAAAGTACACAAAGATTACGCAACAGACATTTCACACACTACACACATCACTCCGAACACACATAAAACAGACAGCACACACAGCCTCACAGAATGCACAATGCCAAACACACAACATATACGCAAATATATCAGTCCTATCACACAGTCTCTCACTCAACAAGCAAAACACACAGACCCCAGAACACACAGAGTAGAATACACACAACACAAACACAAATCACAGAACCACACATCACACGACACACACAAGCATCCCGCACAGAAAGTATCACAACTCATAACACACACAACTCTCCCAAATCCATAGGCAAAACACATATAACCAACAAAGACAAGTAGCACACATTTCACACACTACACAATGCACACACAATCACGCACATACACACCACACATACATCCTCACACAGGAGCACAATGCAGTACACACACAACACAGAAACACGCAACACAACAGACACAATAAACACACCACACCCTTGAAGGCACATAACTACTGCTCACAATGCACTCGAAAACCATTGCACAGACCACATACTGTATGCAAGAGTTGCACAAAACAAGCACAGCCACAGAGTCAACACATCTCACATCATGTGCATACCTCAAAGAGCCAAACACACACACAGCCTCTCTCACACAACAACACACGAATCACAACCACACGCACAAAACTGACACAACACATACAAATGCACACAAAACTGACGAAACGCATGCAACACACATAGCACACTGCACACAACACGCACAACCATAACACACACAACACTCCCAAATCCATAGGCAAAACACATATAACCAACAAAGACAAGTAGCACACATTTCACACACTACGCCCTGCACACACAATCACGCACAGACACACCACACATACATCCTCACACAGGAACGCAACGCAGTACACACACACAACACAGAAACATGCAACACAACAGACACAATCAACACACCACACCCTTGAAGGCACAGAACTGCTGCTCACAATGCACACGAAAACCATTGCACAGACCACATACTGTATGCAAGAGATGTACAAAACAAGCACAGCCACACACAGTCAACACATCTCACATCATGTGCATAACTCAAACAGCCAAACACACACACAGCCTCTCTCACACAACAACACACGAATCACAACCACACGCACAAAACTGACACAACACATACACATGCACACAAAACTGACAAAACGCATGCAACACACATAGCACACTGCACAGTACATGCACAACAACAATCCGATCATAGAGAGCACATGCAGCCCCACACGCAGACAGCACGAACGAAAACACCCCCACACACAACATACACATGCACACAACACGAACGACACAAGGCGAACCCATCATTACACACGATGCTCAAATGACACAGCCCACGCAACACTACCCTGTATGTCACACGCAGAAAGCCTAAAAGCAGCACTCACACAACCCAGAACACAGCACATAACACAACAAACAAGAGAATTTATAAGACACGGAAACCACATTGCACGCTGAATTCGTTGTATGCGGGTATTTTCCTGACAGCCAGGCTTCCTCAGCAAAACCTCACGTTAATGGCCTCACAAATGAGCACCCGACACCCAGCAAAATAACATCTCTACAGAGCAGACTTCACTCACGCGCTTAGAGTCCAGTCACAGAGGACTGACACGGAAAGCACATTGCGAGCTGAATTCGTTGTATGCGGGTATTTTCCTGATGGCCAGGCTTCCTCAGCAAAACCTCACAATAATGGCCACACAAATGATCACCCGACACCCAGCAAAAGAGAGCTCCCCACAGCAGACCTCTTTAAGGCGCTCAGAGAGCAGGCACACATTACAGACACGGAAACCTCATTGCGAGCTGAATTCGTTATATGCGGGTATTTTCCTGATGGACAGGCTTCCTCAACAAAGCCTCACGTTAATGGTCACATAAATGAGCACATGACACTCAGCAAAAGAGAGCTCTACAAAGAAATCCTCTTGCAGGTGCTTAGAGTGCAGGCACACAGGACAGACACGGACACCACATTGCAAGTTCAATTCGTTGTATGCGGGTATTTTCCTGATTGCCAGGATTCCTCAGCAAAAGCTCACGTTAAAGGCCAGAAAAATGAGCACCCGACACTGAGCAAAAGACATCTCGGGAGAGGAGACTTCACTCATGCACTTAGAGTGCAGTTACACAAGACAGACACGGAAACCACATTGCGAGCTAAATTCGTTCTATGCGGGCATAGTGCCTGACGGCCAGGCTTCCTCAGCAAGGCCTCACGTTCATGGCCACAGAGACATTGTGGGAAGCACATTGCAAGCTCAGTTTCAGCCTCCACTGCCAGGGCGTCAATGGTTCCTTGAATGGGCCATCCTGCAGTGCTTTCTTTCACTCACATAAGCTGAATCCAAAGCTGACTTGCCTCCACTGCTGTCACTACAATGCATCATCTCCTGCAACTTCCAGTGTCACAAGAGCAAAGGCCTTTTCGCAGCCCACCTACCTCTTTGAGATAGAGGGCATACAGAGAAGACCGCGTTCTACTGCAATGTTTGCTGTTTTCCTTATCACATAGGAGCAAATTGCATGCAAAATGAAAGCAGCCTAGTATTCTCTCAGGCAGGGTCTAGTCAGTGCATGGTGGATATTTTCTGTGGCAGAGTTTGTCATAAGGCTCTCCTGCAGCAGTTTCTGACACTTTACAACAAAGGCGTCTTCAGGGCCTTGCTAGTAAAGAGATGAGGTGGCTCTCTGCGCCCTCAGGAAACAAGGCCCTCATGCAGTATTACAAACCTGTGTATAAAACCTCCAAGCACGAGAGGCTGTCTTCTCTGCACTTGAATGCAGAAGTCCCTCCACACACATAGCACATCACACCAAGAACATAACTGCCCACCATACTCATGAACCACGGTTCTCAGAGTGAACACAACACACCCAGTGAGGCACACTGAACAAGCTTGACCACACACAGTACACACATCACAAATTACACTCCTTACTCAAAGAGACAGCCACACACACAACCCGTCAAACACAACCACGCACATAGAAACCAACATGCAAAACACACACCGTCCACAACAAAAAGTACACAAAGATTACGCAACAGACATTTCACACACTACACACATCACTCCGAACACACATAAAACAGACAGCACACACAGCCTCACAGAATGCACAATGCCAAACACACAACATATACGCAAATATATCAGTCCTATCACACAGTCTCTCACTCAACAAGCAAAACACACAGACCCCAGAACACACAGAGTAGAATACACACAACACAAACACAAATCACAGAACCACACATCACACGACACACACAAGCATCCCGCACAGAAAGTATCACAACTCATAACACACACAACTCTCCCAAATCCATAGGCAAAACACATATAACCAACAAAGACAAGTAGCACACATTTCACACACTACACAATGCACACACAATCACGCACATACACACCACACATACATCCTCACACAGGAGCACAATGCAGTACACACACAACACAGAAACACGCAACACAACAGACACAATAAACACACCACACCCTTGAAGGCACATAACTACTGCTCACAATGCACTCGAAAACCATTGCACAGACCACATACTGTATGCAAGAGTTGCACAAAACAAGCACAGCCACAGAGTCAACACATCTCACATCATGTGCATACCTCAAAGAGCCAAACACACACACAGCCTCTCTCACACAACAACACACGAATCACAACCACACGCACAAAACTGACACAACACATACAAATGCACACAAAACTGACGAAACGCATGCAACACACATAGCACACTGCACACAACACGCACAACCATAACACACACAACACTCCCAAATCCATAGGCAAAACACATATAACCAACAAAGACAAGTAGCACACATTTCACACACTACGCCCTGCACACACAATCACGCACAGACACACCACACATACATCCTCACACAGGAACGCAACGCAGTACACACACACAACACAGAAACATGCAACACAACAGACACAATCAACACACCACACCCTTGAAGGCACATAACTGCTGCTCACAATGCACACGAAAACCATTGCACAGACCACATACTGTATGCAAGAGATGTACAAAACAAGCACAGCCACACACAGTCAACACATCTCACATCATGTGCATAACTCAAACAGCCAAACACACACACAGCCTCTCTCACACAACAACACACGAATCACAACCACACGCACAAAACTGACACAACACATACACATGCACACAAAACTGACAAAACGCATGCAACACACATAGCACACTGCACAGTACATGCACAACAACAATCCGATCATAGAGAGCACATGCAGCCCCACACGCAGACAGCACGAACGAAAACACCCCCACACACAACATACACATGCACACAACACGAACGACACAAGGCGAACCCATCATTACACACGATGCTCAAATGACACAGCCCACGCAACACTACCCTGTATGTCACACGCAGAAAGCCTAAAAGCAGCACTCACACAACCCAGAACACAGCACATAACACAACAAACAAGAGAATTTATAAGACACGGAAACCACATTGCACGCTGAATTCGTTGTATGCGGGTATTTTCCTGACAGCCAGGCTTCCTCAGCAAAACCTCACGTTAATGGCCTCACAAATGAGCACCCGACACCCAGCAAAATAACATCTCTACAGAGCAGACTTCACTCACGCGCTTAGAGTCCAGTCACAGAGGACTGACACGGAAAGCACATTGCGAGCTGAATTCGTTGTATGCGGGTATTTTCCTGATGGCCAGGCTTCCTCAGCAAAACCTCACAATAATGGCCACACAAATGATCACCCGACACCCAGCAAAAGAGAGCTCCCCACAGCAGACCTCTTTAAGGCGCTCAGAGAGCAGGCACACATTACAGACACGGAAACCTCATTGCGAGCTGAATTCGTTATATGCGGGTATTTTCCTGATGGACAGGCTTCCTCAACAAAGCCTCACGTTAATGGTCACATAAATGAGCACATGACACTCAGCAAAAGAGAGCTCTACAAAGAAATCCTCTTGCAGGTGCTTAGAGTGCAGGCACACAGGACAGACACGGACACCACATTGCAAGTTCAATTCGTTGTATGCGGGTATTTTCCTGATTGCCAGGATTCCTCAGCAAAAGCTCACGTTAAAGGCCAGAAAAATGAGCACCCGACACTGAGCAAAAGACATCTCGGCAGAGGAGACTTCACTCATGCACTTAGAGTGCAGTTACACAAGACAGACACGGAAACCACATTGCGAGCTAAATTCGTTCTATGCGGGCATAGTGCCTGACGGCCAGGCTTCCTCAGCAAGGCCTCACGTTCATGGCCACAGAGACATTGTGGGAAGCACATTGCAAGCTCAGTTTCAGCCTCCACTGCCAGGGCGTCAATGGTTCCTTGAATGGGCCATCCTGCAGTGCTTTCTTTCACTCACATAAGCTGAATCCAAAGCTGACTTGCCTCCACTGCTGTCACTACAATGCATCATCTCCTGCAACTTCCAGTGTCACAAGAGCAAAGGCCTTTTCGCAGCCCACCTACCTCTTTGAGATAGAGGGCATACAGAGAAGACCGCGTTCTACTGCAATGTTTGCTGTTTTCCTTATCACATAGGAGCAAATTGCATGCAAAATGAAAGCAGCCTAGTATTCTCTCAGGCAGGGTCTAGTCAGTGCATGGTGGATATTTTCTGTGGCAGAGTTTGTCATAAGGCTCTCCTGCAGCAGTTTCTGACACTTTACAACAAAGGCGTCTTCAGGGCCTTGCTAGTAAAGAGATGAGGTGGCTCTCTGCGCCCTCAGGAAACAAGGCCCTCATGCAGTATTACAAACCTGTGTATAAAACCTCCAAGCACGAGAGGCTGTCTTCTCTGCACTTGAATGCAGAAGTCCCTCCACACACATAGCACATCACACCAAGAACATAACTGCCCACCATACTCATGAACCACGGTTCTCAGAGTGAACACAACACACCCAGTGAGGCACACTGAACAAGCTTGACCACACACAGTACACACATCACAAATTACACTCCTTACTCAAAGAGACAGCCACACACACAACCCGTCAAACACAACCACGCACATAGAAACCAACATGCAAAACACACACCGTCCACAACAAAAAGTACACAAAGATTACGCAACAGACATTTCACACACTACACACATCACTCCGAACACACATAAAACAGACAGCACACACAGCCTCACAGAATGCACAATGCCAAACACACAACATATACGCAAATATATCAGTCCTATCACACAGTCTCTCACTCAACAAGCAAAACACACAGACCCCAGAACACACAGAGTAGAATACACACAACACAAACACAAATCACAGAACCACACATCACACGACACACACAAGCATCCCGCACAGAAAGTATCACAACTCATAACACACACAACTCTCCCAAATCCATAGGCAAAACACATATAACCAACAAAGACAAGTAGCACACATTTCACACACTACACAATGCACACACAATCACGCACATACACACCACACATACATCCTCACACAGGAGCACAATGCAGTACACACACAACACAGAAACACGCAACACAACAGACACAATAAACACACCACACCCTTGAAGGCACATAACTACTGCTCACAATGCACTCGAAAACCATTGCACAGACCACATACTGTATGCAAGAGTTGCACAAAACAAGCACAGCCACAGAGTCAACACATCTCACATCATGTGCATACCTCAAAGAGCCAAACACACACACAGCCTCTCTCACACAACAACACACGAATCACAACCACACGCACAAAACTGACACAACACATACAAATGCACACAAAACTGACGAAACGCATGCAACACACATAGCACACTGCACACAACACGCACAACCATAACACACACAACACTCCCAAATCCATAGGCAAAACACATATAACCAACAAAGACAAGTAGCACACATTTCACACACTACGCCCTGCACACACAATCACGCACAGACACACCACACATACATCCTCACACAGGAGCGCAACGCAGTACATACACACAACACAGAAACACGCAACACAACAGACACCATCAACACACCACACACTTGAAGGCACATAACTCCTGCTCACAAAGCACACGAAAACCATTGCACAGACCACGTACTGTATGCAAGAGGTGTACAAAACAACCACAGCCACACACAGTCAACACATCTCACATCATGTGCGTAAATCAAACAGCCAAACACACACACAGCCTCTCTTTCACAACAACACACAAATCACAACCACACACACAAAAATGACACAACACATACACATGCACACAAAACTGACAAACCCCATCCAACACACATAGCACACTGCACAGTACATGCACAACAACAATCCGATCATAGAGAGCACATGCAGCCCCACACGCAGACAGCACGAACGAAAACACCCCCACACACAACATACACATGCACACAACACGAACGACACAAGGCGAACCCATCATTACACACGATGCTCAAATGACACAGCCCACGCAACACTACCCTGTATGTCACACGCAGAAAGCCTAAAAGCAGCACTCACACAAACCAGAACACAGCACGTAACACAACAAACAACAGAATTTATAAGACACGGAAACCACATTGCACGCTGAATTCGTTGTATGCGGGTATTTTCCTGACCGCCAGGCTTCCTCAGCAAAACCTCACGTTAATGGCCTCACAAATGAGCACCCGACACCCAGCAAAATAACATCTCTACAGAGCAGACTTCACTCACGCGCTTAGAGTCCACTCACAGGGGACTGACACGGAAACCACATTGCGAGCTGAATTCGTTGTATGCGGGTATTTCCCTGATGGCCAGGCTTCCTCAGCAAAACCTCACAATAATGGCCACACAAATGATCACCCGACACCCAGCAAAAGAGAGCTCCCCACAGCAGACCTCTTTAAGGCGCTCAGAGAGCAGGCACACATTACAGACACGGAAACCTCATTGCGAGCTGAATTCGTTATATGCGGGTATTTTCCTGATGGACAGGCTTCCTCAACAAAGCCTCACGTTAATGGTCACATAACTGAGCACATGACACTCAGCAAAAGGGAGCTCTACACAGAAGTCCTCTTTCAGGTGCTTAGAGTGCAGGCACACAGGATAGACACGGAAACCACATTGAGAGTTCAATTCGTTATATGCGGGTATTTTCCTGATGACCAGGTTTCCTCAGCAAAAGCTCACGTTAAAGGCCAGAAAAATGAGCACCCGACACTGAGAAAAAGACATCTCTACAGAGCAGACTTCCATCATGCACTTAGAGTGCAGTCACACAAGACAGACACGGAAACCACATTGTGAGCTAAATTCGTTGTATGCGGGCATAGTGCCTGACGGCCAGGCTTCCTCAGCATGGACTCACGTTCATGGCCACACAGACATGGTGGGAAGCACATTGCAAGCTCTGTTTCAGCCTCCACTGCCAGGGCTTCAATGATTCCTTGAATGGGCCATCCTGCAGTGCCTTCTTTCACTCACATAAGCTGAATCCAAAGCTGACTTGCCTCCACTGCTGTCACTACAATGCATCATCTTCTGCAACTTCCAGTGTCGCTAGAGCAAAGGCCTATTCGCAGCCCACCTACAACTTTGAGATAGAGGGCATACAGAGAACACCGCGTTCTACTGCAATGTTTGCTGTTTTCCTTATCACATAGGAGAAAATTGCATGCAAAATGAAAGCAGCCTAGTATTCTCTCAGGGAGGGTCTCCTCAGTGCATGGTGGATTGTTTCTGTGGCAGAGTTTGTCATAAGGCTCTCCTGCAGCAGATTCTGACACTTTACTACAAAGGCGTCTTCAGGGCCTTGGTAGTAAAGAGATGAGGTGGCTCTCTGCGCCCTCATGAAACAAGGCCCTCCTGGAGTATTACAATCCTGTGGAGAAAACCGCCAAGCACGAGAGGCTGTCTTCTGTGCACTTGAATGCAGAAGTCCCTCCACACACAGCACATCACACCGAGAATATAACTGCCCACCATACACATGAACCACGGTTCTCAGAGTGAACACAACACACCCAGTGAGGCACACTGACCAAGCTTGACCACACACAGTACACACATCACAAATTACACTCCTTACTCAAAGAGCCAGCCACACACACAACCTGTCAAACACAACCACTCACATAGAAACCAACATGCAAAACACACACCGTCCACAACAAAAAGAACACAAAGATTACGCAACACACATTTCACACACTACACACATCACTCCAAACACACATGAAACAGACAGCACACACAGCCTCACAGAATGCACAATGCCAAACACACAACATATATGCAAAGATATCAGTCCTAACACACAGCGTCTCACTCAACAAGCAAAACACACAGACCACAGAACACACAGAGTAGAATACACAAAACACACACACAAATCACAGAACCACACATCACACGACACACACAAGCATCCCGCACAGAAAATATCACAACTCATAACACACACAACACTCCCCAAACCATAGGCAAACCACATATAACCAACAAAGACAAGTAGCACACATTTCACACACTACACAATGCACACACAATCACGCACATACACACCACACATACATCCTCACACAGGAGCACAATGCAGTACACACACAACACAGAAACACGCAACACAACAGACACAATAAACACACCACACCCTTGAAGGCACATAACTACTGCTCACAATGCACTCGAAAACCATTGCACAGACCACATACTGTATGCAAGAGTTGCACAAAACAAGCACAGCCACAGAGTCAACACATCTCACATCATGTGCATACCTCAAAGAGCCAAACACACACACAGCCTCTCTCACACAACAACACACGAATCACAACCACACGCACAAAACTGACACAACACATACAAATGCACACAAAACTGACGAAACGCATGCAACACACATAGCACACTGCACACAACACGCACAACCATAACACACACAACACTCCCAAATCCATAGGCAAAACACATATAACCAACAAAGACAAGTAGCACACATTTCACACACTACGCCCTGCACACACAATCACGCACAGACACACCACACATACATCCTCACACAGGAGCGCAACGCAGTACATACACACAACACAGAAACACGCAACACAACAGACACCATAAACACACCACACACTTGAAGGCACATAACTCCTGCTCACAATGCACACGAAAACCATTGCACAGACCACATACTGTATGCAAGAGATGTACAAAACAAGCACAGCCACACACAGTCAACACATCTCACATCATGTGCGTAAATCAAACAGCCAAACACACACACAGCCTCTCTTTCACAACAACACACAAACAACAACCACACACACAAAACTGACACAACACATACAAATGCACACAAAACTGACGAAACGCATGCAACACACATAGCACACTGCACACAGCACGCACAACCACAATCCTATCATAGAGAGCACGTGCAGCCCCACACGCAGACAGCACGAACGAAAACACCCCCCACACACAACATACACATGCACACAACACGCCCGACACAAGGCGAACCCATCATTACACACAATGCTCAAATGACACAGCCCACGCAACACTACCCAGTATGTCACACACAGAAAGCCTAAAGGCAGCACTCACACAACCCAGAACTCAGAACATAACACAACAAACAAGAGAATTTATAAGACGCGGAAATCACATTGCGCACTGAATTCGTTGTATGCGGGTATTTTCCTGACAGCCAGGCTTCCTCAGCAAAACCTCACGTTAATGGCCTCACAAATGAGCACCTGACACTCAGCAAAAGATGTCTCTACAGAGCGGACTTCACTCATGCGCTTAGAGTGCAGTCACACAGGACTGACTCGGAAACCACATTGCGAGCTGAATTCGTTGTATGCGGGTATTTTCCTGATGGCCAGTCTTCCTCAACAAAGCCTCACGTTAATGGTCACTTAAATGAGCACATGACACTCAGCAAAAGGGAGCTCTACACAGAAGTCCTCTTTCAGGTGCTTAGAGTGCAGGCACACAGGACAGACACGGAAACCACATTGAGAGTTCAATTCGTTGTATGCGGGTATTTTCCTGATGGCCAGGATTCCTCAGCAAAAGCTCACGTTAAAGGCCAGAAAAATGAGCACCCGACACTGAGAAAAAGACATCTCTACAGAGCAGACTTCCATCATGCACTTAGAGTGCAGTCACACAAGACAGACACGGAAACCACATTGGGAGCTAAATTCGTTGTATGCGGGCATAGTGCCTGACAGCCAGGCTTCCTCAGCATGGACTCACGTTCATGGCCACACAGACATGGTGGGAAGCACATTGCAAGCTCTGTTTCAGCCTCCACTGCCAGGGCTTCAATGATTCCTTGAATGGGCCATCCTGCAGTGCCTTCTTTCACTCACATAAGCTGACTTGCCTCCACTGCTGTCACTACAATGCATTATCTTCTGCAACTTCCAGTGTCGCTAGAGCAAAGGCCTATTCGCAGCCCACCTACAACTTTGAGATAGAGGGCATACAGAGAACACCGCGTTCTACTGCAATGTTTGCTGTTTTCCTTATCACATAGGAGCAAATTGCATGCAAAATGAAAGCAGCCTAGTATTCTCTCAGGGAGGGTCTCCTCAGTGCATGGTGGATTGTTTCTGCGGCAGAGTTTGTCATAAGGCTCTCCTGCAGCAGATTCTGACACTTTACTACAAAGGCGTCTTCAGGGCCTTGGTAGTAAAGAGATGAGGTGGCTCTCTGCGCCCTCATGAAACAAGGCCCTCCTGGAGTATTACAATCCTGTGGAGAAAACCGCCAAGCACGAGAGGCTGTCTTCTGTGCACTTGAATGCAGAAGTCCCTCCACACACAGCACATCACACCGAGAATATAACTGCCCACCATACACATGAACCACGGTTCTCAGAGTGAACACAACTCACCCAGTGAGGCACACTGACCAAGCTTGACCACACACATCACAAATTACACTCCTTACTCAAAGAGCCAGCCACACACACAACCTGTCAAACACAACCACTCACATAGAAACCAACATGCAAAACACACACCGTCCACAACAAAAAGAACACAAAGATTACGCAACACACATTTCACACACTACACACATCACTCCAAACACACATGAAACAGACAGCACACACAGCCTCACAGAATGCACAATGCCAAACACACAACATATATGCAAAGATATCAGTCCTAACACACAGCGTCTCACTCAACAAGCAAAACACACAGACCACAGAACACACAGAGTAGAATACACAAAACACACACACAAATCACAGAACCACACATCACACGACACACACAAGCATCCCGCACAGAAAATATCACAACTCATAACACACACAACACTCCCCAAACCATAGGCAAACCACATATAACCAACAAAGACAAGTAGCACACATTTCACACACTACACACTGCACACACAATCACGCACAGACACACCACACATACACCCTCACACAGGAGCGCAACGCAGTACATACACACAACACAGAAACACGCAACACAACAGACACAATAAACACACCACACACTTGAAGGCACAAAACTCCTGCTCACAATGCACACGAAAACCATTGCACAGACCACGTACTGTATGCAAGAGTTGTACAAAACAACCACAGCCACACACAGTCAACACATCTCACATCATGTGCGTAAATCAAACAGCCAAACACACACACAGCCTCTCTTTCACAACAACACACAAATCACAACCACACACACAAAACTGACACAACACATACAAATGCACACAAAACTGACGAAACGCATGCAACACACATAGCACACTGCACACAGCACGCACAACCACAATCCTATCATAGAGAGCACGTGCAGCCCCACACGCAGACAGCACGAACGAAAACACCCCCCACACACAACATACACATGCACACAACACGCCCGACACAAGGCGAACCCATCATTACACACAATGCTCAAATGACACAGCCCACGCAACACTACCCAGTATGTCACACACAGAAAGCCTAAAGGCAGCACTCACACAACCCAGAACTCAGAACATAACACAACAAACAAGAGAATTTATAAGACGCGGAAATCACATTGCGCACTGAATTCGTTGTATGCGGGTATTTTCCTGACAGCCAGGCTTCCTCAGCAAAACCTCACGTTAATGGCCTCACAAATGAGCACCTGACACTCAGCAAAAGATGTCTCTACAGAGCGGACTTCACTCATGCGCTTAGAGTGCAGTCACACAGGACTGACTCGGAAACCACATTGCGAGCTGAATTCGTTGTATGCGGGTATTTTCCTGATGGCCAGTCTTCCTCAACAAAGCCTCACGTTAATGGTCACTTAAATGAGCACATGACACTCAGCAAAAGGGAGCTCTACACAGAAGTCCTCTTTCAGGTGCTTAGAGTGCAGGCACACAGGACAGACACGGAAACCACATTGAGAGTTCAATTCGTTGTATGCGGGTATTTTCCTGATGGCCAGGATTCCTCAGCAAAAGCTCACGTTAAAGGCCAGAAAAATGAGCACCCGACACTGAGAAAAAGACATCTCTACAGAGCAGACTTCCATCATGCACTTAGAGTGCAGTCACACAAGACAGACACGGAAACCACATTGTGAGCTAAATTCGTTGTATGCGGGCATAGTGCCTGACGGCCAGGCTTCATCAGCATGGACTCACGTTCATGGCCACACAGACATGGTGTGAAGCACATTGCAAGCTCTGTTTCAGCCTCCACTGCCAGGTCTTCAAGGATTCCTTGAATGGGCCATCCTGCAGTGCTTTCTTTCACTCACATAAGCTGAATCCAAAGCTGACTTGCCTCCACTGCTGTCACTACAATGCATCATCTTCTGCAACTTCCAGTGTCGCTAGAGCAAAGGCCTATTCGCAGCCCACCTACAACTTTGAGATAGAGGGCATACAGAGAACACCGCGTTCTAATGCAATGTTTGCTGTTTTCCTTATCACGTAGGAGCAAATTGCATGCAAAATGAAAGCAGCCTAGTATTCTCTCAGGGAGGGTCTCCTCAGTGCATGGTGGATTGTTTCTGCGGCAGAGTTTGTCATAAGGCTCTCCTGCAGCAGATTCTGACACTTTACTACAAAGGCGTCTTCAGGGCCTTGGTAGTAAAGAGATGAGGTGGCTCTCTGCGCCCTCATGAAACAAGGCCCTCCTGGAGTATTACAATCCTGTGGAGAAAACCGCCAAGCACGAGAGGCTGTCTTCTGTGCATTTGAATGCAGAAGTCCCTCCACACACAGCACATCACACCGAGAATATAACTGCCCACCATACACATGAACCACGGTTCTCAGAGTGAACACAACTCACCCAGTGAGGCACACTGACCAAGCTTGACCACACACATCACAAATTACACTCCTTACTCAAAGAGCCAGCCACACACACAACCTGTCAAACACAACCACTCACATAGAAACCAACATGCAAAACACACACCGTCCACAACAAAAAGAACACAAAGATTACGCAACACACATTTCACACACTACACACATCACTCCAAACACACATGAAACAGACAGCACACACAGCCTCACAGAATGCACAATGCCAAACACACAACATATATGCAAAGATATCAGTCCTAACACACAGCGTCTCACTCAACAAGCAAAACACACAGACCACAGAACACACAGAGTAGAATACACAAAACACACACACAAATCACAGAACCACACATCACACGACACACACAAGCATCCCGCACAGAAAATATCACAACTCATAACACACACAACACTCCCCAAACCATAGGCAAACCACATATAACCAACAAAGACAAGTAGCACACATTTCACACACTACACACTGCACACACAATCACGCACAGACACAGCACACATACATCCTCACACAGGAGCGCAACGCAGTACATACACACAACACAGAAACACGCAACACAACAGACACCATAAACACACCACACACTTGAAGGCACATAACTCCTGCTCACAATGCACACGAAAACCATTGCGCAGACCACGTACTGTATGCAAGAGTTGTACAAAACAACCACAGCCACACACGGTCAACACATCTCACATCATGTGCGTAAATCAAACAGCCAAACACACACACAGCCTCTCTTTCACAACAACACACAAATCACAACCACACACACAAAACTGACACAACACATACAAATGCACACAAAACTGACGAAACGCATGCAACACACATAGCACACTGCACACAGCACGCACAACCACAATCCTATCATAGAGAGCACGTGCAGCCCCACACGCAGACAGCACGAACGAAAACACCCCCCACACACAACATACACATGCACACAACACGCCCGACACAAGGCGAACCCATCATTACACACAGTGCTCAAATGACACAGCCCACGCAACACTACCCAGTATGTCACACACAGAAAGCCTAAAGGCAGCACTCACACAACCCAGAACTCAGAACATAACACAACAAACAAGGGAATTTATAAGACGCGGAAATCACATTGCGCACTGAATTCGTTGTATGCGGGTATTTTCCTGACAGCCAGGCTTCCTCAGCAAAACCTCACGTTAATGGCCTCACAAATGAGCACCTGACACTCAGCAAAAGATGTCTCTACAGAGCGGACTTCACTCATGCGCTTAGAGTGCAGTCACACAGGACTGACTCGGAAACCACATTGCGAGCTGAATTCGTTGTATGCGGGTATTTTCCTGATGGCCAGTCTTCCTCAACAAAGCCTCACGTTAATGGTCACTTAAATGAGCACATGACACTCAGCAAAAGGGAGCTCTACACAGAAGTCCTCTTTCAGGTGCTTAGAGTGCAGGCACACAGGACAGACACGGAAACCACATTGAGAGTTCAATTCGTTGTATGCGGGTATTTTCCTGATGGCCAGGATTCCTCAGCAAAAGCTCACGTTAAAGGCCAGAAAAATGAGCACCCGACACTGAGAAAAAGACATCTCTACAGAGCAGACTTCCATCATGCACTTAGAGTGCAGTCACACAAGACAGACACGGAAACCACATTGGGAGCTAAATTCGTTGTATGCGGGCATAGTGCCTGACGGCCAGGCTTCCTCAGCATGGACTCACGTTCATGGCCACACAGACATGGTGGGAAGCACATTGCAAGCTCTGTTTCAGCCTCCACTGCCAGGGCAGCTTCAATGATTCCTTGAATGGGCCATCCTGCAGTGCTTTCTTTCACTCACATAAGCTGAATCCAAAGCTGACTTGCCTCCACTGCTGTCACTACAATGCATCATCTTCTGCAACTTCCAGTGTCGCTAGAGCAAAGGCCTATTCGCAGCCCACCTACATCTTTGAGATAGAGGGCATACAGAGAACACCGCGTTCTAATGCAATGTTTGCTGTTTTCCTTATCACGTAGGAGCAAATTGCATGCAAAATGAAAGCAGCCTAGTATTCTCTCAGGGAGGGTCTCCTCAGTGCATGGTGGATTGTTTCTGCGGCAGAGTTTGTCATAAGGCTCTCCTGCAGCAGATTCTGACACTTTACTACAAAGGCGTCTTCAGGGCCTTGGTAGTAAAGAGATGAGGTGGCTCTCTGCGCCCTCATGAAACAAGGCCCTCCTGGAGTATTACAATCCTGTGGAGAAAACCGCCAAGCACGAGAGGCTGTCTTCTGTGCACTTGAATGCAGAAGTCCCTCCACACACAGCACATCACACCGAGAATATAACTGCCCACCATACACATGAACCACGGTTCTCAGAGTGAACACAACTCACCCAGTGAGGCACACTGACCAAGCTTGACCACACACATCACAAATTACACTCCTTACTCAAAGAGCCAGCCACACACACAACCTGTCAAACACAACCACTCACATAGAAACCAACATGCAAAACACACACCGTCCACAACAAAAAGAACACAAAGATTACGCAACACACATTTCACACACTACACACATCACTCCAAACACACATGAAACAGACAGCACACACAGCCTCACAGAATGCACAATGCCAAACACACAACATATATGCAAAGATATCAGTCCTAACACACAGCGTCTCACTCAACAAACAAAACACACAGACCACAGAACACACAGAGTAGAATACACAAAACACACACACAAATCACAGAACCACACATCACACGACACACACAAGCATCCCGCACAGAAAATATCACAACTCATAACACACACAACACTCCCCAAACCATAGGCAAACCACATATAACCAACAAAGACAAGTAGCACACATTTCACACACTACACACTGCACACACAATCACGCACAGACACAGCACACATACATCCTCACACAGGAGCGCAACGCAGTACATACACACAACACAGAAACACGCAACACAACAGACACCATAAACACACCACACACTTGAAGGCACATAACTCCTGCTCACAATGCACACGAAAACCATTGCGCAGACCACGTACTGTATGCAAGAGTTGTACAAAACAACCACAGCCACACACGGTCAACACATCTCACATCATGTGCGTAAATCAAACAGCCAAACACACACACAGCCTCTCTTTCACAACAACACACAAATCACAACCACACACACAAAACTGACACAACACATACAAATGCACACAAAACTGACGAAACGCATGCAACACACATAGCACACTGCACACAGCACGCACACCATAACACACACAACACTCCCCAAACCATAGGCAAACCACATATAACCAACAAAGACAAGTAGCACACATTTCACACACTACACACTGCACACACAATCACGCACATACACAGCACACATACATCCTCACACAGGAGCACAATGCAGTACACACACAACACAGAAACACGCAACACAACAGACACAATAAACACACCACACCCTTGAAGGCACATAACTACTGCTCACAATGCACTCGAAAACCATTGCACAGACCACATACTGTATGCAAGAGTTGCACAAAACAAGCACAGCCACAGAGTCAACACATCTCACATCATGTGCATACCTCAAAGAGCCAAACACACACACAGCCTCTCTCACACAACAACACACGAATCACAACCACACGCACAAAACTGACACAACACATACACATGCACACAAAACTGACAAAACGCATGCAACACACATAGCACACTGCACAGTACATACACAACCACAATCCTATCATAGAGAGCACGTGCAGCCCCACACGCAGACAGCACGAACGAAAACACCCCCCACACACAACATACACATGCACACAACACGCCCGACACAAGGCGAACCCATCATTACACACAGTGCTCAAATGACACAGCCCACGCAACACTACCCAGTATGTCACACACAGAAAGCCTAAAGGCAGCACTCACACAACCCAGAACTCAGAACATAACACAACAAACAAGGGAATTTATAAGACGCGGAAATCACATTGCGCACTGAATTCGTTGTATGCGGGTATTTTCCTGACAGCCAGGCTTCCTCAGCAAAACCTCACGTTAATGGCCTCACAAATGAGCACCTGACACTCAGCAAAAGAACATCTCTACAGAGCGGACTTCACTCATGCGCTTAGAGTGCAGTCACACAGGACTGACTCGGAAACCACATTGCGAGCTGAATTCGTTGTATGCGGGTATTTTCCTGATGGCCAGTCTTCCTCAGCAAAACCTCACAATAATGGCCACACAAATGATCACCCGACACCCAGCAAAAGAGAGCTCCCCACAGCAGACCTCTTTAAGGCGCTCAGAGAGCAGGCACACATTACAGACACGGAAACCTCATTGCGAGCTGAATTCGTTATATGCGGGTATTTTCCTGATGGACAGGCTTCCTCAACAAAGCCTCACGTTAATGGTCACTTAAATGAGCACATGACACTCAGCAAAAGGGAGCTCTACACAGAAGTCCTCTTTCAGGTGCTTAGAGTGCAGGCACACAGGACAGACACGGAAACCACATTGAGAGTTCAATTCGTTGTATGCGGGTATTTTCCTGATGGCCAGGATTCCTCAGCAAAAGCTCACGTTAAAGGCCAGAAAAATGAGCACCCGACACTGAGAAAAAGACATCTCTACAGAGCAGACTTCCATCATGCACTTAGAGTGCAGTCACACAAGACAGACACGGAAACCACATTGGGAGCTAAATTCGTTGTATGCGGGCATAGTGCCTGACGGCCAGGCTTCCTCAGCATGGACTCACGTTCATGGCCACACAGACATGGTGGGAAGCACATTGCAAGCTCTGTTTCAGCCTCCACTGCCAGGGCAGCTTCAATGATTCCTTGAATGGGCCATCCTGCAGTGCTTTCTTTCACTCACATAAGCTGAATCCAAAGCTGACTTGCCTCCACTGCTGTCACTACAATGCATCATCTTCTGCAACTTCCAGTGTCGCTAGAGCAAAGGCCTATTCGCAGCCCACCTACATCTTTGAGATAGAGGGCATACAGAGAACACCGCGTTCTAATGCAATGTTTGCTGTTTTCCTTATCACGTAGGAGCAAATTGCATGCAAAATGAAAGCAGCCTAGTATTCTCTCAGGGAGGGTCTCCTCAGTGCATGGTGGATTGTTTCTGCGGCAGAGTTTGTCATAAGGCTCTCCTGCAGCAGATTCTGACACTTTACTACAAAGGCGTCTTCAGGGCCTTGGTAGTAAAGAGATGAGGTGGCTCTCTGCGCCCTCATGAAACAAGGCCCTCCTGGAGTATTACAATCCTGTGGAGAAAACCGCCAAGCACGAGAGGCTGTCTTCTGTGCACTTGAATGCAGAAGTCCCTCCACACACATAGCACATCACACCGAGAATATAACTGCCCACCATACACATGAACCACGGTTCTCAGAGTGAACACAACTCACCCAGTGAGGCACACTGACCAAGCTTGACCACACACAGTACACACATCACAAATTACACTCCTTACTCAAAGAGCCAGCCACACACACAACCTGTCAAACACAACCACTCACATAGAAACCAACATGCAAAACACACACCGTCCACAACAAAAAGAACACAAAGTTTACGCAACACACATTTCACACACTACACACATCACTCCAAACACACATGAAACAGACAGCACACACAGCCTCACAGAATGCACAATGCCAAACACACAACATATATGCAAAGATATCAGTCCTAACACACAGCGTCTCACTCAACAAGCAAAACACACAGACCACAGAACACACAGAGTAGAATACACACAACACAAAAACAAATCACAGAACCACACATCACACGACACACACAAGCATCCCCCACAGAAAGTATCACAACTCATAACACACACAACTCTCCCAAATCCATAGGCAAAACACATATAACCAACAAAGACAAGTAGCACACATTTCACACACTACACAATGCACACACAATCACGCACATACACACCACACATACATCCTCACACAGGAGCACAATGCAGTACACACACAACACAGAAACACGCAACACAACAGACACAATAAACACACCACACCCTTGAAGGCACATAACTACTGCTCACAATGCACTCGAAAACCATTGCACAGACCACATACTGTATGCAAGAGTTGCACAAAACAAGCACAGCCACAGAGTCAACACATCTCACATCATGTGCATACCTCAAAGAGCCAAACACACACACAGCCTCTCTCACACAACAACACACGAATCACAACCACACGCACAAAACTGACACAACACATACAAATGCACACAAAACTGACGAAACGCATGCAACACACATAGCACACTGCACACAACACGCACAACCATAACACACACAACACTCCCAAATCCATAGGCAAAACACATATAACCAACAAAGACAAGTAACACACATTTCACACACTACGCCCTGCACACACAATCACGCACAGACACACCACACATACATCCTCACACAGGAACGCAACGCAGTACACACACACAACACAGAAACATGCAACACAACAGACACAATCAACACACCACACCCTTGAAGGCACATAACTGCTGCTCACAATGCACACGAAAACCATTGCACAGACCACATACTGTATGCAAGAGATGTACAAAACAAGCACAGCCACACACAGTCAACACATCTCGCATCATGTGCATAACTCAAACAGCCAAACACACACACAGCCTCTCTCACACAACAACACACGAATCACAACCACACGCACAAAACTGACACAACACATACACATGCACACAAAACTGACAAAACGCATGCAACACACATAGCACACTGCACAGTACATGCACAACAACAATCCGATCATAGAGAGCACATGCAGCCCCACACGCAGACAGCACGAACGAAAACACCCCCACACACAACATACACATGCACACAACACGAACGACACAAGGCGAACCCATCATTACACACGATGCTCAAATGACACAGCCCACGCAACACTACCCTGTATGTCACACGCAGAAAGCCTAAAAGCAGCACTCACACAACCCAGAACACAGCACATAACACAACAAACAAGAGAATTTATAAGACACGGAAACCACATTGCACGCTGAATTCGTTGTATGCGGGTATTTTCCTGACAGCCAGGCTTCCTCAGCAAAACCTCACGTTAATGGCCTCACAAATGAGCACCCGACACCCAGCAAAATAACATCTCTACAGAGCAGACTTCACTCACGCGCTTAGAGTCCAGTCACAGAGGACTGACACGGAAAGCACATTGCGAGCTGAATTCGTTGTATGCGGGTATTTTCCTGATGGCCAGGCTTCCTCAGCAAAACCTCACAATAATGGCCACACAAATGATCACCCGACACCCAGCAAAAGAGAGCTCCCCACAGCAGACCTCTTTAAGGCGCTCAGAGAGCAGGCACACATTACAGACACGGAAACCTCATTGCGAGCTGAATTCGTTATATGCGGGTATTTTCCTGATGGTCAGGCTTCCTCAACAAAGCCTCACCGTAATGGTCACATAAATGAGCACATGACACTCAGCAAAAGAGAGCTCTACAAAGAAATCCTCTTGCAGGTGCTTAGAGTGCAGGCACACAGGACAGACACGGACACCACATTGCAAGTTCAATTCGTTGTATGCGGGTATTTTCCTGATTGCCAGGATTCCTCAGCAAAAGCTCACGTTAAAGGCCAGAAAAATGAGCACCCGACACTGAGCAAAAGACATCTCGGCAGAGGAGACTTCACTCATGCACTTAGAGTGCAGTTACACAAGACAGACACGGAAACCACATTGCGAGCTAAATTCGTTCTATGCGGGCATAGTGCCTGACGGCCAGGCTTCCTCAGCAAGGCCTCACGTTCATGGCCACAGAGACATTGTGGGAAGCACATTGCAAGCTCAGTTTCAGCCTCCACTGCCAGGGCGTCAATGGTTCCTTGAATGGGCCATCCTGCAGTGCTTTCTTTCACTCACATAAGCTGAATCCAAAGCTGACTTGCCTCCACTGCTGTCACTACAATGCATCATCTCCTGCAACTTCCAGTGTCACAAGAGCAAAGGCCTTTTCGCAGCCCACCTACCTCTTTGAGATAGAGGGCATACAGAGAAGACCGCGTTCTACTGCAATGTTTGCTGTTTTCCTTATCACATAGGAGCAAATTGCATGCAAAATGAAAGCAGCCTAGTATTCTCTCAGGCAGGGTCTAGTCAGTGCATGGTGGATATTTTCTGTGGCAGAGTTTGTCATAAGGCTCTCCTGCAGCAGTTTCTGACACTTTACAACAAAGGCGTCTTCAGGGCCTTGCTAGTAAAGAGATGAGGTGGCTCTCTGCGCCCTCAGGAAACAAGGCCCTCATGCAGTATTACAAACCTGTGTATAAAACCTCCAAGCACGAGAGGCTGTCTTCTCTGCACTTGAATGCAGAAGTCCCTCCACACACATAGCACATCACACCAAGAACATAACTGCCCACCATACTCATGAACCACGGTTCTCAGAGTGAACACAACACACCCAGTGAGGCACACTGAACAAGCTTGACCACACACAGTACACACATCACAAATTACACTCCTTACTCAAAGAGACAGCCACACACACAACCCGTCAAACACAACCACGCACATAGAAACCAACATGCAAAACACACACCGTCCACAACAAAAAGTACACAAAGTTTACGCAACAGACATTTCACACACTACACACATCACTCCGAACACACATAAAACAGACAGCACACACAGCCTCACAGAATGCACAATGCCAAACACACAACATATACGCAAATATATCAGTCCTATCACACAGTCTCTCACTCAACAAGCAAAACACACAGACCCCAGAACACACAGAGTAGAATACACACAACACAAACACAAATCACAGAACCACACATCACACGACACACACAAGCATCCCGCACAGAAAGTATCACAACTCATAACACACACAACTCTCCCAAATCCATAGGCAAACAACATATAACCAACAAAGACAAGTAGCACACATTTCACACACTACACAATGCACACACAATCACGCACATACACACCACACATACATCCTCACACAGGAGCACAATGCAGTACACACACAACACAGAAACACGCAACACAACAGACACAATAAACACACCACACCCTTGAAGGCACATAACTACTGCTCACAATGCACTCGAAAACCATTGCACAGACCACATACTGTATGCAAGAGTTGCACAAAACAAGCACAGCCACAGAGTCAACACATCTCACATCATGTGCATACCTCAAAGAGCCAAACACACACACAGCCTCTCTCACACAACAACACACGAATCACAACCACACGCACAAAACTGACACAACACATACAAATGCACACAAAACTGACGAAACGCATGCAACACACATAGCACACTGCACACAACACGCACAACCATAACACACACAACACTCCCAAATCCATAGGCAAAACACATATAACCAACAAAGACAAGTAGCACACATTTCACACACTACACAATGCACACACAATCACGCACATACACACCACACATACATCCTCACACAGGAGCACAATGCAGTACACACACAACACAGAAACACGCAACACAACAGACACAATAAACACACCACACCCTTGAAGGCACATAACTACTGCTCACAATGCACTCGAAAACCATTGCACAGACCACATACTGTATGCAAGAGTTGCACAAAACAAGCACAGCCACAGAGTCAACACATCTCACATCATGTGCATACCTCAAAGAGCCAAACACACACACAGCCTCTCTCACACAACAACACACGAATCACAACCACACGCACAAAACTGACACAACACATACACATGCACACAAAACTGACAAAACGCATGCAACACACATAGCACACTGCACAGTACATGCACAACAACAATCCGATCATAGAGAGCACATGCAGCCCCACACGCAGACAGCACGAACGAAAACACCCCCACACACAACATACACATGCACACAACACGAACGACACAAGGCGAACCCATCATTACACACGATGCTCAAATGACACAGCCCACGCAACACTACCCTGTATGTCACACGCAGAAAGCCTAAAAGCAGCACTCACACAACCCAGAACACAGCACATAACACAACAAACAAGAGAATTTATAAGACACGGAAACCACATTGCACGCTGAATTCGTTGTATGCGGGTATTTTCCTGACAGCCAGGCTTCCTCAGCAAAACCTCACGTTAATGGCCTCACAAATGAGCACCCGACACCCAGCAAAATAACATCTCTACAGAGCAGACTTCACTCACGCGCTTAGAGTCCAGTCACAGAGGACTGACACGGAAAGCACATTGCGAGCTGAATTCGTTGTATGCGGGTATTTTCCTGATGGCCAGGCTTCCTCAGCAAAACCTCACAATAATGGCCACACAAATGATCACCCGACACCCAGCAAAAGAGAGCTCCCCACAGCAGACCTCTTTAAGGCGCTCAGAGAGCAGGCACACATTACAGACACGGAAACCTCATTGCGAGCTGAATTCGTTATATGCGGGTATTTTCCTGATGGACAGGCTTCCTCAACAAAGCCTCACGTTAATGGTCACATAAATGAGCACATGACACTCAGCAAAAGAGAGCTCTACAAAGAAATCCTCTTGCAGGTGCTTAGAGTGCAGGCACACAGGACAGACACGGACACCACATTGCAAGTTCAATTCGTTGTATGCGGGTATTTTCCTGATTGCCAGGATTCCTCAGCAAAAGCTCACGTTAAAGGCCAGAAAAATGAGCACCCGACACTGAGCAAAAGACATCTCGGCAGAGGAGACTTCACTCATGCACTTAGAGTGCAGTTACACAAGACAGACACGGAAACCACATTGCGAGCTAAATTCGTTCTATGCGGGCATAGTGCCTGACGGCCAGGCTTCCTCAGCAAGGCCTCACGTTCATGGCCACAGAGACATTGTGGGAAGCACATTGCAAGCTCAGTTTCAGCCTCCACTGCCAGGGCGTCAATGGTTCCTTGAATGGGCCATCCTGCAGTGCTTTCTTTCACTCACATAAGCTGAATCCAAAGCTGACTTGCCTCCACTGCTGTCACTACAATGCATCATCTCCTGCAACTTCCAGTGTCACAAGAGCAAAGGCCTTTTCGCAGCCCACCTACCTCTTTGAGATAGAGGGCATACAGAGAAGACCGCGTTCTACTGCAATGTTTGCTGTTTTCCTTATCACATAGGAGCAAATTGCATGCAAAATGAAAGCAGCCTAGTATTCTCTCAGGCAGGGTCTAGTCAGTGCATGGTGGATATTTTCTGTGGCAGAGTTTGTCATAAGGCTCTCCTGCAGCAGTTTCTGACACTTTACAACAAAGGCGTCTTCAGGGCCTTGCTAGTAAAGAGATGAGGTGGCTCTCTGCGCCCTCAGGAAACAAGGCCCTCATGCAGTATTACAAACCTGTGTATAAAACCTCCAAGCACGAGAGGCTGTCTTCTCTGCACTTGAATGCAGAAGTCCCTCCACACACATAGCACATCACACCAAGAACATAACTGCCCACCATACTCATGAACCACTGTTCTCAGAGTGAACACAACACACCCAGTGAGGCACACTGAACAAGCTTGACCACACACAGTACACACATCACAAATTACACTCCTTACTCAAAGAGACAGCCACACACACAACCCGTCAAACACAACCACGCACATAGAAACCAACATGCAAAACACACACCGTCCACAACAAAAAGTACACAAAGATTACGCAACAGACATTTCACACACTACACACATCACTCCGAACACACATAAAACAGACAGCACACACAGCCTCACAGAATGCACAATGCCAAACACACAACATATACGCAAATATATCAGTCCTATCACACAGTCTCTCACTCAACAAGCAAAACACACAGACCCCAGAACACACAGAGTAGAATACACACAACACAAACACAAATCACAGAACCACACATCACACGACACACACAAGCATCCCGCACAGAAAGTATCACAACTCATAACACACACAACTCTCCCAAATCCATAGGCAAAACACATATAACCAACAAAGACAAGTAGCACACATTTCACACACTACACAATGCACACACAATCACGCACATACACACCACACATACATCCTCACACAGGAGCACAATGCAGTACACACACAACACAGAAACACGCAACACAACAGACACAATAAACACACCACACCCTTGAAGGCACATAACTACTGCTCACAATGCACTCGAAAACCATTGCACAGACCACATACTGTATGCAAGAGTTGCACAAAACAAGCACAGCCACAGAGTCAACACATCTCACATCATGTGCATACCTCAAAGAGCCAAACACACACACAGCCTCTCTCACACAACAACACACGAATCACAACCACACGCACAAAACTGACACAACACATACAAATGCACACAAAACTGACGAAACGCATGCAACACACATAGCACACTGCACACAACACGCACAACCATAACACACACAACACTCCCAAATCCATAGGCAAAACACATATAACCAACAAAGACAAGTAACACACATTTCACACACTACGCCCTGCACACACAATCACGCACAGACACACCACACATACATCCTCACACAGGAACGCAACGCAGTACACACACACAACACAGAAACATGCAACACAACAGACACAATCAACACACCACACCCTTGAAGGCACATAACTGCTGCTCACAATGCACACGAAAACCATTGCACAGACCACATACTGTATGCAAGAGATGTACAAAACAAGCACAGCCACACACAGTCAACACATCTCGCATCATGTGCATAACTCAAACAGCCAAACACACACACAGCCTCTCTCACACAACAACACACGAATCACAACCACACGCACAAAACTGACACAACACATACACATGCACACAAAACTGACAAAACGCATGCAACACACATAGCACACTGCACAGTACATGCACAACAACAATCCGATCATAGAGAGCACATGCAGCCCCACACGCAGACAGCACGAACGAAAACACCCCCACACACAACATACACATGCACACAACACGAACGACACAAGGCGAACCCATCATTACACACGATGCTCAAATGACACAGCCCACGCAACACTACCCTGTATGTCACACGCAGAAAGCCTAAAAGCAGCACTCACACAACCCAGAACACAGCACATAACACAACAAACAAGAGAATTTATAAGACACGGAAACCACATTGCACGCTGAATTCGTTGTATGCGGGTATTTTCCTGACAGCCAGGCTTCCTCAGCAAAACCTCACGTTAATGGCCTCACAAATGAGCACCCGACACCCAGCAAAATAACATCTCTACAGAGCAGACTTCACTCACGCGCTTAGAGTCCAGTCACAGAGGACTGACACGGAAAGCACATTGCGAGCTGAATTCGTTGTATGCGGGTATTTTCCTGATGGCCAGGCTTCCTCAGCAAAACCTCACAATAATGGCCACACAAATGATCACCCGACACCCAGCAAAAGAGAGCTCCCCACAGCAGACCTCTTTAAGGCGCTCAGAGAGCAGGCACACATTACAGACACGGAAACCTCATTGCGAGCTGAATTCGTTATATGCGGGTATTTTCCTGATGGACAGGCTTCCTCAACAAAGCCTCACGTTAATGGTCACATAAATGAGCACATGACACTCAGCAAAAGAGAGCTCTACAAAGAAATCCTCTTGCAGGTGCTTAGAGTGCAGGCACACAGGACAGACACGGACACCACATTGCAAGTTCAATTCGTTGTATGCGGGTATTTTCCTGATTGCCAGGATTCCTCAGCAAAAGCTCACGTTAAAGGCCAGAAAAATGAGCACCCGACACTGAGCAAAAGACATCTCGGGAGAGGAGACTTCACTCATGCACTTAGAGTGCAGTTACACAAGACAGACACGGAAACCACATTGCGAGCTAAATTCGTTCTATGCGGGCATAGTGCCTGACGGCCAGGCTTCCTCAGCAAGGCCTCACGTTCATGGCCACAGAGACATTGTGGGAAGCACATTGCAAGCTCAGTTTCCGCCTCCACTGCCAGGGCGTCAATGGTTCCTTGAATGGGCCATCCTGCAGTGCTTTCTTTCACTCACATAAGCTGAATCCAAAGCTGACTTGCCTCCACTGCTGTCACTACAATGCATCATCTCCTGCAACTTCCAGTGTCACAAGAGCAAAGGCCTTTTCGCAGCCCACCTACCTCTTTGAGATAGAGGGCATACAGAGAAGACCGCGTTCTACTGCAATGTTTGCTGTTTTCCTTATCACATAGGAGCAAATTGCATGCAAAATGAAAGCAGCCTAGTATTCTCTCAGGCAGGGTCTAGTCAGTGCATGGTGGATATTTTCTGTGGCAGAGTTTGTCATAAGGCTCTCCTGCAGCAGTTTCTGACACTTTACAACAAAGGCGTCTTCAGGGCCTTGCTAGTAAAGAGATGAGGTGGCTCTCTGCACCCTCAGGAAACAAGGCCCTCATGCAGTATTACAAACCTGTGTATAAAACCTCCAAGCACGAGAGGCTGTCTTCTCTGCACTTGAATGCAGAAGTCCCTCCACACACATAGCACATCACACCAAGAACATAACTGCCCACCATACTCATGAACCACGGTTCTCAGAGTGAACACAACACACCCAGTGAGGCACACTGAACAAGCTTGACCACACACAGTACACACATCACAAATTACACTCCTTACTCAAAGAGACAGCCACACACACAACCCGTCAAACACAACCACGCACATAGAAACCAACATGCAAAACACACACCGTCCACAACAAAAAGTACACAAAGTTTACGCAACAGACATTTCACACACTACACACATCACTCCGAACACACATAAAACAGACAGCACACACAGCCTCACAGAATGCACAATGCCAAACACACAACATATACGCAAATATATCAGTCCTATCACACAGTCTCTCACTCAACAAGCAAAACACACAGACCCCAGAACACACAGAGTAGAATACACACAACACAAACACAAATCACAGAACCACACATCACACGACACACACAAGCATCCCGCACAGAAAGTATCACAACTCATAACACACACAACTCTCCCAAATCCATAGGCAAAACACATATAACCAACAAAGACAAGTAGCACACATTTCACACACTACACAATGCACACACAATCACGCACATACACACCACACATACATCCTCACACAGGAGCACAATGCAGTACACACACAACACAGAAACACGCAACACAACAGACACAATAAACACACCACACCCTTGAAGGCACATAACTACTGCTCACAATGCACTCGAAAACCATTGCACAGACCACATACTGTATGCAAGAGTTGCACAAAACAAGCACAGCCACAGAGTCAACACATCTCACATCATGTGCATACCTCAAAGAGCCAAACACACACACAGCCTCTCTCACACAACAACACACGAATCACAACCACACGCACAAAACTGACACAACACATACAAATGCACACAAAACTGACGAAACGCATGCAACACACATAGCACACTGCACACAACACGCACAACCATAACACACACAACACTCCCAAATCCATAGGCAAAACACATATAACCAACAAAGACAAGTAGCACACATTTCACACACTACGCCCTGCACACACAATCACGCACAGACACACCACACATACATCCTCACACAGGAACGCAACGCAGTACACACACACAACACAGAAACATGCAACACAACAGACACAATCAACACACCACACCCTTGAAGGCACATAACTGCTGCTCACAATGCACACGAAAACCATTGCACAGACCACATACTGTATGCAAGAGATGTACAAAACAAGCACAGCCACACACAGTCAACACATCTCACATCATGTGCATAACTCAAACAGCCAAACACACACACAGCCTCTCTCACACAACAACACACGAATCACAACCACACGCACAAAACTGACACAACACATACACATGCACACAAAACTGACAAAACGCATGCAACACACATAGCACACTGCACAGTACATGCACAACAACAATCCGATCATAGAGAGCACATGCAGCCCCACACGCAGACAGCACGAACGAAAACACCCCCACACACAACATACACATGCACACAACACGAACGACACAAGGCGAACCCATCATTACACACGATGCTCAAATGACACAGCCCACGCAACACTACCCTGTATGTCACACGCAGAAAGCCTAAAAGCAGCACTCACACAACCCAGAACACAGCACATAACACAACAAACCAGAGAATTTATAAGACACGGAAACCACATTGCACGCTGAATTCGTTGTATGCGGGTATTTTCCTGACAGCCAGGCTTCCTCAGCAAAACCTCATGTTAATGGCCTCACAAATGAGCACCCGACACCCAGCAAAATAACATCTCTACAGAGCAGACTTCACTCACGCGCTTAGAGTCCAGTCACAGAGGACTAACACGGAAAGCACATTGCGAGCTGAATTCGTTGTATGCGGGTATTTTCCTGATGGCCATGCTTCCTCAGCAAAACCTCACAATAATGGCCACACAAATGATCACCCGACACCCAGCAAAAGAGAGCTCCCCACAGCAGACCTCTTTAAGGCGCTCAGAGAGCAGGCACACATTACAGACACGGAAACCTCATTGCGAGCTGAATTCGTTATATGCGGGTATTTTCCTGATGGACAGGCTTCCTCAATAAAGCCTCACGTTAATGGTCACATAAATGAGCACATGACACTCAGCAAAAGAGAGCTCTACAAAGAAATCCTCTTGCAGGTGCTTAGAGTGCAGGCACACAGGACAGACACGGACACCACATTGCAAGTTCAATTCGTTGTATGCGGGTATTTTCCTGATTGCCAGGATTCCTCAGCAAAAGCTCACGTTAAAGGCCAGAAAAATGAGCACCCGACACTGAGCAAAAGACATCTCGGGAGAGGAGACTTCACTCATGCACTTAGAGTGCAGTTACACAAGACAGACACGGAAACCACATTGCGAGCTAAATTCGTTCTATGCGGGCATAGTGCCTGACGGCCAGGCTTCCTCAGCAAGGCCTCACGTTCATGGCCACAGAGACATTGTGGGAAGCACATTGCAAGCTCAGTTTCAGCCTCCACTGCCAGGGCGTCAATGGTTCCTTGAATGGGCCATCCTGCAGTGCTTTCTTTCACTCACATAAGCTGAATCCAAAGCTGACTTGCCTCCACTGCTGTCACTACAATGCATCATCTCCTGCAACTTCCAGTGTCACAAGAGCAAAGGCCTTTTCGCAGCCCACCTACCTCTTTGAGATAGAGGGCATACAGAGAAGACCGCGTTCTACTGCAATGTTTGCTGTTTTCCTTATCACATAGGAGCAAATTGCATGCAAAATGAAAGCAGCCTAGTATTCTCTCAGGCAGGGTCTAGTCAGTGCATGGTGGATATTTTCTGTGGCAGAGTTTGTCATAAGGCTCTCCTGCAGCAGTTTCTGACACTTTACAACAAAGGCGTCTTCAGGGCCTTGCTAGTAAAGAGATGAGGTGGCTCTCTGCGCCCTCAGGAAACAAGGCCCTCATGCAGTATTACAAACCTGTGTATAAAACCTCCAAGCACGAGAGGCTGTCTTCTCTGCACTTGAATGCAGAAGTCCCTCCACACACATAGCACATCACACCAAGAACATAACTGCCCACCATACTCATGAACCACGGTTCTCAGAGTGAACACAACACACCCAGTGAGGCACACTGAACAAGCTTGACCACACACAGTACACACATCACAAATTACACTCCTTACTCAAAGAGACAGCCACACACACAACCCGTCAAACACAACCACGCACATAGAAACCAACATGCAAAACACACACCGTCCACAACAAAAAGTACACAAAGATTACGCAACAGACATTTCACACACTACACACATCACTCCGAACACACATAAAACAGACAGCACACACAGCCTCACAGAATGCACAATGCCAAACACACAACATATACGCAAATATATCAGTCCTATCACACAGTCTCTCACTCAACAAGCAAAACACACAGACCCCAGAACACACAGAGTAGAATACACACAACACAAACACAAATCACAGAACCACACATCACACGACACACACAAGCATCCCGCACAGAAAGTATCACAACTCACAACACACACAACTCTCCCAAATCCATAGGCAAAACACATATAACCAACAAAGACAAGTAGCACACATTTCACACAATACACAATGCACACACAATCACGCACATACACACCACACATACATCCTCACACAGGAGCACAATGCAGTACACACACAACACAGAAACACGCAACACAACAGACACAATAAACACACCACACCCTTGAAGGCACATAACTACTGCTCACAATGCACTCGAAAACCATTGCACAGACCACATACTGTATGCAAGAGTTGCACAAAACAAGCACAGCCACAGAGTCAACACATCTCACATCATGTGCATACCTCAAAGAGCCAAACACACACACAGCCTCTCTCACACAACAACACACGAATCACAACCACACGCACAAAACTGACACAACACATACAAATGCACACAAAACTGACGAAACGCATGCAACACACATAGCACACTGCACACAACACGCACAACCATAACACACACAACACTCCCAAATCCATAGGCAAAACACATATAACCAACAAAGACAAGTAACACACATTTCACACACTACGCCCTGCACACACAATCACGCACAGACACACCACACATACATCCTCACACAGGAACGCAACGCAGTACACACACACAACACAGAAACATGCAACACAACAGACACAATCAACACACCACACCCTTGAAGGCACATAACTGCTGCTCACAATGCACACGAAAACCATTGCACAGACCACATACTGTATGCAAGAGATGTACAAAACAAGCACAGCCACACACAGTCAACACATCTCACATCATGTGCATAACTCAAACAGCCAAACACACACACAGCCTCTCTCACACAACAACACACGAATCACAACCACACGCACAAAACTGACACAACACATACACATGCACACAAAACAGAAAACGCATGCAACACACATAGCACACTGCACAGTACATGCACAACAACAATCCGATCATAGAGAGCACATGCAGCCCCACACGCAGACAGCACGAACGAAAACACCCCCACACACAACATACACATGCACACAACACGAACGACACAAGGCGAACCCATCATTACACACGATGCTCAAATGACACAGCCCACGCAACACTACCCTGTATGTCACACGCAGAAAGCCTAAAAGCAGCACTCACACAACCCAGAACACAGCACATAACACAACAAACAAGAGAATTTATAAGACACGGAAACCACATTGCACGCTGAATTCGTTGTATGCGGGTATTTTCCTGACGGCCAGGCTTCCTCAGCAAAACCTCACGTTAATGGCCTCACAAATGAGCACCCGACACCCAGCAAAATAACATCTCTACAGAGCAGACTTCACTCACGCGCTTAGAGTCCAGTCACAGAGGACTGACACGGAAAGCACATTGCGAGCTGAATTCGTTGTATGCGGGTATTTTCCTGATGGCCAGGCTTCCTCAGCAAAACCTCACAATAATGGCCACACAAATGATCACCCGACACCCAGCAAAAGAGAGCTCTCCACAGCAGACCTCTTTAAGGCGCTCAGAGAGCAGGCACACATTACAGACACGGAAACCTCATTGCGAGCTGAATTCGTTATATGCGGGTATTTTCCTGATGGACAGGCTTCCTCAACAAAGCCTCACGTTAATGGTCACATAAATGAGCACATGACACTCAGCAAAAGAGAGCTCTACAAAGAAATCCTCTTGCAGGTGCTTAGAGTGCAGGCACACAGGACAGACACGGACACCACATTGCAAGTTCAATTCGTTGTATGCGGGTATTTTCCTGATTGCCAGGATTCCTCAGCAAAAGCTCACGTTAAAGGCCAGAAAAATGAGCACCCGACACTGAGCAAAAGACATCTCGGCAGAGGAGACTTCACTCATGCACTTAGAGTGCAGTTACACAAGACAGACACGGAAACCACATTGCGAGCTAAATTCGTTCTATGCGGGCATAGTGCCTGACGGCCAGGCTTCCTCAGCAAGGCCTCACGTTCATGGCCACAGAGACATTGTGGGAAGCACATTGCAAGCTCAGTTTCAGCCTCCACTGCCAGGGCGTCAATGGTTCCTTGAATGGGCCATCCTGCAGTGCTTTCTTTCACTCACATAAGCTGAATCCAAAGCTGACTTGCCTCCACTGCTGTCACTACAATGCATCATCTCCTGCAACTTCCAGTGTCACAAGAGCAAAGGCCTTTTCGCAGCCCACCTACCTCTTTGAGATAGAGGGCATACAGAGAAGACCGCGTTCTACTGCAATGTTTGCTGTTTTCCTTATCACAGAGGAGCAAATTGCATGCAAAATGAAAGCAGCCTAGTATTCTCTCAGGCAGGGTCTAGTCAGTGCATGGTGGATATTTTCTGTGGCAGAGTTTGTCATAAGGCTCTCCTGCAGCAGTTTCTGACACTTTACAACAAAGGCGTCTTCAGGGCCTTGCTAGTAAAGAGATGAGGTGGCTCTCTGCGCCCTCAGGAAACAAGGCCCTCATGCAGTATTACAAACCTGTGTATAAAACCTCCAAGCACGAGAGGCTGTCTTCTCTGCACTTGAATGCAGAAGTCCCTCCACACACATAGCACATCACACCAAGAACATAACTGCCCACCATACTCATGAACCACGGTTCTCAGAGTGAACACAACACACCCAGTGAGGCACACTGAACAAGCTTGACCACACACAGTACACACATCACAAATTACACTCCTTACTCAAAGAGACAGCCACACACACAACCCGTCAAACACAACCACACACATAGAAACCAACATGCAAAACACACACCGTCCACAACAAAAAGTACACAAAGATTACGCAACAGACATTTCACACACTACACGCATCACTCCGAACACACATAAAACAGACAGCACACACAGCCTCACAGAATGCACAATGCCAAACACACAACATATACGCAAATATATCAGTCCTATCACACAGTCTCTCACTCAACAAGCAAAACACAGGGACCCCAGAACACACAGAGTAGAATACACACAACACAAACACAAATCACAGAACCACACATCACACGACACACACAAGCATCCCGCACAGAAAGTATCACAACTCATAACACACACAACTCTCCCAAATCCATAGGCAAAACACATATAACCAACAAAGACAAGCAGCACACATTTCACACACTACACAATGCACACACAATCACGCACATACACACCACACATACATCCTCACACAGGAGCACAATGCAGTACACACACACAACGCAGAAACACGCAACACAACAGACACAATAAACACACCACACCCTTGAAGGCACATAACTACTGCTCACAATGCACTCGAAAACCATTGCACAGACCACATACTGTATGCAAGAGATGTACAAATCAAGCACAGCCACAGAGTCAACACATCTCACATCATGTGCATACCTCAAAGAGCCAAACACACACACAGCCTCTCTCACACAACAACACACGAATCACAACCACACGCACAAAACTGACACAACACATACAAATGCACACAAAACTGACGAAACGCATGCAACACACATAGCACACTGCACGCAACACGCACAGCCATAACACACACAACACTCCCAAATCCATAGGCAAAACACATACAACCAACAAAGACAAGTAGCACACATTTCACACACTACGCCCTGCACACACAATCACGCACAGACACACCACACATACATCCTCACACAGGAACGCAACGCAGTACACACACACAACACAGAAACATGCAACACAACAGACACAATCAGCACACCACACCCTTGAAGGCACATAACTGCTGCTCACAATGCACACAAAAACCATTGCACAGACCACATACTGTATGCAAGAGATGTACAAAACAAGCACAGCCACACACAGTCAACACATCTCACATCATGTGCATAACTCAAACAGCCAAACACACACACAGCCTCTCTCACACAACAACACACGAATCACAACCACACGCACAAAACTGACACAACACATACAAATGCACACAAAACTGACAAAACGCATGCAACACACATAGCACACTGCACAGTACATGCACAACAACAATCCGATCATAGAGAGCACATGCAGCCCCACACGCAGACAGCACGAACGAAAACACCCCCACACACAACATACACATGCACACAACACGAACGACACAAGGCGAACCCATCATTACACACAATGCTCAAATGACACAGCCCACGCAACACTACCCTGTATGTCACACGCAGAAAGCCTAAAAGCAGCACTCACACAACCCAGAACACAGCACATAACACAACAAACCAGAGAATTTATAAGACACGGAAACCACATTGCACGCTGAATTCGTTGTATGCGGGTATTTTCCTGACGGCCAGGCATCCTCAGCAAAACCTCACGTTAATGGCCTCACAAATGAGCACCCGACACCCAGCAAAAGATATCTCTACAGAGCAGACTTCACTCATGCGCTTAGAGTCCAGTCACAGAGGACTGACACGGAAAGCACATTGCGAGCTGAATTCGTTGTATGCGTGTATTTTCCTGATGGCCAGGCTTCCTCAGCAAAACCTCACAATAATGGCCACACAAATGATCACCCGACACCCAGCAAAAGAGAGCTCTCCACAGCAGACCTCTATAAGGCGCTCAGAGAGCAGGCACACATTACAGACACGGAAACCTCATTGCGAGCTGAATTCGTTATATGCGGGTATTTTCCTGATGGACAGGCTTCCTCAACAAAGCCTCACGTTAATGGTCACATAAATGAGCACATGACACTCAGCAAAAGAGAGCTCTACAAAGAAATCCTCTTGCAGGTGCTTAGAGTGCAGGCACACAGGACAGACACGGACACCACATTGCAAGTTCAATTCGTTGTATGCGGGTATTTTCCTGATTGCCAGGATTCCTCAGCAAAAGCTCACGTTAAAGGCCAGAAAAATGAGCACCCGACACTGAGCAAAAGACATCTCGGCAGAGGAGACTTCACTCATGCACTTAGAGTGCAGTTACACAAGACAGACACGGAAACCACATTGCGAGCTAAATTCGTTCTATGCGGGCATAGTGCCTGACGGCCAGGCTTCCTCAGCAAGGCCTCACGTTCATGGCCACAGAGACATTGTGGGAAGCACATTGCAAGCTCAGTTTCAGCCTCCACTGCCAGGGCGTCAATGGTTCCTTGAATGGGCCATCCTGCAGTGCTTTCTTTCACTCACATAAGCTGAATCCAAAGCTGACTTGCCTCCACTGCTGTCACTACAATGCATCATCTCCTGCAACTTCCAGTGTCACAAGAGCAAAGGCCTATTCGCAGCCCACCTACCTCTTTGAGATAGAGGGCATACAGAGAAGACCGCGTTCTACTGCAATGTTTGCTGTTTTCCTTATCACAGAGGAGCAAATTGCATGCAAAATGAAAGCAGCCTAGTATTCTCTCAGGCAGGGTCTAGTCAGTGCATGGTGGATATTTTCTGTGGCAGAGTTTGTCATAAGGCTCTCCTGCAGCAGTTTCTGACACTTTACAACAAAGGCGTCTTCAGGGCCTTGCTAGTAAAGAGATGAGGTGGCTCTCTGCGCCCTCAGGAAACAAGGCCCTCATGCAGTATTACAAACCTGTGTATAAAACCTCCAAGCACGAGAGGCTGTCTTCTCTGCACTTGAATGCAGAAGTCCCTCCACACACAGCACATCACACCAAGAACATAACTGCCCACCATACTCATGAACCACGGTTCTCAGAGTGAACACAACACACCCAGTGAGGCACACTGAACAAGCTTGACCACACACAGTACACACATCACAAATTACACTCCTTACTCAAAGAGACAGCCACACACACAACCCGTCAAACACAACCACGCACATAGAAACCAACATGCAAAACACACACCGTCCACAACAAAAAGTACACAAAGATTACGCAACAGACATTTCACACACTACACACATCACTCCGAACACACATAAAACAGACAGCACACACAGCCTCACAGAATGCACAATGCCAAACACACAACATATACGCAAATATATCAGTCCTATCACACAGTCTCTCACTCAACAAGCAAAACACACAGACCCCAGAACACACAGAGTAGAATACACACAACACAAACACAAATCACAGAACCACACATCACACGACACACACAAGCATCCCGCACAGAAAGTATCACAACTCATAACACACACAACTCTCCCAAATCCATAGGCAAAACACATATAACCAACAAAGACAAGTAGCACACATTTCACACACTACACAATGCACACACAATCACGCACATACACACCACACATACATCCTCACACAGGAGCACAATGCAGTACACACACAACACAGAAACACGCAACACAACAGACACAATAAACACACCACACCCTTGAAGGCACATAACTACTGCTCACAATGCACTCGAAAACCATTGCACAGACCACATACTGTATGCAAGAGTTGCACAAAACAAGCACAGCCACAGAGTCAACACATCTCACATCATGTGCATACCTCAAAGAGCCAAACACACACACAGCCTCTCTCACACAACAACACACGAATCACAACCACACGCACAAAACTGACACAACACATACAAATGCACACAAAACTGACGAAACGCATGCAACACACATAGCACACTGCACACAACACGCACAACCATAACACACACAACACTCCCAAATCCATAGGCAAAACACATATAACCAACAAAGACAAGTAGCACACATTTCACACACTACGCCCTGCACACACAATCACGCACAGACACACCACACATACATCCTCACACAGGAACGCAACGCAGTACACACACACAACACAGAAACATGCAACACAACAGACACAATCAACACACCACACCCTTGAAGGCACATAACTGCTGCTCACAATGCACACGAAAACCATTGCACAGACCACATACTGTATGCAAGAGATGTACAAAACAAGCACAGCCACACACAGTCAACACATCTCACATCATGTGCATAACTCAAACAGCCAAACACACACACAGCCTCTCTCACACAACAACACACGAATCACAACCACACGCACAAAACTGACACAACACATACACATGCACACAAAACTGACAAAACGCATGCAACACACATAGCACACTGCACAGTACATGCACAACAACAATCCGATCATAGAGAGCACATGCAGCCCCACACGCAGACAGCACGAACGAAAACACCCCCACACACAACATACACATGCACACAACACGAACGACACAAGGCGAACCCATCATTACACACAATGCTCAAATGACACAGCCCACGCAACACTACCCTGTATGTCACACGCAGAAAGCCTAAAAGCAGCACTCACACAACCCAGAACACAGCACATAACACAACAAACAAGAGAATTTATAAGACACGGAAACCACATTGCACGCTGAATTCGTTGTATGCGGGTATTTTCCTGACAGCCAGGCTTCCTCAGCAAAACCTCACGTTAATGGCCTCACAAATGAGCACCCGACACCCAGCAAAAGATATCTCTACAGAGCAGACTTCACTCATGCGCTTAGAGTCCAGTCACAGAGGACTGACACGGAAAGCACATTGCGAGATGAATTCGTTGTATGCGGGTATTTTCCTGACAGCCAGGCTTCCTCAGCAAAACCTCACGTTAATGGCCTCACAAATGAGCACCCGACACCCAGCAAAAGATATCTCTACAGAGCAGACTTCACTCATGCGCTTAGAGTCCAGTCACAGAGGACTGACACGGAAAGCACATTGCGAGCTGAATTCGTTGTATGCGGGTATTTTCCTGATGGCCAGGCTTCCTCAGCAAAACCTCACAATAATGGCCACACAAATGATCACCCGACACCCAGCAAAAGAGAGCTCTCCACAGCAGACCTCTTTAAGGCGCTCAGAGAGCAGGCACACATTACAGACACGGAAACCTCATTGCGAGCTGAATTCGTTATATGCGGGTATTTTCCTGATGGACAGGCTTCCTCAACAAAGCCTCACGTTAATGGTCACATAAATGAGCACATGACACTCAGCAAAAGAGAGCTCTACAAAGAAATCCTCTTGCAGGTGCTTAGAGTGCAGGCACACAGGACAGACACGGACACCACATTGCAAGTTCAATTCGTTGTATGCGGGTATTTTCCTGATTGCCAGGATTCCTCAGCAAAAGCTCACGTTAAAGGCCAGAAAAATGAGCACCCGACACTGAGCAAAAGACATCTCGGCAGAGGAGACTTCACTCATGCACTTAGAGTGCAGTTACACAAGACAGACACGGAAACCACATTGCGAGCTAAATTCGTTCTATGCGGGCATAGTGCCTGACGGCCAGGCTTCCTCAGCAAGGCCTCACGTTCATGGCCACAGAGACATTGTGGGAAGCACATTGCAAGCTCAGTTTCAGCCTCCACTGCCAGGGCGTCAATGGTTCCTTGAATGGGCCATCCTGCAGTGCTTTCTTTCACTCACATAAGCTGAATCCAAAGCTGACTTGCCTCCACTGCTGTCACTACAATGCATCATCTCCTGCAACTTCCAGTGTCACAAGAGCAAAGGCCTTTTCGCAGCCCACCTACCTCTTTGAGATAGAGGGCATACAGAGAAGACCGCGTTCTACTGCAATGTTTGCTGTTTTCCTTATCACATAGGAGCAAATTGCATGCAAAATGAAAGCAGCCTAGTATTCTCTCAGGCAGGGTCTAGTCAGTGCATGGTGGATATTTTCTGTGGCAGAGTTTGTCATAAGGCTCTCCTGCAGCAGTTTCTGACACTTTACAACAAAGGCGTCTTCAGGGCCTTGCTAGTAAAGAGATGAGGTGGCTCTCTGCGCCCTCAGGAAACAAGGCCCTCATGCAGTATTACAAACCTGTGTATAAAACCTCCAAGCACGAGAGGCTGTCTTCTCTGCACTTGAATGCAGAAGTCCCTCCACACACAGCACATCACACCAAGAACATAACTGCCCACCATACTCATGAACCACGGTTCTCAGAGTGAACACAACACACCCAGTGAGGCACACTGAACAAGCTTGACCACACACAGTACACACATCACAAATTACACTCCTTACTCAAAGAGACAGCCACACACACAACCCGTCAAACACAACCACGCACATAGAAACCAACATGCAAAACACACACCGTCCACAACAAAAAGTACACAAAGATTACGCAACAGACATTTCACACACTACACACATCACTCCGAACACACATAAAACAGACAGCACACACAGCCTCACAGAATGCACAATGCCAAACACACAACATATACGCAAATATATCAGTCCTATCACACAGTCTCTCACTCAACAAGCAAAACACAGGGACCCCAGAACACACAGAGTAGAATACACACAACACAAACACAAATCACAGAACCACACATCACACGACACACACAAGCATCCCGCACAGAAAGTATCACAACTCATAACACACACAACTCTCCCAAATCCATAGGCAAAACACATATAAACAACAAAGACAAGTAGCACACATTTCACACACTACACAATGCACACACAATCACGCACATACACACCACACATACATCCTCACACAGGAGCACAATGTAGTACACACACAACACAGAAACACGCAACACAACAGACACAATAAACGCACCACACCCTTGAAGGCACATAACTACTGCTCACAATGCACTCGAAAACCATTGCACAGACCACATACTGTATGCAAGAGTTGCACAAAACAAGCACAGCCACAGAGTCAACACATCTCACATCATGTGCATACCTCAAAGAGCCAAACACACACACAGCCTCTCTCACACAACAACACACGAATCACAACCACACGCACAAAACTGACACAACACATACAAATGCACACAAAACTGACGAAACGCATGCAACACACATAGCACACTGCACACAACACGCACAACCATAACACACACAACACTCCCAAATCCATAGGCAAAACACATATAACCAACAAAGACAAGTAGCACACATTTCACACACTACGCCCTGCACACACAATCACGCACAGACACACCACACACACATCCTCACACAGGAACGCAACGCAGTACACACACACAACACAGAAACATGCAACACAACAGACACAATCAACACACCACACCCTTGAAGGCACATAACTGCTGCTCACAATGCACACGAAAACCATTGCACAGACCACATACTGTATGCAAGAGATGTACAAAACAAGCACAGCCACACACAGTCAACACATCTCACATCATGTGCATAACTCAAACAGCCAAACACACACACAGCCTCTCTCACACAACAACACACGAATCACAACCACACGCACAAAACTGACACAACACATACACATGCACACAAAACTGACAAAACGCATGCAACACACATAGCACACTGCACAGTAAATGCACAACAACAATCCGATCATAGAGAGCACATGCAGCCCCACACGCAGACAGCACGAACGAAAACACCCCCACACACAACATACACATGCACACAACACGAACGACACAAGGCGAACCCATCATTACACACAATGCTCAAATGACACAGCCCACGCAACACTACCCTGTATGTCACACGCAGAAAGCCTAAAAGCAGCACTCACACAACCCAGAACACAGCACATAACACAACAAACAAGAGAATTTATAAGACACGGAAACCACATTGCACGCTGAATTCGTTGTATGCGGGTATTTTCCTGACAGCCAGGCTTCCTCAGCAAAACCTCACGTTAATGGCCTCACAAATGAGCACCCGACACCCAGCAAAAGATATCTCTACAGAGCAGACTATCTCTACAGAGCAGACTTCACTCATGCGCTTAGAGTCCAGTCACAGAGGACTGACACGGAAAGCACATTGCGAGCTGAATTCGTTGTATGCGGGTATTTTCCTGATGGCCAGGCTTCCTCAGCAAAACCTCACAATAATGGCCACACAAATGATCACCCGACACCCAGCAAAAGAGAGCTCTCCACAGCAGACCTCTTTAAGGCGCTCAGAGAGCAGGCACACATTACAGACACGGAAACCTCATTGCGAGCTGAATTCGTTATATGCGGGTATTTTCCTGATGGACAGGCTTCCTCAACAAAGCCTCACGTTAATGGTCACATAAATGAGCACATGACACTCAGCAAAAGAGAGCTCTACAAAGAAATCCTCTTGCAGGTGCTTAGAGTGCAGGCACACAGGACAGACACGGACACCACATTGCAAGTTCAATTCGTTGTATGCGGGTATTTTCCTGATTGCCAGGATTCCTCAGCAAAAGCTCACGTTAAAGGCCAGAAAAATGAGCACCCGACACTGAGCAAAAGACATCTCGGCAGAGGAGACTTCACTCATGCACTTAGAGTGCAGTTACACAAGACAGACACGGAAACCACATTGCGAGCTAAATTCGTTCTATGCGGGCATAGTGCCTGACGGCCAGGCTTCCTCAGCAAGGCCTCACGTTCATGGCCACAGAGACATTGTGGGAAGCACATTGCAAGCTCAGTTTCAGCCTCCACTGCCAGGGCGTCAATGGTTCCTTGAATGGGCCATCCTGCAGTGCTTTCTTTCACTCACATAAGCTGAATCCAAAGCTGACTTGCCTCCACTGCTGTCACTACAATGCATCATCTCCTGCAACTTCCAGTGTCACAAGAGCAAAGGCCTTTTCGCAGCCCACCTACCTCTTTGAGATAGAGGGCATACAGAGAAGACCGCGTTCTACTGCAATGTTTGCTGTTTTCCTTATCACATAGGAGCAAATTGCATGCAAAATGAAAGCAGCCTAGTATTCTCTCAGGCAGGGTCTAGTCAGTGCATGGTGGATATTTTCTGTGGCAGAGTTTGTCATAAGGCTCTCCTGCAGCAGTTTCTGACACTTTACAACAAAGGCGTCTTCAGGGCCTTGCTAGTAAAGAGATGAGGTGGCTCTCTGCGCCCTCAGGAAACAAGGCCCTCATGCAGTATTACAAACCTGTGTATAAAACCTCCAAGCACGAGAGGCTGTCTTCTCTGCACTTGAATGCAGAAGTCCCTCCACACACAGCACATCACACCAAGAACATAACTGCCCACCATACTCATGAACCACGGTTCTCAGAGTGAACACAACACACCCAGTGAGGCACACTGAACAAGCTTGACCACACACAGTACACACATCACAAATTACACTCCTTACTCAAAGAGACAGCCACACACACAACCCGTCAAACACAACCACGCACATAGAAACCAACATGCAAAACACACACCGTCCACAACAAAAAGTACACAAAGATTACGCAACAGACATTTCACACACTACACACATCACTCCGAACACACATAAAACAGACAGCACACACAGCCTCACAGAATGCACAATGCCAAACACACAACATATACGCAAATATATCAGTCCTATCACACAGTCTCTCACTCAACAAGCAAAACACAGGGACCCCAGAACACACAGAGTAGAATACACACAACACAAACACAAATCACAGAACCACACATCACACGACACACACAAGCATCCCGCACAGAAAGTATCACAACTCATAACACACACAACTCTCCCAAATCCATAGGCAAAACACATATAACCAACAAAGACAAGTAGCACACATTTCACACACTACACAATGCACACACAATCACGCACATACACACCACACATACATCCTCACACAGGAGCACAATGCAGTACACACACAACACAGAAACACGCAACACAACAGACACAATAAACGCACCACACCCTTGAAGGCACATAACTACTGCTCACAATGCACTCGAAAACCATTGCACAGACCACATACTGTATGCAAGAGTTGCACAAAACAAGCACAGCCACAGAGTCAACACATCTCACATCATGTGCATACCTCAAAGAGCCAAACACACACACAGCCTCTCTCACACAACAACACACGAATCACAACCACACGCACAAAACTGACACAACACATACAAATGCACACAAAACTGACGAAACGCATGCAACACACATAGCACACTGCACACAACACGCACAACCATAACACACACAACACTCCCAAATCCATAGGCAAAACACATATAACCAACAAAGACAAGTAGCACACATTTCACACACTACGCCCTGCACACACAATCACGCACAGACACACCACACATACATCCTCACACAGGAACGCAACGCAGTACACACACACAACACAGAAACATGCAACACAACAGACACAATCAACACACCACACCCTTGAAGGCACATAACTGCTGCTCACAATGCACACGAAAACCATTGCACAGACCACATACTGTATGCAAGAGATGTACAAAACAAGCACAGCCACACACAGTCAACACATCTCACATCATGTGCATAACTCAAACAGCCAAACACACACACAGCCTCTCTCACACAACAACACACGAATCACAACCACACGCACAAAACTGACACAACACATACACATGCACGCAAAACTGACAAAACGCATGCAACACACATAGCACACTGCACAGTACATGCACAACAACAATCCGATCATAGAGAGCACATGCAGCCCCACACGCAGACAGCACGAACGAAAACACCCCCACACACAACATACACATGCACACAACACGAACGACACAAGGCGAACCCATCATTACACACAATGCTCAAATGACACAGCCCACGCAACACTACCCTGTATGTCACACGCAGAAAGCCTAAAAGCAGCACTCACACAACCCAGAACACAGCACATAACACAACAAACAAGAGAATTTATAAGACACGGAAACCACATTGCACGCTGAATTCGTTGTATGCGGGTATTTTCCTGACAGCCAGGCTTCCTCAGCAAAACCTCACGTTAATGGCCTCACAAATGAGCACCCGACACCCAGCAAAAGATATCTCTACAGAGCAGACTTCACTCATGCGCTTAGAGTCCAGTCACAGAGGACTGACACGGAAAGCACATTGCGAGCTGAATTCGTTGTATGCGGGTATTTTCCTGATGGCCAGGCTTCCTCAGCAAAACCTCACAATAATGGCCACACAAATGATCACCCGACACCCAGCAAATGAGAGCTCTCCACAGCAGACCTCTTTAAGGCGCTCAGAGAGCAGGCACACATTACAGACACGGAAACCTCATTGCGAGCTAAATTCGTTATATGCGGGTATTTTCCTGATGGACAGGCTTCCTCAACAAAGCCTCACGTTAATGGTCACATAAATGAGCACATGACACTCAGCAAAAGAGAGCTCTACAAAGAAATCCTCTTGCAGGTGCTTAGAGTGCAGGCACACAGGACAGACACGGACACCACATTGCAAGTTCAATTCGTTGTATGCGGGTATTTTCCTGATTGCCAGGATTCCTCAGCAAAAGCTCACGTTAAAGGCCAGAAAAATGAGCACCCGACACTGAGCAAAAGACATCTCGGCAGAGGAGACTTCACTCATGCACTTAGAGTGCAGTTACACAAGACAGACACGGAAACCACATTGCGAGCTAAATTCGTTCTATGCGGGCATAGTGCCTGACGGCCAGGCTTCCTCAGCAAGGCCTCACGTTCATGGCCACAGAGACATTGTGGGAAGCACATTGCAAGCTCAGTTTCAGCCTCCACTGCCAGGGCGTCAATGGTTCCTTGAATGGGCCATCCTGCAGTGCTTTCTTTCACTCACATAAGCTGAATCCAAAGCTGACTTGCCTCCACTGCTGTCACTACAATGCATCATCTCCTGCAACTTCCAGTGTCACAAGAGCAAAGGCCTTTTCGCAGCCCACCTACCTCTTTGAGATAGAGGGCATACAGAGAAGACCGCGTTCTACTGCAATGTTTGCTGTTTTCCTTATCACATAGGAGCAAATTGCATGCAAAATGAAAGCAGCCTAGTATTCTCTCAGGCAGGGTCTAGTCAGTGCATGGTGGATATTTTCTGTGGCAGAGTTTGTCATAAGGCTCTCCTGCAGCAGTTTCTGACACTTTACAACAAAGGCGTCTTCAGGGCCTTGCTAGTAAAGAGATGAGGTGGCTCTCTGCGCCCTCAGGAAACAAGGCCCTCATGCAGTATTACAAACCTGTGTATAAAACCTCCAAGCACGAGAGGCTGTCTTCTCTGCACTTGAATGCAGAAGTCCCTCCACACACAGCACATCACACCAAGAACATAACTGCCCACCATACTCATGAACCACGGTTCTCAGAGTGAACACAACACACCCAGTGAGGCACACTGAACAAGCTTGACCACACACAGTACACACATCACAAATTACACTCCTTACTCAAAGAGACAGCCACACACACAACCCGTCAAACACAACCACGCACATAGAAACCAACATGCAAAACACACACCGTCCACAACAAAAAGTACACAAAGATTACGCAACAGACATTTCACACACTACACACATCACTCCGAACACACATAAAACAGACAGCACACACAGCCTCACAGAATGCACAATGCCAAACACACAACATATACGCAAATATATCAGTCCTATCACACAGTCTCTCACTCAACAAGCAAAACACAGGGACCCCAGAACACACAGAGTAGAATACACACAACACAAACACAAATCACAGAACCACACATCACACGACACACACAAGCATCCCGCACAGAAAGTATCACAACTCATAACACACACAACTCTCCCAAATCCATAGGCAAAACACATATAACCAACAAAGACAAGTAGCACACATTTCACACACTACACAATGCACACACAATCACGCACATACACACCACACATACATCCTCACACAGGAGCACAATGCAGTACACACACAACACAGAAACACGCAACACAACAGACACAATAAACGCACCACACCCTTGAAGGCACATAACTACTGCTCACAATGCACTCGAAAACCATTGCACAGACCACATACTGTATGCAAGAGTTGCACAAAACAAGCACAGCCACAGAGTCAACACATCTCACATCATGTGCATACCTCAAAGAGCCAAACACACACACAGCCTCTCTCACACAACAACACACGAATCACAACCACACGCACAAAACTGACACAACACATACAAATGCACACAAAACTGACGAAACGCATGCAACACACATAGCACACTGCACACAACACGCACAACCATAACACACACAACACTCCCAAATCCATAGGCAAAACACATATAACCAACAAAGACAAGTAGCACACATTTCACACACTACGCCCTGCACACACAATCACGCACAGACACACCACACATACATCCTCACACAGGAACGCAACGCAGTACACACACACAACACAGAAACATGCAACACAACAGACACAATCAACACACCACACCCTTGAAGGCACATAACTGCTGCTCACAATGCACACGAAAACCATTGCACAGACCACATACTGTATGCAAGAGATGTACAAAACAAGCACAGCCACACACAGTCAACACATCTCACATCATGTGCATAACTCAAACAGCCAAACACACACACAGCCTCTCTCACACAACAACACACGAATCACAACCACACGCACAAAACTGACACAACACATACACATGCACGCAAAACTGACAAAACGCATGCAACACACATAGCACACTGCACAGTACATGCACAACAACAATCCGATCATAGAGAGCACATGCAGCCCCACACGCAGACAGCACGAACGAAAACACCCCCACACACAACATACACATGCACACAACACGAACGACACAAGGCGAACCCATCATTACACACAATGCTCAAATGACACAGCCCACGCAACACTACCCTGTATGTCACACGCAGAAAGCCTAAAAGCAGCACTCACACAACCCAGAACACAGCACATAACACAACAAACAAGAGAATTTATAAGACACGGAAACCACATTGCACGCTGAATTCGTTGTATGCGGGTATTTTCCTGACAGCCAGGCTTCCTCAGCAAAACCTCACGTTAATGGCCTCACAAATGAGCACCCGACACCCAGCAAAAGATATCTCTACAGAGCAGACTTCACTCATGCGCTTAGAGTCCAGTCACAGAGGACTGACACGGAAAGCACATTGCGAGCTGAATTCGTTGTATGCGGGTATTTTCCTGATGGCCAGGCTTCCTCAGCAAAACCTCACAATAATGGCCACACAAATGATCACCCGACACCCAGCAAAAGAGAGCTCTCCACAGCAGACCTCTTTAAGGCGCTCAGAGAGCAGGCACACATTACAGACACGGAAACCTCATTGCGAGCTGAATTCGTTATATGCGGGTATTTTCCTGATGGACAGGCTTCCTCAACAAAGCCTCACGTTAATGGTCACATAAATGAGCACATGACACTCAGCAAAAGAGAGCTCTACAAAGAAATCCTCTTGCAGGTGCTTAGAGTGCAGGCACACAGGACAGACACGGACACCACATTGCAAGTTCAATTCGTTGTATGCGGGTATTTTCCTGATTGCCAGGATTCCTCAGCAAAAGCTCACGTTAAAGGCCAGAAAAATGAGCACCCGACACTGAGCAAAAGACATCTCGGCAGAGGAGACTTCACTCATGCACTTAGAGTGCAGTTACACAAGACAGACACGGAAACCACATTGCGAGCTAAATTCGTTCTATGCGGGCATAGTGCCTGACGGCCAGGCTTCCTCAGCAAGGCCTCACGTTCATGGCCACAGAGACATTGTGGGAAGCACATTGCAAGCTCAGTTTCAGCCTCCACTGCCAGGGCGTCAATGGTTCCTTGAATGGGCCATCCTGCAGTGCTTTCTTTCACTCACATAAGCTGAATCCAAAGCTGACTTGCCTCCACTGCTGTCACTACAATGCATCATCTCCTGCAACTTCCAGTGTCACAAGAGCAAAGGCCTTTTCGCAGCCCACCTACCTCTTTGAGATAGAGGGCATACAGAGAAGACCGCGTTCTACTGCAATGTTTGCTGTTTTCCTTATCACATAGGAGCAAATTGCATGCAAAATGAAAGCAGCCTAGTATTCTCTCAGGCAGGGTCTAGTCAGTGCATGGTGGATATTTTCTGTGGCAGAGTTTGTCATAAGGCTCTCCTGCAGCAGTTTCTGACACTTTACAACAAAGGCGTCTTCAGGGCCTTGCTAGTAAAGAGATGAGGTGGCTCTCTGCGCCCTCAGGAAACAAGGCCCTCATGCAGTATTACAAACCTGTGTATAAAACCTCCAAGCACGAGAGGCTGTCTTCTCTGCACTTGAATGCAGAAGTCCCTCCACACACAGCACATCACACCAAGAACATAACTGCCCACCATACTCATGAACCACGGTTCTCAGAGTGAACACAACACACCCAGTGAGGCACACTGAACAAGCTTGACCACACACAGTACACACATCACAAATTACACTCCTTACTCAAAGAGACAGCCACACACACAACCCGTCAAACACAACCACGCACATAGAAACCAACATGCAAAACACACACCGTCCACAACAAAAAGTACACAAAGATTACGCAACAGACATTTCACACACTACACACATCACTCCGAACACACATAAAACAGACAGCACACACAGCCTCACAGAATGCACAATGCCAAACACACAACATATACGCAAATATATCAGTCCTATCACACAGTCTCTCACTCAACAAGCAAAACACACAGACCCCAGAACACACAGAGTAGAATACACACAACACAAACACAAATCACAGAACCACACATCACACGACACACACAAGCATCCCGCACAGAAAGTATCACAACTCATAACACACACAACTCTCCCAAATCCATAGGCAAAACACATATAACCAACAAAGACAAGTAGCACACATTTCACACACTACACAATGCACACACAATCACGCACATACACACCACACATACATCCTCACACAGGAGCACAATGCAGTACACACACAACACAGAAACACGCAACACAACAGACACAATAAACACACCACACCCTTGAAGGCACATAACTACTGCTCACAATGCACTCGAAAACCATTGCACAGACCACATACTGTATGCAAGAGTTGCACAAAACAAGCACAGCCACAGAGTCAACACATCTCACATCATGTGCATACCTCAAAGAGCCAAACACACACACAGCCTCTCTCACACAACAACACACGAATCACAACCACACGCACAAAACTGACACAACACATACAAATGCACACAAAACTGACGAAACGCATGCAACACACATAGCACACTGCACACAACACGCACAACCATAACACACACAACACTCCCAAATCCATAGGCAAAACACATATAACCAACAAAGACAAGTAGCACACATTTCACACACTACGCCCTGCACACACAATCACGCACAGACACACCACACATACATCCTCACACAGGAACGCAACGCAGTACACACACACAACACAGAAACATGCAACACAACAGACACAATCAACACACCACACCCTTGAAGGCACATAACTGCTGCTCACAATGCACACGAAAACCATTGCACAGACCACATACTGTATGCAAGAGATGTACAAAACAAGCACAGCCACACACAGTCAACACATCTCACATCATGTGCATAACTCAAACAGCCAAACACACACACAGCCTCTCTCACACAACAACACACGAATCACAACCACACGCACAAAACTGACACAACACATACAAATGCACACAAAACTGACAAAACGCATGCAACACACATAGCACACTGCACAGTACATGCACAACAACAATCCGATCATAGAGAGCACATGCAGCCCCACACGCAGACAGCACGAACGAAAACACCCCCACACACAACATACACATGCACACAACACGAACGACACAAGGCGAACCCATCATTACACACAATGCTCAAATGACACAGCCCACGCAACACTACCCTGTATGTCACACGCAGAAAGCCTAAAAGCAGCACTCACACAACCCAGAACACAGCACATAACACAACAAACAAGAGAATTTATAAGACACGGAAACCACATTGCACGCTGAATTCGTTGTATGCGGGTATTTTCCTGACAGCCAGGCTTCCTCAGCAAAACCTCACGTTAATGGCCTCACAAATGAGCACCCGACACTCAACAAAAGATATCTCTACAGAGCAGACTTCACTCACGCGCTTAGAGTCCAGTCACAGAGGACTGACACGGAAAGCACATTGCGAGCTGAATTCGTTGTATGCGGGTATTTTCCTGATGGCCAGGCTTCCTCAGCAAAACCTCACAATAATGGCCACACAAATGATCACCCGACACCCAGCAAAAGAGAGCTCCCCACAGCAGACCTCTTTAAGGCGCTCAGAGAGCAGGCACACATTACAGACACGGAAACCTCATTGCGAGCTGAATTCGTTATATGCGGGTATTTTCCTGATGGACAGGCTTCCTCAACAAAGCCTCACGTTAATGGTCACATAAATGAGCACATGACACTCAGCAAAAGAGAGCTCTACAAAGAAATCCTCTTGCAGGTGCTTAGAGTGCAGGCACACAGGACAGACACGGACACCACATTGCAAGTTCAATTCGTTGTATGCGGGTATTTTCCTGATTGCCAGGATTCCTCAGCAAAAGCTCACGTTAAAGGCCAGAAAAATGAGCACCCGACACTGAGCAAAAGACATCTCGGCAGAGGAGACTTCACTCATGCACTTAGAGTGCAGTTACACAAGACAGACACGGAAACCACATTGCGAGCTAAATTCGTTCTATGCGGGCATAGTGCCTGACGGCCAGGCTTCCTCAGCAAGGCCTCACGTTCATGGCCACAGAGACATTGTGGGAAGCACATTGCAAGCTCAGTTTCAGCCTCCACTGCCAGGGCGTCAATGGTTCCTTGAATGGGCCATCCTGCAGTGCTTTCTTTCACTCACATAAGCTGAATCCAAAGCTGACTTGCCTCCACTGCTGTCACTACAATGCATCATCTCCTGCAACTTCCAGTGTCACAAGAGCAAAGGCCTATTCGCAGCCCACCTACCTCTTTGAGATAGAGGGCATACAGAGAAGACCGCGTTCTACTGCAATGTTTGCTGTTTTCCTTATCACATAGGAGCAAATTGCATGCAAAATGAAAGCAGCCTAGTATTCTCTCAGGCAGGGTCTAGTCAGTGCATGGTGGATATTTTCTGTGGCAGACTTTGTCATAAGGCTCTCCTGCAGCAGTTTCTGACACTTTACAACAAAGGCGTCTTCAGGGCCTTGCTAGTAAAGAGATGAGGTGGCTCTCTGCGCCCTCAGGAAACAAGGCCCTCATGCAGTATTACAAACCTGTGTATAAAACCTCCAAGCACGAGAGGCTGTCTTCTCTGCACTTGAATGCAGAAGTCCCTCCACACACAGCACATCACACCAAGAACATAACTGCCCACCATACTCATGAACCACGGTTCTCAGAGGGAACACAACACACCCAGTGAGGCACACTGAACAAGCTTGACCACACACAGTACACACATCACAAATTACACTCCTTACTCAAAGAGACAGCCACACACACAACCCGTCAAACACAACCACGCACATAGAAACCAACATGCAAAACACACACCGTCCACAACAAAAAGTACACAAAGATTACGCAACAGACATTTCACACACTACACACATCACTCCGAACACACATAAAACAGACAGCACACACAGCCTCACAGAATGCACAATGCCAAACACACAACATATACGCAAATATATCAGTCCTATCACACAGTCTCTCACTCAACAAGCAAAACACACAGACCCCAGAACACACAGAGTAGAATACACACAACACAAACACAAATCACAGAACCACACATCACACGACACACACAAGCATCCCGCACAGAAAGTATCACAACTCATAACACACACAACTCTCCCAAATCCATAGGCAAAACACATATAACCAACAAAGACAAGTAGCACACATTTCACACACTACACAATGCACACACAATCACGCACATACACACCACACATACATCCTCACACAGGAGCACAATGCAGTACACACACAACACAGAAACACGCAACACAACAGACACAATAAACACACCACACCCTTGAAGGCACATAACTACTGCTCACAATGCACTCGAAAACCATTGCACAGACCACATACTGTATGCAAGAGTTGCACAAAACAAGCACAGCCACAGAGTCAACACATCCCACATCATGTGCATACCTCAAAGAGCCAAACACACACACAGCCTCTCTCACACAACAACACACAAATCACAACCACACGCACAAAACTGACGCAAAACATACAAATGCACACAAAACTGACGAAACGCATGCAACACACATAGCACACTGCACACAACACGCACAACCATAACACACACAACACTCCCAAATCCATAGGCAAAACACATATAACCAACAAAGACAAGTAGAACTCATTTCACACACTACGCCCTGCACACACAATCACGCACAGACACACCACACATACATCCTCACACAGGAACGCAACGCAGTACACACACACAACACAGAAACATGCAACACAACAGACACAATCAACACACCACACCCTTGAAGGCACATAACTGCTGCTCACAATGCACACGAAAACCATTGCACAGACCACATACTGTATGCAAGAGATGTACAAAACAAGCACAGCCACACACAGTCAACACATCTCACATCATGTGCATAACTCAAACAGCCAAACACACACACAGCCTCTCTCACACAACAACACACGAATCACAACCACACGCACAAAACTGACACAACACATACAAATGCACACAAAACTGACAAAACGCATGCAACACACATAGCACACTGCACAGTACATGCACAACAACAATCCGATCATAGAGAGCACATGCAGCCCCACACGCAGACAGCACGAACGAAAACACCCCCACACACAACATACACATGCACACAACACGAACGACACAAGGCGAACCCATCATTACACACAATGCTCAAATGACACAGCCCACGCAACACTACCCTGTATGTCACACGCAGAAAGCCTAAAAGCAGCACTCACACAACCCAGAACACAGCACATAACACAACAAACAAGAGAATTTATAAGACACGGAAACCACATTGCACGCTGAATTCGTTGTATGCGGGTATTTTCCTGACAGCCAGGCTTCCTCAGCAAAACCTCACGTTAATGGCCTCACAAATGAGCACCCGACACTCAGCAAAAGATATCTCTACAGAGCAGACTTCACTCACGCGCTTAGAGTCCAGTCACAGAGGACTGACACGGAAAGCACATTGCGAGCTGAATTCGTTGTATGCGGGTATTTTCCTGATGGCCAGGCTTCCTCAGCAAAACCTCACAATAATGGCCACACAAATGATCACCCGACACCCAGCAAAAGAGAGCTCCCCACAGCAGACCTCTTTAAGGCGCTCAGAGAGCAGGCACACATTACAGACACGGAAACCTCATTGCGAGCTGAATTCGTTATATGCGGGTATTTTCCTGATGGACAGGCTTCCTCAACAAAGCCTCACGTTAATGGTCACATAAATGAGCACATGACACTCAGCAAAAGAGAGCTCTACAAAGAAATCCTCTTGCAGGTGCTTAGAGTGCAGGCACACAGGACAGACACGGACACCACATTGCAAGTTCAATTCGTTGTATGCGGGTATTTTCCTGATTGCCAGGATTCCTCAGCAAAAGCTCACGTTAAAGGCCAGAAAAATGAGCACCCGACACTGAGCAAAAGACATCTCGGCAGAGGAGACTTCACTCATGCACTTAGAGTGCAGTTACACAAGACAGACACGGAAACCACATTGCGAGCTAAATTCGTTCTATGCGGGCATAGTGCCTGACGGCCAGGCTTCCTCAGCAAGGCCTCACGTTCATGGCCACAGAGACATTGTGGGAAGCACATTGCAAGCTCAGTTTCAGCCTCCACTGCCAGGGCGTCAATGGTTCCTTGAATGGGCCATCCTGCAGTGCTTTCTTTCACTCACATAAGCTGAATCCAAAGCTGACTTGCCTCCACTGCTGTCACTACAATGCATCATCTCCTGCAACTTCCAGTGTCACAAGAGCAAAGGCCTATTCGCAGCCCACCTACCTCTTTGAGATAGAGGGCATACAGAGAAGACCGCGTTCTACTGCAATGTTTGCTGTTTTCCTTATCACATAGGAGCAAATTGCATGCAAAATGAAAGCAGCCTAGTATTCTCTCAGGCAGGGTCTAGTCAGTGCATGGTGGATATTTTCTGTGGCAGACTTTGTCATAAGGCTCTCCTGCAGCAGTTTCTGACACTTTACAACAAAGGCGTCTTCAGGGCCTTGCTAGTAAAGAGATGAGGTGGCTCTCTGCGCCCTCAGGAAACAAGGCCCTCATGCAGTATTACAAACCTGTGTATAAAACCTCCAAGCACGAGAGGCTGTCTTCTCTGCACTTGAATGCAGAAGTCCCTCCACACACAGCACATCACACCAAGAACATAACTGCCCACCATACTCATGAACCACGGTTCTCAGAGGGAACACAACACACCCAGTGAGGCACACTGAACAAGCTTGACCACACACAGTACACACATCACAAATTACACTCCTTACTCAAAGAGACAGCCACACACACAACCCGTCAAACACAACCACGCACATAGAAACCAACATGCAAAACACACACCGTCCACAACAAAAAGTACACAAAGATTACGCAACAGACATTTCACACACTACACACATCACTCCGAACACACATAAAACAGACAGCACACACAGCCTCACAGAATGCACAATGCCAAACACACAACATATACGCAAATATATCAGTCCTATCACACAGTCTCTCACTCAACAAGCAAAACACACAGACCCCAGAACACACAGAGTAGAATACACACAACACAAACACAAATCACAGAACCACACATCACACGACACACACAAGCATCCCGCACAGAAAGTATCACAACTCATAACACACACAACTCTCCCAAATCCATAGGCAAAACACATATAACCAACAAAGACAAGTAGCACACATTTCACACACTACACAATGCACACACAATCACGCACATACACACCACACATACATCCTCACACAGGAGCACAATGCAGTACACACACAACACAGAAACACGCAACACAACAGACACAATAAACACACCACACCCTTGAAGGCACATAACTACTGCTCACAATGCACTCCAAAACCATTGCACAGACCACATACTGTATGCAAGAGTTGCACAAAACAAGCACAGCCACAGAGTCAACACATCTCACATCATGTGCATACCTCAAAGAGCCAAACACACTCACAGCCTCTCTCACACAACAACACACAAATCACAACCACACGCACAAAACTGACGCAACACATACAAATGCACACAAAACTGACGAAACGCATGCAACACACATAGCACACTGCACACAACACGCACAACCATAACACACACAACACTCCCAAATCCATAGGCAAAACACATATAACCAACAAAGACAAGTAGAACACATTTCACACACTACGCCCTGCACACACAATCACGCACAGACACACCACACACACATCCTCACACAGGAACGCAACGCAGTACACACACACAACACAGAAACATGCAACACAACAGACACAATCAACACACCACACCCTTGAAGGCACATAACTGCTGCTCACAATGCACACGAAAACCATTGCACAGACCACATACTGTATGCAAGAGATGTACAAAACAAGCACAGCCACACACAGTCAACACATCTCACATCATGTGCATAACTCAAACAGCCAAACACACACACAGCCTCTCTCACACAACAACACACGAATCACAACCACACGCACAAAACTGACACAACACATACAAATGCACACAAAACTGACAAAACGCATGCAACACACATAGCACACTGCACAGTACATGCACAACAACAATCCGATCATAGAGAGCACATGCAGCCCCACACGCAGACAGCACGAACGAAAACACCCCCACACACAACATACACATGCACACAACACGAACGACACAAGGCGAACCCATCATTACACACAATGCTCAAATGACACAGCCCACGCAACACTACCCTGTATGTCACACGCAGAAAGCCTAAAAGCAGCACTCACACAACCCAGAACACAGCACATAACACAACAAACAAGAGAATTTATAAGACACGGAAACCACATTGCACGCTGAATTCGTTGTATGCGGGTATTTTCCTGACAGCCAGGCTTCCTCAGCAAAACCTCACGTTAATGGCCTCACAAATGAGCACCCGACACTCAGCAAAAGATATCTCTACAGAGCAGACTTCACTCACGCGCTTAGAGTCCAGTCACAGAGGACTGACACGGAAAGCACATTGCGAGCTGAATTCGTTGTATGCGGGTATTTTCCTGATGGCCAGGCTTCCTCAGCAAAACCTCACAATAATGGCCACACAAATGATCACCCGACACCCAGCAAAAGACAGCTCCCCACAGCAGACCTCTTTAAGGCGCTCAGAGAGCAGGCACACATTACAGACACGGAAACCTCATTGCGAGCTGAATTCGTTATATGCGGGTATTTTCCTGATGGACAGGCTTCCTCAACAAAGCCTCACGTTAATGGTCACATAAATGAGCACATGACACTCAGCAAAAGAGAGCTCTACAAAGAAATCCTCTTGCAGGTGCTTAGAGTGCAGGCACACAGGACAGACACGGACACCACATTGCAAGTTCAATTCGTTGTATGCGGGTATTTTCCTGATTGCCAGGATTCCTCAGCAAAAGCTCACGTTAAAGGCCAGAAAAATGAGCACCCGACACTGAGCAAAAGACATCTCGGCAGAGGAGACTTCACTCATGCACTTAGAGTGCAGTTACACAAGACAGACACGGAAACCACATTGCGAGCTAAATTCGTTCTATGCGGGCATAGTGCCTGACGGCCAGGCTTCCTCAGCAAGGCCTCACGTTCATGGCCACAGAGACATTGTGGGAAGCACATTGCAAGCTCAGTTTCAGCCTCCACTGCCAGGGCGTCAATGGTTCCTTGAATGGGCCATCCTGCAGTGCTTTCTTTCACTCACATAAGCTGAATCCAAAGCTGACTTGCCTCCACTGCTGTCACTACAATGCATCATCTCCTGCAACTTCCAGTGTCACAAGAGCAAAGGCCTATTCGCAGCCCACCTACCTCTTTGAGATAGAGGGCATACAGAGAAGACCGCGTTCTACTGCAATGTTTGCTGTTTTCCTTATCACATAGGAGCAAATTGCATGCAAAATGAAAGCAGCCTAGTATTCTCTCAGGCAGGGTCTAGTCAGTGCATGGTGGATATTTTCTGTGGCAGACTTTGTCATAAGGCTCTCCTGCAGCAGTTTCTGACACTTTACAACAAAGGCGTCTTCAGGGCCTTGCTAGTAAAGAGATGAGGTGGCTCTCTGCGCCCTCAGGAAACAAGGCCCTCATGCAGTATTACAAACCTGTGTATAAAACCTCCAAGCACGAGAGGCTGTCTTCTCTGCACTTGAATGCAGAAGTCCCTCCACACACAGCACATCACACCAAGAACATAACTGCCCACCATACTCATGAACCACGGTTCTCAGAGGGAACACAACACACCCAGTGAGGCACACTGAACAAGCTTGACCACACACAGTACACACATCACAAATTACACTCCTTACTCAAAGAGACAGCCACACACACAACCCGTCAAACACAACCACGCACATAGAAACCAACATGCAAAACACACACCGTCCACAACAAAAAGTACACAAAGATTACGCAACAGACATTTCACACACTACACACATCACTCCGAACACACATAAAACAGACAGCACACACAGCCTCACAGAATGCACAATGCCAAACACACAACATATACGCAAATATATCAGTCCTATCACACAGTCTCTCACTCAACAAGCAAAACACACAGACCCCAGAACACACAGAGTAGAATACACACAACACAAACACAAATCACAGAACCACACATCACACGACACACACAAGCATCCCGCACAGAAAGTATCACAACTCATAACACACACAACTCTCCCAAATCCATAGGCAAAACACATATAACCAACAAAGACAAGTAGCACACATTTCACACACTACACAATGCACACACAATCACGCACATACACACCACACATACATCCTCACACAGGAGCACAATGCAGTACACACACAACACAGAAACACACAACACAACAGACACAATAAACACACCACACCCTTGAAGGCACATAACTACTGCTCACAATGCACTCGAAAACCATTGCACAGACCACATACTGTATGCAAGAGTTGTACAAAACAAGCACAGCCACAGAGTCAACACATCTCACATCATGTGCATACCTCAAAGAGCCAAACACACACACAGCCTCTCTCACACAACAACACACAAATCACAACCACACGCACAAAACTGACGCAACACATACAAATGCACACAAAACTGACGAAACGCATGCAACACACATAGCACACTGCACACAACACGCACAACCATAACACACACAACACTCCCAAATCCATAGGCAAAACACATATAACCAACAAAGACAAGTAGAACACATTTCACACACTACGCCCTGCACACACAATCACGCACAGACACACCACACACACATCCTCACACAGGAACGCAACGCAGTACACACACACAACACAGAAACATGCAACACAACAGACACAATCAACACACCACACCCTTGAAGGCACATAACTGCTGCTCACAATGCACACGAAAACCATTGCACAGACCACATACTGTATGCAAGAGATGTACAAAACAAGCACAGCCACACACAGTCAACACATCTCACATCATGTGCATAACTCAAACAGCCAAACACACACACAGCCTCTCTCACACAACAACACACGAATCACAACCACACGCACAAAACTGACACAACACATACAAATGCACACAAAACTGACAAAACGCATGCAACACACATAGCACACTGCACAGTACATGCACAACAACAATCCGATCATAGAGAGCACATGCAGCCCCACACGCAGACAGCACGAACGAAAACACCCCCACACACAACATACACATGCACACAACACGAACGACACAAGGCGAACCCATCATTACACACAATGCTCAAATGACACAGCCCACGCAACACTACCCTGTATGTCACACGCAGAAAGCCTAAAAGCAGCACTCACACAACCCAGAACACAGCACATAACACAACAAACAAGAGAATTTATAAGACACGGAAACCACATTGCACGCTGAATTCGTTGTATGCGGGTATTTTCCTGACAGCCAGGCTTCCTCAGCAAAACCTCACGTTAATGGCCTCACAAATGAGCACCCGACACTCAGCAAAAGATATCTCTACAGAGCAGACTTCACTCACGCGCTTAGAGTCCAGTCACAGAGGACTGACACGGAAAGCACATTGCGAGCTGAATTCGTTGTATGCGGGTATTTTCCTGATGGCCAGGCTTCCTCAGCAAAACCTCACAATAATGGCCACACAAATGATCACCCGACACCCAGCAAAAGACAGCTCCCCACAGCAGACCTCTTTAAGGCGCTCAGAGAGCAGGCACACATTACAGACACGGAAACCTCATTGCGAGCTGAATTCGTTATATGCGGGTATTTTCCTGATGGACAGGCTTCCTCAACAAAGCCTCACGTTAATGGTCACATAAATGAGCACATGACACTCAGCAAAAGAGAGCTCTACAAAGAAATCCTCTTGCAGGTGCTTAGAGTGCAGGCACACAGGACAGACACGGACACCACATTGCAAGTTCAATTCGTTGTATGCGGGTATTTTCCTGATTGCCAGGATTCCTCAGCAAAAGCTCACGTTAAAGGCCAGAAAAATGAGCACCCGACACTGAGCAAAAGACATCTCGGCAGAGGAGACTTCACTCATGCACTTAGAGTGCAGTTACACAAGACAGACACGGAAACCACATTGCGAGCTAAATTCGTTCTATGCGGGCATAGTGCCTGACGGCCAGGCTTCCTCAGCAAGGCCTCACGTTCATGGCCACAGAGACATTGTGGGAAGCACATTGCAAGCTCAGTTTCAGCCTCCACTGCCAGGGCGTCAATGGTTCCTTGAATGGGCCATCCTGCAGTGCTTTCTTTCACTCACATAAGCTGAATCCAAAGCTGACTTGCCTCCACTGCTGTCACTACAATGCATCATCTCCTGCAACTTCCAGTGTCACAAGAGCAAAGGCCTATTCGCAGCCCACCTACCTCTTTGAGATAGAGGGCATACAGAGAAGACCGCGTTCTACTGCAATGTTTGCTGTTTTCCTTATCACATAGGAGCAAATTGCATGCAAAATGAAAGCAGCCTAGTATTCTCTCAGGCAGGGTCTAGTCAGTGCATGGTGGATATTTTCTGTGGCAGACTTTGTCATAAGGCTCTCCTGCAGCAGTTTCTGACACTTTACAACAAAGGCGTCTTCAGGGCCTTGCTAGTAAAGAGATGAGGTGGCTCTCTGCGCCCTCAGGAAACAAGGCCCTCATGCAGTATTACAAACCTGTGTATAAAACCTCCAAGCACGAGAGGCTGTCTTCTCTGCACTTGAATGCAGAAGTCCCTCCACACACAGCACATCACACCAAGAACATAACTGCCCACCATACTCATGAACCACGGTTCTCAGAGGGAACACAACACACCCAGTGAGGCACACTGAACAAGCTTGACCACACACAGTACACACATCACAAATTACACTCCTTACTCAAAGAGACAGCCACACACACAACCCGTCAAACACAACCACGCACATAGAAACCAACATGCAAAACACACACCGTCCACAACAAAAAGTACACAAAGATTACGCAACAGACATTTCACACACTACACACATCACTCCGAACACACATAAAACAGACAGCACACACAGCCTCACAGAATGCACAATGCCAAACACACAACATATACGCAAATATATCAGTCCTATCACACAGTCTCTCACTCAACAAGCAAAACACACAGACCCCAGAACACACAGAGTAGAATACACACAACACAAACACAAATCACAGAACCACACATCACACGACACACACAAGCATCCCGCACAGAAAGTATCACAACTCATAACACACACAACTCTCCCAAATCCATAGGCAAAACACATATAACCAACAAAGACAAGTAGCACACATTTCACACACTACACAATGCACACACAATCACGCACATACACACCACACATACATCCTCACACAGGAGCACAATGCAGTACACACACAACACAGAAACACACAACACAACAGACACAATAAACACACCACACCCTTGAAGGCACATAACTACTGCTCACAATGCACTCGAAAACCATTGCACAGACCACATACTGTATGCAAGAGTTGTACAAAACAAGCACAGCCACAGAGTCAACACATCTCACATCATGTGCATACCTCAAAGAGCCAAACACACACACAGCCTCTCTCACACAACAACACACAAATCACAACCACACGCACAAAACTGACGCAACACATACAAATGCACACAAAACTGACGAAACGCATGCAACACACATAGCACACTGCACACAACACGCACAACCATAACACACACAACACTCCCAAATCCATAGGCAAAACACATATAACCAACAAAGACAAGTAGAACACATTTCACACACTACGCCCTGCACACACAATCACGCACAGACACACCACACACACATCCTCACACAGGAACGCAACGCAGTACACACACACAACACAGAAACATGCAACACAACAGACACAATCAACACACCACACCCTTGAAGGCACATAACTGCTGCTCACAATGCACACGAAAACCATTGCACAGACCACATACTGTATGCAAGAGATGTACAAAACAAGCACAGCCACACACAGTCAACACATCTCACATCATGTGCATAACTCAAACAGCCAAACACACACACAGCCTCTCTCACACAACAACACACGAATCACAACCACACGCACAAAACTGACACAACACATACAAATGCACACAAAACTGACAAAACGCATGCAACACACATAGCACACTGCACAGTACATGCACAACAACAATCCGATCATAGAGAGCACATGCAGCCCCACACGCAGACAGCACGAACGAAAACACCCCCACACACAACATACACATGCACACAACACGAACGACACAAGGCGAACCCATCATTACACACAATGCTCAAATGACACAGCCCACGCAACACTACCCTGTATGTCACACGCAGAAAGCCTAAAAGCAGCACTCACACAACCCAGAACACAGCACATAACACAACAAACAAGAGAATTTATAAGACACGGAAACCACATTGCACGCTGAATTCGTTGTATGCGGGTATTTTCCTGACAGCCAGGCTTCCTCAGCAAAACCTCACGTTAATGGCCTCACAAATGAGCACCCGACACTCAGCAAAAGATATCTCTACAGAGCAGACTTCACTCACGCGCTTAGAGTCCAGTCACAGAGGACTGACACGGAAAGCACATTGCGAGCTGAATTCGTTGTATGCGGGTATTTTCCTGATGGCCAGGCTTCCTCAGCAAAACCTCACAATAATGGCCACACAAATGATCACCCGACACCCAGCAAAAGACAGCTCCCCACAGCAGACCTCTTTAAGGCGCTCAGAGAGCAGGCACACATTACAGACACGGAAACCTCATTGCGAGCTGAATTCGTTATATGCGGGTATTTTCCTGATGGACAGGCTTCCTCAACAAAGCCTCACGTTAATGGTCACATAAATGAGCACATGACACTCAGCAAAAGAGAGCTCTACAAAGAAATCCTCTTGCAGGTGCTTAGAGTGCAGGCACACAGGACAGACACGGACACCACATTGCAAGTTCAATTCGTTGTATGCGGGTATTTTCCTGATTGCCAGGATTCCTCAGCAAAAGCTCACGTTAAAGGCCAGAAAAATGAGCACCCGACACTGAGCAAAAGACATCTCGGCAGAGGAGACTTCACTCATGCACTTAGAGTGCAGTTACACAAGACAGACACGGAAACCACATTGCGAGCTAAATTCGTTCTATGCGGGCATAGTGCCTGACGGCCAGGCTTCCTCAGCAAGGCCTCACGTTCATGGCCACAGAGACATTGTGGGAAGCACATTGCAAGCTCAGTTTCAGCCTCCACTGCCAGGGCGTCAATGGTTCCTTGAATGGGCCATCCTGCAGTGCTTTCTTTCACTCACATAAGCTGAATCCAAAGCTGACTTGCCTCCACTGCTGTCACTACAATGCATCATCTCCTGCAACTTCCAGTGTCACAAGAGCAAAGGCCTATTCGCAGCCCACCTACCTCTTTGAGATAGAGGGCATACAGAGAAGACCGCGTTCTACTGCAATGTTTGCTGTTTTCCTTATCACATAGGAGCAAATTGCATGCAAAATGAAAGCAGCCTAGTATTCTCTCAGGCAGGGTCTAGTCAGTGCATGGTGGATATTTTCTGTGGCAGACTTTGTCATAAGGCTCTCCTGCAGCAGTTTCTGACACTTTACAACAAAGGCGTCTTCAGGGCCTTGCTAGTAAAGAGATGAGGTGGCTCTCTGCGCCCTCAGGAAACAAGGCCCTCATGCAGTATTACAAACCTGTGTATAAAACCTCCAAGCACGAGAGGCTGTCTTCTCTGCACTTGAATGCAGAAGTCCCTCCACACACAGCACATCACACCAAGAACATAACTGCCCACCATACTCATGAACCACGGTTCTCAGAGGGAACACAACACACCCAGTGAGGCACACTGAACAAGCTTGACCACACACAGTACACACATCACAAATTACACTCCTTACTCAAAGAGACAGCCACACACACAACCCGTCAAACACAACCACGCACATAGAAACCAACATGCAAAACACACACCGTCCACAACAAAAAGTACACAAAGATTACGCAACAGACATTTCACACACTACACACATCACTCCGAACACACATAAAACAGACAGCACACACAGCCTCACAGAATGCACAATGCCAAACACACAACATATACGCAAATATATCAGTCCTATCACACAGTCTCTCACTCAACAAGCAAAACACACAGACCCCAGAACACACAGAGTAGAATACACACAACACAAACACAAATCACAGAACCACACATCACACGACACACACAAGCATCCCGCACAGAAAGTATCACAACTCATAACACACACAACTCTCCCAAATCCATAGGCAAAACACATATAACCAACAAAGACAAGTAGCACACATTTCACACACTACACAATGCACACACAATCACGCACATACACACCACACATACATCCTCACACAGGAGCACAATGCAGTACACACACAACACAGATACACACAACACAACAGACACAATAAACACACCACACCCTTGAAGGCACATAACTACTGCTCACAATGCACTCGAAAACCATTGCACAGACCACATACTGTATGCAAGAGTTGTACAAAACAAGCACAGCCACAGAGTCAACACATCTCACATCATGTGCATACCTCAAAGAGCCAAACACACACACAGCCTCTCTCACACAACAACACACAAATCACAACCACACGCACAAAACTGACGCAACACATACAAATGCACACAAAACTGACGAAACGCATGCAACACACATAGCACACTGCACACAACACGCACAACCATAACACACACAACACTCCCAAATCCATAGGCAAAACACATATAACCAACAAAGACAAGTAGAACACATTTCACACACTACGCCCTGCACACACAATCACGCACAGACACACCACACACACATCCTCACACAGGAACGCAACGCAGTACACACACACAACACAGAAACATGCAACACAACAGACACAATCAACACACCACACCCTTGAAGGCACATAACTGCTGCTCACAATGCACACGAAAACCATTGCACAGACCACATACTGTATGCAAGAGATGTACAAAACAAGCACAGCCACACACAGTCAACACATCTCACATCATGTGCATAACTCAAACAGCCAAACACACACACAGCCTCTCTCACACAACAACACACGAATCACAACCACACGCACAAAACTGACACAACACATACAAATGCACACAAAACTGACAAAACGCATGCAACACACATAGCACACTGCACAGTACATGCACAACAACAATCCGATCATAGAGAGCACATGCAGCCCCACACGCAGACAGCACGAACGAAAACACCCCCACACACAACATACACATGCACACAACACGAACGACACAAGGCGAACCCATCATTACACACAATGCTCAAATGACACAGCCCACGCAACACTACCCTGTATGTCACACGCAGAAAGCCTAAAAGCAGCACTCACACAACCCAGAACACAGCACATAACACAACAAACAAGAGAATTTATAAGACACGGAAACCACATTGCACGCTGAATTCGTTGTATGCGGGTATTTTCCTGACAGCCAGGCTTCCTCAGCAAAACCTCACGTTAATGGCCTCACAAATGAGCACCCGACACTCAGCAAAAGATATCTCTACAGAGCAGACTTCACTCACGCGCTTAGAGTCCAGTCACAGAGGACTGACACGGAAAGCACATTGCGAGCTGAATTCGTTGTATGCGGGTATTTTCCTGATGGCCAGGCTTCCTCAGCAAAACCTCACAATAATGGCCACACAAATGATCACCCGACACCCAGCAAAAGACAGCTCCCCACAGCAGACCTCTTTAAGGCGCTCAGAGAGCAGGCACACATTACAGACACGGAAACCTCATTGCGAGCTGAATTCGTTATATGCGGGTATTTTCCTGATGGACAGGCTTCCTCAACAAAGCCTCACGTTAATGGTCACATAAATGAGCACATGACACTCAGCAAAAGAGAGCTCTACAAAGAAATCCTCTTGCAGGTGCTTAGAGTGCAGGCACACAGGACAGACACGGACACCACATTGCAAGTTCAATTCGTTGTATGCGGGTATTTTCCTGATTGCCAGGATTCCTCAGCAAAAGCTCACGTTAAAGGCCAGAAAAATGAGCACCCGACACTGAGCAAAAGACATCTCGGCAGAGGAGACTTCACTCATGCACTTAGAGTGCAGTTACACAAGACAGACACGGAAACCACATTGCGAGCTAAATTCGTTCTATGCGGGCATAGTGCCTGACGGCCAGGCTTCCTCAGCAAGGCCTCACGTTCATGGCCACAGAGACATTGTGGGAAGCACATTGCAAGCTCAGTTTCAGCCTCCACTGCCAGGGCGTCAATGGTTCCTTGAATGGGCCATCCTGCAGTGCTTTCTTTCACTCACATAAGCTGAATCCAAAGCTGACTTGCCTCCACTGCTGTCACTACAATGCATCATCTCCTGCAACTTCCAGTGTCACAAGAGCAAAGGCCTATTCGCAGCCCACCTACCTCTTTGAGATAGAGGGCATACAGAGAAGACCGCGTTCTACTGCAATGTTTGCTGTTTTCCTTATCACATAGGAGCAAATTGCATGCAAAATGAAAGCAGCCTAGTATTCTCTCAGGCAGGGTCTAGTCAGTGCATGGTGGATATTTTCTGTGGCAGACTTTGTCATAAGGCTCTCCTGCAGCAGTTTCTGACACTTTACAACAAAGGCGTCTTCAGGGCCTTGCTAGTAAAGAGATGAGGTGGCTCTCTGCGCCCTCAGGAAACAAGGCCCTCATGCAGTATTACAAACCTGTGTATAAAACCTCCAAGCACGAGAGGCTGTCTTCTCTGCACTTGAATGCAGAAGTCCCTCCACACACAGCACATCACACCAAGAACATAACTGCCCACCATACTCATGAACCACGGTTCTCAGAGGGAACACAACACACCCAGTGAGGCACACTGAACAAGCTTGACCACACACAGTACACACATCACAAATTACACTCCTTACTCAAAGAGACAGCCACACACACAATCCGTCAAACACAACCACGCACATAGAAACCAACATGCAAAACACACACCGTCCACAACAAAAAGTACACAAAGATTACGCAACAGACATTTCACACACTACACACATCACTCCGAACACACATAAAACAGACAGCACACACAGCCTCACAGAATGCACAATGCCAAACACACAACATATACGCAAATATATCAGTCCTATCACACAGTCTCTCACTCAACAAGCAAAACACACAGACCCCAGAACACACAGAGTAGAATACACACAACACAAACACAAATCACAGAACCACACATCACACGACACACACAAGCATCCCGCACAGAAAGTATCACAACTCATAACACACACAACTCTCCCAAATCCATAGGCAAAACACATATAACCAACAAAGACAAGTAGCACACATTTCACACACTACACAATGCACACACAATCACGCACATACACACCACACATACATCCTCACACAGGAGCACAATGCAGTACACACACAACACAGAAACACACAACACAACAGACACAATAAACACACCACACCCTTGAAGGCACATAACTACTGCTCACAATGCACTCGAAAACCATTGCACAGACCACATACTGTATGCAAGAGTTGTACAAAACAAGCACAGCCACAGAGTCAACACATCTCACATCATGTGCATACCTCAAAGAGCCAAACACACACACAGCCTCTCTCACACAACAACACACAAATCACAACCACACGCACAAAACTGACGCAACACATACAAATGCACACAAAACTGACGAAACGCATGCAACACACATAGCACACTGCACACAACACGCACAACCATAACACACACAACACTCCCAAATCCATAGGCAAAACACATATAACCAACAAAGACAAGTAGAACACATTTCACACACTACGCCCTGCACACACAATCACGCACAGACACACCACACACACATCCTCACACAGGAACGCAACGCAGTACACACACACAACACAGAAACATGCAACACAACAGACACAATCAACACACCACACCCTTGAAGGCACATAACTGCTGCTCACAATGCACACGAAAACCATTGCACAGACCACATACTGTATGCAAGAGATGTACAAAACAAGCACAGCCACACACAGTCAACACATCTCACATCATGTGCATAACTCAAACAGCCAAACACACACACAGCCTCTCTCACACAACAACACACGAATCACAACCACACGCACAAAACTGACACAACACATACAAATGCACACAAAACTGACAAAACGCATGCAACACACATAGCACACTGCACAGTACATGCACAACAACAATCCGATCATAGAGAGCACATGCAGCCCCACACGCAGACAGCACGAACGAAAACACCCCCACACACAACATACACATGCACACAACACGAACGACACAAGGCGAACCCATCATTACACACAATGCTCAAATGACACAGCCCACGCAACACTACCCTGTATGTCACACGCAGAAAGCCTAAAAGCAGCACTCACACAACCCAGAACACAGCACATAACACAACAAACAAGAGAATTTATAAGACACGGAAACCACATTGCACGCTGAATTCGTTGTATGCGGGTATTTTCCTGACAGCCAGGCTTCCTCAGCAAAACCTCACGTTAATGGCCTCACAAATGAGCACCCGACACTCAGCAAAAGATATCTCTACAGAGCAGACTTCACTCACGCGCTTAGAGTCCAGTCACAGAGGACTGACACGGAAAGCACATTGCGAGCTGAATTCGTTGTATGCGGGTATTTTCCTGATGGCCAGGCTTCCTCAGCAAAACCTCACAATAATGGCCACACAAATGATCACCCGACACCCAGCAAAAGAGAGCTCCCCACAGCAGACCTCTTTAAGGCGCTCAGAGAGCAGGCACACATTACAGACACGGAAACCTCATTGCGAGCTGAATTCGTTATATGCGGGTATTTTCCTGATGGACAGGCTTCCTCAACAAAGCCTCACGTTAATGGTCACATAAATGAGCACATGACACTCAGCAAAAGAGAGCTCTACAAAGAAATCCTCTTGCAGGTGCTTAGAGTGCAGGCACACAGGACAGACACGGACACCACATTGCAAGTTCAATTCGTTGTATGCGGGTATTTTCCTGATTGCCAGGATTCCTCAGCAAAAGCTCACGTTAAAGGCCAGAAAAATGAGCACCCGACACTGAGCAAAAGACATCTCGGCAGAGGAGACTTCACTCATGCACTTAGAGTGCAGTTACACAAGACAGACACGGAAACCACATTGCGAGCTAAATTCGTTCTATGCGGGCATAGTGCCTGACGGCCAGGCTTCCTCAGCAAGGCCTCACGTTCATGGCCACAGAGACATTGTGGGAAGCACATTGCAAGCTCAGTTTCAGCCTCCACTGCCAGGGCGTCAATGGTTCCTTGAATGGGCCATCCTGCAGTGCTTTCTTTCACTCACATAAGCTGAATCCAAAGCTGACTTGCCTCCACTGCTGTCACTACAATGCATCATCTCCTGCAACTTCCAGTGTCACAAGAGCAAAGGCCTATTCGCAGCCCACCTACCTCTTTGAGATAGAGGGCATACAGAGAAGACCGCGTTCTACTGCAATGTTTGCTGTTTTCCTTATCACATAGGAGCAAATTGCATGCAAAATGAAAGCAGCCTAGTATTCTCTCAGGCAGGGTCTAGTCAGTGCATGGTGGATATTTTCTGTGGCAGACTTTGTCATAAGGCTCTCCTGCAGCAGTTTCTGACACTTTACAACAAAGGCGTCTTCAGGGCCTTGCTAGTAAAGAGATGAGGTGGCTCTCTGCGCCCTCAGGAAACAAGGCCCTCATGCAGTATTACAAACCTGTGTATAAAACCTCCAAGCACGAGAGGCTGTCTTCTCTGCACTTGAATGCAGAAGTCCCTCCACACACAGCACATCACACCAAGAACATAACTGCCCACCATACTCATGAACCACGGTTCTCAGAGGGAACACAACACACCCAGTGAGGCACACTGAACAAGCTTGACCACACACAGTACACACATCACAAATTACACTCCTTACTCAAAGAGACAGCCACACACACAACCTGTCAAACACAACCACGCACATAGAAACCAACATGCAAAACACACACCGTCCACAACAAAAAGTACACAAAGATTACGCAACAGACATTTCACACACTACACACATCACTCCGAACACACATAAAACAGACAGCACACACAGCCTCACAGAATGCACAATGCCAAACACACAACATATACGCAAATATATCAGTCCTATCACACAGTCTCTCACTCAACAAGCAAAACACACAGACCCCAGAACACACAGAGTAGAATACACACAACACAAACACAAATCACAGAACCACACATCACACGACACACACAAGCATCCCGCACAGAAAGTATCACAACTCATAACACACACAACTCTCCCAAATCCATAGGCAAAACACATATAACCAACAAAGACAAGTAGCACACATTTCACACACTACACAATGCACACACAATCACGCACATACACACCACACATACATCCTCACACAGGAGCACAATGCAGTACACACACAACACAGAAACACGCAACACAACAGACACAATAAACACACCACACCCTTGAAGGCACATAACTACTGCTCACAATGCACTCGAAAACCATTGCACAGACCACATACTGTATGCAAGAGTTGTACAAAACAAGCACAGCCACAGAGTCAACACATCTCACATCATGTGCATACCTCAAAGAGCCAAACACACACACAGCCTCTCTCACACAACAACACACAAACCACAACCACACGCACAAAACTGACGCAACACACACAAATGCACACAAAACTGACGAAACGCATGCAACACACATAGCACACTGCACACAACACGCACAACCATAACACACACAACACTCCCAAATCCATAGGCAAAACACATATAACCAACAAAGACAAGTAGAACACATTTCACACACTACGCCCTGCACACACAATCACGCACAGACACACCACACACACATCCTCACACAGGAACGCAACGCAGTACACACACACAACACAGAAACATGCAACACAACAGACACAATCAACACACCACACCCTTGAAGGCACATAACTGCTGCTCACAATGCACACGAAAACCATTGCACAGACCACATACTGTATGCAAGAGATGTACAAAACAAGCACAGCCACACACAGTCAACACATCTCACATCATGTGCATAACTCAAACAGCCAAACACACACACAGCCTCTCTCACACAACAACACACGAATCACAACCACACGCACAAAACTGACACAACACATACAAATGCACACAAAACTGACAAAACGCATGCAACACACATAGCACACTGCACAGTACATGCACAACAACAATCCGATCATAGAGAGCACATGCAGCCCCACACGCAGACAGCACGAACGAAAACACCCCCACACACAACATACACATGCACACAACACGAACGACACAAGGCGAACCCATCATTACACACAATGCTCAAATGACACAGCCCACGCAACACTACCCTGTATGTCACACGCAGAAAGCCTAAAAGCAGCACTCACACAACCCAGAACACAGCACATAACACAACAAACAAGAGAATTTATAAGACACGGAAACCACATTGCACGCTGAATTCGTTGTATGCGGGTATTTTCCTGACAGCCAGGCTTCCTCAGCAAAACCTCACGTTAATGGCCTCACAAATGAGCACCCGACACTCAGCAAAAGATATCTCTACAGAGCAGACTTCACTCACGCGCTTAGAGTCCAGTCACAGAGGACTGACACGGAAAGCACATTGCGAGCTGAATTCGTTGTATGCGGGTATTTTCCTGATGGCCAGGCTTCCTCAGCAAAACCTCACAATAATGGCCACACAAATGATCACCCGACACCCAGCAAAAGAGAGCTCCCCACAGCAGACCTCTTTAAGGCGCTCAGAGAGCAGGCACACATTACAGACACGGAAACCTCATTGCGAGCTGAATTCGTTATATGCGGGTATTTTCCTGATGGACAGGCTTCCTCAACAAAGCCTCACGTTAATGGTCACATAAATGAGCACATGACACTCAGCAAAAGAGAGCTCTACAAAGAAATCCTCTTGCAGGTGCTTAGAGTGCAGGCACACAGGACAGACACGGACACCACATTGCAAGTTCAATTCGTTGTATGCGGGTATTTTCCTGATTGCCAGGATTCCTCAGCAAAAGCTCACGTTAAAGGCCAGAAAAATGAGCACCCGACACTGAGCAAAAGACATCTCGGCAGAGGAGACTTCACTCATGCACTTAGAGTGCAGTTACACAAGACAGACACGGAAACCACATTGCGAGCTAAATTCGTTCTATGCGGGCATAGTGCCTGACGGCCAGGCTTCCTCAGCAAGGCCTCACGTTCATGGCCACAGAGACATTGTGGGAAGCACATTGCAAGCTCAGTTTCAGCCTCCACTGCCAGGGCGTCAATGGTTCCTTGAATGGGCCATCCTGCAGTGCTTTCTTTCACTCACATAAGCTGAATCCAAAGCTGACTTGCCTCCACTGCTGTCACTACAATGCATCATCTCCTGCAACTTCCAGTGTCACAAGAGCAAAGGCCTATTCGCAGCCCACCTACCTCTTTGAGATAGAGGGCATACAGAGAAGACCGCGTTCTACTGCAATGTTTGCTGTTTTCCTTATCACATAGGAGCAAATTGCATGCAAAATGAAAGCAGCCTAGTATTCTCTCAGGCAGGGTCTAGTCAGTGCATGGTGGATATTTTCTGTGGCAGACTTTGTCATAAGGCTCTCCTGCAGCAGTTTCTGACACTTTACAACAAAGGCGTCTTCAGGGCCTTGCTAGTAAAGAGATGAGGTGGCTCTCTGCGCCCTCAGGAAACAAGGCCCTCATGCAGTATTACAAACCTGTGTATAAAACCTCCAAGCACGAGAGGCTGTCTTCTCTGCACTTGAATGCAGAAGTCCCTCCACACACAGCACATCACACCAAGAACATAACTGCCCACCATACTCATGAACCACGGTTCTCAGAGGGAACACAACACACCCAGTGAGGCACACTGAACAAGCTTGACCACACACAGTACACACATCACAAATTACACTCCTTACTCAAAGAGACAGCCACACACACAACCTGTCAAACACAACCACGCACATAGAAACCAACATGCAAAACACACACCGTCCACAACAAAAAGTACACAAAGATTACGCAACAGACATTTCACACACTACACACATCACTCCGAACACACATAAAACAGACAGCACACACAGCCTCACAGAATGCACAATGCCAAACACACAACATATACGCAAATATATCAGTCCTATCACACAGTCTCTCACTCAACAAGCAAAACACACAGACCCCAGAACACACAGAGTAGAATACACACAACACAAACACAAATCACAGAACCACACATCACACGACACACACAAGCATCCCGCACAGAAAGTATCACAACTCATAACACACACAACTCTCCCAAATCCATAGGCAAAACACATATAACCAACAAAGACAAGTAGCACACATTTCACACACTACACAATGCACACACAATCACGCACATACACACCACACATACATCCTCACACAGGAGCACAATGCAGTACACACACAACACAGAAACACACAACACAACAGACACAATAAACACACCACACCCTTGAAGGCACATAACTACTGCTCACAATGCACTCGAAAACCATTGCACAGACCACATGCTGTATGCAAGAGTTGTACAAAACAAGCACAGCCACAGAGTCAACACATCTCACATCATGTGCATACCTCAAAGAGCCAAACACACACACAGCCTCTCTCACACAACAACACACAAATCACAACCACACGCACAAAACTGACGCAACACATACAAATGCACACAAAACTGACGAAACGCATGCAACACACATAGCACACTGCACACAACACGCACAACCATAACACACACAACACTCCCAAATCCATAGGCAAAACACATATAACCAACAAAGACAAGTAGAACACATTTCACACACTACGCCCTGCACACACAATCACGCACAGACACACCACACACACATCCTCACACAGGAACGCAACGCAGTACACACACACAACACAGAAACATGCAACACAACAGACACAATCAACACACCACACCCTTGAAGGCACATAACTGCTGCTCACAATGCACACGAAAACCATTGCACAGACCACATACTGTATGCAAGAGATGTACAAAACAAGCACAGCCACACACAGTCAACACATCTCACATCATGTGCATAACTCAAACAGCCAAACACACACACAGCCTCTCTCACACAACAACACACGAATCACAACCACACGCACAAAACTGACACAACACATACAAATGCACACAAAACTGACAAAACGCATGCAACACACATAGCACACTGCACAGTACATGCACAACAACAATCCGATCATAGAGAGCACATGCAGCCCCACACGCAGACAGCACGAACGAAAACACCCCCACACACAACATACACATGCACACAACACGAACGACACAAGGCGAACCCATCATTACACACAATGCTCAAATGACACAGCCCACGCAACACTACCCTGTATGTCACACGCAGAAAGCCTAAAAGCAGCACTCACACAACCCAGAACACAGCACATAACACAACAAACAAGAGAATTTATAAGACACGGAAACCACATTGCACGCTGAATTCGTTGTATGCGGGTATTTTCCTGACAGCCAGGCTTCCTCAGCAAAACCTCACGTTAATGGCCTCACAAATGAGCACCCGACACTCAGCAAAAGATATCTCTACAGAGCAGACTTCACTCACGCGCTTAGAGTCCAGTCACAGAGGACTGACACGGAAAGCACATTGCGAGCTGAATTCGTTGTATGCGGGTATTTTCCTGATGGCCAGGCTTCCTCAGCAAAACCTCACAATAATGGCCACACAAATGATCACCCGACACCCAGCAAAAGAGAGCTCCCCACAGCAGACCTCTTTAAGGCGCTCAGAGAGCAGGCACACATTACAGACACGGAAACCTCATTGCGAGCTGAATTCGTTATATGCGGGTATTTTCCTGATGGACAGGCTTCCTCAACAAAGCCTCACGTTAATGGTCACATAAATGAGCACATGACACTCAGCAAAAGAGAGCTCTACAAAGAAATCCTCTTGCAGGTGCTTAGAGTGCAGGCACACAGGACAGACACGGACACCACATTGCAAGTTCAATTCGTTGTATGCGGGTATTTTCCTGATTGCCAGGATTCCTCAGCAAAAGCTCACGTTAAAGGCCAGAAAAATGAGCACCCGACACTGAGCAAAAGACATCTCGGCAGAGGAGACTTCACTCATGCACTTAGAGTGCAGTTACACAAGACAGACACGGAAACCACATTGCGAGCTAAATTCGTTCTATGCGGGCATAGTGCCTGACGGCCAGGCTTCCTCAGCAAGGCCTCACGTTCATGGCCACAGAGACATTGTGGGAAGCACATTGCAAGCTCAGTTTCAGCCTCCACTGCCAGGGCGTCAATGGTTCCTTGAATGGGCCATCCTGCAGTGCTTTCTTTCACTCACATAAGCTGAATCCAAAGCTGACTTGCCTCCACTGCTGTCACTACAATGCATCATCTCCTGCAACTTCCAGTGTCACAAGAGCAAAGGCCTATTCGCAGCCCACCTACCTCTTTGAGATAGAGGGCATACAGAGAAGACCGCGTTCTACTGCAATGTTTGCTGTTTTCCTTATCACATAGGAGCAAATTGCATGCAAAATGAAAGCAGCCTAGTATTCTCTCAGGCAGGGTCTAGTCAGTGCATGGTGGATATTTTCTGTGGCAGACTTTGTCATAAGGCTCTCCTGCAGCAGTTTCTGACACTTTACAACAAAGGCGTCTTCAGGGCCTTGCTAGTAAAGAGATGAGGTGGCTCTCTGCGCCCTCAGGAAACAAGGCCCTCATGCAGTATTACAAACCTGTGTATAAAACCTCCAAGCACGAGAGGCTGTCTTCTCTGCACTTGAATGCAGAAGTCCCTCCACACACAGCACATCACACCAAGAACATAACTGCCCACCATACTCATGAACCACGGTTCTCAGAGGGAACACAACACACCCAGTGAGGCACACTGAACAAGCTTGACCACACACAGTACACACATCACAAATTACACTCCTTACTCAAAGAGACAGCCACACACACAACCCGTCAAACACAACCACGCACATAGAAACCAACATGCAAAACACACACCGTCCACAACAAAAAGTACACAAAGATTACGCAACAGACATTTCACACACTACACACATCACTCCGAACACACATAAAACAGACAGCACACACAGCCTCACAGAATGCACAATGCCAAACACACAACATATACGCAAATATATCAGTCCTATCACACAGTCTCTCACTCAACAAGCAAAACACACAGACCCCAGAACACACAGAGTAGAATACACACAACACAAACACAAATCACAGAACCACACATCACACGACACACACAAGCATCCCGCACAGAAAGTATCACAACTCATAACACACACAACTCTCCCAAATCCATAGGCAAAACACATATAACCAACAAAGACAAGTAGCACACATTTCACACACTACACAATGCACACACAATCACGCACATACACACCACACATACATCCTCACACAGGAGCACAATGCAGTACACACACAACACAGAAACACACAACACAACAGACACAATAAACACACCACACCCTTGAAGGCACATAACTACTGCTCACAATGCACTCGAAAACCATTGCACAGACCACATACTGTATGCAAGAGTTGTACAAAACAAGCACAGCCACAGAGTCAACACATCTCACATCATGTGCATACCTCAAAGAGCCAAACACACACACAGCCTCTCTCACACAACAACACACAAATCACAACCACACGCACAAAACTGACGCAACACATACAAATGCACACAAAACTGACGAAACGCATGCAACACACATAGCACACTGCACACAACACGCACAACCATAACACACACAACACTCCCAAATCCATAGGCAAAACACATATAACCAACAAAGACAAGTAGAACACATTTCACACACTACGCCCTGCACACACAATCACGCACAGACACACCACACACACATCCTCACACAGGAACGCAACGCAGTACACACACACAACACAGAAACATGCAACACAACAGACACAATCAACACACCACACCCTTGAAGGCACATAACTGCTGCTCACAATGCACACGAAAACCATTGCACAGACCACATACTGTATGCAAGAGATGTACAAAACAAGCACAGCCACACACAGTCAACACATCTCACATCATGTGCATAACTCAAACAGCCAAACACACACACAGCCTCTCTCACACAACAACACACGAATCACAACCACACGCACAAAACTGACACAACACATACAAATGCACACAAAACTGACAAAACGCATGCAACACACATAGCACACTGCACAGTACATGCACAACAACAATCCGATCATAGAGAGCACATGCAGCCCCACACGCAGACAGCACGAACGAAAACACCCCCACACACAACATACACATGCACACAACACGAACGACACAAGGCGAACCCATCATTACACACAATGCTCAAATGACACAGCCCACGCAACACTACCCTGTATGTCACACGCAGAAAGCCTAAAAGCAGCACTCACACAACCCAGAACACAGCACATAACACAACAAACAAGAGAATTTATAAGACACGGAAACCACATTGCACGCTGAATTCGTTGTATGCGGGTATTTTCCTGACAGCCAGGCTTCCTCAGCAAAACCTCACGTTAATGGCCTCACAAATGAGCACCCGACACTCAGCAAAAGATATCTCTACAGAGCAGACTTCACTCACGCGCTTAGAGTCCAGTCACAGAGGACTGACACGGAAAGCACATTGCGAGCTGAATTCGTTGTATGCGGGTATTTTCCTGATGGCCAGGCTTCCTCAGCAAAACCTCACAATAATGGCCACACAAATGATCACCCGACACCCAGCAAAAGAGAGCTCCCCACAGCAGACCTCTTTAAGGCGCTCAGAGAGCAGGCACACATTACAGACACGGAAACCTCATTGCGAGCTGAATTCGTTATATGCGGGTATTTTCCTGATGGACAGGCTTCCTCAACAAAGCCTCACGTTAATGGTCACATAAATGAGCACATGACACTCAGCAAAAGAGAGCTCTACAAAGAAATCCTCTTGCAGGTGCTTAGAGTGCAGGCACACAGGACAGACACGGACACCACATTGCAAGTTCAATTCGTTGTATGCGGGTATTTTCCTGATTGCCAGGATTCCTCAGCAAAAGCTCACGTTAAAGGCCAGAAAAATGAGCACCCGACACTGAGCAAAAGACATCTCGGCAGAGGAGACTTCACTCATGCACTTAGAGTGCAGTTACACAAGACAGACACGGAAACCACATTGCGAGCTAAATTCGTTCTATGCGGGCATAGTGCCTGACGGCCAGGCTTCCTCAGCAAGGCCTCACGTTCATGGCCACAGAGACATTGTGGGAAGCACATTGCAAGCTCAGTTTCAGCCTCCACTGCCAGGGCGTCAATGGTTCCTTGAATGGGCCATCCTGCAGTGCTTTCTTTCACTCACATAAGCTGAATCCAAAGCTGACTTGCCTCCACTGCTGTCACTACAATGCATCATCTCCTGCAACTTCCAGTGTCACAAGAGCAAAGGCCTATTCGCAGCCCACCTACCTCTTTGAGATAGAGGGCATACAGAGAAGACCGCGTTCTACTGCAATGTTTGCTGTTTTCCTTATCACATAGGAGCAAATTGCATGCAAAATGAAAGCAGCCTAGTATTCTCTCAGGCAGGGTCTAGTCAGTGCATGGTGGATATTTTCTGTGGCAGACTTTGTCATAAGGCTCTCCTGCAGCAGTTTCTGACACTTTACAACAAAGGCGTCTTCAGGGCCTTGCTAGTAAAGAGATGAGGTGGCTCTCTGCGCCCTCAGGAAACAAGGCCCTCATGCAGTATTACAAACCTGTGTATAAAACCTCCAAGCACGAGAGGCTGTCTTCTCTGCACTTGAATGCAGAAGTCCCTCCACACACAGCACATCACACCAAGAACATAACTGCCCACCATACTCATGAACCACGGTTCTCAGAGGGAACACAACACACCCAGTGAGGCACACTGAACAAGCTTGACCACACACAGTACACACATCACAAATTACACTCCTTACTCAAAGAGACAGCCACACACACAACCCGTCAAACACAACCACGCACATAGAAACCAACATGCAAAACACACACCGTCCACAACAAAAAGTACACAAAGATTACGCAACAGACATTTCACACACTACACACATCACTCCGAACACACATAAAACAGACAGCACACACAGCCTCACAGAATGCACAATGCCAAACACACAACATATACGCAAATATATCAGTCCTATCACACAGTCTCTCACCCAACAAGCAAAACACACAGACCCCAGAACACACAGAGTAGAATACACACAACACAAACACAAATCACAGAACCACACATCACACGACACACACAAGCATCCCGCACAGAAAGTATCACAACTCATAACACACACAACTCTCCCAAATCCATAGGCAAAACACATATAACCAACAAAGACAAGTAGCACACATTTCACACACTACACAATGCACACACAATCACGCACATACACACCACACATACATCCTCACACAGGAGCACAATGCAGTACACACACAACACAGATACACACAACACAACAGACACAATAAACACACCACACCCTTGAAGGCACATAACTACTGCTCACAATGCACTCGAAAACCATTGCACAGACCACATACTGTATGCAAGAGTTGTACAAAACAAGCACAGCCACAGAGTCAACACATCTCACATCATGTGCATACCTCAAAGAGCCAAACACACACACAGCCTCTCTCACACAACAACACACAAATCACAACCACACGCACAAAACTGACGCAACACATACAAATGCACACAAAACTGACGAAACGCATGCAACACACATAGCACACTGCACACAACACGCACAACCATAACACACACAACACTCCCAAATCCATAGGCAAAACACATATAACCAACAAAGACAAGTAGAACACATTTCACACACTACGCCCTGCACACACAATCACGCACAGACACACCACACACACATCCTCACACAGGAACGCAACGCAGTACACACACACAACACAGAAACATGCAACACAACAGACACAATCAACACACCACACCCTTGAAGGCACATAACTGCTGCTCACAATGCACACGAAAACCATTGCACAGACCACATACTGTATGCAAGAGATGTACAAAACAAGCACAGCCACACACAGTCAACACATCTCACATCATGTGCATAACTCAAACAGCCAAACACACACACAGCCTCTCTCACACAACAACACACGAATCACAACCACACGCACAAAACTGACACAACACATACAAATGCACACAAAACTGACAAAACGCATGCAACACACATAGCACACTGCACAGTACATGCACAACAACAATCCGATCATAGAGAGCACATGCAGCCCCACACGCAGACAGCACGAACGAAAACACCCCCACACACAACATACACATGCACACAACACGAACGACACAAGGCGAACCCATCATTACACACAATGCTCAAATGACACAGCCCACGCAACACTACCCTGTATGTCACACGCAGAAAGCCTAAAAGCAGCACTCACACAACCCAGAACACAGCACATAACACAACAAACAAGAGAATTTATAAGACACGGAAACCACATTGCACGCTGAATTCGTTGTATGCGGGTATTTTCCTGACAGCCAGGCTTCCTCAGCAAAACCTCACGTTAATGGCCTCACAAATGAGCACCCGACACTCAGCAAAAGATATCTCTACAGAGCAGACTTCACTCACGCGCTTAGAGTCCAGTCACAGAGGACTGACACGGAAAGCACATTGCGAGCTGAATTCGTTGTATGCGGGTATTTTCCTGATGGCCAGGCTTCCTCAGCAAAACCTCACAATAATGGCCACACAAATGATCACCCGACACCCAGCAAAAGAGAGCTCCCCACAGCAGACCTCTTTAAGGCGCTCAGAGAGCAGGCACACATTACAGACACGGAAACCTCATTGCGAGCTGAATTCGTTATATGCGGGTATTTTCCTGATGGACAGGCTTCCTCAACAAAGCCTCACGTTAATGGTCACATAAATGAGCACATGACACTCAGCAAAAGAGAGCTCTACAAAGAAATCCTCTTGCAGGTGCTTAGAGTGCAGGCACACAGGACAGACACGGACACCACATTGCAAGTTCAATTCGTTGTATGCGGGTATTTTCCTGATTGCCAGGATTCCTCAGCAAAAGCTCACGTTAAAGGCCAGAAAAATGAGCACCCGACACTGAGCAAAAGACATCTCGGCAGAGGAGACTTCACTCATGCACTTAGAGTGCAGTTACACAAGACAGACACGGAAACCACATTGCGAGCTAAATTCGTTCTATGCGGGCATAGTGCCTGACGGCCAGGCTTCCTCAGCAAGGCCTCACGTTCATGGCCACAGAGACATTGTGGGAAGCACATTGCAAGCTCAGTTTCAGCCTCCACTGCCAGGGCGTCAATGGTTCCTTGAATGGGCCATCCTGCAGTGCTTTCTTTCACTCACATAAGCTGAATCCAAAGCTGACTTGCCTCCACTGCTGTCACTACAATGCATCATCTCCTGCAACTTCCAGTGTCACAAGAGCAAAGGCCTATTCGCAGCCCACCTACCTCTTTGAGATAGAGGGCATACAGAGAAGACCGCGTTCTACTGCAATGTTTGCTGTTTTCCTTATCACATAGGAGCAAATTGCATGCAAAATGAAAGCAGCCTAGTATTCTCTCAGGCAGGGTCTAGTCAGTGCATGGTGGATATTTTCTGTGGCAGACTTTGTCATAAGGCTCTCCTGCAGCAGTTTCTGACACTTTACAACAAAGGCGTCTTCAGGGCCTTGCTAGTAAAGAGATGAGGTGGCTCTCTGCGCCCTCAGGAAACAAGGCCCTCATGCAGTATTACAAACCTGTGTATAAAACCTCCAAGCACGAGAGGCTGTCTTCTCTGCACTTGAATGCAGAAGTCCCTCCACACACAGCACATCACACCAAGAACATAACTGCCCACCATACTCATGAACCACGGTTCTCAGAGGGAACACAACACACCCAGTGAGGCACACTGAACAAGCTTGACCACACACAGTACACACATCACAAATTACACTCCTTACTCAAAGAGACAGCCACACACACAACCCGTCAAACACAACCACGCACATAGAAACCAACATGCAAAACACACACCGTCCACAACAAAAAGTACACAAAGATTACGCAACAGACATTTCACACACTACACACATCACTCCGAACACACATAAAACAGACAGCACACACAGCCTCACAGAATGCACAATGCCAAACACACAACATATACGCAAATATATCAGTCCTATCACACAGTCTCTCACCCAACAAGCAAAACACACAGACCCCAGAACACACAGAGTAGAATACACACAACACAAACACAAATCACAGAACCACACATCACACGACACACACAAGCATCCCGCACAGAAAGTATCACAACTCATAACACACACAACTCTCCCAAATCCATAGGCAAAACACATATAACCAACAAAGACAAGTAGCACACATTTCACACACTACACAATGCACACACAATCACGCACATACACACCACACATACATCCTCACACAGGAGCACAATGCAGTACACACACAACACAGAAACACACAACACAACAGACACAATAAACACACCACACCCTTGAAGGCACATAACTACTGCTCACAATGCACTCGAAAACCATTGCACAGACCACATACTGTATGCAAGAGTTGTACAAAACAAGCACAGCCACAGAGTCAACACATCTCACATCATGTGCATACCTCAAAGAGCCAAACACACACACAGCCTCTCTCACAGAACAACACACAAATCACAACCACACGCACAAAACTGACGCAACACATACAAATGCACACAAAACTGACGAAACGCATGCAACACACATAGCACACTGCACACAACACGCACAACCATAACACACACAACACTCCCAAATCCATAGGCAAAACACATATAACCAACAAAGACAAGTAGAACACATTTCACACACTACGCCCTGCACACACAATCACGCACAGACACACCACACACACATCCTCACACAGGAACGCAACGCAGTACACACACACAACACAGAAACATGCAACACAACAGACACAATCAACACACCACACCCTTGAAGGCACATAACTGCTGCTCACAATGCACACGAAAACCATTGCACAGACCACATACTGTATGCAAGAGATGTACAAAACAAGCACAGCCACACACAGTCAACACATCTCACATCATGTGCATAACTCAAACAGCCAAACACACACACAGCCTCTCTCACACAACAACACACGAATCACAACCACACGCACAAAACTGACACAACACATACAAATGCACACAAAACTGACAAAACGCATGCAACACACATAGCACACTGCACAGTACATGCACAACAACAATCCGATCATAGAGAGCACATGCAGCCCCACACGCAGACAGCACGAACGAAAACACCCCCACACACAACATACACATGCACACAACACGAACGACACAAGGCGAACCCATCATTACACACAATGCTCAAATGACACAGCCCACGCAACACTACCCTGTATGTCACACGCAGAAAGCCTAAAAGCAGCACTCACACAACCCAGAACACAGCACATAACACAACAAACAAGAGAATTTATAAGACACGGAAACCACATTGCACGCTGAATTCGTTGTATGCGGGTATTTTCCTGACAGCCAGGCTTCCTCAGCAAAACCTCACGTTAATGGCCTCACAAATGAGCACCCGACACTCAGCAAAAGATATCTCTACAGAGCAGACTTCACTCACGCGCTTAGAGTCCAGTCACAGAGGACTGACACGGAAAGCACATTGCGAGCTGAATTCGTTGTATGCGGGTATTTTCCTGATGGCCAGGCTTCCTCAGCAAAACCTCACAATAATGGCCACACAAATGATCACCCGACACCCAGCAAAAGAGAGCTCCCCACAGCAGACCTCTTTAAGGCGCTCAGAGAGCAGGCACACATTACAGACACGGAAACCTCATTGCGAGCTGAATTCGTTATATGCGGGTATTTTCCTGATGGACAGGCTTCCTCAACAAAGCCTCACGTTAATGGTCACATAAATGAGCACATGACACTCAGCAAAAGAGAGCTCTACAAAGAAATCCTCTTGCAGGTGCTTAGAGTGCAGGCACACAGGACAGACACGGACACCACATTGCAAGTTCAATTCGTTGTATGCGGGTATTTTCCTGATTGCCAGGATTCCTCAGCAAAAGCTCACGTTAAAGGCCAGAAAAATGAGCACCCGACACTGAGCAAAAGACATCTCGGCAGAGGAGACTTCACTCATGCACTTAGAGTGCAGTTACACAAGACAGACACGGAAACCACATTGCGAGCTAAATTCGTTCTATGCGGGCATAGTGCCTGACGGCCAGGCTTCCTCAGCAAGGCCTCACGTTCATGGCCACAGAGACATTGTGGGAAGCACATTGCAAGCTCAGTTTCAGCCTCCACTGCCAGGGCGTCAATGGTTCCTTGAATGGGCCATCCTGCAGTGCTTTCTTTCACTCACATAAGCTGAATCCAAAGCTGACTTGCCTCCACTGCTGTCACTACAATGCATCATCTCCTGCAACTTCCAGTGTCACAAGAGCAAAGGCCTATTCGCAGCCCACCTACCTCTTTGAGATAGAGGGCATACAGAGAAGACCGCGTTCTACTGCAATGTTTGCTGTTTTCCTTATCACATAGGAGCAAATTGCATGCAAAATGAAAGCAGCCTAGTATTCTCTCAGGCAGGGTCTAGTCAGTGCATGGTGGATATTTTCTGTGGCAGACTTTGTCATAAGGCTCTCCTGCAGCAGTTTCTGACACTTTACAACAAAGGCGTCTTCAGGGCCTTGCTAGTAAAGAGATGAGGTGGCTCTCTGCGCCCTCAGGAAACAAGGCCCTCATGCAGTATTACAAACCTGTGTATAAAACCTCCAAGCACGAGAGGCTGTCTTCTCTGCACTTGAATGCAGAAGTCCCTCCACACACAGCACATCACACCAAGAACATAACTGCCCACCATACTCATGAACCACGGTTCTCAGAGGGAACACAACACACCCAGTGAGGCACACTGAACAAGCTTGACCACACACAGTACACACATCACAAATTACACTCCTTACTCAAAGAGACAGCCACACACACAACCCGTCAAACACAACCACGCACATAGAAACCAACATGCAAAACACACACCGTCCACAACAAAAAGTACACAAAGATTACGCAACAGACATTTCACACACTACACACATCACTCCGAACACACATAAAACAGACAGCACACACAGCCTCACAGAATGCACAATGCCAAACACACAACATATACGCAAATATATCAGTCCTATCACACAGTCTCTCACCCAACAAGCAAAACACACAGACCCCAGAACACACAGAGTAGAATACACACAACACAAACACAAATCACAGAACCACACATCACACGACACACACAAGCATCCCGCACAGAAAGTATCACAACTCATAACACACACAACTCTCCCAAATCCATAGGCAAAACACATATAACCAACAAAGACAAGTAGCACACATTTCACACACTACACAATGCACACACAATCACGCACATACACACCACACATACATCCTCACACAGGAGCACAATGCAGTACACACACAACACAGAAACACACAACACAACAGACACAATAAACACACCACACCCTTGAAGGCACATAACTACTGCTCACAATGCACTCGAAAACCATTGCACAGACCACATACTGTATGCAAGAGTTGTACAAAACAAGCACAGCCACAGAGTCAACACATCTCACATCATGTGCATACCTCAAAGAGCCAAACACACACACAGCCTCTCTCACACAACAACACACAAATCACAACCACACGCACAAAACTGACGCAACACATACAAATGCACACAAAACTGACGAAACGCATGCAACACACATAGCACACTGCACACAACACGCACAACCATAACACACACAACACTCCCAAATCCATAGGCAAAACACATATAACCAACAAAGACAAGTAGAACACATTTCACACACTACGCCCTGCACACACAATCACGCACAGACACACCACACACACATCCTCACACAGGAACGCAACGCAGTACACACACACAACACAGAAACATGCAACACAACAGACACAATCAACACACCACACCCTTGAAGGCACATAACTGCTGCTCACAATGCACACGAAAACCATTGCACAGACCACATACTGTATGCAAGAGATGTACAAAACAAGCACAGCCACACACAGTCAACACATCTCACATCATGTGCATAACTCAAACAGCCAAACACACACACAGCCTCTCTCACACAACAACACACGAATCACAACCACACGCACAAAACTGACACAACACATACAAATGCACACAAAACTGACAAAACGCATGCAACACACATAGCACACTGCACAGTACATGCACAACAACAATCCGATCATAGAGAGCACATGCAGCCCCACACGCAGACAGCACGAACGAAAACACCCCCACACACAACATACACATGCACACAACACGAACGACACAAGGCGAACCCATCATTACACACAATGCTCAAATGACACAGCCCACGCAACACTACCCTGTATGTCACACGCAGAAAGCCTAAAAGCAGCACTCACACAACCCAGAACACAGCACATAACACAACAAACAAGAGAATTTATAAGACACGGAAACCACATTGCACGCTGAATTCGTTGTATGCGGGTATTTTCCTGACAGCCAGGCTTCCTCAGCAAAACCTCACGTTAATGGCCTCACAAATGAGCACCCGACACTCAGCAAAAGATATCTCTACAGAGCAGACTTCACTCACGCGCTTAGAGTCCAGTCACAGAGGACTGACACGGAAAGCACATTGCGAGCTGAATTCGTTGTATGCGGGTATTTTCCTGATGGCCAGGCTTCCTCAGCAAAACCTCACAATAATGGCCACACAAATGATCACCCGACACCCAGCAAAAGAGAGCTCCCCACAGCAGACCTCTTTAAGGCGCTCAGAGAGCAGGCACACATTACAGACACGGAAACCTCATTGCGAGCTGAATTCGTTATATGCGGGTATTTTCCTGATGGACAGGCTTCCTCAACAAAGCCTCACGTTAATGGTCACATAAATGAGCACATGACACTCAGCAAAAGAGAGCTCTACAAAGAAATCCTCTTGCAGGTGCTTAGAGTGCAGGCACACAGGACAGACACGGACACCACATTGCAAGTTCAATTCGTTGTATGCGGGTATTTTCCTGATTGCCAGGATTCCTCAGCAAAAGCTCACGTTAAAGGCCAGAAAAATGAGCACCCGACACTGAGCAAAAGACATCTCGGCAGAGGAGACTTCACTCATGCACTTAGAGTGCAGTTACACAAGACAGACACGGAAACCACATTGCGAGCTAAATTCGTTCTATGCGGGCATAGTGCCTGACGGCCAGGCTTCCTCAGCAAGGCCTCACGTTCATGGCCACAGAGACATTGTGGGAAGCACATTGCAAGCTCAGTTTCAGCCTCCACTGCCAGGGCGTCAATGGTTCCTTGAATGGGCCATCCTGCAGTGCTTTCTTTCACTCACATAAGCTGAATCCAAAGCTGACTTGCCTCCACTGCTGTCACTACAATGCATCATCTCCTGCAACTTCCAGTGTCACAAGAGCAAAGGCCTATTCGCAGCCCACCTACATCTTTGAGATAGAGGGCATACAGAGAAGACCGCGTTCTACTGCAATGTTTGCTGTTTTCCTTATCACATAGGAGCAAATTGCATGCAAAATGAAAGCAGCCTAGTATTCTCTCAGGCAGGGTCTAGTCAGTGCATGGTGGATATTTTCTGTGGCAGACTTTGCATAAGGCTCTCCTGCAGCAGTTTCTGACACTTTACAACAAAGGCGTCTTCAGGGCCTTGCTAGTAAAGAGATGAGGTGGCTCTCTGCGCCCTCAGGAAACAAGGCCCTCATGCAGTATTACAAACCTGTGTATAAAACCTCCAAGCACGAGAGGCTGTCTTCTGTGCACTTGAATGCAGAAGTCCCTCCACACACAGCACATCACACCAAGAACATAACTGCCCACCATACTCATGAACCACGGTTCTCAGAGGGAACACAACACACCCAGTGAGGCACACTGAACAAGCTTGACCACACACAGTACACACATCACAAATTACACTCCTTACTCAAAGAGACAGCCACACACACAACCTGTCAAACACAACCACGCACATAGAAACCAACATGCAAAACACACACCGTCCACAACAAAAAGTACACAAAGATTACGCAACAGACATTTCACACACTACACACATCACTCCGAACACACATAAAACAGACAGCACACACAGCCTCACAGAATGCACAATGCCAAACACACAACATATACGCAAATATATCAGTCCTATCACACAGTCTCTCACTCAACAAGCAAAACACACAGACCCCAGAACACACAGAGTAGAATACACACAACACAAACACAAATCACAGAACCACACATCACACGACACACACAAGCATCCCGCACAGAAAGTATCACAACTCATAACACACACAACTCTCCCAAATCCATAGGCAAAACACATATAACCAACAAAGACAAGTAGCACACATTTCACACACTACACAATGCACACACAATCACGCACATACACACCACACATACATCCTCACACAGGAGCACAATGCAGTACACACACAACACAGAAACACGCAACACAACAGACACAATAAACACACCACACCCTTGAAGGCACATAACTACTGCTCACAATGCACTCGAAAACCATTGCACAGACCACATACTGTATGCAAGAGTTGTACAAAACAAGCACAGCCACAGAGTCAACACATCTCACATCATGTGCATACCTCAAAGAGCCAAACACACACACAGCCTCTCTCACACAACAACACACAAATCACAACCACACGCACAAAACTGACGCAACACATACAAATGCACACAAAACTGACGAAACGCATGCAACACACATAGCACACTGCACACAACACGCACAACCATAACACACACAACACTCCCAAATCCATAGGCAAAACACATATAACCAACAAAGACAAGTAGAACACATTTCACACACTACGCCCTGCACACACAATCACGCACAGACACACCACACACACATCCTCACACAGGAACGCAACGCAGTACACACACACAACACAGAAACATGCAACACAACAGACACAATCAACACACCACACCCTTGAAGGCACATAACTGCTGCTCACAATGCACACGAAAACCATTGCACAGACCACATACTGTATGCAAGAGATGTACAAAACAAGCACAGCCACACACAGTCAACACATCTCACATCATGTGCATAACTCAAACAGCCAAACACACACACAGCCTCTCTCACACAACAACACACGAATCACAACCACACGCACAAAACTGACACAACACATACAAATGCACACAAAACTGACAAAACGCATGCAACACACATAGCACACTGCACAGTACATGCACAACAACAATCCGATCATAGAGAGCACATGCAGCCCCACACGCAGACAGCACGAACGAAAACACCCCCCGCACACAACATACACATGCACACAACACGAACGACACAAGGCGAACCCATCATTACACACAATGCTCAAATGACACAGCCCACGCAACACTACCCTGTATGTCACACGCAGAAAGCCTAAAGGCAGCACTCACACAACCCAGAACACAGCACATAACACAACAAACAAGAGAATTTATAAGACACGGAAACCACATTGCACGCTGAATTCGTTGTATGCGGGTATTTTCCTGACAGCCAGGCTTCCTCAGCAAAACCTCACGTTAATGGCCTCACAAATGAGCACCCGACACTCAGCAAAAGATATCTCTACAGAGCAGACTTCACTCATGCGCTTAGAGTCCAGTCACAGAGGACTGACTCGGAAACCACATTGCGAGCTGAATTCGTTGTATGCGGGTATTTTCCTGATGGCCAGGCTTCCTCAGCAAAACCTCACAATAATGGCCACACAAATGATCACCCGACACCCAGCAAAAGAGAGCTCCCCACAGCAGACCTCTTTAAGGCGCTCAGAGAGCAGGCACACATTACAGACACGGAAACCTCATTGCGAGCTGAATTCGTTATATGCGGGTATTTTCCTGATGGACAGGCTTCCTCAACAAAGCCTCACGTTAATGGTCACATAAATGAGCACATGACACTCAGCAAAAGAGAGCTCTACAAAGAAATCCTCTTGCAGGTGCTTAGAGTGCAGGCACACAGGACAGACACGGACACCACATTGCAAGTTCAATTCGTTGTATGCGGGTATTTTCCTGATGGCCAGGATTCCTCAGCAAAAGCTCACGTTAAAGGCCAGAAAAATGAGCACCCGACACTGAGAAGAAGACATCTCTACAGAGCAGACTTCCATCATGCACTTAGAGTGCAGTCACACAAGACAGACACGGAAACCACATTGTGAGCTAAATTCGTTGTATGCGGGCATAGTGCCTGACGGCCAGGCTTCCTCAGCATGGACTCACGTTCATGGCCACACAGACATGGTGGGAAGCACATTGCAAGCTCTGTTTCAGCCTCCACTGCCAGGGCTTCAATGATTCCTTGAATGGGCCATCCTGCAGTGCTTTCTTTCACTCACATAAGCTGAATCCAAAGCTGACTTGCCTCCACTGCTGTCACTACAATGCATCATCTTCTGCAACTTCCAGTGTCGCTAGAGCAAAGGCCTATTCGCAGCCCACCTACAACTTTGAGATAGAGGGAATACAGAGAACACCGCGTTCTACTGCAATGTTTGCTGTTTTCCTTATCACATAGGAGCAAATTGCATGCAAAATGAAAGCAGCCTAGTATTCTCTCAGGGAGGGTCTCCTCAGTGCATGGTGGATTGCTTCTGCGGCAGAGTTTGTCATAAGGCTCTCCTGCAGCAGATTCTGACACTTTACTACAAAGGCGTCTTCAGGGCCTTGGTAGTAAAGAGATGAGGTGGCTCTCTGCGCCCTCATGAAACAAGGCCCTCCTGGAGTATTACAATCCTGTGGAGAAAACCGCCAAGCACGAGAGGCTGTCTTCTGTGCACTTGAATGCAGAAGTCCCTCCACACACAGCACATCACACCGAGAATATAACTGCCCACCATACACATGAACCACGGTTCTCAGAGTGAACACAACTCACCCAGTGAGGCACACTGACCAAGCTTGACCACACACATCACAAATTACACTCCTTACTCAAAGAGCCAGCCACACACACAACCTGTCAAACACAACCACTCACATAGAAACCAACATGCAAAACACACACCGTCCACAACAAAAAGAACACAAAGATTACACAACACACATTTCACACACTACACACATCACTCCAAACACACATGAAACAGACAGCACACACAGCCTCACAGAATGCACAATGCCAAACACACAACATGTATGCAAAGATATCAGTCCTAACACACAGCGTCTCACTCAACAAGCAAAACACACAGACCACAGAACACACAGAGTAGAATACACAAAACACAGACACAAATCACAGAACCACACATCACACGACACACACAAGCATCCCGCACAGAAAATATCACAACTCATAACACACACAACACTCCCCAAACCATAGGCAAACCACATATAACCAACAAAGACAAGTAGCACACATTTCACACACTACACACTGCACACACAATCACGCACAGACACACCACACATACATCCTCACACAGGAGCGCAACGCAGTACATACACACAACACAGAAACACACAACACAACAGACACAATAAACACACCACACACTTGAAGGCACATAACTCCTGCTCACAATGCACACGAAAACCATTGCACAGACCACGTACTGTATGCAAGAGTTGTACAAAACAACCACAGCCACACACAGTCAACACATCTCACATCATGTGCGTAAATCAAACAGCCAAACACACACACAGCCTCTCTTTCACAACAACACACAAATCACAACCACACACACAAAACTGACACAACACATACAAATGCACACAAAACTGACGAAACGCATGCAACACACATAGCACACTGCACACAGCACGCACAACCATAACACACACAACACTCCCAAATCCATAGGCAAAACACATATAACCAACAAAGACAAGTAGAACACATTTCACACACTACGCCGTGCACACACAATCACGCACAGACACACCACACACACATCCTCACACAGGAACGCAACGCAGTACACACACACAACACAGAAACATGCAACACAACAGACACAATCAACACACCACACCCTTGAAGGCACATAACTGCTGCTCACAATGCACACGAAAACCATTGCACAGACCACATACTGTATGCAAGAGATGTACAAAACAAGCACAGCCACACACAGTCAACACATCTCACATCATGTGCATAACTCAAACAGCCAAACACACACACAGCCTCTCTCACACAACAACACACGAATCACAACCACACGCACAAAACTGACACAACACATACAAATGCACACAAAACTGACAAAACGCATGCAACACACATAGCACACTGCACAGTACATGCACAACAATCCGATCATAGAGAGCACATGCAGCCCCACACGCAGACAGCACGAACGAAAACACCCCAACACACAACATACACATGCACACAACATGAACGACACAATGCGAACACATCATTACACACAATGCTCAAATGACACAGCCCACGCAACACTACCCTGTATGTCACACGCAGAAAGCCAAAAAGCAGCACTCACACAACCCAGAACACAGCACATAACACAACAAACAAGAGAATTTATAAGACACGGAAACCACATTGCACGCTGAATTCGTTGTATGCGGGTATTTTCCTGACAGCCAGGCTTCCTCAGCAAAACCTCACGTTAATGGCCTCACAAATGAGCACCCGACACTCAGCAAAAGATACCTCTACAGAGCAGACTTCACTCACGCGCTTAGAGTCCAGTCACAGAGGACTGACACGGAAAGCACATTGCGAGCTGAATTCGTTGTATGCGGGTATTTTCCTGACAGCCAGGCTTCCTCAGCAAAACCTCACGTTAATGGCCTCACAAATGAGCACCCGACACTCAGCAAAAGATATCTCTACACAGAAATCCTCTTTCAGGTGCTTCGAGTGCAGACACACAGGACAGAAACGGAAACCACATTGCGAGTTCAATTCATTGTATGCGGTTATTTTCCTAATGGCCACTCTTCCTCAGAAAAATCTCACGTTAATGGCCACAAATATGAGCACCAGACACTGAGCAAAAGACATCTCTACAGAGCAGATTTCACTCATGCACTTAGAGTGCAGTCACACAGTACAGACACGGTATCAACATTGCGAGGTAAATTCGTTGTATGCGGGTATTTTCCTGATGGCCAGTCTTCCTCAACAAAGCCTCACGTTAATGGTCACTTAAATGAGCACATGACACTCAGCAAAAGGGAGCTCTACACAGAAGTCCTCTTTCAGGTGCTTAGAGTGCAGGCACACAGGACAGACACGGAAACCACATTGAGAGTTCAATTCGTTGTATGCGGGTATTTTCCTGATTGCCATGATTCCTCAGCAAAAGCTCACGTTAAAGGCCAGAAAAATGAGCACCCGACACTGAGAAAAAGACATCTCTACAGAGCAGACTTCCATCATGCACTTAGAGTGCAGTCACACAAGACAGACACGGAAACCACATTGCGAGCTAAATTCGTTGCATGCGGGCATAGTGCCTGACGGCCAGGCTTCCTCAGTAAGGCCTGACGTTCATGGAAACACAGACATGGTGGGAAGCACATTGCAAGCTCAGTTTCAGCCTCCATTCCAGGGCTTCAATGGTTCCTTGAATGGGCCATCCTGCAGTGCTTTCTTTCACTCACATAAGCTGAATCCAAAGCTGACTTGCCTCCACTGCTGTCACTACAATGCATCATCTACTGCAAATTCCAGTGTCGCTAGAGCAAAGGCCTATTCGCAGCCCACCTACCTCTTTGAGATAGAGAAAATACAGAGAAGACCGCATTCTACTGCAATATTTGCTGTTTTCTTTATCACATAGGATCAAATTGCATGCAAAATGATAGCAGCCTAGTATTCTCTCAGGGAGGGTCTCCTCAGTGCATGGAGGATTGTTTCTGCGGCAGAGTTTGTCATAAGCCTCTCCTGCAGCAGTTTCTGACACTTTACAACAAAGGCATCTTCAGGGCCTTGCTAGTAAAGAGATGAGGTGGCTCTCTGTGCTCTCAGGAAACAAGGCCCTCCTGGAGTATTACAAACCTGAGGAGAAAACCGCCAAGCACGAGAGGCTGTCTTCTGTGCACTTGAATGCAGAAGTGCCTCAACACACAGCACATCACACCGAGAATATTACTGCCCACCATACACATGAACCACAGTTCTCAGAGTGAACACAACACACCCAGTGAGGCACACTGACCAAGCTTGACCACACACAGTACACACATCACAAATTACACTCCTTACTCAAAGAGCCAGCCACACACACAACCCGTCAAACACAACCACGTACATAGAAACCAACATGCAAAACACACACCGTCCACAACAGAAAGAACAGAAAGATTACACAACACACATTTCACACCCTACACACATCACTCCAAACAAAGATAAAACAGAGAGCACACAAAGCCTCACAGAATGCACAATGCCAAACACACAACATATACGCAAAGATATCAGTCCTAACACACAGTGTCTCACCCAACAAGCAAAACACACAGACCACAGAACACACAGAGTAGAATACACACAACGCAAACACAAATCACAGAACCACACATCACACGACACACACAAGCATCCCGCACAGAGGGTATCACAACTCATAACACACACAACACTCCCATATCCATAGGAAAACACATATAACAAGCAAAGACAAGTAGCACACATTTCACACACTAAACCCTGCACCCGCAGTCACGCACAGACACACCACACATACAATCCTCACACAGGAGCAAAACGCAGTACACACACACAACGCAGAAACATGCAACACAACAGACACAATAAACACACCACACCCTTGAAGGCACATAACTGCTACACACAATGCACACGAAAACCATTGCACAGACCACATACTGAATGAAAGAGATGTACAAATCAAGCACAGCCAAACACAGTCAACACATCTCACATCATGTGCATAACTCAAACAGCCAAACACACACACAGCCTCTCTTACACAACAACACGCAAATCACAACCACACGCACAAAACTGACACAACACATACAAATGCACACAAAACTGAAGAAACGCATGCAACACACATAGCACACTGCACACAACACGCACAACCATAACACACACAACACTCCCAAATCCATAGGCAACACACATATAACCAACAAAGACAAGTAGCACACATTTCACACACTACGCCCTGCACACACAATCACACACAGACACACCACACATACATCCTCACACAGGAACGCAACGCAGTACACACACACAACACAGAAACATGCAACACAACAGACACAATCAACACACCACACCCTTGAAGGCACATAACTGCTGCTCACAATGCACACGAAAACCATTGCACAGACCACATACTGTATGCAAGAGATGTACAAAACAAGCACAGTCACACACAGTCAACACATCTCACATCATGTGCATAACTCAAACAGCCAAACACACACACAGCCTCTCTCACACAACAACACACGAATCACAACCACACGCACAAAACTGACACAACACATACACATGCACACAAAACTGACAAAACGCATGCAACACACATAGCACACTGCACAGTACATGCACAACAACAATCCGATCATAGAGAGCACATGCAGCCCCACACGCAGACAGCACGAACGAAAACACCCCCACACACAACATACACGTGCACACAACACGAACGACACAAGGCGAACCCATCATTACACACAATGCTCAAATGACACAGCCCACGCAACACTACCCTGTATGTCACACGCAGAAAGCCTAAAAGCAGCACTCACACAACCCAGAACACAGCACATAACACAACAAACAAGAGAATTTATAAGACACGGAAACCACATTGCACGCTGAATTCGTTGTATGCGGGTATTTTCCTGATGGCCAGGCTTCCTCAGCAAAACCTCACAATAATGGCCACACAAATGATCACCCGACACCCAGCAAAAGATATCTCTACAGAGCAGACTTCACTCACGCGCTCCAGTCACAGAGGACTGACACGGAAACCACATTGCACGCTGAATTCGTTGTATGCGGGTATTTTCCTGATGGCCAGGCTTCCTCAGCAAAACCTCACAATAATGGCCACACAAATGATCACCCGACACCCAGCAAAAGAGAGCTCTCCACAGCAGACCTCTTTAAGGCGCTCAGAGAGCAGGCACACATTACAGACACGGAAACCTCATTGCGAGCTGAATTCGTTATATGCGGGTATTTTCCTGATGGACAGGCTTCCTCAACAAAGCCTCACGTTAATGGTCACATAAATGAGCACATGACACTCAGCGAAAGAGAGCTCTACAAAGGAATCCTCTTGCAGGTGCTTAGAGTGCAGGCACACAGGACAGACACGGACACCACATTGCAAGTTCAATTCGTTGTATGCGGGTATTTTCCTGATTGCCAGGATTCCTCAGCAAAAGCTCACGTTAAAGGCCAGAAAAATGAGCACCCGACACTGAGCAAAAGACATCTCGGCAGAGGAGACTTCACTCATGCACTTAGAGTGCAGTTACACAAGACAGACACGGAAACCACATTGCGAGCTAAATTCGTTCTATGCGGGCATAGTGCCTGACGGCCAGGCTTCCTCAGCAAGGCCTCACGTTCATGGCCACAGAGACATTGTGGGAAGCACATTGCAAGCTCAGTTTCAGCCTCCGCTGCCAGGGCGTCAATGGTTCCTTGAATGGGCCATCCTGCAGTGCTTTCTTTCACTCACATAAGCTGAATCCAAAGCTGACTTGCCTCCACTGCTGTCACTACAATGCATCATCTCCTGCAACTTCCAGTGTCACAAGAGCAAAGGCCTATTCGCAGCCCACCTACCTCTTTGAGATAGAGGGCATACAGAGAAGACCGCGTTCTACTGCAATGTTTGCTGTTTTCCTTATCACATAGGAGCAAATTGCATGCAAAATGAAAGCAGCCTAGTATTCTCTCAGGCAGGGTCTAGTCAGTGCATGGTGGATATTTTCTGTGGCAGACTTTGTCATAAGGCTCTCCTGCAGCAGTTTCTGACACTTTACAACAAAGGCGTCTTCAGGGCCTTGCTAGTAAAGAGATGAGGTGGCTCTCTGCGCCCTCAGGAAACAAGGCCCTCATGCAGTATTACAAACCTGTGTATAAAACCTCCAAGCACGAGAGGCTGTCTTCTCTGCACTTGAATGCAGAAGTCCCTCCACACACAGCACATCACACCAAGAACATAACTGCCCACCATACTCATGAACCACGGTTCTCAGAGTGAACACAACACACCCAGTGAGGCACACTGAACAAGCTTGACCACACACAGTACACACATCACAAATTACACTCCTTACTCAAAGAGACAGCCACACACACAACCTGTCAAACACAACCACGCACATAGAAACCAACATGCAAAACACACACCGTCCACAACAAAAAGTACACAAAGATTACGCAACAGACATTTCACACACTACACACATCACTCCGAACACACATAAAACAGACAGCACACACAGCCTCACAGAATGCACAATGCCAAACACACAACATATACGCAAATATATCAGTCCTATCACACAGTCTCTCACTCAACAAGCAAAACACACAGACCCCAGAACACACAGAGTAGAATACACACAACACAAACACAAATCACAGAACCACACATCACACGACACACACAAGCATCCCGCACAGAAAGTATCACAACTCATAACACACACAACTCTCCCAAATCCATAGGCAAAACACATATAACCAACAAAGACAAGTAGCACACATTTCACACACTACACAATGCACACACAATCACGCACATACACACCACACATACATCCTCACACAGGAGCACAATGCAGTACACACACAACACAGAAACACGCAACACAACAGACACAATAAACACACCACACCCTTGAAGGCACATAACTACTGCTCACAATGCACTCCAAAACCATTGCACAGACCACATACTGTATGCAAGAGTTGCACAAAACAAGCACAGCCACAGAGTCAACACATCTCACATCATGTGCATACCTCAAAGAGCCAAACACACACACAGCCTCTCTCACACAACAACACACAAATCACAACCACACGCACAAAACTGACGCAACACATACAAATGCACACAAAACTGATGAAACGCATGCAACACACATAGCACACTGCACACAACACGCACAACCATAACACACACAACACTCCCAAATCCATAGGCAAAACACATATAACCAACAAAGACAAGTAGAACACATTTCACACACTACGCCCTGCACACACAATCACGCACAGACACACCACACACACATCCTCACACAGGAACGCAACGCAGTACACACACACAACACAGAAACATGCAACACAACAGACACAATCAACACACCACACCTTTGAAGGCACATAACTGCTGCTCACAATGCACACGAAAACCATTGCACAGACCACATACTGTATGCAAGAGATGTACAAAACAAGCACAGCCACACACAGTCAACACATCTCACATCATGTGCATAACTCAAACAGCCAAACACACACACAGCCTCTCTCACACAACAACACACGAATCACAACCACACGCACAAAACTGACACAACACATACAAATGCACACAAAACTGACAAAACGCATGCAACACACATAGCACACTGCACAGTACATGCACAACAACAATCCGATCATAGAGAGCACATGCAGCCCCACACGCAGACAGCACGAACGAAAACACCCCCACACACAACATACACATGCACACAACACGAACGACACAAGGCGAACCCATCATTACACACAATGCTCAAATGACACAGCCCACGCAACACTACCCTGTATGTCACACGCAGAAAGCCTAAAAGCAGCACTCACACAACCCAGAACACAGCACATAACACAACAAACAAGAGAATTTATAAGACACGGAAACCACATTGCACGCTGAATTCGTTGTATGCGGGTATTTTCCTGACAGCCAGGCTTCCTCAGCAAAACCTCACGTTAATGGCCTCACAAATGAGCACCCGACACTCAGCAAAAGATATCTCTACAGAGCAGACTTCACTCACGCGCTTAGAGTCCAGTCACAGAGGACTGACACGGAAAGCACATTGCGAGCTGAATTCGTTGTATGCGGGTATTTTCCTGATGGCCAGGCTTCCTCAGCAAAACCTCACAATAATGGCCACACAAATGATCACCCGACACCCAGCAAAAGAGAGCTCCCCACAGCAGACCTCTTTAAGGCGCTCAGAGAGCAGGCACACATTACAGACACGGAAACCTCATTGCGAGCTGAATTCGTTATATGCGGGTATTTTCCTGATGGACAGGCTTCCTCAACAAAGCCTCACGTTAATGGTCACATAAATGAGCACATGACACTCAGCAAAAGAGAGCTCTACAAAGAAATCCTCTTGCAGGTGCTTAGAGTGCAGGCACACAGGACAGACACGGACACCACATTGCAAGTTCAATTCGTTGTATGCGGGTATTTTCCTGATTGCCAGGATTCCTCAGCAAAAGCTCACGTTAAAGGCCAGAAAAATGAGCACCCGACACTGAGCAAAAGACATCTCGGCAGAGGAGACTTCACTCATGCACTTAGAGTGCAGTTACACAAGACAGACACGGAAACCACATTGCGAGCTAAATTCGTTCTATGCGGGCATAGTGCCTGACGGCCAGGCTTCCTCAGCAAGGCCTCACGTTCATGGCCACAGAGACATTGTGGGAAGCACATTGCAAGCTCAGTTTCAGCCTCCGCTGCCAGGGCGTCAATGGTTCCTTGAATGGGCCATCCTGCAGTGCTTTCTTTCACTCACATAAGCTGAATCCAAAGCTGACTTGCCTCCACTGCTGTCACTACAATGCATCATCTCCTGCAACTTCCAGTGTCACAAGAGCAAAGGCCTATTCGCAGCCCACCTACCTCTTTGAGATAGAGGGCATACAGAGAAGACCGCGTTCTACTGCAATGTTTGCTGTTTTCCTTATCACATAGGAGCAAATTGCATGCAAAATGAAAGCAGCCTAGTATTCTCTCAGGCAGGGTCTAGTCAGTGCATGGTGGATATTTTCTGTGGCAGACTTTGTCATAAGGCTCTCCTGCAGCAGTTTCTGACACTTTACAACAAAGGCGTCTTCAGGGCCTTGCTAGTAAAGAGATGAGGTGGCTCTCTGCGCCCTCAGGAAACAAGGCCCTCATGCAGTATTACAAACCTGTGTATAAAACCTCCAAGCACGAGAGGCTGTCTTCTCTGCACTTGAATGCAGAAGTCCCTCCACACACAGCACATCACACCAAGAACATAACTGCCCACCATACTCATGAACCACGGTTCTCAGAGTGAACACAACACACCCAGTGAGGCACACTGAACAAGCTTGACCACACACAGTACACACATCACAAATTACACTCCTTACTCAAAGAGACAGCCACACACACAACCTGTCAAACACAACCACGCACATAGAAACCAACATGCAAAACACACACCGTCCACAACAAAAAGTACACAAAGATTACGCAACAGACATTTCACACACTACACACATCACTCCGAACACACATAAAACAGACAGCACACACAGCCTCACAGAATGCACAATGCCAAACACACAACATATACGCAAATATATCAGTCCTATCACACAGTCTCTCACTCAACAAGCAAAACACACAGACCCCAGAACACACAGAGTAGAATACACACAACACAAACACAAATCACAGAACCACACATCACACGACACACACAAGCATCCCGCACAGAAAGTATCACAACTCATAACACACACAACTCTCCCAAATCCATAGGCAAAACACATATAACCAACAAAGACAAGTAGCACACATTTCACACACTACACAATGCACACACAATCACGCACATACACACCACACATACATCCTCACACAGGAGCACAATGCAGTACACACACAACACAGAAACACGCAACACAACAGACACAATAAACACACCACACCCTTGAAGGCACATAACTACTGCTCACAATGCACTCCAAAACCATTGCACAGACCACATACTGTATGCAAGAGTTGCACAAAACAAGCACAGCCACAGAGTCAACACATCTCACATCATGTGCATACAACAAAGAGCCAAACACACACACAGCCTCTCTCACACAACACACAAATCACAACCACACGCACAAAACTGACGCAACACATACAAATGCACACAAAACTGATGAAACGCATGCAACACACATAGCACACTGCACACAACACGCACAACCATAACACACACAACACTCCCAAATCCATAGGCAAAACACATATAACCAACAAAGACAAGTAGAACACATTTCACACACTACGCCCTGCACACACAATCACGCACAGACACACCACACACACATCCTCACACAGGAACGCAACGCAGTACACACACACAACACAGAAACATGCAACACAACAGACACAATCAACACACCACACCTTTGAAGGCACATAACTGCTGCTCACAATGCACACGAAAACCATTGCACAGACCACATACTGTATGCAAGAGATGTACAAAACAAGCACAGCCACACACAGTCAACACATCTCACATCATGTGCATAACTCAAACAGCCAAACACACACACAGCCTCTCTCACACAACAACACACGAATCACAACCACACGCACAAAACTGACACAACACATACAAATGCACACAAAACTGACAAAACGCATGCAACACACATAGCACACTGCACAGTACATGCACAACAACAATCCGATCATAGAGAGCACATGCAGCCCCACACGCAGACAGCACGAACGAAAACACCCCCACACACAACATACACATGCACACAACACGAACGACACAAGGCGAACCCATCATTACACACAATGCTCAAATGACACAGCCCACGCAACACTACCCTGTATGTCACACGCAGAAAGCCTAAAAGCAGCACTCACACAACCCAGAACACAGCACATAACACAACAAACAAGAGAATTTATAAGACACGGAAACCACATTGCACGCTGAATTCGTTGTATGCGGGTATTTTCCTGACAGCCAGGCTTCCTCAGCAAAACCTCACGTTAATGGCCTCACAAATGAGCACCCGACACTCAGCAAAAGATATCTCTACAGAGCAGACTTCACTCACGCGCTTAGAGTCCAGTCACAGAGGACTGACACGGAAAGCACATTGCGAGCTGAATTCGTTGTATGCGGGTATTTTCCTGATGGCCAGGCTTCCTCAGCAAAACCTCACAATAATGGCCACACAAATGATCACCCGACACCCAGCAAAAGAGAGCTCCCCACAGCAGACCTCTTTAAGGCGCTCCGAGAGCAGGCACACATTACAGACACGGAAACCTCATTGCGAGCTGAATTCGTTATATGCGGGTATTTTCCTGATGGACAGGCTTCCTCAACAAAGCCTCACGTTAATGGTCACATAAATGAGCACATGACACTCAGCAAAAGAGAGCTCTACAAAGAAATCCTCTTGCAGGTGCTTAGAGTGCAGGCACACAGGACAGACACGGACACCACATTGCAAGTTCAATTCGTTGTATGCGGGTATTTTCCTGATTGCCAGGATTCCTCAGCAAAAGCTCACGTTAAAGGCCAGAAAAATGAGCACCCGACACTGAGCAAAAGACATCTCGGCAGAGGAGACTTCACTCATGCACTTAGAGTGCAGTTACACAAGACAGACACGGAAACCACATTGCGAGCTAAATTCGTTCTATGCGGGCATAGTGCCTGACGGCCAGGCTTCCTCAGCAAGGCCTCACGTTCATGGCCACAGAGACATTGTGGGAAGCACATTGCAAGCTCAGTTTCAGCCTCCGCTGCCAGGGCGTCAATGGTTCCTTGAATGGGCCATCCTGCAGTGCTTTCTTTCACTCACATAAGCTGAATCCAAAGCTGACTTGCCTCCACTGCTGTCACTACAATGCATCATCTCCTGCAACTTCCAGTGTCACAAGAGCAAAGGCCTATTCGCAGCCCACCTACCTCTTTGAGATAGAGGGCATACAGAGAAGACCGCGTTCTACTGCAATGTTTGCTGTTTTCCTTATCACATAGGAGCAAATTGCATGCAAAATGAAAGCAGCCTAGTATTCTCTCAGGCAGGGTCTAGTCAGTGCATGGTGGATATTTTCTGTGGCAGACTTTGTCATAAGGCTCTCCTGCAGCAGTTTCTGACACTTTACAACAAAGGCGTCTTCAGGGCCTTGCTAGTAAAGAGATGAGGTGGCTCTCTGCGCCCTCAGGAAACAAGGCCCTCATGCAGTATTACAAACCTGTGTATAAAACCTCCAAGCACGAGAGGCTGTCTTCTCTGCACTTGAATGCAGAAGTCCCTCCACACACAGCACATCACACCAAGAACATAACTGCCCACCATACTCATGAACCACGGTTCTCAGAGTGAACACAACACACCCAGTGAGGCACACTGAACAAGCTTGACCACACACAGTACACACATCACAAATTACACTCCTTACTCAAAGAGACAGCCACACACACAACCTGTCAAACACAACCACGCACATAGAAACCAACATGCAAAACACACACCGTCCACAACAAAAAGTACACAAAGATTACGCAACAGACATTTCACACACTACACACATCACTCCGAACACACATAAAACAGACAGCACACACAGCCTCACAGAATGCACAATGCCAAACACACAACATATACGCAAATATATCAGTCCTATCACACAGTCTCTCACTCAACAAGCAAAACACACAGACCCCAGAACACACAGAGTAGAATACACACAACACAAACACAAATCACAGAACCACACATCACACGACACACACAAGCATCCCGCACAGAAAGTATCACAACTCATAACACACACAACTCTCCCAAATCCATAGGCAAAACACATATAACCAACAAAGACAAGTAGCACACATTTCACACACTACACAATGCACACACAATCACGCACATACACACCACACATACATCCTCACACAGGAGCACAATGCAGTACACACACAACACAGAAACACGCAACACAACAGACACAATAAACACACCACACCCTTGAAGGCACATAACTACTGCTCACAATGCACTCGAAAACCATTGCACAGACCACATACTGTATGCAAGAGTTGTACAAAACAAGCACAGCCACAGAGTCAACACATCTCACATCATGTGCATACCTCAAAGAGCCAAACACACACACAGCCTCTCTCACACAACAACACACAAATCACAACCACACGCACAAAACTGACGCAACACATACAAATGCACACAAAACTGATGAAACGCATGCAACACACATAGCACACTGCACACAACACGCACAACCATAACACACACAACACTCCCAAATCCATAGGCAAAACACATATAACCAACAAAGACAAGTAGAACACATTTCACACACTACGCCCTGCACACACAATCACGCACAGACACACCACACACACATCCTCACACAGGAACGCAACGCAGTACACACACACAACACAGAAACATGCAACACAACAGACACAATCAACACACCACACCTTTGAAGGCACATAACTGCTGCTCACAATGCACACGAAAACCATTGCACAGACCACATACTGTATGCAAGAGATGTACAAAACAAGCACAGCCACACACAGTCAACACATCTCACATCATGTGCATAACTCAAACAGCCAAACACACACACAGCCTCTCTCACACAACAACACACGAATCACAACCACACGCACAAAACTGACACAACACATACAAATGCACACAAAACTGACAAAACGCATGCAACACACATAGCACACTGCACAGTACATGCACAACAACAATCCGATCATAGAGAGCACATGCAGCCCCACACGCAGACAGCACGAACGAAAACACCCCCACACACAACATACACATGCACACAACACGAACGACACAAGGCGAACCCATCATTACACACAATGCTCAAATGACACAGCCCACGCAACACTACCCTGTATGTCACACGCAGAAAGCCTAAAAGCAGCACTCACACAACCCAGAACACAGCACATAACACAACAAACAAGAGAATTTATAAGACACGGAAACCACATTGCACGCTGAATTCGTTGTATGCGGGTATTTTCCTGACAGCCAGGCTTCCTCAGCAAAACCTCACGTTAATGGCCTCACAAATGAGCACCCGACACTCAGCAAAAGATATCTCTACAGAGCAGACTTCACTCACGCGCTTAGAGTCCAGTCACAGAGGACTGACACGGAAAGCACATTGCGAGCTGAATTCGTTGTATGCGGGTATTTTCCTGATGGCCAGGCTTCCTCAGCAAAACCTCACAATAATGGCCACACAAATGATCACCCGACACCCAGCAAAAGAGAGCTCCCCACAGCAGACCTCTTTAAGGCGCTCAGAGAGCAGGCACACATTACAGACACGGAAACCTCATTGCGAGCTGAATTCGTTATATGCGGGTATTTTCCTGATGGACAGGCTTCCTCAACAAAGCCTCACGTTAATGGTCACATAAATGAGCACATGACACTCAGCAAAAGAGAGCTCTACAAAGAAATCCTCTTGCAGGTGCTTAGAGTGCAGGCACACAGGACAGACACGGACACCACATTGCAAGTTCAATTCGTTGTATGCGGGTATTTTCCTGATTGCCAGGATTCCTCAGCAAAAGCTCACGTTAAAGGCCAGAAAAATGAGCACCCGACACTGAGCAAAAGACATCTCGGCAGAGGAGACTTCACTCATGCACTTAGAGTGCAGTTACACAAGACAGACACGGAAACCACATTGCGAGCTAAATTCGTTCTATGCGGGCATAGTGCCTGACGGCCAGGCTTCCTCAGCAAGGCCTCACGTTCATGGCCACACAGACATGGTGGGAAGCACATTGCAACCTCAGTTTCAGCCTCCACTGCCAGGGCGTCAATGGTTCCTTGAATGGGCCATCCTGCAGTGCTTTCTTTCACTCACATAAGCTGAATCCAAAGCTGACTTGCCTCCACTGCTGTCACTACAATGCATCATCTCCTGCAACTTCCAGTGTCACAAGAGCAAAGGCCTATTCGCAGCCCACCTACCTCTTTGGATAGAGGGCATACAGAGAAGACCGCGTTCTACTGCAATGTTTGCTGTTTTCCTTATCACATAGGAGCAAATTGCATGCAAAATGAAAGCAGCCTAGTATTCTCTCAGGCAGGGTCTAGTCAGTGCATGGTGGATATTTTCTGTGGCAGAGTTTGTCATAAGGCTCTCCTGCAGCAGTTTCTGACACTTTACAACAAAGGCGTCTTCAGGGCCTTGCTAGTAAAGAGATGAGGTGGCTCTCTGCGCCCTCATGAAACAAGGCCCTCCTGGAGTATTACAATCCTGTGGAGAAAACCGCCAAGCACGAGAGGCTGTCTTCTGTGCACTTGAATGCAGAAGTCCCTCCACACACAGCACATCACACCGAGAATATAACTGCCCACCATACACATGAACCACGGTTCTCAGAGTGAACACAACTCACCCAGTGAGGCACACTGACCAAGCTTGACCACACACAGTACACACATCACAAATTACACTCCTTACTCAAAGAGCCAGCCACACACACAACCTGTCAAACACAACCACTCACATAGAAACCAACATGCAAAACACACACCGTCCACAACAAAAAGAACACAAAGATTACGCAACACACATTTCACACACTACACACATCACTCCAAACACACATGAAACAGACAGCACACACAGCCTCACAGAATGCACAATCCCAAACACACAACATATATGCAAAGATATCAGTCCTAACACACAGCGTCTCACTCAACAAGCAAAACACACAGACCACAGAACACACAGAGTAGGACACACACAGCACAAACACAAATCACAGAACAACACATCACACGACACAAACAAGCAGTTCGCACAGAAAGTATCACAACTCATAACACACACAACACTGCCCAAACCATAGGCACACCACATATAACCAACAAAGACAAGTAGCACACATTTCACACACTACACACTGCACACACAATCACGCACAGACACACCACACATACATCCTCACACAGGAGCGCAACGCAGTACATACACACAACACAGAAACACGCAACACAACAGACACAATAAACACACCACACCCTTGAAGGCACATAACTACTGCTCACAATGCACTCGAAAACCATTGCACAGACCACATACTGTATGCAAGAATTGCACAAAACAAGCACAGCCACAGAGTCAACACATCTCACATCATGTGCATACCTCAAAGAGCCAAACACACACACAGCCTCTCTCACACAACAACACACAAATCACAACCACACGCACAAAACTGACGCAACACATACAAATGCACACAAAACTGATGAAACGCATGCAACACACATAGCACACTGCACACAACACGCACAACCATAACACACACAACACTCCCAAATCCATAGGCAAAACACATATAACCAACAAAGACAAGTAGAACACATTTCACACACTACGCCCTGCACACACAATCACGCACAGACACACCACACACACATCCTCACACAGGAACGCAACGCAGTACACACACACAACACAGAAACATGCAACACAACAGACACAATCAACACACCACACCTTTGAAGGCACATAACTGCTGCTCACAATGCACACGAAAACCATTGCACAGACCACATACTGTATGCAAGAGATGTACAAAACAAGCACAGCCACACACAGTCAACACATCTCACATCATGTGCATAACTCAAACAGCCAAACACACACACAGCCTCTCTCACACAACAACACACGAATCACAACCACACGCACAAAACTGACACAACACATACAAATGCACACAAAACTGACAAAACGCATGCAACACACATAGCACACTGCACAGTACATGCACAACAACAATCCGATCATAGAGAGCACATGCAGCCCCACACGCAGACAGCACGAACGAAAACACCCCCACACACAACATACACATGCACACAACACGAACGACACAAGGCGAACCCATCATTACACACAATGCTCAAATGACACAGCCCACGCAACACTACCCTGTATGTCACACGCAGAAAGCCTAAAAGCAGCACTCACACAACCCAGAACACAGCACATAACACAACAAACAAGAGAATTTATAAGACACGGAAACCACATTGCACGCTGAATTCGTTGTATGCGGGTATTTTCCTGACAGCCAGGCTTCCTCAGCAAAACCTCACGTTAATGGCCTCACAAATGAGCACCCGACACTCAGCAAAAGATATCTCTACAGAGCAGACTTCACTCACGCGCTTAGAGTCCAGTCACAGAGGACTGACACGGAAAGCACATTGCGAGCTGAATTCGTTGTATGCGGGTATTTTCCTGATGGCCAGGCTTCCTCAGCAAAACCTCACAATAATGGCCACACAAATGATAACCCGACACCCAGCAAAAGAGAGCTCCCCACAGCAGACCTCTTTAAGGCGCTCAGAGAGCAGGCACACATTACAGACACGGAAACCTCATTGCGAGCTGAATTCGTTATATGCGGGTATTTTCCTGATGGACAGGCTTCCTCAACAAAGCCTCACGTTAATGGTCACATAAATGAGCACATGACACTCAGCAAAAGAGAGCTCTACAAAGAAATCCTCTTGCAGGTGCTTAGAGTGCAGGCACACAGGACAGACACGGACACCACATTGCAAGTTCAATTCGTTGTATGCGGGTATTTTCCTGATTGCCAGGATTCCTCAGCAAAAGCTCACGTTAAAGGCCAGAAAAATGAGCACCCGACACTGAGCAAAAGACATCTCGGCAGAGGAGACTTCACTCATGCACTTAGAGTGCAGTTACACAAGACAGACACGGAAACCACATTGCGAGCTAAATTCGTTCTATGCGGGCATAGTGCCTGACGGCCAGGCTTCCTCAGCAAGGCCTCACGTTCATGGCCACACAGACATGGTGGAAAGCACATTGCAAGCTCAGTTTCAGCCTCCACTGCCAGGGCGTCAATGGTTCCTTGAATGGGCCATCCTGCAGTGCTTTCTTTCACTCACATAAGCTGAATCCAAAGCTGACTTGCCTCCACTGCTGTCACTACAATGCATCATCTCCTGCAACTTCCAGTGTCACAAGAGCAAAGGCCTATTCGCAGCCCACCTACCTCTTTGAGATAGAGGGCATACAGAGAAGACCGCGTTCTACTGCAATGTTTGCTGTTTTCCTTATCACATAGGAGCAAATTGCATGCAAAATGAAAGCAGCCTAGTATTCTCTCAGGGAGGGTCTCCTCAGTGCATGGTGGATTGCTTCTGCGGCAGAGTTTGTCATAAGGCTCTCCTGCAGCAGATTCTGACACTTTACTACAAAGGCGTCTTCAGGGCCTTGGTAGTAAAGAGATGAGGTGGCTCTCTGCGCCCTCATGAAACAAGGCCCTCCTGGAGTATTACAATCCTGTGGAGAAAACCGCCAAGCACGAGAGGCTGTCTTCTGTGCACTTGAATGCAGAAGTCCCTCCACACACAGCACATCACACCGAGAATATAACTGCCCACCATACACATGAACCACGGTTCTCAGAGTGAACACAACTCACCCAGTGAGGCACACTGACCAAGCTTGACCACACACATCACAAATTACACTCCTTACTCAAAGAGCCAGCCACACACACAACCTGTCAAACACAACCACTCACATAGAAACCAACATGCAAAACACACACCGTCCACAACAAAAAGAACACAAAGATTACGCAACACACATTTCACACACTACACACATCACTCCAAACACACATGAAACAGACAGCACACGCAGCCTCACAGAATGCACAATGCCAAACACACAACATGTATGCAAAGATATCAGTCCTAACACACAGCGTCTCACTCAACAAGCAAAACACACAGACCACAGAACACACAGAGTAGAATACACAAAACACAGACACAAATCACAGAACCACACATCACACGACACACACAAGCATCCCGCACAGAAAATTTCACAACTCATAACACACACAACACTCCCCAAACCATAGGCAAACCACATATAACCAACAAAGACAAGTAGCACACATTTCACACACTACACACTGCACACACAATCACGCACAGACACACCACACATACATCCTCACACAGGAGCGCAACGCAGTACATACACACAACACAGAAACACGCAACACAACAGACACAATAAACACACCACACACTTGAAGGCACATAACTCCTGCTCACAATGCACACGAAAACCATTGCACAGACCACGTACTGTATGCAAGAGTTGTACAAAACAACCACAGCCACACACAGTCAACACATCTCACATCATGTGCGTAAATCAAACAGCCAAACACACACACAGCCTCTCTTTCACAACAACACACAAATCACAACCACACACACAAAACTGACACAACACATACAAATGCACACAAAACTGACGAAACGCATGCAACACACATAGCACACTGCACACAGCACGCACAACCACAAACCTGTCATAGAGAGCACGTGCAGCCCCACGCGCAGACAGCACGAACGAAAACACCCCCCGCACACAACATACACATGCACACAACACGCCCGACACAAGGCGAACCCATCATTACACACAATGCTCAAATGACACAGCCCACGCAACACTACCCAGTATGTCACACACAGAAAGCCTAAAGGCAGCACTCACACAACCCAGAACTCAGAACATAACACAACAAACAAGAGAATTTATAAGACACGGAAATCACATTGCGCACTGAATTCGTTGTATGCGGGTATTTTCCTGACAGCCAGGCTTCCTCAGCAAAACCTCACGTTAATGGCCTCACAAATGAGCACCGGACACTCAGCAAAAGATGTCTCTACAGAGCAGACTTCACTCATGCGCTTAGAGTGCAGTCACACAGGACTGACTCGGAAACCACATTGCGAGCAGAATTCGTTGTATGCGGGTATTTTCCTGATGGCCAGTCTTCCTCAACAAAGCCTCACGTTAATGGTCACTTAAATGAGCACATGACACTCAGCAAAAGGGAGCTCTACACAGAAGTCCTCTTTCAGGTGCTTAGAGTGCAGGCACACAGGACAGACACGGAAACCACATTGAGAGTTCAATTCGTTGTATGCGGGTATTTTCCTGATGGCCAGGATTCCTCAGCAAAAGCTCACGTTAAAGGCCAGAAAAATGAGCACCCGACACTGAGAAGAAGACATCTCTACAGAGCAGACTTCCATCATGCACTTAGAGTGCAGTCACACAAGACAGACACGGAAACCACATTGTGAGCTAAATTCGTTGTATGCGGGCATAGTGCCTGACGGCCAGGCTTCCTCAGCATGGACTCACGTTCATGGCCACACAGACATGGTGGGAAGCACATTGCAAGCTCTGTTTCAGCCTCCACTGCCAGGGCTTCAATGATTCCTTGAATGGGCCATCCTGCAGTGCTTTCTTTCACTCACATAAGCTGAATCCAAAGCTGACTTGCCTCCACTGCTGTCACTACAATGCATCATCTTCTGCAACTTCCAGTGTCGCTAGAGCAAAGGCCTATTCGCAGCCCACCTACAACTTTGAGATAGAGGGAATACAGAGAACACCGCGTTCTACTGCAATGTTTGCTGTTTTCCTTATCACATAGGAGCAAATTGCATGCAAAATGAAAGCAGCCTAGTATTCTCTCAGGGAGGGTCTCCTCAGTGCATGGTGGATTGCTTCTGCGGCAGAGTTTGTCATAAGGCTCTCCTGCAGCAGATTCTGACACTTTACTACAAAGGCGTCTTCAGGGCCTTGGTAGTAAAGAGATGAGGTGGCTCTCTGCGCCCTCATGAAACAAGGCCCTCCTGGAGTATTACAATCCTGTGGAGAAAACCGCCAAGCACGAGAGGCTGTCTTCTGTGCACTTGAATGCAGAAGTCCCTCCACACACAGCACATCACACCGAGAATATAACTGCCCACCATACACATGAACCACGGTTCTCAGAGTGAACACAACTCACCCAGTGAGGCACACTGACCAAGCTTGACCACACACATCACAAATTACACTCCTTACTCAAAGAGCCAGCCACACACACAACCTGTCAAACACAACCACTCACATAGAAACCAACATGCAAAACACACACCGTCCACAACAAAAAGAACACAAAGATTACACAACACACATTTCACACACTACACACATCACTCCAAACACACATGAAACAGACAGCACACACAGCCTCACAGAATGCACAATGCCAAACACACAACATGTATGCAAAGATATCAGTCCTAACACACAGCGTCTCACTCAACAAGCAAAACACACAGACCACAGAACACACAGAGTAGAATACACAAAACACAGACACAAATCACAGAACCACACATCACACGACACACACAAGCATCCCGCACAGAAAATATCACAACTCATAACACACACAACACTCCCCAAACCATAGGCAAACCACATATAACCAACAAAGACAAGTAGCACACATTTCACACACTACACACTGCACACACAATCACGCACAGACACACCACACATACATCCTCACACAGGAGCGCAACGCAGTACATACACACAACACAGAAACACGCAACACAACAGACACAATAAACACACCACACACTTGAAGGCACATAACTCCTGCTCACAATGCACACGAAAACCATTGCACAGACCACGTACTGTATGCAAGAGTTGTACAAAACAACCACAGCCACACACAGTCAACACATCTCACATCATGTGCGTAAATCAAACAGCCAAACACACACACAGCCTCTCTTTCACAACAACACACAAATCACAACCACACACACAAAACTGACACAACACATACAAATGCACACAAAACTGACGAAACGCATGCAACACACATAGCACACTGCACACAGCACGCACAACCACAAACCTGTCATAGAGAGCACGTGCAGCCCCACGCGCAGACAGCACGAACGAAAACACCCCCCGCACACAACATACACATGCACACAACACGCCCGACACAAGGCGAACCCATCATTACACACAATGCTCAAATGACACAGCCCACGCAACACTACCCAGTATGTCACACACAGAAAGCCTAAAGGCAGCACTCACACAACCCAGAACTCAGAACATAACACAACAAACAAGAGAATTTATAAGACACGGAAATCACATTGCGCACTGAATTCGTTGTATGCGGGTATTTTCCTGACAGCCAGGCTTCCTCAGCAAAACCTCACGTTAATGGCCTCACAAATGAGCACCGGACACTCAGCAAAAGATGTCTCTACAGAGCAGACTTCACTCATGCGCTTAGAGTGCAGTCACACAGGACTGACTCGGAAACCACATTGCGAGCAGAATTCGTTGTATGCGGGTATTTTCCTGATGGCCAGTCTTCCTCAACAAAGCCTCACGTTAATGGTCACTTAAATGAGCACATGACACTCAGCAAAAGGGAGCTCTACACAGAAGTCCTCTTTCAGGTGCTTAGAGTGCAGGCACACAGGACAGACACGGAAACCACATTGAGAGTTCAATTCGTTGTATGCGGGTATTTTCCTGATGGCCAGGATTCCTCAGCAAAAGCTCACGTTAAAGGCCAGAAAAATGAGCACCCGACACTGAGAAGAAGACATCTCTACAGAGCAGACTTCCATCATGCACTTAGAGTGCAGTCACACAAGACAGACACGGAAACCACATTGTGAGCTAAATTCGTTGTATGCGGGCATAGTGCCTGACGGCCAGGCTTCCTCAGCATGGACTCACGTTCATGGCCACACAGACATGGTGGGAAGCACATTGCAAGCTCTGTTTCAGCCTCCACTGCCAGGGCTTCAATGATTCCTTGAATGGGCCATCCTGCAGTGCTTTCTTTCACTCACATAAGCTGAATCCAAAGCTGACTTGCCTCCACTGCTGTCACTACAATGCATCATCTTCTGCAACTTCCAGTGTCGCTAGAGCAAAGGCCTATTCGCAGCCCACCTACAACTTTGAGATAGAGGGAATACAGAGAACACCGCGTTCTACTGCAATGTTTGCTGTTTTCCTTATCACATAGGAGCAAATTGCATGCAAAATGAAAGCAGCCTAGTATTCTCTCAGGGAGGGTCTCCTCAGTGCATGGTGGATTGCTTCTGCGGCAGAGTTTGTCATAAGGCTCTCCTGCAGCAGATTCTGACACTTTACTACAAAGGCGTCTTCAGGGCCTTGGTAGTAAAGAGATGAGGTGGCTCTCTGCGCCCTCATGAAACAAGGCCCTCCTGGAGTATTACAATCCTGTGGAGAAAACCGCCAAGCACGAGAGGCTGTCTTCTGTGCACTTGAATGCAGAAGTCCCTCCACACACAGCGCATCACACCGAGAATATAACTGCCCACCATACACATGAACCACGGTTCTCAGAGTGAACACAACTCACCCAGTGAGGCACACTGACCAAGCTTGACCACACACATCACAAATTACACTCCTTACTCAAAGAGCCAGCCACACACACAACCTGTCAAACACAACCACTCACATAGAAACCAACATGCAAAACACACACCGTCCACAACAAAAAGAACACAAAGATTACACAACACACATTTCACACACTACACACATCACTCCAAACACACATGAAACAGACAGCACACACAGCCTCACAGAATGCACAATGCCAAACACACAACATGTATGCAAAGATATCAGTCCTAACACACAGCGTCTCACTCAACAAGCAAAACACACAGACCACAGAACACACAGAGTAGAATACACAAAACACAGACACAAATCACAGAACCACACATCACACGACACACACAAGCATCCCGCACAGAAAATATCACAACTCATAACACACACAACACTCCCCAAACCATAGGCAAACCACATATAACCAACAAAGACAAGTAGCACACATTTCACACACTACACACTGCACACACAATCACGCACAGACACACCACACATACATCCTCACACAGGAGCGCAACGCAGTACATACACACAACACAGAAACACGCAACACAACAGACACAATAAACACACCACACACTTGAAGGCACATAACTCCTGCTCACAATGCACACGAAAACCATTGCACAGACCACGTACTGTATGCAAGAGTTGTACAAAACAACCACAGCCACACACAGTCAACACATCTCACATCATGTGCGTAAATCAAACAGCCAAACACACACACAGCCTCTCTTTCACAACAACACACAAATCACAACCACACACACAAAACTGACACAACACATACAAATGCACACAAAACTGACGAAACGCATGCAACACACATAGCACACTGCACACAGCACGCACAACCACAAACCTGTCATAGAGAGCACGTGCAGCCCCACGCGCAGACAGCACGAACGAAAACACCCCCCGCACACAACATACACATGCACACAACACGCCCGACACAAGGCGAACCCATCATTACACACAATGCTCAAATGACACAGCCCACGCAACACTACCCAGTATGTCACACACAGAAAGCCTAAAGGCAGCACTCACACAACCCAGAACTCAGAACATAACACAACAAACAAGAGAATTTATAAGACACGGAAATCACATTGCGCACTGAATTCGTTGTATGCGGGTATTTTCCTGACAGCCAGGCTTCCTCAGCAAAACCTCACGTTAATGGCCTCACAAATGAGCACCTGACACTCAGCAAAAGATGTCTCTACAGAGCAGACTTCACTCATGCGCTTAGAGTGCAGTCACACAGGACTGACTCGGAAACCACATTGCGAGCAGAATTCGTTGTATGCGGGTATTTTCCTGATGGCCAGTCTTCCTCAACAAAGCCTCACGTTAATGGTCACTTAAATGAGCACATGACACTCAGCAAAAGGGAGCTCTACACAGAAGTCCTCTTTCAGGTGCTTAGAGTGCAGGCACACAGGACAGACACGGAAACCACATTGAGAGTTCAATTCGTTGTATGCGGGTATTTTCCTGATGGCCAGGATTCCTCAGCAAAAGCTCACGTTAAAGGCCAGAAAAATGAGCACCCGACACTGAGAAGAAGACATCTCTACAGAGCAGACTTCCATCATGCACTTAGAGTGCAGTCACACAAGACAGACACGGAAACCACATTGTGAGCTAAATTCGTTGTATGCGGGCATAGTGCCTGACGGCCAGGCTTCCTCAGCATGGACTCACGTTCATGGCCACACAGACATGGTGGGAAGCACATTGCAAGCTCTGTTTCAGCCTCCACTGCCAGGGCTTCAATGATTCCTTGAATGGGCCATCCTGCAGTGCTTTCTTTCACTCACATAAGCTGAATCCAAAGCTGACTTGCCTCCACTGCTGTCACTACAATGCATCATCTTCTGCAACTTCCAGTGTCGCTAGAGCAAAGGCCTATTCGCAGCCCACCTACAACTTTGAGATAGAGGGAATACAGAGAACACCGCGTTCTACTGCAATGTTTGCTGTTTTCCTTATCACATAGGAGCAAATTGCATGCAAAATGAAAGCAGCCTAGTATTCTCTCAGGGAGGGTCTCCTCAGTGCATGGTGGATTGCTTCTGCGGCAGAGTTTGTCATAAGGCTCTCCTGCAGCAGATTCTGACACTTTACTACAAAGGCGTCTTCAGGGCCTTGGTAGTAAAGAGATGAGGTGGCTCTCTGCGCCCTCATGAAACAAGGCCCTCCTGGAGTATTACAATCCTGTGGAGAAAACCGCCAAGCACGAGAGGCTGTCTTCTGTGCACTTGAATGCAGAAGTCCCTCCACACACAGCACATCACACCGAGAATATAACTGCCCACCATACACATGAACCACGGTTCTCAGAGTGAACACAACTCACCCAGTGAGGCACACTGACCAAGCTTGACCACACACATCACAAATTACACTCCTTACTCAAAGAGCCAGCCACACACACAACCTGACAACCACACTCACTCACATAGAAACCACCATTCAAAACTCACACCGTCCACAACAAAAAGAACACAAAGATTACGCAACACACATTTCACACACTACACACATCACTCCAAACACACATGAAACAGACAGCACACACAGCCTCACAGAATGCACAATGCCAAACACACAACATGTATGCAAAGATATCAGTCCTAACACACAGCGTCTCACTCAACAAGCAAAACACACAGACCACAGAACACACAGAGTAGAATACACAAAACACAGACACAAATCACAGAACCACACATCACACGACACACACAAGCATCCCGCACAGAAAATATCACAACTCATAACACACACAACACTCCCCAAACCATAGGCAAACCACATATAACCAACAAAGACAAGTAGCACACATTTCACACACTACACACTGCACACACAATCACGCACAGACACACCACACATACATCCTCACACAGGAGCGCAACGCAGTACATACACACAACACAGAAACACGCAACACAACAGACACAATAAACACACCACACACTTGAAGGCACATAACTCCTGCTCACAATGCACACGAAAACCATTGCACAGACCACGTACTGTATGCAAGAGTTGTACAAAACAACCACAGCCACACACAGTCAACACATCTCACATCATGTGCGTAAATCAAACAGCCAAACACACACACAGCCTCTCTTTCACAACAACACACAAATCACAACCACACACACAAAACTGACACAACACATACAAATGCACACAAAACTGACGAAACGCATGCAACACACATAGCACACTGCACACAGCACGCACAACCACAAACCTGTCATAGAGAGCACGTGCAGCCCCACGCGCAGACAGCACGAACGAAAACACCCCCCGCACACAACATACACATGCACACAACACGCCCGACACAAGGCGAACCCATCATTACACACAATGCTCAAATGACACAGCCCACGCAACACTACCCAGTATGTCACACACAGAAAGCCTAAAGGCAGCACTCACACAACCCAGAACTCAGAACATAACACAACAAACAAGAGAATTTATAAGACACGGAAATCACATTGCGCACTGAATTCGTTGTATGCGGGTATTTTCCTGACAGCCAGGCTTCCTCAGCAAAACCTCACGTTAATGGCCTCACAAATGAGCACCTGACACTCAGCAAAAGATGTCTCTACAGAGCAGACTTCACTCATGCGCTTAGAGTGCAGTCACACAGGACTGACTCGGAAACCACATTGCGAGCAGAATTCGTTGTATGCGGGTATTTTCCTGATGGCCAGTCTTCCTCAACAAAGCCTCACGTTAATGGTCACTTAAATGAGCACATGACACTCAGCAAAAGGGAGCTCTACACAGAAGTCCTCTTTCAGGTGCTTAGAGTGCAGGCACACAGGACAGACACGGAAACCACATTGAGAGTTCAATTCGTTGTATGCGGGTATTTTCCTGATGGCCAGGATTCCTCAGCAAAAGCTCACGTTAAAGGCCAGAAAAATGAGCACCCGACACTGAGAAGAAGACATCTCTACAGAGCAGACTTCCATCATGCACTTAGAGTGCAGTCACACAAGACAGACACGGAAACCACATTGTGAGCTAAATTCGTTGTATGCGGGCATAGTGCCTGACGGCCAGGCTTCCTCAGCATGGACTCACGTTCATGGCCACACAGACATGGTGGGAAGCACATTGCAAGCTCTGTTTCAGCCTCCACTGCCAGGGCTTCAATGATTCCTTGAATGGGCCATCCTGCAGTGCTTTCTTTCACTCACATAAGCTGAATCCAAAGCTGACTTGCCTCCACTGCTGTCACTACAATGCATCATCTTCTGCAACTTCCAGTGTCGCTAGAGCAAAGGCCTATTCGCAGCCCACCTACAACTTTGAGATAGAGGGAATACAGAGAACACCGCGTTCTACTGCAATGTTTGCTGTTTTCCTTATCACATAGGAGCAAATTGCATGCAAAATGAAAGCAGCCTAGTATTCTCTCAGGGAGGGTCTCCTCAGTGCATGGTGGATTGCTTCTGCGGCAGAGTTTGTCATAAGGCTCTCCTGCAGCAGATTCTGACACTTTACTACAAAGGCGTCTTCAGGGCCTTGGTAGTAAAGAGATGAGGTGGCTCTCTGCGCCCTCATGAAACAAGGCCCTCCTGGAGTATTACAATCCTGTGGAGAAAACCGCCAAGCACGAGAGGCTGTCTTCTGTGCACTTGAATGCAGAAGTCCCTCCACACACAGCACATCACACCGAGAATATAACTGCCCACCATACACATGAACCACGGTTCTCAGAGTGAACACAACTCACCCAGTGAGGCACACTGACCAAGCTTGACCACACACATCACAAATTACACTCCTTACTCAAAGAGCCAGCCACACACACAACCTGTCAAACACAACCACTCACATAGAAACCAACATGCAAAACACACACCGTCCACAACAAAAAGAACACAAAGATTACGCAACACACATTTCACACACTACACACATCACTCCAAACACACATGAAACAGACAGCACACACAGCCTCACAGAATGCACAATGCCAAACACACAACATGTATGCAAAGATATCAGTCCTAACACACAGCGTCTCACTCAACAAGCAAAACACACAGACCACAGAACACACAGAGTAGAATACACAAAACACAGACACAAATCACAGAACCACACATCACACGACACACACAAGCATCCCGCACAGAAAATATCACAACTCATAACACACACAACACTCCCCAAACCATAGGCAAACCACATATAACCAACAAAGACAAGTAGCACACATTTCACACACTACACACTGCACACACAATCACGCACAGACACACCACACATACATCCTCACACAGGAGCGCAACGCAGTACATACACACAACACAGAAACACGCAACACAACAGACACAATAAACACACCACACACTTGAAGGCACATAACTCCTGCTCACAATGCACACGAAAACCATTGCACAGACCACGTACTGTATGCAAGAGTTGTACAAAACAACCACAGCCACACACAGTCAACACATCTCACATCATGTGCGTAAATCAAACAGCCAAACACACACACAGCCTCTCTTTCACAACAACACACAAATCACAACCACACACACAAAACTGACACAACACATACAAATGCACACAAAACTGACGAAACGCATGCAACACACATAGCACACTGCACACAGCACGCACAACCACAAACCTGTCATAGAGAGCACGTGCAGCCCCACGCGCAGACAGCACGAACGAAAACACCCCCCGCACACAACATACACATGCACACAACACGCCCGACACAAGGCGAACCCATCATTACACACAATGCTCAAATGACACAGCCCACGCAACACTACCCAGTATGTCACACACAGAAAGCCTAAAGGCAGCACTCACACAACCCAGAACTCAGAACATAACACAACAAACAAGAGAATTTATAAGACACGGAAATCACATTGCGCACTGAATTCGTTGTATGCGGGTATTTTCCTGACAGCCAGGCTTCCTCAGCAAAACCTCACGTTAATGGCCTCACAAATGAGCACCTGACACTCAGCAAAAGATGTCTCTACAGAGCAGACTTCACTCATGCGCTTAGAGTGCAGTCACACAGGACTGACTCGGAAACCACATTGCGAGCAGAATTCGTTGTATGCGGGTATTTTCCTGATGGCCAGTCTTCCTCAACAAAGCCTCACGTTAATGGTCACTTAAATGAGCACATGACACTCAGCAAAAGGGAGCTCTACACAGAAGTCCTCTTTCAGGTGCTTAGAGTGCAGGCACACAGGACAGACACGGAAACCACATTGAGAGTTCAATTCGTTGTATGCGGGTATTTTCCTGATGGCCAGGATTCCTCAGCAAAAGCTCACGTTAAAGGCCAGAAAAATGAGCACCCGACACTGAGAAGAAGACATCTCTACAGAGCAGACTTCCATCATGCACTTAGAGTGCAGTCACACAAGACAGACACGGAAACCACATTGTGAGCTAAATTCGTTGTATGCGGGCATAGTGCCTGACGGCCAGGCTTCCTCAGCATGGACTCACGTTCATGGCCACACAGACATGGTGGGAAGCACATTGCAAGCTCTGTTTCAGCCTCCACTGCCAGGGCTTCAATGATTCCTTGAATGGGCCATCCTGCAGTGCTTTCTTTCACTCACATAAGCTGAATCCAAAGCTGACTTGCCTCCACTGCTGTCACTACAATGCATCATCTTCTGCAACTTCCAGTGTCGCTAGAGCAAAGGCCTATTCGCAGCCCACCTACAACTTTGAGATAGAGGGAATACAGAGAACACCGCGTTCTACTGCAATGTTTGCTGTTTTCCTTATCACATAGGAGCAAATTGCATGCAAAATGAAAGCAGCCTAGTATTCTCTCAGGGAGGGTCTCCTCAGTGCATGGTGGATTGCTTCTGCGGCAGAGTTTGTCATAAGGCTCTCCTGCAGCAGATTCTGACACTTTACTACAAAGGCGTCTTCAGGGCCTTGGTAGTAAAGAGATGAGGTGGCTCTCTGCGCCCTCATGAAACAAGGCCCTCCTGGAGTATTACAATCCTGTGGAGAAAACCGCCAAGCACGAGAGGCTGTCTTCTGTGCACTTGAATGCAGAAGTCCCTCCACACACAGCACATCACACCGAGAATATAACTGCCCACCATACACATGAACCACGGTTCTCAGAGTGAACACAACTCACCCAGTGAGGCACACTGACCAAGCTTGACCACACACATCACAAATTACACTCCTTACTCAAAGAGCCAGCCACACACACAACCTGTCAAACACAACCACTCACATAGAAACCAACATGCAAAACACACACCGTCCACAACAAAAAGAACACAAAGATTACGCAACACACATTTCACACACTACACACATCACTCCAAACACACATGAAACAGACAGCACACACAGCCTCACAGAATGCACAATGCCAAACACACAACATGTATGCAAAGATATCAGTCCTAACACACAGCGTCTCACTCAACAAGCAAAACACACAGACCACAGAACACACAGAGTAGAATACACAAAACACAGACACAAATCACAGAACCACACATCACACGACACACACAAGCATCCCGCACAGAAAATATCACAACTCATAACACACACAACACTCCCCAAACCATAGGCAAACCACATATAACCAACAAAGACAAGTAGCACACATTTCACACACTACACACTGCACACACAATCACGCACAGACACACCACACATACATCCTCACACAGGAGCGCAACGCAGTACATACACACAACACAGAAACACGCAACACAACAGACACAATAAACACACCACACACTTGAAGGCACATAACTCCTGCTCACAATGCACACGAAAACCATTGCACAGACCACGTACTGTATGCAAGAGTTGTACAAAACAACCACAGCCACACACAGTCAACACATCTCACATCATGTGCGTAAATCAAACAGCCAAACACACACACAGCCTCTCTTTCACAACAACACACAAATCACAACCACACACACAAAACTGACACAACACATACAAATGCACACAAAACTGACGAAACGCATGCAACACACATAGCACACTGCACACAGCACGCACAACCACAAACCTGTCATAGAGAGCACGTGCAGCCCCACGCGCAGACAGCACGAACGAAAACACCCCCCGCACACAACATACACATGCACACAACACGCCCGACACAAGGCGAACCCATCATTACACACAATGCTCAAATGACACAGCCCACGCAACACTACCCAGTATGTCACACACAGAAAGCCTAAAGGCAGCACTCACACAACCCAGAACTCAGAACATAACACAACAAACAAGAGAATTTATAAGACACGGAAATCACATTGCGCACTGAATTCGTTGTATGCGGGTATTTTCCTGACAGCCAGGCTTCCTCAGCAAAACCTCACGTTAATGGCCTCACAAATGAGCACCGGACACTCAGCAAAAGATGTCTCTACAGAGCAGACTTCACTCATGCGCTTAGAGTGCAGTCACACAGGACTGACTCGGAAACCACATTGCGAGCAGAATTCGTTGTATGCGGGTATTTTCCTGATGGCCAGTCTTCCTCAACAAAGCCTCACGTTAATGGTCACTTAAATGAGCACATGACACTCAGCAAAAGGGAGCTCTACACAGAAGTCCTCTTTCAGGTGCTTAGAGTGCAGGCACACAGGACAGACACGGAAACCACATTGAGAGTTCAATTCGTTGTATGCGGGTATTTTCCTGATGGCCAGGATTCCTCAGCAAAAGCTCACGTTAAAGGCCAGAAAAATGAGCACCCGACACTGAGAAGAAGACATCTCTACAGAGCAGACTTCCATCATGCACTTAGAGTGCAGTCACACAAGACAGACACGGAAACCACATTGTGAGCTAAATTCGTTGTATGCGGGCATAGTGCCTGACGGCCAGGCTTCCTCAGCATGGACTCACGTTCATGGCCACACAGACATGGTGGGAAGCACATTGCAAGCTCTGTTTCAGCCTCCACTGCCAGGGCTTCAATGATTCCTTGAATGGGCCATCCTGCAGTGCTTTCTTTCACTCACATAAGCTGAATCCAAAGCTGACTTGCCTCCACTGCTGTCACTACAATGCATCATCTTCTGCAACTTCCAGTGTCGCTAGAGCAAAGGCCTATTCGCAGCCCACCTACAACTTTGAGATAGAGGGAATACAGAGAACACCCCCTTCTACTGCAATGTTTGCTGTTTTCCTTATCACATAGGAGCAAATTGCATGCAAAATGAAAGCAGCCTAGTATTCTCTCAGGGAGGGTCTCCTCAGTGCATGGTGGATTGCTTCTGCGGCAGAGTTTGTCATAAGGCTCTCCTGCAGCAGATTCTGACACTTTACTACAAAGGCGTCTTCAGGGCCTTGGTAGTAAAGAGATGAGGTGGCTCTCTGCGCCCTCATGAAACAAGGCCCTCCTGGAGTATTACAATCCTGTGGAGAAAACCGCCAAGCACGAGAGGCTGTCTTCTGTGCACTTGAATGCAGAAGTCCCTCCACACACAGCACATCACACCGAGAATATAACTGCCCACCATACACATGAACCACGGTTCTCAGAGTGAACACAACTCACCCAGTGAGGCACACTGACCAAGCTTGACCACACACATCACAAATTACACTCCTTACTCAAAGAGCCAGCCACACACACAACCTGTCAAACACAACCACTCACATAGAAACCAACATGCAAAACACACACCGTCCACAACAAAAAGAACACAAAGATTACGCAACACACATTTCACACACTACACACATCACTCCAAACACACATGAAACAGACAGCACACACAGCCTCACAGAATGCACAATGCCAAACACACAACATGTATGCAAAGATATCAGTCCTAACACACAGCGTCTCACTCAACAAGCAAAACACACAGACCACAGAACACACAGAGTAGAATACACAAAACACAGACACAAATCACAGAACCACACATCACACGACACACACAAGCATCCCGCACAGAAAATATCACAACTCATAACACACACAACACTCCCCAAACCATAGGCAAACCACATATAACCAACAAAGACAAGTAGCACACATTTCACACACTACACACTGCACACACAATCACGCACAGACACACCACACATACATCCTCACACAGGAGCGCAACGCAGTACATACACACAACACAGAAACACGCAACACAACAGACACAATAAACACACCACACACTTGAAGGCACATAACTCCTGCTCACAATGCACACGAAAACCATTGCACAGACCACGTACTGTATGCAAGAGTTGTACAAAACAACCACAGCCACACACAGTCAACACATCTCACATCATGTGCGTAAATCAAACAGCCAAACACACACACAGCCTCTCTTTCACAACAACACACAAATCACAACCACACACACAAAACTGACACAACACATACAAATGCACACAAAACTGACGAAACGCATGCAACACACATAGCACACTGCACACAGCACGCACAACCACAAACCTGTCATAGAGAGCACGTGCAGCCCCACGCGCAGACAGCACGAACGAAAACACCCCCCGCACACAACATACACATGCACACAACACGCCCGACACAAGGCGAACCCATCATTACACACAATGCTCAAATGACACAGCCCACGCAACACTACCCAGTATGTCACACACAGAAAGCCTAAAGGCAGCACTCACACAACCCAGAACTCAGAACATAACACAACAAACAAGAGAATTTATAAGACACGGAAATCACATTGCGCACTGAATTCGTTGTATGCGGGTATTTTCCTGACAGCCAGGCTTCCTCAGCAAAACCTCACGTTAATGGCCTCACAAATGAGCACCTGACACTCAGCAAAAGATGTCTCTACAGAGCAGACTTCACTCATGCGCTTAGAGTGCAGTCACACAGGACTGACTCGGAAACCACATTGCGAGCAGAATTCGTTGTATGCGGGTATTTTCCTGATGGCCAGTCTTCCTCAACAAAGCCTCACGTTAATGGTCACTTAAATGAGCACATGACACTCAGCAAAAGGGAGCTCTACACAGAAGTCCTCTTTCAGGTGCTTAGAGTGCAGGCACACAGGACAGACACGGAAACCACATTGAGAGTTCAATTCGTTGTATGCGGGTATTTTCCTGATGGCCAGGATTCCTCAGCAAAAGCTCACGTTAAAGGCCAGAAAAATGAGCACCCGACACTGAGAAGAAGACATCTCTACAGAGCAGACTTCCATCATGCACTTAGAGTGCAGTCACACAAGACAGACACGGAAACCACATTGTGAGCTAAATTCGTTGTATGCGGGCATAGTGCCTGACGGCCAGGCTTCCTCAGCATGGACTCACGTTCATGGCCACACAGACATGGTGGGAAGCACATTGCAAGCTCTGTTTCAGCCTCCACTGCCAGGGCTTCAATGATTCCTTGAATGGGCCATCCTGCAGTGCTTTCTTTCACTCACATAAGCTGAATCCAAAGCTGACTTGCCTCCACTGCTGTCACTACAATGCATCATCTTCTGCAACTTCCAGTGTCGCTAGAGCAAAGGCCTATTCGCAGCCCACCTACAACTTTGAGATAGAGGGAATACAGAGAACACCGCGTTCTACTGCAATGTTTGCTGTTTTCCTTATCACATAGGAGCAAATTGCATGCAAAATGAAAGCAGCCTAGTATTCTCTCAGGGAGGGTCTCCTCAGTGCATGGTGGATTGCTTCTGCGGCAGAGTTTGTCATAAGGCTCTCCTGCAGCAGATTCTGACACTTTACTACAAAGGCGTCTTCAGGGCCTTGGTAGTAAAGAGATGAGGTGGCTCTCTGCGCCCTCATGAAACAAGGCCCTCCTGGAGTATTACAATCCTGTGGAGAAAACCGCCAAGCACGAGAGGCTGTCTTCTGTGCACTTGAATGCAGAAGTCCCTCCACACACAGCACATCACACCGAGAATATAACTGCCCACCATACACATGAACCACGGTTCTCAGAGTGAACACAACTCACCCAGTGAGGCACACTGACCAAGCTTGACCACACACATCACAAATTACACTCCTTACTCAAAGAGCCAGCCACACACACAACCTGTCAAACACAACCACTCACATAGAAACCAACATGCAAAACACACACCGTCCACAACAAAAAGAACACAAAGATTACGCAACACACATTTCACACACTACACACATCACTCCAAACACACATGAAACAGACAGCACACACAGCCTCACAGAATGCACAATGCCAAACACACAACATGTATGCAAAGATATCAGTCCTAACACACAGCGTCTCACTCAACAAGCAAAACACACAGACCACAGAACACACAGAGTAGAATACACAAAACACAGACACAAATCACAGAACCACACATCACACGACACACACAAGCATCCCGCACAGAAAATATCACAACTCATAACACACACAACACTCCCCAAACCATAGGCAAACCACATATAACCAACAAAGACAAGTAGCACACATTTCACACACTACACACTGCACACACAATCACGCACAGACACACCACACATACATCCTCACACAGGAGCGCAACGCAGTACATACACACAACACAGAAACACGCAACACAACAGACACAATAAACACACCACACACTTGAAGGCACATAACTCCTGCTCACAATGCACACGAAAACCATTGCACAGACCACGTACTGTATGCAAGAGTTGTACAAAACAACCACAGCCACACACAGTCAACACATCTCACATCATGTGCGTAAATCAAACAGCCAAACACACACACAGCCTCTCTTTCACAACAACACACAAATCACAACCACACACACAAAACTGACACAACACATACAAATGCACACAAAACTGACGAAACGCATGCAACACACATAGCACACTGCACACAGCACGCACAACCACAAACCTGTCATAGAGAGCACGTGCAGCCCCACGCGCAGACAGCACGAACGAAAACACCCCCCGCACACAACATACACATGCACACAACACGCCCGACACAAGGCGAACCCATCATTACACACAATGCTCAAATGACACAGCCCACGCAACACTACCCAGTATGTCACACACAGAAAGCCTAAAGGCAGCACTCACACAACCCAGAACTCAGAACATAACACAACAAACAAGAGAATTTATAAGACACGGAAATCACATTGCGCACTGAATTCGTTGTATGCGGGTATTTTCCTGACAGCCAGGCTTCCTCAGCAAAACCTCACGTTAATGGCCTCACAAATGAGCACCGGACACTCAGCAAAAGATGTCTCTACAGAGCAGACTTCACTCATGCGCTTAGAGTGCAGTCACACAGGACTGACTCGGAAACCACATTGCGAGCAGAATTCGTTGTATGCGGGTATTTTCCTGATGGCCAGTCTTCCTCAACAAAGCCTCACGTTAATGGTCACTTAAATGAGCACATGACACTCAGCAAAAGGGAGCTCTACACAGAAGTCCTCTTTCAGGTGCTTAGAGTGCAGGCACACAGGACAGACACGGAAACCACATTGAGAGTTCAATTCGTTGTATGCGGGTATTTTCCTGATGGCCAGGATTCCTCAGCAAAAGCTCACGTTAAAGGCCAGAAAAATGAGCACCCGACACTGAGAAGAAGACATCTCTACAGAGCAGACTTCCATCATGCACTTAGAGTGCAGTCACACAAGACAGACACGGAAACCACATTGTGAGCTAAATTCGTTGTATGCGGGCATAGTGCCTGACGGCCAGGCTTCCTCAGCATGGACTCACGTTCATGGCCACACAGACATGGTGGGAAGCACATTGCAAGCTCTGTTTCAGCCTCCACTGCCAGGGCTTCAATGATTCCTTGAATGGGCCATCCTGCAGTGCTTTCTTTCACTCACATAAGCTGAATCCAAAGCTGACTTGCCTCCACTGCTGTCACTACAATGCATCATCTTCTGCAACTTCCAGTGTCGCTAGAGCAAAGGCCTATTCGCAGCCCACCTACAACTTTGAGATAGAGGGAATACAGAGAACACCGCGTTCTACTGCAATGTTTGCTGTTTTCCTTATCACATAGGAGCAAATTGCATGCAAAATGAAAGCAGCCTAGTATTCTCTCAGGGAGGGTCTCCTCAGTGCATGGTGGATTGCTTCTGCGGCAGAGTTTGTCATAAGGCTCTCCTGCAGCAGATTCTGACACTTTACTACAAAGGGCGTCTTCAGGGCCTTGGTAGTAAAGAGATGAGCTGTCTCTCTGCGCCCGCATGAAACAAGGCCCTCCTGGAGTATTACAATCCTGTGGAGAAACCCGCCAACCACGAGAGGCTGTCTTCTGTGCACTTGAATGCAGAAGTCCCTCCACACACAGCGCATCACACCGAGAATATAACTGCCCACCATACACATGAACCACGGTTCTCAGAGTGAACACAACTCACCCAGTGAGGCACACTGACCAAGCTTGACCACACACATCACAAATTACACTCCTTACTCAAAGAGCCAGCCACACACACAACCTGTCAAACACAACCACTCACATAGAAACCAACATGCAAAACACACACCGTCCACAACAAAAAGAACACAAAGATTACACAACACACATTTCACACACTACACACATCACTCCAAACACACATGAAACAGACAGCACACACAGCCTCACAGAATGCACAATGCCAAACACACAACATGTATGCAAAGATATCAGTCCTAACACACAGCGTCTCACTCAACAAGCAAAACACACAGACCACAGAACACACAGAGTAGAATACACAAAACACAGACACAAATCACAGAACCACACATCACACGACACACACAAGCATCCCGCACAGAAAATATCACAACTCATAACACACACAACACTCCCCAAACCATAGGCAAACCACATATAACCAACAAAGACAAGTAGCACACATTTCACACACTACACACTGCACACACAATCACGCACAGACACACCACACATACATCCTCACACAGGAGCGCAACGCAGTACATACACACAACACAGAAACACGCAACACAACAGACACAATAAACACACCACACACTTGAAGGCACATAACTCCTGCTCACAATGCACACGAAAACCATTGCACAGACCACGTACTGTATGCAAGAGTTGTACAAAACAACCACAGCCACACACAGTCAACACATCTCACATCATGTGCGTAAATCAAACAGCCAAACACACACACAGCCTCTCTTTCACAACAACACACAAATCACAACCACACACACAAAACTGACACAACACATACAAATGCACACAAAACTGACGAAACGCATGCAACACACATAGCACACTGCACACAGCACGCACAACCACAAACCTGTCATAGAGAGCACGTGCAGCCCCACGCGCAGACAGCACGAACGAAAACACCCCCCGCACACAACATACACATGCACACAACACGCCCGACACAAGGCGAACCCATCATTACACACAATGCTCAAATGACACAGCCCACGCAACACTACCCAGTATGTCACACACAGAAAGCCTAAAGGCAGCACTCACACAACCCAGAACTCAGAACATAACACAACAAACAAGAGAATTTATAAGACACGGAAATCACATTGCGCACTGAATTCGTTGTATGCGGGTATTTTCCTGACAGCCAGGCTTCCTCAGCAAAACCTCACGTTAATGGCCTCACAAATGAGCACCTGACACTCAGCAAAAGATGTCTCTACAGAGCAGACTTCACTCATGCGCTTAGAGTGCAGTCACACAGGACTGACTCGGAAACCACATTGCGAGCAGAATTCGTTGTATGCGGGTATTTTCCTGATGGCCAGTCTTCCTCAACAAAGCCTCACGTTAATGGTCACTTAAATGAGCACATGACACTCAGCAAAAGGGAGCTCTACACAGAAGTCCTCTTTCAGGTGCTTAGAGTGCAGGCACACAGGACAGACACGGAAACCACATTGAGAGTTCAATTCGTTGTATGCGGGTATTTTCCTGATGGCCAGGATTCCTCAGCAAAAGCTCACGTTAAAGGCCAGAAAAATGAGCACCCGACACTGAGAAGAAGACATCTCTACAGAGCAGACTTCCATCATGCACTTAGAGTGCAGTCACACAAGACAGACACGGAAACCACATTGTGAGCTAAATTCGTTGTATGCGGGCATAGTGCCTGACGGCCAGGCTTCCTCAGCATGGACTCACGTTCATGGCCACACAGACATGGTGGGAAGCACATTGCAAGCTCTGTTTCAGCCTCCACTGCCAGGGCTTCAATGATTCCTTGAATGGGCCATCCTGCAGTGCTTTCTTTCACTCACATAAGCTGAATCCAAAGCTGACTTGCCTCCACTGCTGTCACTACAATGCATCATCTTCTGCAACTTCCAGTGTCGCTAGAGCAAAGGCCTATTCGCAGCCCACCTACAACTTTGAGATAGAGGGAATACAGAGAACACCGCGTTCTACTGCAATGTTTGCTGTTTTCCTTATCACATAGGAGCAAATTGCATGCAAAATGAAAGCAGCCTAGTATTCTCTCAGGGAGGGTCTCCTCAGTGCATGGTGGATTGCTTCTGCGGCAGAGTTTGTCATAAGGCTCTCCTGCAGCAGATTCTGACACTTTACTACAAAGGCGTCTTCAGGGCCTTGGTAGTAAAGAGATGAGGTGGCTCTCTGCGCCCTCATGAAACAAGGCCCTCCTGGAGTATTACAATCCTGTGGAGAAAACCGCCAAGCACGAGAGGCTGTCTTCTGTGCACTTGAATGCAGAAGTCCCTCCACACACAGCACATCACACCGAGAATATAACTGCCCACCATACACATGAACCACGGTTCTCAGAGTGAACACAACTCACCCAGTGAGGCACACTGACCAAGCTTGACCACACACATCACAAATTACACTCCTTACTCAAAGAGCCAGCCACACACACAACCTGTCAAACACAACCACTCACATACAAACCAACATGCAAAACACACACCGTCCACAACAAAAAGAACACAAAGATTACGCAACACACATTTCACACACTACACACATCACTCCAAACACACATGAAACAGACAGCACACACAGCCTCACAGAATGCACAATGCCAAACACACAACATGTATGCAAAGATATCAGTCCTAACACACAGCGTCTCACTCAACAAGCCAAACACACAGACCACAGAACACACAGAGTAGAATACACAAAACACAGACACAAATCACAGAACCACACATCACACGACACACACAAGCATCCCGCACAGAAAATATCACAACTCATAACACACACAACACTCCCCAAACCATAGGCAAACCACATATAACCAACAAAGACAAGTAGCACACGTTTCACACACTAGACACTGCACACACAATCACGCACAGACACACCACACATACATCCTCACACAGGAGCGCAACGCAGTACATACACACAACACAGAAACACGCAACACAACAGACACAATAAACACACCACACACTTGAAGGCACATAACTCCTGCTCACAATGCACACGAAAACCATTGCACAGACCACGTACTGTATGCAAGAGTTGTACAAAACAACCACAGCCACACACAGTCAACACATCTCACATCATGTGCGTAAATCAAACAGCCAAACACACACACAGCCTCTCTTTCACAACAACACACAAATCACAACCACACACACAAAACTGACACAACACATACAAATGCACACAAAACTGACGAAACGCATGCAACACACATAGCACACTGCACACAGCACGCACAACCACAAACCTGTCATAGAGAGCACGTGCAGCCCCACGCGCAGACAGCACGAACGAAAACACCCCCCGCACACAACATACACATGCACACAACACGCCCGACACAAGGCGAACCCATCATTACACACAATGCTCAAATGACACAGCCCACGCAACACTACCCAGTATGTCACACACAGAAAGCCTAAAGGCAGCACTCACACAACCCAGAACTCAGAACATAACACAACAAACAAGAGAATTTATAAGACACGGAAATCACATTGCGCACTGAATTCGTTGTATGCGGGTATTTTCCTGACAGCCAGGCTTCCTCAGCAAAACCTCACGTTAATGGCCTCACAAATGAGCACCGGACACTCAGCAAAAGATGTCTCTACAGAGCAGACTTCACTCATGCGCTTAGAGTGCAGTCACACAGGACTGACTCGGAAACCACATTGCGAGCAGAATTCGTTGTATGCGGGTATTTTCCTGATGGCCAGTCTTCCTCAACAAAGCCTCACGTTAATGGTCACTTAAATGAGCACATGACACTCAGCAAAAGGGAGCTCTACACAGAAGTCCTCTTTCAGGTGCTTAGAGTGCAGGCACACAGGACAGACACGGAAACCACATTGAGAGTTCAATTCGTTGTATGCGGGTATTTTCCTGATGGCCAGGATTCCTCAGCAAAAGCTCACGTTAAAGGCCAGAAAAATGAGCACCCGACACTGAGAAGAAGACATCTCTACAGAGCAGACTTCCATCATGCACTTAGAGTGCAGTCACACAAGACAGACACGGAAACCACATTGTGAGCTAAATTCGTTGTATGCGGGCATAGTGCCTGACGGCCAGGCTTCCTCAGCATGGACTCACGTTCATGGCCACACAGACATGGTGGGAAGCACATTGCAAGCTCTGTTTCAGCCTCCACTGCCAGGGCTTCAATGATTCCTTGAATGGGCCATCCTGCAGTGCTTTCTTTCACTCACATAAGCTGAATCCAAAGCTGACTTGCCTCCACTGCTGTCACTACAATGCATCATCTTCTGCAACTTCCAGTGTCGCTAGAGCAAAGGCCTATTCGCAGCCCACCTACAACTTTGAGATAGAGGGAATACAGAGAACACCGCGTTCTACTGCAATGTTTGCTGTTTTCCTTATCACATAGGAGCAAATTGCATGCAAAATGAAAGCAGCCTAGTATTCTCTCAGGGAGGGTCTCCTCAGTGCATGGTGGATTGCTTCTGCGGCAGAGTTTGTCATAAGGCTCTCCTGCAGCAGATTCTGACACTTTACTACAAAGGCGTCTTCAGGGCCTTGGTAGTAAAGAGATGAGGTGGCTCTCTGCGCCCTCATGAAACAAGGCCCTCCTGGAGTATTACAATCCTGTGGAGAAAACCGCCAAGCACGAGAGGCTGTCTTCTGTGCACTTGAATGCAGAAGTCCCTCCACACACAGCACATCACACCGAGAATATAACTGCCCACCATACACATGAACCACGGTTCTCAGAGTGAACACAACTCACCCAGTGAGGCACACTGACCAAGCTTGACCACACACATCACAAATTACACTCCTTACTCAAAGAGCCAGCCACACACACAACCTGTCAAACACAACCACTCACATAGAAACCAACATGCAAAACACACACCGTCCACAACAAAAAGAACACAAAGATTACGCAACACACATTTCACACACTACACACATCACTCCAAACACACATGAAACAGACAGCACACACAGCCTCACAGAATGCACAATGCCAAACACACAACATGTATGCAAAGATATCAGTCCTAACACACAGCGTCTCACTCAACAAGCAAAACACACAGACCACAGAACACACAGAGTAGAATACACAAAACACAGACACAAATCACAGAACCACACATCACACGACACACACAAGCATCCCGCACAGAAAATATCACAACTCATAACACACACAACACTCCCCAAACCATAGGCAAACCACATATAACCAACAAAGACAAGTAGCACACATTTCACACACTACACACTGCACACACAATCACGCACAGACACACCACACATACATCCTCACACAGGAGCGCAACGCAGTACATACACACAACACAGAAACACGCAACACAACAGACACAATAAACACACCACACACTTGAAGGCACATAACTCCTGCTCACAATGCACACGAAAACCATTGCACAGACCACGTACTGTATGCAAGAGTTGTACAAAACAACCACAGCCACACACAGTCAACACATCTCACATCATGTGCGTAAATCAAACAGCCAAACACACACACAGCCTCTCTTTCACAACAACACACAAATCACAACCACACACACAAAACTGACACAACACATACAAATGCACACAAAACTGACGAAACGCATGCAACACACATAGCACACTGCACACAGCACGCACAACCACAAACCTGTCATAGAGAGCACGTGCAGCCCCACGCGCAGACAGCACGAACGAAAACACCCCCCGCACACAACATACACATGCACACAACACGCCCGACACAAGGCGAACCCATCATTACACACAATGCTCAAATGACACAGCCCACGCAACACTACCCAGTATGTCACACACAGAAAGCCTAAAGGCAGCACTCACACAACCCAGAACTCAGAACATAACACAACAAACAAGAGAATTTATAAGACACGGAAATCACATTGCGCACTGAATTCGTTGTATGCGGGTATTTTCCTGACAGCCAGGCTTCCTCAGCAAAACCTCACGTTAATGGCCTCACAAATGAGCACCGGACACTCAGCAAAAGATGTCTCTACAGAGCAGACTTCACTCATGCGCTTAGAGTGCAGTCACACAGGACTGACTCGGAAACCACATTGCGAGCAGAATTCGTTGTATGCGGGTATTTTCCTGATGGCCAGTCTTCCTCAACAAAGCCTCACGTTAATGGTCACTTAAATGAGCACATGACACTCAGCAAAAGGGAGCTCTACACAGAAGTCCTCTTTCAGGTGCTTAGAGTGCAGGCACACAGGACAGACACGGAAACCACATTGAGAGTTCAATTCGTTGTATGCGGGTATTTTCCTGATGGCCAGGATTCCTCAGCAAAAGCTCACGTTAAAGGCCAGAAAAATGAGCACCCGACACTGAGAAGAAGACATCTCTACAGAGCAGACTTCCATCATGCACTTAGAGTGCAGTCACACAAGACAGACACGGAAACCACATTGTGAGCTAAATTCGTTGTATGCGGGCATAGTGCCTGACGGCCAGGCTTCCTCAGCATGGACTCACGTTCATGGCCACACAGACATGGTGGGAAGCACATTGCAAGCTCTGTTTCAGCCTCCACTGCCAGGGCTTCAATGATTCCTTGAATGGGCCATCCTGCAGTGCTTTCTTTCACTCACATAAGCTGAATCCAAAGCTGACTTGCCTCCACTGCTGTCACTACAATGCATCATCTTCTGCAACTTCCAGTGTCGCTAGAGCAAAGGCCTATTCGCAGCCCACCTACAACTTTGAGATAGAGGGAATACAGAGAACACCGCGTTCTACTGCAATGTTTGCTGTTTTCCTTATCACATAGGAGCAAATTGCATGCAAAATGAAAGCAGCCTAGTATTCTCTCAGGGAGGGTCTCCTCAGTGCATGGTGGATTGCTTCTGCGGCAGAGTTTGTCATAAGGCTCTCCTGCAGCAGATTCTGACACTTTACTACAAAGGCGTCTTCAGGGCCTTGGTAGTAAAGAGATGAGGTGGCTCTCTGCGCCCTCATGAAACAAGGCCCTCCTGGAGTATTACAATCCTGTGGAGAAAACCGCCAAGCACGAGAGGCTGTCTTCTGTGCACTTGAATGCAGAAGTCCCTCCACACACAGCACATCACACCGAGAATATAACTGCCCACCATACACATGAACCACGGTTCTCAGAGTGAACACAACTCACCCAGTGAGGCACACTGACCAAGCTTGACCACACACATCACAAATTACACTCCTTACTCAAAGAGCCAGCCACACACACAACCTGTCAAACACAACCACTCACATAGAAACCAACATGCAAAACACACACCGTCCACAACAAAAAGAACACAAAGATTACGCAACACACATTTCACACACTACACACATCACTCCAAACACACATGAAACAGACAGCACACACAGCCTCACAGAATGCACAATGCCAAACACACAACATGTATGCAAAGATATCAGTCCTAACACACAGCGTCTCACTCAACAAGCCAAACACACAGACCACAGAACACACAGAGTAGAATACACAAAACACAGACACAAATCACAGAACCACACATCACACGACACACACAAGCATCCCGCACAGAAAATATCACAACTCATAACACACACAACACTCCCCAAACCATAGGCAAACCACATATAACCAACAAAGACAAGTAGCACACATTTCACACACTACACACTGCACACACAATCACGCACAGACACACCACACATACATCCTCACACAGGAGCGCAACGCAGTACATACACACAACACAGAAACACGCAACACAACAGACACAATAAACACACCACACACTTGAAGGCACATAACTCCTGCTCACAATGCACACGAAAACCATTGCACAGACCACGTACTGTATGCAAGAGTTGTACAAAACAACCACAGCCACACACAGTCAACACATCTCACATCATGTGCGTAAATCAAACAGCCAAACACACACACAGCCTCTCTTTCACAACAACACACAAATCACAACCACACACACAAAACTGACACAACACATACAAATGCACACAAAACTGACGAAACGCATGCAACACACATAGCACACTGCACACAGCACGCACAACCACAAACCTGTCATAGAGAGCACGTGCAGCCCCACGCGCAGACAGCACGAACGAAAACACCCCCCGCACACAACATACACATGCACACAACACGCCCGACACAAGGCGAACCCATCATTACACACAATGCTCAAATGACACAGCCCACGCAACACTACCCAGTATGTCACACACAGAAAGCCTAAAGGCAGCACTCACACAACCCAGAACTCAGAACATAACACAACAAACAAGAGAATTTATAAGACACGGAAATCACATTGCGCACTGAATTCGTTGTATGCGGGTATTTTCCTGACAGCCAGGCTTCCTCAGCAAAACCTCACGTTAATGGCCTCACAAATGAGCACCGGACACTCAGCAAAAGATGTCTCTACAGAGCAGACTTCACTCATGCGCTTAGAGTGCAGTCACACAGGACTGACTCGGAAACCACATTGCGAGCAGAATTCGTTGTATGCGGGTATTTTCCTGATGGCCAGTCTTCCTCAACAAAGCCTCACGTTAATGGTCACTTAAATGAGCACATGACACTCAGCAAAAGGGAGCTCTACACAGAAGTCCTCTTTCAGGTGCTTAGAGTGCAGGCACACAGGACAGACACGGAAACCACATTGAGAGTTCAATTCGTTGTATGCGGGTATTTTCCTGATGGCCAGGATTCCTCAGCAAAAGCTCACGTTAAAGGCCAGAAAAATGAGCACCCGACACTGAGAAGAAGACATCTCTACAGAGCAGACTTCCATCATGCACTTAGAGTGCAGTCACACAAGACAGACACGGAAACCACATTGTGAGCTAAATTCGTTGTATGCGGGCATAGTGCCTGACGGCCAGGCTTCCTCAGCATGGACTCACGTTCATGGCCACACAGACATGGTGGGAAGCACATTGCAAGCTCTGTTTCAGCCTCCACTGCCAGGGCTTCAATGATTCCTTGAATGGGCCATCCTGCAGTGCTTTCTTTCACTCACATAAGCTGAATCCAAAGCTGACTTGCCTCCACTGCTGTCACTACAATGCATCATCTTCTGCAACTTCCAGTGTCGCTAGAGCAAAGGCCTATTCGCAGCCCACCTACAACTTTGAGATAGAGGGAATACAGAGAACACCGCGTTCTACTGCAATGTTTGCTGTTTTCCTTATCACATAGGAGCAAATTGCATGCAAAATGAAAGCAGCCTAGTATTCTCTCAGGGAGGGTCTCCTCAGTGCATGGTGGATTGCTTCTGCGGCAGAGTTTGTCATAAGGCTCTCCTGCAGCAGATTCTGACACTTTACTACAAAGGCGTCTTCAGGGCCTTGGTAGTAAAGAGATGAGGTGGCTCTCTGCGCCCTCATGAAACAAGGCCCTCCTGGAGTATTACAATCCTGTGGAGAAAACCGCCAAGCACGAGAGGCTGTCTTCTGTGCACTTGAATGCAGAAGTCCCTCCACACACAGCACATCACACCGAGAATATAACTGCCCACCATACACATGAACCACGGTTCTCAGAGTGAACACAACTCACCCAGTGAGGCACACTGACCAAGCTTGACCACACACATCACAAATTACACTCCTTACTCAAAGAGCCAGCCACACACACAACCTGTCAAACACAACCACTCACATAGAAACCAACATGCAAAACACACACCGTCCACAACAAAAAGAACACAAAGATTACGCAACACACATTTCACACACTACACACATCACTCCAAACACACATGAAACAGACAGCACACACAGCCTCACAGAATGCACAATGCCAAACACACAACATGTATGCAAAGATATCAGTCCTAACACACAGCGTCTCACTCAACAAGCAAAACACACAGACCACAGAACACACAGAGTAGAATACACAAAACACAGACACAAATCACAGAACCACACATCACACGACACACACAAGCATCCCGCACAGAAAATATCACAACTCATAACACACACAACACTCCCCAAACCATAGGCAAACCACATATAACCAACAAAGACAAGTAGCACACATTTCACACACTACACACTGCACACACAATCACGCACAGACACACCACACATACATCCTCACACAGGAGCGCAACGCAGTACATACACACAACACAGAAACACGCAACACAACAGACACAATAAACACACCACACACTTGAAGGCACATAACTCCTGCTCACAATGCACACGAAAACCATTGCACAGACCACGTACTGTATGCAAGAGTTGTACAAAACAACCACAGCCACACACAGTCAACACATCTCACATCATGTGCGTAAATCAAACAGCCAAACACACACACAGCCTCTCTTTCACAACAACACACAAATCACAACCACACACACAAAACTGACACAACACATACAAATGCACACAAAACTGACGAAACGCATGCAACACACATAGCACACTGCACACAGCACGCACAACCACAAACCTGTCATAGAGAGCACGTGCAGCCCCACGCGCAGACAGCACGAACGAAAACACCCCCCGCACACAACATACACATGCACACAACACGCCCGACACAAGGCGAACCCATCATTACACACAATGCTCAAATGACACAGCCCACGCAACACTACCCAGTATGTCACACACAGAAAGCCTAAAGGCAGCACTCACACAACCCAGAACTCAGAACATAACACAACAAACAAGAGAATTTATAAGACACGGAAATCACATTGCGCACTGAATTCGTTGTATGCGGGTATTTTCCTGACAGCCAGGCTTCCTCAGCAAAACCTCACGTTAATGGCCTCACAAATGAGCACCTGACACTCAGCAAAAGATGTCTCTACAGAGCAGACTTCACTCATGCGCTTAGAGTGCAGTCACACAGGACTGACTCGGAAACCACATTGCGAGCAGAATTCGTTGTATGCGGGTATTTTCCTGATGGCCAGTCTTCCTCAACAAAGCCTCACGTTAATGGTCACTTAAATGAGCACATGACACTCAGCAAAAGGGAGCTCTACACAGAAGTCCTCTTTCAGGTGCTTAGAGTGCAGGCACACAGGACAGACACGGAAACCACATTGAGAGTTCAATTCGTTGTATGCGGGTATTTTCCTGATGGCCAGGATTCCTCAGCAAAAGCTCACGTTAAAGGCCAGAAAAATGAGCACCCGACACTGAGAAGAAGACATCTCTACAGAGCAGACTTCCATCATGCACTTAGAGTGCAGTCACACAAGACAGACACGGAAACCACATTGTGAGCTAAATTCGTTGTATGCGGGCATAGTGCCTGACGGCCAGGCTTCCTCAGCATGGACTCACGTTCATGGCCACACAGACATGGTGGGAAGCACATTGCAAGCTCTGTTTCAGCCTCCACTGCCAGGGCTTCAATGATTCCTTGAATGGGCCATCCTGCAGTGCTTTCTTTCACTCACATAAGCTGAATCCAAAGCTGACTTGCCTCCACTGCTGTCACTACAATGCATCATCTTCTGCAACTTCCAGTGTCGCTAGAGCAAAGGCCTATTCGCAGCCCACCTACAACTTTGAGATAGAGGGAATACAGAGAACACCGCGTTCTACTGCAATGTTTGCTGTTTTCCTTATCACATAGGAGCAAATTGCATGCAAAATGAAAGCAGCCTAGTATTCTCTCAGGGAGGGTCTCCTCAGTGCATGGTGGATTGCTTCTGCGGCAGAGTTTGTCATAAGGCTCTCCTGCAGCAGATTCTGACACTTTACTACAAAGGCGTCTTCAGGGCCTTGGTAGTAAAGAGATGAGGTGGCTCTCTGCGCCCTCATGAAACAAGGCCCTCCTGGAGTATTACAATCCTGTGGAGAAAACCGCCAAGCACGAGAGGCTGTCTTCTGTGCACTTGAATGCAGAAGTCCCTCCACACACAGCACATCACACCGAGAATATAACTGCCCACCATACACATGAACCACGGTTCTCAGAGTGAACACAACTCACCCAGTGAGGCACACTGACCAAGCTTGACCACACACATCACAAATTACACTCCTTACTCAAAGAGCCAGCCACACACACAACCTGTCAAACACAACCACTCACATAGAAACCAACATGCAAAACACACACCGTCCACAACAAAAAGAACACAAAGATTACGCAACACACATTTCACACACTACACACATCACTCCAAACACACATGAAACAGACAGCACACGCAGCCTCACAGAATGCACAATGCCAAACACACAACATGTATGCAAAGATATCAGTCCTAACACACAGCGTCTCACTCAACAAGCAAAACACACAGACCACAGAACACACAGAGTAGAATACACAAAACACAGACACAAATCACAGAACCACACATCACACGACACACACAAGCATCCCGCACAGAAAATATCACAACTCATAACACACACAACACTCCCCAAACCATAGGCAAACCACATATAACCAACAAAGACAAGTAGCACACATTTCACACACTACACACTGCACACACAATCACGCACAGACACACCACACATACATCCTCACACAGGAGCGCAACGCAGTACATACACACAACACAGAAACACGCAACACAACAGACACAATAAACACACCACACACTTGAAGGCACATAACTCCTGCTCACAATGCACACGAAAACCATTGCACAGACCACGTACTGTATGCAAGAGTTGTACAAAACAACCACAGCCACACACAGTCAACACATCTCACATCATGTGCGTAAATCAAACAGCCAAACACACACACAGCCTCTCTTTCACAACAACACACAAATCACAACCACACACACAAAACTGACACAACACATACAAATGCACACAAAACTGACGAAACGCATGCAACACACATAGCACACTGCACACAGCACGCACAACCACAAACCTGTCATAGAGAGCACGTGCAGCCCCACGCGCAGACAGCACGAACGAAAACACCCCCCGCACACAACATACACATGCACACAACACGCCCGACACAAGGCGAACCCATCATTACACACAATGCTCAAATGACACAGCCCACGCAACACTACCCAGTATGTCACACACAGAAAGCCTAAAGGCAGCACTCACACAACCCAGAACTCAGAACATAACACAACAAACAAGAGAATTTATAAGACACGGAAATCACATTGCGCACTGAATTCGTTGTATGCGGGTATTTTCCTGACAGCCAGGCTTCCTCAGCAAAACCTCACGTTAATGGCCTCACAAATGAGCACCTGACACTCAGCAAAAGATGTCTCTACAGAGCAGACTTCACTCATGCGCTTAGAGTGCAGTCACACAGGACTGACTCGGAAACCACATTGCGAGCAGAATTCGTTGTATGCGGGTATTTTCCTGATGGCCAGTCTTCCTCAACAAAGCCTCACGTTAATGGTCACTTAAATGAGCACATGACACTCAGCAAAAGGGAGCTCTACACAGAAGTCCTCTTTCAGGTGCTTAGAGTGCAGGCACACAGGACAGACACGGAAACCACATTGAGAGTTCAATTCGTTGTATGCGGGTATTTTCCTGATGGCCAGGATTCCTCAGCAAAAGCTCACGTTAAAGGCCAGAAAAATGAGCACCCGACACTGAGAAGAAGACATCTCTACAGAGCAGACTTCCATCATGCACTTAGAGTGCAGTCACACAAGACAGACACGGAAACCACATTGTGAGCTAAATTCGTTGTATGCGGGCATAGTGCCTGACGGCCAGGCTTCCTCAGCATGGACTCACGTTCATGGCCACACAGACATGGTGGGAAGCACATTGCAAGCTCTGTTTCAGCCTCCACTGCCAGGGCTTCAATGATTCCTTGAATGGGCCATCCTGCAGTGCTTTCTTTCACTCACATAAGCTGAATCCAAAGCTGACTTGCCTCCACTGCTGTCACTACAATGCATCATCTTCTGCAACTTCCAGTGTCGCTAGAGCAAAGGCCTATTCGCAGCCCACCTACAACTTTGAGATAGAGGGAATACAGAGAACACCGCGTTCTACTGCAATGTTTGCTGTTTTCCTTATCACATAGGAGCAAATTGCATGCAAAATGAAAGCAGCCTAGTATTCTCTCAGGGAGGGTCTCCTCAGTGCATGGTGGATTGCTTCTGCGGCAGAGTTTGTCATAAGGCTCTCCTGCAGCAGATTCTGACACTTTACTACAAAGGCGTCTTCAGGGCCTTGGTAGTAAAGAGATGAGGTGGCTCTCTGCGCCCTCATGAAACAAGGCCCTCCTGGAGTATTACAATCCTGTGGAGAAAACCGCCAAGCACGAGAGGCTGTCTTCTGTGCACTTGAATGCAGAAGTCCCTCCACACACAGCACATCACACCGAGAATATAACTGCCCACCATACACATGAACCACGGTTCTCAGAGTGAACACAACTCACCCAGTGAGGCACACTGACCAAGCTTGACCACACACATCACAAATTACACTCCTTACTCAAAGAGCCAGCCACACACACAACCTGTCAAACACAACCACTCACATAGAAACCAACATGCAAAACACACACCGTCCACAACAAAAAGAACACAAAGATTACGCAACACACATTTCACACACTACACACATCACTCCAAACACACATGAAACAGACAGCACACGCAGCCTCACAGAATGCACAATGCCAAACACACAACATGTATGCAAAGATATCAGTCCTAACACACAGCGTCTCACTCAACAAGCAAAACACACAGACCACAGAACACACAGAGTAGAATACACAAAACACAGACACAAATCACAGAACCACACATCACACGACACACACAAGCATCCCGCACAGAAAATATCACAACTCATAACACACACAACACTCCCCAAACCATAGGCAAACCACATATAACCAACAAAGACAAGTAGCACACATTTCACACACTACACACTGCACACACAATCACGCACAGACACACCACACATACATCCTCACACAGGAGCGCAACGCAGTACATACACACAACACAGAAACACGCAACACAACAGACACAATAAACACACCACACACTTGAAGGCACATAACTCCTGCTCACAATGCACACGAAAACCATTGCACAGACCACGTACTGTATGCAAGAGTTGTACAAAACAACCACAGCCACACACAGTCAACACATCTCACATCATGTGCGTAAATCAAACAGCCAAACACACACACAGCCTCTCTTTCACAACAACACACAAATCACAACCACACACACAAAACTGACACAACACATACAAATGCACACAAAACTGACGAAACGCATGCAACACACATAGCACACTGCACACAGCACGCACAACCACAAACCTGTCATAGAGAGCACGTGCAGCCCCACGCGCAGACAGCACGAACGAAAACACCCCCCGCACACAACATACACATGCACACAACACGCCCGACACAAGGCGAACCCATCATTACACACAATGCTCAAATGACACAGCCCACGCAACACTACCCAGTATGTCACACACAGAAAGCCTAAAGGCAGCACTCACACAACCCAGAACTCAGAACATAACACAACAAACAAGAGAATTTATAAGACACGGAAATCACATTGCGCACTGAATTCGTTGTATGCGGGTATTTTCCTGACAGCCAGGCTTCCTCAGCAAAACCTCACGTTAATGGCCTCACAAATGAGCACCTGACACTCAGCAAAAGATGTCTCTACAGAGCAGACTTCACTCATGCGCTTAGAGTGCAGTCACACAGGACTGACTCGGAAACCACATTGCGAGCAGAATTCGTTGTATGCGGGTATTTTCCTGATGGCCAGTCTTCCTCAACAAAGCCTCACGTTAATGGTCACTTAAATGAGCACATGACACTCAGCAAAAGGGAGCTCTACACAGAAGTCCTCTTTCAGGTGCTTAGAGTGCAGGCACACAGGACAGACACGGAAACCACATTGAGAGTTCAATTCGTTGTATGCGGGTATTTTCCTGATGGCCAGGATTCCTCAGCAAAAGCTCACGTTAAAGGCCAGAAAAATGAGCACCCGACACTGAGAAGAAGACATCTCTACAGAGCAGACTTCCATCATGCACTTAGAGTGCAGTCACACAAGACAGACACGGAAACCACATTGTGAGCTAAATTCGTTGTATGCGGGCATAGTGCCTGACGGCCAGGCTTCCTCAGCATGGACTCACGTTCATGGCCACACAGACATGGTGGGAAGCACATTGCAAGCTCTGTTTCAGCCTCCACTGCCAGGGCTTCAATGATTCCTTGAATGGGCCATCCTGCAGTGCTTTCTTTCACTCACATAAGCTGAATCCAAAGCTGACTTGCCTCCACTGCTGTCACTACAATGCATCATCTTCTGCAACTTCCAGTGTCGCTAGAGCAAAGGCCTATTCGCAGCCCACCTACAACTTTGAGATAGAGGGAATACAGAGAACACCGCGTTCTACTGCAATGTTTGCTGTTTTCCTTATCACATAGGAGCAAATTGCATGCAAAATGAAAGCAGCCTAGTATTCTCTCAGGGAGGGTCTCCTCAGTGCATGGTGGATTGCTTCTGCGGCAGAGTTTGTCATAAGGCTCTCCTGCAGCAGATTCTGACACTTTACTACAAAGGCGTCTTCAGGGCCTTGGTAGTAAAGAGATGAGGTGGCTCTCTGCGCCCTCATGAAACAAGGCCCTCCTGGAGTATTACAATCCTGTGGAGAAAACCGCCAAGCACGAGAGGCTGTCTTCTGTGCACTTGAATGCAGAAGTCCCTCCACACACAGCACATCACACCGAGAATATAACTGCCCACCATACACATGAACCACGGTTCTCAGAGTGAACACAACTCACCCAGTGAGGCACACTGACCAAGCTTGACCACACACATCACAAATTACACTCCTTACTCAAAGAGCCAGCCACACACACAACCTGTCAAACACAACCACTCACATAGAAACCAACATGCAAAACACACACCGTCCACAACAAAAAGAACACAAAGATTACGCAACACACATTTCACACACTACACACATCACTCCAAACACACATGAAACAGACAGCACACGCAGCCTCACAGAATGCACAATGCCAAACACACAACATGTATGCAAAGATATCAGTCCTAACACACAGCGTCTCACTCAACAAGCAAAACACACAGACCACAGAACACACAGAGTAGAATACACAAAACACAGACACAAATCACAGAACCACACATCACACGACACACACAAGCATCCCGCACAGAAAATATCACAACTCATAACACACACAACACTCCCCAAACCATAGGCAAACCACATATAACCAACAAAGACAAGTAGCACACATTTCACACACTACACACTGCACACACAATCACGCACAGACACACCACACATACATCCTCACACAGGAGCGCAACGCAGTACATACACACAACACAGAAACACGCAACACAACAGACACAATAAACACACCACACACTTGAAGGCACATAACTCCTGCTCACAATGCACACGAAAACCATTGCACAGACCACGTACTGTATGCAAGAGTTGTACAAAACAACCACAGCCACACACAGTCAACACATCTCACATCATGTGCGTAAATCAAACAGCCAAACACACACACAGCCTCTCTTTCACAACAACACACAAATCACAACCACACACACAAAACTGACACAACACATACAAATGCACACAAAACTGACGAAACGCATGCAACACACATAGCACACTGCACACAGCACGCACAACCACAAACCTGTCATAGAGAGCACGTGCAGCCCCACGCGCAGACAGCACGAACGAAAACACCCCCCGCACACAACATACACATGCACACAACACGCCCGACACAAGGCGAACCCATCATTACACACAATGCTCAAATGACACAGCCCACGCAACACTACCCAGTATGTCACACACAGAAAGCCTAAAGGCAGCACTCACACAACCCAGAACTCAGAACATAACACAACAAACAAGAGAATTTATAAGACACGGAAATCACATTGCGCACTGAATTCGTTGTATGCGGGTATTTTCCTGACAGCCAGGCTTCCTCAGCAAAACCTCACGTTAATGGCCTCACAAATGAGCACCTGACACTCAGCAAAAGATGTCTCTACAGAGCAGACTTCACTCATGCGCTTAGAGTGCAGTCACACAGGACTGACTCGGAAACCACATTGCGAGCAGAATTCGTTGTATGCGGGTATTTTCCTGATGGCCAGTCTTCCTCAACAAAGCCTCACGTTAATGGTCACTTAAATGAGCACATGACACTCAGCAAAAGGGAGCTCTACACAGAAGTCCTCTTTCAGGTGCTTAGAGTGCAGGCACACAGGACAGACACGGAAACCACATTGAGAGTTCAATTCGTTGTATGCGGGTATTTTCCTGATGGCCAGGATTCCTCAGCAAAAGCTCACGTTAAAGGCCAGAAAAATGAGCACCCGACACTGAGAAGAAGACATCTCTACAGAGCAGACTTCCATCATGCACTTAGAGTGCAGTCACACAAGACAGACACGGAAACCACATTGTGAGCTAAATTCGTTGTATGCGGGCATAGTGCCTGACGGCCAGGCTTCCTCAGCATGGACTCACGTTCATGGCCACACAGACATGGTGGGAAGCACATTGCAAGCTCTGTTTCAGCCTCCACTGCCAGGGCTTCAATGATTCCTTGAATGGGCCATCCTGCAGTGCTTTCTTTCACTCACATAAGCTGAATCCAAAGCTGACTTGCCTCCACTGCTGTCACTACAATGCATCATCTTCTGCAACTTCCAGTGTCGCTAGAGCAAAGGCCTATTCGCAGCCCACCTACAACTTTGAGATAGAGGGAATACAGAGAACACCGCGTTCTACTGCAATGTTTGCTGTTTTCCTTATCACATAGGAGCAAATTGCATGCAAAATGAAAGCAGCCTAGTATTCTCTCAGGGAGGGTCTCCTCAGTGCATGGTGGATTGCTTCTGCGGCAGAGTTTGTCATAAGGCTCTCCTGCAGCAGATTCTGACACTTTACTACAAAGGCGTCTTCAGGGCCTTGGTAGTAAAGAGATGAGGTGGCTCTCTGCGCCCTCATGAAACAAGGCCCTCCTGGAGTATTACAATCCTGTGGAGAAAACCGCCAAGCACGAGAGGCTGTCTTCTGTGCACTTGAATGCAGAAGTCCCTCCACACACAGCACATCACACCGAGAATATAACTGCCCACCATACACATGAACCACGGTTCTCAGAGTGAACACAACTCACCCAGTGAGGCACACTGACCAAGCTTGACCACACACATCACAAATTACACTCCTTACTCAAAGAGCCAGCCACACACACAACCTGTCAAACACAACCACTCACATAGAAACCAACATGCAAAACACACACCGTCCACAACAAAAAGAACACAAAGATTACGCAACACACATTTCACACACTACACACATCACTCCAAACACACATGAAACAGACAGCACACGCAGCCTCACAGAATGCACAATGCCAAACACACAACATGTATGCAAAGATATCAGTCCTAACACACAGCGTCTCACTCAACAAGCAAAACACACAGACCACAGAACACACAGAGTAGAATACACAAAACACAGACACAAATCACAGAACCACACATCACACGACACACACAAGCATCCCGCACAGAAAATATCACAACTCATAACACACACAACACTCCCCAAACCATAGGCAAACCACATATAACCAACAAAGACAAGTAGCACACATTTCACACACTACACACTGCACACACAATCACGCACAGACACACCACACATACATCCTCACACAGGAGCGCAACGCAGTACATACACACAACACAGAAACACGCAACACAACAGACACAATAAACACACCACACACTTGAAGGCACATAACTCCTGCTCACAATGCACACGAAAACCATTGCACAGACCACGTACTGTATGCAAGAGTTGTACAAAACAACCACAGCCACACACAGTCAACACATCTCACATCATGTGCGTAAATCAAACAGCCAAACACACACACAGCCTCTCTTTCACAACAACACACAAATCACAACCACACACACAAAACTGACACAACACATACAAATGCACACAAAACTGACGAAACGCATGCAACACACATAGCACACTGCACACAGCACGCACAACCACAAACCTGTCATAGAGAGCACGTGCAGCCCCACGCGCAGACAGCACGAACGAAAACACCCCCCGCACACAACATACACATGCACACAACACGCCCGACACAAGGCGAACCCATCATTACACACAATGCTCAAATGACACAGCCCACGCAACACTACCCAGTATGTCACACACAGAAAGCCTAAAGGCAGCACTCACACAACCCAGAACTCAGAACATAACACAACAAACAAGAGAATTTATAAGACACGGAAATCACATTGCGCACTGAATTCGTTGTATGCGGGTATTTTCCTGACAGCCAGGCTTCCTCAGCAAAACCTCACGTTAATGGCCTCACAAATGAGCACCTGACACTCAGCAAAAGATGTCTCTACAGAGCAGACTTCACTCATGCGCTTAGAGTGCAGTCACACAGGACTGACTCGGAAACCACATTGCGAGCAGAATTCGTTGTATGCGGGTATTTTCCTGATGGCCAGTCTTCCTCAACAAAGCCTCACGTTAATGGTCACTTAAATGAGCACATGACACTCAGCAAAAGGGAGCTCTACACAGAAGTCCTCTTTCAGGTGCTTAGAGTGCAGGCACACAGGACAGACACGGAAACCACATTGAGAGTTCAATTCGTTGTATGCGGGTATTTTCCTGATGGCCAGGATTCCTCAGCAAAAGCTCACGTTAAAGGCCAGAAAAATGAGCACCCGACACTGAGAAGAAGACATCTCTACAGAGCAGACTTCCATCATGCACTTAGAGTGCAGTCACACAAGACAGACACGGAAACCACATTGTGAGCTAAATTCGTTGTATGCGGGCATAGTGCCTGACGGCCAGGCTTCCTCAGCATGGACTCACGTTCATGGCCACACAGACATGGTGGGAAGCACATTGCAAGCTCTGTTTCAGCCTCCACTGCCAGGGCTTCAATGATTCCTTGAATGGGCCATCCTGCAGTGCTTTCTTTCACTCACATAAGCTGAATCCAAAGCTGACTTGCCTCCACTGCTGTCACTACAATGCATCATCTTCTGCAACTTCCAGTGTCGCTAGAGCAAAGGCCTATTCGCAGCCCACCTACAACTTTGAGATAGAGGGAATACAGAGAACACCGCGTTCTACTGCAATGTTTGCTGTTTTCCTTATCACATAGGAGCAAATTGCATGCAAAATGAAAGCAGCCTAGTATTCTCTCAGGGAGGGTCTCCTCAGTGCATGGTGGATTGCTTCTGCGGCAGAGTTTGTCATAAGGCTCTCCTGCAGCAGATTCTGACACTTTACTACAAAGGCGTCTTCAGGGCCTTGGTAGTAAAGAGATGAGGTGGCTCTCTGCGCCCTCATGAAACAAGGCCCTCCTGGAGTATTACAATCCTGTGGAGAAAACCGCCAAGCACGAGAGGCTGTCTTCTGTGCACTTGAATGCAGAAGTCCCTCCACACACAGCACATCACACCGAGAATATAACTGCCCACCATACACATGAACCACGGTTCTCAGAGTGAACACAACTCACCCAGTGAGGCACACTGACCAAGCTTGACCACACACATCACAAATTACACTCCTTACTCAAAGAGCCAGCCACACACACAACCTGTCAAACACAACCACTCACATAGAAACCAACATGCAAAACACACACCGTCCACAACAAAAAGAACACAAAGATTACGCAACACACATTTCACACACTACACACATCACTCCAAACACACATGAAACAGACAGCACACGCAGCCTCACAGAATGCACAATGCCAAACACACAACATGTATGCAAAGATATCAGTCCTAACACACAGCGTCTCACTCAACAAGCAAAACACACAGACCACAGAACACACAGAGTAGAATACACAAAACACAGACACAAATCACAGAACCACACATCACACGACACACACAAGCATCCCGCACAGAAAATATCACAACTCATAACACACACAACACTCCCCAAACCATAGGCAAACCACATATAACCAACAAAGACAAGTAGCACACATTTCACACACTACACACTGCACACACAATCACGCACAGACACACCACACATACATCCTCACACAGGAGCGCAACGCAGTACATACACACAACACAGAAACACGCAACACAACAGACACAATAAACACACCACACACTTGAAGGCACATAACTCCTGCTCACAATGCACACGAAAACCATTGCACAGACCACGTACTGTATGCAAGAGTTGTACAAAACAACCACAGCCACACACAGTCAACACATCTCACATCATGTGCGTAAATCAAACAGCCAAACACACACACAGCCTCTCTTTCACAACAACACACAAATCACAACCACACACACAAAACTGACACAACACATACAAATGCACACAAAACTGACGAAACGCATGCAACACACATAGCACACTGCACACAGCACGCACAACCACAAACCTGTCATAGAGAGCACGTGCAGCCCCACGCGCAGACAGCACGAACGAAAACACCCCCCGCACACAACATACACATGCACACAACACGCCCGACACAAGGCGAACCCATCATTACACACAATGCTCAAATGACACAGCCCACGCAACACTACCCAGTATGTCACACACAGAAAGCCTAAAGGCAGCACTCACACAACCCAGAACTCAGAACATAACACAACAAACAAGAGAATTTATAAGACACGGAAATCACATTGCGCACTGAATTCGTTGTATGCGGGTATTTTCCTGACAGCCAGGCTTCCTCAGCAAAACCTCACGTTAATGGCCTCACAAATGAGCACCTGACACTCAGCAAAAGATGTCTCTACAGAGCAGACTTCACTCATGCGCTTAGAGTGCAGTCACACAGGACTGACTCGGAAACCACATTGCGAGCAGAATTCGTTGTATGCGGGTATTTTCCTGATGGCCAGTCTTCCTCAACAAAGCCTCACGTTAATGGTCACTTAAATGAGCACATGACACTCAGCAAAAGGGAGCTCTACACAGAAGTCCTCTTTCAGGTGCTTAGAGTGCAGGCACACAGGACAGACACGGAAACCACATTGAGAGTTCAATTCGTTGTATGCGGGTATTTTCCTGATGGCCAGGATTCCTCAGCAAAAGCTCACGTTAAAGGCCAGAAAAATGAGCACCCGACACTGAGAAGAAGACATCTCTACAGAGCAGACTTCCATCATGCACTTAGAGTGCAGTCACACAAGACAGACACGGAAACCACATTGTGAGCTAAATTCGTTGTATGCGGGCATAGTGCCTGACGGCCAGGCTTCCTCAGCATGGACTCACGTTCATGGCCACACAGACATGGTGGGAAGCACATTGCAAGCTCTGTTTCAGCCTCCACTGCCAGGGCTTCAATGATTCCTTGAATGGGCCATCCTGCAGTGCTTTCTTTCACTCACATAAGCTGAATCCAAAGCTGACTTGCCTCCACTGCTGTCACTACAATGCATCATCTTCTGCAACTTCCAGTGTCGCTAGAGCAAAGGCCTATTCGCAGCCCACCTACAACTTTGAGATAGAGGGAATACAGAGAACACCGCGTTCTACTGCAATGTTTGCTGTTTTCCTTATCACATAGGAGCAAATTGCATGCAAAATGAAAGCAGCCTAGTATTCTCTCAGGGAGGGTCTCCTCAGTGCATGGTGGATTGCTTCTGCGGCAGAGTTTGTCATAAGGCTCTCCTGCAGCAGATTCTGACACTTTACTACAAAGGCGTCTTCAGGGCCTTGGTAGTAAAGAGATGAGGTGGCTCTCTGCGCCCTCATGAAACAAGGCCCTCCTGGAGTATTACAATCCTGTGGAGAAAACCGCCAAGCACGAGAGGCTGTCTTCTGTGCACTTGAATGCAGAAGTCCCTCCACACACAGCACATCACACCGAGAATATAACTGCCCACCATACACATGAACCACGGTTCTCAGAGTGAACACAACTCACCCAGTGAGGCACACTGACCAAGCTTGACCACACACATCACAAATTACACTCCTTACTCAAAGAGCCAGCCACACACACAACCTGTCAAACACAACCACTCACATAGAAACCAACATGCAAAACACACACCGTCCACAACAAAAAGAACACAAAGATTACGCAACACACATTTCACACACTACACACATCACTCCAAACACACATGAAACAGACAGCACACGCAGCCTCACAGAATGCACAATGCCAAACACACAACATGTATGCAAAGATATCAGTCCTAACACACAGCGTCTCACTCAACAAGCAAAACACACAGACCACAGAACACACAGAGTAGAATACACAAAACACAGACACAAATCACAGAACCACACATCACACGACACACACAAGCATCCCGCACAGAAAATATCACAACTCATAACACACACAACACTCCCCAAACCATAGGCAAACCACATATAACCAACAAAGACAAGTAGCACACATTTCACACACTACACACTGCACACACAATCACGCACAGACACACCACACATACATCCTCACACAGGAGCGCAACGCAGTACATACACACAACACAGAAACACGCAACACAACAGACACAATAAACACACCACACACTTGAAGGCACATAACTCCTGCTCACAATGCACACGAAAACCATTGCACAGACCACGTACTGTATGCAAGAGTTGTACAAAACAACCACAGCCACACACAGTCAACACATCTCACATCATGTGCGTAAATCAAACAGCCAAACACACACACAGCCTCTCTTTCACAACAACACACAAATCACAACCACACACACAAAACTGACACAACACATACAAATGCACACAAAACTGACGAAACGCATGCAACACACATAGCACACTGCACACAGCACGCACAACCACAAACCTGTCATAGAGAGCACGTGCAGCCCCACGCGCAGACAGCACGAACGAAAACACCCCCCGCACACAACATACACATGCACACAACACGCCCGACACAAGGCGAACCCATCATTACACACAATGCTCAAATGACACAGCCCACGCAACACTACCCAGTATGTCACACACAGAAAGCCTAAAGGCAGCACTCACACAACCCAGAACTCAGAACATAACACAACAAACAAGAGAATTTATAAGACACGGAAATCACATTGCGCACTGAATTCGTTGTATGCGGGTATTTTCCTGACAGCCAGGCTTCCTCAGCAAAACCTCACGTTAATGGCCTCACAAATGAGCACCTGACACTCAGCAAAAGATGTCTCTACAGAGCAGACTTCACTCATGCGCTTAGAGTGCAGTCACACAGGACTGACTCGGAAACCACATTGCGAGCAGAATTCGTTGTATGCGGGTATTTTCCTGATGGCCAGTCTTCCTCAACAAAGCCTCACGTTAATGGTCACTTAAATGAGCACATGACACTCAGCAAAAGGGAGCTCTACACAGAAGTCCTCTTTCAGGTGCTTAGAGTGCAGGCACACAGGACAGACACGGAAACCACATTGAGAGTTCAATTCGTTGTATGCGGGTATTTTCCTGATGGCCAGGATTCCTCAGCAAAAGCTCACGTTAAAGGCCAGAAAAATGAGCACCCGACACTGAGAAGAAGACATCTCTACAGAGCAGACTTCCATCATGCACTTAGAGTGCAGTCACACAAGACAGACACGGAAACCACATTGTGAGCTAAATTCGTTGTATGCGGGCATAGTGCCTGACGGCCAGGCTTCCTCAGCATGGACTCACGTTCATGGCCACACAGACATGGTGGGAAGCACATTGCAAGCTCTGTTTCAGCCTCCACTGCCAGGGCTTCAATGATTCCTTGAATGGGCCATCCTGCAGTGCTTTCTTTCACTCACATAAGCTGAATCCAAAGCTGACTTGCCTCCACTGCTGTCACTACAATGCATCATCTTCTGCAACTTCCAGTGTCGCTAGAGCAAAGGCCTATTCGCAGCCCACCTACAACTTTGAGATAGAGGGAATACAGAGAACACCGCGTTCTACTGCAATGTTTGCTGTTTTCCTTATCACATAGGAGCAAATTGCATGCAAAATGAAAGCAGCCTAGTATTCTCTCAGGGAGGGTCTCCTCAGTGCATGGTGGATTGCTTCTGCGGCAGAGTTTGTCATAAGGCTCTCCTGCAGCAGATTCTGACACTTTACTACAAAGGCGTCTTCAGGGCCTTGGTAGTAAAGAGATGAGGTGGCTCTCTGCGCCCTCATGAAACAAGGCCCTCCTGGAGTATTACAATCCTGTGGAGAAAACCGCCAAGCACGAGAGGCTGTCTTCTGTGCACTTGAATGCAGAAGTCCCTCCACACACAGCACATCACACCGAGAATATAACTGCCCACCATACACATGAACCACGGTTCTCAGAGTGAACACAACTCACCCAGTGAGGCACACTGACCAAGCTTGACCACACACATCACAAATTACACTCCTTACTCAAAGAGCCAGCCACACACACAACCTGTCAAACACAACCACTCACATAGAAACCAACATGCAAAACACACACCGTCCACAACAAAAAGAACACAAAGATTACGCAACACACATTTCACACACTACACACATCACTCCAAACACACATGAAACAGACAGCACACGCAGCCTCACAGAATGCACAATGCCAAACACACAACATGTATGCAAAGATATCAGTCCTAACACACAGCGTCTCACTCAACAAGCAAAACACACAGACCACAGAACACACAGAGTAGAATACACAAAACACAGACACAAATCACAGAACCACACATCACACGACACACACAAGCATCCCGCACAGAAAATATCACAACTCATAACACACACAACACTCCCCAAACCATAGGCAAACCACATATAACCAACAAAGACAAGTAGCACACATTTCACACACTACACACTGCACACACAATCACGCACAGACACACCACACATACATCCTCACACAGGAGCGCAACGCAGTACATACACACAACACAGAAACACGCAACACAACAGACACAATAAACACACCACACACTTGAAGGCACATAACTCCTGCTCACAATGCACACGAAAACCATTGCACAGACCACGTACTGTATGCAAGAGTTGTACAAAACAACCACAGCCACACACAGTCAACACATCTCACATCATGTGCGTAAATCAAACAGCCAAACACACACACAGCCTCTCTTTCACAACAACACACAAATCACAACCACACACACAAAACTGACACAACACATACAAATGCACACAAAACTGACGAAACGCATGCAACACACATAGCACACTGCACACAGCACGCACAACCACAAACCTGTCATAGAGAGCACGTGCAGCCCCACGCGCAGACAGCACGAACGAAAACACCCCCCGCACACAACATACACATGCACACAACACGCCCGACACAAGGCGAACCCATCATTACACACAATGCTCAAATGACACAGCCCACGCAACACTACCCAGTATGTCACACACAGAAAGCCTAAAGGCAGCACTCACACAACCCAGAACTCAGAACATAACACAACAAACAAGAGAATTTATAAGACACGGAAATCACATTGCGCACTGAATTCGTTGTATGCGGGTATTTTCCTGACAGCCAGGCTTCCTCAGCAAAACCTCACGTTAATGGCCTCACAAATGAGCACCGGACACTCAGCAAAAGATGTCTCTACAGAGCAGACTTCACTCATGCGCTTAGAGTGCAGTCACACAGGACTGACTCGGAAACCACATTGCGAGCAGAATTCGTTGTATGCGGGTATTTTCCTGATGGCCAGTCTTCCTCAACAAAGCCTCACGTTAATGGTCACTTAAATGAGCACATGACACTCAGCAAAAGGGAGCTCTACACAGAAGTCCTCTTTCAGGTGCTTAGAGTGCAGGCACACAGGACAGACACGGAAACCACATTGAGAGTTCAATTCGTTGTATGCGGGTATTTTCCTGATGGCCAGGATTCCTCAGCAAAAGCTCACGTTAAAGGCCAGAAAAATGAGCACCCGACACTGAGAAGAAGACATCTCTACAGAGCAGACTTCCATCATGCACTTAGAGTGCAGTCACACAAGACAGACACGGAAACCACATTGTGAGCTAAATTCGTTGTATGCGGGCATAGTGCCTGACGGCCAGGCTTCCTCAGCATGGACTCACGTTCATGGCCACACAGACATGGTGGGAAGCACATTGCAAGCTCTGTTTCAGCCTCCACTGCCAGGGCTTCAATGATTCCTTGAATGGGCCATCCTGCAGTGCTTTCTTTCACTCACATAAGCTGAATCCAAAGCTGACTTGCCTCCACTGCTGTCACTACAATGCATCATCTTCTGCAACTTCCAGTGTCGCTAGAGCAAAGGCCTATTCGCAGCCCACCTACAACTTTGAGATAGAGGGAATACAGAGAACACCGCGTTCTACTGCAATGTTTGCTGTTTTCCTTATCACATAGGAGCAAATTGCATGCAAAATGAAAGCAGCCTAGTATTCTCTCAGGGAGGGTCTCCTCAGTGCATGGTGGATTGCTTCTGCGGCAGAGTTTGTCATAAGGCTCTCCTGCAGCAGATTCTGACACTTTACTACAAAGGCGTCTTCAGGGCCTTGGTAGTAAAGAGATGAGGTGGCTCTCTGCGCCCTCATGAAACAAGGCCCTCCTGGAGTATTACAATCCTGTGGAGAAAACCGCCAAGCACGAGAGGCTGTCTTCTGTGCACTTGAATGCAGAAGTCCCTCCACACACAGCACATCACACCGAGAATATAACTGCCCACCATACACATGAACCACGGTTCTCAGAGTGAACACAACTCACCCAGTGAGGCACACTGACCAAGCTTGACCACACACATCACAAATTACACTCCTTACTCAAAGAGCCAGCCACACACACAACCTGTCAAACACAACCACTCACATAGAAACCAACATGCAAAACACACACCGTCCACAACAAAAAGAACACAAAGATTACGCAACACACATTTCACACACTACACACATCACTCCAAACACACATGAAACAGACAGCACACGCAGCCTCACAGAATGCACAATGCCAAACACACAACATGTATGCAAAGATATCAGTCCTAACACACAGCGTCTCACTCAACAAGCAAAACACACAGACCACAGAACACACAGAGTAGAATACACAAAACACAGACACAAATCACAGAACCACACATCACACGACACACACAAGCATCCCGCACAGAAAATATCACAACTCATAACACACACAACACTCCCCAAACCATAGGCAAACCACATATAACCAACAAAGACAAGTAGCACACATTTCACACACTACACACTGCACACACAATCACGCACAGACACACCACACATACATCCTCACACAGGAGCGCAACGCAGTACATACACACAACACAGAAACACGCAACACAACAGACACAATAAACACACCACACACTTGAAGGCACATAACTCCTGCTCACAATGCACACGAAAACCATTGCACAGACCACGTACTGTATGCAAGAGTTGTACAAAACAACCACAGCCACACACAGTCAACACATCTCACATCATGTGCGTAAATCAAACAGCCAAACACACACACAGCCTCTCTTTCACAACAACACACAAATCACAACCACACACACAAAACTGACACAACACATACAAATGCACACAAAACTGACGAAACGCATGCAACACACATAGCACACTGCACACAGCACGCACAACCACAAACCTGTCATAGAGAGCACGTGCAGCCCCACGCGCAGACAGCACGAACGAAAACACCCCCCGCACACAACATACACATGCACACAACACGCCCGACACAAGGCGAACCCATCATTACACACAATGCTCAAATGACACAGCCCACGCAACACTACCCAGTATGTCACACACAGAAAGCCTAAAGGCAGCACTCACACAACCCAGAACTCAGAACATAACACAACAAACAAGAGAATTTATAAGACACGGAAATCACATTGCGCACTGAATTCGTTGTATGCGGGTATTTTCCTGACAGCCAGGCTTCCTCAGCAAAACCTCACGTTAATGGCCTCACAAATGAGCACCGGACACTCAGCAAAAGATGTCTCTACAGAGCAGACTTCACTCATGCGCTTAGAGTGCAGTCACACAGGACTGACTCGGAAACCACATTGCGAGCAGAATTCGTTGTATGCGGGTATTTTCCTGATGGCCAGTCTTCCTCAACAAAGCCTCACGTTAATGGTCACTTAAATGAGCACATGACACTCAGCAAAAGGGAGCTCTACACAGAAGTCCTCTTTCAGGTGCTTAGAGTGCAGGCACACAGGACAGACACGGAAACCACATTGAGAGTTCAATTCGTTGTATGCGGGTATTTTCCTGATGGCCAGGATTCCTCAGCAAAAGCTCACGTTAAAGGCCAGAAAAATGAGCACCCGACACTGAGAAGAAGACATCTCTACAGAGCAGACTTCCATCATGCACTTAGAGTGCAGTCACACAAGACAGACACGGAAACCACATTGTGAGCTAAATTCGTTGTATGCGGGCATAGTGCCTGACGGCCAGGCTTCCTCAGCATGGACTCACGTTCATGGCCACACAGACATGGTGGGAAGCACATTGCAAGCTCTGTTTCAGCCTCCACTGCCAGGGCTTCAATGATTCCTTGAATGGGCCATCCTGCAGTGCTTTCTTTCACTCACATAAGCTGAATCCAAAGCTGACTTGCCTCCACTGCTGTCACTACAATGCATCATCTTCTGCAACTTCCAGTGTCGCTAGAGCAAAGGCCTATTCGCAGCCCACCTACAACTTTGAGATAGAGGGAATACAGAGAACACCGCGTTCTACTGCAATGTTTGCTGTTTTCCTTATCACATAGGAGCAAATTGCATGCAAAATGAAAGCAGCCTAGTATTCTCTCAGGGAGGGTCTCCTCAGTGCATGGTGGATTGCTTCTGCGGCAGAGTTTGTCATAAGGCTCTCCTGCAGCAGATTCTGACACTTTACTACAAAGGCGTCTTCAGGGCCTTGGTAGTAAAGAGATGAGGTGGCTCTCTGCGCCCTCATGAAACAAGGCCCTCCTGGAGTATTACAATCCTGTGGAGAAAACCGCCAAGCACGAGAGGCTGTCTTCTGTGCACTTGAATGCAGAAGTCCCTCCACACACAGCACATCACACCGAGAATATAACTGCCCACCATACACATGAACCACGGTTCTCAGAGTGAACACAACTCACCCAGTGAGGCACACTGACCAAGCTTGACCACACACATCACAAATTACACTCCTTACTCAAAGAGCCAGCCACACACACAACCTGTCAAACACAACCACTCACATAGAAACCAACATGCAAAACACACACCGTCCACAACAAAAAGAACACAAAGATTACGCAACACACATTTCACACACTACACACATCACTCCAAACACACATGAAACAGACAGCACACGCAGCCTCACAGAATGCACAATGCCAAACACACAACATGTATGCAAAGATATCAGTCCTAACACACAGCGTCTCACTCAACAAGCAAAACACACAGACCACAGAACACACAGAGTAGAATACACAAAACACAGACACAAATCACAGAACCACACATCACACGACACACACAAGCATCCCGCACAGAAAATATCACAACTCATAACACACACAACACTCCCCAAACCATAGGCAAACCACATATAACCAACAAAGACAAGTAGCACACATTTCACACACTACACACTGCACACACAATCACGCACAGACACACCACACATACATCCTCACACAGGAGCGCAACGCAGTACATACACACAACACAGAAACACGCAACACAACAGACACAATAAACACACCACACACTTGAAGGCACATAACTCCTGCTCACAATGCACACGAAAACCATTGCACAGACCACGTACTGTATGCAAGAGTTGTACAAAACAACCACAGCCACACACAGTCAACACATCTCACATCATGTGCGTAAATCAAACAGCCAAACACACACACAGCCTCTCTTTCACAACAACACACAAATCACAACCACACACACAAAACTGACACAACACATACAAATGCACACAAAACTGACGAAACGCATGCAACACACATAGCACACTGCACACAGCACGCACAACCACAAACCTGTCATAGAGAGCACGTGCAGCCCCACGCGCAGACAGCACGAACGAAAACACCCCCCGCACACAACATACACATGCACACAACACGCCCGACACAAGGCGAACCCATCATTACACACAATGCTCAAATGACACAGCCCACGCAACACTACCCAGTATGTCACACACAGAAAGCCTAAAGGCAGCACTCACACAACCCAGAACTCAGAACATAACACAACAAACAAGAGAATTTATAAGACACGGAAATCACATTGCGCACTGAATTCGTTGTATGCGGGTATTTTCCTGACAGCCAGGCTTCCTCAGCAAAACCTCACGTTAATGGCCTCACAAATGAGCACCGGACACTCAGCAAAAGATGTCTCTACAGAGCAGACTTCACTCATGCGCTTAGAGTGCAGTCACACAGGACTGACTCGGAAACCACATTGCGAGCAGAATTCGTTGTATGCGGGTATTTTCCTGATGGCCAGTCTTCCTCAACAAAGCCTCACGTTAATGGTCACTTAAATGAGCACATGACACTCAGCAAAAGGGAGCTCTACACAGAAGTCCTCTTTCAGGTGCTTAGAGTGCAGGCACACAGGACAGACACGGAAACCACATTGAGAGTTCAATTCGTTGTATGCGGGTATTTTCCTGATGGCCAGGATTCCTCAGCAAAAGCTCACGTTAAAGGCCAGAAAAATGAGCACCCGACACTGAGAAGAAGACATCTCTACAGAGCAGACTTCCATCATGCACTTAGAGTGCAGTCACACAAGACAGACACGGAAACCACATTGTGAGCTAAATTCGTTGTATGCGGGCATAGTGCCTGACGGCCAGGCTTCCTCAGCATGGACTCACGTTCATGGCCACACAGACATGGTGGGAAGCACATTGCAAGCTCTGTTTCAGCCTCCACTGCCAGGGCTTCAATGATTCCTTGAATGGGCCATCCTGCAGTGCTTTCTTTCACTCACATAAGCTGAATCCAAAGCTGACTTGCCTCCACTGCTGTCACTACAATGCATCATCTTCTGCAACTTCCAGTGTCGCTAGAGCAAAGGCCTATTCGCAGCCCACCTACAACTTTGAGATAGAGGGAATACAGAGAACACCGCGTTCTACTGCAATGTTTGCTGTTTTCCTTATCACATAGGAGCAAATTGCATGCAAAATGAAAGCAGCCTAGTATTCTCTCAGGGAGGGTCTCCTCAGTGCATGGTGGATTGCTTCTGCGGCAGAGTTTGTCATAAGGCTCTCCTGCAGCAGATTCTGACACTTTACTACAAAGGCGTCTTCAGGGCCTTGGTAGTAAAGAGATGAGGTGGCTCTCTGCGCCCTCATGAAACAAGGCCCTCCTGGAGTATTACAATCCTGTGGAGAAAACCGCCAAGCACGAGAGGCTGTCTTCTGTGCACTTGAATGCAGAAGTCCCTCCACACACAGCACATCACACCGAGAATATAACTGCCCACCATACACATGAACCACGGTTCTCAGAGTGAACACAACTCACCCAGTGAGGCACACTGACCAAGCTTGACCACACACATCACAAATTACACTCCTTACTCAAAGAGCCAGCCACACACACAACCTGTCAAACACAACCACTCACATAGAAACCAACATGCAAAACACACACCGTCCACAACAAAAAGAACACAAAGATTACGCAACACACATTTCACACACTACACACATCACTCCAAACACACATGAAACAGACAGCACACGCAGCCTCACAGAATGCACAATGCCAAACACACAACATGTATGCAAAGATATCAGTCCTAACACACAGCGTCTCACTCAACAAGCAAAACACACAGACCACAGAACACACAGAGTAGAATACACAAAACACAGACACAAATCACAGAACCACACATCACACGACACACACAAGCATCCCGCACAGAAAATATCACAACTCATAACACACACAACACTCCCCAAACCATAGGCAAACCACATATAACCAACAAAGACAAGTAGCACACATTTCACACACTACACACTGCACACACAATCACGCACAGACACACCACACATACATCCTCACACAGGAGCGCAACGCAGTACATACACACAACACAGAAACACGCAACACAACAGACACAATAAACACACCACACACTTGAAGGCACATAACTCCTGCTCACAATGCACACGAAAACCATTGCACAGACCACGTACTGTATGCAAGAGTTGTACAAAACAACCACAGCCACACACAGTCAACACATCTCACATCATGTGCGTAAATCAAACAGCCAAACACACACACAGCCTCTCTTTCACAACAACACACAAATCACAACCACACACACAAAACTGACACAACACATACAAATGCACACAAAACTGACGAAACGCATGCAACACACATAGCACACTGCACACAGCACGCACAACCACAAACCTGTCATAGAGAGCACGTGCAGCCCCACGCGCAGACAGCACGAACGAAAACACCCCCCGCACACAACATACACATGCACACAACACGCCCGACACAAGGCGAACCCATCATTACACACAATGCTCAAATGACACAGCCCACGCAACACTACCCAGTATGTCACACACAGAAAGCCTAAAGGCAGCACTCACACAACCCAGAACTCAGAACATAACACAACAAACAAGAGAATTTATAAGACACGGAAATCACATTGCGCACTGAATTCGTTGTATGCGGGTATTTTCCTGACAGCCAGGCTTCCTCAGCAAAACCTCACGTTAATGGCCTCACAAATGAGCACCGGACACTCAGCAAAAGATGTCTCTACAGAGCAGACTTCACTCATGCGCTTAGAGTGCAGTCACACAGGACTGACTCGGAAACCACATTGCGAGCAGAATTCGTTGTATGCGGGTATTTTCCTGATGGCCAGTCTTCCTCAACAAAGCCTCACGTTAATGGTCACTTAAATGAGCACATGACACTCAGCAAAAGGGAGCTCTACACAGAAGTCCTCTTTCAGGTGCTTAGAGTGCAGGCACACAGGACAGACACGGAAACCACATTGAGAGTTCAATTCGTTGTATGCGGGTATTTTCCTGATGGCCAGGATTCCTCAGCAAAAGCTCACGTTAAAGGCCAGAAAAATGAGCACCCGACACTGAGAAGAAGACATCTCTACAGAGCAGACTTCCATCATGCACTTAGAGTGCAGTCACACAAGACAGACACGGAAACCACATTGTGAGCTAAATTCGTTGTATGCGGGCATAGTGCCTGACGGCCAGGCTTCCTCAGCATGGACTCACGTTCATGGCCACACAGACATGGTGGGAAGCACATTGCAAGCTCTGTTTCAGCCTCCACTGCCAGGGCTTCAATGATTCCTTGAATGGGCCATCCTGCAGTGCTTTCTTTCACTCACATAAGCTGAATCCAAAGCTGACTTGCCTCCACTGCTGTCACTACAATGCATCATCTTCTGCAACTTCCAGTGTCGCTAGAGCAAAGGCCTATTCGCAGCCCACCTACAACTTTGAGATAGAGGGAATACAGAGAACACCGCGTTCTACTGCAATGTTTGCTGTTTTCCTTATCACATAGGAGCAAATTGCATGCAAAATGAAAGCAGCCTAGTATTCTCTCAGGGAGGGTCTCCTCAGTGCATGGTGGATTGCTTCTGCGGCAGAGTTTGTCATAAGGCTCTCCTGCAGCAGATTCTGACACTTTACTACAAAGGCGTCTTCAGGGCCTTGGTAGTAAAGAGATGAGGTGGCTCTCTGCGCCCTCATGAAACAAGGCCCTCCTGGAGTATTACAATCCTGTGGAGAAAACCGCCAAGCACGAGAGGCTGTCTTCTGTGCACTTGAATGCAGAAGTCCCTCCACACACAGCACATCACACCGAGAATATAACTGCCCACCATACACATGAACCACGGTTCTCAGAGTGAACACAACTCACCCAGTGAGGCACACTGACCAAGCTTGACCACACACATCACAAATTACACTCCTTACTCAAAGAGCCAGCCACACACACAACCTGTCAAACACAACCACTCACATAGAAACCAACATGCAAAACACACACCGTCCACAACAAAAAGAACACAAAGATTACGCAACACACATTTCACACACTACACACATCACTCCAAACACACATGAAACAGACAGCACACGCAGCCTCACAGAATGCACAATGCCAAACACACAACATGTATGCAAAGATATCAGTCCTAACACACAGCGTCTCACTCAACAAGCAAAACACACAGACCACAGAACACACAGAGTAGAATACACAAAACACAGACACAAATCACAGAACCACACATCACACGACACACACAAGCATCCCGCACAGAAAATATCACAACTCATAACACACACAACACTCCCCAAACCATAGGCAAACCACATATAACCAACAAAGACAAGTAGCACACATTTCACACACTACACACTGCACACACAATCACGCACAGACACACCACACATACATCCTCACACAGGAGCGCAACGCAGTACATACACACAACACAGAAACACGCAACACAACAGACACAATAAACACACCACACACTTGAAGGCACATAACTCCTGCTCACAATGCACACGAAAACCATTGCACAGACCACGTACTGTATGCAAGAGTTGTACAAAACAACCACAGCCACACACAGTCAACACATCTCACATCATGTGCGTAAATCAAACAGCCAAACACACACACAGCCTCTCTTTCACAACAACACACAAATCACAACCACACACACAAAACTGACACAACACATACAAATGCACACAAAACTGACGAAACGCATGCAACACACATAGCACACTGCACACAGCACGCACAACCACAAACCTGTCATAGAGAGCACGTGCAGCCCCACGCGCAGACAGCACGAACGAAAACACCCCCCGCACACAACATACACATGCACACAACACGCCCGACACAAGGCGAACCCATCATTACACACAATGCTCAAATGACACAGCCCACGCAACACTACCCAGTATGTCACACACAGAAAGCCTAAAGGCAGCACTCACACAACCCAGAACTCAGAACATAACACAACAAACAAGAGAATTTATAAGACACGGAAATCACATTGCGCACTGAATTCGTTGTATGCGGGTATTTTCCTGACAGCCAGGCTTCCTCAGCAAAACCTCACGTTAATGGCCTCACAAATGAGCACCGGACACTCAGCAAAAGATGTCTCTACAGAGCAGACTTCACTCATGCGCTTAGAGTGCAGTCACACAGGACTGACTCGGAAACCACATTGCGAGCAGAATTCGTTGTATGCGGGTATTTTCCTGATGGCCAGTCTTCCTCAACAAAGCCTCACGTTAATGGTCACTTAAATGAGCACATGACACTCAGCAAAAGGGAGCTCTACACAGAAGTCCTCTTTCAGGTGCTTAGAGTGCAGGCACACAGGACAGACACGGAAACCACATTGAGAGTTCAATTCGTTGTATGCGGGTATTTTCCTGATGGCCAGGATTCCTCAGCAAAAGCTCACGTTAAAGGCCAGAAAAATGAGCACCCGACACTGAGAAGAAGACATCTCTACAGAGCAGACTTCCATCATGCACTTAGAGTGCAGTCACACAAGACAGACACGGAAACCACATTGTGAGCTAAATTCGTTGTATGCGGGCATAGTGCCTGACGGCCAGGCTTCCTCAGCATGGACTCACGTTCATGGCCACACAGACATGGTGGGAAGCACATTGCAAGCTCTGTTTCAGCCTCCACTGCCAGGGCTTCAATGATTCCTTGAATGGGCCATCCTGCAGTGCTTTCTTTCACTCACATAAGCTGAATCCAAAGCTGACTTGCCTCCACTGCTGTCACTACAATGCATCATCTTCTGCAACTTCCAGTGTCGCTAGAGCAAAGGCCTATTCGCAGCCCACCTACAACTTTGAGATAGAGGGAATACAGAGAACACCGCGTTCTACTGCAATGTTTGCTGTTTTCCTTATCACATAGGAGCAAATTGCATGCAAAATGAAAGCAGCCTAGTATTCTCTCAGGGAGGGTCTCCTCAGTGCATGGTGGATTGCTTCTGCGGCAGAGTTTGTCATAAGGCTCTCCTGCAGCAGATTCTGACACTTTACTACAAAGGCGTCTTCAGGGCCTTGGTAGTAAAGAGATGAGGTGGCTCTCTGCGCCCTCATGAAACAAGGCCCTCCTGGAGTATTACAATCCTGTGGAGAAAACCGCCAAGCACGAGAGGCTGTCTTCTGTGCACTTGAATGCAGAAGTCCCTCCACACACAGCACATCACACCGAGAATATAACTGCCCACCATACACATGAACCACGGTTCTCAGAGTGAACACAACTCACCCAGTGAGGCACACTGACCAAGCTTGACCACACACATCACAAATTACACTCCTTACTCAAAGAGCCAGCCACACACACAACCTGTCAAACACAACCACTCACATAGAAACCAACATGCAAAACACACACCGTCCACAACAAAAAGAACACAAAGATTACGCAACACACATTTCACACACTACACACATCACTCCAAACACACATGAAACAGACAGCACACGCAGCCTCACAGAATGCACAATGCCAAACACACAACATGTATGCAAAGATATCAGTCCTAACACACAGCGTCTCACTCAACAAGCAAAACACACAGACCACAGAACACACAGAGTAGAATACACAAAACACAGACACAAATCACAGAACCACACATCACACGACACACACAAGCATCCCGCACAGAAAATATCACAACTCATAACACACACAACACTCCCCAAACCATAGGCAAACCACATATAACCAACAAAGACAAGTAGCACACATTTCACACACTACACACTGCACACACAATCACGCACAGACACACCACACATACATCCTCACACAGGAGCGCAACGCAGTACATACACACAACACAGAAACACGCAACACAACAGACACAATAAACACACCACACACTTGAAGGCACATAACTCCTGCTCACAATGCACACGAAAACCATTGCACAGACCACGTACTGTATGCAAGAGTTGTACAAAACAACCACAGCCACACACAGTCAACACATCTCACATCATGTGCGTAAATCAAACAGCCAAACACACACACAGCCTCTCTTTCACAACAACACACAAATCACAACCACACACACAAAACTGACACAACACATACAAATGCACACAAAACTGACGAAACGCATGCAACACACATAGCACACTGCACACAGCACGCACAACCACAAACCTGTCATAGAGAGCACGTGCAGCCCCACGCGCAGACAGCACGAACGAAAACACCCCCCGCACACAACATACACATGCACACAACACGCCCGACACAAGGCGAACCCATCATTACACACAATGCTCAAATGACACAGCCCACGCAACACTACCCAGTATGTCACACACAGAAAGCCTAAAGGCAGCACTCACACAACCCAGAACTCAGAACATAACACAACAAACAAGAGAATTTATAAGACACGGAAATCACATTGCGCACTGAATTCGTTGTATGCGGGTATTTTCCTGACAGCCAGGCTTCCTCAGCAAAACCTCACGTTAATGGCCTCACAAATGAGCACCGGACACTCAGCAAAAGATGTCTCTACAGAGCAGACTTCACTCATGCGCTTAGAGTGCAGTCACACAGGACTGACTCGGAAACCACATTGCGAGCAGAATTCGTTGTATGCGGGTATTTTCCTGATGGCCAGTCTTCCTCAACAAAGCCTCACGTTAATGGTCACTTAAATGAGCACATGACACTCAGCAAAAGGGAGCTCTACACAGAAGTCCTCTTTCAGGTGCTTAGAGTGCAGGCACACAGGACAGACACGGAAACCACATTGAGAGTTCAATTCGTTGTATGCGGGTATTTTCCTGATGGCCAGGATTCCTCAGCAAAAGCTCACGTTAAAGGCCAGAAAAATGAGCACCCGACACTGAGAAGAAGACATCTCTACAGAGCAGACTTCCATCATGCACTTAGAGTGCAGTCACACAAGACAGACACGGAAACCACATTGTGAGCTAAATTCGTTGTATGCGGGCATAGTGCCTGACGGCCAGGCTTCCTCAGCATGGACTCACGTTCATGGCCACACAGACATGGTGGGAAGCACATTGCAAGCTCTGTTTCAGCCTCCACTGCCAGGGCTTCAATGATTCCTTGAATGGGCCATCCTGCAGTGCTTTCTTTCACTCACATAAGCTGAATCCAAAGCTGACTTGCCTCCACTGCTGTCACTACAATGCATCATCTTCTGCAACTTCCAGTGTCGCTAGAGCAAAGGCCTATTCGCAGCCCACCTACAACTTTGAGATAGAGGGAATACAGAGAACACCGCGTTCTACTGCAATGTTTGCTGTTTTCCTTATCACATAGGAGCAAATTGCATGCAAAATGAAAGCAGCCTAGTATTCTCTCAGGGAGGGTCTCCTCAGTGCATGGTGGATTGCTTCTGCGGCAGAGTTTGTCATAAGGCTCTCCTGCAGCAGATTCTGACACTTTACTACAAAGGCGTCTTCAGGGCCTTGGTAGTAAAGAGATGAGGTGGCTCTCTGCGCCCTCATGAAACAAGGCCCTCCTGGAGTATTACAATCCTGTGGAGAAAACCGCCAAGCACGAGAGGCTGTCTTCTGTGCACTTGAATGCAGAAGTCCCTCCACACACAGCACATCACACCGAGAATATAACTGCCCACCATACACATGAACCACGGTTCTCAGAGTGAACACAACTCACCCAGTGAGGCACACTGACCAAGCTTGACCACACACATCACAAATTACACTCCTTACTCAAAGAGCCAGCCACACACACAACCTGTCAAACACAACCACTCACATAGAAACCAACATGCAAAACACACACCGTCCACAACAAAAAGAACACAAAGATTACGCAACACACATTTCACACACTACACACATCACTCCAAACACACATGAAACAGACAGCACACGCAGCCTCACAGAATGCACAATGCCAAACACACAACATGTATGCAAAGATATCAGTCCTAACACACAGCGTCTCACTCAACAAGCAAAACACACAGACCACAGAACACACAGAGTAGAATACACAAAACACAGACACAAATCACAGAACCACACATCACACGACACACACAAGCATCCCGCACAGAAAATATCACAACTCATAACACACACAACACTCCCCAAACCATAGGCAAACCACATATAACCAACAAAGACAAGTAGCACACATTTCACACACTACACACTGCACACACAATCACGCACAGACACACCACACATACATCCTCACACAGGAGCGCAACGCAGTACATACACACAACACAGAAACACGCAACACAACAGACACAATAAACACACCACACACTTGAAGGCACATAACTCCTGCTCACAATGCACACGAAAACCATTGCACAGACCACGTACTGTATGCAAGAGTTGTACAAAACAACCACAGCCACACACAGTCAACACATCTCACATCATGTGCGTAAATCAAACAGCCAAACACACACACAGCCTCTCTTTCACAACAACACACAAATCACAACCACACACACAAAACTGACACAACACATACAAATGCACACAAAACTGACGAAACGCATGCAACACACATAGCACACTGCACACAGCACGCACAACCACAAACCTGTCATAGAGAGCACGTGCAGCCCCACGCGCAGACAGCACGAACGAAAACACCCCCCGCACACAACATACACATGCACACAACACGCCCGACACAAGGCGAACCCATCATTACACACAATGCTCAAATGACACAGCCCACGCAACACTACCCAGTATGTCACACACAGAAAGCCTAAAGGCAGCACTCACACAACCCAGAACTCAGAACATAACACAACAAACAAGAGAATTTATAAGACACGGAAATCACATTGCGCACTGAATTCGTTGTATGCGGGTATTTTCCTGACAGCCAGGCTTCCTCAGCAAAACCTCACGTTAATGGCCTCACAAATGAGCACCGGACACTCAGCAAAAGATGTCTCTACAGAGCAGACTTCACTCATGCGCTTAGAGTGCAGTCACACAGGACTGACTCGGAAACCACATTGCGAGCAGAATTCGTTGTATGCGGGTATTTTCCTGATGGCCAGTCTTCCTCAACAAAGCCTCACGTTAATGGTCACTTAAATGAGCACATGACACTCAGCAAAAGGGAGCTCTACACAGAAGTCCTCTTTCAGGTGCTTAGAGTGCAGGCACACAGGACAGACACGGAAACCACATTGAGAGTTCAATTCGTTGTATGCGGGTATTTTCCTGATGGCCAGGATTCCTCAGCAAAAGCTCACGTTAAAGGCCAGAAAAATGAGCACCCGACACTGAGAAGAAGACATCTCTACAGAGCAGACTTCCATCATGCACTTAGAGTGCAGTCACACAAGACAGACACGGAAACCACATTGTGAGCTAAATTCGTTGTATGCGGGCATAGTGCCTGACGGCCAGGCTTCCTCAGCATGGACTCACGTTCATGGCCACACAGACATGGTGGGAAGCACATTGCAAGCTCTGTTTCAGCCTCCACTGCCAGGGCTTCAATGATTCCTTGAATGGGCCATCCTGCAGTGCTTTCTTTCACTCACATAAGCTGAATCCAAAGCTGACTTGCCTCCACTGCTGTCACTACAATGCATCATCTTCTGCAACTTCCAGTGTCGCTAGAGCAAAGGCCTATTCGCAGCCCACCTACAACTTTGAGATAGAGGGAATACAGAGAACACCGCGTTCTACTGCAATGTTTGCTGTTTTCCTTATCACATAGGAGCAAATTGCATGCAAAATGAAAGCAGCCTAGTATTCTCTCAGGGAGGGTCTCCTCAGTGCATGGTGGATTGCTTCTGCGGCAGAGTTTGTCATAAGGCTCTCCTGCAGCAGATTCTGACACTTTACTACAAAGGCGTCTTCAGGGCCTTGGTAGTAAAGAGATGAGGTGGCTCTCTGCGCCCTCATGAAACAAGGCCCTCCTGGAGTATTACAATCCTGTGGAGAAAACCGCCAAGCACGAGAGGCTGTCTTCTGTGCACTTGAATGCAGAAGTCCCTCCACACACAGCACATCACACCGAGAATATAACTGCCCACCATACACATGAACCACGGTTCTCAGAGTGAACACAACTCACCCAGTGAGGCACACTGACCAAGCTTGACCACACACATCACAAATTACACTCCTTACTCAAAGAGCCAGCCACACACACAACCTGTCAAACACAACCACTCACATAGAAACCAACATGCAAAACACACACCGTCCACAACAAAAAGAACACAAAGATTACGCAACACACATTTCACACACTACACACATCACTCCAAACACACATGAAACAGACAGCACACACAGCCTCACAGAATGCACAATGCCAAACACACAACATGTATGCAAAGATATCAGTCCTAACACACAGCGTCTCACTCAACAAGCAAAACACACAGACCACAGAACACACAGAGTAGAATACACAAAACACAGACACAAATCACAGAACCACACATCACACGACACACACAAGCATCCCGCACAGAAAATATCACAACTCATAACACACACAACACTCCCCAAACCATAGGCAAACCACATATAACCAACAAAGACAAGTAGCACACATTTCACACACTACACACTGCACACACAATCACGCACAGACACACCACACATACATCCTCACACAGGAGCGCAACGCAGTACATACACACAACACAGAAACACGCAACACAACAGACACAATAAACACACCACACACTTGAAGGCACATAACTCCTGCTCACAATGCACACGAAAACCATTGCACAGACCACGTACTGTATGCAAGAGTTGTACAAAACAACCACAGCCACACACAGTCAACACATCTCACATCATGTGCGTAAATCAAACAGCCAAACACACACACAGCCTCTCTTTCACAACAACACACAAATCACAACCACACACACAAAACTGACACAACACATACAAATGCACACAAAACTGACGAAACGCATGCAACACACATAGCACACTGCACACAGCACGCACAACCACAAACCTGTCATAGAGAGCACGTGCAGCCCCACGCGCAGACAGCACGAACGAAAACACCCCCCGCACACAACATACACATGCACACAACACGCCCGACACAAGGCGAACCCATCATTACACACAATGCTCAAATGACACAGCCCACGCAACACTACCCAGTATGTCACACACAGAAAGCCTAAAGGCAGCACTCACACAACCCAGAACTCAGAACATAACACAACAAACAAGAGAATTTATAAGACACGGAAATCACATTGCGCACTGAATTCGTTGTATGCGGGTATTTTCCTGACAGCCAGGCTTCCTCAGCAAAACCTCACGTTAATGGCCTCACAAATGAGCACCGGACACTCAGCAAAAGATGTCTCTACAGAGCAGACTTCACTCATGCGCTTAGAGTGCAGTCACACAGGACTGACTCGGAAACCACATTGCGAGCAGAATTCGTTGTATGCGGGTATTTTCCTGATGGCCAGTCTTCCTCAACAAAGCCTCACGTTAATGGTCACTTAAATGAGCACATGACACTCAGCAAAAGGGAGCTCTACACAGAAGTCCTCTTTCAGGTGCTTAGAGTGCAGGCACACAGGACAGACACGGAAACCACATTGAGAGTTCAATTCGTTGTATGCGGGTATTTTCCTGATGGCCAGGATTCCTCAGCAAAAGCTCACGTTAAAGGCCAGAAAAATGAGCACCCGACACTGAGAAGAAGACATCTCTACAGAGCAGACTTCCATCATGCACTTAGAGTGCAGTCACACAAGACAGACACGGAAACCACATTGTGAGCTAAATTCGTTGTATGCGGGCATAGTGCCTGACGGCCAGGCTTCCTCAGCATGGACTCACGTTCATGGCCACACAGACATGGTGGGAAGCACATTGCAAGCTCTGTTTCAGCCTCCACTGCCAGGGCTTCAATGATTCCTTGAATGGGCCATCCTGCAGTGCTTTCTTTCACTCACATAAGCTGAATCCAAAGCTGACTTGCCTCCACTGCTGTCACTACAATGCATCATCTTCTGCAACTTCCAGTGTCGCTAGAGCAAAGGCCTATTCGCAGCCCACCTACAACTTTGAGATAGAGGGAATACAGAGAACACCGCGTTCTACTGCAATGTTTGCTGTTTTCCTTATCACATAGGAGCAAATTGCATGCAAAATGAAAGCAGCCTAGTATTCTCTCAGGGAGGGTCTCCTCAGTGCATGGTGGATTGCTTCTGCGGCAGAGTTTGTCATAAGGCTCTCCTGCAGCAGATTCTGACACTTTACTACAAAGGCGTCTTCAGGGCCTTGGTAGTAAAGAGATGAGGTGGCTCTCTGCGCCCTCATGAAACAAGGCCCTCCTGGAGTATTACAATCCTGTGGAGAAAACCGCCAAGCACGAGAGGCTGTCTTCTGTGCACTTGAATGCAGAAGTCCCTCCACACACAGCACATCACACCGAGAATATAACTGCCCACCATACACATGAACCACGGTTCTCAGAGTGAACACAACTCACCCAGTGAGGCACACTGACCAAGCTTGACCACACACATCACAAATTACACTCCTTACTCAAAGAGCCAGCCACACACACAACCTGTCAAACACAACCACTCACATAGAAACCAACATGCAAAACACACACCGTCCACAACAAAAAGAACACAAAGATTACGCAACACACATTTCACACACTACACACATCACTCCAAACACACATGAAACAGACAGCACACACAGCCTCACAGAATGCACAATGCCAAACACACAACATGTATGCAAAGATATCAGTCCTAACACACAGCGTCTCACTCAACAAGCAAAACACACAGACCACAGAACACACAGAGTAGAATACACAAAACACAGACACAAATCACAGAACCACACATCACACGACACACACAAGCATCCCGCACAGAAAATATCACAACTCATAACACACACAACACTCCCCAAACCATAGGCAAACCACATATAACCAACAAAGACAAGTAGCACACATTTCACACACTACACACTGCACACACAATCACGCACAGACACACCACACATACATCCTCACACAGGAGCGCAACGCAGTACATACACACAACACAGAAACACGCAACACAACAGACACAATAAACACACCACACACTTGAAGGCACATAACTCCTGCTCACAATGCACACGAAAACCATTGCACAGACCACGTACTGTATGCAAGAGTTGTACAAAACAACCACAGCCACACACAGTCAACACATCTCACATCATGTGCGTAAATCAAACAGCCAAACACACACACAGCCTCTCTTTCACAACAACACACAAATCACAACCACACACACAAAACTGACACAACACATACAAATGCACACAAAACTGACGAAACGCATGCAACACACATAGCACACTGCACACAGCACGCACAACCACAAACCTGTCATAGAGAGCACGTGCAGCCCCACGCGCAGACAGCACGAACGAAAACACCCCCCGCACACAACATACACATGCACACAACACGCCCGACACAAGGCGAACCCATCATTACACACAATGCTCAAATGACACAGCCCACGCAACACTACCCAGTATGTCACACACAGAAAGCCTAAAGGCAGCACTCACACAACCCAGAACTCAGAACATAACACAACAAACAAGAGAATTTATAAGACACGGAAATCACATTGCGCACTGAATTCGTTGTATGCGGGTATTTTCCTGACAGCCAGGCTTCCTCAGCAAAACCTCACGTTAATGGCCTCACAAATGAGCACCGGACACTCAGCAAAAGATGTCTCTACAGAGCAGACTTCACTCATGCGCTTAGAGTGCAGTCACACAGGACTGACTCGGAAACCACATTGCGAGCAGAATTCGTTGTATGCGGGTATTTTCCTGATGGCCAGTCTTCCTCAACAAAGCCTCACGTTAATGGTCACTTAAATGAGCACATGACACTCAGCAAAAGGGAGCTCTACACAGAAGTCCTCTTTCAGGTGCTTAGAGTGCAGGCACACAGGACAGACACGGAAACCACATTGAGAGTTCAATTCGTTGTATGCGGGTATTTTCCTGATGGCCAGGATTCCTCAGCAAAAGCTCACGTTAAAGGCCAGAAAAATGAGCACCCGACACTGAGAAGAAGACATCTCTACAGAGCAGACTTCCATCATGCACTTAGAGTGCAGTCACACAAGACAGACACGGAAACCACATTGTGAGCTAAATTCGTTGTATGCGGGCATAGTGCCTGACGGCCAGGCTTCCTCAGCATGGACTCACGTTCATGGCCACACAGACATGGTGGGAAGCACATTGCAAGCTCTGTTTCAGCCTCCACTGCCAGGGCTTCAATGATTCCTTGAATGGGCCATCCTGCAGTGCTTTCTTTCACTCACATAAGCTGAATCCAAAGCTGACTTGCCTCCACTGCTGTCACTACAATGCATCATCTTCTGCAACTTCCAGTGTCGCTAGAGCAAAGGCCTATTCGCAGCCCACCTACAACTTTGAGATAGAGGGAATACAGAGAACACCGCGTTCTACTGCAATGTTTGCTGTTTTCCTTATCACATAGGAGCAAATTGCATGCAAAATGAAAGCAGCCTAGTATTCTCTCAGGGAGGGTCTCCTCAGTGCATGGTGGATTGCTTCTGCGGCAGAGTTTGTCATAAGGCTCTCCTGCAGCAGATTCTGACACTTTACTACAAAGGCGTCTTCAGGGCCTTGGTAGTAAAGAGATGAGGTGGCTCTCTGCGCCCTCATGAAACAAGGCCCTCCTGGAGTATTACAATCCTGTGGAGAAAACCGCCAAGCACGAGAGGCTGTCTTCTGTGCACTTGAATGCAGAAGTCCCTCCACACACAGCACATCACACCGAGAATATAACTGCCCACCATACACATGAACCACGGTTCTCAGAGTGAACACAACTCACCCAGTGAGGCACACTGACCAAGCTTGACCACACACATCACAAATTACACTCCTTACTCAAAGAGCCAGCCACACACACAACCTGTCAAACACAACCACTCACATAGAAACCAACATGCAAAACACACACCGTCCACAACAAAAAGAACACAAAGATTACGCAACACACATTTCACACACTACACACATCACTCCAAACACACATGAAACAGACAGCACACACAGCCTCACAGAATGCACAATGCCAAACACACAACATGTATGCAAAGATATCAGTCCTAACACACAGCGTCTCACTCAACAAGCAAAACACACAGACCACAGAACACACAGAGTAGAATACACAAAACACAGACACAAATCACAGAACCACACATCACACGACACACACAAGCATCCCGCACAGAAAATATCACAACTCATAACACACACAACACTCCCCAAACCATAGGCAAACCACATATAACCAACAAAGACAAGTAGCACACATTTCACACACTACACACTGCACACACAATCACGCACAGACACACCACACATACATCCTCACACAGGAGCGCAACGCAGTACATACACACAACACAGAAACACGCAACACAACAGACACAATAAACACACCACACACTTGAAGGCACATAACTCCTGCTCACAATGCACACGAAAACCATTGCACAGACCACGTACTGTATGCAAGAGTTGTACAAAACAACCACAGCCACACACAGTCAACACATCTCACATCATGTGCGTAAATCAAACAGCCAAACACACACACAGCCTCTCTTTCACAACAACACACAAATCACAACCACACACACAAAACTGACACAACACATACAAATGCACACAAAACTGACGAAACGCATGCAACACACATAGCACACTGCACACAGCACGCACAACCACAAACCTGTCATAGAGAGCACGTGCAGCCCCACGCGCAGACAGCACGAACGAAAACACCCCCCGCACACAACATACACATGCACACAACACGCCCGACACAAGGCGAACCCATCATTACACACAATGCTCAAATGACACAGCCCACGCAACACTACCCAGTATGTCACACACAGAAAGCCTAAAGGCAGCACTCACACAACCCAGAACTCAGAACATAACACAACAAACAAGAGAATTTATAAGACACGGAAATCACATTGCGCACTGAATTCGTTGTATGCGGGTATTTTCCTGACAGCCAGGCTTCCTCAGCAAAACCTCACGTTAATGGCCTCACAAATGAGCACCGGACACTCAGCAAAAGATGTCTCTACAGAGCAGACTTCACTCATGCGCTTAGAGTGCAGTCACACAGGACTGACTCGGAAACCACATTGCGAGCAGAATTCGTTGTATGCGGGTATTTTCCTGATGGCCAGTCTTCCTCAACAAAGCCTCACGTTAATGGTCACTTAAATGAGCACATGACACTCAGCAAAAGGGAGCTCTACACAGAAGTCCTCTTTCAGGTGCTTAGAGTGCAGGCACACAGGACAGACACGGAAACCACATTGAGAGTTCAATTCGTTGTATGCGGGTATTTTCCTGATGGCCAGGATTCCTCAGCAAAAGCTCACGTTAAAGGCCAGAAAAATGAGCACCCGACACTGAGAAGAAGACATCTCTACAGAGCAGACTTCCATCATGCACTTAGAGTGCAGTCACACAAGACAGACACGGAAACCACATTGTGAGCTAAATTCGTTGTATGCGGGCATAGTGCCTGACGGCCAGGCTTCCTCAGCATGGACTCACGTTCATGGCCACACAGACATGGTGGGAAGCACATTGCAAGCTCTGTTTCAGCCTCCACTGCCAGGGCTTCAATGATTCCTTGAATGGGCCATCCTGCAGTGCTTTCTTTCACTCACATAAGCTGAATCCAAAGCTGACTTGCCTCCACTGCTGTCACTACAATGCATCATCTTCTGCAACTTCCAGTGTCGCTAGAGCAAAGGCCTATTCGCAGCCCACCTACAACTTTGAGATAGAGGGAATACAGAGAACACCGCGTTCTACTGCAATGTTTGCTGTTTTCCTTATCACATAGGAGCAAATTGCATGCAAAATGAAAGCAGCCTAGTATTCTCTCAGGGAGGGTCTCCTCAGTGCATGGTGGATTGCTTCTGCGGCAGAGTTTGTCATAAGGCTCTCCTGCAGCAGATTCTGACACTTTACTACAAAGGCGTCTTCAGGGCCTTGGTAGTAAAGAGATGAGGTGGCTCTCTGCGCCCTCATGAAACAAGGCCCTCCTGGAGTATTACAATCCTGTGGAGAAAACCGCCAAGCACGAGAGGCTGTCTTCTGTGCACTTGAATGCAGAAGTCCCTCCACACACAGCACATCACACCGAGAATATAACTGCCCACCATACACATGAACCACGGTTCTCAGAGTGAACACAACTCACCCAGTGAGGCACACTGACCAAGCTTGACCACACACATCACAAATTACACTCCTTACTCAAAGAGCCAGCCACACACACAACCTGTCAAACACAACCACTCACATAGAAACCAACATGCAAAACACACACCGTCCACAACAAAAAGAACACAAAGATTACGCAACACACATTTCACACACTACACACATCACTCCAAACACACATGAAACAGACAGCACACACAGCCTCACAGAATGCACAATGCCAAACACACAACATGTATGCAAAGATATCAGTCCTAACACACAGCGTCTCACTCAACAAGCAAAACACACAGACCACAGAACACACAGAGTAGAATACACAAAACACAGACACAAATCACAGAACCACACATCACACGACACACACAAGCATCCCGCACAGAAAATATCACAACTCATAACACACACAACACTCCCCAAACCATAGGCAAACCACATATAACCAACAAAGACAAGTAGCACACATTTCACACACTACACACTGCACACACAATCACGCACAGACACACCACACATACATCCTCACACAGGAGCGCAACGCAGTACATACACACAACACAGAAACACGCAACACAACAGACACAATAAACACACCACACACTTGAAGGCACATAACTCCTGCTCACAATGCACACGAAAACCATTGCACAGACCACGTACTGTATGCAAGAGTTGTACAAAACAACCACAGCCACACACAGTCAACACATCTCACATCATGTGCGTAAATCAAACAGCCAAACACACACACAGCCTCTCTTTCACAACAACACACAAATCACAACCACACACACAAAACTGACACAACACATACAAATGCACACAAAACTGACGAAACGCATGCAACACACATAGCACACTGCACACAGCACGCACAACCACAAACCTGTCATAGAGAGCACGTGCAGCCCCACGCGCAGACAGCACGAACGAAAACACCCCCCGCACACAACATACACATGCACACAACACGCCCGACACAAGGCGAACCCATCATTACACACAATGCTCAAATGACACAGCCCACGCAACACTACCCAGTATGTCACACACAGAAAGCCTAAAGGCAGCACTCACACAACCCAGAACTCAGAACATAACACAACAAACAAGAGAATTTATAAGACACGGAAATCACATTGCGCACTGAATTCGTTGTATGCGGGTATTTTCCTGACAGCCAGGCTTCCTCAGCAAAACCTCACGTTAATGGCCTCACAAATGAGCACCGGACACTCAGCAAAAGATGTCTCTACAGAGCAGACTTCACTCATGCGCTTAGAGTGCAGTCACACAGGACTGACTCGGAAACCACATTGCGAGCAGAATTCGTTGTATGCGGGTATTTTCCTGATGGCCAGTCTTCCTCAACAAAGCCTCACGTTAATGGTCACTTAAATGAGCACATGACACTCAGCAAAAGGGAGCTCTACACAGAAGTCCTCTTTCAGGTGCTTAGAGTGCAGGCACACAGGACAGACACGGAAACCACATTGAGAGTTCAATTCGTTGTATGCGGGTATTTTCCTGATGGCCAGGATTCCTCAGCAAAAGCTCACGTTAAAGGCCAGAAAAATGAGCACCCGACACTGAGAAGAAGACATCTCTACAGAGCAGACTTCCATCATGCACTTAGAGTGCAGTCACACAAGACAGACACGGAAACCACATTGTGAGCTAAATTCGTTGTATGCGGGCATAGTGCCTGACGGCCAGGCTTCCTCAGCATGGACTCACGTTCATGGCCACACAGACATGGTGGGAAGCACATTGCAAGCTCTGTTTCAGCCTCCACTGCCAGGGCTTCAATGATTCCTTGAATGGGCCATCCTGCAGTGCTTTCTTTCACTCACATAAGCTGAATCCAAAGCTGACTTGCCTCCACTGCTGTCACTACAATGCATCATCTTCTGCAACTTCCAGTGTCGCTAGAGCAAAGGCCTATTCGCAGCCCACCTACAACTTTGAGATAGAGGGAATACAGAGAACACCGCGTTCTACTGCAATGTTTGCTGTTTTCCTTATCACATAGGAGCAAATTGCATGCAAAATGAAAGCAGCCTAGTATTCTCTCAGGGAGGGTCTCCTCAGTGCATGGTGGATTGCTTCTGCGGCAGAGTTTGTCATAAGGCTCTCCTGCAGCAGATTCTGACACTTTACTACAAAGGCGTCTTCAGGGCCTTGGTAGTAAAGAGATGAGGTGGCTCTCTGCGCCCTCATGAAACAAGGCCCTCCTGGAGTATTACAATCCTGTGGAGAAAACCGCCAAGCACGAGAGGCTGTCTTCTGTGCACTTGAATGCAGAAGTCCCTCCACACACAGCACATCACACCGAGAATATAACTGCCCACCATACACATGAACCACGGTTCTCAGAGTGAACACAACTCACCCAGTGAGGCACACTGACCAAGCTTGACCACACACATCACAAATTACACTCCTTACTCAAAGAGCCAGCCACACACACAACCTGTCAAACACAACCACTCACATAGAAACCAACATGCAAAACACACACCGTCCACAACAAAAAGAACACAAAGATTACGCAACACACATTTCACACACTACACACATCACTCCAAACACACATGAAACAGACAGCACACACAGCCTCACAGAATGCACAATGCCAAACACACAACATGTATGCAAAGATATCAGTCCTAACACACAGCGTCTCACTCAACAAGCAAAACACACAGACCACAGAACACACAGAGTAGAATACACAAAACACAGACACAAATCACAGAACCACACATCACACGACACACACAAGCATCCCGCACAGAAAATATCACAACTCATAACACACACAACACTCCCCAAACCATAGGCAAACCACATATAACCAACAAAGACAAGTAGCACACATTTCACACACTACACACTGCACACACAATCACGCACAGACACACCACACATACATCCTCACACAGGAGCGCAACGCAGTACATACACACAACACAGAAACACGCAACACAACAGACACAATAAACACACCACACACTTGAAGGCACATAACTCCTGCTCACAATGCACACGAAAACCATTGCACAGACCACGTACTGTATGCAAGAGTTGTACAAAACAACCACAGCCACACACAGTCAACACATCTCACATCATGTGCGTAAATCAAACAGCCAAACACACACACAGCCTCTCTTTCACAACAACACACAAATCACAACCACACACACAAAACTGACACAACACATACAAATGCACACAAAACTGACGAAACGCATGCAACACACATAGCACACTGCACACAGCACGCACAACCACAAACCTGTCATAGAGAGCACGTGCAGCCCCACGCGCAGACAGCACGAACGAAAACACCCCCCGCACACAACATACACATGCACACAACACGCCCGACACAAGGCGAACCCATCATTACACACAATGCTCAAATGACACAGCCCACGCAACACTACCCAGTATGTCACACACAGAAAGCCTAAAGGCAGCACTCACACAACCCAGAACTCAGAACATAACACAACAAACAAGAGAATTTATAAGACACGGAAATCACATTGCGCACTGAATTCGTTGTATGCGGGTATTTTCCTGACAGCCAGGCTTCCTCAGCAAAACCTCACGTTAATGGCCTCACAAATGAGCACCGGACACTCAGCAAAAGATGTCTCTACAGAGCAGACTTCACTCATGCGCTTAGAGTGCAGTCACACAGGACTGACTCGGAAACCACATTGCGAGCAGAATTCGTTGTATGCGGGTATTTTCCTGATGGCCAGTCTTCCTCAACAAAGCCTCACGTTAATGGTCACTTAAATGAGCACATGACACTCAGCAAAAGGGAGCTCTACACAGAAGTCCTCTTTCAGGTGCTTAGAGTGCAGGCACACAGGACAGACACGGAAACCACATTGAGAGTTCAATTCGTTGTATGCGGGTATTTTCCTGATGGCCAGGATTCCTCAGCAAAAGCTCACGTTAAAGGCCAGAAAAATGAGCACCCGACACTGAGAAGAAGACATCTCTACAGAGCAGACTTCCATCATGCACTTAGAGTGCAGTCACACAAGACAGACACGGAAACCACATTGTGAGCTAAATTCGTTGTATGCGGGCATAGTGCCTGACGGCCAGGCTTCCTCAGCATGGACTCACGTTCATGGCCACACAGACATGGTGGGAAGCACATTGCAAGCTCTGTTTCAGCCTCCACTGCCAGGGCTTCAATGATTCCTTGAATGGGCCATCCTGCAGTGCTTTCTTTCACTCACATAAGCTGAATCCAAAGCTGACTTGCCTCCACTGCTGTCACTACAATGCATCATCTTCTGCAACTTCCAGTGTCGCTAGAGCAAAGGCCTATTCGCAGCCCACCTACAACTTTGAGATAGAGGGAATACAGAGAACACCGCGTTCTACTGCAATGTTTGCTGTTTTCCTTATCACATAGGAGCAAATTGCATGCAAAATGAAAGCAGCCTAGTATTCTCTCAGGGAGGGTCTCCTCAGTGCATGGTGGATTGCTTCTGCGGCAGAGTTTGTCATAAGGCTCTCCTGCAGCAGATTCTGACACTTTACTACAAAGGCGTCTTCAGGGCCTTGGTAGTAAAGAGATGAGGTGGCTCTCTGCGCCCTCATGAAACAAGGCCCTCCTGGAGTATTACAATCCTGTGGAGAAAACCGCCAAGCACGAGAGGCTGTCTTCTGTGCACTTGAATGCAGAAGTCCCTCCACACACAGCACATCACACCGAGAATATAACTGCCCACCATACACATGAACCACGGTTCTCAGAGTGAACACAACTCACCCAGTGAGGCACACTGACCAAGCTTGACCACACACATCACAAATTACACTCCTTACTCAAAGAGCCAGCCACACACACAACCTGTCAAACACAACCACTCACATAGAAACCAACATGCAAAACACACACCGTCCACAACAAAAAGAACACAAAGATTACGCAACACACATTTCACACACTACACACATCACTCCAAACACACATGAAACAGACAGCACACACAGCCTCACAGAATGCACAATGCCAAACACACAACATGTATGCAAAGATATCAGTCCTAACACACAGCGTCTCACTCAACAAGCAAAACACACAGACCACAGAACACACAGAGTAGAATACACAAAACACAGACACAAATCACAGAACCACACATCACACGACACACACAAGCATCCCGCACAGAAAATATCACAACTCATAACACACACAACACTCCCCAAACCATAGGCAAACCACATATAACCAACAAAGACAAGTAGCACACATTTCACACACTACACACTGCACACACAATCACGCACAGACACACCACACATACATCCTCACACAGGAGCGCAACGCAGTACATACACACAACACAGAAACACGCAACACAACAGACACAATAAACACACCACACACTTGAAGGCACATAACTCCTGCTCACAATGCACACGAAAACCATTGCACAGACCACGTACTGTATGCAAGAGTTGTACAAAACAACCACAGCCACACACAGTCAACACATCTCACATCATGTGCGTAAATCAAACAGCCAAACACACACACAGCCTCTCTTTCACAACAACACACAAATCACAACCACACACACAAAACTGACACAACACATACAAATGCACACAAAACTGACGAAACGCATGCAACACACATAGCACACTGCACACAGCACGCACAACCACAAACCTGTCATAGAGAGCACGTGCAGCCCCACGCGCAGACAGCACGAACGAAAACACCCCCCGCACACAACATACACATGCACACAACACGCCCGACACAAGGCGAACCCATCATTACACACAATGCTCAAATGACACAGCCCACGCAACACTACCCAGTATGTCACACACAGAAAGCCTAAAGGCAGCACTCACACAACCCAGAACTCAGAACATAACACAACAAACAAGAGAATTTATAAGACACGGAAATCACATTGCGCACTGAATTCGTTGTATGCGGGTATTTTCCTGACAGCCAGGCTTCCTCAGCAAAACCTCACGTTAATGGCCTCACAAATGAGCACCGGACACTCAGCAAAAGATGTCTCTACAGAGCAGACTTCACTCATGCGCTTAGAGTGCAGTCACACAGGACTGACTCGGAAACCACATTGCGAGCAGAATTCGTTGTATGCGGGTATTTTCCTGATGGCCAGTCTTCCTCAACAAAGCCTCACGTTAATGGTCACTTAAATGAGCACATGACACTCAGCAAAAGGGAGCTCTACACAGAAGTCCTCTTTCAGGTGCTTAGAGTGCAGGCACACAGGACAGACACGGAAACCACATTGAGAGTTCAATTCGTTGTATGCGGGTATTTTCCTGATGGCCAGGATTCCTCAGCAAAAGCTCACGTTAAAGGCCAGAAAAATGAGCACCCGACACTGAGAAGAAGACATCTCTACAGAGCAGACTTCCATCATGCACTTAGAGTGCAGTCACACAAGACAGACACGGAAACCACATTGTGAGCTAAATTCGTTGTATGCGGGCATAGTGCCTGACGGCCAGGCTTCCTCAGCATGGACTCACGTTCATGGCCACACAGACATGGTGGGAAGCACATTGCAAGCTCTGTTTCAGCCTCCACTGCCAGGGCTTCAATGATTCCTTGAATGGGCCATCCTGCAGTGCTTTCTTTCACTCACATAAGCTGAATCCAAAGCTGACTTGCCTCCACTGCTGTCACTACAATGCATCATCTTCTGCAACTTCCAGTGTCGCTAGAGCAAAGGCCTATTCGCAGCCCACCTACAACTTTGAGATAGAGGGAATACAGAGAACACCGCGTTCTACTGCAATGTTTGCTGTTTTCCTTATCACATAGGAGCAAATTGCATGCAAAATGAAAGCAGCCTAGTATTCTCTCAGGGAGGGTCTCCTCAGTGCATGGTGGATTGCTTCTGCGGCAGAGTTTGTCATAAGGCTCTCCTGCAGCAGATTCTGACACTTTACTACAAAGGCGTCTTCAGGGCCTTGGTAGTAAAGAGATGAGGTGGCTCTCTGCGCCCTCATGAAACAAGGCCCTCCTGGAGTATTACAATCCTGTGGAGAAAACCGCCAAGCACGAGAGGCTGTCTTCTGTGCACTTGAATGCAGAAGTCCCTCCACACACAGCACATCACACCGAGAATATAACTGCCCACCATACACATGAACCACGGTTCTCAGAGTGAACACAACTCACCCAGTGAGGCACACTGACCAAGCTTGACCACACACATCACAAATTACACTCCTTACTCAAAGAGCCAGCCACACACACAACCTGTCAAACACAACCACTCACATAGAAACCAACATGCAAAACACACACCGTCCACAACAAAAAGAACACAAAGATTACGCAACACACATTTCACACACTACACACATCACTCCAAACACACATGAAACAGACAGCACACACAGCCTCACAGAATGCACAATGCCAAACACACAACATGTATGCAAAGATATCAGTCCTAACACACAGCGTCTCACTCAACAAGCAAAACACACAGACCACAGAACACACAGAGTAGAATACACAAAACACAGACACAAATCACAGAACCACACATCACACGACACACACAAGCATCCCGCACAGAAAATATCACAACTCATAACACACACAACACTCCCCAAACCATAGGCAAACCACATATAACCAACAAAGACAAGTAGCACACATTTCACACACTACACACTGCACACACAATCACGCACAGACACACCACACATACATCCTCACACAGGAGCGCAACGCAGTACATACACACAACACAGAAACACGCAACACAACAGACACAATAAACACACCACACACTTGAAGGCACATAACTCCTGCTCACAATGCACACGAAAACCATTGCACAGACCACGTACTGTATGCAAGAGTTGTACAAAACAACCACAGCCACACACAGTCAACACATCTCACATCATGTGCGTAAATCAAACAGCCAAACACACACACAGCCTCTCTTTCACAACAACACACAAATCACAACCACACACACAAAACTGACACAACACATACAAATGCACACAAAACTGACGAAACGCATGCAACACACATAGCACACTGCACACAGCACGCACAACCACAAACCTGTCATAGAGAGCACGTGCAGCCCCACGCGCAGACAGCACGAACGAAAACACCCCCCGCACACAACATACACATGCACACAACACGCCCGACACAAGGCGAACCCATCATTACACACAATGCTCAAATGACACAGCCCACGCAACACTACCCAGTATGTCACACACAGAAAGCCTAAAGGCAGCACTCACACAACCCAGAACTCAGAACATAACACAACAAACAAGAGAATTTATAAGACACGGAAATCACATTGCGCACTGAATTCGTTGTATGCGGGTATTTTCCTGACAGCCAGGCTTCCTCAGCAAAACCTCACGTTAATGGCCTCACAAATGAGCACCGGACACTCAGCAAAAGATGTCTCTACAGAGCAGACTTCACTCATGCGCTTAGAGTGCAGTCACACAGGACTGACTCGGAAACCACATTGCGAGCAGAATTCGTTGTATGCGGGTATTTTCCTGATGGCCAGTCTTCCTCAACAAAGCCTCACGTTAATGGTCACTTAAATGAGCACATGACACTCAGCAAAAGGGAGCTCTACACAGAAGTCCTCTTTCAGGTGCTTAGAGTGCAGGCACACAGGACAGACACGGAAACCACATTGAGAGTTCAATTCGTTGTATGCGGGTATTTTCCTGATGGCCAGGATTCCTCAGCAAAAGCTCACGTTAAAGGCCAGAAAAATGAGCACCCGACACTGAGAAGAAGACATCTCTACAGAGCAGACTTCCATCATGCACTTAGAGTGCAGTCACACAAGACAGACACGGAAACCACATTGTGAGCTAAATTCGTTGTATGCGGGCATAGTGCCTGACGGCCAGGCTTCCTCAGCATGGACTCACGTTCATGGCCACACAGACATGGTGGGAAGCACATTGCAAGCTCTGTTTCAGCCTCCACTGCCAGGGCTTCAATGATTCCTTGAATGGGCCATCCTGCAGTGCTTTCTTTCACTCACATAAGCTGAATCCAAAGCTGACTTGCCTCCACTGCTGTCACTACAATGCATCATCTTCTGCAACTTCCAGTGTCGCTAGAGCAAAGGCCTATTCGCAGCCCACCTACAACTTTGAGATAGAGGGAATACAGAGAACACCGCGTTCTACTGCAATGTTTGCTGTTTTCCTTATCACATAGGAGCAAATTGCATGCAAAATGAAAGCAGCCTAGTATTCTCTCAGGGAGGGTCTCCTCAGTGCATGGTGGATTGCTTCTGCGGCAGAGTTTGTCATAAGGCTCTCCTGCAGCAGATTCTGACACTTTACTACAAAGGCGTCTTCAGGGCCTTGGTAGTAAAGAGATGAGGTGGCTCTCTGCGCCCTCATGAAACAAGGCCCTCCTGGAGTATTACAATCCTGTGGAGAAAACCGCCAAGCACGAGAGGCTGTCTTCTGTGCACTTGAATGCAGAAGTCCCTCCACACACAGCACATCACACCGAGAATATAACTGCCCACCATACACATGAACCACGGTTCTCAGAGTGAACACAACTCACCCAGTGAGGCACACTGACCAAGCTTGACCACACACATCACAAATTACACTCCTTACTCAAAGAGCCAGCCACACACACAACCTGTCAAACACAACCACTCACATAGAAACCAACATGCAAAACACACACCGTCCACAACAAAAAGAACACAAAGATTACGCAACACACATTTCACACACTACACACATCACTCCAAACACACATGAAACAGACAGCACACACAGCCTCACAGAATGCACAATGCCAAACACACAACATGTATGCAAAGATATCAGTCCTAACACACAGCGTCTCACTCAACAAGCAAAACACACAGACCACAGAACACACAGAGTAGAATACACAAAACACAGACACAAATCACAGAACCACACATCACACGACACACACAAGCATCCCGCACAGAAAATATCACAACTCATAACACACACAACACTCCCCAAACCATAGGCAAACCACATATAACCAACAAAGACAAGTAGCACACATTTCACACACTACACACTGCACACACAATCACGCACAGACACACCACACATACATCCTCACACAGGAGCGCAACGCAGTACATACACACAACACAGAAACACGCAACACAACAGACACAATAAACACACCACACACTTGAAGGCACATAACTCCTGCTCACAATGCACACGAAAACCATTGCACAGACCACGTACTGTATGCAAGAGTTGTACAAAACAACCACAGCCACACACAGTCAACACATCTCACATCATGTGCGTAAATCAAACAGCCAAACACACACACAGCCTCTCTTTCACAACAACACACAAATCACAACCACACACACAAAACTGACACAACACATACAAATGCACACAAAACTGACGAAACGCATGCAACACACATAGCACACTGCACACAGCACGCACAACCACAAACCTGTCATAGAGAGCACGTGCAGCCCCACGCGCAGACAGCACGAACGAAAACACCCCCCGCACACAACATACACATGCACACAACACGCCCGACACAAGGCGAACCCATCATTACACACAATGCTCAAATGACACAGCCCACGCAACACTACCCAGTATGTCACACACAGAAAGCCTAAAGGCAGCACTCACACAACCCAGAACTCAGAACATAACACAACAAACAAGAGAATTTATAAGACACGGAAATCACATTGCGCACTGAATTCGTTGTATGCGGGTATTTTCCTGACAGCCAGGCTTCCTCAGCAAAACCTCACGTTAATGGCCTCACAAATGAGCACCGGACACTCAGCAAAAGATGTCTCTACAGAGCAGACTTCACTCATGCGCTTAGAGTGCAGTCACACAGGACTGACTCGGAAACCACATTGCGAGCAGAATTCGTTGTATGCGGGTATTTTCCTGATGGCCAGTCTTCCTCAACAAAGCCTCACGTTAATGGTCACTTAAATGAGCACATGACACTCAGCAAAAGGGAGCTCTACACAGAAGTCCTCTTTCAGGTGCTTAGAGTGCAGGCACACAGGACAGACACGGAAACCACATTGAGAGTTCAATTCGTTGTATGCGGGTATTTTCCTGATGGCCAGGATTCCTCAGCAAAAGCTCACGTTAAAGGCCAGAAAAATGAGCACCCGACACTGAGAAGAAGACATCTCTACAGAGCAGACTTCCATCATGCACTTAGAGTGCAGTCACACAAGACAGACACGGAAACCACATTGTGAGCTAAATTCGTTGTATGCGGGCATAGTGCCTGACGGCCAGGCTTCCTCAGCATGGACTCACGTTCATGGCCACACAGACATGGTGGGAAGCACATTGCAAGCTCTGTTTCAGCCTCCACTGCCAGGGCTTCAATGATTCCTTGAATGGGCCATCCTGCAGTGCTTTCTTTCACTCACATAAGCTGAATCCAAAGCTGACTTGCCTCCACTGCTGTCACTACAATGCATCATCTTCTGCAACTTCCAGTGTCGCTAGAGCAAAGGCCTATTCGCAGCCCACCTACAACTTTGAGATAGAGGGAATACAGAGAACACCGCGTTCTACTGCAATGTTTGCTGTTTTCCTTATCACATAGGAGCAAATTGCATGCAAAATGAAAGCAGCCTAGTATTCTCTCAGGGAGGGTCTCCTCAGTGCATGGTGGATTGCTTCTGCGGCAGAGTTTGTCATAAGGCTCTCCTGCAGCAGATTCTGACACTTTACTACAAAGGCGTCTTCAGGGCCTTGGTAGTAAAGAGATGAGGTGGCTCTCTGCGCCCTCATGAAACAAGGCCCTCCTGGAGTATTACAATCCTGTGGAGAAAACCGCCAAGCACGAGAGGCTGTCTTCTGTGCACTTGAATGCAGAAGTCCCTCCACACACAGCACATCACACCGAGAATATAACTGCCCACCATACACATGAACCACGGTTCTCAGAGTGAACACAACTCACCCAGTGAGGCACACTGACCAAGCTTGACCACACACATCACAAATTACACTCCTTACTCAAAGAGCCAGCCACACACACAACCTGTCAAACACAACCACTCACATAGAAAACAACATGCAAAACACACACCGTCCACAACAAAAAGAACACAAAGATTACGCAACACACATTTCACACACTACACACATCACTCCAAACACACATGAAACAGACAGCACACACAGCCTCACAGAATGCACAATGCCAAACACACAACATGTATGCAAAGATATCAGTCCTAACACACAGCGTCTCACTCAACAAGCAAAACACACAGACCACAGAACACACAGAGTAGAATACACAAAACACAGACACAAATCACAGAACCACACATCACACGACACACACAAGCATCCCGCACAGAAAATATCACAACTCATAACACACACAACACTCCCCAAACCATAGGCAAACCACATATAACCAACAAAGACAAGTAGCACACATTTCACACACTACACACTGCACACACAATCACGCACAGACACACCACACATACATCCTCACACAGGAGCGCAACGCAGTACATACACACAACACAGAAACACGCAACACAACAGACACAATAAACACACCACACACTTGAAGGCACATAACTCCTGCTCACAATGCACACGAAAACCATTGCACAGACCACGTACTGTATGCAAGAGTTGTACAAAACAACCACAGCCACACACAGTCAACACATCTCACATCATGTGCGTAAATCAAACAGCCAAACACACACACAGCCTCTCTTTCACAACAACACACAAATCACAACCACACACACAAAACTGACACAACACATACAAATGCACACAAAACTGACGAAACGCATGCAACACACATAGCACACTGCACACAGCACGCACAACCACAAACCTGTCATAGAGAGCACGTGCAGCCCCACGCGCAGACAGCACGAACGAAAACACCCCCCGCACACAACATACACATGCACACAACACGCCCGACACAAGGCGAACCCATCATTACACACAATGCTCAAATGACACAGCCCACGCAACACTACCCAGTATGTCACACACAGAAAGCCTAAAGGCAGCACTCACACAACCCAGAACTCAGAACATAACACAACAAACAAGAGAATTTATAAGACACGGAAATCACATTGCGCACTGAATTCGTTGTATGCGGGTATTTTCCTGACAGCCAGGCTTCCTCAGCAAAACCTCACGTTAATGGCCTCACAAATGAGCACCGGACACTCAGCAAAAGATGTCTCTACAGAGCAGACTTCACTCATGCGCTTAGAGTGCAGTCACACAGGACTGACTCGGAAACCACATTGCGAGCAGAATTCGTTGTATGCGGGTATTTTCCTGATGGCCAGTCTTCCTCAACAAAGCCTCACGTTAATGGTCACTTAAATGAGCACATGACACTCAGCAAAAGGGAGCTCTACACAGAAGTCCTCTTTCAGGTGCTTAGAGTGCAGGCACACAGGACAGACACGGAAACCACATTGAGAGTTCAATTCGTTGTATGCGGGTATTTTCCTGATGGCCAGGATTCCTCAGCAAAAGCTCACGTTAAAGGCCAGAAAAATGAGCACCCGACACTGAGAAGAAGACATCTCTACAGAGCAGACTTCCATCATGCACTTAGAGTGCAGTCACACAAGACAGACACGGAAACCACATTGTGAGCTAAATTCGTTGTATGCGGGCATAGTGCCTGACGGCCAGGCTTCCTCAGCATGGACTCACGTTCATGGCCACACAGACATGGTGGGAAGCACATTGCAAGCTCTGTTTCAGCCTCCACTGCCAGGGCTTCAATGATTCCTTGAATGGGCCATCCTGCAGTGCTTTCTTTCACTCACATAAGCTGAATCCAAAGCTGACTTGCCTCCACTGCTGTCACTACAATGCATCATCTTCTGCAACTTCCAGTGTCGCTAGAGCAAAGGCCTATTCGCAGCCCACCTACAACTTTGAGATAGAGGGAATACAGAGAACACCGCGTTCTACTGCAATGTTTGCTGTTTTCCTTATCACATAGGAGCAAATTGCATGCAAAATGAAAGCAGCCTAGTATTCTCTCAGGGAGGGTCTCCTCAGTGCATGGTGGATTGCTTCTGCGGCAGAGTTTGTCATAAGGCTCTCCTGCAGCAGATTCTGACACTTTACTACAAAGGCGTCTTCAGGGCCTTGGTAGTAAAGAGATGAGGTGGCTCTCTGCGCCCTCATGAAACAAGGCCCTCCTGGAGTATTACAATCCTGTGGAGAAAACCGCCAAGCACGAGAGGCTGTCTTCTGTGCACTTGAATGCAGAAGTCCCTCCACACACAGCACATCACACCGAGAATATAACTGCCCACCATACACATGAACCACGGTTCTCAGAGTGAACACAACTCACCCAGTGAGGCACACTGACCAAGCTTGACCACACACATCACAAATTACACTCCTTACTCAAAGAGCCAGCCACACACACAACCTGTCAAACACAACCACTCACATAGAAACCAACATGCAAAACACACACCGTCCACAACAAAAAGAACACAAAGATTATGCAACACACATTTCACACACTACACACATCACTCCAAACACACATGAAACAGACAGCACACACAGCCTCACAGAATGCACAATGCCAAACACACAACATGTATGCAAAGATATCAGTCCTAACACACAGCGTCTCACTCAACAAGCAAAACACACAGACCACAGAACACACAGAGTAGAATACACAAAACACAGACACAAATCACAGAACCACACATCACACGACACACACAAGCATCCCGCACAGAAAATATCACAACTCATAACACACACAACACTCCCCAAACCATAGGCAAACCACATATAACCAACAAAGACAAGTAGCACACATTTCACACACTACACACTGCACACACAATCACGCACAGACACACCACACATACATCCTCACACAGGAGCGCAACGCAGTACATACACACAACACAGAAACACGCAACACAACAGACACAATAAACACACCACACACTTGAAGGCACATAACTCCTGCTCACAATGCACACGAAAACCATTGCACAGACCACGTACTGTATGCAAGAGTTGTACAAAACAACCACAGCCACACACAGTCAACACATCTCACATCATGTGCGTAAATCAAACAGCCAAACACACACACAGCCTCTCTTTCACAACAACACACAAATCACAACCACACACACAAAACTGACACAACACATACAAATGCACACAAAACTGACGAAACGCATGCAACACACATAGCACACTGCACACAGCACGCACAACCACAAACCTGTCATAGAGAGCACGTGCAGCCCCACGCGCAGACAGCACGAACGAAAACACCCCCCGCACACAACATACACATGCACACAACACGCCCGACACAAGGCGAACCCATCATTACACACAATGCTCAAATGACACAGCCCACGCAACACTACCCAGTATGTCACACACAGAAAGCCTAAAGGCAGCACTCACACAACCCAGAACTCAGAACATAACACAACAAACAAGAGAATTTATAAGACACGGAAATCACATTGCGCACTGAATTCGTTGTATGCGGGTATTTTCCTGACAGCCAGGCTTCCTCAGCAAAACCTCACGTTAATGGCCTCACAAATGAGCACCGGACACTCAGCAAAAGATGTCTCTACAGAGCAGACTTCACTCATGCGCTTAGAGTGCAGTCACACAGGACTGACTCGGAAACCACATTGCGAGCAGAATTCGTTGTATGCGGGTATTTTCCTGATGGCCAGTCTTCCTCAACAAAGCCTCACGTTAATGGTCACTTAAATGAGCACATGACACTCAGCAAAAGGGAGCTCTACACAGAAGTCCTCTTTCAGGTGCTTAGAGTGCAGGCACACAGGACAGACACGGAAACCACATTGAGAGTTCAATTCGTTGTATGCGGGTATTTTCCTGATGGCCAGGATTCCTCAGCAAAAGCTCACGTTAAAGGCCAGAAAAATGAGCACCCGACACTGAGAAGAAGACATCTCTACAGAGCAGACTTCCATCATGCACTTAGAGTGCAGTCACACAAGACAGACACGGAAACCACATTGTGAGCTAAATTCGTTGTATGCGGGCATAGTGCCTGACGGCCAGGCTTCCTCAGCATGGACTCACGTTCATGGCCACACAGACATGGTGGGAAGCACATTGCAAGCTCTGTTTCAGCCTCCACTGCCAGGGCTTCAATGATTCCTTGAATGGGCCATCCTGCAGTGCTTTCTTTCACTCACATAAGCTGAATCCAAAGCTGACTTGCCTCCACTGCTGTCACTACAATGCATCATCTTCTGCAACTTCCAGTGTCGCTAGAGCAAAGGCCTATTCGCAGCCCACCTACAACTTTGAGATAGAGGGAATACAGAGAACACCGCGTTCTACTGCAATGTTTGCTGTTTTCCTTATCACATAGGAGCAAATTGCATGCAAAATGAAAGCAGCCTAGTATTCTCTCAGGGAGGGTCTCCTCAGTGCATGGTGGATTGCTTCTGCGGCAGAGTTTGTCATAAGGCTCTCCTGCAGCAGATTCTGACACTTTACTACAAAGGCGTCTTCAGGGCCTTGGTAGTAAAGAGATGAGGTGGCTCTCTGCGCCCTCATGAAACAAGGCCCTCCTGGAGTATTACAATCCTGTGGAGAAAACCGCCAAGCACGAGAGGCTGTCTTCTGTGCACTTGAATGCAGAAGTCCCTCCACACACAGCACATCACACCGAGAATATAACTGCCCACCATACACATGAACCACGGTTCTCAGAGTGAACACAACTCACCCAGTGAGGCACACTGACCAAGCTTGACCACACACATCACAAATTACACTCCTTACTCAAAGAGCCAGCCACACACACAACCTGTCAAACACAACCACTCACATAGAAACCAACATGCAAAACACACACCGTCCACAACAAAAAGAACACAAAGATTACGCAACACACATTTCACACACTACACACATCACTCCAAACACACATGAAACAGACAGCACACACAGCCTCACAGAATGCACAATGCCAAACACACAACATGTATGCAAAGATATCAGTCCTAACACACAGCGTCTCACTCAACAAGCAAAACACACAGACCACAGAACACACAGAGTAGAATACACAAAACACAGACACAAATCACAGAACCACACATCACACGACACACACAAGCATCCCGCACAGAAAATATCACAACTCATAACACACACAACACTCCCCAAACCATAGGCAAACCACATATAACCAACAAAGACAAGTAGCACACATTTCACACACTACACACTGCACACACAATCACGCACAGACACACCACACATACATCCTCACACAGGAGCGCAACGCAGTACATACACACAACACAGAAACACGCAACACAACAGACACAATAAACACACCACACACTTGAAGGCACATAACTCCTGCTCACAATGCACACGAAAACCATTGCACAGACCACGTACTGTATGCAAGAGTTGTACAAAACAACCACAGCCACACACAGTCAACACATCTCACATCATGTGCGTAAATCAAACAGCCAAACACACACACAGCCTCTCTTTCACAACAACACACAAATCACAACCACACACACAAAACTGACACAACACATACAAATGCACACAAAACTGACGAAACGCATGCAACACACATAGCACACTGCACACAGCACGCACAACCACAAACCTGTCATAGAGAGCACGTGCAGCCCCACGCGCAGACAGCACGAACGAAAACACCCCCCGCACACAACATACACATGCACACAACACGCCCGACACAAGGCGAACCCATCATTACACACAATGCTCAAATGACACAGCCCACGCAACACTACCCAGTATGTCACACACAGAAAGCCTAAAGGCAGCACTCACACAACCCAGAACTCAGAACATAACACAACAAACAAGAGAATTTATAAGACACGGAAATCACATTGCGCACTGAATTCGTTGTATGCGGGTATTTTCCTGACAGCCAGGCTTCCTCAGCAAAACCTCACGTTAATGGCCTCACAAATGAGCACCGGACACTCAGCAAAAGATGTCTCTACAGAGCAGACTTCACTCATGCGCTTAGAGTGCAGTCACACAGGACTGACTCGGAAACCACATTGCGAGCAGAATTCGTTGTATGCGGGTATTTTCCTGATGGCCAGTCTTCCTCAACAAAGCCTCACGTTAATGGTCACTTAAATGAGCACATGACACTCAGCAAAAGGGAGCTCTACACAGAAGTCCTCTTTCAGGTGCTTAGAGTGCAGGCACACAGGACAGACACGGAAACCACATTGAGAGTTCAATTCGTTGTATGCGGGTATTTTCCTGATGGCCAGGATTCCTCAGCAAAAGCTCACGTTAAAGGCCAGAAAAATGAGCACCCGACACTGAGAAGAAGACATCTCTACAGAGCAGACTTCCATCATGCACTTAGAGTGCAGTCACACAAGACAGACACGGAAACCACATTGTGAGCTAAATTCGTTGTATGCGGGCATAGTGCCTGACGGCCAGGCTTCCTCAGCATGGACTCACGTTCATGGCCACACAGACATGGTGGGAAGCACATTGCAAGCTCTGTTTCAGCCTCCACTGCCAGGGCTTCAATGATTCCTTGAATGGGCCATCCTGCAGTGCTTTCTTTCACTCACATAAGCTGAATCCAAAGCTGACTTGCCTCCACTGCTGTCACTACAATGCATCATCTTCTGCAACTTCCAGTGTCGCTAGAGCAAAGGCCTATTCGCAGCCCACCTACAACTTTGAGATAGAGGGAATACAGAGAACACCGCGTTCTACTGCAATGTTTGCTGTTTTCCTTATCACATAGGAGCAAATTGCATGCAAAATGAAAGCAGCCTAGTATTCTCTCAGGGAGGGTCTCCTCAGTGCATGGTGGATTGCTTCTGCGGCAGAGTTTGTCATAAGGCTCTCCTGCAGCAGATTCTGACACTTTACTACAAAGGCGTCTTCAGGGCCTTGGTAGTAAAGAGATGAGGTGGCTCTCTGCGCCCTCATGAAACAAGGCCCTCCTGGAGTATTACAATCCTGTGGAGAAAACCGCCAAGCACGAGAGGCTGTCTTCTGTGCACTTGAATGCAGAAGTCCCTCCACACACAGCACATCACACCGAGAATATAACTGCCCACCATACACATGAACCACGGTTCTCAGAGTGAACACAACTCACCCAGTGAGGCACACTGACCAAGCTTGACCACACACATCACAAATTACACTCCTTACTCAAAGAGCCAGCCACACACACAACCTGTCAAACACAACCACTCACATAGAAACCAACATGCAAAACACACACCGTCCACAACAAAAAGAACACAAAGATTACGCAACACACATTTCACACACTACACACATCACTCCAAACACACATGAAACAGACAGCACACACAGCCTCACAGAATGCACAATGCCAAACACACAACATGTATGCAAAGATATCAGTCCTAACACACAGCGTCTCACTCAACAAGCAAAACACACAGACCACAGAACACACAGAGTAGAATACACAAAACACAGACACAAATCACAGAACCACACATCACACGACACACACAAGCATCCCGCACAGAAAATATCACAACTCATAACACACACGACACTCCCCAAACCATAGGCAAACCACATATAACCAACAAAGACAAGTAGCACACATTTCACACACTACACACTGCACACACAATCACGCACAGACACACCACACATACATCCTCACACAGGAGCGCAACGCAGTACATACACACAACACAGAAACACGCAACACAACAGACACAATAAACACACCACACACTTGAAGGCACATAACTCCTGCTCACAATGCACACGAAAACCATTGCACAGACCACGTACTGTATGCAAGAGTTGTACAAAACAACCACAGCCACACACAGTCAACACATCTCACATCATGTGCGTAAATCAAACAGCCAAACACACACACAGCCTCTCTTTCACAACAACACACAAATCACAACCACACACACAAAACTGACACAACACATACAAATGCACACAAAACTGACGAAACGCATGCAACACACATAGCACACTGCACACAGCACGCACAACCACAAACCTGTCATAGAGAGCACGTGCAGCCCCACGCGCAGACAGCACGAACGAAAACACCCCCCGCACACAACATACACATGCACACAACACGCCCGACACAAGGCGAACCCATCATTACACACAATGCTCAAATGACACAGCCCACGCAACACTACCCAGTATGTCACACACAGAAAGCCTAAAGGCAGCACTCACACAACCCAGAACTCAGAACATAACACAACAAACAAGAGAATTTATAAGACACGGAAATCACATTGCGCACTGAATTCGTTGTATGCGGGTATTTTCCTGACAGCCAGGCTTCCTCAGCAAAACCTCACGTTAATGGCCTCACAAATGAGCACCGGACACTCAGCAAAAGATGTCTCTACAGAGCAGACTTCACTCATGCGCTTAGAGTGCAGTCACACAGGACTGACTCGGAAACCACATTGCGAGCAGAATTCGTTGTATGCGGGTATTTTCCTGATGGCCAGTCTTCCTCAACAAAGCCTCACGTTAATGGTCACTTAAATGAGCACATGACACTCAGCAAAAGGGAGCTCTACACAGAAGTCCTCTTTCAGGTGCTTAGAGTGCAGGCACACAGGACAGACACGGAAACCACATTGAGAGTTCAATTCGTTGTATGCGGGTATTTTCCTGATGGCCAGGATTCCTCAGCAAAAGCTCACGTTAAAGGCCAGAAAAATGAGCACCCGACACTGAGAAGAAGACATCTCTACAGAGCAGACTTCCATCATGCACTTAGAGTGCAGTCACACAAGACAGACACGGAAACCACATTGTGAGCTAAATTCGTTGTATGCGGGCATAGTGCCTGACGGCCAGGCTTCCTCAGCATGGACTCACGTTCATGGCCACACAGACATGGTGGGAAGCACATTGCAAGCTCTGTTTCAGCCTCCACTGCCAGGGCTTCAATGATTCCTTGAATGGGCCATCCTGCAGTGCTTTCTTTCACTCACATAAGCTGAATCCAAAGCTGACTTGCCTCCACTGCTGTCACTACAATGCATCATCTTCTGCAACTTCCAGTGTCGCTAGAGCAAAGGCCTATTCGCAGCCCACCTACAACTTTGAGATAGAGGGAATACAGAGAACACCGCGTTCTACTGCAATGTTTGCTGTTTTCCTTATCACATAGGAGCAAATTGCATGCAAAATGAAAGCAGCCTAGTATTCTCTCAGGGAGGGTCTCCTCAGTGCATGGTGGATTGCTTCTGCGGCAGAGTTTGTCATAAGGCTCTCCTGCAGCAGATTCTGACACTTTACTACAAAGGCGTCTTCAGGGCCTTGGTAGTAAAGAGATGAGGTGGCTCTCTGCGCCCTCATGAAACAAGGCCCTCCTGGAGTATTACAATCCTGTGGAGAAAACCGCCAAGCACGAGAGGCTGTCTTCTGTGCACTTGAATGCAGAAGTCCCTCCACACACAGCACATCACACCGAGAATATAACTGCCCACCATACACATGAACCACGGTTCTCAGAGTGAACACAACTCACCCAGTGAGGCACACTGACCAAGCTTGACCACACACATCACAAATTACACTCCTTACTCAAAGAGCCAGCCACACACACAACCTGTCAAACACAACCACTCACATAGAAACCAACATGCAAAACACACACCGTCCACAACAAAAAGAACACAAAGATTACGCAACACACATTTCACACACTACACACATCACTCCAAACACACATGAAACAGACAGCACACACAGCCTCACAGAATGCACAATGCCAAACACACAACATGTATGCAAAGATATCAGTCCTAACACACAGCGTCTCACTCAACAAGCAAAACACACAGACCACAGAACACACAGAGTAGAATACACAAAACACAGACACAAATCACAGAACCACACATCACACGACACACACAAGCATCCCGCACAGAAAATATCACAACTCATAACACACACGACACTCCCCAAACCATAGGCAAACCACATATAACCAACAAAGACAAGTAGCACACATTTCACACACTACACACTGCACACACAATCACGCACAGACACACCACACATACATCCTCACACAGGAGCGCAACGCAGTACATACACACAACACAGAAACACGCAACACAACAGACACAATAAACACACCACACACTTGAAGGCACATAACTCCTGCTCACAATGCACACGAAAACCATTGCACAGACCACGTACTGTATGCAAGAGTTGTACAAAACAACCACAGCCACACACAGTCAACACATCTCACATCATGTGCGTAAATCAAACAGCCAAACACACACACAGCCTCTCTTTCACAACAACACACAAATCACAACCACACACACAAAACTGACACAACACATACAAATGCACACAAAACTGACGAAACGCATGCAACACACATAGCACACTGCACACAGCACGCACAACCACAAACCTGTCATAGAGAGCACGTGCAGCCCCACGCGCAGACAGCACGAACGAAAACACCCCCCGCACACAACATACACATGCACACAACACGCCCGACACAAGGCGAACCCATCATTACACACAATGCTCAAATGACACAGCCCACGCAACACTACCCAGTATGTCACACACAGAAAGCCTAAAGGCAGCACTCACACAACCCAGAACTCAGAACATAACACAACAAACAAGAGAATTTATAAGACACGGAAATCACATTGCGCACTGAATTCGTTGTATGCGGGTATTTTCCTGACAGCCAGGCTTCCTCAGCAAAACCTCACGTTAATGGCCTCACAAATGAGCACCGGACACTCAGCAAAAGATGTCTCTACAGAGCAGACTTCACTCATGCGCTTAGAGTGCAGTCACACAGGACTGACTCGGAAACCACATTGCGAGCAGAATTCGTTGTATGCGGGTATTTTCCTGATGGCCAGTCTTCCTCAACAAAGCCTCACGTTAATGGTCACTTAAATGAGCACATGACACTCAGCAAAAGGGAGCTCTACACAGAAGTCCTCTTTCAGGTGCTTAGAGTGCAGGCACACAGGACAGACACGGAAACCACATTGAGAGTTCAATTCGTTGTATGCGGGTATTTTCCTGATGGCCAGGATTCCTCAGCAAAAGCTCACGTTAAAGGCCAGAAAAATGAGCACCCGACACTGAGAAGAAGACATCTCTACAGAGCAGACTTCCATCATGCACTTAGAGTGCAGTCACACAAGACAGACACGGAAACCACATTGTGAGCTAAATTCGTTGTATGCGGGCATAGTGCCTGACGGCCAGGCTTCCTCAGCATGGACTCACGTTCATGGCCACACAGACATGGTGGGAAGCACATTGCAAGCTCTGTTTCAGCCTCCACTGCCAGGGCTTCAATGATTCCTTGAATGGGCCATCCTGCAGTGCTTTCTTTCACTCACATAAGCTGAATCCAAAGCTGACTTGCCTCCACTGCTGTCACTACAATGCATCATCTTCTGCAACTTCCAGTGTCGCTAGAGCAAAGGCCTATTCGCAGCCCACCTACAACTTTGAGATAGAGGGAATACAGAGAACACCGCGTTCTACTGCAATGTTTGCTGTTTTCCTTATCACATAGGAGCAAATTGCATGCAAAATGAAAGCAGCCTAGTATTCTCTCAGGGAGGGTCTCCTCAGTGCATGGTGGATTGCTTCTGCGGCAGAGTTTGTCATAAGGCTCTCCTGCAGCAGATTCTGACACTTTACTACAAAGGCGTCTTCAGGGCCTTGGTAGTAAAGAGATGAGGTGGCTCTCTGCGCCCTCATGAAACAAGGCCCTCCTGGAGTATTACAATCCTGTGGAGAAAACCGCCAAGCACGAGAGGCTGTCTTCTGTGCACTTGAATGCAGAAGTCCCTCCACACACAGCACATCACACCGAGAATATAACTGCCCACCATACACATGAACCACGGTTCTCAGAGTGAACACAACTCACCCAGTGAGGCACACTGACCAAGCTTGACCACACACATCACAAATTACACTCCTTACTCAAAGAGCCAGCCACACACACAACCTGTCAAACACAACCACTCACATAGAAACCAACATGCAAAACACACACCGTCCACAACAAAAAGAACACAAAGATTACGCAACACACATTTCACACACTACACACATCACTCCAAACACACATGAAACAGACAGCACACACAGCCTCACAGAATGCACAATGCCAAACACACAACATGTATGCAAAGATATCAGTCCTAACACACAGCGTCTCACTCAACAAGCAAAACACACAGACCACAGAACACACAGAGTAGAATACACAAAACACAGACACAAATCACAGAACCACACATCACACGACACACACAAGCATCCCGCACAGAAAATATCACAACTCATAACACACACAACACTCCCCAAACCATAGGCAAACCACATATAACCAACAAAGACAAGTAGCACACATTTCACACACTACACACTGCACACACAATCACGCACAGACACACCACACATACATCCTCACACAGGAGCGCAACGCAGTACATACACACAACACAGAAACACGCAACACAACAGACACAATAAACACACCACACACTTGAAGGCACATAACTCCTGCTCACAATGCACACGAAAACCATTGCACAGACCACGTACTGTATGCAAGAGTTGTACAAAACAACCACAGCCACACACAGTCAACACATCTCACATCATGTGCGTAAATCAAACAGCCAAACACACACACAGCCTCTCTTTCACAACAACACACAAATCACAACCACACACACAAAACTGACACAACACATACAAATGCACACAAAACTGACGAAACGCATGCAACACACATAGCACACTGCACACAGCACGCACAACCACAAACCTGTCATAGAGAGCACGTGCAGCCCCACGCGCAGACAGCACGAACGAAAACACCCCCCGCACACAACATACACATGCACACAACACGCCCGACACAAGGCGAACCCATCATTACACACAATGCTCAAATGACACAGCCCACGCAACACTACCCAGTATGTCACACACAGAAAGCCTAAAGGCAGCACTCACACAACCCAGAACTCAGAACATAACACAACAAACAAGAGAATTTATAAGACACGGAAATCACATTGCGCACTGAATTCGTTGTATGCGGGTATTTTCCTGACAGCCAGGCTTCCTCAGCAAAACCTCACGTTAATGGCCTCACAAATGAGCACCGGACACTCAGCAAAAGATGTCTCTACAGAGCAGACTTCACTCATGCGCTTAGAGTGCAGTCACACAGGACTGACTCGGAAACCACATTGCGAGCAGAATTCGTTGTATGCGGGTATTTTCCTGATGGCCAGTCTTCCTCAACAAAGCCTCACGTTAATGGTCACTTAAATGAGCACATGACACTCAGCAAAAGGGAGCTCTACACAGAAGTCCTCTTTCAGGTGCTTAGAGTGCAGGCACACAGGACAGACACGGAAACCACATTGAGAGTTCAATTCGTTGTATGCGGGTATTTTCCTGATGGCCAGGATTCCTCAGCAAAAGCTCACGTTAAAGGCCAGAAAAATGAGCACCCGACACTGAGAAGAAGACATCTCTACAGAGCAGACTTCCATCATGCACTTAGAGTGCAGTCACACAAGACAGACACGGAAACCACATTGTGAGCTAAATTCGTTGTATGCGGGCATAGTGCCTGACGGCCAGGCTTCCTCAGCATGGACTCACGTTCATGGCCACACAGACATGGTGGGAAGCACATTGCAAGCTCTGTTTCAGCCTCCACTGCCAGGGCTTCAATGATTCCTTGAATGGGCCATCCTGCAGTGCTTTCTTTCACTCACATAAGCTGAATCCAAAGCTGACTTGCCTCCACTGCTGTCACTACAATGCATCATCTTCTGCAACTTCCAGTGTCGCTAGAGCAAAGGCCTATTCGCAGCCCACCTACAACTTTGAGATAGAGGGAATACAGAGAACACCGCGTTCTACTGCAATGTTTGCTGTTTTCCTTATCACATAGGAGCAAATTGCATGCAAAATGAAAGCAGCCTAGTATTCTCTCAGGGAGGGTCTCCTCAGTGCATGGTGGATTGCTTCTGCGGCAGAGTTTGTCATAAGGCTCTCCTGCAGCAGATTCTGACACTTTACTACAAAGGCGTCTTCAGGGCCTTGGTAGTAAAGAGATGAGGTGGCTCTCTGCGCCCTCATGAAACAAGGCCCTCCTGGAGTATTACAATCCTGTGGAGAAAACCGCCAAGCACGAGAGGCTGTCTTCTGTGCACTTGAATGCAGAAGTCCCTCCACACACAGCACATCACACCGAGAATATAACTGCCCACCATACACATGAACCACGGTTCTCAGAGTGAACACAACTCACCCAGTGAGGCACACTGACCAAGCTTGACCACACACATCACAAATTACACTCCTTACTCAAAGAGCCAGCCACACACACAACCTGTCAAACACAACCACTCACATAGAAACCAACATGCAAAACACACACCGTCCACAACAAAAAGAACACAAAGATTACGCAACACACATTTCACACACTACACACATCACTCCAAACACACATGAAACAGACAGCACACACAGCCTCACAGAATGCACAATGCCAAACACACAACATGTATGCAAAGATATCAGTCCTAACACACAGCGTCTCACTCAACAAGCAAAACACACAGACCACAGAACACACAGAGTAGAATACACAAAACACAGACACAAATCACAGAACCACACATCACACGACACACACAAGCATCCCGCACAGAAAATATCACAACTCATAACACACACAACACTCCCCAAACCATAGGAAAACCACATATAACCAACAAAGACAAGTAGCACACATTTCACACACTACACACTGCACACACAATCACGCACAGACACACCACACATACATCCTCACACAGGAGCGCAACGCAGTACATACACACAACACAGAAACACGCAACACAACAGACACAATAAACACACCACACACTTGAAGGCACATAACTCCTGCTCACAATGCACACGAAAACCATTGCACAGACCACGTACTGTATGCAAGAGTTGTACAAAACAACCACAGCCACACACAGTCAACACATCTCACATCATGTGCGTAAATCAAACAGCCAAACACACACACAGCCTCTCTTTCACAACAACACACAAATCACAACCACACACACAAAACTGACACAACACATACAAATGCACACAAAACTGACGAAACGCATGCAACACACATAGCACACTGCACACAGCACGCACAACCACAAACCTGTCATAGAGAGCACGTGCAGCCCCACGCGCAGACAGCACGAACGAAAACACACCCCGCACACAACATACACATGCACACAACACGCCCGACACAAGGCGAACCCATCATTACACACAATGCTCAAATGACACAGCCCACGCAACACTACCCAGTATGTCACACACAGAAAGCCTAAAGGCAGCACTCACACAACCCAGAACTCAGAACATAACACAACAAACAAGAGAATTTATAAGACACGGAAATCACATTGCGCACTGAATTCGTTGTATGCGGGTATTTTCCTGACAGCCAGGCTTCCTCAGCAAAACCTCACGTTAATGGCCTCACAAATGAGCACCGGACACTCAGCAAAAGATGTCTCTACAGAGCAGACTTCACTCATGCGCTTAGAGTGCAGTCACACAGGACTGACTCGGAAACCACATTGCGAGCAGAATTCGTTGTATGCGGGTATTTTCCTGATGGCCAGTCTTCCTCAACAAAGCCTCACGTTAATGGTCACTTAAATGAGCACATGACACTCAGCAAAAGGGAGCTCTACACAGAAGTCCTCTTTCAGGTGCTTAGAGTGCAGGCACACAGGACAGACACGGAAACCACATTGAGAGTTCAATTCGTTGTATGCGGGTATTTTCCTGATGGCCAGGATTCCTCAGCAAAAGCTCACGTTAAAGGCCAGAAAAATGAGCACCCGACACTGAGAAGAAGACATCTCTACAGAGCAGACTTCCATCATGCACTTAGAGTGCAGTCACACAAGACAGACACGGAAACCACATTGTGAGCTAAATTCGTTGTATGCGGGCATAGTGCCTGACGGCCAGGCTTCCTCAGCATGGACTCACGTTCATGGCCACACAGACATGGTGGGAAGCACATTGCAAGCTCTGTTTCAGCCTCCACTGCCAGGGCTTCAATGATTCCTTGAATGGGCCATCCTGCAGTGCTTTCTTTCACTCACATAAGCTGAATCCAAAGCTGACTTGCCTCCACTGCTGTCACTACAATGCATCATCTTCTGCAACTTCCAGTGTCGCTAGAGCAAAGGCCTATTCGCAGCCCACCTACAACTTTGAGATAGAGGGAATACAGAGAACACCGCGTTCTACTGCAATGTTTGCTGTTTTCCTTATCACATAGGAGCAAATTGCATGCAAAATGAAAGCAGCCTAGTATTCTCTCAGGGAGGGTCTCCTCAGTGCATGGTGGATTGCTTCTGCGGCAGAGTTTGTCATAAGGCTCTCCTGCAGCAGATTCTGACACTTTACTACAAAGGCGTCTTCAGGGCCTTGGTAGTAAAGAGATGAGGTGGCTCTCTGCGCCCTCATGAAACAAGGCCCTCCTGGAGTATTACAATCCTGTGGAGAAAACCGCCAAGCACGAGAGGCTGTCTTCTGTGCACTTGAATGCAGAAGTCCCTCCACACACAGCACATCACACCGAGAATATAACTGCCCACCATACACATGAACCACGGTTCTCAGAGTGAACACAACTCACCCAGTGAGGCACACTGACCAAGCTTGACCACACACATCACAAATTACACTCCTTACTCAAAGAGCCAGCCACACACACAACCTGTCAAACACAACCACTCACATAGAAACCAACATGCAAAACACACACCGTCCACAACAAAAAGAACACAAAGATTACGCAACACACATTTCACACACTACACACATCACTCCAAACACACATGAAACAGACAGCACACACAGCCTCACAGAATGCACAATGCCAAACACACAACATGTATGCAAAGATATCAGTCCTAACACACAGCGTCTCACTCAACAAGCAAAACACACAGACCACAGAACACACAGAGTAGAATACACAAAACACAGACACAAATCACAGAACCACACATCACACGACACACACAAGCATCCCGCACAGAAAATATCACAACTCATAACACACACAACACTCCCCAAACCATAGGCAAACCACATATAACCAACAAAGACAAGTAGCACACATTTCACACACTACACACTGCACACACAATCACGCACAGACACACCACACATACATCCTCACACAGGAGCGCAACGCAGTACATACACACAACACAGAAACACGCAACACAACAGACACAATAAACACACCACACACTTGAAGGCACATAACTCCTGCTCACAATGCACACGAAAACCATTGCACAGACCACGTACTGTATGCAAGAGTTGTACAAAACAACCACAGCCACACACAGTCAACACATCTCACATCATGTGCGTAAATCAAACAGCCAAACACACACACAGCCTCTCTTTCACAACAACACACAAATCACAACCACACACACAAAACTGACACAACACATACAAATGCACACAAAACTGACGAAACGCATGCAACACACATAGCACACTGCACACAGCACGCACAACCACAAACCTGTCATAGAGAGCACGTGCAGCCCCACGCGCAGACAGCACGAACGAAAACACCCCCCGCACACAACATACACATGCACACAACACGCCCGACACAAGGCGAACCCATCATTACACACAATGCTCAAATGACACAGCCCACGCAACACTACCCAGTATGTCACACACAGAAAGCCTAAAGGCAGCACTCACACAACCCAGAACTCAGAACATAACACAACAAACAAGAGAATTTATAAGACACGGAAATCACATTGCGCACTGAATTCGTTGTATGCGGGTATTTTCCTGACAGCCAGGCTTCCTCAGCAAAACCTCACGTTAATGGCCTCACAAATGAGCACCGGACACTCAGCAAAAGATGTCTCTACAGAGCAGACTTCACTCATGCGCTTAGAGTGCAGTCACACAGGACTGACTCGGAAACCACATTGCGAGCAGAATTCGTTGTATGCGGGTATTTTCCTGATGGCCAGTCTTCCTCAACAAAGCCTCACGTTAATGGTCACTTAAATGAGCACATGACACTCAGCAAAAGGGAGCTCTACACAGAAGTCCTCTTTCAGGTGCTTAGAGTGCAGGCACACAGGACAGACACGGAAACCACATTGAGAGTTCAATTCGTTGTATGCGGGTATTTTCCTGATGGCCAGGATTCCTCAGCAAAAGCTCACGTTAAAGGCCAGAAAAATGAGCACCCGACACTGAGAAGAAGACATCTCTACAGAGCAGACTTCCATCATGCACTTAGAGTGCAGTCACACAAGACAGACACGGAAACCACATTGTGAGCTAAATTCGTTGTATGCGGGCATAGTGCCTGACGGCCAGGCTTCCTCAGCATGGACTCACGTTCATGGCCACACAGACATGGTGGGAAGCACATTGCAAGCTCTGTTTCAGCCTCCACTGCCAGGGCTTCAATGATTCCTTGAATGGGCCATCCTGCAGTGCTTTCTTTCACTCACATAAGCTGAATCCAAAGCTGACTTGCCTCCACTGCTGTCACTACAATGCATCATCTTCTGCAACTTCCAGTGTCGCTAGAGCAAAGGCCTATTCGCAGCCCACCTACAACTTTGAGATAGAGGGAATACAGAGAACACCGCGTTCTACTGCAATGTTTGCTGTTTTCCTTATCACATAGGAGCAAATTGCATGCAAAATGAAAGCAGCCTAGTATTCTCTCAGGGAGGGTCTCCTCAGTGCATGGTGGATTGCTTCTGCGGCAGAGTTTGTCATAAGGCTCTCCTGCAGCAGATTCTGACACTTTACTACAAAGGCGTCTTCAGGGCCTTGGTAGTAAAGAGATGAGGTGGCTCTCTGCGCCCTCATGAAACAAGGCCCTCCTGGAGTATTACAATCCTGTGGAGAAAACCGCCAAGCACGAGAGGCTGTCTTCTGTGCACTTGAATGCAGAAGTCCCTCCACACACAGCACATCACACCGAGAATATAACTGCCCACCATACACATGAACCACGGTTCTCAGAGTGAACACAACTCACCCAGTGAGGCACACTGACCAAGCTTGACCACACACATCACAAATTACACTCCTTACTCAAAGAGCCAGCCACACACACAACCTGTCAAACACAACCACTCACATAGAAACCAACATGCAAAACACACACCGTCCACAACAAAAAGAACACAAAGATTACGCAACACACATTTCACACACTACACACATCACTCCAAACACACATGAAACAGACAGCACACACAGCCTCACAGAATGCACAATGCCAAACACACAACATGTATGCAAAGATATCAGTCCTAACACACAGCGTCTCACTCAACAAGCAAAACACACAGACCACAGAACACACAGAGTAGAATACACAAAACACAGACACAAATCACAGAACCACACATCACACGACACACACAAGCATCCCGCACAGAAAATATCACAACTCATAACACACACAACACTCCCCAAACCATAGGCAAACCACATATAACCAACAAAGACAAGTAGCACACATTTCACACACTACACACTGCACACACAATCACGCACAGACACACCACACATACATCCTCACACAGGAGCGCAACGCAGTACATACACACAACACAGAAACACGCAACACAACAGACACAATAAACACACCACACACTTGAAGGCACATAACTCCTGCTCACAATGCACACGAAAACCATTGCACAGACCACGTACTGTATGCAAGAGTTGTACAAAACAACCACAGCCACACACAGTCAACACATCTCACATCATGTGCGTAAATCAAACAGCCAAACACACACACAGCCTCTCTTTCACAACAACACACAAATCACAACCACACACACAAAACTGACACAACACATACAAATGCACACAAAACTGACGAAACGCATGCAACACACATAGCACACTGCACACAGCACGCACAACCACAAACCTGTCATAGAGAGCACGTGCAGCCCCACGCGCAGACAGCACGAACGAAAACACCCCCCGCACACAACATACACATGCACACAACACGCCCGACACAAGGCGAACCCATCATTACACACAATGCTCAAATGACACAGCCCACGCAACACTACCCAGTATGTCACACACAGAAAGCCTAAAGGCAGCACTCACACAACCCAGAACTCAGAACATAACACAACAAACAAGAGAATTTATAAGACACGGAAATCACATTGCGCACTGAATTCGTTGTATGCGGGTATTTTCCTGACAGCCAGGCTTCCTCAGCAAAACCTCACGTTAATGGCCTCACAAATGAGCACCGGACACTCAGCAAAAGATGTCTCTACAGAGCAGACTTCACTCATGCGCTTAGAGTGCAGTCACACAGGACTGACTCGGAAACCACATTGCGAGCAGAATTCGTTGTATGCGGGTATTTTCCTGATGGCCAGTCTTCCTCAACAAAGCCTCACGTTAATGGTCACTTAAATGAGCACATGACACTCAGCAAAAGGGAGCTCTACACAGAAGTCCTCTTTCAGGTGCTTAGAGTGCAGGCACACAGGACAGACACGGAAACCACATTGAGAGTTCAATTCGTTGTATGCGGGTATTTTCCTGATGGCCAGGATTCCTCAGCAAAAGCTCACGTTAAAGGCCAGAAAAATGAGCACCCGACACTGAGAAGAAGACATCTCTACAGAGCAGACTTCCATCATGCACTTAGAGTGCAGTCACACAAGACAGACACGGAAACCACATTGTGAGCTAAATTCGTTGTATGCGGGCATAGTGCCTGACGGCCAGGCTTCCTCAGCATGGACTCACGTTCATGGCCACACAGACATGGTGGGAAGCACATTGCAAGCTCTGTTTCAGCCTCCACTGCCAGGGCTTCAATGATTCCTTGAATGGGCCATCCTGCAGTGCTTTCTTTCACTCACATAAGCTGAATCCAAAGCTGACTTGCCTCCACTGCTGTCACTACAATGCATCATCTTCTGCAACTTCCAGTGTCGCTAGAGCAAAGGCCTATTCGCAGCCCACCTACAACTTTGAGATAGAGGGAATACAGAGAACACCGCGTTCTACTGCAATGTTTGCTGTTTTCCTTATCACATAGGAGCAAATTGCATGCAAAATGAAAGCAGCCTAGTATTCTCTCAGGGAGGGTCTCCTCAGTGCATGGTGGATTGCTTCTGCGGCAGAGTTTGTCATAAGGCTCTCCTGCAGCAGATTCTGACACTTTACTACAAAGGCGTCTTCAGGGCCTTGGTAGTAAAGAGATGAGGTGGCTCTCTGCGCCCTCATGAAACAAGGCCCTCCTGGAGTATTACAATCCTGTGGAGAAAACCGCCAAGCACGAGAGGCTGTCTTCTGTGCACTTGAATGCAGAAGTCCCTCCACACACAGCACATCACACCGAGAATATAACTGCCCACCATACACATGAACCACGGTTCTCAGAGTGAACACAACTCACCCAGTGAGGCACACTGACCAAGCTTGACCACACACATCACAAATTACACTCCTTACTCAAAGAGCCAGCCACACACACAACCTGTCAAACACAACCACTCACATAGAAACCAACATGCAAAACACACACCGTCCACAACAAAAAGAACACAAAGATTACGCAACACACATTTCACACACTACACACATCACTCCAAACACACATGAAACAGACAGCACACACAGCCTCACAGAATGCACAATGCCAAACACACAACATGTATGCAAAGATATCAGTCCTAACACACAGCGTCTCACTCAACAAGCAAAACACACAGACCACAGAACACACAGAGTAGAATACACAAAACACAGACACAAATCACAGAACCACACATCACACGACACACACAAGCATCCCGCACAGAAAATATCACAACTCATAACACACACAACACTCCCCAAACCATAGGCAAACCACATATAACCAACAAAGACAAGTAGCACACATTTCACACACTACACACTGCACACACAATCACGCACAGACACACCACACATACATCCTCACACAGGAGCGCAACGCAGTACATACACACAACACAGAAACACGCAACACAACAGACACAATAAACACACCACACACTTGAAGGCACATAACTCCTGCTCACAATGCACACGAAAACCATTGCACAGACCACGTACTGTATGCAAGAGTTGTACAAAACAACCACAGCCACACACAGTCAACACATCTCACATCATGTGCGTAAATCAAACAGCCAAACACACACACAGCCTCTCTTTCACAACAACACACAAATCACAACCACACACACAAAACTGACACAACACATACAAATGCACACAAAACTGACGAAACGCATGCAACACACATAGCACACTGCACACAGCACGCACAACCACAAACCTGTCATAGAGAGCACGTGCAGCCCCACGCGCAGACAGCACGAACGAAAACACCCCCCGCACACAACATACACATGCACACAACACGCCCGACACAAGGCGAACCCATCATTACACACAATGCTCAAATGACACAGCCCACGCAACACTACCCAGTATGTCACACACAGAAAGCCTAAAGGCAGCACTCACACAACCCAGAACTCAGAACATAACACAACAAACAAGAGAATTTATAAGACACGGAAATCACATTGCGCACTGAATTCGTTGTATGCGGGTATTTTCCTGACAGCCAGGCTTCCTCAGCAAAACCTCACGTTAATGGCCTCACAAATGAGCACCGGACACTCAGCAAAAGATGTCTCTACAGAGCAGACTTCACTCATGCGCTTAGAGTGCAGTCACACAGGACTGACTCGGAAACCACATTGCGAGCAGAATTCGTTGTATGCGGGTATTTTCCTGATGGCCAGTCTTCCTCAACAAAGCCTCACGTTAATGGTCACTTAAATGAGCACATGACACTCAGCAAAAGGGAGCTCTACACAGAAGTCCTCTTTCAGGTGCTTAGAGTGCAGGCACACAGGACAGACACGGAAACCACATTGAGAGTTCAATTCGTTGTATGCGGGTATTTTCCTGATGGCCAGGATTCCTCAGCAAAAGCTCACGTTAAAGGCCAGAAAAATGAGCACCCGACACTGAGAAGAAGACATCTCTACAGAGCAGACTTCCATCATGCACTTAGAGTGCAGTCACACAAGACAGACACGGAAACCACATTGTGAGCTAAATTCGTTGTATGCGGGCATAGTGCCTGACGGCCAGGCTTCCTCAGCATGGACTCACGTTCATGGCCACACAGACATGGTGGGAAGCACATTGCAAGCTCTGTTTCAGCCTCCACTGCCAGGGCTTCAATGATTCCTTGAATGGGCCATCCTGCAGTGCTTTCTTTCACTCACATAAGCTGAATCCAAAGCTGACTTGCCTCCACTGCTGTCACTACAATGCATCATCTTCTGCAACTTCCAGTGTCGCTAGAGCAAAGGCCTATTCGCAGCCCACCTACAACTTTGAGATAGAGGGAATACAGAGAACACCGCGTTCTACTGCAATGTTTGCTGTTTTCCTTATCACATAGGAGCAAATTGCATGCAAAATGAAAGCAGCCTAGTATTCTCTCAGGGAGGGTCTCCTCAGTGCATGGTGGATTGCTTCTGCGGCAGAGTTTGTCATAAGGCTCTCCTGCAGCAGATTCTGACACTTTACTACAAAGGCGTCTTCAGGGCCTTGGTAGTAAAGAGATGAGGTGGCTCTCTGCGCCCTCATGAAACAAGGCCCTCCTGGAGTATTACAATCCTGTGGAGAAAACCGCCAAGCACGAGAGGCTGTCTTCTGTGCACTTGAATGCAGAAGTCCCTCCACACACAGCACATCACACCGAGAATATAACTGCCCACCATACACATGAACCACGGTTCTCAGAGTGAACACAACTCACCCAGTGAGGCACACTGACCAAGCTTGACCACACACATCACAAATTACACTCCTTACTCAAAGAGCCAGCCACACACACAACCTGTCAAACACAACCACTCACATAGAAACCAACATGCAAAACACACACCGTCCACAACAAAAAGAACACAAAGATTACGCAACACACATTTCACACACTACACACATCACTCCAAACACACATGAAACAGACAGCACACACAGCCTCACAGAATGCACAATGCCAAACACACAACATGTATGCAAAGATATCAGTCCTAACACACAGCGTCTCACTCAACAAGCAAAACACACAGACCACAGAACACACAGAGTAGAATACACAAAACACAGACACAAATCACAGAACCACACATCACACGACACACACAAGCATCCCGCACAGAAAATATCACAACTCATAACACACACAACACTCCCCAAACCATAGGCAAACCACATATAACCAACAAAGACAAGTAGCACACATTTCACACACTACACACTGCACACACAATCACGCACAGACACACCACACATACATCCTCACACAGGAGCGCAACGCAGTACATACACACAACACAGAAACACGCAACACAACAGACACAATAAACACACCACACACTTGAAGGCACATAACTCCTGCTCACAATGCACACGAAAACCATTGCACAGACCACGTACTGTATGCAAGAGTTGTACAAAACAACCACAGCCACACACAGTCAACACATCTCACATCATGTGCGTAAATCAAACAGCCAAACACACACACAGCCTCTCTTTCACAACAACACACAAATCACAACCACACACACAAAACTGACACAACACATACAAATGCACACAAAACTGACGAAACGCATGCAACACACATAGCACACTGCACACAGCACGCACAACCACAAACCTGTCATAGAGAGCACGTGCAGCCCCACGCGCAGACAGCACGAACGAAAACACCCCCCGCACACAACATACACATGCACACAACACGCCCGACACAAGGCGAACCCATCATTACACACAATGCTCAAATGACACAGCCCACGCAACACTACCCAGTATGTCACACACAGAAAGCCTAAAGGCAGCACTCACACAACCCAGAACTCAGAACATAACACAACAAACAAGAGAATTTATAAGACACGGAAATCACATTGCGCACTGAATTCGTTGTATGCGGGTATTTTCCTGACAGCCAGGCTTCCTCAGCAAAACCTCACGTTAATGGCCTCACAAATGAGCACCGGACACTCAGCAAAAGATGTCTCTACAGAGCAGACTTCACTCATGCGCTTAGAGTGCAGTCACACAGGACTGACTCGGAAACCACATTGCGAGCAGAATTCGTTGTATGCGGGTATTTTCCTGATGGCCAGTCTTCCTCAACAAAGCCTCACGTTAATGGTCACTTAAATGAGCACATGACACTCAGCAAAAGGGAGCTCTACACAGAAGTCCTCTTTCAGGTGCTTAGAGTGCAGGCACACAGGACAGACACGGAAACCACATTGAGAGTTCAATTCGTTGTATGCGGGTATTTTCCTGATGGCCAGGATTCCTCAGCAAAAGCTCACGTTAAAGGCCAGAAAAATGAGCACCCGACACTGAGAAGAAGACATCTCTACAGAGCAGACTTCCATCATGCACTTAGAGTGCAGTCACACAAGACAGACACGGAAACCACATTGTGAGCTAAATTCGTTGTATGCGGGCATAGTGCCTGACGGCCAGGCTTCCTCAGCATGGACTCACGTTCATGGCCACACAGACATGGTGGGAAGCACATTGCAAGCTCTGTTTCAGCCTCCACTGCCAGGGCTTCAATGATTCCTTGAATGGGCCATCCTGCAGTGCTTTCTTTCACTCACATAAGCTGAATCCAAAGCTGACTTGCCTCCACTGCTGTCACTACAATGCATCATCTTCTGCAACTTCCAGTGTCGCTAGAGCAAAGGCCTATTCGCAGCCCACCTACAACTTTGAGATAGAGGGAATACAGAGAACACCGCGTTCTACTGCAATGTTTGCTGTTTTCCTTATCACATAGGAGCAAATTGCATGCAAAATGAAAGCAGCCTAGTATTCTCTCAGGGAGGGTCTCCTCAGTGCATGGTGGATTGCTTCTGCGGCAGAGTTTGTCATAAGGCTCTCCTGCAGCAGATTCTGACACTTTACTACAAAGGCGTCTTCAGGGCCTTGGTAGTAAAGAGATGAGGTGGCTCTCTGCGCCCTCATGAAACAAGGCCCTCCTGGAGTATTACAATCCTGTGGAGAAAACCGCCAAGCACGAGAGGCTGTCTTCTGTGCACTTGAATGCAGAAGTCCCTCCACACACAGCACATCACACCGAGAATATAACTGCCCACCATACACATGAACCACGGTTCTCAGAGTGAACACAACTCACCCAGTGAGGCACACTGACCAAGCTTGACCACACACATCACAAATTACACTCCTTACTCAAAGAGCCAGCCACACACACAACCTGTCAAACACAACCACTCACATAGAAACCAACATGCAAAACACACACCGTCCACAACAAAAAGAACACAAAGATTACGCAACACACATTTCACACACTACACACATCACTCCAAACACACATGAAACAGACAGCACACACAGCCTCACAGAATGCACAATGCCAAACACACAACATGTATGCAAAGATATCAGTCCTAACACACAGCGTCTCACTCAACAAGCAAAACACACAGACCACAGAACACACAGAGTAGAATACACAAAACACAGACACAAATCACAGAACCACACATCACACGACACACACAAGCATCCCGCACAGAAAATATCACAACTCATAACACACACGACACTCCCCAAACCATAGGCAAACCACATATAACCAACAAAGACAAGTAGCACACATTTCACACACTACACACTGCACACACAATCACGCACAGACACACCACACATACATCCTCACACAGGAGCGCAACGCAGTACATACACACAACACAGAAACACGCAACACAACAGACACAATAAACACACCACACACTTGAAGGCACATAACTCCTGCTCACAATGCACACGAAAACCATTGCACAGACCACGTACTGTATGCAAGAGTTGTACAAAACAACCACAGCCACACACAGTCAACACATCTCACATCATGTGCGTAAATCAAACAGCCAAACACACACACAGCCTCTCTTTCACAACAACACACAAATCACAACCACACACACAAAACTGACACAACACATACAAATGCACACAAAACTGACGAAACGCATGCAACACACATAGCACACTGCACACAGCACGCACAACCACAAACCTGTCATAGAGAGCACGTGCAGCCCCACGCGCAGACAGCACGAACGAAAACACCCCCCGCACACAACATACACATGCACACAACACGCCCGACACAAGGCGAACCCATCATTACACACAATGCTCAAATGACACAGCCCACGCAACACTACCCAGTATGTCACACACAGAAAGCCTAAAGGCAGCACTCACACAACCCAGAACTCAGAACATAACACAACAAACAAGAGAATTTATAAGACACGGAAATCACATTGCGCACTGAATTCGTTGTATGCGGGTATTTTCCTGACAGCCAGGCTTCCTCAGCAAAACCTCACGTTAATGGCCTCACAAATGAGCACCGGACACTCAGCAAAAGATGTCTCTACAGAGCAGACTTCACTCATGCGCTTAGAGTGCAGTCACACAGGACTGACTCGGAAACCACATTGCGAGCAGAATTCGTTGTATGCGGGTATTTTCCTGATGGCCAGTCTTCCTCAACAAAGCCTCACGTTAATGGTCACTTAAATGAGCACATGACACTCAGCAAAAGGGAGCTCTACACAGAAGTCCTCTTTCAGGTGCTTAGAGTGCAGGCACACAGGACAGACACGGAAACCACATTGAGAGTTCAATTCGTTGTATGCGGGTATTTTCCTGATGGCCAGGATTCCTCAGCAAAAGCTCACGTTAAAGGCCAGAAAAATGAGCACCCGACACTGAGAAGAAGACATCTCTACAGAGCAGACTTCCATCATGCACTTAGAGTGCAGTCACACAAGACAGACACGGAAACCACATTGTGAGCTAAATTCGTTGTATGCGGGCATAGTGCCTGACGGCCAGGCTTCCTCAGCATGGACTCACGTTCATGGCCACACAGACATGGTGGGAAGCACATTGCAAGCTCTGTTTCAGCCTCCACTGCCAGGGCTTCAATGATTCCTTGAATGGGCCATCCTGCAGTGCTTTCTTTCACTCACATAAGCTGAATCCAAAGCTGACTTGCCTCCACTGCTGTCACTACAATGCATCATCTTCTGCAACTTCCAGTGTCGCTAGAGCAAAGGCCTATTCGCAGCCCACCTACAACTTTGAGATAGAGGGCATACAGAGAACACCGCGTTCTACTGCAATGTTTGCTGTTTTCCTTATCACATAGGAGCAAATTGCATGCAAAATGAAAGCAGCCTAGTATTCTCTCAGGGAGGGTCTCCTCAGTGCATGGTGGATTGCTTCTGCGGCAGAGTTTGTCATAAGGCTCTCCTGCAGCAGATTCTGACACTTTACTACAAAGGCGTCTTCAGGGCCTTGGTAGTAAAGAGATGAGGTGGCTCTCTGCGCCCTCATGAAACAAGGCCCTCCTGGAGTATTACAATCCTGTGGAGAAAACCGCCAAGCACGAGAGGCTGTCTTCTGTGCACTTGAATGCAGAAGTCCCTCCACACACAGCACATCACACCGAGAATATAACTGCCCACCATACACATGAACCACGGTTCTCAGAGTGAACACAACTCACCCAGTGAGGCACACTGACCAAGCTTGACCACACACATCACAAATTACACTCCTTACTCAAAGAGCCAGCCACACACACAACCTGTCAAACACAACCACTCACATAGAAACCAACATGCAAAACACACACCGTCCACAACAAAAAGAACACAAAGATTACGCAACACACATTTCACACACTACACACATCACTCCAAACACACATGAAACAGACAGCACACACAGCCTCACAGAATGCACAATGCCAAACACACAACATGTATGCAAAGATATCAGTCCTAACACACAGCGTCTCACTCAACAAGCAAAACACACAGACCACAGAACACACAGAGTAGAATACACAAAACACAGACACAAATCACAGAACCACACATCACACGACACACACAAGCATCCCGCACAGAAAATATCACAACTCATAACACACACGACACTCCCCAAACCATAGGCAAACCACATATAACCAACAAAGACAAGTAGCACACATTTCACACACTACACACTGCACACACAATCACGCACAGACACACCACACATACATCCTCACACAGGAGCGCAACGCAGTACATACACACAACACAGAAACACGCAACACAACAGACACAATAAACACACCACACACTTGAAGGCACATAACTCCTGCTCACAATGCACACGAAAACCATTGCACAGACCACGTACTGTATGCAAGAGTTGTACAAAACAACCACAGCCACACACAGTCAACACATCTCACATCATGTGCGTAAATCAAACAGCCAAACACACACACAGCCTCTCTTTCACAACAACACACAAATCACAACCACACACACAAAACTGACACAACACATACAAATGCACACAAAACTGACGAAACGCATGCAACACACATAGCACACTGCACACAGCACGCACAACCACAAACCTGTCATAGAGAGCACGTGCAGCCCCACGCGCAGACAGCACGAACGAAAACACCCCCCGCACACAACATACACATGCACACAACACGCCCGACACAAGGCGAACCCATCATTACACACAATGCTCAAATGACACAGCCCACGCAACACTACCCAGTATGTCACACACAGAAAGCCTAAAGGCAGCACTCACACAACCCAGAACTCAGAACATAACACAACAAACAAGAGAATTTATAAGACACGGAAATCACATTGCGCACTGAATTCGTTGTATGCGGGTATTTTCCTGACAGCCAGGCTTCCTCAGCAAAACCTCACGTTAATGGCCTCACAAATGAGCACCGGACACTCAGCAAAAGATGTCTCTACAGAGCAGACTTCACTCATGCGCTTAGAGTGCAGTCACACAGGACTGACTCGGAAACCACATTGCGAGCAGAATTCGTTGTATGCGGGTATTTTCCTGATGGCCAGTCTTCCTCAACAAAGCCTCACGTTAATGGTCACTTAAATGAGCACATGACACTCAGCAAAAGGGAGCTCTACACAGAAGTCCTCTTTCAGGTGCTTAGAGTGCAGGCACACAGGACAGACACGGAAACCACATTGAGAGTTCAATTCGTTGTATGCGGGTATTTTCCTGATGGCCAGGATTCCTCAGCAAAAGCTCACGTTAAAGGCCAGAAAAATGAGCACCCGACACTGAGAAGAAGACATCTCTACAGAGCAGACTTCCATCATGCACTTAGAGTGCAGTCACACAAGACAGACACGGAAACCACATTGTGAGCTAAATTCGTTGTATGCGGGCATAGTGCCTGACGGCCAGGCTTCCTCAGCATGGACTCACGTTCATGGCCACACAGACATGGTGGGAAGCACATTGCAAGCTCTGTTTCAGCCTCCACTGCCAGGGCTTCAATGATTCCTTGAATGGGCCATCCTGCAGTGCTTTCTTTCACTCACATAAGCTGAATCCAAAGCTGACTTGCCTCCACTGCTGTCACTACAATGCATCATCTTCTGCAACTTCCAGTGTCGCTAGAGCAAAGGCCTATTCGCAGCCCACCTACAACTTTGAGATAGAGGGAATACAGAGAACACCGCGTTCTACTGCAATGTTTGCTGTTTTCCTTATCACATAGGAGCAAATTGCATGCAAAATGAAAGCAGCCTAGTATTCTCTCAGGGAGGGTCTCCTCAGTGCATGGTGGATTGCTTCTGCGGCAGAGTTTGTCATAAGGCTCTCCTGCAGCAGATTCTGACACTTTACTACAAAGGCGTCTTCAGGGCCTTGGTAGTAAAGAGATGAGGTGGCTCTCTGCGCCCTCATGAAACAAGGCCCTCCTGGAGTATTACAATCCTGTGGAGAAAACCGCCAAGCACGAGAGGCTGTCTTCTGTGCACTTGAATGCAGAAGTCCCTCCACACACAGCACATCACACCGAGAATATAACTGCCCACCATACACATGAACCACGGTTCTCAGAGTGAACACAACTCACCCAGTGAGGCACACTGACCAAGCTTGACCACACACATCACAAATTACACTCCTTACTCAAAGAGCCAGCCACACACACAACCTGTCAAACACAACCACTCACATAGAAACCAACATGCAAAACACACACCGTCCACAACAAAAAGAACACAAAGATTACGCAACACACATTTCACACACTACACACATCACTCCAAACACACATGAAACAGACAGCACACACAGCCTCACAGAATGCACAATGCCAAACACACAACATGTATGCAAAGATATCAGTCCTAACACACAGCGTCTCACTCAACAAGCAAAACACACAGACCACAGAACACACAGAGTAGAATACACAAAACACAGACACAAATCACAGAACCACACATCACACGACACACACAAGCATCCCGCACAGAAAATATCACAACTCATAACACACACAACACTCCCCAAACCATAGGCAAACCACATATAACCAACAAAGACAAGTAGCACACATTTCACACACTACACACTGCACACACAATCACGCACAGACACACCACACATACATCCTCACACAGGAGCGCAACGCAGTACATACACACAACACAGAAACACGCAACACAACAGACACAATAAACACACCACACACTTGAAGGCACATAACTCCTGCTCACAATGCACACGAAAACCATTGCACAGACCACGTACTGTATGCAAGAGTTGTACAAAACAACCACAGCCACACACAGTCAACACATCTCACATCATGTGCGTAAATCAAACAGCCAAACACACACACAGCCTCTCTTTCACAACAACACACAAATCACAACCACACACACAAAACTGACACAACACATACAAATGCACACAAAACTGACGAAACGCATGCAACACACATAGCACACTGCACACAGCACGCACAACCACAAACCTGTCATAGAGAGCACGTGCAGCCCCACGCGCAGACAGCACGAACGAAAACACCCCCCGCACACAACATACACATGCACACAACACGCCCGACACAAGGCGAACCCATCATTACACACAATGCTCAAATGACACAGCCCACGCAACACTACCCAGTATGTCACACACAGAAAGCCTAAAGGCAGCACTCACACAACCCAGAACTCAGAACATAACACAACAAACAAGAGAATTTATAAGACACGGAAATCACATTGCGCACTGAATTCGTTGTATGCGGGTATTTTCCTGACAGCCAGGCTTCCTCAGCAAAACCTCACGTTAATGGCCTCACAAATGAGCACCGGACACTCAGCAAAAGATGTCTCTACAGAGCAGACTTCACTCATGCGCTTAGAGTGCAGTCACACAGGACTGACTCGGAAACCACATTGCGAGCAGAATTCGTTGTATGCGGGTATTTTCCTGATGGCCAGTCTTCCTCAACAAAGCCTCACGTTAATGGTCACTTAAATGAGCACATGACACTCAGCAAAAGGGAGCTCTACACAGAAGTCCTCTTTCAGGTGCTTAGAGTGCAGGCACACAGGACAGACACGGAAACCACATTGAGAGTTCAATTCGTTGTATGCGGGTATTTTCCTGATGGCCAGGATTCCTCAGCAAAAGCTCACGTTAAAGGCCAGAAAAATGAGCACCCGACACTGAGAAGAAGACATCTCTACAGAGCAGACTTCCATCATGCACTTAGAGTGCAGTCACACAAGACAGACACGGAAACCACATTGTGAGCTAAATTCGTTGTATGCGGGCATAGTGCCTGACGGCCAGGCTTCCTCAGCATGGACTCACGTTCATGGCCACACAGACATGGTGGGAAGCACATTGCAAGCTCTGTTTCAGCCTCCACTGCCAGGGCTTCAATGATTCCTTGAATGGGCCATCCTGCAGTGCTTTCTTTCACTCACATAAGCTGAATCCAAAGCTGACTTGCCTCCACTGCTGTCACTACAATGCATCATCTTCTGCAACTTCCAGTGTCGCTAGAGCAAAGGCCTATTCGCAGCCCACCTACAACTTTGAGATAGAGGGAATACAGAGAACACCGCGTTCTACTGCAATGTTTGCTGTTTTCCTTATCACATAGGAGCAAATTGCATGCAAAATGAAAGCAGCCTAGTATTCTCTCAGGGAGGGTCTCCTCAGTGCATGGTGGATTGCTTCTGCGGCAGAGTTTGTCATAAGGCTCTCCTGCAGCAGATTCTGACACTTTACTACAAAGGCGTCTTCAGGGCCTTGGTAGTAAAGAGATGAGGTGGCTCTCTGCGCCCTCATGAAACAAGGCCCTCCTGGAGTATTACAATCCTGTGGAGAAAACCGCCAAGCACGAGAGGCTGTCTTCTGTGCACTTGAATGCAGAAGTCCCTCCACACACAGCACATCACACCGAGAATATAACTGCCCACCATACACATGAACCACGGTTCTCAGAGTGAACACAACTCACCCAGTGAGGCACACTGACCAAGCTTGACCACACACATCACAAATTACACTCCTTACTCAAAGAGCCAGCCACACACACAACCTGTCAAACACAACCACTCACATAGAAACCAACATGCAAAACACACACCGTCCACAACAAAAAGAACACAAAGATTACGCAACACACATTTCACACACTACACACATCACTCCAAACACACATGAAACAGACAGCACACACAGCCTCACAGAATGCACAATGCCAAACACACAACATGTATGCAAAGATATCAGTCCTAACACACAGCGTCTCACTCAACAAGCAAAACACACAGACCACAGAACACACAGAGTAGAATACACAAAACACAGACACAAATCACAGAACCACACATCACACGACACACACAAGCATCCCGCACAGAAAATATCACAACTCATAACACACACGACACTCCCCAAACCATAGGCAAACCACATATAACCAACAAAGACAAGTAGCACACATTTCACACACTACACACTGCACACACAATCACGCACAGACACACCACACATACATCCTCACACAGGAGCGCAACGCAGTACATACACACAACACAGAAACACGCAACACAACAGACACAATAAACACACCACACACTTGAAGGCACATAACTCCTGCTCACAATGCACACGAAAACCATTGCACAGACCACGTACTGTATGCAAGAGTTGTACAAAACAACCACAGCCACACACAGTCAACACATCTCACATCATGTGCGTAAATCAAACAGCCAAACACACACACAGCCTCTCTTTCACAACAACACACAAATCACAACCACACACACAAAACTGACACAACACATACAAATGCACACAAAACTGACGAAACGCATGCAACACACATAGCACACTGCACACAGCACGCACAACCACAAACCTGTCATAGAGAGCACGTGCAGCCCCACGCGCAGACAGCACGAACGAAAACACCCCCCGCACACAACATACACATGCACACAACACGCCCGACACAAGGCGAACCCATCATTACACACAATGCTCAAATGACACAGCCCACGCAACACTACCCAGTATGTCACACACAGAAAGCCTAAAGGCAGCACTCACACAACCCAGAACTCAGAACATAACACAACAAACAAGAGAATTTATAAGACACGGAAATCACATTGCGCACTGAATTCGTTGTATGCGGGTATTTTCCTGACAGCCAGGCTTCCTCAGCAAAACCTCACGTTAATGGCCTCACAAATGAGCACCGGACACTCAGCAAAAGATGTCTCTACAGAGCAGACTTCACTCATGCGCTTAGAGTGCAGTCACACAGGACTGACTCGGAAACCACATTGCGAGCAGAATTCGTTGTATGCGGGTATTTTCCTGATGGCCAGTCTTCCTCAACAAAGCCTCACGTTAATGGTCACTTAAATGAGCACATGACACTCAGCAAAAGGGAGCTCTACACAGAAGTCCTCTTTCAGGTGCTTAGAGTGCAGGCACACAGGACAGACACGGAAACCACATTGAGAGTTCAATTCGTTGTATGCGGGTATTTTCCTGATGGCCAGGATTCCTCAGCAAAAGCTCACGTTAAAGGCCAGAAAAATGAGCACCCGACACTGAGAAGAAGACATCTCTACAGAGCAGACTTCCATCATGCACTTAGAGTGCAGTCACACAAGACAGACACGGAAACCACATTGTGAGCTAAATTCGTTGTATGCGGGCATAGTGCCTGACGGCCAGGCTTCCTCAGCATGGACTCACGTTCATGGCCACACAGACATGGTGGGAAGCACATTGCAAGCTCTGTTTCAGCCTCCACTGCCAGGGCTTCAATGATTCCTTGAATGGGCCATCCTGCAGTGCTTTCTTTCACTCACATAAGCTGAATCCAAAGCTGACTTGCCTCCACTGCTGTCACTACAATGCATCATCTTCTGCAACTTCCAGTGTCGCTAGAGCAAAGGCCTATTCGCAGCCCACCTACAACTTTGAGATAGAGGGCATACAGAGAACACCGCGTTCTACTGCAATGTTTGCTGTTTTCCTTATCACATAGGAGCAAATTGCATGCAAAATGAAAGCAGCCTAGTATTCTCTCAGGGAGGGTCTCCTCAGTGCATGGTGGATTGCTTCTGCGGCAGAGTTTGTCATAAGGCTCTCCTGCAGCAGATTCTGACACTTTACTACAAAGGCGTCTTCAGGGCCTTGGTAGTAAAGAGATGAGGTGGCTCTCTGCGCCCTCATGAAACAAGGCCCTCCTGGAGTATTACAATCCTGTGGAGAAAACCGCCAAGCACGAGAGGCTGTCTTCTGTGCACTTGAATGCAGAAGTCCCTCCACACACAGCACATCACACCGAGAATATAACTGCCCACCATACACATGAACCACGGTTCTCAGAGTGAACACAACTCACCCAGTGAGGCACACTGACCAAGCTTGACCACACACATCACAAATTACACTCCTTACTCAAAGAGCCAGCCACACACACAACCTGTCAAACACAACCACTCACATAGAAACCAACATGCAAAACACACACCGTCCACAACAAAAAGAACACAAAGATTACGCAACACACATTTCACACACTACACACATCACTCCAAACACACATGAAACAGACAGCACACACAGCCTCACAGAATGCACAATGCCAAACACACAACATGTATGCAAAGATATCAGTCCTAACACACAGCGTCTCACTCAACAAGCAAAACACACAGACCACAGAACACACAGAGTAGAATACACAAAACACAGACACAAATCACAGAACCACACATCACACGACACACACAAGCATCCCGCACAGAAAATATCACAACTCATAACACACACGACACTCCCCAAACCATAGGCAAACCACATATAACCAACAAAGACAAGTAGCACACATTTCACACACTACACACTGCACACACAATCACGCACAGACACACCACACATACATCCTCACACAGGAGCGCAACGCAGTACATACACACAACACAGAAACACGCAACACAACAGACACAATAAACACACCACACACTTGAAGGCACATAACTCCTGCTCACAATGCACACGAAAACCATTGCACAGACCACGTACTGTATGCAAGAGTTGTACAAAACAACCACAGCCACACACAGTCAACACATCTCACATCATGTGCGTAAATCAAACAGCCAAACACACACACAGCCTCTCTTTCACAACAACACACAAATCACAACCACACACACAAAACTGACACAACACATACAAATGCACACAAAACTGACGAAACGCATGCAACACACATAGCACACTGCACACAGCACGCACAACCACAAACCTGTCATAGAGAGCACGTGCAGCCCCACGCGCAGACAGCACGAACGAAAACACCCCCCGCACACAACATACACATGCACACAACACGCCCGACACAAGGCGAACCCATCATTACACACAATGCTCAAATGACACAGCCCACGCAACACTACCCAGTATGTCACACACAGAAAGCCTAAAGGCAGCACTCACACAACCCAGAACTCAGAACATAACACAACAAACAAGAGAATTTATAAGACACGGAAATCACATTGCGCACTGAATTCGTTGTATGCGGGTATTTTCCTGACAGCCAGGCTTCCTCAGCAAAACCTCACGTTAATGGCCTCACAAATGAGCACCGGACACTCAGCAAAAGATGTCTCTACAGAGCAGACTTCACTCATGCGCTTAGAGTGCAGTCACACAGGACTGACTCGGAAACCACATTGCGAGCAGAATTCGTTGTATGCGGGTATTTTCCTGATGGCCAGTCTTCCTCAACAAAGCCTCACGTTAATGGTCACTTAAATGAGCACATGACACTCAGCAAAAGGGAGCTCTACACAGAAGTCCTCTTTCAGGTGCTTAGAGTGCAGGCACACAGGACAGACACGGAAACCACATTGAGAGTTCAATTCGTTGTATGCGGGTATTTTCCTGATGGCCAGGATTCCTCAGCAAAAGCTCACGTTAAAGGCCAGAAAAATGAGCACCCGACACTGAGAAGAAGACATCTCTACAGAGCAGACTTCCATCATGCACTTAGAGTGCAGTCACACAAGACAGACACGGAAACCACATTGTGAGCTAAATTCGTTGTATGCGGGCATAGTGCCTGACGGCCAGGCTTCCTCAGCATGGACTCACGTTCATGGCCACACAGACATGGTGGGAAGCACATTGCAAGCTCTGTTTCAGCCTCCACTGCCAGGGCTTCAATGATTCCTTGAATGGGCCATCCTGCAGTGCTTTCTTTCACTCACATAAGCTGAATCCAAAGCTGACTTGCCTCCACTGCTGTCACTACAATGCATCATCTTCTGCAACTTCCAGTGTCGCTAGAGCAAAGGCCTATTCGCAGCCCACCTACAACTTTGAGATAGAGGGAATACAGAGAACACCGCGTTCTACTGCAATGTTTGCTGTTTTCCTTATCACATAGGAGCAAATTGCATGCAAAATGAAAGCAGCCTAGTATTCTCTCAGGGAGGGTCTCCTCAGTGCATGGTGGATTGCTTCTGCGGCAGAGTTTGTCATAAGGCTCTCCTGCAGCAGATTCTGACACTTTACTACAAAGGCGTCTTCAGGGCCTTGGTAGTAAAGAGATGAGGTGGCTCTCTGCGCCCTCATGAAACAAGGCCCTCCTGGAGTATTACAATCCTGTGGAGAAAACCGCCAAGCACGAGAGGCTGTCTTCTGTGCACTTGAATGCAGAAGTCCCTCCACACACAGCACATCACACCGAGAATATAACTGCCCACCATACACATGAACCACGGTTCTCAGAGTGAACACAACTCACCCAGTGAGGCACACTGACCAAGCTTGACCACACACATCACAAATTACACTCCTTACTCAAAGAGCCAGCCACACACACAACCTGTCAAACACAACCACTCACATAGAAACCAACATGCAAAACACACACCGTCCACAACAAAAAGAACACAAAGATTACGCAACACACATTTCACACACTACACACATCACTCCAAACACACATGAAACAGACAGCACACACAGCCTCACAGAATGCACAATGCCAAACACACAACATGTATGCAAAGATATCAGTCCTAACACACAGCGTCTCACTCAACAAGCAAAACACACAGACCACAGAACACACAGAGTAGAATACACAAAACACAGACACAAATCACAGAACCACACATCACACGACACACACAAGCATCCCGCACAGAAAATATCACAACTCATAACACACACAACACTCCCCAAACCATAGGCAAACCACATATAACCAACAAAGACAAGTAGCACACATTTCACACACTACACACTGCACACACAATCACGCACAGACACACCACACATACATCCTCACACAGGAGCGCAACGCAGTACATACACACAACACAGAAACACGCAACACAACAGACACAATAAACACACCACACACTTGAAGGCACATAACTCCTGCTCACAATGCACACGAAAACCATTGCACAGACCACGTACTGTATGCAAGAGTTGTACAAAACAACCACAGCCACACACAGTCAACACATCTCACATCATGTGCGTAAATCAAACAGCCAAACACACACACAGCCTCTCTTTCACAACAACACACAAATCACAACCACACACACAAAACTGACACAACACATACAAATGCACACAAAACTGACGAAACGCATGCAACACACATAGCACACTGCACACAGCACGCACAACCACAAACCTGTCATAGAGAGCACGTGCAGCCCCACGCGCAGACAGCACGAACGAAAACACCCCCCGCACACAACATACACATGCACACAACACGCCCGACACAAGGCGAACCCATCATTACACACAATGCTCAAATGACACAGCCCACGCAACACTACCCAGTATGTCACACACAGAAAGCCTAAAGGCAGCACTCACACAACCCAGAACTCAGAACATAACACAACAAACAAGAGAATTTATAAGACACGGAAATCACATTGCGCACTGAATTCGTTGTATGCGGGTATTTTCCTGACAGCCAGGCTTCCTCAGCAAAACCTCACGTTAATGGCCTCACAAATGAGCACCGGACACTCAGCAAAAGATGTCTCTACAGAGCAGACTTCACTCATGCGCTTAGAGTGCAGTCACACAGGACTGACTCGGAAACCACATTGCGAGCAGAATTCGTTGTATGCGGGTATTTTCCTGATGGCCAGTCTTCCTCAACAAAGCCTCACGTTAATGGTCACTTAAATGAGCACATGACACTCAGCAAAAGGGAGCTCTACACAGAAGTCCTCTTTCAGGTGCTTAGAGTGCAGGCACACAGGACAGACACGGAAACCACATTGAGAGTTCAATTCGTTGTATGCGGGTATTTTCCTGATGGCCAGGATTCCTCAGCAAAAGCTCACGTTAAAGGCCAGAAAAATGAGCACCCGACACTGAGAAGAAGACATCTCTACAGAGCAGACTTCCATCATGCACTTAGAGTGCAGTCACACAAGACAGACACGGAAACCACATTGTGAGCTAAATTCGTTGTATGCGGGCATAGTGCCTGACGGCCAGGCTTCCTCAGCATGGACTCACGTTCATGGCCACACAGACATGGTGGGAAGCACATTGCAAGCTCTGTTTCAGCCTCCACTGCCAGGGCTTCAATGATTCCTTGAATGGGCCATCCTGCAGTGCTTTCTTTCACTCACATAAGCTGAATCCAAAGCTGACTTGCCTCCACTGCTGTCACTACAATGCATCATCTTCTGCAACTTCCAGTGTCGCTAGAGCAAAGGCCTATTCGCAGCCCACCTACAACTTTGAGATAGAGGGAATACAGAGAACACCGCGTTCTACTGCAATGTTTGCTGTTTTCCTTATCACATAGGAGCAAATTGCATGCAAAATGAAAGCAGCCTAGTATTCTCTCAGGGAGGGTCTCCTCAGTGCATGGTGGATTGCTTCTGCGGCAGAGTTTGTCATAAGGCTCTCCTGCAGCAGATTCTGACACTTTACTACAAAGGCGTCTTCAGGGCCTTGGTAGTAAAGAGATGAGGTGGCTCTCTGCGCCCTCATGAAACAAGGCCCTCCTGGAGTATTACAATCCTGTGGAGAAAACCGCCAAGCACGAGAGGCTGTCTTCTGTGCACTTGAATGCAGAAGTCCCTCCACACACAGCACATCACACCGAGAATATAACTGCCCACCATACACATGAACCACGGTTCTCAGAGTGAACACAACTCACCCAGTGAGGCACACTGACCAAGCTTGACCACACACATCACAAATTACACTCCTTACTCAAAGAGCCAGCCACACACACAACCTGTCAAACACAACCACTCACATAGAAACCAACATGCAAAACACACACCGTCCACAACAAAAAGAACACAAAGATTACGCAACACACATTTCACACACTACACACATCACTCCAAACACACATGAAACAGACAGCACACACAGCCTCACAGAATGCACAATGCCAAACACACAACATGTATGCAAAGATATCAGTCCTAACACACAGCGTCTCACTCAACAAGCAAAACACACAGACCACAGAACACACAGAGTAGAATACACAAAACACAGACACAAATCACAGAACCACACATCACACGACACACACAAGCATCCCGCACAGAAAATATCACAACTCATAACACACACAACACTCCCCAAACCATAGGCAAACCACATATAACCAACAAAGACAAGTAGCACACATTTCACACACTACACACTGCACACACAATCACGCACAGACACACCACACATACATCCTCACACAGGAGCGCAACGCAGTACATACACACAACACAGAAACACGCAACACAACAGACACAATAAACACACCACACACTTGAAGGCACATAACTCCTGCTCACAATGCACACGAAAACCATTGCACAGACCACGTACTGTATGCAAGAGTTGTACAAAACAACCACAGCCACACACAGTCAACACATCTCACATCATGTGCGTAAATCAAACAGCCAAACACACACACAGCCTCTCTTTCACAACAACACACAAATCACAACCACACACACAAAACTGACACAACACATACAAATGCACACAAAACTGACGAAACGCATGCAACACACATAGCACACTGCACACAGCACGCACAACCACAAACCTGTCATAGAGAGCACGTGCAGCCCCACGCGCAGACAGCACGAACGAAAACACCCCCCGCACACAACATACACATGCACACAACACGCCCGACACAAGGCGAACCCATCATTACACACAATGCTCAAATGACACAGCCCACGCAACACTACCCAGTATGTCACACACAGAAAGCCTAAAGGCAGCACTCACACAACCCAGAACTCAGAACATAACACAACAAACAAGAGAATTTATAAGACACGGAAATCACATTGCGCACTGAATTCGTTGTATGCGGGTATTTTCCTGACAGCCAGGCTTCCTCAGCAAAACCTCACGTTAATGGCCTCACAAATGAGCACCGGACACTCAGCAAAAGATGTCTCTACAGAGCAGACTTCACTCATGCGCTTAGAGTGCAGTCACACAGGACTGACTCGGAAACCACATTGCGAGCAGAATTCGTTGTATGCGGGTATTTTCCTGATGGCCAGTCTTCCTCAACAAAGCCTCACGTTAATGGTCACTTAAATGAGCACATGACACTCAGCAAAAGGGAGCTCTACACAGAAGTCCTCTTTCAGGTGCTTAGAGTGCAGGCACACAGGACAGACACGGAAACCACATTGAGAGTTCAATTCGTTGTATGCGGGTATTTTCCTGATGGCCAGGATTCCTCAGCAAAAGCTCACGTTAAAGGCCAGAAAAATGAGCACCCGACACTGAGAAGAAGACATCTCTACAGAGCAGACTTCCATCATGCACTTAGAGTGCAGTCACACAAGACAGACACGGAAACCACATTGTGAGCTAAATTCGTTGTATGCGGGCATAGTGCCTGACGGCCAGGCTTCCTCAGCATGGACTCACGTTCATGGCCACACAGACATGGTGGGAAGCACATTGCAAGCTCTGTTTCAGCCTCCACTGCCAGGGCTTCAATGATTCCTTGAATGGGCCATCCTGCAGTGCTTTCTTTCACTCACATAAGCTGAATCCAAAGCTGACTTGCCTCCACTGCTGTCACTACAATGCATCATCTTCTGCAACTTCCAGTGTCGCTAGAGCAAAGGCCTATTCGCAGCCCACCTACAACTTTGAGATAGAGGGAATACAGAGAACACCGCGTTCTACTGCAATGTTTGCTGTTTTCCTTATCACATAGGAGCAAATTGCATGCAAAATGAAAGCAGCCTAGTATTCTCTCAGGGAGGGTCTCCTCAGTGCATGGTGGATTGCTTCTGCGGCAGAGTTTGTCATAAGGCTCTCCTGCAGCAGATTCTGACACTTTACTACAAAGGCGTCTTCAGGGCCTTGGTAGTAAAGAGATGAGGTGGCTCTCTGCGCCCTCATGAAACAAGGCCCTCCTGGAGTATTACAATCCTGTGGAGAAAACCGCCAAGCACGAGAGGCTGTCTTCTGTGCACTTGAATGCAGAAGTCCCTCCACACACAGCACATCACACCGAGAATATAACTGCCCACCATACACATGAACCACGGTTCTCAGAGTGAACACAACTCACCCAGTGAGGCACACTGACCAAGCTTGACCACACACATCACAAATTACACTCCTTACTCAAAGAGCCAGCCACACACACAACCTGTCAAACACAACCACTCACATAGAAACCAACATGCAAAACACACACCGTCCACAACAAAAAGAACACAAAGATTACGCAACACACATTTCACACACTACACACATCACTCCAAACACACATGAAACAGACAGCACACACAGCCTCACAGAATGCACAATGCCAAACACACAACATGTATGCAAAGATATCAGTCCTAACACACAGCGTCTCACTCAACAAGCAAAACACACAGACCACAGAACACACAGAGTAGAATACACAAAACACAGACACAAATCACAGAACCACACATCACACGACACACACAAGCATCCCGCACAGAAAATATCACAACTCATAACACACACAACACTCCCCAAACCATAGGCAAACCACATATAACCAACAAAGACAAGTAGCACACATTTCACACACTACACACTGCACACACAATCACGCACAGACACACCACACATACATCCTCACACAGGAGCGCAACGCAGTACATACACACAACACAGAAACACGCAACACAACAGACACAATAAACACACCACACACTTGAAGGCACATAACTCCTGCTCACAATGCACACGAAAACCATTGCACAGACCACGTACTGTATGCAAGAGTTGTACAAAACAACCACAGCCACACACAGTCAACACATCTCACATCATGTGCGTAAATCAAACAGCCAAACACACACACAGCCTCTCTTTCACAACAACACACAAATCACAACCACACACACAAAACTGACACAACACATACAAATGCACACAAAACTGACGAAACGCATGCAACACACATAGCACACTGCACACAGCACGCACAACCACAAACCTGTCATAGAGAGCACGTGCAGCCCCACGCGCAGACAGCACGAACGAAAACACCCCCCGCACACAACATACACATGCACACAACACGCCCGACACAAGGCGAACCCATCATTACACACAATGCTCAAATGACACAGCCCACGCAACACTACCCAGTATGTCACACACAGAAAGCCTAAAGGCAGCACTCACACAACCCAGAACTCAGAACATAACACAACAAACAAGAGAATTTATAAGACACGGAAATCACATTGCGCACTGAATTCGTTGTATGCGGGTATTTTCCTGACAGCCAGGCTTCCTCAGCAAAACCTCACGTTAATGGCCTCACAAATGAGCACCGGACACTCAGCAAAAGATGTCTCTACAGAGCAGACTTCACTCATGCGCTTAGAGTGCAGTCACACAGGACTGACTCGGAAACCACATTGCGAGCAGAATTCGTTGTATGCGGGTATTTTCCTGATGGCCAGTCTTCCTCAACAAAGCCTCACGTTAATGGTCACTTAAATGAGCACATGACACTCAGCAAAAGGGAGCTCTACACAGAAGTCCTCTTTCAGGTGCTTAGAGTGCAGGCACACAGGACAGACACGGAAACCACATTGAGAGTTCAATTCGTTGTATGCGGGTATTTTCCTGATGGCCAGGATTCCTCAGCAAAAGCTCACGTTAAAGGCCAGAAAAATGAGCACCCGACACTGAGAAGAAGACATCTCTACAGAGCAGACTTCCATCATGCACTTAGAGTGCAGTCACACAAGACAGACACGGAAACCACATTGTGAGCTAAATTCGTTGTATGCGGGCATAGTGCCTGACGGCCAGGCTTCCTCAGCATGGACTCACGTTCATGGCCACACAGACATGGTGGGAAGCACATTGCAAGCTCTGTTTCAGCCTCCACTGCCAGGGCTTCAATGATTCCTTGAATGGGCCATCCTGCAGTGCTTTCTTTCACTCACATAAGCTGAATCCAAAGCTGACTTGCCTCCACTGCTGTCACTACAATGCATCATCTTCTGCAACTTCCAGTGTCGCTAGAGCAAAGGCCTATTCGCAGCCCACCTACAACTTTGAGATAGAGGGAATACAGAGAACACCGCGTTCTACTGCAATGTTTGCTGTTTTCCTTATCACATAGGAGCAAATTGCATGCAAAATGAAAGCAGCCTAGTATTCTCTCAGGGAGGGTCTCCTCAGTGCATGGTGGATTGCTTCTGCGGCAGAGTTTGTCATAAGGCTCTCCTGCAGCAGATTCTGACACTTTACTACAAAGGCGTCTTCAGGGCCTTGGTAGTAAAGAGATGAGGTGGCTCTCTGCGCCCTCATGAAACAAGGCCCTCCTGGAGTATTACAATCCTGTGGAGAAAACCGCCAAGCACGAGAGGCTGTCTTCTGTGCACTTGAATGCAGAAGTCCCTCCACACACAGCACATCACACCGAGAATATAACTGCCCACCATACACATGAACCACGGTTCTCAGAGTGAACACAACTCACCCAGTGAGGCACACTGACCAAGCTTGACCACACACATCACAAATTACACTCCTTACTCAAAGAGCCAGCCACACACACAACCTGTCAAACACAACCACTCACATAGAAACCAACATGCAAAACACACACCGTCCACAACAAAAAGAACACAAAGATTACGCAACACACATTTCACACACTACACACATCACTCCAAACACACATGAAACAGACAGCACACACAGCCTCACAGAATGCACAATGCCAAACACACAACATGTATGCAAAGATATCAGTCCTAACACACAGCGTCTCACTCAACAAGCAAAACACACAGACCACAGAACACACAGAGTAGAATACACAAAACACAGACACAAATCACAGAACCACACATCACACGACACACACAAGCATCCCGCACAGAAAATATCACAACTCATAACACACACAACACTCCCCAAACCATAGGCAAACCACATATAACCAACAAAGACAAGTAGCACACATTTCACACACTACACACTGCACACACAATCACGCACAGACACACCACACATACATCCTCACACAGGAGCGCAACGCAGTACATACACACAACACAGAAACACGCAACACAACAGACACAATAAACACACCACACACTTGAAGGCACATAACTCCTGCTCACAATGCACACGAAAACCATTGCACAGACCACGTACTGTATGCAAGAGTTGTACAAAACAACCACAGCCACACACAGTCAACACATCTCACATCATGTGCGTAAATCAAACAGCCAAACACACACACAGCCTCTCTTTCACAACAACACACAAATCACAACCACACACACAAAACTGACACAACACATACAAATGCACACAAAACTGACGAAACGCATGCAACACACATAGCACACTGCACACAGCACGCACAACCACAAACCTGTCATAGAGAGCACGTGCAGCCCCACGCGCAGACAGCACGAACGAAAACACCCCCCGCACACAACATACACATGCACACAACACGCCCGACACAAGGCGAACCCATCATTACACACAATGCTCAAATGACACAGCCCACGCAACACTACCCAGTATGTCACACACAGAAAGCCTAAAGGCAGCACTCACACAACCCAGAACTCAGAACATAACACAACAAACAAGAGAATTTATAAGACACGGAAATCACATTGCGCACTGAATTCGTTGTATGCGGGTATTTTCCTGACAGCCAGGCTTCCTCAGCAAAACCTCACGTTAATGGCCTCACAAATGAGCACCGGACACTCAGCAAAAGATGTCTCTACAGAGCAGACTTCACTCATGCGCTTAGAGTGCAGTCACACAGGACTGACTCGGAAACCACATTGCGAGCAGAATTCGTTGTATGCGGGTATTTTCCTGATGGCCAGTCTTCCTCAACAAAGCCTCACGTTAATGGTCACTTAAATGAGCACATGACACTCAGCAAAAGGGAGCTCTACACAGAAGTCCTCTTTCAGGTGCTTAGAGTGCAGGCACACAGGACAGACACGGAAACCACATTGAGAGTTCAATTCGTTGTATGCGGGTATTTTCCTGATGGCCAGGATTCCTCAGCAAAAGCTCACGTTAAAGGCCAGAAAAATGAGCACCCGACACTGAGAAGAAGACATCTCTACAGAGCAGACTTCCATCATGCACTTAGAGTGCAGTCACACAAGACAGACACGGAAACCACATTGTGAGCTAAATTCGTTGTATGCGGGCATAGTGCCTGACGGCCAGGCTTCCTCAGCATGGACTCACGTTCATGGCCACACAGACATGGTGGGAAGCACATTGCAAGCTCTGTTTCAGCCTCCACTGCCAGGGCTTCAATGATTCCTTGAATGGGCCATCCTGCAGTGCTTTCTTTCACTCACATAAGCTGAATCCAAAGCTGACTTGCCTCCACTGCTGTCACTACAATGCATCATCTTCTGCAACTTCCAGTGTCGCTAGAGCAAAGGCCTATTCGCAGCCCACCTACAACTTTGAGATAGAGGGAATACAGAGAACACCGCGTTCTACTGCAATGTTTGCTGTTTTCCTTATCACATAGGAGCAAATTGCATGCAAAATGAAAGCAGCCTAGTATTCTCTCAGGGAGGGTCTCCTCAGTGCATGGTGGATTGCTTCTGCGGCAGAGTTTGTCATAAGGCTCTCCTGCAGCAGATTCTGACACTTTACTACAAAGGCGTCTTCAGGGCCTTGGTAGTAAAGAGATGAGGTGGCTCTCTGCGCCCTCATGAAACAAGGCCCTCCTGGAGTATTACAATCCTGTGGAGAAAACCGCCAAGCACGAGAGGCTGTCTTCTGTGCACTTGAATGCAGAAGTCCCTCCACACACAGCACATCACACCGAGAATATAACTGCCCACCATACACATGAACCACGGTTCTCAGAGTGAACACAACTCACCCAGTGAGGCACACTGACCAAGCTTGACCACACACATCACAAATTACACTCCTTACTCAAAGAGCCAGCCACACACACAACCTGTCAAACACAACCACTCACATAGAAACCAACATGCAAAACACACACCGTCCACAACAAAAAGAACACAAAGATTACGCAACACACATTTCACACACTACACACATCACTCCAAACACACATGAAACAGACAGCACACACAGCCTCACAGAATGCACAATGCCAAACACACAACATGTATGCAAAGATATCAGTCCTAACACACAGCGTCTCACTCAACAAGCAAAACACACAGACCACAGAACACACAGAGTAGAATACACAAAACACAGACACAAATCACAGAACCACACATCACACGACACACACAAGCATCCCGCACAGAAAATATCACAACTCATAACACACACAACACTCCCCAAACCATAGGCAAACCACATATAACCAACAAAGACAAGTAGCACACATTTCACACACTACACACTGCACACACAATCACGCACAGACACACCACACATACATCCTCACACAGGAGCGCAACGCAGTACATACACACAACACAGAAACACGCAACACAACAGACACAATAAACACACCACACACTTGAAGGCACATAACTCCTGCTCACAATGCACACGAAAACCATTGCACAGACCACGTACTGTATGCAAGAGTTGTACAAAACAACCACAGCCACACACAGTCAACACATCTCACATCATGTGCGTAAATCAAACAGCCAAACACACACACAGCCTCTCTTTCACAACAACACACAAATCACAACCACACACACAAAACTGACACAACACATACAAATGCACACAAAACTGACGAAACGCATGCAACACACATAGCACACTGCACACAGCACGCACAACCACAAACCTGTCATAGAGAGCACGTGCAGCCCCACGCGCAGACAGCACGAACGAAAACACCCCCCGCACACAACATACACATGCACACAACACGCCCGACACAAGGCGAACCCATCATTACACACAATGCTCAAATGACACAGCCCACGCAACACTACCCAGTATGTCACACACAGAAAGCCTAAAGGCAGCACTCACACAACCCAGAACTCAGAACATAACACAACAAACAAGAGAATTTATAAGACACGGAAATCACATTGCGCACTGAATTCGTTGTATGCGGGTATTTTCCTGACAGCCAGGCTTCCTCAGCAAAACCTCACGTTAATGGCCTCACAAATGAGCACCGGACACTCAGCAAAAGATGTCTCTACAGAGCAGACTTCACTCATGCGCTTAGAGTGCAGTCACACAGGACTGACTCGGAAACCACATTGCGAGCAGAATTCGTTGTATGCGGGTATTTTCCTGATGGCCAGTCTTCCTCAACAAAGCCTCACGTTAATGGTCACTTAAATGAGCACATGACACTCAGCAAAAGGGATCTCTACACAGAAGTCCTCTTTCAGGTGCTTAGAGTGCAGGCACACAGGACAGACACGGAAACCACATTGAGAGTTCAATTCGTTGTATGCGGGTATTTTCCTGATGGCCAGGATTCCTCAGCAAAAGCTCACGTTAAAGGCCAGAAAAATGAGCACCCGACACTGAGAAGAAGACATCTCTACAGAGCAGACTTCCATCATGCACTTAGAGTGCAGTCACACAAGACAGACACGGAAACCACATTGTGAGCTAAATTCGTTGTATGCGGGCATAGTGCCTGACGGCCAGGCTTCCTCAGCATGGACTCACGTTCATGGCCACACAGACATGGTGGGAAGCACATTGCAAGCTCTGTTTCAGCCTCCACTGCCAGGGCTTCAATGATTCCTTGAATGGGCCATCCTGCAGTGCTTTCTTTCACTCACATAAGCTGAATCCAAAGCTGACTTGCCTCCACTGCTGTCACTACAATGCATCATCTTCTGCAACTTCCAGTGTCGCTAGAGCAAAGGCCTATTCGCAGCCCACCTACAACTTTGAGATAGAGGGAATACAGAGAACACCGCGTTCTACTGCAATGTTTGCTGTTTTCCTTATCACATAGGAGCAAATTGCATGCAAAATGAAAGCAGCCTAGTATTCTCTCAGGGAGGGTCTCCTCAGTGCATGGTGGATTGCTTCTGCGGCAGAGTTTGTCATAAGGCTCTCCTGCAGCAGATTCTGACACTTTACTACAAAGGCGTCTTCAGGGCCTTGGTAGTAAAGAGATGAGGTGGCTCTCTGCGCCCTCATGAAACAAGGCCCTCCTGGAGTATTACAATCCTGTGGAGAAAACCGCCAAGCACGAGAGGCTGTCTTCTGTGCACTTGAATGCAGAAGTCCCTCCACACACAGCACATCACACCGAGAATATAACTGCCCACCATACACATGAACCACGGTTCTCAGAGTGAACACAACTCACCCAGTGAGGCACACTGACCAAGCTTGACCACACACATCACAAATTACACTCCTTACTCAAAGAGCCAGCCACACACACAACCTGTCAAACACAACCACTCACATAGAAACCAACATGCAAAACACACACCGTACACAACAAAAAGAACACAAAGATTACGCAACACACATTTCACACACTACACACATCACTCCAAACACACATGAAACAGACAGCACACACAGCCTCACAGAATGCACAATGCCAAACACACAACATGTATGCAAAGATATCAGTCCTAACACACAGCGTCTCACTCAACAAGCAAAACACACAGACCACAGAACACACAGAGTAGAATACACAAAACACAGACACAAATCACAGAACCACACATCACACGACACACACAAGCATCCCGCACAGAAAATATCACAACTCATAACACACACAACACTCCCCAAACCATAGGCAAACCACATATAACCAACAAAGACAAGTAGCACACATTTCACACACTACACACTGCACACACAATCACGCACAGACACACCACACATACATCCTCACACAGGAGCGCAACGCAGTACATACACACAACACAGAAACACGCAACACAACAGACACAATAAACACACCACACACTTGAAGGCACATAACTCCTGCTCACAATGCACACGAAAACCATTGCACAGACCACGTACTGTATGCAAGAGTTGTACAAAACAACCACAGCCACACACAGTCAACACATCTCACATCATGTGCGTAAATCAAACAGCCAAACACACACACAGCCTCTCTTTCACAACAACACACAAATCACAACCACACACACAAAACTGACACAACACATACAAATGCACACAAAACTGACGAAACGCATGCAACACACATAGCACACTGCACACAGCACGCACAACCACAAACCTGTCATAGAGAGCACGTGCAGCCCCACGCGCAGACAGCACGAACGAAAACACCCCCCGCACACAACATACACATGCACACAACACGCCCGACACAAGGCGAACCCATCATTACACACAATGCTCAAATGACACAGCCCACGCAACACTACCCAGTATGTCACACACAGAAAGCCTAAAGGCAGCACTCACACAACCCAGAACTCAGAACATAACACAACAAACAAGAGAATTTATAAGACACGGAAATCACATTGCGCACTGAATTCGTTGTATGCGGGTATTTTCCTGACAGCCAGGCTTCCTCAGCAAAACCTCACGTTAATGGCCTCACAAATGAGCACCGGACACTCAGCAAAAGATGTCTCTACAGAGCAGACTTCACTCATGCGCTTAGAGTGCAGTCACACAGGACTGACTCGGAAACCACATTGCGAGCAGAATTCGTTGTATGCGGGTATTTTCCTGATGGCCAGTCTTCCTCAACAAAGCCTCACGTTAATGGTCACTTAAATGAGCACATGACACTCAGCAAAAGGGAGCTCTACACAGAAGTCCTCTTTCAGGTGCTTAGAGTGCAGGCACACAGGACAGACACGGAAACCACATTGAGAGTTCAATTCGTTGTATGCGGGTATTTTCCTGATGGCCAGGATTCCTCAGCAAAAGCTCACGTTAAAGGCCAGAAAAATGAGCACCCGACACTGAGAAGAAGACATCTCTACAGAGCAGACTTCCATCATGCACTTAGAGTGCAGTCACACAAGACAGACACGGAAACCACATTGTGAGCTAAATTCGTTGTATGCGGGCATAGTGCCTGACGGCCAGGCTTCCTCAGCATGGACTCACGTTCATGGCCACACAGACATGGTGGGAAGCACATTGCAAGCTCTGTTTCAGCCTCCACTGCCAGGGCTTCAATGATTCCTTGAATGGGCCATCCTGCAGTGCTTTCTTTCACTCACATAAGCTGAATCCAAAGCTGACTTGCCTCCACTGCTGTCACTACAATGCATCATCTTCTGCAACTTCCAGTGTCGCTAGAGCAAAGGCCTATTCGCAGCCCACCTACAACTTTGAGATAGAGGGAATACAGAGAACACCGCGTTCTACTGCAATGTTTGCTGTTTTCCTTATCACATAGGAGCAAATTGCATGCAAAATGAAAGCAGCCTAGTATTCTCTCAGGGAGGGTCTCCTCAGTGCATGGTGGATTGCTTCTGCGGCAGAGTTTGTCATAAGGCTCTCCTGCAGCAGATTCTGACACTTTACTACAAAGGCGTCTTCAGGGCCTTGGTAGTAAAGAGATGAGGTGGCTCTCTGCGCCCTCATGAAACAAGGCCCTCCTGGAGTATTACAATCCTGTGGAGAAAACCGCCAAGCACGAGAGGCTGTCTTCTGTGCACTTGAATGCAGAAGTCCCTCCACACACAGCACATCACACCGAGAATATAACTGCCCACCATACACATGAACCACGGTTCTCAGAGTGAACACAACTCACCCAGTGAGGCACACTGACCAAGCTTGACCACACACATCACAAATTACACTCCTTACTCAAAGAGCCAGCCACACACACAACCTGTCAAACACAACCACTCACATAGAAACCAACATGCAAAACACACACCGTCCACAACAAAAAGAACACAAAGATTACGCAACACACATTTCACACACTACACACATCACTCCAAACACACATGAAACAGACAGCACACACAGCCTCACAGAATGCACAATGCCAAACACACAACATGTATGCAAAGATATCAGTCCTAACACACAGCGTCTCACTCAACAAGCAAAACACACAGACCACAGAACACACAGAGTAGAATACACAAAACACAGACACAAATCACAGAACCACACATCACACGACACACACAAGCATCCCGCACAGAAAATATCACAACTCATAACACACACAACACTCCCCAAACCATAGGCAAACCACATATAACCAACAAAGACAAGTAGCACACATTTCACACACTACACACTGCACACACAATCACGCACAGACACACCACACATACATCCTCACACAGGAGCGCAACGCAGTACATACACACAACACAGAAACACGCAACACAACAGACACAATAAACACACCACACACTTGAAGGCACATAACTCCTGCTCACAATGCACACGAAAACCATTGCACAGACCACGTACTGTATGCAAGAGTTGTACAAAACAACCACAGCCACACACAGTCAACACATCTCACATCATGTGCGTAAATCAAACAGCCAAACACACACACAGCCTCTCTTTCACAACAACACACAAATCACAACCACACACACAAAACTGACACAACACATACAAATGCACACAAAACTGACGAAACGCATGCAACACACATAGCACACTGCACACAGCACGCACAACCACAAACCTGTCATAGAGAGCACGTGCAGCCCCACGCGCAGACAGCACGAACGAAAACACCCCCCGCACACAACATACACATGCACACAACACGCCCGACACAAGGCGAACCCATCATTACACACAATGCTCAAATGACACAGCCCACGCAACACTACCCAGTATGTCACACACAGAAAGCCTAAAGGCAGCACTCACACAACCCAGAACTCAGAACATAACACAACAAACAAGAGAATTTATAAGACACGGAAATCACATTGCGCACTGAATTCGTTGTATGCGGGTATTTTCCTGACAGCCAGGCTTCCTCAGCAAAACCTCACGTTAATGGCCTCACAAATGAGCACCGGACACTCAGCAAAAGATGTCTCTACAGAGCAGACTTCACTCATGCGCTTAGAGTGCAGTCACACAGGACTGACTCGGAAACCACATTGCGAGCAGAATTCGTTGTATGCGGGTATTTTCCTGATGGCCAGTCTTCCTCAACAAAGCCTCACGTTAATGGTCACTTAAATGAGCACATGACACTCAGCAAAAGGGAGCTCTACACAGAAGTCCTCTTTCAGGTGCTTAGAGTGCAGGCACACAGGACAGACACGGAAACCACATTGAGAGTTCAATTCGTTGTATGCGGGTATTTTCCTGATGGCCAGGATTCCTCAGCAAAAGCTCACGTTAAAGGCCAGAAAAATGAGCACCCGACACTGAGAAGAAGACATCTCTACAGAGCAGACTTCCATCATGCACTTAGAGTGCAGTCACACAAGACAGACACGGAAACCACATTGTGAGCTAAATTCGTTGTATGCGGGCATAGTGCCTGACGGCCAGGCTTCCTCAGCATGGACTCACGTTCATGGCCACACAGACATGGTGGGAAGCACATTGCAAGCTCTGTTTCAGCCTCCACTGCCAGGGCTTCAATGATTCCTTGAATGGGCCATCCTGCAGTGCTTTCTTTCACTCACATAAGCTGAATCCAAAGCTGACTTGCCTCCACTGCTGTCACTACAATGCATCATCTTCTGCAACTTCCAGTGTCGCTAGAGCAAAGGCCTATTCGCAGCCCACCTACAACTTTGAGATAGAGGGAATACAGAGAACACCGCGTTCTACTGCAATGTTTGCTGTTTTCCTTATCACATAGGAGCAAATTGCATGCAAAATGAAAGCAGCCTAGTATTCTCTCAGGGAGGGTCTCCTCAGTGCATGGTGGATTGCTTCTGCGGCAGAGTTTGTCATAAGGCTCTCCTGCAGCAGATTCTGACACTTTACTACAAAGGCGTCTTCAGGGCCTTGGTAGTAAAGAGATGAGGTGGCTCTCTGCGCCCTCATGAAACAAGGCCCTCCTGGAGTATTACAATCCTGTGGAGAAAACCGCCAAGCACGAGAGGCTGTCTTCTGTGCACTTGAATGCAGAAGTCCCTCCACACACAGCACATCACACCGAGAATATAACTGCCCACCATACACATGAACCACGGTTCTCAGAGTGAACACAACTCACCCAGTGAGGCACACTGACCAAGCTTGACCACACACATCACAAATTACACTCCTTACTCAAAGAGCCAGCCACACACACAACCTGTCAAACACAACCACTCACATAGAAACCAACATGCAAAACACACACCGTCCACAACAAAAAGAACACAAAGATTACGCAACACACATTTCACACACTACACACATCACTCCAAACACACATGAAACAGACAGCACACACAGCCTCACAGAATGCACAATGCCAAACACACAACATGTATGCAAAGATATCAGTCCTAACACACAGCGTCTCACTCAACAAGCAAAACACACAGACCACAGAACACACAGAGTAGAATACACAAAACACAGACACAAATCACAGAACCACACATCACACGACACACACAAGCATCCCGCACAGAAAATATCACAACTCATAACACACACAACACTCCCCAAACCATAGGCAAACCACATATAACCAACAAAGACAAGTAGCACACATTTCACACACTACACACTGCACACACAATCACGCACAGACACACCACACATACATCCTCACACAGGAGCGCAACGCAGTACATACACACAACACAGAAACACGCAACACAACAGACACAATAAACACACCACACACTTGAAGGCACATAACTCCTGCTCACAATGCACACGAAAACCATTGCACAGACCACGTACTGTATGCAAGAGTTGTACAAAACAACCACAGCCACACACAGTCAACACATCTCACATCATGTGCGTAAATCAAACAGCCAAACACACACACAGCCTCTCTTTCACAACAACACACAAATCACAACCACACACACAAAACTGACACAACACATACAAATGCACACAAAACTGACGAAACGCATGCAACACACATAGCACACTGCACACAGCACGCACAACCACAAACCTGTCATAGAGAGCACGTGCAGCCCCACGCGCAGACAGCACGAACGAAAACACCCCCCGCACACAACATACACATGCACACAACACGCCCGACACAAGGCGAACCCATCATTACACACAATGCTCAAATGACACAGCCCACGCAACACTACCCAGTATGTCACACACAGAAAGCCTAAAGGCAGCACTCACACAACCCAGAACTCAGAACATAACACAACAAACAAGAGAATTTATAAGACACGGAAATCACATTGCGCACTGAATTCGTTGTATGCGGGTATTTTCCTGACAGCCAGGCTTCCTCAGCAAAACCTCACGTTAATGGCCTCACAAATGAGCACCGGACACTCAGCAAAAGATGTCTCTACAGAGCAGACTTCACTCATGCGCTTAGAGTGCAGTCACACAGGACTGACTCGGAAACCACATTGCGAGCAGAATTCGTTGTATGCGGGTATTTTCCTGATGGCCAGTCTTCCTCAACAAAGCCTCACGTTAATGGTCACTTAAATGAGCACATGACACTCAGCAAAAGGGAGCTCTACACAGAAGTCCTCTTTCAGGTGCTTAGAGTGCAGGCACACAGGACAGACACGGAAACCACATTGAGAGTTCAATTCGTTGTATGCGGGTATTTTCCTGATGGCCAGGATTCCTCAGCAAAAGCTCACGTTAAAGGCCAGAAAAATGAGCACCCGACACTGAGAAGAAGACATCTCTACAGAGCAGACTTCCATCATGCACTTAGAGTGCAGTCACACAAGACAGACACGGAAACCACATTGTGAGCTAAATTCGTTGTATGCGGGCATAGTGCCTGACGGCCAGGCTTCCTCAGCATGGACTCACGTTCATGGCCACACAGACATGGTGGGAAGCACATTGCAAGCTCTGTTTCAGCCTCCACTGCCAGGGCTTCAATGATTCCTTGAATGGGCCATCCTGCAGTGCTTTCTTTCACTCACATAAGCTGAATCCAAAGCTGACTTGCCTCCACTGCTGTCACTACAATGCATCATCTTCTGCAACTTCCAGTGTCGCTAGAGCAAAGGCCTATTCGCAGCCCACCTACAACTTTGAGATAGAGGGAATACAGAGAACACCGCGTTCTACTGCAATGTTTGCTGTTTTCCTTATCACATAGGAGCAAATTGCATGCAAAATGAAAGCAGCCTAGTATTCTCTCAGGGAGGGTCTCCTCAGTGCATGGTGGATTGCTTCTGCGGCAGAGTTTGTCATAAGGCTCTCCTGCAGCAGATTCTGACACTTTACTACAAAGGCGTCTTCAGGGCCTTGGTAGTAAAGAGATGAGGTGGCTCTCTGCGCCCTCATGAAACAAGGCCCTCCTGGAGTATTACAATCCTGTGGAGAAAACCGCCAAGCACGAGAGGCTGTCTTCTGTGCACTTGAATGCAGAAGTCCCTCCACACACAGCACATCACACCGAGAATATAACTGCCCACCATACACATGAACCACGGTTCTCAGAGTGAACACAACTCACCCAGTGAGGCACACTGACCAAGCTTGACCACACACATCACAAATTACACTCCTTACTCAAAGAGCCAGCCACACACACAACCTGTCAAACACAACCACTCACATAGAAACCAACATGCAAAACACACACCGTCCACAACAAAAAGAACACAAAGATTACGCAACACACATTTCACACACTACACACATCACTCCAAACACACATGAAACAGACAGCACACACAGCCTCACAGAATGCACAATGCCAAACACACAACATGTATGCAAAGATATCAGTCCTAACACACAGCGTCTCACTCAACAAGCAAAACACACAGACCACAGAACACACAGAGTAGAATACACAAAACACAGACACAAATCACAGAACCACACATCACACGACACACACAAGCATCCCGCACAGAAAATATCACAACTCATAACACACACAACACTCCCCAAACCATAGGCAAACCACATATAACCAACAAAGACAAGTAGCACACATTTCACACACTACACACTGCACACACAATCACGCACAGACACACCACACATACATCCTCACACAGGAGCGCAACGCAGTACATACACACAACACAGAAACACGCAACACAACAGACACAATAAACACACCACACACTTGAAGGCACATAACTCCTGCTCACAATGCACACGAAAACCATTGCACAGACCACGTACTGTATGCAAGAGTTGTACAAAACAACCACAGCCACACACAGTCAACACATCTCACATCATGTGCGTAAATCAAACAGCCAAACACACACACAGCCTCTCTTTCACAACAACACACAAATCACAACCACACACACAAAACTGACACAACACATACAAATGCACACAAAACTGACGAAACGCATGCAACACACATAGCACACTGCACACAGCACGCACAACCACAAACCTGTCATAGAGAGCACGTGCAGCCCCACGCGCAGACAGCACGAACGAAAACACCCCCCGCACACAACATACACATGCACACAACACGCCCGACACAAGGCGAACCCATCATTACACACAATGCTCAAATGACACAGCCCACGCAACACTACCCAGTATGTCACACACAGAAAGCCTAAAGGCAGCACTCACACAACCCAGAACTCAGAACATAACACAACAAACAAGAGAATTTATAAGACACGGAAATCACATTGCGCACTGAATTCGTTGTATGCGGGTATTTTCCTGACAGCCAGGCTTCCTCAGCAAAACCTCACGTTAATGGCCTCACAAATGAGCACCGGACACTCAGCAAAAGATGTCTCTACAGAGCAGACTTCACTCATGCGCTTAGAGTGCAGTCACACAGGACTGACTCGGAAACCACATTGCGAGCAGAATTCGTTGTATGCGGGTATTTTCCTGATGGCCAGTCTTCCTCAACAAAGCCTCACGTTAATGGTCACTTAAATGAGCACATGACACTCAGCAAAAGGGAGCTCTACACAGAAGTCCTCTTTCAGGTGCTTAGAGTGCAGGCACACAGGACAGACACGGAAACCACATTGAGAGTTCAATTCGTTGTATGCGGGTATTTTCCTGATGGCCAGGATTCCTCAGCAAAAGCTCACGTTAAAGGCCAGAAAAATGAGCACCCGACACTGAGAAGAAGACATCTCTACAGAGCAGACTTCCATCATGCACTTAGAGTGCAGTCACACAAGACAGACACGGAAACCACATTGTGAGCTAAATTCGTTGTATGCGGGCATAGTGCCTGACGGCCAGGCTTCCTCAGCATGGACTCACGTTCATGGCCACACAGACATGGTGGGAAGCACATTGCAAGCTCTGTTTCAGCCTCCACTGCCAGGGCTTCAATGATTCCTTGAATGGGCCATCCTGCAGTGCTTTCTTTCACTCACATAAGCTGAATCCAAAGCTGACTTGCCTCCACTGCTGTCACTACAATGCATCATCTTCTGCAACTTCCAGTGTCGCTAGAGCAAAGGCCTATTCGCAGCCCACCTACAACTTTGAGATAGAGGGAATACAGAGAACACCGCGTTCTACTGCAATGTTTGCTGTTTTCCTTATCACATAGGAGCAAATTGCATGCAAAATGAAAGCAGCCTAGTATTCTCTCAGGGAGGGTCTCCTCAGTGCATGGTGGATTGCTTCTGCGGCAGAGTTTGTCATAAGGCTCTCCTGCAGCAGATTCTGACACTTTACTACAAAGGCGTCTTCAGGGCCTTGGTAGTAAAGAGATGAGGTGGCTCTCTGCGCCCTCATGAAACAAGGCCCTCCTGGAGTATTACAATCCTGTGGAGAAAACCGCCAAGCACGAGAGGCTGTCTTCTGTGCACTTGAATGCAGAAGTCCCTCCACACACAGCACATCACACCGAGAATATAACTGCCCACCATACACATGAACCACGGTTCTCAGAGTGAACACAACTCACCCAGTGAGGCACACTGACCAAGCTTGACCACACACATCACAAATTACACTCCTTACTCAAAGAGCCAGCCACACACACAACCTGTCAAACACAACCACTCACATAGAAACCAACATGCAAAACACACACCGTCCACAACAAAAAGAACACAAAGATTACGCAACACACATTTCACACACTACACACATCACTCCAAACACACATGAAACAGACAGCACACACAGCCTCACAGAATGCACAATGCCAAACACACAACATGTATGCAAAGATATCAGTCCTAACACACAGCGTCTCACTCAACAAGCAAAACACACAGACCACAGAACACACAGAGTAGAATACACAAAACACAGACACAAATCACAGAACCACACATCACACGACACACACAAGCATCCCGCACAGAAAATATCACAACTCATAACACACACAACACTCCCCAAACCATAGGCAAACCACATATAACCAACAAAGACAAGTAGCACACATTTCACACACTACACACTGCACACACAATCACGCACAGACACACCACACATACATCCTCACACAGGAGCGCAACGCAGTACATACACACAACACAGAAACACGCAACACAACAGACACAATAAACACACCACACACTTGAAGGCACATAACTCCTGCTCACAATGCACACGAAAACCATTGCACAGACCACGTACTGTATGCAAGAGTTGTACAAAACAACCACAGCCACACACAGTCAACACATCTCACATCATGTGCGTAAATCAAACAGCCAAACACACACACAGCCTCTCTTTCACAACAACACACAAATCACAACCACACACACAAAACTGACACAACACATACAAATGCACACAAAACTGACGAAACGCATGCAACACACATAGCACACTGCACACAGCACGCACAACCACAAACCTGTCATAGAGAGCACGTGCAGCCCCACGCGCAGACAGCACGAACGAAAACACCCCCCGCACACAACATACACATGCACACAACACGCCCGACACAAGGCGAACCCATCATTACACACAATGCTCAAATGACACAGCCCACGCAACACTACCCAGTATGTCACACACAGAAAGCCTAAAGGCAGCACTCACACAACCCAGAACTCAGAACATAACACAACAAACAAGAGAATTTATAAGACACGGAAATCACATTGCGCACTGAATTCGTTGTATGCGGGTATTTTCCTGACAGCCAGGCTTCCTCAGCAAAACCTCACGTTAATGGCCTCACAAATGAGCACCGGACACTCAGCAAAAGATGTCTCTACAGAGCAGACTTCACTCATGCGCTTAGAGTGCAGTCACACAGGACTGACTCGGAAACCACATTGCGAGCAGAATTCGTTGTATGCGGGTATTTTCCTGATGGCCAGTCTTCCTCAACAAAGCCTCACGTTAATGGTCACTTAAATGAGCACATGACACTCAGCAAAAGGGAGCTCTACACAGAAGTCCTCTTTCAGGTGCTTAGAGTGCAGGCACACAGGACAGACACGGAAACCACATTGAGAGTTCAATTCGTTGTATGCGGGTATTTTCCTGATGGCCAGGATTCCTCAGCAAAAGCTCACGTTAAAGGCCAGAAAAATGAGCACCCGACACTGAGAAGAAGACATCTCTACAGAGCAGACTTCCATCATGCACTTAGAGTGCAGTCACACAAGACAGACACGGAAACCACATTGTGAGCTAAATTCGTTGTATGCGGGCATAGTGCCTGACGGCCAGGCTTCCTCAGCATGGACTCACGTTCATGGCCACACAGACATGGTGGGAAGCACATTGCAAGCTCTGTTTCAGCCTCCACTGCCAGGGCTTCAATGATTCCTTGAATGGGCCATCCTGCAGTGCTTTCTTTCACTCACATAAGCTGAATCCAAAGCTGACTTGCCTCCACTGCTGTCACTACAATGCATCATCTTCTGCAACTTCCAGTGTCGCTAGAGCAAAGGCCTATTCGCAGCCCACCTACAACTTTGAGATAGAGGGAATACAGAGAACACCGCGTTCTACTGCAATGTTTGCTGTTTTCCTTATCACATAGGAGCAAATTGCATGCAAAATGAAAGCAGCCTAGTATTCTCTCAGGGAGGGTCTCCTCAGTGCATGGTGGATTGCTTCTGCGGCAGAGTTTGTCATAAGGCTCTCCTGCAGCAGATTCTGACACTTTACTACAAAGGCGTCTTCAGGGCCTTGGTAGTAAAGAGATGAGGTGGCTCTCTGCGCCCTCATGAAACAAGGCCCTCCTGGAGTATTACAATCCTGTGGAGAAAACCGCCAAGCACGAGAGGCTGTCTTCTGTGCACTTGAATGCAGAAGTCCCTCCACACACAGCACATCACACCGAGAATATAACTGCCCACCATACACATGAACCACGGTTCTCAGAGTGAACACAACTCACCCAGTGAGGCACACTGACCAAGCTTGACCACACACATCACAAATTACACTCCTTACTCAAAGAGCCAGCCACACACACAACCTGTCAAACACAACCACTCACATAGAAACCAACATGCAAAACACACACCGTCCACAACAAAAAGAACACAAAGATTACGCAACACACATTTCACACACTACACACATCACTCCAAACACACATGAAACAGACAGCACACACAGCCTCACAGAATGCACAATGCCAAACACACAACATGTATGCAAAGATATCAGTCCTAACACACAGCGTCTCACTCAACAAGCAAAACACACAGACCACAGAACACACAGAGTAGAATACACAAAACACAGACACAAATCACAGAACCACACATCACACGACACACACAAGCATCCCGCACAGAAAATATCACAACTCATAACACACACAACACTCCCCAAACCATAGGCAAACCACATATAACCAACAAAGACAAGTAGCACACATTTCACACACTACACACTGCACACACAATCACGCACAGACACACCACACATACATCCTCACACAGGAGCGCAACGCAGTACATACACACAACACAGAAACACGCAACACAACAGACACAATAAACACACCACACACTTGAAGGCACATAACTCCTGCTCACAATGCACACGAAAACCATTGCACAGACCACGTACTGTATGCAAGAGTTGTACAAAACAACCACAGCCACACACAGTCAACACATCTCACATCATGTGCGTAAATCAAACAGCCAAACACACACACAGCCTCTCTTCTCACAACAACACACAAATCACAACCACACACACAAAACTGACACAACACATACAAATGCACACAAAACTGACGAAACGCATGCAACACACATAGCACACTGCACACAGCACGCACAACCACAAACCTGTCATAGAGAGCACGTGCAGCCCCACGCGCAGACAGCACGAACGAAAACACCCCCCGCACACAACATACACATGCACACAACACGCCCGACACAAGGCGAACCCATCATTACACACAATGCTCAAATGACACAGCCCACGCAACACTACCCAGTATGTCACACACAGAAAGCCTAAAGGCAGCACTCACACAACCCAGAACTCAGAACATAACACAACAAACAAGAGAATTTATAAGACACGGAAATCACATTGCGCACTGAATTCGTTGTATGCGGGTATTTTCCTGACAGCCAGGCTTCCTCAGCAAAACCTCACGTTAATGGCCTCACAAATGAGCACCGGACACTCAGCAAAAGAATGTCTCTACAGAGCAGACTTCACTCATGCGCTTAGAGTGCAGTCACACAGGACTGACTCGGAAACCACATTGCGAGCAGAATTCGTTGTATGCGGGTATTTTCCTGATGGCCAGGTTCTTCCCCTCAACAAAGCCTCACGTTAATGGTCACTTAAATGAGCACATGACATCTCAGCAAAAGGGAGCTCTACACAGAAGTCCTCTTTCAGGTGCTCAGAGTGCAGGCACACAGGACAGACACGGAAACCACATTGAGAGTTCAATTCGTTGTATGCGGGTATTTTCCTGATGGCCAGGATTCCTCAGCAAAAGCTCACGTTAAAGGCCAGAAAAATGAGCACCCGACACTGAGAAGAAGACATCTCTACAGAGCAGACTTCCATCATGCACTTAGAGTGCAGTCACACAAGACAGACACGGAAACCACATTGTGAGCTAAATTCGTTGTATGCGGGCATAGTGCCTGACGGCCAGGCTTCCTCAGCATGGACTCACGTTCATGGCCACACAGACATGGTGGGAAGCACATTGCAAGCTCTGTTTCAGCCTCCACTGCCAGGGCTTCAATGATTCCTTGAATGGGCCATCCTGCAGTGCTTTCTTTCACTCACATAAGCTGAATCCAAAGCTGACTTGCCTCCACTGCTGTCACTACAATGCATCAACTTCTGCAACTTCCAGTGTCGCTAGAGCAAAGGCCTATTCGCAGCCCACCTACATCTTTGAGATAGAGGGCATACAGAGAACACCGCGTTCTACTGCAATGTTTGCTGTTTTCCTTATCACGTAGGAGCAAATTGCATGCAAAATGAAAGCAGCCTAGTATTCTCTCAGGGAGGGTCTCCTCAGTGCATGGTGGATTGTTTCTGCGGCAGAGTTTGTCATAAGGCTCTCACTGCAGCAGATTCTGACACTTTACTACAAAGGCGTCTTCAGGGCCTTGGTAGTAAAGAGATGAGGTGGCTCTCTGCGCCCTCATGAAACAAGGCCCTCCTGGAGTATTACAATCCTGTGGAGAAAACCGCCAAGCACGAGAGGCTGTCTTCTGTGCACTTGAATGCAGAAGTCCCTCCACACACAGCACATCACACCGAGAATATAACTGCCCACCATACACATGAACCACGCTTCTCAGAGTGAACACAACTCACCCAGTGAGGCACACTGACCACGCTTGTCCACACACATCACAAATTACACTCCTTACTCACAGAGCCAGCCACACACACACCCTGTCAAACACCTACACTAACATAGAACCCAACATGCAAAACACTCACCGTCCACAACAAAAAGAACACAAAGATTACGCAACACACATTTCACACACTACACACATCACTCCAAACACACATGAAACAGACAGCACACACAGCCTCACAGAATGCACAATGCCAAACACACAACATATATGCAAAGATATCAGTCCTAACACACAGCGTCTCACTCAACAAGCAAAACACACAGACCACAGAACACACAGAGTAGAATACACAAAACACACACACAAATCACAGAACCACACATCACACGACACACACAAGCATCCCGCACAGAAAATATCACAACTCATAACACACACAACACTCCCCAAACCATAGGCAAACCACATATAACCAACAAAGACAAGTAGCACACATTTCACACACTACACACTGCACACACAATCACGCACAGACACACCACACATACATCCTCACACAGGAGCGCAACGCAGTACATACACACAACACAGAAACACGCAACACAACAGACACCATAAACACACCACACACTTGAAGGCACATAACTCCTGCTCACAATGCACACGAAAACCATTGCGCAGACCACGTACTGTATGCAAGAGTTGTACAAAACAACCACAGCCACACACGGTCAACACATCTCACATCATGTGCGTAAATCAAACAGCCAAACACACACACAGCCTCTCTTTCACAACAACACACAAATCACAACCACACACACAAAACTGACACAACACATACAAATGCACACAAAACTGACGAAACGCATGCAACACACATAGCACACTGCACACAGCACGCACAACCACAATCCTATCATAGAGAGCACGTGCAGCCCCACACGCAGACAGCACGAACGAAAACACCCCCCACACACAACATACACATGCACACAACACGCCCGACACAAGGCGAACCCATCATTACACACAATGCTCAAATGACACAGCCCACGCAACACTACCCAGTATGTCACACACAGAAAGCCTAAAGGCAGCACTCACACAACCCAGAACTCAGAACATAACACAACAAACAAGAGAATTTATAAGACGCGGAAATCACATTGCGCACTGAATTCGTTGTATGCGGGTATTTTCCTGACAGCCAGGCTTCCTCAGCAAAACCTCACGTTAATGGCCTCACAAATGAGCACCTGACACTCAGCAAAAGATGTCTCTACAGAGCGGACTTCACTCATGCGCTTAGAGTGCAGTCACACAGGACTGACTCGGAAACCACATTGCGAGCTGAATTCGTTGTATGCGGGTATTTTCCTGATGGCCAGTCTTCCTCAACAAAGCCTCACGTTAATGGTCACTTAAATGAGCACATGACACTCAGCAAAAGGGAGCTCTACACAGAAGTCCTCTTTCAGGTGCTTAGAGTGCAGGCACACAGGACAGACACGGAAACCACATTGAGAGTTCAATTCGTTGTATGCGGGTATTTTCCTGATGGCCAGGATTCCTCAGCAAAAGCTCACGTTAAAGGCCAGAAAAATGAGCACCCGACACTGAGAAAAAGACATCTCTACAGAGCAGACTTCCATCATGCACTTAGAGTGCAGTCACACAAGACAGACACGGAAACCACATTGTGAGCTAAATTCGTTGTATGCGGGCATAGTGCCTGACGGCCAGGCTTCCTCAGCATGGACTCACGTTCATGGCCACACAGACATGGTGGGAAGCACATTGCAAGCTCTGTTTCAGCCTCCACTGCCAGGGCTTCAATGATTCCTTGAATGGGCCATCCTGCAGTGCTTTCTTTCACTCACATAAGCTGAATCCAAAGCTGACTTGCCTCCACTGCTGTCACTACAATGCATCATCTTCTGCAACTTCCAGTGTCGCTAGAGCAAAGGCCTATTCGCAGCCCACCTACAACTTTGAGATAGAGGGCATACAGAGAACACCGCGTTCTACTGCAATGTTTGCTGTTTTCCTTATCACGTAGGAGCAAATTGCATGCAAAATGAAAGCAGCCTAGTATTCTCTCAGGGAGGGTCTCCTCAGTGCATGGTGGATTGTTTCTGCGGCAGAGTTTGTCATAAGGCTCTCCTGCAGCAGATTCTGACACTTTACTACAAAGGCGTCTTCAGGGCCTTGGTAGTAAAGAGATGAGGTGGCTCTCTGCGCCCTCATGAAACAAGGCCCTCCTGGAGTATTACAATCCTGTGGAGAAAACCGCCAAGCACGAGAGGCTGTCTTCTGTGCACTTGAATGCAGAAGTCCCTCCACACACAGCACATCACACCGAGAATATAACTGCCCACCATACACATGAACCACGGTTCTCAGAGTGAACACAACTCACCCAGTGAGGCACACTGACCAAGCTTGACCACACACATCACAAATTACACTCCTTACTCAAAGAGCCAGCCACACACACAACCTGTCAAACACAACCACTCACATAGAAACCAACATGCAAAACACACACCGTCCACAACAAAAAGAACACAAAGATTACGCAACACACATTTCACACACTACACACATCACTCCAAACACACATGAAACAGACAGCACACACAGCCTCACAGAATGCACAATGCCAAACACACAACATATATGCAAAGATATCAGTCCTAACACACAGCGTCTCACTCAACAAGCAAAACACACAGACCACAGAACACACAGAGTAGAATACACAAAACACACACACAAATCACAGAACCACACATCACACGACACACACAAGCATCCCGCACAGAAAATATCACAACTCATAACACACACAACACTCCCCAAACCATAGGCAAACCACATATAACCAACAAAGACAAGTAGCACACATTTCACACACTACACACTGCACACACAATCACGCACAGACACACCACACATACATCCTCACACAGGAGCGCAACGCAGTACATACACACAACACAGAAACACGCAACACAACAGACACCATAAACACACCACACACTTGAAGGCACATAACTCCTGCTCACAATGCACACGAAAACCATTGCGCAGACCACGTACTGTATGCAAGAGTTGTACAAAACAACCACAGCCACACACAGTCAACACATCTCACATCATGTGCGTAAATCAAACAGCCAAACACACACACAGCCTCTCTTTCACAACAACACACAAATCACAACCACACACACAAAACTGACACAACACATACAAATGCACACAAAACTGACGAAACGCATGCAACACACATAGCACACTGCACACAGCACGCACAACCACAATCCTATCATAGAGAGCACGTGCAGCCCCACACGCAGACAGCACGAACGAAAACACCCCCCACACACAACATACACATGCACACAACACGCCCGACACAAGGCGAACCCATCATTACACACAATGCTCAAATGACACAGCCCACGCAACACTACCCAGTATGTCACACACAGAAAGCCTAAAGGCAGCACTCACACAACCCAGAACTCAGAACATAACACAACAAACAAGAGAATTTATAAGACGCGGAAATCACATTGCGCACTGAATTCGTTGTATGCGGGTATTTTCCTGACAGCCAGGCTTCCTCAGCAAAACCTCACGTTAATGGCCTCACAAATGAGCACCTGACACTCAGCAAAAGATGTCTCTACAGAGCGGACTTCACTCATGCGCTTAGAGTGCAGTCACACAGGACTGACTCGGAAACCACATTGCGAGCTGAATTCGTTGTATGCGGGTATTTTCCTGATGGCCAGTCTTCCTCAACAAAGCCTCACGTTAATGGTCACTTAAATGAGCACATGACACTCAGCAAAAGGGAGCTCTACACAGAAGTCCTCTTTCAGGTGCTTAGAGTGCAGGCACACAGGACAGACACGGAAACCACATTGAGAGTTCAATTCGTTGTATGCGGGTATTTTCCTGATGGCCAGGATTCCTCAGCAAAAGCTCACGTTAAAGGCCAGAAAAATGAGCACCCGACACTGAGAAAAAGACATCTCTACAGAGCAGACTTCCATCATGCACTTAGAGTGCAGTCACACAAGACAGACACGGAAACCACATTGTGAGCTAAATTCGTTGTATGCGGGCATAGTGCCTGACGGCCAGGCTTCCTCAGCATGGACTCACGTTCATGGCCACACAGACATGGTGGGAAGCACATTGCAAGCTCTGTTTCAGCCTCCACTGCCAGGGCTTCAACGATTCCTTGAATGGGCCATCCTGCAGTGCTTTCTTTCACTCACATAAGCTGAATCCAAAGCTGACTTGCCTCCACTGCTGTCACTACAATGCATCATCTTCTGCAACTTCCAGTGTCGCTAGAGCAAAGGCCTATTCGCAGCCCACCTACAACTTTGAGATAGAGGGCATACAGAGAACACCGCGTTCTACTGCAATGTTTGCTGTTTTCCTTATCACGTAGGAGCAAATTGCATGCAAAATGAAAGCAGCCTAGTATTCTCTCAGGGAGGGTCTCCTCAGTGCATGGTGGATTGTTTCTGCGGCAGAGTTTGTCATAAGGCTCTCCTGCAGCAGATTCTGACACTTTACTACAAAGGCGTCTTCAGGGCCTTGGTAGTAAAGAGATGAGGTGGCTCTCTGCGCCCTCATGAAACAAGGCCCTCCTGGAGTATTACAATCCTGTGGAGAAAACCGCCAAGCACGAGAGGCTGTCTTCTGTGCACTTGAATGCAGAAGTCCCTCCACACACAGCACATCACACCGAGAATATAACTGCCCACCATACACATGAACCACGGTTCTCAGAGTGAACACAACTCACCCAGTGAGGCACACTGACCAAGCTTGACCACACACATCACAAATTACACTCCTTACTCAAAGAGCCAGCCACACACACAACCTGTCAAACACAACCACTCACATAGAAACCAACATGCAAAACACACACCGTCCACAACAAAAAGAACACAAAGATTACGCAACACACATTTCACACACTACACACATCACTCCAAACACACATGAAACAGACAGCACACACAGCCTCACAGAATGCACAATGCCAAACACACAACATATATGCAAAGATATCAGTCCTAACACACAGCGTCTCACTCAACAAGCAAAACACACAGACCACAGAACACACAGAGTAGAATACACAAAACACACACACAAATCACAGAACCACACATCACACGACACACACAAGCATCCCGCACAGAAAATATCACAACTCATAACACACACAACACTCCCCAAACCATAGGCAAACCACATATAACCAACAAAGACAAGTAGCACACATTTCACACACTACACACTGCACACACAATCACGCACAGACACACCACACATACATCCTCACACAGGAGCGCAACGCAGTACATACACACAACACAGAAACACGCAACACAACAGACACCATAAACACACCACACACTTGAAGGCACATAACTCCTGCTCACAATGCACACGAAAACCATTGCGCAGACCACGTACTGTATGCAAGAGTTGTACAAAACAACCACAGCCACACACAGTCAACACATCTCACATCATGTGCGTAAATCAAACAGCCAAACACACACACAGCCTCTCTTTCACAACAACACACAAACCACAACCACACACACAAAACTGACACAACACATACAAATGCACACAAAACTGACGAAACGCATGCAACACACATAGCACACTGCACACAGCACGCACAACCACAATCCTATCATAGAGAGCACGTGCAGCCCCACACGCAGACAGCACGAACGAAAACACCCCCCACACACAACATACACATGCACACAACACGCCCGACACAAGGCGAACCCATCATTACACACAATGCTCAAATGACACAGCCCACGCAACACTACCCAGTATGTCACACACAGAAAGCCTAAAGGCAGCACTCACACAACCCAGAACTCAGAACATAACACAACAAACAAGAGAATTTATAAGACGCGGAAATCACATTGCGCACTGAATTCGTTGTATGCGGGTATTTTCCTGACAGCCAGGCTTCCTCAGCAAAACCTCACGTTAATGGCCTCACAAATGAGCACCTGACACTCAGCAAAAGATGTCTCTACAGAGCGGACTTCACTCATGCGCTTAGAGTGCAGTCACACAGGACTGACTCGGAAACCACATTGCGAGCTGAATTCGTTGTATGCGGGTATTTTCCTGATGGCCAGTCTTCCTCAACAAAGCCTCACGTTAATGGTCACTTAAATGAGCACATGACACTCAGCAAAAGGGAGCTCTACACAGAAGTCCTCTTTCAGGTGCTTAGAGTGCAGGCACACAGGACAGACACGGAAACCACATTGAGAGTTCAATTCGTTGTATGCGGGTATTTTCCTGATGGCCAGGATTCCTCAGCAAAAGCTCACGTTAAAGGCCAGAAAAATGAGCACCCGACACTGAGAAAAAGACATCTCTACAGAGCAGACTTCCATCATGCACTTAGAGTGCAGTCACACAAGACAGACACGGAAACCACATTGTGAGCTAAATTCGTTGTATGCGGGCATAGTGCCTGACGGCCAGGCTTCCTCAGCATGGACTCACGTTCATGGCCACACAGACATGGTGGGAAGCACATTGCAAGCTCTGTTTCAGCCTCCACTGCCAGGGCATCAATGATTCCTTGAATGGGCCATCCTGCAGTGCTTTCTTTCACTCACATAAGCTGAATCCAAAGCTGACTTGCCTCCACTGCTGTCACTACAATGCATCATCTTCTGCAACTTCCAGTGTCGCTAGAGCAAAGGCCTATTCGCAGCCCACCTACAACTTTGAGATAGAGGGCATACAGAGAACACCGCGTTCTACTGCAATGTTTGCTGTTTTCCTTATCACGTAGGAGCAAATTGCATGCAAAATGAAAGCAGCCTAGTATTCTCTCAGGGAGGGTCTCCTCAGTGCATGGTGGATTGTTTCTGCGGCAGAGTTTGTCATAAGGCTCTCCTGCAGCAGATTCTGACACTTTACTACAAAGGCGTCTTCAGGGCCTTGGTAGTAAAGAGATGAGGTGGCTCTCTGCGCCCTCATGAAACAAGGCCCTCCTGGAGTATTACAATCCTGTGGAGAAAACCGCCAAGCACGAGAGGCTGTCTTCTGTGCACTTGAATGCAGAAGTCCCTCCACACACAGCACATCACACCGAGAATATAACTGCCCACCATACACATGAACCACGGTTCTCAGAGTGAACACAACTCACCCAGTGAGGCACACTGACCAAGCTTGACCACACACATCACAAATTACACTCCTTACTCAAAGAGCCAGCCACACACACAACCTGTCAAACACAACCACTCACATAGAAACCAACATGCAAAACACACACCGTCCACAACAAAAAGAACACAAAGATTACGCAACACACATTTCACACACTACACACATCACTCCAAACACACATGAAACAGACAGCACACACAGCCTCACAGAATGCACAATGCCAAACACACAACATATATGCAAAGATATCAGTCCTAACACACAGCGTCTCACTCAACAAGCAAAACACACAGACCACAGAACACACAGAGTAGAATACACAAAACACACACACAAATCACAGAACCACACATCACACGACACACACAAGCATCCCGCACAGAAAATATCACAACTCATAACACACACAACACTCCCCAAACCATAGGCAAACCACATATAACCAACAAAGACAAGTAGCACACATTTCACACACTACACACTGCACACACAATCACGCACAGACACACCACACATACATCCTCACACAGGAGCGCAACGCAGTACATACACACAACACAGAAACACGCAACACAACAGACACCATAAACACACCACACACTTGAAGGCACATAACTCCTGCTCACAATGCACACGAAAACCATTGCGCAGACCACGTACTGTATGCAAGAGCTGTACAAAACAACCACAGCCACACACGGTCAACACATCTCACATCATGTGCGTAAATCAAACAGCCAAACACACACACAGCCTCTCTTTCACAACAACACACAAACCACAACCACACACACAAAACTGACACAACACATACAAATGCACACAAAACTGACGAAACGCATGCAACACACATAGCACACTGCACACAGCACGCACAACCACAATCCTATCATAGAGAGCACGTGCAGCCCCACACGCAGACAGCACGAACGAAAACACCCCCCACACACAACATACACATGCACACAACACGCCCGACACAAGGCGAACCCATCATTACACACAGTGCTCAAATGACACAGCCCACGCAACACTACCCAGTATGTCACACACAGAAAGCCTAAAGGCAGCACTCACACAACCCAGAACTCAGAACATAACACAACAAACAAGAGAATTTATAAGACGCGGAAATCACATTGCGCACTGAATTCGTTGTATGCGGGTATTTTCCTGACAGCCAGGCTTCCTCAGCAAAACCTCCCGTTAATGGCCTCACAAATGAGCACTTGACACTCAGCAAAAGATGTCTCTACAGAGCGGACTTCACTCATGCGCTTAGAGTGCAGTCACACAGGACTGACTCGGAAACCACATTGCGAGCTGAATTCGTTGTATGCGGGTATTTTCCTGATGGCCAGTCTTCCTCAACAAAGCCTCACGTTAATGGTCACTTAAATGAGCACATGACACTCAGCAAAAGGGAGCTCTACACAGAAGTCCTCTTTCAGGTGCTTAGAGTGCAGGCACACAGGACAGACACGGAAACCACATTGAGAGTTCAATTCGTTGTATGCGGGTATTTTCCTGATGGCCAGGATTCCTCAGCAAAAGCTCACGTTAAAGGCCAGAAAAATGAGCACCCGACACTGAGAAAAAGACATCTCTACAGAGCAGACTTCCATCATGCACTTAGAGTGCAGTCACACAAGACAGACACGGAAACCACGTTGTGAGCTAAATTCGTTGTATGCGGGCATAGTGCCTGACGGCCAGGCTTCCTCAGCATGGACTCACGTTCATGGCCACACAGACATGGTGGGAAGCACATTGCAAGCTCTGTTTCAGCCTCCACTGCCAGGGCTTCAATGATTCCTTGAATGGGCCATCCTGCAGTGCTTTCTTTCACTCACATAAGCTGAATCCAAAGCTGACTTGCCTCCACTGCTGTCACTACAATGCATCATCTTCTGCAACTTCCAGTGTCGCTAGAGCAAAGGCCTATTCGCAGCCCACCTACAACTTTGAGATAGAGGGCATACAGAGAACACCGCGTTCTACTGCAATGTTTGCTGTTTTCCTTATCACGTAGGAGCAAATTGCATGCAAAATGAAAGCAGCCTAGTATTCTCTCAGGGAGGGTCTCCTCAGTGCATGGTGGATTGTTTCTGCGGCAGAGTTTGTCATAAGGCTCTCCTGCAGCAGATTCTGACACTTTACTACAAAGGCATCTTCAGGGCCTTGGTAGTAAAGAGATGAGGTGGCTCTCTGCGCCCTCATGAAACAAGGCCCTCCTGGAGTATTACAATCCTGTGGAGAAAACCGCCAAGCACGAGAGGCTGTCTTCTGTGCACTTGAATGCAGAAGTCCCTCCACACACAGCACATCACACCGAGAATATAACTGCCCACCATACACATGAATCACGGTTCTCAGAGTGAACACAACTCACCCAGTGAGGCACACTGACCAAGCTTGACCACACACATCACAAATTACACTCCTTACTCAAAGAGCCAGCCACACACACAACCTGTCAAACACAACCACTCACATAGAAACCAACATGCAAAACACACACCGTCCACAACAAAAAGAACACAAAGATTACGCAACACACATTTCACACACTACACACATCACTCCAAACACACATGAAACAGACAGCACACACAGCCTCACAGAATGCACAATGCCAAACACACAACATATATGCAAAGATATCAGTCCTAACACACAGCGTCTCACTCAACAAGCAAAACACACAGACCACAGAACACACAGAGTAGAATACACAAAACACACACACAAATCACAGAACCACACATCACACGACACACACAAGCATCCCGCACAGAAAATATCACAACTCATAACACACACAACACTCCCCAAACCATAGGCAAACCACATATAACCAACAAAGACAAGTAGCACACATTTCACACACTACACACTGCACACACAATCACGCACAGACACACCACACATACATCCTCACACAGGAGCGCAACGCAGTACATACACACAACACAGAAACACGCAACACAGCAGACACCATAAACACACCACACACTTGAAGGCACATAACTCCTGCTCACAATGCACACGAAAACCATTGCGCAGACCACGTACTGTATGCAAGAGTTGTACAAAACAACCACAGCCACACACAGTCAACACATCTCACATCATGTGCGTAAATCAAACAGCCAAACACACACACAGCCTCTCTTTCACAACAACACACAAACCACAACCACACACACAAAACTGACACAACACATACAAATGCACACAAAACTGACGAAACGCATGCAACACACATAGCACACTGCACACAGCACGCACAACCACAATCCTATCATAGAGAGCACGTGCAGCCCCACACGCAGACAGCACGAACGAAAACACCCCCCACACACAACATACACATGCACACAACACGCCCGACACAAGGCGAACCCATCATTACACACAATGCTCAAATGACACAGCCCACGCAACACTACCCAGTATGTCACACACAGAAAGCCTAAAGGCAGCACTCACACAACCCAGAACTCAGAACATAACACAACAAACAAGAGAATTTATAAGACGCGGAAATCACATTGCGCACTGAATTCGTTGTATGCGGGTATTTTCCTGACAGCCAGGCTTCCTCAGCAAAACCTCACGTTAATGGCCTCACAAATGAGCACCTGACACTCAGCAAAAGATGTCTCTACAGAGCGGACTTCACTCATGCGCTTAGAGTGCAGTCACACAGGACTGACTCGGAAACCACATTGCGAGCTGAATTCGTTGTATGCGGGTATTTTCCTGATGGCCAGTCTTCCTCAACAAAGCCTCACGTTAATGGTCACTTAAATGAGCACATGACACTCAGCAAAAGGGATCTCTACACAGAAGTCCTCTTTCAGGTGCTTAGAGTGCAGGCACACAGGACAGACACGGAAACCACATTGAGAGTTCAATTCGTTGTATGCGGGTATTTTCCTGATGGCCAGGATTCCTCAGCAAAAGCTCACGTTAAAGGCCAGAAAAATGAGCACCCGACACTGAGAAAAAGACATCTCTACAGAGCAGACTTCCATCATGCACTTAGAGTGCAGTCACACAAGACAGACACGGAAACCACATTGGGAGCTAAATTCGTTGTATGCGGGCATAGTGCCTGACGGCCAGGCTTCCTCAGCATGGACTCACGTTCATGGCCACACAGACATGGTGGGAAGCACATTGCAAGCTCTGTTTCAGCCTCCACTGCCAGGGCTTCAACGATTCCTTGAATGGGCCATCCTGCAGTGCTTTCTTTCACTCACATAAGCTGAATCCAAAGCTGACTTGCCTCCACTGCTGTCACTACAATGCATCATCTTCTGCAACTTCCAGTGTCGCTAGAGCAAAGGCCTATTCGCAGCCCACCTACATCTTTGAGATAGAGGGCATACAGAGAACACCGCGTTCTACTGCAATGTTTGCTGTTTTCCTTATCACGTAGGAGCAAATTGCATGCAAAATGAAAGCAGCCTAGTATTCTCTCAGGGAGGGTCTCCTCAGTGCATGGTGGATTGTTTCTGCGGCAGAGTTTGTCATAAGGCTCTCCTGCAGCAGATTCTGACACTTTACTACAAAGGCGTCTTCAGGGCCTTGGTAGTAAAGAGATGAGGTGGCTCTCTGCGCCCTCATGAAACAAGGCCCTCCTGGAGTATTACAATCCTGTGGAGAAAACCGCCAAGCACGAGAGGCTGTCTTCTGTGCACTTGAATGCAGAAGTCCCTCCACACACAGCACATCACACCGAGAATATAACTGCCCACCATACACATGAACCACGGTTCTCAGAGTGAACACAACTCACCCAGTGAGGCACACTGACCAAGCTTGACCACACACATCACAAATTACACTCCTTACTCAAAGAGCCAGCCACACACACAACCTGTCAAACACAACCACTCACATAGAAACCAACATGCAAAACACACACCGTCCACAACAAAAAGAACACAAAGATTACGCAACACACATTTCACACACTACACACATCACTCCAAACACACATGAAACAGACAGCACACACAGCCTCACAGAATGCACAATGCCAAACACACAACATATATGCAAAGATATCAGTCCTAACACACAGCGTCTCACTCAACAAGCAAAACACACAGACCACAGAACACACAGAGTAGAATACACAAAACACACACACAAATCACAGAACCACACATCACACGACACACACAAGCATCCCGCACAGAAAATATCACAACTCATAACACACACAACACTCCCCAAACCATAGGCAAACCACATATAACCAACAAAGACAAGTAGCACACATTTCACACACTACACACTGCACACACAATCACGCACAGACACACCACACATACATCCTCACACAGGAGCGCAACGCAGTACATACACACAACACAGAAACACGCAACACAACAGACACCATAAACACACCACACACTTGAAGGCACATAACTCCTGCTCACAATGCACACGAAAACCATTGCACAGACCACGTACTGTAAGCAAGAGTTGTACAAAACAACCACAGCCACACACAGTCAACACATCTCACATCATGTGCGTAAATCAAACAGCCAAACACACACACAGCCTCTCTTTCACAACAACACACAAACCACAACCACACACACAAAACTGACACAACACATACAAATGCACACAAAACTGACGAAACGCATGCAACACACATAGCACACTGCACACAGCACGCACAACCACAATCCTATCATAGAGAGCACGTGCAGCCCCACACGCAGACAGCACGAACGAAAACACCCCCCACACACAACATACACATGCACACAACACGCCCGACACAAGGCGAACCCATCATTACACACAATGCTCAAATGACACAGCCCACGCAACACTACCCAGTATGTCACACACAGAAAGCCTAAAGGCAGCACTCACACAACCCAGAACTCAGAACATAACACAACAAACAAGAGAATTTATAAGACGCGGAAATCACATTGCGCACTGAATTCGTTGTATGCGGGTATTTTCCTGACAGCCAGGCTTCCTCAGCAAAACCTCACGTTAATGGCCTCACAAATGAGCACCTGACACTCAGCAAAAGATGTCTCTACAGAGCGGACTTCACTCATGCGCTTAGAGTGCAGTCACACAGGACTGACTCGGAAACCACATTGCGAGCTGAATTCGTTGTATGCGGGTCCTGATGGCCAGTCTTCCTCAACAAAGCCTCACGTTAATGGTCACTTAAATGAGCACATGACACTCAGCAAAAGGGAGCTCTACACAGAAGTCCTCTTTCAGGTGCTTAGAGTGCAGGCACACAGGACAGACACGGAAACCACATTGAGAGTTCAATTCGTTGTATGCGGGTATTTTCCTGATGGCCAGGATTCCTCAGCAAAAGCTCACGTTAAAGGCCAGAAAAATGAGCACCGACACTGAGAAAAAGACATCTCTACAGAGCAGACTTCCATCATGCACTTAGAGTGCAGTCACACAAGACAGACACGGAAACCACATTGTGAGCTAAATTCGTTGTATGCGGGCATAGTGCCTGACGGCCAGGCTTCCTCAGCATGGACTCACGTTCATGGCCACACAGACATGGTGGGAAGCACATTGCAAGCTCTGTTTCAGCCTCCACTGCCAGGGCATCAATGATTCCTTCAATGGGCCATCCTGCAGTGCTTTCTTTCACTCACATAAGCTGAATCCAAAGCTGACTTGCCTCCACTGCTGTCACTACAATGCATCATCTTCTGCAACTTCCAGTGTCGCTAGAGCAAAGGCCTATTCGCAGCCCACCTACAACTTTGAGATAGAGGGCATACAGAGAACACCGCGTTCTACTGCAATGTTTGCTGTTTTCCTTATCACGTAGGAGCAAATTGCATGCAAAATGAAAGCAGCCTAGTATTCTCTCAGGGAGGGTCTCCTCAGTGCATGGTGGATTGTTTCTGCGGCAGAGTTTGTCATAAGGCTCTCCTGCAGCAGATTCTGACACTTTACTACAAAGGCGTCTTCAGGGCCTTGGTAGTAAAGAGATGAGGTGGCTCTCTGCGCCCTCATGAAACAAGGCCCTCCTGGAGTATTACAATCCTGTGGAGAAAACCGCCAAGCACGAGAGGCTGTCTTCTGTGCACTTGAATGCAGAAGTCCCTCCACACACAGCACATCACACCGAGAATATAACTGCCCACCATACACATGAACCACGGTTCTCAGAGTGAACACAACTCACCCAGTGAGGCACACTGACCAAGCTTGACCACACACATCACAAATTACACTCCTTACTCAAAGAGCCAGCCACACACACAACCTGTCAAACACAACCACTCACATAGAAACCAACATGCAAAACACACACCGTCCACAACAAAAAGAACACAAAGATTACGCAACACACATTTCACACACTACACACATCACTCCAAACACACATGAAACAGACAGCACACACAGCCTCACAGAATGCACAATGCCAAACACACAACATATATGCAAAGATATCAGTCCTAACACACAGCGTCTCACTCAACAAGCAAAACACACAGACCACAGAACACACAGAGTAGAATACACAAAACACACACACAAATCACAGAACCACACATCACACGACACACACAAGCATCCCGCACAGAAAATATCACAACTCATAACACACACAACACTCCCCAAACCATAGGCAAACCACATATAACCAACAAAGACAAGTAGCACACATTTCACACACTACACACTGCACACACAATCACGCACAGACACACCACACATACATCCTCACACAGGAGCGCAACGCAGTACATACACACAACACAGAAACACGCAACACAACAGACACCATAAACACACCACACACTTGAAGGCACATAACTCCTGCTCACAATGCACACGAAAACCATTGCGCAGACCACGTACTGTATGCAAGAGCTGTACAAAACAACCACAGCCACACACGGTCAACACATCTCACATCATGTGCGTAAATCAAACAGCCAAACACACACACAGCCTCTCTTTCACAACAACACACAAACCACAACCACACACACAAAACTGACACAACACATACAAATGCACACAAAACTGACGAAACGCATGCAACACACATAGCACACTGCACACAGCACGCACAACCACAATCCTATCATAGAGAGCACGTGCAGCCCCACACGCAGACAGCACGAACGAAAACACCCCCCACACACAACATACACATGCACACAACACGCCCGACACAAGGCGAACCCATCATTACACACAGTGCTCAAATGACACAGCCCACGCAACACTACCCAGTATGTCACACACAGAAAGCCTAAAGGCAGCACTCACACAACCCAGAACTCAGAACATAACACAACAAACAAGAGAATTTATAAGACGCGGAAATCACATTGCGCACTGAATTCGTTGTATGCGGGTATTTTCCTGACAGCCAGGCTTCCTCAGCAAAACCTCCCGTTAATGGCCTCACAAATGAGCACTTGACACTCAGCAAAAGATGTCTCTACAGAGCGGACTTCACTCATGCGCTTAGAGTGCAGTCACACAGGACTGACTCGGAAACCACATTGCGAGCTGAATTCGTTGTATGCGGGTATTTTCCTGATGGCCAGTCTTCCTCAACAAAGCCTCACGTTAATGGTCACTTAAATGAGCACATGACACTCAGCAAAAGGGAGCTCTACACAGAAGTCCTCTTTCAGGTGCTTAGAGTGCAGGCACACAGGACAGACACGGAAACCACATTGAGAGTTCAATTCGTTGTATGCGGGTATTTTCCTGATGGCCAGGATTCCTCAGCAAAAGCTCACGTTAAAGGCCAGAAAAATGAGCACCCGACACTGAGAAAAAGACATCTCTACAGAGCAGACTTCCATCATGCACTTAGAGTGCAGTCACACAAGACAGACACGGAAACCACGTTGTGAGCTAAATTCGTTGTATGCGGGCATAGTGCCTGACGGCCAGGCTTCCTCAGCATGGACTCACGTTCATGGCCACACAGACATGGTGGGAAGCACATTGCAAGCTCTGTTTCAGCCTCCACTGCCAGGGCTTCAATGATTCCTTGAATGGGCCATCCTGCAGTGCTTTCTTTCACTCACATAAGCTGAATCCAAAGCTGACTTGCCTCCACTGCTGTCACTACAATGCATCATCTTCTGCAACTTCCAGTGTCGCTAGAGCAAAGGCCTATTCGCAGCCCACCTACAACTTTGAGATAGAGGGCATACAGAGAACACCGCGTTCTACTGCAATGTTTGCTGTTTTCCTTATCACGTAGGAGCAAATTGCATGCAAAATGAAAGCAGCCTAGTATTCTCTCAGGGAGGGTCTCCTCAGTGCATGGTGGATTGTTTCTGCGGCAGAGTTTGTCATAAGGCTCTCCTGCAGCAGATTCTGACACTTTACTACAAAGGCATCTTCAGGGCCTTGGTAGTAAAGAGATGAGGTGGCTCTCTGCGCCCTCATGAAACAAGGCCCTCCTGGAGTATTACAATCCTGTGGAGAAAACCGCCAAGCACGAGAGGCTGTCTTCTGTGCACTTGAATGCAGAAGTCCCTCCACACACAGCACATCACACCGAGAATATAACTGCCCACCATACACATGAATCACGGTTCTCAGAGTGAACACAACTCACCCAGTGAGGCACACTGACCAAGCTTGACCACACACATCACAAATTACACACCTTACTCAAAGAGCCAGCCACACACACAACCTGTCAAACACAACCACTCACATAGAAACCAACATGCAAAACACACACCGTCCACAACAAAAAGAACACAAAGATTACGCAACACACATTTCACACACTACACACATCACTCCAAACACACATGAAACAGACAGCACACACAGCCTCACAGAATGCACAATGCCAAACACACAACATATATGCAAAGATATCAGTCCTAACACACAGCGTCTCACTCAACAAGCAAAACACACAGACCACAGAACACACAGAGTAGAATACACAAAACACACACACAAATCACAGAACCACACATCACACGACACACACAAGCATCCCGCACAGAAAATATCACAACTCATAACACACACAACACTCCCCAAACCATAGGCAAACCACATATAACCAACAAAGACAAGTAGCACACATTTCACACACTACACACTGCACACACAATCACGCACAGACACACCACACATACATCCTCACACAGGAGCGCAACGCAGTACATACACACAACACAGAAACACGCAACACAACAGACACCATAAACACACCACACACTTGAAGGCACATAACTCCTGCTCACAATGCACACGAAAACCATTGCGCAGACCACGTACTGTATGCAAGAGTTGTACAAAACAACCACAGCCACACACGGTCAACACATCTCACATCATGTGCGTAAATCAAACAGCCAAACACACACACAGCCTCTCTTTCACAACAACACACAAATCACAACCACACACACAAAACTGACACAACACATACAAATGCACACAAAACTGACGAAACGCATGCAACACACATAGCACACTGCACACAGCACGCACAACCACAATCCTATCATAGAGAGCACGTGCAGCCCCACACGCAGACAGCACGAACGAAAACACCCCCCACACACAACATACACATGCACACAACACGCCCGACACAAGGCGAACCCATCATTACACACAATGCTCAAATGACACAGCCCACGCAACACTACCCAGTATGTCACACACAGAAAGCCTAAAGGCAGCACTCACACAACCCAGAACTCAGAACATAACACAACAAACAAGAGAATTTATAAGACGCGGAAATCACATTGTGCACTGAATTCGTTGTATGCGGGTATTTTCCTGACAGCCAGGCTTCCTCAGCAAAACCTCACGTTAATGGCCTCACAAATGAGCACCTGACACTCAGCAAAAGATGTCTCTACAGAGCGGACTTCACTCATGCGCTTAGAGTGCAGTCACACAGGACTGTCTCGGAAACCACATTGCGAGCTGAATTCGTTGTATGCGGGTATTTTCCTGATGGCCAGTCTTCCTCAACAAAGCCTCACGTTAATGGTCACTTAAATGAGCACATGACACTCAGCAAAATGGAGCTCTACACAGAAGTCCTCTTTCAGGTGCTTAGAGTGCAGGCACACAGGACAGACACGGAAACCACATTGAGAGTTCAATTCGTTGTATGCGGGTATTTTCCTGATGGCCAGGATTCCTCAGCAAAAGCTCACGTTAAAGGCCAGAAAAATGAGCACCCGACACTGAGAAAAAGACATCTCTACAGAGCAGACTTCCATCATGCACTTAGAGTGCAGTCACACAAGACAGACACGGAAACCACGTTGTGAGCTAAATTCGTTGTATGCGGGCATAGTGCCTGACGGCCAGGCTTCCTCAGCATGGACTCACGTTCATGGCCACACAGACATGGTGGGAAGCACATTGCAAGCTCTGTTTCAGCCTCCACTGCCAGGGCTTCAATGATTCCTTGAATGGGCCATCCTGCAGTGCTTTCTTTCACTCACATAAGCTGAATCCAAAGCTGACTTGCCTCCACTGCTGTCACTACAATGCATCATCTTCTGCAACTTCCAGTGTCGCTAGAGCAAAGGCCTATTCGCAGCCCACCTACAACTTTGAGATAGAGGGCATACAGAGAACACCGCGTTCTACTGCAATGTTTGCTGTTTTCCTTATCACATAGGAGCAAATTGCATGCAAAATGAAAGCAGCCTAGTATTCTCTCAGGGAGGGTCTCCTCAGTGCATGGTGGATTGTTTCTTCAGCAGAGTTTGTCATAAGGCTCTCCTGCAGCAGATTCTGACACTTTACTACAAAGGCGTCTTCAGGGCCTTGGTAGTAAAGAGATGAGGTGGCTCTCTGCGCCCTCATGAAACAAGGCCCTCCTGGAGTATTACAATCCTGTGGAGAAAACCGCCAAGCACGAGAGGCTGTCTTCTGTGCACTTGAATGCAGAAGTCCCTCCACACACAGCACATCACACCGAGAATATAACTGCCCACCATACACATGAACCACGGTTCTCAGAGTGAACACAACTCACCCAGTGAGGCACACTGACCAAGCTTGACCACACACATCACAAATTACACTCCTTACTCAAAGAGCCAGCCACACACACAACCTGTCAAACACAACCACTCACATAGAAACCAACATGCAAAACACACACCGTCCACAACAAAAAGAACACAAAGATTATGCAACACACATTTCACACACTACACACATCACTCCAAACACACATGAAACAGACAGCACACACAGCCTCACAGAATGCACAATGCCAAACACACAACATATATGCAAAGATATCAGTCCTAACACACAGCGTCTCACTCAACAAGCAAAACACACAGACCACAGAACACACAGAGTAGAATACACAAAACACACACACAAATCACAGAACCACACATCACACGACACACACAAGCATCCCGCACAGAAAATATCACAACTCATAACACACACAACACTCCCCAAACCATAGGCAAACCACATATAACCAACAAAGACAAGTAGCACACATTTCACACACTACACACTGCACACACAATCACGCACAGACACAGCACACATACATCCTCACACAGGAGCGCAACGCAGTACATACACACAACACAGAAACACGCAACACAACAGACACCATAAACACACCACACACTTGAAGGCACATAACTCCTGCTCACAATGCACACGAAAACCATTGCGCAGACCACGTACTGTATGCAAGAGTTGTACAAAACAACCACAGCCACACACAGTCAACACATCTCACATCATGTGCGTAAATCAAACAGCCAAACACACACACAGCCTCTCTTTCACAACAACACACAAACCACAACCACACACACAAAACTGACACAACACATACAAATGCACACAAAACTGACGAAACGCATGCAACACACATAGCACACTGCACACAGCACGCACAACCACAATCCTATCATAGAGAGCACGTGCAGCCCCACACGCAGACAGCACGAACGAAAACACCCCCCACACACAACATACACATGCACACAACACGCCCGACACAAGGCGAACCCATCATTACACACAATGCTCAAATGACACAGCCCACGCAACACTACCCAGTATGTCACACACAGAAAGCCTAAAGGCAGCACTCACACAACCCAGAACTCAGAACATAACACAACAAACAAGAGAATTTATAAGAGGCGGAAATCACATTGCGCACTGAATTCGTTGTATGCGGGTATTTTCCTGACAGCCAGGCTTCCTCAGCAAAACCTCACGTTAATGGCCTCACAAATGAGCACCTGACACTCAGCAAAAGATGTCTCTACAGAGCGGACTTCACTCATGCGCTTAGAGTGCAGTCACACAGGACTGACTCGGAAACCACATTGCGAGCTGAATTCGTTGTATGCGGGTATTTTCCTGATGGCCAGTCTTCCTCAACAAAGCCTCACGTTAATGGTCACTTAAATGAGCACATGACACTCAGCAAAAGGGAGCTCTACACAGAAGTCCTCTTTCAGGTGCTTAGAGTGCAGGCACACAGGACAGACACGGAAACCACATTGAGAGTTCAATTCGTTGTATGCGGGTATTTTCCTGATGGCCAGGATTCCTCAGCAAAAGCTCACGTTAAAGGCCAGAAAAATGAGCACCCGACACTGAGAAAAAGACATCTCTACAGAGCAGACTTCCATCATGCACTTAGAGTGCAGTCACACAAGACAGACACGGAAACCACATTGGGAGCTAAATTCGTTGTATGCGGGCATAGTGCCTGACGGCCAGGCTTCCTCAGCATGGACTCACGTTCATGGCCACACAGACATGGTGGGAAGCACATTGCAAGCTCTGTTTCAGCCTCCACTGCCAGGGCTTCAACGATTCCTTGAATGGGCCATCCTGCAGTGCTTTCTTTCACTCACATAAGCTGAATCCAAAGCTGACTTGCCTCCACTGCTGTCACTACAATGCATCATCTTCTGCAACTTCCAGTGTCGCTAGAGCAAAGGCCTATTCGCAGCCCACCTACATCTTTGAGATAGAGGGCATACAGAGAACACCGCGTTCTACTGCAATGTTTGCTGTTTTCCTTATCACGTAGGAGCAAATTGCATGCAAAATGAAAGCAGCCTAGTATTCTCTCAGGGAGGGTCTCCTCAGTGCATGGTGGATTGTTTCTGCGGCAGAGTTTGTCATAAGGCTCTCCTGCAGCAGATTCTGACACTTTACTACAAAGGCGTCTTCAGGGCCTTGGTAGTAAAGAGATGAGGTGGCTCTCTGCGCCCTCATGAAACAAGGCCCTCCTGGAGTATTACAATCCTGTGGAGAAAACCGCCAAGCACGAGAGGCTGTCTTCTGTGCACTTGAATGCAGAAGTCCCTCCACACACAGCACATCACACCGAGAATATAACTGCCCACCATACACATGAACCACGGTTCTCAGAGTGAACACAACTCACCCAGTGAGGCACACTGACCAAGCTTGACCACACACATCACAAATTACACTCCTTACTCAAAGAGCCAGCCACACACACAACCTGTCAAACACAACCACTCACATAGAAACCAACATGCAAAACACACACCGTCCACAACAAAAAGAACACAAAGATTACGCAACACACATTTCACACACTACACACATCACTCCAAACACACATGAAACAGACAGCACACACAGCCTCACAGAATGCACAATGCCAAACACACAACATATATGCAAAGATATCAGTCCTAACACACAGCGTCTCACTCAACAAGCAAAACACACAGACCACAGAACACACAGAGTAGAATACACAAAACACACACACAAATCACAGAACCACACATCACACGACACACACAAGCATCCCGCACAGAAAATATCACAACTCATAACACACACAACACTCCCCAAACCATAGGCAAACCACATATAACCAACAAAGACAAGTAGCACACATTTCACACACTACACACTGCACACACAATCACGCACAGACACACCACACATACATCCTCACACAGGAGCGCAACGCAGTACATACACACAACACAGAAACACGCAACACAACAGACACCATAAACACACCACACACTTGAAGGCACATAACTCCTGCTCACAATGCACACGAAAACCATTGCACAGACCACGTACTGTAAGCAAGAGTTGTACAAAACAACCACAGCCACACACAGTCAACACATCTCACATCATGTGCGTAAATCAAACAGCCAAACACACACACAGCCTCTCTTTCACAACAACACACAAACCACAACCACACACACAAAACTGACACAACACATACAAATGCACACAAAACTGACGAAACGCATGCAACACACATAGCACACTGCACACAGCACGCACAACCACAATCCTATCATAGAGAGCACGTGCAGCCCCACACGCAGACAGCACGAACGAAAACACCCCCCACACACAACATACACATGCACACAACACGCCCGACACAAGGCGAACCCATCATTACACACAATGCTCAAATGACACAGCCCACGCAACACTACCCAGTATGTCACACACAGAAAGCCTAAAGGCAGCACTCACACAACCCAGAACTCAGAACATAACACAACAAACAAGAGAATTTATAAGACGCGGAAATCACATTGCGCACTGAATTCGTTGTATGCGGGTATTTTCCTGACAGCCAGGCTTCCTCAGCAAAACCTCACGTTAATGGCCTCACAAATGAGCACCTGACACTCAGCAAAAGATGTCTCTACAGAGCGGACTTCACTCATGCGCTTAGAGTGCAGTCACACAGGACTGACTCGGAAACCACATTGCGAGCTGAATTCGTTGTATGCGGGTCCTGATGGCCAGTCTTCCTCAACAAAGCCTCACGTTAATGGTCACTTAAATGAGCACATGACACTCAGCAAAAGGGAGCTCTACACAGAAGTCCTCTTTCAGGTGCTTAGAGTGCAGGCACACAGGACAGACACGGAAACCACATTGAGAGTTCAATTCGTTGTATGCGGGTATTTTCCTGATGGCCAGGATTCCTCAGCAAAAGCTCACGTTAAAGGCCAGAAAAATGAGCACCGACACTGAGAAAAAGACATCTCTACAGAGCAGACTTCCATCATGCACTTAGAGTGCAGTCACACAAGACAGACACGGAAACCACATTGTGAGCTAAATTCGTTGTATGCGGGCATAGTGCCTGACGGCCAGGCTTCCTCAGCATGGACTCACGTTCATGGCCACACAGACATGGTGGGAAGCACATTGCAAGCTCTGTTTCAGCCTCCACTGCCAGGGCATCAATGATTCCTTCAATGGGCCATCCTGCAGTGCTTTCTTTCACTCACATAAGCTGAATCCAAAGCTGACTTGCCTCCACTGCTGTCACTACAATGCATCATCTTCTGCAACTTCCAGTGTCGCTAGAGCAAAGGCCTATTCGCAGCCCACCTACAACTTTGAGATAGAGGGCATACAGAGAACACCGCGTTCTACTGCAATGTTTGCTGTTTTCCTTATCACGTAGGAGCAAATTGCATGCAAAATGAAAGCAGCCTAGTATTCTCTCAGGGAGGGTCTCCTCAGTGCATGGTGGATTGTTTCTGCGGCAGAGTTTGTCATAAGGCTCTCCTGCAGCAGATTCTGACACTTTACTACAAAGGCGTCTTCAGGGCCTTGGTAGTAAAGAGATGAGGTGGCTCTCTGCGCCCTCATGAAACAAGGCCCTCCTGGAGTATTACAATCCTGTGGAGAAAACCGCCAAGCACGAGAGGCTGTCTTCTGTGCACTTGAATGCAGAAGTCCCTCCACACACAGCACATCACACCGAGAATATAACTGCCCACCATACACATGAACCACGGTTCTCAGAGTGAACACAACTCACCCAGTGAGGCACACTGACCAAGCTTGACCACACACATCACAAATTACACTCCTTACTCAAAGAGCCAGCCACACACACAACCTGTCAAACACAACCACTCACATAGAAACCAACATGCAAAACACACACCGTCCACAACAAAAAGAACACAAAGATTACGCAACACACATTTCACACACTACACACATCACTCCAAACACACATGAAACAGACAGCACACACAGCCTCACAGAATGCACAATGCCAAACACACAACATATATGCAAAGATATCAGTCCTAACACACATCGTCTCACTCAACAAGCAAAACACTCAGACCACAGAACACACAGAGTAGAATACACAAAACACACACACATATCACAGAACCACACATCACACGACACACACAAGCATCCCGCACAGAAAATATCACAACTCATAACACACACAACACTCCCCAAACCATAGGCAAACCACATATAACCAACAAAGACAAGTAGCACACATTTCACACACTACACACTGCACACACAATCACGCACAGACACACCACACATACATCCTCACACAGGAGCGCAACGCAGTACATACACACAACACAGAAACACGCAACACAACAGACACCATAAACACACCACACACTTGAAGGCACATAACTCCTGCTCACAATGCACACGAAAACCATTGCGCAGACCACGTACTGTATGCAAGAGCTGTACAAAACAACCACAGCCACACACGGTCAACACATCTCACATCATGTGCGTAAATCAAACAGCCAAACACACACACAGCCTCTCTTTCACAACAACACACAAACCACAACCACACACACAAAACTGACACAACACATACAAATGCACACAAAACTGACGAAACGCATGCAACACACATAGCACACTGCACACAGCACGCACAACCACAATCCTATCATAGAGAGCACGTGCAGCCCCACACGCAGACAGCACGAACGAAAACACCCCCCACACACAACATACACATGCACACAACACGCCCGACACAAGGCGAACCCATCATTACACACAGTGCTCAAATGACACAGCCCACGCAACACTACCCAGTATGTCACACACAGAAAGCCTAAAGGCAGCACTCACACAACCCAGAACTCAGAACATAACACAACAAACAAGAGAATTTATAAGACGCGGAAATCACATTGCGCACTGAATTCGTTGTATGCGGGTATTTTCCTGACAGCCAGGCTTCCTCAGCAAAACCTCCCGTTAATGGCCTCACAAATGAGCACTTGACACTCAGCAAAAGATGTCTCTACAGAGCGGACTTCACTCATGCGCTTAGAGTGCAGTCACACAGGACTGACTCGGAAACCACATTGCGAGCTGAATTCGTTGTATGCGGGTATTTTCCTGATGGCCAGTCTTCCTCAACAAAGCCTCACGTTAATGGTCACTTAAATGAGCACATGACACTCAGCAAAAGGGAGCTCTACACAGAAGTCCTCTTTCAGGTGCTTAGAGTGCAGGCACACAGGACAGACACGGAAACCACATTGAGAGTTCAATTCGTTGTATGCGGGTATTTTCCTGATGGCCAGGATTCCTCAGCAAAAGCTCACGTTAAAGGCCAGAAAAATGAGCACCCGACACTGAGAAAAAGACATCTCTACAGAGCAGACTTCCATCATGCACTTAGAGTGCAGTCACACAAGACAGACACGGAAACCACGTTGTGAGCTAAATTCGTTGTATGCGGGCATAGTGCCTGACGGCCAGGCTTCCTCAGCATGGACTCACGTTCATGGCCACACAGACATGGTGGGAAGCACATTGCAAGCTCTGTTTCAGCCTCCACTGCCAGGGCTTCAATGATTCCTTGAATGGGCCATCCTGCAGTGCTTTCTTTCACTCACATAAGCTGAATCCAAAGCTGACTTGCCTCCACTGCTGTCACTACAATGCATCATCTTCTGCAACTTCCAGTGTCGCTAGAGCAAAGGCCTATTCGCAGCCCACCTACAACTTTGAGATAGAGGGCATACAGAGAACACCGCGTTCTACTGCAATGTTTGCTGTTTTCCTTATCACGTAGGAGCAAATTGCATGCAAAATGAAAGCAGCCTAGTATTCTCTCAGGGAGGGTCTCCTCAGTGCATGGTGGATTGTTTCTGCGGCAGAGTTTGTCATAAGGCTCTCCTGCAGCAGATTCTGACACTTTACTACAAAGGCATCTTCAGGGCCTTGGTAGTAAAGAGATGAGGTGGCTCTCTGCGCCCTCATGAAACAAGGCCCTCCTGGAGTATTACAATCCTGTGGAGAAAACCGCCAAGCACGAGAGGCTGTCTTCTGTGCACTTGAATGCAGAAGTCCCTCCACACACAGCACATCACACCGAGAATATAACTGCCCACCATACACATGAATCACGGTTCTCAGAGTGAACACAACTCACCCAGTGAGGCACACTGACCAAGCTTGACCACACACATCACAAATTACACTCCTTACTCAAAGAGCCAGCCACACACACAACCTGTCAAACACAACCACTCACATAGAAACCAACATGCAAAACACACACCGTCCACAACAAAAAGAACACAAAGATTACGCAACACACATTTCACACACTACACACATCACTCCAAACACACATGAAACAGACAGCACACACAGCCTCACAGAATGCACAATGCCAAACACACAACATATATGCAAAGATATCAGTCCTAACACACAGCGTCTCACTCAACAAGCAAAACACACAGACCACAGAACACACAGAGTAGAATACACAAAACACACACACAAATCACAGAACCACACATCACACGACACACACAAGCATCCCGCACAGAAAATATCACAACTCATAACACACACAACACTCCCCAAACCATAGGCAAACCACATATAACCAACAAAGACAAGTAGCACACATTTCACACACTACACACTGCACACACAATCACGCACAGACACACCACACATACATCCTCACACAGGAGCGCAACGCAGTACATACACACAACACAGAAACACGCAACACAACAGACACCATAAACACACCACACACTTGAAGGCACATAACTCCTGCTCACAATGCACACGAAAACCATTGCGCAGACCACGTACTGTATGCAAGAGTTGTACAAAACAACCACAGCCACACACGGTCAACACATCTCACATCATGTGCGTAAATCAAACAGCCAAACACACACACAGCCTCTCTTTCACAACAACACACAAATCACAACCACACACACAAAACTGACACAACACATACAAATGCACACAAAACTGACGAAACGCATGCAACACACATAGCACACTGCACACAGCACGCACAACCACAATCCTATCATAGAGAGCACGTGCAGCCCCACACGCAGACAGCACGAACGAAAACACCCCCCACACACAACATACACATGCACACAACACGCCCGACACAAGGCGAACCCATCATTACACACAATGCTCAAATGACACAGCCCACGCAACACTACCCAGTATGTCACACACAGAAAGCCTAAAGGCAGCACTCACACAACCCAGAACTCAGAACATAACACAACAAACAAGAGAATTTATAAGACGCGGAAATCACATTGCGCACTGAATTCGTTGTATGCGGGTATTTTCCTGACAGCCAGGCTTCCTCAGCAAAACCTCACGTTAATGGCCTCACAAATGAGCACCTGACACTCAGCAAAAGATGTCTCTACAGAGCGGACTTCACTCATGCGCTTAGAGTGCAGTCACACAGGACTGACTCGGAAACCACATTGCGAGCTGAATTCGTTGTATGCGGGTATTTTCCTGATGGCCAGTCTTCCTCAACAAAGCCTCACGTTAATGGTCACTTAAATGAGCACATGACACTCAGCAAAAGGGAGCTCTACACAGAAGTCCTCTTTCAGGTGCTTAGAGTGCAGGCACACAGGACAGACACGGAAACCACATTGAGAGTTCAATTCGTTGTATGCGGGTATTTTCCTGATGGCCAGGATTCCTCAGCAAAAGCTCACGTTAAAGGCCAGAAAAATGAGCACCCGACACTGAGAAAAAGACATCTCTACAGAGCAGACTTCCATCATGCACTTAGAGTGCAGTCACACAAGACAGACACGGAAACCACGTTGTGAGCTAAATTCGTTGTATGCGGGCATAGTGCCTGACGGCCAGGCTTCCTCAGCATGGACTCACGTTCATGGCCACACAGACATGGTGGGAAGCACATTGCAAGCTCTGTTTCAGCCTCCACTGCCAGGGCTTCAATGATTCCTTGAATGGGCCATCCTGCAGTGCTTTCTTTCACTCACATAAGCTGAATCCAAAGCTGACTTGCCTCCACTGCTGTCACTACAATGCATCATCTTCTGCAACTTCCAGTGTCGCTAGAGCAAAGGCCTATTCGCAGCCCACCTACAACTTTGAGATAGAGGGCATACAGAGAACACCGCGTTCTACTGCAATGTTTGCTGTTTTCCTTATCACGTAGGAGCAAATTGCATGCAAAATGAAAGCAGCCTAGTATTCTCTCAGGGAGGGTCTCCTCAGTGCATGGTGGATTGTTTCTGCGGCAGAGTTTGTCATAAGGCTCTCCTGCAGCAGATTCTGACACTTTACTACAAAGGCGTCTTCAGGGCCTTGGTAGTAAAGAGATGAGGTGGCTCTCTGCGCCCTCATGAAACAAGGCCCTCCTGGAGTATTACAATCCTGTGGAGAAAACCGCCAAGCACGAGAGGCTGTCTTCTGTGCACTTGAATGCAGAAGTCCCTCCACACACAGCACATCACACCGAGAATATAACTGCCCACCATACACATGAACCACGGTTCTCAGAGTGAACACAACTCACCCAGTGAGGCACACTGACCAAGCTTGACCACACACATCACAAATTACACTCCTTACTCAAAGAGCCAGCCACACACACAACCTGTCAAACACAACCACTCACATAGAAACCAACATGCAAAACACACACCGTCCACAACAAAAAGAACACAAAGATTACGCAACACACATTTCACACACTACACACATCACTCCAAACACACATGAAACAGACAGCACACACAGCCTCACAGAATGCACAATGCCAAACACACAACATATATGCAAAGATATCAGTCCTAACACACAGCGTCTCACTCAACAAGCAAAACACACAGACCACAGAACACACAGAGTAGAATACACAAAACACACACACAAATCACAGAACCACACATCACACGACACACACAAGCATCCCGCACAGAAAATATCACAACTCATAACACACACAACACTCCCCAAACCATAGGCAAACCACATATAACCAACAAAGACAAGTAGCACACATTTCACACACTACACACTGCACACACAATCACGCACAGACACACCACACATACATCCTCACACAGGAGCGCAACGCAGTACATACACACAACACAGAAACACGCAACACAACAGACACCATAAACACACCACACACTTGAAGGCACATAACTCCTGCTCACAATGCACACGAAAACCATTGCGCAGACCACGTACTGTATGCAAGAGTTGTACAAAACAACCACAGCCACACACAGTCAACACATCTCACATCATGTGCGTAAATCAAACAGCCAAACACACACACAGCCTCTCTTTCACAACAACACACAAACCACAACCACACACACAAAACTGACACAACACATACAAATGCACACAAAACTGACGAAACGCATGCAACACACATAGCACACTGCACACAGCACGCACAACCACAATCCTATCATAGAGAGCACGTGCAGCCCCACACGCAGACAGCACGAACGAAAACACCCCCCACACACAACATACACATGCACACAACACGCCCGACACAAGGCGAACCCATCATTACACACAATGCTCAAATGACACAGCCCACGCAACACTACCCAGTATGTCACACACAGAAAGCCTAAAGGCAGCACTCACACAACCCAGAACTCAGAACATAACACAACAAACAAGAGAATTTATAAGACGCGGAAATCACATTGCGCACTGAATTCGTTGTATGCGGGTATTTTCCTGACAGCCAGGCTTCCTCAGCAAAACCTCACGTTAATGGCCTCACAAATGAGCACCTGACACTCAGCAAAAGATGTCTCTACAGAGCGGACTTCACTCATGCGCTTAGAGTGCAGTCACACAGGACTGACTCGGAAACCACATTGCGAGCTGAATTCGTTGTATGCGGGTATTTTCCTGATGGCCAGTCTTCCTCAACAAAGCCTCACGTTAATGGTCACTTAAATGAGCACATGACACTCAGCAAAAGGGAGCTCTACACAGAAGTCCTCTTTCAGGTGCTTAGAGTGCAGGCACACAGGACAGACACGGAAACCACATTGAGAGTTCAATTCGTTGTATGCGGGTATTTTCCTGATGGCCAGGATTCCTCAGCAAAAGCTCACGTTAAAGGCCAGAAAAATGAGCACCCGACACTGAGAAAAAGACATCTCTACAGAGCAGACTTCCATCATGCACTTAGAGTGCAGTCACACAAGACAGACACGGAAACCACATTGTGAGCTAAATTCGTTGTATGCGGGCATAGTGCCTGACGGCCAGGCTTCCTCAGCATGGACTCACGTTCATGGCCACACAGACATGGTGGGAAGCACATTGCAAGCTCTGTTTCAGCCTCCACTGCCAGGGCTTCAACGATTCCTTGAATGGGCCATCCTGCAGTGCTTTCTTTCACTCACATAAGCTGAATCCAAAGCTGACTTGCCTCCACTGCTGTCACTACAATGCATCATCTTCTGCAACTTCCAGTGTCGCTAGAGCAAAGGCCTATTCGCAGCCCACCTACAACTTTGAGATAGAGGGCATACAGAGAACACCGCGTTCTACTGCAATGTTTGCTGTTTTCCTTATCACGTAGGAGCAAATTGCATGCAAAATGAAAGCAGCCTAGTATTCTCTCAGGGAGGGTCTCCTCAGTGCATGGTGGATTGTTTCTGCGGCAGAGTTTGTCATAAGGCTCTCCTGCAGCAGATTCTGACACTTTACTACAAAGGCGTCTTCAGGGCCTTGGTAGTAAAGAGATGAGGTGGCTCTCTGCGCCCTCATGAAACAAGGCCCTCCTGGAGTATTACAATCCTGTGGAGAAAACCGCCAAGCACGAGAGGCTGTCTTCTGTGCACTTGAATGCAGAAGTCCCTCCACACACAGCACATCACACCGAGAATATAACTGCCCACCATACACATGAACCACGGTTCTCAGAGTGAACACAACTCACCCAGTGAGGCACACTGACCAAGCTTGACCACACACATCACAAATTACACTCCTTACTCAAAGAGCCAGCCACACACACAACCTGTCAAACACAACCACTCACATAGAAACCAACATGCAAAACACACACCGTCCACAACAAAAAGAACACAAAGATTACGCAACACACATTTCACACACTACACACATCACTCCAAACACACATGAAACAGACAGCACACACAGCCTCACAGAATGCACAATGCCAAACACACAACATATATGCAAAGATATCAGTCCTAACACACAGCGTCTCACTCAACAAGCAAAACACACAGACCACAGAACACACAGAGTAGAATACACAAAACACACACACAAATCACAGAACCACACATCACACGACACACACAAGCATCCCGCACAGAAAATATCACAACTCATAACACACACAACACTCCCCAAACCATAGGCAAACCACATATAACCAACAAAGACAAGTAGCACACATTTCACACACTACACACTGCACACACAATCACGCACAGACACACCACACATACATCCTCACACAGGAGCGCAACGCAGTACATACACACAACACAGAAACACGCAACACAACAGACACCATAAACACACCACACACTTGAAGGCACATAACTCCTGCTCACAATGCACACGAAAACCATTGCGCAGACCACGTACTGTATGCAAGAGTTGTACAAAACAACCACAGCCACACACGGTCAACACATCTCACATCATGTGCGTAAATCAAACAGCCAAACACACACACAGCCTCTCTTTCACAACAACACACAAACCACAACCACACACACAAAACTGACACAACACATACAAATGCACACAAAACTGACGAAACGCATGCAACACACATAGCACACTGCACACAGCACGCACAACCACAATCCTATCATAGAGAGCACGTGCAGCCCCACACGCAGACAGCACGAACGAAAACACCCCCCACACACAACATACACATGCACACAACACGCCCGACACAAGGCGAACCCATCATTACACACAATGCTCAAATGACACAGCCCACGCAACACTACCCAGTATGTCACACACAGAAAGCCTAAAGGCAGCACTCACACAACCCAGAACTCAGAACATAACACAACAAACAAGAGAATTTATAAGACGCGGAAATCACATTGCGCACTGAATTCGTTGTATGCGGGTATTTTCCTGACAGCCAGGCTTCCTCAGCAAAACCTCACGTTAATGGCCTCACAAATGAGCACCTGACACTCAGCAAAAGATGTCTCTACAGAGCGGACTTCACTCATGCGCTTAGAGTGCAGTCACACAGGACTGACTCGGAAACCACATTGCGAGCTGAATTCGTTGTATGCGGGTATTTTCCTGATGGCCAGTCTTCCTCAACAAAGCCTCACGTTAATGGTCACTTAAATGAGCACATGACACTCAGCAAAAGGGAGCTCTACACAGAAGTCCTCTTTCAGGTGCTTAGAGTGCAGGCACACAGGACAGACACGGAAACCACATTGAGAGTTCAATTCGTTGTATGCGGGTATTTTCCTGATGGCCAGGATTCCTCAGCAAAAGCTCACGTTAAAGGCCAGAAAAATGAGCACCCGACACTGAGAAAAAGACATCTCTACAGAGCAGACTTCCATCATGCACTTAGAGTGCAGTCACACAAGACAGACACGGAAACCACATTGTGAGCTAAATTCGTTGTATGCGGGCATAGTGCCTGACGGCCAGGCTTCCTCAGCATGGACTCACGTTCATGGCCACACAGACATGGTGGGAAGCACATTGCAAGCTCTGTTTCAGCCTCCACTGCCAGGGCTTCAATGATTCCTTGAATGGGCCATCCTGCAGTGCTTTCTTTCACTCACATAAGCTGAATCCAAAGCTGACTTGCCTCCACTGCTGTCACTACAATGCATCATCTTCTGCAACTTCCAGTGTCGCTAGAGCAAAGGCCTATTCGCAGCCCACCTACAACTTTGAGATAGAGGGCATACAGAGAACACCGCGTTCTACTGCAATGTTTGCTGTTTTCCTTATCACGTAGGAGCAAATTGCATGCAAAATGAAAGCAGCCTAGTATTCTCTCAGGGAGGGTCTCCTCAGTGCATGGTGGATTGTTTCTGCGGCAGAGTTTGTCATAAGGCTCTCCTGCAGCAGATTCTGACACTTTACTACAAAGGCGTCTTCAGGGCCTTGGTAGTAAAGAGATGAGGTGGCTCTCTGCGCCCTCATGAAACAAGGCCCTCCTGGAGTATTACAATCCTGTGGAGAAAACCGCCAAGCACGAGAGGCTGTCTTCTGTGCACTTGAATGCAGAAGTCCCTCCACACACAGCACATCACACCGAGAATATAACTGCCCACCATACACATGAACCACGGTTCTCAGAGTGAACACAACTCACCCAGTGAGGCACACTGACCAAGCTTGACCACACACATCACAAATTACACTCCTTACTCAAAGAGCCAGCCACACACACAACCTGTCAAACACAACCACTCACATAGAAACCAACATGCAAAACACACACCGTCCACAACAAAAAGAACACAAAGATTACGCAACACACATTTCACACACTACACACATCACTCCAAACACACATGAAACAGACAGCACACACAGCCTCACAGAATGCACAATGCCAAACACACAACATATATGCAAAGATATCAGTCCTAACACACAGCGTCTCACTCAACAAGCAAAACACACAGACCACAGAACACACAGAGTAGAATACACAAAACACACACACAAATCACAGAACCACACATCACACGACACACACAAGCATCCCGCACAGAAAATATCACAACTCATAACACACACAACACTCCCCAAACCATAGGCAAACCACATATAACCAACAAAGACAAGTAGCACACATTTCACACACTACACACTGCACACACAATCACGCACAGACACACCACACATACATCCTCACACAGGAGCGCAACGCAGTACATACACACAACACAGAAACACGCAACACAACAGACACCATAAACACACCACACACTTGAAGGCACATAACTCCTGCTCACAATGCACACGAAAACCATTGCGCAGACCACGTACTGTATGCAAGAGTTGTACAAAACAACCACAGCCACACACGGTCAACACATCTCACATCATGTGCGTAAATCAAACAGCCAAACACACACACAGCCTCTCTTTCACAACAACACACAAATCACAACCACACACACAAAACTGACACAACACATACAAATGCACACAAAACTGACGAAACGCATGCAACACACATAGCACACTGCACACAGCACGCACAACCACAATCCTATCATAGAGAGCACGTGCAGCCCCACACGCAGACAGCACGAACGAAAACACCCCCCACACACAACATACACATGCACACAACACGCCCGACACAAGGCGAACCCATCATTACACACAATGCTCAAATGACACAGCCCACGCAACACTACCCAGTATGTCACACACAGAAAGCCTAAAGGCAGCACTCACACAACCCAGAACTCAGAACATAACACAACAAACAAGAGAATTTATAAGACGCGGAAATCACATTGCGCACTGAATTCGTTGTATGCGGGTATTTTCCTGACAGCCAGGCTTCCTCAGCAAAACCTCACGTTAATGGCCTCACAAATGAGCACCTGACACTCAGCAAAAGATGTCTCTACAGAGCGGACTTCACTCATGCGCTTAGAGTGCAGTCACACAGGACTGACTCGGAAACCACATTGCGAGCTGAATTCGTTGTATGCGGGTATTTTCCTGATGGCCAGTCTTCCTCAACAAAGCCTCACGTTAATGGTCACTTAAATGAGCACATGACACTCAGCAAAAGGGAGCTCTACACAGAAGTCCTCTTTCAGGTGCTTAGAGTGCAGGCACACAGGACAGACACGGAAACCACATTGAGAGTTCAATTCGTTGTATGCGGGTATTTTCCTGATGGCCAGGATTCCTCAGCAAAAGCTCACGTTAAAGGCCAGAAAAATGAGCACCCGACACTGAGAAAAAGACATCTCTACAGAGCAGACTTCCATCATGCACTTAGAGTGCAGTCACACAAGACAGACACGGAAACCACGTTGTGAGCTAAATTCGTTGTATGCGGGCATAGTGCCTGACGGCCAGGCTTCCTCAGCATGGACTCACGTTCATGGCCACACAGACATGGTGGGAAGCACATTGCAAGCTCTGTTTCAGCCTCCACTGCCAGGGCTTCAATGATTCCTTGAATGGGCCATCCTGCAGTGCTTTCTTTCACTCACATAAGCTGAATCCAAAGCTGACTTGCCTCCACTGCTGTCACTACAATGCATCATCTTCTGCAACTTCCAGTGTCGCTAGAGCAAAGGCCTATTCGCAGCCCACCTACAACTTTGAGATAGAGGGCATACAGAGAACACCGCGTTCTACTGCAATGTTTGCTGTTTTCCTTATCACGTAGGAGCAAATTGCATGCAAAATGAAAGCAGCCTAGTATTCTCTCAGGGAGGGTCTCCTCAGTGCATGGTGGATTGTTTCTGCGGCAGAGTTTGTCATAAGGCTCTCCTGCAGCAGATTCTGACACTTTACTACAAAGGCATCTTCAGGGCCTTGGTAGTAAAGAGATGAGGTGGCTCTCTGCGCCCTCATGAAACAAGGCCCTCCTGGAGTATTACAATCCTGTGGAGAAAACCGCCAAGCACGAGAGGCTGTCTTCTGTGCACTTGAATGCAGAAGTCCCTCCACACACAGCACATCACACCGAGAATATAACTGCCCACCATACACATGAATCACGGTTCTCAGAGTGAACACAACTCACCCAGTGAGGCACACTGACCAAGCTTGACCACACACATCACAAATTACACTCCTTACTCAAAGAGCCAGCCACACACACAACCTGTCAAACACAACCACTCACATAGAAACCAACATGCAAAACACACACCGTCCACAACAAAAAGAACACAAAGATTACGCAACACACATTTCACACACTACACACATCACTCCAAACACACATGAAACAGACAGCACACACAGCCTCACAGAATGCACAATGCCAAACACACAACATATATGCAAAGATATCAGTCCTAACACACAGCGTCTCACTCAACAAGCAAAACACACAGACCACAGAACACACAGAGTAGAATACACAAAACACACACACAAATCACAGAACCACACATCACACGACACACACAAGCATCCCGCACAGAAAATATCACAACTCATAACACACACAACACTCCCCAAACCATAGGCAAACCACATATAACCAACAAAGACAAGTAGCACACATTTCACACACTACACACTGCACACACAATCACGCACAGACACACCACACATACATCCTCACACAGGAGCGCAACGCAGTACATACACACAACACAGAAACACGCAACACAGCAGACACCATAAACACACCACACACTTGAAGGCACATAACTCCTGCTCACAATGCACACGAAAACCATTGCGCAGACCACGTACTGTATGCAAGAGTTGTACAAAACAACCACAGCCACACACAGTCAACACATCTCACATCATGTGCGTAAATCAAACAGCCAAACACACACACAGCCTCTCTTTCACAACAACACACAAACCACAACCACACACACAAAACTGACACAACACATACAAATGCACACAAAACTGACGAAACGCATGCAACACACATAGCACACTGCACACAGCACGCACAACCACAATCCTATCATAGAGAGCACGTGCAGCCCCACACGCAGACAGCACGAACGAAAACACCCCCCACACACAACATACACATGCACACAACACGCCCGACACAAGGCGAACCCATCATTACACACAATGCTCAAATGACACAGCCCACGCAACACTACCCAGTATGTCACACACAGAAAGCCTAAAGGCAGCACTCACACAACCCAGAACTCAGAACATAACACAACAAACAAGAGAATTTATAAGACGCGGAAATCACATTGCGCACTGAATTCGTTGTATGCGGGTATTTTCCTGACAGCCAGGCTTCCTCAGCAAAACCTCACGTTAATGGCCTCACAAATGAGCACCTGACACTCAGCAAAAGATGTCTCTACAGAGCGGACTTCACTCATGCGCTTAGAGTGCAGTCACACAGGACTGACTCGGAAACCACATTGCGAGCTGAATTCGTTGTATGCGGGTATTTTCCTGATGGCCAGTCTTCCTCAACAAAGCCTCACGTTAATGGTCACTTAAATGAGCACATGACACTCAGCAAAAGGGATCTCTACACAGAAGTCCTCTTTCAGGTGCTTAGAGTGCAGGCACACAGGACAGACACGGAAACCACATTGAGAGTTCAATTCGTTGTATGCGGGTATTTTCCTGATGGCCAGGATTCCTCAGCAAAAGCTCACGTTAAAGGCCAGAAAAATGAGCACCCGACACTGAGAAAAAGACATCTCTACAGAGCAGACTTCCATCATGCACTTAGAGTGCAGTCACACAAGACAGACACGGAAACCACATTGGGAGCTAAATTCGTTGTATGCGGGCATAGTGCCTGACGGCCAGGCTTCCTCAGCATGGACTCACGTTCATGGCCACACAGACATGGTGGGAAGCACATTGCAAGCTCTGTTTCAGCCTCCACTGCCAGGGCTTCAACGATTCCTTGAATGGGCCATCCTGCAGTGCTTTCTTTCACTCACATAAGCTGAATCCAAAGCTGACTTGCCTCCACTGCTGTCACTACAATGCATCATCTTCTGCAACTTCCAGTGTCGCTAGAGCAAAGGCCTATTCGCAGCCCACCTACATCTTTGAGATAGAGGGCATACAGAGAACACCGCGTTCTACTGCAATGTTTGCTGTTTTCCTTATCACGTAGGAGCAAATTGCATGCAAAATGAAAGCAGCCTAGTATTCTCTCAGGGAGGGTCTCCTCAGTGCATGGTGGATTGTTTCTGCGGCAGAGTTTGTCATAAGGCTCTCCTGCAGCAGATTCTGACACTTTACTACAAAGGCGTCTTCAGGGCCTTGGTAGTAAAGAGATGAGGTGGCTCTCTGCGCCCTCATGAAACAAGGCCCTCCTGGAGTATTACAATCCTGTGGAGAAAACCGCCAAGCACGAGAGGCTGTCTTCTGTGCACTTGAATGCAGAAGTCCCTCCACACACAGCACATCACACCGAGAATATAACTGCCCACCATACACATGAACCACGGTTCTCAGAGTGAACACAACTCACCCAGTGAGGCACACTGACCAAGCTTGACCACACACATCACAAATTACACTCCTTACTCAAAGAGCCAGCCACACACACAACCTGTCAAACACAACCACTCACATAGAAACCAACATGCAAAACACACACCGTCCACAACAAAAAGAACACAAAGATTACGCAACACACATTTCACACACTACACACATCACTCCAAACACACATGAAACAGACAGCACACACAGCCTCACAGAATGCACAATGCCAAACACACAACATATATGCAAAGATATCAGTCCTAACACACAGCGTCTCACTCAACAAGCAAAACACACAGACCACAGAACACACAGAGTAGAATACACAAAACACACACACAAATCACAGAACCACACATCACACGACACACACAAGCATCCCGCACAGAAAATATCACAACTCATAACACACACAACACTCCCCAAACCATAGGCAAACCACATATAACCAACAAAGACAAGTAGCACACATTTCACACACTACACACTGCACACACAATCACGCACAGACACACCACACATACATCCTCACACAGGAGCGCAACGCAGTACATACACACAACACAGAAACACGCAACACAACAGACACCATAAACACACCACACACTTGAAGGCACATAACTCCTGCTCACAATGCACACGAAAACCATTGCACAGACCACGTACTGTAAGCAAGAGTTGTACAAAACAACCACAGCCACACACAGTCAACACATCTCACATCATGTGCGTAAATCAAACAGCCAAACACACACACAGCCTCTCTTTCACAACAACACACAAACCACAACCACACACACAAAACTGACACAACACATACAAATGCACACAAAACTGACGAAACGCATGCAACACACATAGCACACTGCACACAGCACGCACAACCACAATCCTATCATAGAGAGCACGTGCAGCCCCACACGCAGACAGCACGAACGAAAACACCCCCCACACACAACATACACATGCACACAACACGCCCGACACAAGGCGAACCCATCATTACACACAATGCTCAAATGACACAGCCCACGCAACACTACCCAGTATGTCACACACAGAAAGCCTAAAGGCAGCACTCACACAACCCAGAACTCAGAACATAACACAACAAACAAGAGAATTTATAAGACGCGGAAATCACATTGCGCACTGAATTCGTTGTATGCGGGTATTTTCCTGACAGCCAGGCTTCCTCAGCAAAACCTCACGTTAATGGCCTCACAAATGAGCACCTGACACTCAGCAAAAGATGTCTCTACAGAGCGGACTTCACTCATGCGCTTAGAGTGCAGTCACACAGGACTGACTCGGAAACCACATTGCGAGCTGAATTCGTTGTATGCGGGTCCTGATGGCCAGTCTTCCTCAACAAAGCCTCACGTTAATGGTCACTTAAATGAGCACATGACACTCAGCAAAAGGGAGCTCTACACAGAAGTCCTCTTTCAGGTGCTTAGAGTGCAGGCACACAGGACAGACACGGAAACCACATTGAGAGTTCAATTCGTTGTATGCGGGTATTTTCCTGATGGCCAGGATTCCTCAGCAAAAGCTCACGTTAAAGGCCAGAAAAATGAGCACCGACACTGAGAAAAAGACATCTCTACAGAGCAGACTTCCATCATGCACTTAGAGTGCAGTCACACAAGACAGACACGGAAACCACATTGTGAGCTAAATTCGTTGTATGCGGGCATAGTGCCTGACGGCCAGGCTTCCTCAGCATGGACTCACGTTCATGGCCACACAGACATGGTGGGAAGCACATTGCAAGCTCTGTTTCAGCCTCCACTGCCAGGGCATCAATGATTCCTTCAATGGGCCATCCTGCAGTGCTTTCTTTCACTCACATAAGCTGAATCCAAAGCTGACTTGCCTCCACTGCTGTCACTACAATGCATCATCTTCTGCAACTTCCAGTGTCGCTAGAGCAAAGGCCTATTCGCAGCCCACCTACAACTTTGAGATAGAGGGCATACAGAGAACACCGCGTTCTACTGCAATGTTTGCTGTTTTCCTTATCACGTAGGAGCAAATTGCATGCAAAATGAAAGCAGCCTAGTATTCTCTCAGGGAGGGTCTCCTCAGTGCATGGTGGATTGTTTCTGCGGCAGAGTTTGTCATAAGGCTCTCCTGCAGCAGATTCTGACACTTTACTACAAAGGCGTCTTCAGGGCCTTGGTAGTAAAGAGATGAGGTGGCTCTCTGCGCCCTCATGAAACAAGGCCCTCCTGGAGTATTACAATCCTGTGGAGAAAACCGCCAAGCACGAGAGGCTGTCTTCTGTGCACTTGAATGCAGAAGTCCCTCCACACACAGCACATCACACCGAGAATATAACTGCCCACCATACACATGAACCACGGTTCTCAGAGTGAACACAACTCACCCAGTGAGGCACACTGACCAAGCTTGACCACACACATCACAAATTACACTCCTTACTCAAAGAGCCAGCCACACACACAACCTGTCAAACACAACCACTCACATAGAAACCAACATGCAAAACACACACCGTCCACAACAAAAAGAACACAAAGATTACGCAACACACATTTCACACACTACACACATCACTCCAAACACACATGAAACAGACAGCACACACAGCCTCACAGAATGCACAATGCCAAACACACAACATATATGCAAAGATATCAGTCCTAACACACAGCGTCTCACTCAACAAGCAAAACACACAGACCACAGAACACACAGAGTAGAATACACAAAACACACACACAAATCACAGAACCACACATCACACGACACACACAAGCATCCCGCACAGAAAATATCACAACTCATAACACACACAACACTCCCCAAACCATAGGCAAACCACATATAACCAACAAAGACAAGTAGCACACATTTCACACACTACACACTGCACACACAATCACGCACAGACACACCACACATACATCCTCACACAGGAGCGCAACGCAGTACATACACACAACACAGAAACACGCAACACAACAGACACCATAAACACACCACACACTTGAAGGCACATAACTCCTGCTCACAATGCACACGAAAACCATTGCGCAGACCACGTACTGTATGCAAGAGCTGTACAAAACAACCACAGCCACACACGGTCAACACATCTCACATCATGTGCGTAAATCAAACAGCCAAACACACACACAGCCTCTCTTTCACAACAACACACAAACCACAACCACACACACAAAACTGACACAACACATACAAATGCACACAAAACTGACGAAACGCATGCAACACACATAGCACACTGCACACAGCACGCACAACCACAATCCTATCATAGAGAGCACGTGCAGCCCCACACGCAGACAGCACGAACGAAAACACCCCCCACACACAACATACACATGCACACAACACGCCCGACACAAGGCGAACCCATCATTACACACAGTGCTCAAATGACACAGCCCACGCAACACTACCCAGTATGTCACACACAGAAAGCCTAAAGGCAGCACTCACACAACCCAGAACTCAGAACATAACACAACAAACAAGAGAATTTATAAGACGCGGAAATCACATTGCGCACTGAATTCGTTGTATGCGGGTATTTTCCTGACAGCCAGGCTTCCTCAGCAAAACCTCCCGTTAATGGCCTCACAAATGAGCACTTGACACTCAGCAAAAGATGTCTCTACAGAGCGGACTTCACTCATGCGCTTAGAGTGCAGTCACACAGGACTGACTCGGAAACCACATTGCGAGCTGAATTCGTTGTATGCGGGTATTTTCCTGATGGCCAGTCTTCCTCAACAAAGCCTCACGTTAATGGTCACTTAAATGAGCACATGACACTCAGCAAAAGGGAGCTCTACACAGAAGTCCTCTTTCAGGTGCTTAGAGTGCAGGCACACAGGACAGACACGGAAACCACATTGAGAGTTCAATTCGTTGTATGCGGGTATTTTCCTGATGGCCAGGATTCCTCAGCAAAAGCTCACGTTAAAGGCCAGAAAAATGAGCACCCGACACTGAGAAAAAGACATCTCTACAGAGCAGACTTCCATCATGCACTTAGAGTGCAGTCACACAAGACAGACACGGAAACCACGTTGTGAGCTAAATTCGTTGTATGCGGGCATAGTGCCTGACGGCCAGGCTTCCTCAGCATGGACTCACGTTCATGGCCACACAGACATGGTGGGAAGCACATTGCAAGCTCTGTTTCAGCCTCCACTGCCAGGGCTTCAATGATTCCTTGAATGGGCCATCCTGCAGTGCTTTCTTTCACTCACATAAGCTGAATCCAAAGCTGACTTGCCTCCACTGCTGTCACTACAATGCATCATCTTCTGCAACTTCCAGTGTCGCTAGAGCAAAGGCCTATTCGCAGCCCACCTACAACTTTGAGATAGAGGGCATACAGAGAACACCGCGTTCTACTGCAATGTTTGCTGTTTTCCTTATCACGTAGGAGCAAATTGCATGCAAAATGAAAGCAGCCTAGTATTCTCTCAGGGAGGGTCTCCTCAGTGCATGGTGGATTGTTTCTGCGGCAGAGTTTGTCATAAGGCTCTCCTGCAGCAGATTCTGACACTTTACTACAAAGGCATCTTCAGGGCCTTGGTAGTAAAGAGATGAGGTGGCTCTCTGCGCCCTCATGAAACAAGGCCCTCCTGGAGTATTACAATCCTGTGGAGAAAACCGCCAAGCACGAGAGGCTGTCTTCTGTGCACTTGAATGCAGAAGTCCCTCCACACACAGCACATCACACCGAGAATATAACTGCCCACCATACACATGAATCACGGTTCTCAGAGTGAACACAACTCACCCAGTGAGGCACACTGACCAAGCTTGACCACACACATCACAAATTACACTCCTTACTCAAAGAGCCAGCCACACACACAACCTGTCAAACACAACCACTCACATAGAAACCAACATGCAAAACACACACCGTCCACAACAAAAAGAACACAAAGATTACGCAACACACATTTCACACACTACACACATCACTCCAAACACACATGAAACAGACAGCACACACAGCCTCACAGAATGCACAATGCCAAACACACAACATATATGCAAAGATATCAGTCCTAACACACAGCGTCTCACTCAACAAGCAAAACACACAGACCACAGAACACACAGAGTAGAATACACAAAACACACACACAAATCACAGAACCACACATCACACGACACACACAAGCATCCCGCACAGAAAATATCACAACTCATAACACACACAACACTCCCCAAACCATAGGCAAACCACATATAACCAACAAAGACAAGTAGCACACATTTCACACACTACACACTGCACACACAATCACGCACAGACACACCACACATACATCCTCACACAGGAGCGCAACGCAGTACATACACACAACACAGAAACACGCAACACAACAGACACCATAAACACACCACACACTTGAAGGCACATAACTCCTGCTCACAATGCACACGAAAACCATTGCGCAGACCACGTACTGTATGCAAGAGTTGTACAAAACAACCACAGCCACACACGGTCAACACATCTCACATCATGTGCGTAAATCAAACAGCCAAACACACACACAGCCTCTCTTTCACAACAACACACAAACCACAACCACACACACAAAACTGACACAACACATACAAATGCACACAAAACTGACGAAACGCATGCAACACACATAGCACACTGCACACAGCACGCACAACCACAATCCTATCATAGAGAGCACGTGCAGCCCCACACGCAGACAGCACGAACGAAAACACCCCCCACACACAACATACACATGCACACAACACGCCCGACACAAGGCGAACCCATCATTACACACAATGCTCAAATGACACAGCCCACGCAACACTACCCAGTATGTCACACACAGAAAGCCTAAAGGCAGCACTCACACAACCCAGAACTCAGAACATAACACAACAAACAAGAGAATTTATAAGACGCGGAAATCACATTGCGCACTGAATTCGTTGTATGCGGGTATTTTCCTGACAGCCAGGCTTCCTCAGCAAAACCTCACGTTAATGGCCTCACAAATGAGCACCTGACACTCAGCAAAAGATGTCTCTACAGAGCGGACTTCACTCATGCGCTTAGAGTGCAGTCACACAGGACTGACTCGGAAACCACATTGCGAGCTGAATTCGTTGTATGCGGGTATTTTCCTGATGGCCAGTCTTCCTCAACAAAGCCTCACGTTAATGGTCACTTAAATGAGCACATGACACTCAGCAAAAGGGAGCTCTACACAGAAGTCCTCTTTCAGGTGCTTAGAGTGCAGGCACACAGGACAGACACGGAAACCACATTGAGAGTTCAATTCGTTGTATGCGGGTATTTTCCTGATGGCCAGGATTCCTCAGCAAAAGCTCACGTTAAAGGCCAGAAAAATGAGCACCCGACACTGAGAAAAAGACATCTCTACAGAGCAGACTTCCATCATGCACTTAGAGTGCAGTCACACAAGACAGACACGGAAACCACGTTGTGAGCTAAATTCGTTGTATGCGGGCATAGTGCCTGACGGCCAGGCTTCCTCAGCATGGACTCACGTTCATGGCCACACAGACATGGTGGGAAGCACATTGCAAGCTCTGTTTCAGCCTCCACTGCCAGGGCTTCAATGATTCCTTGAATGGGCCATCCTGCAGTGCTTTCTTTCACTCACATAAGCTGAATCCAAAGCTGACTTGCCTCCACTGCTGTCACTACAATGCATCATCTTCTGCAACTTCCAGTGTCGCTAGAGCAAAGGCCTATTCGCAGCCCACCTACAACTTTGAGATAGAGGGCATACAGAGAACACCGCGTTCTACTGCAATGTTTGCTGTTTTCCTTATCACGTAGGAGCAAATTGCATGCAAAATGAAAGCAGCCTAGTATTCTCTCAGGGAGGGTCTCCTCAGTGCATGGTGGATTGTTTCTGCGGCAGAGTTTGTCATAAGGCTCTCCTGCAGCAGATTCTGACACTTTACTACAAAGGCGTCTTCAGGGCCTTGGTAGTAAAGAGATGAGGTGGCTCTCTGCGCCCTCATGAAACAAGGCCCTCCTGGAGTATTACAATCCTGTGGAGAAAACCGCCAAGCACGAGAGGCTGTCTTCTGTGCACTTGAATGCAGAAGTCCCTCCACACACAGCACATCACACCGAGAATATAACTGCCCACCATACACATGAACCACGGTTCTCAGAGTGAACACAACTCACCCAGTGAGGCACACTGACCAAGCTTGACCACACACATCACAAATTACACTCCTTACTCAAAGAGCCAGCCACACACACAACCTGTCAAACACAACCACTCACATAGAAACCAACATGCAAAACACACACCGTCCACAACAAAAAGAACACAAAGATTACGCAACACACATTTCACACACTACACACATCACTCCAAACACACATGAAACAGACAGCACACACAGCCTCACAGAATGCACAATGCCAAACACACAACATATATGCAAAGATATCAGTCCTAACACACAGCGTCTCACTCAACAAGCAAAACACACAGACCACAGAACACACAGAGTAGAATACACAAAACACACACACAAATCACAGAACCACACATCACACGACACACACAAGCATCCCGCACAGAAAATATCACAACTCATAACACACACAACACTCCCCAAACCATAGGCAAACCACATATAACCAACAAAAACAAGTAGCACACATTTCACACACTACACACTGCACACACAATCACGCACAGACACACCACACATACATCCTCACACAGGAGCGCAACGCAGTACATACACACAACACAGAAACACGCAACACAACAGACACCATAAACACACCACACACTTGAAGGCACATAACTCCTGCTCACAATGCACACGAAAACCATTGCGCAGACCACGTACTGTATGCAAGAGTTGTACAAAACAACCACAGCCACACACAGTCAACACATCTCACATCATGTGCGTAAATCAAACAGCCAAACACACACACAGCCTCTCTTTCACAACAACACACAAACCACAACCACACACACAAAACTGACACAACACATACAAATGCACACAAAACTGACGAAACGCATGCAACACACATAGCACACTGCACACAGCACGCACAACCACAATCCTATCATAGAGAGCACGTGCAGCCCCACACGCAGACAGCACGAACGAAAACACCCCCCACACACAACATACACATGCACACAACACGCCCGACACAAGGCGAACCCATCATTACACACAATGCTCAAATGACACAGCCCACGCAACACTACCCAGTATGTCACACACAGAAAGCCTAAAGGCAGCACTCACACAACCCAGAACTCAGAACATAACACAACAAACAAGAGAATTTATAAGACGCGGAAATCACATTGCGCACTGAATTCGTTGTATGCGGGTATTTTCCTGACAGCCAGGCTTCCTCAGCAAAACCTCACGTTAATGGCCTCACAAATGAGCACCTGACACTCAGCAAAAGATGTCTCTACAGAGCGGACTTCACTCATGCGCTTAGAGTGCAGTCACACAGGACTGACTCGGAAACCACATTGCGAGCTGAATTCGTTGTATGCGGGTATTTTCCTGATGGCCAGTCTTCCTCAACAAAGCCTCACGTTAATGGTCACTTAAATGAGCACATGACACTCAGCAAAAGGGAGCTCTACACAGAAGTCCTCTTTCAGGTGCTTAGAGTGCAGGCACACAGGACAGACACGGAAACCACATTGAGAGTTCAATTCGTTGTATGCGGGTATTTTCCTGATGGCCAGGATTCCTCAGCAAAAGCTCACGTTAAAGGCCAGAAAAATGAGCACCCGACACTGAGAAAAAGACATCTCTACAGAGCAGACTTCCATCATGCACTTAGAGTGCAGTCACACAAGACAGACACGGAAACCACATTGTGAGCTAAATTCGTTGTATGCGGGCATAGTGCCTGACGGCCAGGCTTCCTCAGCATGGACTCACGTTCATGGCCACACAGACATGGTGGGAAGCACATTGCAAGCTCTGTTTCAGCCTCCACTGCCAGGGCTTCAACGATTCCTTGAATGGGCCATCCTGCAGTGCTTTCTTTCACTCACATAAGCTGAATCCAAAGCTGACTTGCCTCCACTGCTGTCACTACAATGCATCATCTTCTGCAACTTCCAGTGTCGCTAGAGCAAAGGCCTATTCGCAGCCCACCTACATCTTTGAGATAGAGGGCATACAGAGAACACCGCGTTCTACTGCAATGTTTGCTGTTTTCCTTATCACGTAGGAGCAAATTGCATGCAAAATGAAAGCAGCCTAGTATTCTCTCAGGGAGGGTCTCCTCAGTGCATGGTGGATTGTTTCTGCGGCAGAGTTTGTCATAAGGCTCTCCTGCAGCAGATTCTGACACTTTACTACAAAGGCGTCTTCAGGGCCTTGGTAGTAAAGAGATGAGGTGGCTCTCTGCGCCCTCATGAAACAAGGCCCTCCTGGAGTATTACAATCCTGTGGAGAAAACCGCCAAGCACGAGAGGCTGTCTTCTGTGCACTTGAATGCAGAAGTCCCTCCACACACAGCACATCACACCGAGAATATAACTGCCCACCATACACATGAACCACGGTTCTCAGAGTGAACACAACTCACCCAGTGAGGCACACTGACCAAGCTTGACCACACACATCACAAATTACACTCCTTACTCAAAGAGCCAGCCACACACACAACCTGTCAAACACAACCACTCACATAGAAACCAACATGCAAAACACACACCGTCCACAACAAAAAGAACACAAAGATTACGCAACACACATTTCACACACTACACACATCACTCCAAACACACATGAAACAGACAGCACACACAGCCTCACAGAATGCACAATGCCAAACACACAACATATATGCAAAGATATCAGTCCTAACACACAGCGTCTCACTCAACAAGCAAAACACACAGACCACAGAACACACAGAGTAGAATACACAAAACACACACACAAATCACAGAACCACACATCACACGACACACACAAGCATCCCGCACAGAAAATATCACAACTCATAACACACACAACACTCCCCAAACCATAGGCAAACCACATATAACCAACAAAGACAAGTAGCACACATTTCACACACTACACACTGCACACACAATCACGCACAGACACACCACACATACATCCTCACACAGGAGCGCAACGCAGTACATACACACAACACAGAAACACGCAACACAACAGACACCATAAACACACCACACACTTGAAGGCACATAACTCCTGCTCACAATGCACACGAAAACCATTGCACAGACCACGTACTGTATGCAAGAGTTGTACAAAACAACCACAGCCACACACGGTCAACACATCTCACATCATGTGCGTAAATCAAACAGCCAAACACACACACAGCCTCTCTTTCACAACAACACACAAACCACAACCACACACACAAAACTGACACAACACATACAAATGCACACAAAACTGACGAAACGCATGCAACACACATAGCACACTGCACACAGCACGCACAACCACAATCCTATCATAGAGAGCACGTGCAGCCCCACACGCAGACAGCACGAACGAAAACACCCCCCACACACAACATACACATGCACACAACACGCCCGACACAAGGCGAACCCATCATTACACAAAATGCTCAAAAGACACAGCCCACGCAACACTACCCAGTATGTCACACACAGAAAGCCTAAAGGCAGCACTCACACAACCCAGAACTCAGAACATAACACAACAAACAAGAGAATTTATAAGACGCGGAATTCACATTGCGCACTGAATTCGTTGTATGCGGGTATTTTCCTGACAGCCAGGCTTCCTCACAAAACCTCACGTTAATGGCCTCACAAATGAGCACCTGACACTCAGCAAAAGATGTCTCTACAGAGCGGACTTCACTCATGCGCTTAGAGTGCAGTCACACAGGACTGACTCGGAAACCACATTGCGAGCTGAATTCGTTGTATGCGGGTATTTTCCTGATGGCCAGTCTTCCTCAACAAAGCCTCACGTTAATGGTCACTTAAATGAGCACATGACACTCAGCAAAAGGGAGCTCTACACAGAAGTCCTCTTTCAGGTGCTTAGAGTGCAGGCACACAGGACAGACACGGAAACCACATTGAGAGTTCAATTCGTTGTATGCGGGTATTTTCCTGATGGCCAGGATTCCTCAGCAAAAGCTCACGTTAAAGGCCAGAAAAATGAGCACCCGACACTGAGAAAAAGACATCTCTACAGAGCAGACTTCCATCATGCACTTAGAGTGCAGTCACACAAGACAGACACGGAAACCACATTGTGAGCTAAATTCGTTGTATGCGGGCATAGTGCCTGACGGCCAGGCTTCCTCAGCATGGACTCACGTTCATGGCCACACAGACATGGTGGGAAGCACATTGCAAGCTCTGTTTCAGCCTCCACTGCCAGGGCTTCAATGATTCCTTGAATGGGCCATCCTGCAGTGCTTTCTTTCACTCACATAAGCTGAAACCAAAGCTGACTTGCCTCCACTGCTGTCACTACAATGCATCATCTTCTGCAACTTCCAGTGTCGCTAGAGCAAAGGCCTATTCGCAGCCCACCTACAACTTTGAGATAGAGGGCATACAGAGAACACCGCGTTCTACTGCAATGTTTGCTGTTTTCCTTATCACGTAGGAGCAAATTGCATGCAAAATGAAAGCAGCCTAGTATTCTCTCAGGGAGGGTCTCCTCAGTGCATGGTGGATTGTTTCTGCGGCAGAGTTTGTCATAAGGCTCTCCTGCAGCAGATTCTGACACTTTACTACAAAGGCGTCTTCAGGGCCTTGGCAGTAAAGAGATGAGGTGGCTCTCTGCGCCCTCATGAAACAAGGCCCTCCTGGAGTATTACAATCCTGTGGAGAAAACCGCCAAGCACGAGAGGCTGTCTTCTGTGCACTTGAATGCAGAAGTCCCTCCACACACAGCACATCACACCGAGAATATAACTGCCCACCATACACATGAACCACGGTTCTCAGAGTGAACACAACTCACCCAGTGAGGCACACTGACCAAGCTTGACCACACACATCACAAATTACACTCCTTACTCAAAGAGCCAGCCACACACACAACCTGTCAAACACAACCACTCACATAGAAACCAACATGCAAAACACACACCGTCCACAACAAAAAGAACACAAAGATTACGCAACACACATTTCACACACTACACACATCACTCCAAACACACATGAAACAGACAGCACACACAGCCTCACAGAATGCACAATGCCAAACACACAACATATATGCAAAGATATCAGTCCTAACACACAGCGTCTCACTCAACAAGCAAAACACACAGACCACAGAACACACAGAGTAGAATACACAAAACACACACACAAATCACAGAACCACACATCACACGACACACACAAGCATCCCGCACAGAAAATATCACAACTCATAACACACACAACACTCCCCAAACCATAGGCAAACCACATATAACCAACAAAGACAAGTAGCACACATTTCACACACTACACACTGCACACACAATCACGCACAGACACACCACACATACATCCTCACACAGGAGCGCAACGCAGTACATACACACAACACAGAAACACGCAACACAACAGACACCATAAACACACCACACACTTGAAGGCACATAACTCCTGCTCACAATGCACACGAAAACCATTGCGCAGACCACGTACTGTATGCAAGAGTTGTACAAAACAACCACAGCCACACACGGTCAACACATCTCACATCATGTGCGTAAATCAAACAGCCAAACACACACACAGCCTCTCTTTCACAACAACACACAAACCACAACCACACACACAAAACTGACACAACACATACAAATGCACACAAAACTGACGAAACGCATGCAACACACATAGCACACTGCACACAGCACGCACAACCACAATCCTATCATAGAGAGCACGTGCAGCCCCACACGCAGACAGCACGAACGAAAACACCCCCCACACACAACATACACATGCACACAACACGCCCGACACAAGGCGAACCCATCACTACACACAATGCTCAAATGACACAGCCCACGCAACACTACCCAGTATGTCACACACAGAAAGCCTAAAGGCAGCACTCACACAACCCAGAACTCAGAACATAACACAACAAACAAGAGAATTTATAAGACGCGGAAATCACATTGCGCACTGAATTCGTTGTATGCGGGTATTTTCCTGACAGCCAGGCTTCCTCAGCAAAACCTCACGTTAATGGCCTCACAAATGAGCACCTGACACTCAGCAAAAGATGTCTCTACAGAGCGGACTTCACTCATGCGCTTAGAGTGCAGTCACACAGGACTGACTCGGAAACCACATTGCGAGCTGAATTCGTTGTATGCGGGTATTTTCCTGATGGCCAGTCTTCCTCAACAAAGCCTCACGTTAATGGTCACTTAAATGAGCACATGACACTCAGCAAAAGGGAGCTCTACACAGAAGTCCTCTTTCAGGTGCTTAGAGTGCAGGCACACAGGACAGACACGGAAACCACATTGAGAGTTCAATTCGTTGTATGCGGGTATTTTCCTGATGGCCAGGATTCCTCAGCAAAAGCTCACGTTAAAGGCCAGAAAAATGAGCACCCGACACTGAGAAAAAGACATCTCTACAGAGCAGACTTCCATCATGCACTTAGAGTGCAGTCACACAAGACAGACACGGAAACCACATTGTGAGCTAAATTCGTTGTATGCGGGCATAGTGCCTGACGGCCAGGCTTCCTCAGCATGGACTCACGTTCATGGCCACACAGACATGGTGGGAAGCACATTGCAAGCTCTGTTTCAGCCTCCACTGCCAGGGCTTCAATGATTCCTTGAATGGGCCATCCTGCAGTGCTTTCTTTCACTCACATAAGCTGAATCCAAAGCTGACTTGCCTCCACTGCTGTCACTACAATGCATCATCTTCTGCAACTTCCAGTGTCGCTAGAGCAAAGGCCTATTCGCAGCCCACCTACAACTTTGAGATAGAGGGCATACAGAGAACACCGCGTTCTACTGCAATGTTTGCTGTTTTCCTTATCACGTAGGAGCAAATTGCATGCAAAATGAAAGCAGCCTAGTATTCTCTCAGGGAGGGTCTCCTCAGTGCATGGTGGATTGTTTCTGCGGCAGAGTTTGTCATAAGGCTCTCCTGCAGCAGATTCTGACACTTTACTACAAAGGCGTCTTCAGGGCCTTGGCAGTAAAGAGATGAGGTGGCTCTCTGCGCCCTCATGAAACAAGGCCCTCCTGGAGTATTACAATCCTGTGGAGAAAACCGCCAAGCACGAGAGGCTGTCTTCTGTGCACTTGAATGCAGAAGTCCCTCCACACACAGCACATCACACCGAGAATATAACTGCCCACCATACACATGAACCACGGTTCTCAGAGTGAACACAACTCACCCAGTGAGGCACACTGACCAAGCTTGACCACACACATCACAAATTACACTCCTTACTCAAAGAGCCAGCCACACACACAACCTGTCAAACACAACCACTCACATAGAAACCAACATGCAAAACACACACCGTCCACAACAAAAAGAACACAAAGATTACGCAACACACATTTCACACACTACACACATCACTCCAAACACACATGAAACAGACAGCACACACAGCCTCACAGAATGCACAATGCCAAACACACAACATATATGCAAAGATATCAGTCCTAACACACAGCGTCTCACTCAACAAGCAAAACACACAGACCACAGAACACACAGAGTAGAATACACAAAACACACACACAAATCACAGAACCACACATCACACGACACACACAAGCATCCCGCACAGAAAATATCACAACTCATAACACACACAACACTCCCCAAACCATAGGCAAACCACATATAACCAACAAAGACAAGTAGCACACATTTCACACACTACACACTGCACACACAATCACGCACAGACACACCACACATACATCCTCACACAGGAGCGCAACGCAGTACATACACACAACACAGAAACACGCAACACAACAGACACCATAAACACACCACACACTTGAAGGCACATAACTCCTGCTCACAATGCACACGAAAACCATTGCGCAGACCACGTACTGTATGCAAGAGTTGTACAAAACAACCACAGCCACACACGGTCAACACATCTCACATCATGTGCGTAAATCAAACAGCCAAACACACACACAGCCTCTCTTTCACAACAACACACAAACCACAACCACACACACAAAACTGACACAACACATACAAATGCACACAAAACTGACGAAACGCATGCAACACACATAGCACACTGCACACAGCACGCACAACCACAATCCTATCATAGAGAGCACGTGCAGCCCCACACGCAGACAGCACGAACGAAAACACCCCCCACACACAACATACACATGCACACAACACGCCCGACACAAGGCGAACCCATCATTACACACAATGCTCAAATGACACAGCCCACGCAACACTACCCAGTATGTCACACACAGAAAGCCTAAAGGCAGCACTCACACAACCCAGAACTCAGAACATAACACAACAAACAAGAGAATTTATAAGACGCGGAAATCACATTGCGCACTGAATTCGTTGTATGCGGGTATTTTCCTGACAGCCAGGCTTCCTCAGCAAAACCTCACGTTAATGGCCTCACAAATGAGCACCTGACACTCAGCAAAAGATGTCTCTACAGAGCGGACTTCACTCATGCGCTTAGAGTGCAGTCACACAGGACTGACTCGGAAACCACATTGCGAGCTGAATTCGTTGTATGCGGGTATTTTCCTGATGGCCAGTCTTCCTCAACAAAGCCTCACGTTAATGGTCACTTAAATGAGCACATGACACTCAGCAAAAGGGAGCTCTACACAGAAGTCCTCTTTCAGGTGCTTAGAGTGCAGGCACACAGGACAGACACGGAAACCACATTGAGAGTTCAATTCGTTGTATGCGGGTATTTTCCTGATGGCCAGGATTCCTCAGCAAAAGCTCACGTTAAAGGCCAGAAAAATGAGCACCCGACACTGAGAAAAAGACATCTCTACAGAGCAGACTTCCATCATGCACTTAGAGTGCAGTCACACAAGACAGACACGGAAACCACATTGTGAGCTAAATTCGTTGTATGCGGGCATAGTGCCTGACGGCCAGGCTTCCTCAGCATGGACTCACGTTCATGGCCACACAGACATGGTGGGAAGCACATTGCAAGCTCTGTTTCAGCCTCCACTGCCAGGGCTTCAATGATTCCTTGAATGGGCCATCCTGCAGTGCTTTCTTTCACTCACATAAGCTGAATCCAAAGCTGACTTGCCTCCACTGCTGTCACTACAATGCATCATCTTCTGCAACTTCCAGTGTCGCTAGAGCAAAGGCCTATTCGCAGCCCACCTACAACTTTGAGATAGAGGGCATACAGAGAACACCGCGTTCTACTGCAATGTTTGCTGTTTTCCTTATCACGTAGGAGCAAATTGCATGCAAAATGAAAGCAGCCTAGTATTCTCTCAGGGAGGGTCTCCTCAGTGCATGGTGGATTGTTTCTGCGGCAGAGTTTGTCATAAGGCTCTCCTGCAGCAGATTCTGACACTTTACTACAAAGGCGTCTTCAGGGCCTTGGCAGTAAAGAGATGAGGTGGCTCTCTGCGCCCTCATGAAACAAGGCCCTCCTGGAGTATTACAATCCTGTGGAGAAAACCGCCAAGCACGAGAGGCTGTCTTCTGTGCACTTGAATGCAGAAGTCCCTCCACACACAGCACATCACACCGAGAATATAACTGCCCACCATACACATGAACCACGGTTCTCAGAGTGAACACAACTCACCCAGTGAGGCACACTGACCAAGCTTGACCACACACATCACAAATTACACTCCTTACTCAAAGAGCCAGCCACACACACAACCTGTCAAACACAACCACTCACATAGAAACCAACATGCAAAACACACACCGTCCACAACAAAAAGAACACAAAGATTACGCAACACACATTTCACACACTACACACATCACTCCAAACACACATGAAACAGACAGCACACACAGCCTCACAGAATGCACAATGCCAAACACACAACATATATGCAAAGATATCAGTCCTAACACACAGCGTCTCACTCAACAAGCAAAACACACAGACCACAGAACACACAGAGTAGAATACACAAAACACACACACAAATCACAGAACCACACATCACACGACACACACAAGCATCCCGCACAGAAAATATCACAACTCATAACACACACAACACTCCCCAAACCATAGGCAAACCACATATAACCAACAAAGACAAGTAGCACACATTTCACACACTACACACTGCACACACAATCACGCACAGACACACCACACATACATCCTCACACAGGAGCGCAACGCAGTACATACACACAACACAGAAACACGCAACACAACAGACACCATAAACACACCACACACTTGAAGGCACATAACTCCTGCTCACAATGCACACGAAAACCATTGCGCAGACCACGTACTGTATGCAAGAGTTGTACAAAACAACCACAGCCACACACGGTCAACACATCTCACATCATGTGCGTAAATCAAACAGCCAAACACACACACAGCCTCTCTTTCACAACAACACACAAACCACAACCACACACACAAAACTGACACAACACATACAAATGCACACAAAACTGACGAAACGCATGCAACACACATAGCACACTGCACACAGCACGCACAACCACAATCCTATCATAGAGAGCACGTGCAGCCCCACACGCAGACAGCACGAACGAAAACACCCCCCACACACAACATACACATGCACACAACACGCCCGACACAAGGCGAACCCATCATTACACACAGTGCTCAAATGACACAGCCCACGCAACACTACCCAGTATGTCACACACAGAAAGCCTAAAGGCAGCACTCACACAACCCAGAACTCAGAACATAACACAACAAACAAGAGAATTTATAAGACGCGGAAATCACATTGCGCACTGAATTCGTTGTATGCGGGTATTTTCCTGACAGCCAGGCTTCCTCAGCAAAACCTCACGTTAATGGCCTCACAAATGAGCACCTGACACTCAGCAAAAGATGTCTCTACAGAGCGGACTTCACTCATGCGCTTAGAGTGCAGTCACACAGGACTGACTCGGAAACCACATTGCGAGCTGAATTCGTTGTATGCGGGTATTTTCCTGATGGCCAGTCTTCCTCAACAAAGCCTCACGTTAATGGTCACTTAAATGAGCACATGACACTCAGCAAAAGGGAGCTCTACACAGAAGTCCTCTTTCAGGTGCTTAGAGTGCAGGCACACAGGACAGACACGGAAACCACATTGAGAGTTCAATTCGTTGTATGCGGGTATTTTCCTGATGGCCAGGATTCCTCAGCAAAAGCTCACGTTAAAGGCCAGGAAAATGAGCACCCGACACTGAGAAAAAGACATCTCTACAGAGCAGACTTCCATCATGCACTTAGAGTGCAGTCACACAAGACAGACACGGAAACCACATTGTGAGCTAAATTCGTTGTATGCGGGCATAGTGCCTGACGGCCAGGCTTCCTCAGCATGGACTCACGTTCATGGCCACACAGACATGGTGGGAAGCACATTGCAAGCTCTGTTTCAGCCTCCACTGCCAGGGCTTCAATGATTCCTTGAATGGGCCATCCTGCAGTGCTTTCTTTCACTCACATAAGCTGAATCCAAAGCTGACTTGCCTCCACTGCTGTCACTACAATGCATCATCTTCTGCAACTTCCAGTGTCGCTAGAGCAAAGGCCTATTCGCAGCCCACCTACAACTTTGAGATAGAGGGCATACAGAGAACACCGCGTTCTACTGCAATGTTTGCTGTTTTCCTTATCACGTAGGAGCAAATTGCATGCAAAATGAAAGCAGCCTAGTATTCTCTCAGGGAGGGTCTCCTCAGTGCATGGTGGATTGTTTCTGCGGCAGAGTTTGTCATAAGGCTCTCCTGCAGCAGATTCTGACACTTTACTACAAAGGCGTCTTCAGGGCCTTGGCAGTAAAGAGATGAGGTGGCTCTCTGCGCCCTCATGAAACAAGGCCCTCCTGGAGTATTACAATCCTGTGGAGAAAACCGCCAAGCACGAGAGGCTGTCTTCTGTGCACTTGAATGCAGAAGTCCCTCCACACACAGCACATCACACCGAGAATATAACTGCCCACCATACACATGAACCACGGTTCTCAGAGTGAACACAACTCACCCAGTGAGGCACACTGACCAAGCTTGACCACACACATCACAAATTACACTCCTTACTCAAAGAGCCAGCCACACACACAACCTGTCAAACACAACCACTCACATAGAAACCAACATGCAAAACACACACCGTCCACAACAAAAAGAACACAAAGATTACGCAACACACATTTCACACACTACACACATCACTCCAAACACACATGAAACAGACAGCACACACAGCCTCACAGAATGCACAATGCCAAACACACAACATATATGCAAAGATATCAGTCCTAACACACAGCGTCTCACTCAACAAGCAAAACACACAGACCACAGAACACACAGAGTAGAATACACAAAACACACACACAAATCACAGAACCACACATCACACGACACACACAAGCATCCCGCACAGAAAATATCACAACTCATAACACACACAACACTCCCCAAACCATAGGCAAACCACATATAACCAACAAAGACAAGTAGCACACATTTCACACACTACACACTGCACACACAATCACGCACAGACACACCACACATACATCCTCACACAGGAGCGCAACGCAGTACATACACACAACACAGAAACACGCAACACAACAGACACCATAAACACACCACACACTTGAAGGCACATAACTCCTGCTCACAATGCACACGAAAACCATTGCGCAGACCACGTACTGTATGCAAGAGTTGTACAAAACAACCACAGCCACACACGGTCAACACATCTCACATCATGTGCGTAAATCAAACAGCCAAACACACACACAGCCTCTCTTTCACAACAACACACAAACCACAACCACACACACAAAACTGACACAACACATACAAATGCACACAAAACTGACGAAACGCATGCAACACACATAGCACACTGCACACAGCACGCACAACCACAATCCTATCATAGAGAGCACGTGCAGCCCCACACGCAGACAGCACGAACGAAAACACCCCCCACACACAACATACACATGCACACAACACGCCCGACACAAGGCGAACCCATCATTACACACAGTGCTCAAATGACACAGCCCACGCAACACTACCCAGTATGTCACACACAGAAAGCCTAAAGGCAGCACTCACACAACCCAGAACTCAGAACATAACACAACAAACAAGAGAATTTATAAGACGCGGAAATCACATTGCGCACTGAATTCGTTGTATGCGGGTATTTTCCTGACAGCCAGGCTTCCTCAGCAAAACCTCACGTTAATGGCCTCACAAATGAGCACCTGACACTCAGCAAAAGATGTCTCTACAGAGCGGACTTCACTCATGCGCTTAGAGTGCAGTCACACAGGACTGACTCGGAAACCACATTGCGAGCTGAATTCGTTGTATGCGGGTATTTTCCTGATGGCCAGTCTTCCTCAACAAAGCCTCACGTTAATGGTCACTTAAATGAGCACATGACACTCAGCAAAAGGGAGCTCTACACAGAAGTCCTCTTTCAGGTGCTTAGAGTGCAGGCACACAGGACAGACACGGAAACCACATTGAGAGTTCAATTCGTTGTATGCGGGTATTTTCCTGATGGCCAGGATTCCTCAGCAAAAGCTCACGTTAAAGGCCAGGAAAATGAGCACCCGACACTGAGAAAAAGACATCTCTACAGAGCAGACTTCCATCATGCACTTAGAGTGCAGTCACACAAGACAGACACGGAAACCACATTGTGAGCTAAATTCGTTGTATGCGGGCATAGTGCCTGACGGCCAGGCTTCCTCAGCATGGACTCACGTTCATGGCCACACAGACATGGTGGGAAGCACATTGCAAGCTCTGTTTCAGCCTCCACTGCCAGGGCTTCAATGATTCCTTGAATGGGCCATCCTGCAGTGCTTTCTTTCACTCACATAAGCTGAATCCAAAGCTGACTTGCCTCCACTGCTGTCACTACAATGCATCATCTTCTGCAACTTCCAGTGTCGCTAGAGCAAAGGCCTATTCGCAGCCCACCTACAACTTTGAGATAGAGGGCATACAGAGAACACCGCGTTCTACTGCAATGTTTGCTGTTTTCCTTATCACGTAGGAGCAAATTGCATGCAAAATGAAAGCAGCCTAGTATTCTCTCAGGGAGGGTCTCCTCAGTGCATGGTGGATTGTTTCTGCGGCAGAGTTTGTCATAAGGCTCTCCTGCAGCAGATTCTGACACTTTACTACAAAGGCGTCTTCAGGGCCTTGGCAGTAAAGAGATGAGGTGGCTCTCTGCGCCCTCATGAAACAAGGCCCTCCTGGAGTATTACAATCCTGTGGAGAAAACCGCCAAGCACGAGAGGCTGTCTTCTGTGCACTTGAATGCAGAAGTCCCTCCACACACAGCACATCACACCGAGAATATAACTGCCCACCATACACATGAACCACGGTTCTCAGAGTGAACACAACTCACCCAGTGAGGCACACTGACCAAGCTTGACCACACACATCACAAATTACACTCCTTACTCAAAGAGCCAGCCACACACACAACCTGTCAAACACAACCACTCACATAGAAACCAACATGCAAAACACACACCGTCCACAACAAAAAGAACACAAAGATTACGCAACACACATTTCACACACTACACACATCACTCCAAACACACATGAAACAGACAGCACACACAGCCTCACAGAATGCACAATGCCAAACACACAACATATATGCAAAGATATCAGTCCTAACACACAGCGTCTCACTCAACAAGCAAAACACACAGACCACAGAACACACAGAGTAGAATACACAAAACACACACACAAATCACAGAACCACACATCACACGACACACACAAGCATCCCGCACAGAAAATATCACAACTCATAACACACACAACACTCCCCAATCCATAGGCAAACCACATATAACCAACAAAGACAAGTAGCACACATTTCACACACTACACATTGCACACACAATCACGCACAGACACACCACACATACATCCTCACACAGGAGCGCAACGCAGTACATACACACAACACAGAAACACGCAACACAACAGACACCATAAACACACCACACACTTGAAGGCACATAACTCCTGCTCACAATGCACACGAAAACCATTGCGCAGACCACGTACTGTATGCAAGAGTTGTACAAAACAACCACAGCCACACACGGTCAACACATCTCACATCATGTGCGTAAATCAAACAGCCAAACACACACACAGCCTCTCTTTCACAACAACACACAAACCACAACCACACACACAAAACTGACACAACACATACAAATGCACACAAAACTGACGAAACGCATGCAACACACATAGCACACTGCACACAGCACGCACAACCACAATCCTATCATAGAGAGCACGTGCAGCCCCACACGCAGACAGCACGAACGAAAACACCCCCCACACACAACATACACATGCACACAACACGCCCGACACAAGGCGAACCCATCATTACACACAGTGCTCAAATGACACAGCCCACGCAACACTACCCAGTATGTCACACACAGAAAGCCTAAAGGCAGCACTCACACAACCCAGAACTCAGAACATAACACAACAAACAAGAGAATTTATAAGACGCGGAAATCACATTGCGCACTGAATTCGTTGTATGCGGGTATTTTCCTGACAGCCAGGCTTCCTCAGCAAAACCTCACGTTAATGGCCTCACAAATGAGCACCTGACACTCAGCAAAAGATGTCTCTACAGAGCGGACTTCACTCATGCGCTTAGAGTGCAGTCACACAGGACTGACTCGGAAACCACATTGCGAGCTGAATTCGTTGTATGCGGGTATTTTCCTGATGGCCAGTCTTCCTCAACAAAGCCTCACGTTAATGGTCACTTAAATGAGCACATGACACTCAGCAAAAGGGAGCTCTACACAGAAGTCCTCTTTCAGGTGCTTAGAGTGCAGGCACACAGGACAGACACGGAAACCACATTGAGAGTTCAATTCGTTGTATGCGGGTATTTTCCTGATGGCCAGGATTCCTCAGCAAAAGCTCACGTTAAAGGCCAGGAAAATGAGCACCCGACACTGAGAAAAAGACATCTCTACAGAGCAGACTTCCATCATGCACTTAGAGTGCAGTCACACAAGACAGACACGGAAACCACATTGTGAGCTAAATTCGTTGTATGCGGGCATAGTGCCTGACGGCCAGGCTTCCTCAGCATGGACTCACGTTCATGGCCACACAGACATGGTGGGAAGCACATTGCAAGCTCTGTTTCAGCCTCCACTGCCAGGGCTTCAATGATTCCTTGAATGGGCCATCCTGCAGTGCTTTCTTTCACTCACATAAGCTGAATCCAAAGCTGACTTGCCTCCACTGCTGTCACTACAATGCATCATCTTCTGCAACTTCCAGTGTCGCTAGAGCAAAGGCCTATTCGCAGCCCACCTACAACTTTGAGATAGAGGGCATACAGAGAACACCGCGTTCTACTGCAATGTTTGCTGTTTTCCTTATCACGTAGGAGCAAATTGCATGCAAAATGAAAGCAGCCTAGTATTCTCTCAGGGAGGGTCTCCTCAGTGCATGGTGGATTGTTTCTGCGGCAGAGTTTGTCATAAGGCTCTCCTGCAGCAGATTCTGACACTTTACTACAAAGGCGTCTTCAGGGCCTTGGTAGTAAAGAGATGAGGTGGCTCTCTGCGCCCTCATGAAACAAGGCCCTCCTGGAGTATTACAATCCTGTGGAGAAAACCGCCAAGCACGAGAGGCTGTCTTCTGTGCACTTGAATGCAGAAGTCCCTCCACACACAGCACATCACACCGAGAATATAACTGCCCACCATACACATGAACCACGGTTCTCAGAGTGAACACAACTCACCCAGTGAGGCACACTGACCAAGCTTGACCACACACATCACAAATTACACTCCTTACTCAAAGAGCCAGCCACACACACAACCTGTCAAACACAACCACTCACATAGAAACCAACATGCAAAACACACACCGTCCACAACAAAAAGAACACAAAGATTACGCAACACACATTTCACACACTACACACATCACTCCAAACACACATGAAACAGACAGCACACACAGCCTCACAGAATGCACAATGCCAAACACACAACATATATGCAAAGATATCAGTCCTAACACACAGCGTCTCACTCAACAAGCAAAACACACAGACCACAGAACACACAGAGTAGAATACACAAAACACACACACAAATCACAGAACCACACATCACACGACACACACAAGCATCCCGCACAGAAAATATCGCAACTCATAACACACACAACACTCCCCAAACCATAGGCAAACCACATGTAACCAACAAAGACAAGTAGCACACATTTCACACACTACACACTGCACACACAATCACGCACAGACACACCACACATACATCCTCACACAGGAGCGCAACGCAGTACATACACACAACACAGAAACACGCAACACAACAGACACCATAAACACACCACACACTTGAAGGCACATAACTCCTGCTCACAATGCACACGAAAACCATTGCGCAGACCACGTACTGTATGCAAGAGTTGTACAAAACAACCACAGCCACACACGGTCAACACATCTCACATCATGTGCGTAAATCAAACAGCCAAACACACACACAGCCTCTCTTTCACAACAACACACAAACCACAACCACACACACAAAACTGACACAACACATACAAATGCACACAAAACTGACGAAACGCATGCAACACACATAGCACACTGCACACAGCACGCACAACCACAATCCTATCATAGAGAGCACGTGCAGCCCCACACGCAGACAGCACGAACGAAAACACCCCCCACACACAACATACACATGCACACAACACGCCCGACACAAGGCGAACCCATCATTACACACAGTGCTCAAATGACACAGCCCACGCAACACTACCCAGTATGTCACACACAGAAAGCCTAAAGGCAGCACTCACACAACCCAGAACTCAGAACATAACACAACAAACAAGAGAATTTATAAGACGCGGAAATCACATTGCGCACTGAATTCGTTGTATGCGGGTATTTTCCTGACAGCCAGGCTTCCTCAGCAAAACCTCACGTTAATGGCCTCACAAATGAGCACCTGACACTCAGCAAAAGATGTCTCTACAGAGCGGACTTCACTCATGCGCTTAGAGTGCAGTCACACAGGACTGACTCGGAAACCACATTGCGAGCTGAATTCGTTGTATGCGGGTATTTTCCTGATGGCCAGTCTTCCTCAACAAAGCCTCACGTTAATGGTCACTTAAATGAGCACATGACACTCAGCAAAAGGGAGCTCTACACAGAAGTCCTCTTTCAGGTGCTTAGAGTGCAGGCACACAGGACAGACACGGAAACCACATTGAGAGTTCAATTCGTTGTATGCGGGTATTTTCCTGATGGCCAGGATTCCTCAGCAAAAGCTCACGTTAAAGGCCAGGAAAATGAGCACCCGACACTGAGAAAAAGACATCTCTACAGAGCAGACTTCCATCATGCACTTAGAGTGCAGTCACACAAGACAGACACGGAAACCACATTGTGAGCTAAATTCGTTGTATGCGGGCATAGTGCCTGACGGCCAGGCTTCCTCAGCATGGACTCACGTTCATGGCCACACAGACATGGTGGGAAGCACATTGCAAGCTCTGTTTCAGCCTCCACTGCCAGGGCTTCAATGATTCCTTGAATGGGCCATCCTGCAGTGCTTTCTTTCACTCACATAAGCTGAATCCAAAGCTGACTTGCCTCCACTGCTGTCACTACAATGCATCATCTTCTGCAACTTCCAGTGTCGCTAGAGCAAAGGCCTATTCGCAGCCCACCTACAACTTTGAGATAGAGGGCATACAGAGAACACCGCGTTCTACTGCAATGTTTGCTGTTTTCCTTATCACGTAGGAGCAAATTGCATGCAAAATGAAAGCAGCCTAGTATTCTCTCAGGGAGGGTCTCCTCAGTGCATGGTGGATTGTTTCTGCGGCAGAGTTTGTCATAAGGCTCTCCTGCAGCAGATTCTGACACTTTACTACAAAGGCGTCTTCAGGGCCTTGGTAGTAAAGAGATGAGGTGGCTCTCTGCGCCCTCATGAAACAAGGCCCTCCTGGAGTATTACAATCCTGTGGAGAAAACCGCCAAGCACGAGAGGCTGTCTTCTGTGCACTTGAATGCAGAAGTCCCTCCACACACAGCACATCACACCGAGAATATAACTGCCCACCATACACATGAACCACGGTTCTCAGAGTGAACACAACTCACCCAGTGAGGCACACTGACCAAGCTTGACCACACACATCACAAATTACACTCCTTACTCAAAGAGCCAGCCACACACACAACCTGTCAAACACAACCACTCACATAGAAACCAACATGCAAAACACACACCGTCCACAACAAAAAGAACACAAAGATTACGCAACACACATTTCACACACTACACACATCACTCCAAACACACATGAAACAGACAGCACACACAGCCTCACAGAATGCACAATGCCAAACACACAACATATATGCAAAGATATCAGTCCTAACACACAGCGTCTCACTCAACAAGCAAAACACACAGACCACAGAACACACAGAGTAGAATACACAAAACACACACACAAATCACAGAACCACACATCACACGACACACACAAGCATCCCGCACAGAAAATATCACAACTCATAACACACACAACACTCCCCAAACCATAGGCAAACCACATATAACCAACAAAGACAAGTAGCACACATTTCACACACTACACACTGCACACACAATCACGCACAGACACACCACACATACATCCTCACACAGGAGCGCAACGCAGTACATACACACAACACAGAAACACGCAACACAACAGACACCATAAACACACCACACACTTGAAGGCACATAACTCCTGCTCACAATGCACACGAAAACCATTGCGCAGACCACGTACTGTATGCAAGAGTTGTACAAAACAACCACAGCCACACACGGTCAACACATCTCACATCATGTGCGTAAATCAAACAGCCAAACACACACACAGCCTCTCTTTCACAACAACACACAAACCACAACCACACACACAAAACTGACACAACACATACAAATGCACACAAAACTGACGAAACGCATGCAACACACATAGCACACTGCACACAGCACGCACAACCACAATCCTATCATAGAGAGCACGTGCAGCCCCACACGCAGACAGCACGAACGAAAACACCCCCCACACACAACATACACATGCACACAACACGCCCGACACAAGGCGAACCCATCATTACACACAGTGCTCAAATGACACAGCCCACGCAACACTACCCAGTATGTCACACACAGAAAGCCTAAAGGCAGCACTCACACAACCCAGAACTCAGAACATAACACAACAAACAAGAGAATTTATAAGACGCGGAAATCACATTGCGCACTGAATTCGTTGTATGCGGGTATTTTCCTGACAGCCAGGCTTCCTCAGCAAAACCTCACGTTAATGGCCTCACAAATGAGCACCTGACACTCAGCAAAAGATGTCTCTACAGAGCGGACTTCACTCATGCGCTTAGAGTGCAGTCACACAGGACTGACTCGGAAACCACATTGCGAGCTGAATTCGTTGTATGCGGGTATTTTCCTGATGGCCAGTCTTCCTCAACAAAGCCTCACGTTAATGGTCACTTAAATGAGCACATGACACTCAGCAAAAGGGAGCTCTACACAGAAGTCCTCTTTCAGGTGCTTAGAGTGCAGGCACACAGGACAGACACGGAAACCACATTGAGAGTTCAATTCGTTGTATGCGGGTATTTTCCTGATGGCCAGGATTCCTCAGCAAAAGCTCACGTTAAAGGCCAGGAAAATGAGCACCCGACACTGAGAAAAAGACATCTCTACAGAGCAGACTTCCATCATGCACTTAGAGTGCAGTCACACAAGACAGACACGGAAACCACATTGTGAGCTAAATTCGTTGTATGCGGGCATAGTGCCTGACGGCCAGGCTTCCTCAGCATGGACTCACGTTCATGGCCACACAGACATGGTGGGAAGCACATTGCAAGCTCTGTTTCAGCCTCCACTGCCAGGGCTTCAATGATTCCTTGAATGGGCCATCCTGCAGTGCTTTCTTTCACTCACATAAGCTGAATCCAAAGCTGACTTGCCTCCACTGCTGTCACTACAATGCATCATCTTCTGCAACTTCCAGTGTCGCTAGAGCAAAGGCCTATTCGCAGCCCACCTACAACTTTGAGATAGAGGGCATACAGAGAACACCGCGTTCTACTGCAATGTTTGCTGTTTTCCTTATCACGTAGGAGCAAATTGCATGCAAAATGAAAGCAGCCTAGTATTCTCTCAGGGAGGGTCTCCTCAGTGCATGGTGGATTGTTTCTGCGGCAGAGTTTGTCATAAGGCTCTCCTGCAGCAGATTCTGACACTTTACTACAAAGGCGTCTTCAGGGCCTTGGTAGTAAAGAGATGAGGTGGCTCTCTGCGCCCTCATGAAACAAGGCCCTCCTGGAGTATTACAATCCTGTGGAGAAAACCGCCAAGCACGAGAGGCTGTCTTCTGTGCACTTGAATGCAGAAGTCCCTCCACACACAGCACATCACACCGAGAATATAACTGCCCACCATACACATGAACCACGGTTCTCAGAGTGAACACAACTCACCCAGTGAGGCACACTGACCAAGCTTGACCACACACATCACAAATTACACTCCTTACTCAAAGAGCCAGCCACACACACAACCTGTCAAACACAACCACTCACATAGAAACCAACATGCAAAACACACACCGTCCACAACAAAAAGAACACAAAGATTACGCAACACACATTTCACACACTACACACATCACTCCAAACACACATGAAACAGACAGCACACACAGCCTCACAGAATGCACAATGCCAAACACACAACATATATGCAAAGATATCAGTCCTAACACACAGCGTCTCACTCAACAAGCAAAACACACAGACCACAGAACACACAGAGTAGAATACACAAAACACACACACAAATCACAGAACCACACATCACACGACACACACAAGCATCCCGCACAGAAAATATCACAACTCATAACACACACAACACTCCCCAAACCATAGGCAAACCACATATAACCAACAAAGACAAGTAGCACACATTTCACACACTACACACTGCACACACAATCACGCACAGACACACCACACATACATCCTCACACAGGAGCGCAACGCAGTACATACACACAACACAGAAACACGCAACACAACAGACACCATAAACACACCACACACTTGAAGGCACATAACTCCTGCTCACAATGCACACGAAAACCATTGCGCAGACCACGTACTGTATGCAAGAGTTGTACAAAACAACCACAGCCACACACGGTCAACACATCTCACATCATGTGCGTAAATCAAACAGCCAAACACACACACAGCCTCTCTTTCACAACAACACACAAACCACAACCACACACACAAAACTGACACAACACATACAAATGCACACAAAACTGACGAAACGCATGCAACACACATAGCACACTGCACACAGCACGCACAACCACAATCCTATCATAGAGAGCACGTGCAGCCCCACACGCAGACAGCACGAACGAAAACACCCCCCACACACAACATACACATGCACACAACACGCCCGACACAAGGCGAACCCATCATTACACACAGTGCTCAAATGACACAGCCCACGCAACACTACCCAGTATGTCACACACAGAAAGCCTAAAGGCAGCACTCACACAACCCAGAACTCAGAACATAACACAACAAACAAGAGAATTTATAAGACGCGGAAATCACATTGCGCACTGAATTCGTTGTATGCGGGTATTTTCCTGACAGCCAGGCTTCCTCAGCAAAACCTCACGTTAATGGCCTCACAAATGAGCACCTGACACTCAGCAAAAGATGTCTCTACAGAGCGGACTTCACTCATGCGCTTAGAGTGCAGTCACACAGGACTGACTCGGAAACCACATTGCGAGCTGAATTCGTTGTATGCGGGTATTTTCCTGATGGCCAGTCTTCCTCAACAAAGCCTCACGTTAATGGTCACTTAAATGAGCACATGACACTCAGCAAAAGGGAGCTCTACACAGAAGTCCTCTTTCAGGTGCTTAGAGTGCAGGCACACAGGACAGACACGGAAACCACATTGAGAGTTCAATTCGTTGTATGCGGGTATTTTCCTGATGGCCAGGATTCCTCAGCAAAAGCTCACGTTAAAGGCCAGGAAAATGAGCACCCGACACTGAGAAAAAGACATCTCTACAGAGCAGACTTCCATCATGCACTTAGAGTGCAGTCACACAAGACAGACACGGAAACCACATTGTGAGCTAAATTCGTTGTATGCGGGCATAGTGCCTGACGGCCAGGCTTCCTCAGCATGGACTCACGTTCATGGCCACACAGACATGGTGGGAAGCACATTGCAAGCTCTGTTTCAGCCTCCACTGCCAGGGCTTCAATGATTCCTTGAATGGGCCATCCTGCAGTGCTTTCTTTCACTCACATAAGCTGAATCCAAAGCTGACTTGCCTCCACTGCTGTCACTACAATGCATCATCTTCTGCAACTTCCAGTGTCGCTAGAGCAAAGGCCTATTCGCAGCCCACCTACAACTTTGAGATAGAGGGCATACAGAGAACACCGCGTTCTACTGCAATGTTTGCTGTTTTCCTTATCACGTAGGAGCAAATTGCATGCAAAATGAAAGCAGCCTAGTATTCTCTCAGGGAGGGTCTCCTCAGTGCATGGTGGATTGTTTCTGCGGCAGAGTTTGTCATAAGGCTCTCCTGCAGCAGATTCTGACACTTTACTACAAAGGCGTCTTCAGGGCCTTGGTAGTAAAGAGATGAGGTGGCTCTCTGCGCCCTCATGAAACAAGGCCCTCCTGGAGTATTACAATCCTGTGGAGAAAACCGCCAAGCACGAGAGGCTGTCTTCTGTGCACTTGAATGCAGAAGTCCCTCCACACACAGCACATCACACCGAGAATATAACTGCCCACCATACACATGAACCACGGTTCTCAGAGTGAACACAACTCACCCAGTGAGGCACACTGACCAAGCTTGACCACACACATCACAAATTACACTCCTTACTCAAAGAGCCAGCCACACACACAACCTGTCAAACACAACCACTCACATAGAAACCAACATGCAAAACACACACCGTCCACAACAAAAAGAACACAAAGATTACGCAACACACATTTCACACACTACACACATCACTCCAAACACACATGAAACAGACAGCACACACAGCCTCACAGAATGCACAATGCCAAACACACAACATATATGCAAAGATATCAGTCCTAACACACAGCGTCTCACTCAACAAGCAAAACACACAGACCACAGAACACACAGAGTAGAATACACAAAACACACACACAAATCACAGAACCACACATCACACGACACACACAAGCATCCCGCACAGAAAATATCACAACTCATAACACACACAACACTCCCCAAACCATAGGCAAACCACATATAACCAACAAAGACAAGTAGCACACATTTCACACACTACACACTGCACACACAATCACGCACAGACACACCACACATACATCCTCACACAGGAGCGCAACGCAGTACATACACACAACACAGAAACACGCAACACAACAGACACCATAAACACACCACACACTTGAAGGCACATAACTCCTGCTCACAATGCACACGAAAACCATTGCGCAGACCACGTACTGTATGCAAGAGTTGTACAAAACAACCACAGCCACACACGGTCAACACATCTCACATCATGTGCGTAAATCAAACAGCCAAACACACACACAGCCTCTCTTTCACAACAACACACAAACCACAACCACACACACAAAACTGACACAACACATACAAATGCACACAAAACTGACGAAACGCATGCAACACACATAGCACACTGCACACAGCACGCACAACCACAATCCTATCATAGAGAGCACGTGCAGCCCCACACGCAGACAGCACGAACGAAAACACCCCCCACACACAACATACACATGCACACAACACGCCCGACACAAGGCGAACCCATCATTACACACAGTGCTCAAATGACACAGCCCACGCAACACTACCCAGTATGTCACACACAGAAAGCCTAAAGGCAGCACTCACACAACCCAGAACTCAGAACATAACACAACAAACAAGAGAATTTATAAGACGCGGAAATCACATTGCGCACTGAATTCGTTGTATGCGGGTATTTTCCTGACAGCCAGGCTTCCTCAGCAAAACCTCACGTTAATGGCCTCACAAATGAGCACCTGACACTCAGCAAAAGATGTCTCTACAGAGCGGACTTCACTCATGCGCTTAGAGTGCAGTCACACAGGACTGACTCGGAAACCACATTGCGAGCTGAATTCGTTGTATGCGGGTATTTTCCTGATGGCCAGTCTTCCTCAACAAAGCCTCACGTTAATGGTCACTTAAATGAGCACATGACACTCAGCAAAAGGGAGCTCTACACAGAAGTCCTCTTTCAGGTGCTTAGAGTGCAGGCACACAGGACAGACACGGAAACCACATTGAGAGTTCAATTCGTTGTATGCGGGTATTTTCCTGATGGCCAGGATTCCTCAGCAAAAGCTCACGTTAAAGGCCAGGAAAATGAGCACCCGACACTGAGAAAAAGACATCTCTACAGAGCAGACTTCCATCATGCACTTAGAGTGCAGTCACACAAGACAGACACGGAAACCACATTGTGAGCTAAATTCGTTGTATGCGGGCATAGTGCCTGACGGCCAGGCTTCCTCAGCATGGACTCACGTTCATGGCCACACAGACATGGTGGGAAGCACATTGCAAGCTCTGTTTCAGCCTCCACTGCCAGGGCTTCAATGATTCCTTGAATGGGCCATCCTGCAGTGCTTTCTTTCACTCACATAAGCTGAATCCAAAGCTGACTTGCCTCCACTGCTGTCACTACAATGCATCATCTTCTGCAACTTCCAGTGTCGCTAGAGCAAAGGCCTATTCGCAGCCCACCTACAACTTTGAGATAGAGGGCATACAGAGAACACCGCGTTCTACTGCAATGTTTGCTGTTTTCCTTATCACGTAGGAGCAAATTGCATGCAAAATGAAAGCAGCCTAGTATTCTCTCAGGGAGGGTCTCCTCAGTGCATGGTGGATTGTTTCTGCGGCAGAGTTTGTCATAAGGCTCTCCTGCAGCAGATTCTGACACTTTACTACAAAGGCGTCTTCAGGGCCTTGGTAGTAAAGAGATGAGGTGGCTCTCTGCGCCCTCATGAAACAAGGCCCTCCTGGAGTATTACAATCCTGTGGAGAAAACCGCCAAGCACGAGAGGCTGTCTTCTGTGCACTTGAATGCAGAAGTCCCTCCACACACAGCACATCACACCGAGAATATAACTGCCCACCATACACATGAACCACGGTTCTCAGAGTGAACACAACTCACCCAGTGAGGCACACTGACCAAGCTTGACCACACACATCACAAATTACACTCCTTACTCAAAGAGCCAGCCACACACACAACCTGTCAAACACAACCACTCACATAGAAACCAACATGCAAAACACACACCGTCCACAACAAAAAGAACACAAAGATTACGCAACACACATTTCACACACTACACACATCACTCCAAACACACATGAAACAGACAGCACACACAGCCTCACAGAATGCACAATGCCAAACACACAACATATATGCAAAGATATCAGTCCTAACACACAGCGTCTCACTCAACAAGCAAAACACACAGACCACAGAACACACAGAGTAGAATACACAAAACACACACACAAATCACAGAACCACACATCACACGACACACACAAGCATCCCGCACAGAAAATATCACAACTCATAACACACACAACACTCCCCAAACCATAGGCAAACCACATATAACCAACAAAGACAAGTAGCACACATTTCACACACTACACACTGCACACACAATCACGCACAGACACACCACACATACATCCTCACACAGGAGCGCAACGCAGTACATACACACAACACAGAAACACGCAACACAACAGACACCATAAACACACCACACACTTGAAGGCACATAACTCCTGCTCACAATGCACACGAAAACCATTGCGCAGACCACGTACTGTATGCAAGAGTTGTACAAAACAACCACAGCCACACACGGTCAACACATCTCACATCATGTGCGTAAATCAAACAGCCAAACACACACACAGCCTCTCTTTCACAACAACACACAAACCACAACCACACACACAAAACTGACACAACACATACAAATGCACACAAAACTGACGAAACGCATGCAACACACATAGCACACTGCACACAGCACGCACAACCACAATCCTATCATAGAGAGCACGTGCAGCCCCACACGCAGACAGCACGAACGAAAACACCCCCCACACACAACATACACATGCACACAACACGCCCGACACAAGGCGAACCCATCATTACACACAGTGCTCAAATGACACAGCCCACGCAACACTACCCAGTATGTCACACACAGAAAGCCTAAAGGCAGCACTCACACAACCCAGAACTCAGAACATAACACAACAAACAAGAGAATTTATAAGACGCGGAAATCACATTGCGCACTGAATTCGTTGTATGCGGGTATTTTCCTGACAGCCAGGCTTCCTCAGCAAAACCTCACGTTAATGGCCTCACAAATGAGCACCTGACACTCAGCAAAAGATGTCTCTACAGAGCGGACTTCACTCATGCGCTTAGAGTGCAGTCACACAGGACTGACTCGGAAACCACATTGCGAGCTGAATTCGTTGTATGCGGGTATTTTCCTGATGGCCAGTCTTCCTCAACAAAGCCTCACGTTAATGGTCACTTAAATGAGCACATGACACTCAGCAAAAGGGAGCTCTACACAGAAGTCCTCTTTCAGGTGCTTAGAGTGCAGGCACACAGGACAGACACGGAAACCACATTGAGAGTTCAATTCGTTGTATGCGGGTATTTTCCTGATGGCCAGGATTCCTCAGCAAAAGCTCACGTTAAAGGCCAGAAAAATGAGCACCCGACACTGAGAAAAAGACATCTCTACAGAGCAGACTTCCATCATGCACTTAGAGTGCAGTCACACAAGACAGACACGGAAACCACATTGTGAGCTAAATTCGTTGTATGCGGGCATAGTGCCTGACGGCCAGGCTTCCTCAGCATGGACTCACGTTCATGGCCACACAGACATGGTGGGAAGCACATTGCAAGCTCTGTTTCAGCCTCCACTGCCAGGGCTTCAATGATTCCTTGAATGGGCCATCCTGCAGTGCTTTCTTTCACTCACATAAGCTGAATCCAAAGCTGACTTGCCTCCACTGCTGTCACTACAATGCATCATCTTCTGCAACTTCCAGTGTCGCTAGAGCAAAGGCCTATTCGCAGCCCACCTACAACTTTGAGATAGAGGGCATACAGAGAACACCGCGTTCTACTGCAATGTTTGCTGTTTTCCTTATCACGTAGGAGCAAATTGCATGCAAAATGAAAGCAGCCTAGTATTCTCTCAGGGAGGGTCTCCTCAGTGCATGGTGGATTGTTTCTGCGGCAGAGTTTGTCATAAGGCTCTCCTGCAGCAGATTCTGACACTTTACTACAAAGGCGTCTTCAGGGCCTTGGTAGTAAAGAGATGAGGTGGCTCTCTGCGCCCTCATGAAACAAGGCCCTCCTGGAGTATTACAATCCTGTGGAGAAAACCGCCAAGCACGAGAGGCTGTCTTCTGTGCACTTGAATGCAGAAGTCCCTCCACACACAGCACATCACACCGAGAATATAACTGCCCACCATACACATGAACCACGGTTCTCAGAGTGAACACAACTCACCCAGTGAGGCACACTGACCAAGCTTGACCACACACATCACAAATTACACTCCTTACTCAAAGAGCCAGCCACACACACAACCTGTCAAACACAACCACTCACATAGAAACCAACATGCAAAACACACACCGTCCACAACAAAAAGAACACAAAGATTACGCAACACACATTTCACACACTACACACATCACTCCAAACACACATGAAACAGACAGCACACACAGCCTCACAGAATGCACAATGCCAAACACACAACATATATGCAAAGATATCAGTCCTAACACACAGCGTCTCACTCAACAAGCAAAACACACAGACCACAGAACACACAGAGTAGAATACACAAAACACACACACAAATCACAGAACCACACATCACACGACACACACAAGCATCCCGCACAGAAAATATCACAACTCATAACACACACAACACTCCCCAAACCATAGGCAAACCACATATAACCAACAAAGACAAGTAGCACACATTTCACACACTACACACTGCACACACAATCACGCACAGACACACCACACATACATCCTCACACAGGAGCGCAACGCAGTACATACACACAACACAGAAACACGCAACACAACAGACACCATAAACACACCACACACTTGAAGGCACATAACTCCTGCTCACAATGCACACGAAAACCATTGCGCAGACCACGTACTGTATGCAAGAGTTGTACAAAACAACCACAGCCACACACGGTCAACACATCTCACATCATGTGCGTAAATCAAACAGCCAAACACACACACAGCCTCTCTTTCACAACAACACACAAACCACAACCACACACACAAAACTGACACAACACATACAAATGCACACAAAACTGACGAAACGCATGCAACACACATAGCACACTGCACACAGCACGCACAACCACAATCCTATCATAGAGAGCACGTGCAGCCCCACACGCAGACAGCACGAACGAAAACACCCCCCACACACAACATACACATGCACACAACACGCCCGACACAAGGCGAACCCATCATTACACACAATGCTCAAATGACACAGCCCACGCAACACTACCCAGTATGTCACACACAGAAAGCCTAAAGGCAGCACTCACACAACCCAGAACTCAGAACATAACACAACAAACAAGAGAATTTATAAGACGCGGAAATCACATTGCGCACTGAATTCGTTGTATGCGGGTATTTTCCTGACAGCCAGGCTTCCTCAGCAAAACCTCACGTTAATGGCCTCACAAATGAGCACCTGACACTCAGCAAAAGATGTCTCTACAGAGCGGACTTCACTCATGCGCTTAGAGTGCAGTCACACAGGACTGACTCGGAAACCACATTGCGAGCTGAATTCGTTGTATGCGGGTATTTTCCTGATGGCCAGTCTTCCTCAACAAAGCCTCACGTTAATGGTCACTTAAATGAGCACATGACACTCAGCAAAAGGGAGCTCTACACAGAAGTCCTCTTTCAGGTGCTTAGAGTGCAGGCACACAGGACAGACACGGAAACCACATTGAGAGTTCAATTCGTTGTATGCGGGTATTTTCCTGATGGCCAGGATTCCTCAGCAAAAGCTCACGTTAAAGGCCAGAAAAATGAGCACCCGACACTGAGAAAAAGACATCTCTACAGAGCAGACTTCCATCATGCACTTAGAGTGCAGTCACACAAGACAGACACGGAAACCACATTGTGAGCTAAATTCGTTGTATGCGGGCATAGTGCCTGACGGCCAGGCTTCCTCAGCATGGACTCACGTTCATGGCCACACAGACATGGTGGGAAGCACATTGCAAGCTCTGTTTCAGCCTCCACTGCCAGGGCTTCAATGATTCCTTGAATGGGCCATCCTGCAGTGCTTTCTTTCACTCACATAAGCTGAATCCAAAGCTGACTTGCCTCCACTGCTGTCACTACAATGCATCATCTTCTGCAACTTCCAGTGTCGCTAGAGCAAAGGCCTATTCGCAGCCCACCTACAACTTTGAGATAGAGGGCATACAGAGAACACCGCGTTCTACTGCAATGTTTGCTGTTTTCCTTATCACGTAGGAGCAAATTGCATGCAAAATGAAAGCAGCCTAGTATTCTCTCAGGGAGGGTCTCCTCAGTGCATGGTGGATTGTTTCTGCGGCAGAGTTTGTCATAAGGCTCTCCTGCAGCAGATTCTGACACTTTACTACAAAGGCGTCTTCAGGGCCTTGGTAGTAAAGAGATGAGGTGGCTCTCTGCGCCCTCATGAAACAAGGCCCTCCTGGAGTATTACAATCCTGTGGAGAAAACCGCCAAGCACGAGAGGCTGTCTTCTGTGCACTTGAATGCAGAAGTCCCTCCACACACAGCACATCACACCGAGAATATAACTGCCCACCATACACATGAACCACGGTTCTCAGAGTGAACACAACTCACCCAGTGAGGCACACTGACCAAGCTTGACCACACACATCACAAATTACACTCCTTACTCAAAGAGCCAGCCACACACACAACCTGTCAAACACAACCACTCACATAGAAACCAACATGCAAAACACACACCGTCCACAACAAAAAGAACACAAAGATTACGCAACACACATTTCACACACTACACACATCACTCCAAACACACATGAAACAGACAGCACACACAGCCTCACAGAATGCACAATGCCAAACACACAACATATATGCAAAGATATCAGTCCTAACACACAGCGTCTCACTCAACAAGCAAAACACACAGACCACAGAACACACAGAGTAGAATACACAAAACACACACACAAATCACAGAACCACACATCACACGACACACACAAGCATCCCGCACAGAAAATATCACAACTCATAACACACACAACACTCCCCAAACCATAGGCAAACCACATATAACCAACAAAGACAAGTAGCACACATTTCACACACTACACACTGCACACACAATCACGCACAGACACACCACACATACATCCTCACACAGGAGCGCAACGCAGTACATACACACAACACAGAAACACGCAACACAACAGACACCATAAACACACCACACACTTGAAGGCACATAACTCCTGCTCACAATGCACACGAAAACCATTGCGCAGACCACGTACTGTATGCAAGAGTTGTACAAAACAACCACAGCCACACACGGTCAACACATCTCACATCATGTGCGTAAATCAAACAGCCAAACACACACACAGCCTCTCTTTCACAACAACACACAAACCACAACCACACACACAAAACTGACACAACACATACAAATGCACACAAAACTGACGAAACGCATGCAACACACATAGCACACTGCACACAGCACGCACAACCACAATCCTATCATAGAGAGCACGTGCAGCCCCACACGCAGACAGCACGAACGAAAACACCCCCCACACACAACATACACATGCACACAACACGCCCGACACAAGGCGAACCCATCATTACACACAATGCTCAAATGACACAGCCCACGCAACACTACCCAGTATGTCACACACAGAAAGCCTAAAGGCAGCACTCACACAACCCAGAACTCAGAACATAACACAACAAACAAGAGAATTTATAAGACGCGGAAATCACATTGCGCACTGAATTCGTTGTATGCGGGTATTTTCCTGACAGCCAGGCTTCCTCAGCAAAACCTCACGTTAATGGCCTCACAAATGAGCACCTGACACTCAGCAAAAGATGTCTCTACAGAGCGGACTTCACTCATGCGCTTAGAGTGCAGTCACACAGGACTGACTCGGAAACCACATTGCGAGCTGAATTCGTTGTATGCGGGTATTTTCCTGATGGCCAGTCTTCCTCAACAAAGCCTCACGTTAATGGTCACTTAAATGAGCACATGACACTCAGCAAAAGGGAGCTCTACACAGAAGTCCTCTTTCAGGTGCTTAGAGTGCAGGCACACAGGACAGACACGGAAACCACATTGAGAGTTCAATTCGTTGTATGCGGGTATTTTCCTGATGGCCAGGATTCCTCAGCAAAAGCTCACGTTAAAGGCCAGAAAAATGAGCACCCGACACTGAGAAAAAGACATCTCTACAGAGCAGACTTCCATCATGCACTTAGAGTGCAGTCACACAAGACAGACACGGAAACCACATTGTGAGCTAAATTCGTTGTATGCGGGCATAGTGCCTGACGGCCAGGCTTCCTCAGCATGGACTCACGTTCATGGCCACACAGACATGGTGGGAAGCACATTGCAAGCTCTGTTTCAGCCTCCACTGCCAGGGCTTCAATGATTCCTTGAATGGGCCATCCTGCAGTGCTTTCTTTCACTCACATAAGCTGAATCCAAAGCTGACTTGCCTCCACTGCTGTCACTACAATGCATCATCTTCTGCAACTTCCAGTGTCGCTAGAGCAAAGGCCTATTCGCAGCCCACCTACAACTTTGAGATAGAGGGCATACAGAGAACACCGCGTTCTACTGCAATGTTTGCTGTTTTCCTTATCACGTAGGAGCAAATTGCATGCAAAATGAAAGCAGCCTAGTATTCTCTCAGGGAGGGTCTCCTCAGTGCATGGTGGATTGTTTCTGCGGCAGAGTTTGTCATAAGGCTCTCCTGCAGCAGATTCTGACACTTTACTACAAAGGCGTCTTCAGGGCCTTGGTAGTAAAGAGATGAGGTGGCTCTCTGCGCCCTCATGAAACAAGGCCCTCCTGGAGTATTACAATCCTGTGGAGAAAACCGCCAAGCACGAGAGGCTGTCTTCTGTGCACTTGAATGCAGAAGTCCCTCCACACACAGCACATCACACCGAGAATATAACTGCCCACCATACACATGAACCACGGTTCTCAGAGTGAACACAACTCACCCAGTGAGGCACACTGACCAAGCTTGACCACACACATCACAAATTACACTCCTTACTCAAAGAGCCAGCCACACACACAACCTGTCAAACACAACCACTCACATAGAAACCAACATGCAAAACACACACCGTCCACAACAAAAAGAACACAAAGATTACGCAACACACATTTCACACACTACACACATCACTCCAAACACACATGAAACAGACAGCACACACAGCCTCACAGAATGCACAATGCCAAACACACAACATATATGCAAAGATATCAGTCCTAACACACAGCGTCTCACTCAACAAGCAAAACACACAGACCACAGAACACACAGAGTAGAATACACAAAACACACACACAAATCACAGAACCACACATCACACGACACACACAAGCATCCCGCACAGAAAATATCACAACTCATAACACACACAACACTCCCCAAACCATAGGCAAACCACATATAACCAACAAAGACAAGTAGCACACATTTCACACACTACACACTGCACACACAATCACGCACAGACACACCACACATACATCCTCACACAGGAGCGCAACGCAGTACATACACACAACACAGAAACACGCAACACAACAGACACCATAAACACACCACACACTTGAAGGCACATAACTCCTGCTCACAATGCACACGAAAACCATTGCGCAGACCACGTACTGTATGCAAGAGTTGTACAAAACAACCACAGCCACACACGGTCAACACATCTCACATCATGTGCGTAAATCAAACAGCCAAACACACACACAGCCTCTCTTTCACAACAACACACAAACCACAACCACACACACAAAACTGACACAACACATACAAATGCACACAAAACTGACGAAACGCATGCAACACACATAGCACACTGCACACAGCACGCACAACCACAATCCTATCATAGAGAGCACGTGCAGCCCCACACGCAGACAGCACGAACGAAAACACCCCCCACACACAACATACACATGCACACAACACGCCCGACACAAGGCGAACCCATCATTACACACAATGCTCAAATGACACAGCCCACGCAACACTACCCAGTATGTCACACACAGAAAGCCTAAAGGCAGCACTCACACAACCCAGAACTCAGAACATAACACAACAAACAAGAGAATTTATAAGACGCGGAAATCACATTGCGCACTGAATTCGTTGTATGCGGGTATTTTCCTGACAGCCAGGCTTCCTCAGCAAAACCTCACGTTAATGGCCTCACAAATGAGCACCTGACACTCAGCAAAAGATGTCTCTACAGAGCGGACTTCACTCATGCGCTTAGAGTGCAGTCACACAGGACTGACTCGGAAACCACATTGCGAGCTGAATTCGTTGTATGCGGGTATTTTCCTGATGGCCAGTCTTCCTCAACAAAGCCTCACGTTAATGGTCACTTAAATGAGCACATGACACTCAGCAAAAGGGAGCTCTACACAGAAGTCCTCTTTCAGGTGCTTAGAGTGCAGGCACACAGGACAGACACGGAAACCACATTGAGAGTTCAATTCGTTGTATGCGGGTATTTTCCTGATGGCCAGGATTCCTCAGCAAAAGCTCACGTTAAAGGCCAGAAAAATGAGCACCCGACACTGAGAAAAAGACATCTCTACAGAGCAGACTTCCATCATGCACTTAGAGTGCAGTCACACAAGACAGACACGGAAACCACGTTGTGAGCTAAATTCGTTGTATGCGGGCATAGTGCCTGACGGCCAGGCTTCCTCAGCATGGACTCACGTTCATGGCCACACAGACATGGTGGGAAGCACATTGCAAGCTCTGTTTCAGCCTCCACTGCCAGGGCTTCAATGATTCCTTGAATGGGCCATCCTGCAGTGCTTTCTTTCACTCACATAAGCTGAATCCAAAGCTGACTTGCCTCCACTGCTGTCACTACAATGCATCATCTTCTGCAACTTCCAGTGTCGCTAGAGCAAAGGCCTATTCGCAGCCCACCTACAACTTTGAGATAGAGGGCATACAGAGAACACCGCGTTCTACTGCAATGTTTGCTGTTTTCCTTATCACGTAGGAGCAAATTGCATGCAAAATGAAAGCAGCCTAGTATTCTCTCAGGGAGGGTCTCCTCAGTGCATGGTGGATTGTTTCTGCGGCAGAGTTTGTCATAAGGCTCTCCTGCAGCAGATTCTGACACTTTACTACAAAGGCGTCTTCAGGGCCTTGGTAGTAAAGAGATGAGGTGGCTCTCTGCGCCCTCATGAAACAAGGCCCTCCTGGAGTATTACAATCCTGTGGAGAAAACCGCCAAGCACGAGAGGCTGTCTTCTGTGCACTTGAATGCAGAAGTCCCTCCACACACAGCACATCACACCGAGAATATAACTGCCCACCATACACATGAACCACGGTTCTCAGAGTGAACACAACTCACCCAGTGAGGCACACTGACCAAGCTTGACCACACACATCACAAATTACACTCCTTACTCAAAGAGCCAGCCACACACACAACCTGTCAAACACAACCACTCACATAGAAACCAACATGCAAAACACACACCGTCCACAACAAAAAGAACACAAAGATTACGCAACACACATTTCACACACTACACACATCACTCCAAACACACATGAAACAGACAGCACACACAGCCTCACAGAATGCACAATGCCAAACACACAACATATATGCAAAGATATCAGTCCTAACACACAGCGTCTCACTCAACAAGCAAAACACACAGACCACAGAACACACAGAGTAGAATACACAAAACACACACACAAATCACAGAACCACACATCACACGACACACACAAGCATCCCGCACAGAAAATATCACAACTCATAACACACACAACACTCCCCAAACCATAGGCAAACCACATATAACCAACAAAGACAAGTAGCACACATTTCACACACTACACACTGCACACACAATCACGCACAGACACACCACACATACATCCTCACACAGGAGCGCAACGCAGTACATACACACAACACAGAAACACGCAACACAACAGACACCATAAACACACCACACACTTGAAGGCACATAACTCCTGCTCACAATGCACACGAAAACCATTGCGCAGACCACGTACTGTATGCAAGAGTTGTACAAAACAACCACAGCCACACACGGTCAACACATCTCACATCATGTGCGTAAATCAAACAGCCAAACACACACACAGCCTCTCTTTCACAACAACACACAAACCACAACCACACACACAAAACTGACACAACACATACAAATGCACACAAAACTGACGAAACGCATGCAACACACATAGCACACTGCACACAGCACGCACAACCACAATCCTATCATAGAGAGCACGTGCAGCCCCACACGCAGACAGCACGAACGAAAACACCCCCCACACACAACATACACATGCACACAACACGCCCGACACAAGGCGAACCCATCATTACACACAATGCTCAAATGACACAGCCCACGCAACACTACCCAGTATGTCACACACAGAAAGCCTAAAGGCAGCACTCACACAACCCAGAACTCAGAACATAACACAACAAACAAGAGAATTTATAAGACGCGGAAATCACATTGCGCACTGAATTCGTTGTATGCGGGTATTTTCCTGACAGCCAGGCTTCCTCAGCAAAACCTCACGTTAATGGCCTCACAAATGAGCACCTGACACTCAGCAAAAGATGTCTCTACAGAGCGGACTTCACTCATGCGCTTAGAGTGCAGTCACACAGGACTGACTCGGAAACCACATTGCGAGCTGAATTCGTTGTATGCGGGTATTTTCCTGATGGCCAGTCTTCCTCAACAAAGCCTCACGTTAATGGTCACTTAAATGAGCACATGACACTCAGCAAAAGGGAGCTCTACACAGAAGTCCTCTTTCAGGTGCTTAGAGTGCAGGCACACAGGACAGACACGGAAACCACATTGAGAGTTCAATTCGTTGTATGCGGGTATTTTCCTGATGGCCAGGATTCCTCAGCAAAAGCTCACGTTAAAGGCCAGAAAAATGAGCACCCGACACTGAGAAAAAGACATCTCTACAGAGCAGACTTCCATCATGCACTTAGAGTGCAGTCACACAAGACAGACACGGAAACCACATTGTGAGCTAAATTCGTTGTATGCGGGCATAGTGCCTGACGGCCAGGCTTCCTCAGCATGGACTCACGTTCATGGCCACACAGACATGGTGGGAAGCACATTGCAAGCTCTGTTTCAGCCTCCACTGCCAGGGCTTCAATGATTCCTTGAATGGGCCATCCTGCAGTGCTTTCTTTCACTCACATAAGCTGAATCCAAAGCTGACTTGCCTCCACTGCTGTCACTACAATGCATCATCTTCTGCAACTTCCAGTGTCGCTAGAGCAAAGGCCTATTCGCAGCCCACCTACAACTTTGAGATAGAGGGCATACAGAGAACACCGCGTTCTACTGCAATGTTTGCTGTTTTCCTTATCACGTAGGAGCAAATTGCATGCAAAATGAAAGCAGCCTAGTATTCTCTCAGGGAGGGTCTCCTCAGTGCATGGTGGATTGTTTCTGCGGCAGAGTTTGTCATAAGGCTCTCCTGCAGCAGATTCTGACACTTTACTACAAAGGCGTCTTCAGGGCCTTGGTAGTAAAGAGATGAGGTGGCTCTCTGCGCCCTCATGAAACAAGGCCCTCCTGGAGTATTACAATCCTGTGGAGAAAACCGCCAAGCACGAGAGGCTGTCTTCTGTGCACTTGAATGCAGAAGTCCCTCCACACACAGCACATCACACCGAGAATATAACTGCCCACCATACACATGAACCACGGTTCTCAGAGTGAACACAACTCACCCAGTGAGGCACACTGACCAAGCTTGACCACACACATCACAAATTACACTCCTTACTCAAAGAGCCAGCCACACACACAACCTGTCAAACACAACCACTCACATAGAAACCAACATGCAAAACACACACCGTCCACAACAAAAAGAACACAAAGATTACGCAACACACATTTCACACACTACACACATCACTCCAAACACACATGAAACAGACAGCACACACAGCCTCACAGAATGCACAATGCCAAACACACAACATATATGCAAAGATATCAGTCCTAACACACAGCGTCTCACTCAACAAGCAAAACACACAGACCACAGAACACACAGAGTAGAATACACAAAACACACACACAAATCACAGAACCACACATCACACGACACACACAAGCATCCCGCACAGAAAATATCACAACTCATAACACACACAACACTCCCCAAACCATAGGCAAACCACATATAACCAACAAAGACAAGTAGCACACATTTCACACACTACACACTGCACACACAATCACGCACAGACACACCACACATACATCCTCACACAGGAGCGCAACGCAGTACATACACACAACACAGAAACACGCAACACAACAGACACCATAAACACACCACACACTTGAAGGCACATAACTCCTGCTCACAATGCACACGAAAACCATTGCGCAGACCACGTACTGTATGCAAGAGTTGTACAAAACAACCACAGCCACACACGGTCAACACATCTCACATCATGTGCGTAAATCAAACAGCCAAACACACACACAGCCTCTCTTTCACAACAACACACAAACCACAACCACACACACAAAACTGACACAACACATACAAATGCACACAAAACTGACGAAACGCATGCAACACACATAGCACACTGCACACAGCACGCACAACCACAATCCTATCATAGAGAGCACGTGCAGCCCCACACGCAGACAGCACGAACGAAAACACCCCCCACACACAACATACACATGCACACAACACGCCCGACACAAGGCGAACCCATCATTACACACAATGCTCAAATGACACAGCCCACGCAACACTACCCAGTATGTCACACACAGAAAGCCTAAAGGCAGCACTCACACAACCCAGAACTCAGAACATAACACAACAAACAAGAGAATTTATAAGACGCGGAAATCACATTGCGCACTGAATTCGTTGTATGCGGGTATTTTCCTGACAGCCAGGCTTCCTCAGCAAAACCTCACGTTAATGGCCTCACAAATGAGCACCTGACACTCAGCAAAAGATGTCTCTACAGAGCGGACTTCACTCATGCGCTTAGAGTGCAGTCACACAGGACTGACTCGGAAACCACATTGCGAGCTGAATTCGTTGTATGCGGGTATTTTCCTGATGGCCAGTCTTCCTCAACAAAGCCTCACGTTAATGGTCACTTAAATGAGCACATGACACTCAGCAAAAGGGAGCTCTACACAGAAGTCCTCTTTCAGGTGCTTAGAGTGCAGGCACACAGGACAGACACGGAAACCACATTGAGAGTTCAATTCGTTGTATGCGGGTATTTTCCTGATGGCCAGGATTCCTCAGCAAAAGCTCACGTTAAAGGCCAGAAAAATGAGCACCCGACACTGAGAAAAAGACATCTCTACAGAGCAGACTTCCATCATGCACTTAGAGTGCAGTCACACAAGACAGACACGGAAACCACATTGTGAGCTAAATTCGTTGTATGCGGGCATAGTGCCTGACGGCCAGGCTTCCTCAGCATGGACTCACGTTCATGGCCACACAGACATGGTGGGAAGCACATTGCAAGCTCTGTTTCAGCCTCCACTGCCAGGGCTTCAACGATTCCTTGAATGGGCCATCCTGCAGTGCTTTCTTTCACTCACATAAGCTGAATCCAAAGCTGACTTGCCTCCACTGCTGTCACTACAATGCATCATCTTCTGCAACTTCCAGTGTCGCTAGAGCAAAGGCCTATTCGCAGCCCACCTACAACTTTGAGATAGAGGGCATACAGAGAACACCGCGTTCTACTGCAATGTTTGCTGTTTTCCTTATCACGTAGGAGCAAATTGCATGCAAAATGAAAGCAGCCTAGTATTCTCTCAGGGAGGGTCTCCTCAGTGCATGGTGGATTGTTTCTGCGGCAGAGTTTGTCATATGGCTCTCCTGCAGCAGATTCTGACACTTTACTACAAAGGCGTCTTCAGGGCCTTGGTAGTAAAGAGATGAGGTGGCTCTCTGCGCCCTCATGAAACAAGGCCCTCCTGGAGTATTACAATCCTGTGGAGAAAACCGCCAAGCACGAGAGGCTGTCTTCTGTGCACTTGAATGCAGAAGTCCCTCCACACACAGCACATCACACCGAGAATATAACTGCCCACCATACACATGAACCACGGTTCTCAGAGTGAACACAACTCACCCAGTGAGGCACACTGACCAAGCTTGACCACACACATCACAAATTACACTCCTTACTCAAAGAGCCAGCCACACACACAACCTGTCAAACACAACCACTCACATAGAAACCAACATGCAAAACACACACCGTCCACAACAAAAAGAACACAAAGATTACGCAACACACATTTCACACACTACACACATCACTCCAAACACACATGAAACAGACAGCACACACAGCCTCACAGAATGCACAATGCCAAACACACAACATATATGCAAAGATATCAGTCCTAACACACAGCGTCTCACTCAACAAGCAAAACACACAGACCACAGAACACACAGAGTAGAATACACAAAACACACACACAAATCACAGAACCACACATCACACGACACACACAAGCATCCCGCACAGAAAATATCACAACTCATAACACACACAACACTCCCCAAACCATAGGCAAACCACATATAACCAACAAAGACAAGTAGCACACATTTCACACACTACACACTGCACACACAATCACGCACAGACACACCACACATACATCCTCACACAGGAGCGCAACGCAGTACATACACACAACACAGAAACACGCAACACAACAGACACCATAAACACACCACACACTTGAAGGCACATAACTCCTGCTCACAATGCACACGAAAACCATTGCGCAGACCACGTACTGTATGCAAGAGTTGTACAAAACAACCACAGCCACACACGGTCAACACATCTCACATCATGTGCGTAAATCAAACAGCCAAACACACACACAGACTCTCTTTCACAACAACACACAAACCACAACCACACACACAAAACTGACACAACACATACAAATGCACACAAAACTGACGAAACGCATGCAACACACATAGCACACTGCACACAGCACGCACAACCACAATCCTATCATAGAGAGCACGTGCAGCCCCACACGCAGACAGCACGAACGAAAACACCCCCCACACACAACATACACATGCACACAACACGCCCGACACAAGGCGAACCCATCATTACACACAATGCTCAAATGACACAGCCCACGCAACACTACCCAGTATGTCACACACAGAAAGCCTAAAGGCAGCACTCACACAACCCAGAACTCAGAACATAACACAACAAACAAGAGAATTTATAAGACGCGGAAATCACATTGCGCACTGAATTCGTTGTATGCGGGTATTTTCCTGACAGCCAGGCTTCCTCAGCAAAACCTCACGTTAATGGCCTCACAAATGAGCACCTGACACTCAGCAAAAGATGTCTCTACAGAGCGGACTTCACTCATGCGCTTAGAGTGCAGTCACACAGGACTGACTCGGAAACCACATTGCGAGCTGAATTCGTTGTATGCGGGTATTTTCCTGATGGCCAGTCTTCCTCAACAAAGCCTCACGTTAATGGTCACTTAAATGAGCACATGACACTCAGCAAAAGGGAGCTCTACACAGAAGTCCTCTTTCAGGTGCTTAGAGTGCAGGCACACAGGACAGACACGGAAACCACATTGAGAGTTCAATTCGTTGTATGCGGGTATTTTCCTGATGGCCAGGATTCCTCAGCAAAAGCTCACGTTAAAGGCCAGAAAAATGAGCACCCGACACTGAGAAAAAGACATCTCTACAGAGCAGACTTCCATCATGCACTTAGAGTGCAGTCACACAAGACAGACACGGAAACCACATTGTGAGCTAAATTCGTTGTATGCGGGCATAGTGCCTGACGGCCAGGCTTCCTCAGCATGGACTCACGTTCATGGCCACACAGACATGGTGGGAAGCACATTGCAAGCTCTGTTTCAGCCTCCACTGCCAGGGCTTCAATGATTCCTTGAATGGGCCATCCTGCAGTGCTTTCTTTCACTCACATAAGCTGAATCCAAAGCTGACTTGCCTCCACTGCTGTCACTACAATGCATCATCTTCTGCAACTTCCAGTGTCGCTAGAGCAAAGGCCTATTCGCAGCCCACCTACAACTTTGAGATAGAGGGCATACAGAGAACACCGCGTTCTACTGCAATGTTTGCTGTTTTCCTTATCACGTAGGAGCAAATTGCATGCAAAATGAAAGCAGCCTAGTATTCTCTCAGGGAGGGTCTCCTCAGTGCATGGTGGATTGTTTCTGCGGCAGAGTTTGTCATAAGGCTCTCCTGCAGCAGATTCTGACACTTTACTACAAAGGCGTCTTCAGGGCCTTGGTAGTAAAGAGATGAGGTGGCTCTCTGCGCCCTCATGAAACAAGGCCCTCCTGGAGTATTACAATCCTGTGGAGAAAACCGCCAAGCACGAGAGGCTGTCTTCTGTGCACTTGAATGCAGAAGTCCCTCCACACACAGCACATCACACCGAGAATATAACTGCCCACCATACACATGAACCACGGTTCTCAGAGTGAACACAACTCACCCAGTGAGGCACACTGACCAAGCTTGACCACACACATCACAAATTACACTCCTTACTCAAAGAGCCAGCCACACACACAACCTGTGAAACACAACCACTCACATAGAAACCAACATGCAAAACACACACCGTCCACAACAAAAAGAACACAAAGATTACGCAACACACATTTCACACACTACACACATCACTCCAAACACACATGAAACAGACAGCACACACAGCCTCACAGAATGCACAATGCCAAACACACAACATATATGCAAAGATATCAGTCCTAACACACAGCGTCTCACTCAACAAGCAAAACACACAGACCACAGAACACACAGAGTAGAATACACAAAACACACACACAAATCACAGAACCACACATCACACGACACACACAAGCATCCCGCACAGAAAATATCACAACTCATAACACACACAACACTCCCCAAACCATAGGCAAACCACATATAACCAACAAAGACAAGTAGCACACATTTCACACACTACACACTGCACACACAATCACGCACAGACACACCACACATACATCCTCACACAGGAGCGCAACGCAGTACATACACACAACACAGAAACACGCAACACAACAGACACCATAAACACACCACACACTTGAAGGCACATAACTCCTGCTCACAATGCACACGAAAACCATTGCGCAGACCACGTACTGTATGCAAGAGTTGTACAAAACAACCACAGCCACACACGGTCAACACATCTCACATCATGTGCGTAAATCAAACAGCCAAACACACACACAGCCTCTCTTTCACAACAACACACAAACCACAACCACACACACAAAACTGACACAACACATACAAATGCACACAAAACTGACGAAACGCATGCAACACACATAGCACACTGCACACAGCACGCACAACCACAATCCTATCATAGAGAGCACGTGCAGCCCCACACGCAGACAGCACGAACGAAAACACCCCCCACACACAACATACACATGCACACAACACGCCCGACACAAGGCGAACCCATCATTACACACAATGCTCAAATGACACAGCCCACGCAACACTACCCAGTATGTCACACACAGAAAGCCTAAAGGCAGCACTCACACAACCCAGAACTCAGAACATAACACAACAAACAAGAGAATTTATAAGACGCGGAAATCACATTGCGCACTGAATTCGTTGTATGCGGGTATTTTCCTGACAGCCAGGCTTCCTCAGCAAAACCTCACGTTAATGGCCTCACAAATGAGCACCTGACACTCAGCAAAAGATGTCTCTACAGAGCGGACTTCACTCATGCGCTTAGAGTGCAGTCACACAGGACTGACTCGGAAACCACATTGCGAGCTGAATTCGTTGTATGCGGGTATTTTCCTGATGGCCAGTCTTCCTCAACAAAGCCTCACGTTAATGGTCACTTAAATGAGCACATGACACTCAGCAAAAGGGAGCTCTACACAGAAGTCCTCTTTCAGGTGCTTAGAGTGCAGGCACACAGGACAGACACGGAAACCACATTGAGAGTTCAATTCGTTGTATGCGGGTATTTTCCTGATGGCCAGGATTCCTCAGCAAAAGCTCACGTTAAAGGCCAGAAAAATGAGCACCCGACACTGAGAAAAAGACATCTCTACAGAGCAGACTTCCATCATGCACTTAGAGTGCAGTCACACAAGACAGACACGGAAACCACATTGTGAGCTAAATTCGTTGTATGCGGGCATAGTGCCTGACGGCCAGGCTTCCTCAGCATGGACTCACGTTCATGGCCACACAGACATGGTGGGAAGCACATTGCAAGCTCTGTTTCAGCCTCCACTGCCAGGGCTTCAATGATTCCTTGAATGGGCCATCCTGCAGTGCTTTCTTTCACTCACATAAGCTGAATCCAAAGCTGACTTGCCTCCACTGCTGTCACTACAATGCATCATCTTCTGCAACTTCCAGTGTCGCTAGAGCAAAGGCCTATTCGCAGCCCACCTACAACTTTGAGATAGAGGGCATACAGAGAACACCGCGTTCTACTGCAATGTTTGCTGTTTTCCTTATCACGTAGGAGCAAATTGCATGCAAAATGAAAGCAGCCTAGTATTCTCTCAGGGAGGGTCTCCTCAGTGCATGGTGGATTGTTTCTGCGGCAGAGTTTGTCATAAGGCTCTCCTGCAGCAGATTCTGACACTTTACTACAAAGGCGTCTTCAGGGCCTTGGTAGTAAAGAGATGAGGTGGCTCTCTGCGCCCTCATGAAACAAGGCCCTCCTGGAGTATTACAATCCTGTGGAGAAAACCGCCAAGCACGAGAGGCTGTCTTCTGTGCACTTGAATGCAGAAGTCCCTCCACACACAGCACATCACACCGAGAATATAACTGCCCACCATACACATGAACCACGGTTCTCAGAGTGAACACAACTCACCCAGTGAGGCACACTGACCAAGCTTGACCACACACATCACAAATTACACTCCTTACTCAAAGAGCCAGCCACACACACAACCTGTCAAACACAACCACTCACATAGAAACCAACATGCAAAACACACACCGTCCACAACAAAAAGAACACAAAGATTACGCAACACACATTTCACACACACTACACACATCACTCCAAACACACATGAAACAGACAGCACACACAGCCTCACAGAATGCACAATGCCAAACACACAACATATATGCAAAGATATCAGTCCTAACACACAGCGTCTCACTCAACAAGCAAAACACACAGACCACAGAACACACAGAGTAGAATACACAAAACACACACACAAATCACAGAACCACACATCACACGACACACACAAGCATCCCGCACAGAAAATATCACAACTCATAACACACACAACACTCCCCAAACCATAGGCAAACCACATATAACCAACAAAGACAAGTAGCACACATTTCACACACTACACACTGCACACTCAATCACGCACAGACACACCACACATACATCCTCACACAGGAGCGCAACGCAGTACATACACACAACACAGAAACACGCAACACAACAGACACCATAAACACACCACACACTTGAAGGCACATAACTCCTGCTCACAATGCACACGAAAACCATTGCGCAGACCACGTACTGTATGCAAGAGTTGTACAAAACAACCACAGCCACACACGGTCAACACATCTCACATCATGTGCGTAAATCAAACAGCCAAACACACACACAGACTCTCTTTCACAACAACACACAAACCACAACCACACACACAAAACTGACACAACACATACAAATGCACACAAAACTGACGAAACGCATGCAACACACATAGCACACTGCACACAGCACGCACAACCACAATCCTATCATAGAGAGCACGTGCAGCCCCACACGCAGACAGCACGAACGAAAACACCCCCCACACACAACATACACATGCACACAACACGCCCGACACAAGGCGAACCCATCATTACACACAGTGCTCAAATGACAGAGCCCACGCAACACTACCCAGTATGTCACACACAGAAAGCCTAAAGGCAGCACTCACACAACCCAGAACTCAGAACATAACACAACAAACAAGAGAATTTATAAGACGCGGAAATCACATTGCGCACTGAATTCGTTGTATGCGGGTATTTTCCTGACAGCCAGGCTTCCTCAGCAAAACCTCACGTTAATGGCCTCACAAATGAGCACCTGACACTCAGCAAAAGATGTCTCTACAGAGCGGACTTCACTCATGCGCTTAGAGTGCAGTCACACAGGACTGACTCGGAAACCACATTGCGAGCTGAATTCGTTGTATGCGGGTATTTTCCTGATGGCCAGTCTTCCTCAACAAAGCCTCACGTTAATGGTCACTTAAATGAGCACATGACACTCAGCAAAAGGGAGCTCTACACAGAAGTCCTCTTGCAGGTGCTTAGAGTGCAGGCACACAGGACAGACACGGAAACCACATTGAGAGTTCAATTCGTTGTATGCGGGTATTTTCCTGATGGCCAGGATTCCTCAGCAAAAGCTCACGTTAAAGGCCAGAAAAATGAGCACCCGACACTGAGAAAAAGACATCTCTACAGAGCAGACTTCCATCATGCACTTAGAGTGCAGTCACACAAGACAGACACGGAAACCACATTGTGAGCTAAATTCGTTGTATGCGGGCATAGTGCCTGACGGCCAGGCTTCCTCAGCATGGACTCACGTTCATGGCCACACAGACATGGTGGGAAGCACATTGCAAGCTCTGTTTCAGCCTCCACTGCCAGGGCTTCAATGATTCCTTGAATGGGCCATCCTGCAGTGCTTTCTTTCACTCACATAAGCTGAATCCAAAGCTGACTTGCCTCCACTGCTGTCACTACAATGCATCATCTTCTGCAACTTCCAGTGTCGCTAGAGCAAAGGCCTATTCGCAGCCCACCTACAACTTTGAGATAGAGGGCATACAGAGAACACCGCGTTCTACTGCAATGTTTGCTGTTTTCCTTATCACGTAGGAGCAAATTGCATGCAAAATGAAAGCAGCCTAGTATTCTCTCAGGGAGGGTCTCCTCAGTGCATGGTGGATTGTTTCTGCGGCAGAGTTTGTCATAAGGCTCTCCTGCAGCAGATTCTGACACTTTACTACAAAGGCGTCTTCAGGGCCTTGGTAGTAAAGAGATGAGGTGGCTCTCTGCGCCCTCATGAAACAAGGCCCTCCTGGAGTATTACAATCCTGTGGAGAAAACCGCCAAGCACGAGAGGCTGTCTTCTGTGCACTTGAATGCAGAAGTCCCTCCACACACAGCACATCACACCGAGAATATAACTGCCCACCATACACATGAACCACGGTTCTCAGAGTGAACACAACTCACCCAGTGAGGCACACTGACCAAGCTTGACCACACACATCACAAATTACACTCCTTACTCAAAGAGCCAGCCACACACACAACCTGTCAAACACAACCACTCACATAGAAACCAACATGCAAAACACACACCGTCCACAACAAAAAGAACACAAAGATTACGCAACACACATTTCACACACTACACACATCACTCCAAACACACATGAAACAGACAGCACACACAGCCTCACAGAATGCACAATGCCAAACACACAACATATATGCAAAGATATCAGTCCTAACACACAGCGTCTCACTCAACAAGCAAAACACACAGACCACAGAACACACAGAGTAGAATACACAAAACACACACACAAATCACAGAACCACACATCACACGACACACACAAGCATCCCGCACAGAAAATATCACAACTCATAACACACACAACACTCCCCAAACCATAGGCAAACCACATATAACCAACAAAGACAAGTAGCACACATTTCACACACTACACACTGCACACACAATCACGCACAGACACACCACACATACATCCTCACACAGGAGCGCAACGCAGTACATACACACAACACAGAAACACGCAACACAACAGACACCATAAACACACCACACACTTGAAGGCACATAACTCCTGCTCACAATGCACACGAAAACCATTGCGCAGACCACGTACTGTATGCAAGAGATGTACAAAACAACCACAGCCACACACGGTCAACACATCTCACATCATGTGCGTAAATCAAACAGCCAAACACACACACAGCCTCTCTTTCACAACAACACACAAACCACAACCACACACACAAAACTGACACAACACATACAAATGCACACAAAACTGACGAAACGCATGCAACACACATAGCACACTGCACACAGCACGCACAACCACAATCCTATCATAGAGAGCACGTGCAGCCCCACACGCAGACAGCACGAACGAAAACACCCCCCACACACAACATACACATGCACACAACACGCCCGACACAAGGCGAACCCATCATTACACACAATGCTCAAATGACACAGCCCACGCAGCACTACCCAGTATGTCACACACAGAAAGCCTAAAGGCAGCACTCACACAACCCAGAACTCAGAACATAACACAACAAACAAGAGAATTTATAAGACGCGGAAATCACATTGCGCACTGAATTCGTTGTATGCGGGTATTTTCCTGACAGCCAGGCTTCCTCAGCAAAACCTCACGTTAATGGCCTCACAAATGAGCACCTGACACTCAGCAAAAGATGTCTCTACAGAGCGGACTTCACTCATGCGCTTAGAGTGCAGTCACACAGGACTGACTCGGAAACCACATTGCGAGCTGAATTCGTTGTATGCGGGTATTTTCCTGATGGCCAGTCTTCCTCAACAAAGCCTCACGTTAATGGTCACATAACTGAGCACATGACACTCAGCAAAAGGGAGCTCTACACAGAAGTCCTCTTTCAGGTGCTTAGAGTGCAGGCACACAGGATAGACACGGAAACCACATTGAGAGTTCAATTCGTTATATGCGGGTATTTTCCTGATGACCAGGTTTCCTCAGCAAAAGCTCACGTTAAAGGCCAGAAAAATGAGCACCCCGACACTGAGAAAAAGACATCTCTACAGAGCAGACTTCCATCATGCACTTAGAGTGCAGTCACACAAGACAGACACGGAAACCACGTTGTGAGCTAAATTCGTTGTATGCGGGCATAGTGCCTGACGGCCAGGCTTCCTCAGCATGGACTCACGTTCATGGCCACACAGACATGGTGGGAAGCACATTGCAAGCTCTGTTTCAGCCTCCACTGCCAGGGCTTCAATGATTCCTTGAATGGGCCATCCTGCAGTGCTTTCTTTCACTCACATAAGCTGAATCCAAAGCTGACTTGCCTCCACTGCTGTCACTACAATGCATCATCTTCTGCAACTTCCAGTGTCGCTAGAGCAAAGGCCTATTCGCAGCCCACCTACAACTTTGAGATAGAGGGCATACAGAGAACACCGCGTTCTACTGCAATGTTTGCTGTTTTCCTTATCACGTAGGAGCAAATTGCATGCAAAATGAAAGCAGCCTAGTATTCTCTCAGGGAGGGTCTCCTCAGTGCATGGTGGATTGTTTCTGCGGCAGAGTTTGTCATAAGGCTCTCCTGCAGCAGATTCTGACACTTTACTACAAAGGCGTCTTCAGGGCCTTGGTAGTAAAGAGATGAGGTGGCTCTCTGCGCCCTCATGAAACAAGGCCCTCCTGGAGTATTACAATCCTGTGGAGAAAACCGCCAAGCACGAGAGGCTGTCTTCTGTGCACTTGAATGCAGAAGTCCCTCCACACACAGCACATCACACCGAGAATATAACTGCCCACCATACACATGAACCACGGTTCTCAGAGTGAACACAACTCACCCAGTGAGGCACACTGACCAAGCTTGACCACACACATCACAAATTACACTCCTTACTCAAAGAGCCAGCCACACACACAACCTGTCAAACACAACCACTCACATAGAAACCAACATGCAAAACACACACCGTCCACAACAAAAAGAACACAAAGATTACGCAACACACATTTCACACACTACACACATCACTCCAAACACACATGAAACAGACAGCACACACAGCCTCACAGAATGCACAATGCCAAACACACAACATATATGCAAAGATATCAGTCCTAACACACAGCGTCTCACTCAACAAGCAAAACACACAGACCACAGAACACACAGAGTAGAATACACAAAACACACACACAAATCACAGAACCACACATCACACGACACACACAAGCATCCCGCACAGAAAATATCACAACTCATAACACACACAACACTCCCCAAACCATAGGCAAACCACATATAACCAACAAAGACAAGTAGCACACATTTCACACACTACACACTGCACACACAATCACGCACAGACACACCACACATACATCCTCACACAGGAGCGCAACGCAGTACATACACACAACACAGAAACACGCAACACAACAGACACCATAAACACACCACACACTTGAAGGCACATAACTCCTGCTCACAATGCACACGAAAACCATTGCGCAGACCACGTACTGTATGCAAGAGTTGTACAAAACAACCACAGCCACACACGGTCAACACATCTCACATCATGTGCGTAAATCAAACAGCCAAACACACACACAGCCTCTCTTTCACAACAACACACAAATCACAACCACACACACAAAACTGACACAACACATACAAATGCACACAAAACTGACGAAACGCATGCAACACACATAGCACACTGCACACAGCACGCACAACCACAATCCTATCATAGAGAGCACGTGCAGCCCCACACGCAGACAGCACGAACGAAAACACCCCCCACACACAACATACACATGCACACAACACGCCCGACACAAGGCGAACCCATCATTACACACAATGCTCAAATGACACAGCCCACGCAACACTACCCAGTATGTCACACACAGAAAGCCTAAAGGCAGCACTCACACAACCCAGAACTCAGAACATAACACAACAAACAAGGGAATTTATAAGACGCGGAAATCACATTGCGCACTGAATTCGTTGTATGCGGGTATTTTCCTGACAGCCAGGCTTCCTCAGCAAAACCTCACGTTAATGGCCTCACAAATGAGCACCTGACACTCAGCAAAAGATGTCTCTACAGAGCGGACTTCACTCATGCGCTTAGAGTGCAGTCACACAGGACTGACTCGGAAACCACATTGCGAGCTGAATTCGTTGTATGCGGGTATTTTCCTGATGGCCAGTCTTCCTCAACAAAGCCTCACGTTAATGGTCACTTAAATGAGCACATGACACTCAGCAAAAGGGAGCTCTACACAGAAGTCCTCTTTCAGGTGCTTAGAGTGCAGGCACACAGGACAGACACGGAAACCACATTGAGAGTTCAATTCGTTGTATGCGGGTATTTTCCTGATGGCCAGGATTCCTCAGCAAAAGCTCACGTTAAAGGCCAGAAAAATGAGCACCCGACACTGAGAAAAAGACATCTCTACAGAGCAGACTTCCATCATGCACTTAGAGTGCAGTCACACAAGACAGACACGGAAACCACGTTGTGAGCTAAATTCGTTGTATGCGGGCATAGTGCCTGACGGCCAGGCTTCCTCAGCATGGACTCACGTTCATGGCCACACAGACATGGTGGGAAGCACATTGCAAGCTCTGTTTCAGCCTCCACTGCCAGGGCTTCAATGATTCCTTGAATGGGCCATCCTGCAGTGCTTTCTTTCACTCACATAAGCTGAATCCAAAGCTGACTTGCCTCCACTGCTGTCACTACAATGCATCATCTTCTGCAACTTCCAGTGTCGCTAGAGCAAAGGCCTATTCGCAGCCCACCTACAACTTTGAGATAGAGGGCATACAGAGAACACCGCGTTCTACTGCAATGTTTGCTGTTTTCCTTATCACGTAGGAGCAAATTGCATGCAAAATGAAAGCAGCCTAGTATTCTCTCAGGGAGGGTCTCCTCAGTGCATGGTGGATTGTTTCTGCGGCAGAGTTTGTCATAAGGCTCTCCTGCAGCAGATTCTGACACTTTACTACAAAGGCGTCTTCAGGGCCTTGGTAGTAAAGAGATGAGGTGGCTCTCTGCGCCCTCATGAAACAAGGCCCTCCTGGAGTATTACAATCCTGTGGAGAAAACCGCCAAGCACGAGAGGCTGTCTTCTGTGCACTTGAATGCAGAAGTCCCTCCACACACAGCACATCACACCGAGAATATAACTGCCCACCATACACATGAACCACGGTTCTCAGAGTGAACACAACTCACCCAGTGAGGCACACTGACCAAGCTTGACCACACACATCACAAATTACACTCCTTACTCAAAGAGCCAGCCACACACACAACCTGTCAAACACAACCACTCACATAGAAACCAACATGCAAAACACACACCGTCCACAACAAAAAGAACACAAAGATTACGCAACACACATTTCACACACTACACACATCACTCCAAACACACATGAAACAGACAGCACACACAGCCTCACAGAATGCACAATGCCAAACACACAACATATATGCAAAGATATCAGTCCTAACACACAGCGTCTCACTCAACAAGCAAAACACACAGACCACAGAACACACAGAGTAGAATACACAAAACACACACACAAATCACAGAACCACACATCACACGACACACACAAGCATCCCGCACAGAAAATATCACAACTCATAACACACACAACACTCCCCAAACCATAGGCAAACCACATATAACCAACAAAGACAAGTAGCACACATTTCACACACTACACACTGCACACACAATCACGCACAGACACACCACACATACATCCTCACACAGGAGCGCAACGCAGTACATACACACAACACAGAAACACGCAACACAACAGACACCATAAACACACCACACACTTGAAGGCACATAACTCCTGCTCACAATGCACACGAAAACCATTGCGCAGACCACGTACTGTATGCAAGAGTTGTACAAAACAACCACAGCCACACACGGTCAACACATCTCACATCATGTGCGTAAATCAAACAGCCAAACACACACACAGCCTCTCTTTCACAACAACACACAAATCACAACCACACACACAAAACTGACACAACACATACAAATGCACACAAAACTGACGAAACGCATGCAACACACATAGCACACTGCACACAGCACGCACAACCACAATCCTATCATAGAGAGCACGTGCAGCCCCACACGCAGACAGCACGAACGAAAACACCCCCCACACACAACATACACATGCACACAACACGCCCGACACAAGGCGAACCCATCATTACACACAATGCTCAAATGACACAGCCCACGCAACACTACCCAGTATGTCACACACAGAAAGCCTAAAGGCAGCACTCACACAACCCAGAACTCAGAACATAACACAACAAACAAGAGAATTTATAAGACGCGGAAATCACATTGCGCACTGAATTCGTTGTATGCGGGTATTTTCCTGACAGCCAGGCTTCCTCAGCAAAACCTCACGTTAATGGCCTCACAAATGAGCACCTGACACTCAGCAAAAGATGTCTCTACAGAGCGGACTTCACTCATGCGCTTAGAGTGCAGTCACACAGGACTGACTCGGAAACCACATTGCGAGCTGAATTCGTTGTATGCGGGTATTTTCCTGATGGCCAGTCTTCCTCAACAAAGCCTCACGTTAATGGTCACTTAAATGAGCACATGACACTCAGCAAAAGGGAGCTCTACACAGAAGTCCTCTTTCAGGTGCTTAGAGTGCAGGCACACAGGACAGACACGGAAACCACATTGAGAGTTCAATTCGTTGTATGCGGGTATTTTCCTGATGGCCAGGATTCCTCAGCAAAAGCTCACGTTAAAGGCCAGAAAAATGAGCACCCGACACTGAGAAAAAGACATCTCTACAGAGCAGACTTCCATCATGCACTTAGAGTGCAGTCACACAAGACAGACACGGAAACCACGTTGTGAGCTAAATTCGTTGTATGCGGGCATAGTGCCTGACGGCCAGGCTTCCTCAGCATGGACTCACGTTCATGGCCACACAGACATGGTGGGAAGCACATTGCAAGCTCTGTTTCAGCCTCCACTGCCAGGGCTTCAATGATTCCTTGAATGGGCCATCCTGCAGTGCTTTCTTTCACTCACATAAGCTGAATCCAAAGCTGACTTGCCTCCACTGCTGTCACTACAATGCATCATCTTCTGCAACTTCCAGTGTCGCTAGAGCAAAGGCCTATTCGCAGCCCACCTACAACTTTGAGATAGAGGGCATACAGAGAACACCGCGTTCTACTGCAATGTTTGCTGTTTTCCTTATCACGTAGGAGCAAATTGCATGCAAAATGAAAGCAGCCTAGTATTCTCTCAGGGAGGGTCTCCTCAGTGCATGGTGGATTGTTTCTGCGGCAGAGTTTGTCATAAGGCTCTCCTGCAGCAGATTCTGACACTTTACTACAAAGGCGTCTTCAGGGCCTTGGTAGTAAAGAGATGAGGTGGCTCTCTGCGCCCTCATGAAACAAGGCCCTCCTGGAGTATTACAATCCTGTGGAGAAAACCGCCAAGCACGAGAGGCTGTCTTCTGTGCACTTGAATGCAGAAGTCCCTCCACACACAGCACATCACACCGAGAATATAACTGCCCACCATACACATGAACCACGGTTCTCAGAGTGAACACAACTCACCCAGTGAGGCACACTGACCAAGCTTGACCACACACATCACAAATTACACTCCTTACTCAAAGAGCCAGCCACACACACAACCTGTCAAACACAACCACTCACATAGAAACCAACATGCAAAACACACACCGTCCACAACAAAAAGAACACAAAGATTACGCAACACACATTTCACACACTACACACATCACTCCAAACACACATGAAACAGACAGCACACACAGCCTCACAGAATGCACAATGCCAAACACACAACATATATGCAAAGATATCAGTCCTAACACACAGCGTCTCACTCAACAAGCAAAACACACAGACCACAGAACACACAGAGTAGAATACACAAAACACACACACAAATCACAGAACCACACATCACACGACACACACAAGCATCCCGCACAGAAAATATCACAACTCATAACACACACAACACTCCCCAAACCATAGGCAAACCACATATAACCAACAAAGACAAGTAGCACACATTTCACACACTACACACTGCACACACAATCACGCACAGACACACCACACATACATCCTCACACAGGAGCGCAACGCAGTACATACACACAACACAGAAACACGCAACACAACAGACACCATAAACACACCACACACTTGAAGGCACATAACTCCTGCTCACAATGCACACGAAAACCATTGCGCAGACCACGTACTGTATGCAAGAGTTGTACAAAACAACCACAGCCACACACGGTCAACACATCTCACATCATGTGCGTAAATCAAACAGCCAAACACACACACAGCCTCTCTTTCACAACAACACACAAACCACAACCACACACACAAAACTGACACAACACATACAAATGCACACAAAACTGACGAAACGCATGCAACACACATAGCACACTGCACACAGCACGCACAACCACAATCCTATCATAGAGAGCACGTGCAGCCCCACACGCAGACAGCACGAACGAAAACACCCCCCACACACAACATACACATGCACACAACACGCCCGACACAAGGCGAACCCATCATTACACACAATGCTCAAATGACACAGCCCACGCAACACTACCCAGTATGTCACACACAGAAAGCCTAAAGGCAGCACTCACACAACCCAGAACTCAGAACATAACACAACAAACAAGAGAATTTATAAGACGCGGAAATCACATTGCGCACTGAATTCGTTGTATGCGGGTATTTTCCTGACAGCCAGGCTTCCTCAGCAAAACCTCACGTTAATGGCCTCACAAATGAGCACCTGACACTCAGCAAAAGATGTCTCTACAGAGCGGACTTCACTCATGCGCTTAGAGTGCAGTCACACAGGACTGACTCGGAAACCACATTGCGAGCTGAATTCGTTGTATGCGGGTATTTTCCTGATGGCCAGTCTTCCTCAACAAAGCCTCACGTTAATGGTCACTTAAATGAGCACATGACACTCAGCAAAAGGGAGCTCTACACAGAAGTCCTCTTTCAGGTGCTTAGAGTGCAGGCACACAGGACAGACACGGAAACCACATTGAGAGTTCAATTCGTTGTATGCGGGTATTTTCCTGATGGCCAGGATTCCTCAGCAAAAGCTCACGTTAAAGGCCAGAAAAATGAGCACCCGACACTGAGAAAAAGACATCTCTACAGAGCAGACTTCCATCATGCACTTAGAGTGCAGTCACACAAGACAGACACGGAAACCACGTTGTGAGCTAAATTCGTTGTATGCGGGCATAGTGCCTGACGGCCAGGCTTCCTCAGCATGGACTCACGTTCATGGCCACACAGACATGGTGGGAAGCACATTGCAAGCTCTGTTTCAGCCTCCACTGCCAGGGCTTCAATGATTCCTTGAATGGGCCATCCTGCAGTGCTTTCTTTCACTCACATAAGCTGAATCCAAAGCTGACTTGCCTCCACTGCTGTCACTACAATGCATCATCTTCTGCAACTTCCAGTGTCGCTAGAGCAAAGGCCTATTCGCAGCCCACCTACAACTTTGAGATAGAGGGCATACAGAGAACACCGCGTTCTACTGCAATGTTTGCTGTTTTCCTTATCACGTAGGAGCAAATTGCATGCAAAATGAAAGCAGCCTAGTATTCTCTCAGGGAGGGTCTCCTCAGTGCATGGTGGATTGTTTCTGCGGCAGAGTTTGTCATAAGGCTCTCCTGCAGCAGATTCTGACACTTTACTACAAAGGCGTCTTCAGGGCCTTGGTAGTAAAGAGATGAGGTGGCTCTCTGCGCCCTCATGAAACAAGGCCCTCCTGGAGTATTACAATCCTGTGGAGAAAACCGCCAAGCACGAGAGGCTGTCTTCTGTGCACTTGAATGCAGAAGTCCCTCCACACACAGCACATCACACCGAGAATATAACTGCCCACCATACACATGAACCACGGTTCTCAGAGTGAACACAACTCACCCAGTGAGGCACACTGACCAAGCTTGACCACACACATCACAAATTACACTCCTTACTCAAAGAGCCAGCCACACACACAACCTGTCAAACACAACCACTCACATAGAAACCAACATGCAAAACACACACCGTCCACAACAAAAAGAACACAAAGATTACGCAACACACATTTCACACACTACACACATCACTCCAAACACACATGAAACAGACAGCACACACAGCCTCACAGAATGCACAATGCCAAACACACAACATATATGCAAAGATATCAGTCCTAACACACAGCGTCTCACTCAACAAGCAAAACACACAGACCACAGAACACACAGAGTAGAATACACAAAACACACACACAAATCACAGAACCACACATCACACGACACACACAAGCATCCCGCACAGAAAATATCACAACTCATAACACACACAACACTCCCCAAACCATAGGCAAACCACATATAACCAACAAAGACAAGTAGCACACATTTCACACACTACACACTGCACACACAATCACGCACAGACACACCACACATACATCCTCACACAGGAGCGCAACGCAGTACATACACACAACACAGAAACACGCAACACAACAGACACCATAAACACACCACACACTTGAAGGCACATAACTCCTGCTCACAATGCACACGAAAACCATTGCGCAGACCACGTACTGTATGCAAGAGTTGTACAAAACAACCACAGCCACACACGGTCAACACATCTCACATCATGTGCGTAAATCAAACAGCCAAACACACACACAGCCTCTCTTTCACAACAACACACAAACCACAACCACACACACAAAACTGACACAACACATACAAATGCACACAAAACTGACGAAACGCATGCAACACACATAGCACACTGCACACAGCACGCACAACCACAATCCTATCATAGAGAGCACGTGCAGCCCCACACGCAGACAGCACGAACGAAAACACCCCCCACACACAACATACACATGCACACAACACGCCCGACACAAGGCGAACCCATCATTACACACAATGCTCAAATGACACAGCCCACGCAACACTACCCAGTATGTCACACACAGAAAGCCTAAAGGCAGCACTCACACAACCCAGAACTCAGAACATAACACAACAAACAAGAGAATTTATAAGACGCGGAAATCACATTGCGCACTGAATTCGTTGTATGCGGGTATTTTCCTGACAGCCAGGCTTCCTCAGCAAAACCTCACGTTAATGGCCTCACAAATGAGCACCTGACACTCAGCAAAAGATGTCTCTACAGAGCGGACTTCACTCATGCGCTTAGAGTGCAGTCACACAGGACTGACTCGGAAACCACATTGCGAGCTGAATTCGTTGTATGCGGGTATTTTCCTGATGGCCAGTCTTCCTCAACAAAGCCTCACGTTAATGGTCACTTAAATGAGCACATGACACTCAGCAAAAGGGAGCTCTACACAGAAGTCCTCTTTCAGGTGCTTAGAGTGCAGGCACACAGGACAGACACGGAAACCACATTGAGAGTTCAATTCGTTGTATGCGGGTATTTTCCTGATGGCCAGGATTCCTCAGCAAAAGCTCACGTTAAAGGCCAGAAAAATGAGCACCCGACACTGAGAAAAAGACATCTCTACAGAGCAGACTTCCATCATGCACTTAGAGTGCAGTCACACAAGACAGACACGGAAACCACGTTGTGAGCTAAATTCGTTGTATGCGGGCATAGTGCCTGACGGCCAGGCTTCCTCAGCATGGACTCACGTTCATGGCCACACAGACATGGTGGGAAGCACATTGCAAGCTCTGTTTCAGCCTCCACTGCCAGGGCTTCAACGATTCCTTGAATGGGCCATCCTGCAGTGCTTTCTTTCACTCACATAAGCTGAATCCAAAGCTGACTTGCCTCCACTGCTGTCACTACAATGCATCATCTTCTGCAACTTCCAGTGTCGCTAGAGCAAAGGCCTATTCGCAGCCCACCTACATCTTTGAGATAGAGGGCATACAGAGAACACCGCGTTCTACTGCAATGTTTGCTGTTTTCCTTATCACGTAGGAGCAAATTGCATGCAAAATGAAAGCAGCCTAGTATTCTCTCAGGGAGGGTCTCCTCAGTGCATGGTGGATTGTTTCTGCGGCAGAGTTTGTCATAAGGCTCTCCTGCAGCAGATTCTGACACTTTACTACAAAGGCGTCTTCAGGGCCTTGGCAGTAAAGAGATGAGGTGGCTCTCTGCGCCCTCATGAAACAAGGCCCTCCTGGAGTATTACAATCCTGTGGAGAAAACCGCCAAGCACGAGAGGCTGTCTTCTGTGCACTTGAATGCAGAAGTCCCTCCACACACAGCACATCACACCGAGAATATAACTGCCCACCATACACATGAACCACGGTTCTCAGAGTGAACACAACTCACCCAGTGAGGCACACTGACCAAGCTTGACCACACACATCACAAATTACACTCCTTACTCAAAGAGCCAGCCACACACACAACCTGTCAAACACAACCACTCACATAGAAACCAACATGCAAAACACACACCGTCCACAACAAAAAGAACACAAAGATTACGCAACACACATTTCACACACTACACACATCACTCCAAACACACATGAAACAGACAGCACACACAGCCTCACAGAATGCACAATGCCAAACACACAACATATATGCAAAGATATCAGTCCTAACACACAGCGTCTCACTCAACAAGCAAAACACACAGACCACAGAACACACAGAGTAGAATACACAAAACACACACACAAATCACAGAACCACACATCACACGACACACACAAGCATCCCGCACAGAAAATATCACAACTCATAACACACACAACACTCCCCAAACCATAGGCAAACCACATATAAACAACAAAGACAAGTAGCACACATTTCACACACTACACACTGCACACACAATCACGCACAGACACACCACACATACATCCTCACACAGGAGCGCAACGCAGTACATACACACAACACAGAAACACGCAACACAACAGACACCATAAACACACCACACACTTGAAGGCACATAACTCCTGCTCACAATGCACACGAAAACCATTGCGCAGACCACGTACTGTATGCAAGAGTTGTACAAAACAACCACAGCCACACACGGTCAACACATCTCACATCATGTGCGTAAATCAAACAGCCAAACACACACACAGCCTCTCTTTCACAACAACACACAAACCACAACCACACACACAAAACTGACACAACACATACAAATGCACACAAAACTGACGAAACGCATGCAACACACATAGCACACTGCACACAGCACGCACAACCACAATCCTATCATAGAGAGCACGTGCAGCCCCACACGCAGACAGCACGAACGAAAACACCCCCCACACACAACATACACATGCACACAACACGCCCGACACAAGGCGAACCCATCATTACACACAATGCTCAAATGACACAGCCCACGCAACACTACCCAGTATGTCACACACAGAAAGCCTAAAGGCAGCACTCACACAACCCAGAACTCAGAACATAACACAACAAACAAGAGAATTTATAAGACGCGGAAATCACATTGCGCACTGAATTCGTTGTATGCGGGTATTTTCCTGACAGCCAGGCTTCCTCAGCAAAACCTCACGTTAATGGCCTCACAAATGAGCACCTGACACTCAGCAAAAGATGTCTCTACAGAGCGGACTTCACTCATGCGCTTAGAGTGCAGTCACACAGGACTGACTCGGAAACCACATTGCGAGCTGAATTCGTTGTATGCGGGTATTTTCCTGATGGCCAGTCTTCCTCAACAAAGCCTCACGTTAATGGTCACTTAAATGAGCACATGACACTCAGCAAAAGGGAGCTCTACACAGAAGTCCTCTTTCAGGTGCTTAGAGTGCAGGCACACAGGACAGACACGGAAACCACATTGAGAGTTCAATTCGTTGTATGCGGGTATTTTCCTGATGGCCAGGATTCCTCAGCAAAAGCTCACGTTAAAGGCCAGAAAAATGAGCACCCGACACTGAGAAAAAGACATCTCTACAGAGCAGACTTCCATCATGCACTTAGAGTGCAGTCACACAAGACAGACACGGAAACCACGTTGTGAGCTAAATTCGTTGTATGCGGGCATAGTGCCTGACGGCCAGGCTTCCTCAGCATGGACTCACGTTCATGGCCACACAGACATGGTGGGAAGCACATTGCAAGCTCTGTTTCAGCCTCCACTGCCAGGGCTTCAATGATTCCTTGAATGGGCCATCCTGCAGTGCTTTCTTTCACTCACATAAGCTGAATCCAAAGCTGACTTGCCTCCACTGCTGTCACTACAATGCATCATCTTCTGCAACTTCCAGTGTCGCTAGAGCAAAGGCCTATTCGCAGCCCACCTACAACTTTGAGATAGAGGGCATACAGAGAACACCGCGTTCTACTGCAATGTTTGCTGTTTTCCTTATCACGTAGGAGCAAATTGCATGCAAAATGAAAGCAGCCTAGTATTCTCTCAGGGAGGGTCTCCTCAGTGCATGGTGGATTGTTTCTGCGGCAGAGTTTGTCATAAGGCTCTCCTGCAGCAGATTCTGACACTTTACTACAAAGGCGTCTTCAGGGCCTTGGTAGTAAAGAGATGAGGTGGCTCTCTGCGCCCTCATGAAACAAGGCCCTCCTGGAGTATTACAATCCTGTGGAGAAAACCGCCAAGCACGAGAGGCTGTCTTCTGTGCACTTGAATGCAGAAGTCCCTCCACACACAGCACATCACACCGAGAATATAACTGCCCACCATACACATGAACCACGGTTCTCAGAGTGAACACAACTCACCCAGTGAGGCACACTGACCAAGCTTGACCACACACATCACAAATTACACTCCTTACTCAAAGAGCCAGCCACACACACAACCTGTCAAACACAACCACTCACATAGAAACCAACATGCAAAACACACACCGTCCACAACAAAAAGAACACAAAGATTACGCAACACACATTTCACACACTACACACATCACTCCAAACACACATGAAACAGACAGCACACACAGCCTCACAGAATGCACAATGCCAAACACACAACATATATGCAAAGATATCAGTCCTAACACACAGCGTCTCACTCAACAAGCAAAACACACAGACCACAGAACACACAGAGTAGAATACACAAAACACACACACAAATCACAGAACCACACATCACATGACACACACAAGCATCCCGCACAGAAAATATCACAACTCATAACACACACAACACTCCCCAAACCATAGGCAAACCACATATAACCAACAAAGACAAGTAGCACACATTTCACACACTACACACTGCACACACAATCACGCACAGACACACCACACATACATCCTCACACAGGAGCGCAACGCAGTACATACACACAACACAGAAACACGCAACACAACAGACACCATAAACACACCACACACTTGAAGGCACATAACTCCTGCTCACAATGCACACGAAAACCATTGCGCAGACCACGTACTGTATGCAAGAGTTGTACAAAACAACCACAGCCACACACGGTCAACACATCTCACATCATGTGCGTAAATCAAACAGCCAAACACACACACAGCCTCTCTTTCACAACAACACACAAACCACAACCACACACACAAAACTGACACAACACATACAAATGCACACAAAACTGACGAAACGCATGCAACACACATAGCACACTGCACACAGCACGCACAACCACAATCCTATCATAGAGAGCACGTGCAGCCCCACACGCAGACAGCACGAACGAAAACACCCCCCACACACAACATACACATGCACACAACACGCCCGACACAAGGCGAACCCATCATTACACACAATGCTCAAATGACACAGCCCACGCAACACTACCCAGTATGTCACACACAGAAAGCCTAAAGGCAGCACTCACACAACCCAGAACTCAGAACATAACACAACAAACAAGAGAATTTATAAGACGCGGAAATCACATTGCGCACTGAATTCGTTGTATGCGGGTATTTTCCTGACAGCCAGGCTTCCTCAGCAAAACCTCACGTTAATGGCCTCACAAATGAGCACCTGACACTCAGCAAAAGATGTCTCTACAGAGCGGACTTCACTCATGCGCTTAGAGTGCAGTCACACAGGACTGACTCGGAAACCACATTGCGAGCTGAATTCGTTGTATGCGGGTATTTTCCTGATGGCCAGTCTTCCTCAACAAAGCCTCACGTTAATGGTCACTTAAATGAGCACATGACACTCAGCAAAAGGGAGCTCTACACAGAAGTCCTCTTTCAGGTGCTTAGAGTGCAGGCACACAGGACAGACACGGAAACCACATTGAGAGTTCAATTCGTTGTATGCGGGTATTTTCCTGATGGCCAGGATTCCTCAGCAAAAGCTCACGTTAAAGGCCAGAAAAATGAGCACCCGACACTGAGAAAAAGACATCTCTACAGAGCAGACTTCCATCATGCACTTAGAGTGCAGTCACACAAGACAGACACGGAAACCACGTTGTGAGCTAAATTCGTTGTATGCGGGCATAGTGCCTGACGGCCAGGCTTCCTCAGCATGGACTCACGTTCATGGCCACACAGACATGGTGGGAAGCACATTGCAAGCTCTGTTTCAGCCTCCACTGCCAGGGCTTCAATGATTCCTTGAATGGGCCATCCTGCAGTGCTTTCTTTCACTCACATAAGCTGAATCCAAAGCTGACTTGCCTCCACTGCTGTCACTACAATGCATCATCTTCTGCAACTTCCAGTGTCGCTAGAGCAAAGGCCTATTCGCAGCCCACCTACAACTTTGAGATAGAGGGCATACAGAGAACACCGCGTTCTACTGCAATGTTTGCTGTTTTCCTTATCACGTAGGAGCAAATTGCATGCAAAATGAAAGCAGCCTAGTATTCTCTCAGGGAGGGTCTCCTCAGTGCATGGTGGATTGTTTCTGCGGCAGAGTTTGTCATAAGGCTCTCCTGCAGCAGATTCTGACACTTTACTACAAAGGCGTCTTCAGGGCCTTGGTAGTAAAGAGATGAGGTGGCTCTCTGCGCCCTCATGAAACAAGGCCCTCCTGGAGTATTACAATCCTGTGGAGAAAACCGCCAAGCACGAGAGGCTGTCTTCTGTGCACTTGAATGCAGAAGTCCCTCCACACACAGCACATCACACCGAGAATATAACTGCCCACCATACACATGAACCACGGTTCTCAGAGTGAACACAACTCACCCAGTGAGGCACACTGACCAAGCTTGACCACACACATCACAAATTACACTCCTTACTCAAAGAGCCAGCCACACACACAACCTGTCAAACACAACCACTCACATAGAAACCAACATGCAAAACACACACCGTCCACAACAAAAAGAACACAAAGATTACGCAACACACATTTCACACACTACACACATCACTCCAAACACACATGAAACAGACAGCACACACAGCCTCACAGAATGCACAATGCCAAACACACAACATATATGCAAAGATATCAGTCCTAACACACAGCGTCTCACTCAACAAGCAAAACACACAGACCACAGAACACACAGAGTAGAATACACAAAACACACACACAAATCACAGAACCACACATCACACGACACACACAAGCATCCCGCACAGAAAATATCACAACTCATAACACACACAACACTCCCCAAACCATAGGCAAACCACATATAACCAACAAAGACAAGTAGCACACATTTCACACACTACACACTGCACACACAATCACGCACAGACACACCACACATACATCCTCACACAGGAGCGCAACGCAGTACATACACACAACACAGAAACACGCAACACAACAGACACCATAAACACACCACACACTTGAAGGCACATAACTCCTGCTCACAATGCACACGAAAACCATTGCGCAGACCACGTACTGTATGCAAGAGTTGTACAAAACAACCACAGCCACACACGGTCAACACATCTCACATCATGTGCGTAAATCAAACAGCCAAACACACACACAGCCTCTCTTTCACAACAACACACAAACCACAACCACACACACAAAACTGACACAACACATACAAATGCACACAAAACTGACGAAACGCATGCAACACACATAGCACACTGCACACAGCACGCACAACCACAATCCTATCATAGAGAGCACGTGCAGCCCCACACGCAGACAGCACGAACGAAAACACCCCCCACACACAACATACACATGCACACAACACGCCCGACACAAGGCGAACCCATCATTACACACAATGCTCAAATGACACAGCCCACGCAACACTACCCAGTATGTCACACACAGAAAGCCTAAAGGCAGCACTCACACAACCCAGAACTCAGAACATAACACAACAAACAAGAGAATTTATAAGACGCGGAAATCACATTGCGCACTGAATTCGTTGTATGCGGGTATTTTCCTGACAGCCAGGCTTCCTCAGCAAAACCTCACGTTAATGGCCTCACAAATGAGCACCTGACACTCAGCAAAAGATGTCTCTACAGAGCGGACTTCACTCATGCGCTTAGAGTGCAGTCACACAGGACTGACTCGGAAACCACATTGCGAGCTGAATTCGTTGTATGCGGGTATTTTCCTGATGGCCAGTCTTCCTCAACAAAGCCTCACGTTAATGGTCACTTAAATGAGCACATGACACTCAGCAAAAGGGAGCTCTACACAGAAGTCCTCTTTCAGGTGCTTAGAGTGCAGGCACACAGGACAGACACGGAAACCACATTGAGAGTTCAATTCGTTGTATGCGGGTATTTTCCTGATGGCCAGGATTCCTCAGCAAAAGCTCACGTTAAAGGCCAGAAAAATGAGCACCCGACACTGAGAAAAAGACATCTCTACAGAGCAGACTTCCATCATGCACTTAGAGTGCAGTCACACAAGACAGACACGGAAACCACGTTGTGAGCTAAATTCGTTGTATGCGGGCATAGTGCCTGACGGCCAGGCTTCCTCAGCATGGACTCACGTTCATGGCCACACAGACATGGTGGGAAGCACATTGCAAGCTCTGTTTCAGCCTCCACTGCCAGGGCTTCAATGATTCCTTGAATGGGCCATCCTGCAGTGCTTTCTTTCACTCACATAAGCTGAATCCAAAGCTGACTTGCCTCCACTGCTGTCACTACAATGCATCATCTTCTGCAACTTCCAGTGTCGCTAGAGCAAAGGCCTATTCGCAGCCCACCTACAACTTTGAGATAGAGGGCATACAGAGAACACCGCGTTCTACTGCAATGTTTGCTGTTTTCCTTATCACGTAGGAGCAAATTGCATGCAAAATGAAAGCAGCCTAGTATTCTCTCAGGGAGGGTCTCCTCAGTGCATGGTGGATTGTTTCTGCGGCAGAGTTTGTCATAAGGCTCTCCTGCAGCAGATTCTGACACTTTACTACAAAGGCGTCTTCAGGGCCTTGGTAGTAAAGAGATGAGGTGGCTCTCTGCGCCCTCATGAAACAAGGCCCTCCTGGAGTATTACAATCCTGTGGAGAAAACCGCCAAGCACGAGAGGCTGTCTTCTGTGCACTTGAATGCAGAAGTCCCTCCACACACAGCACATCACACCGAGAATATAACTGCCCACCATACACATGAACCACGGTTCTCAGAGTGAACACAACTCACCCAGTGAGGCACACTGACCAAGCTTGACCACACACATCACAAATTACACTCCTTACTCAAAGAGCCAGCCACACACACAACCTGTCAAACACAACCACTCACATAGAAACCAACATGCAAAACACACACCGTCCACAACAAAAAGAACACAAAGATTACGCAACACACATTTCACACACTACACACATCACTCCAAACACACATGAAACAGACAGCACACACAGCCTCACAGAATGCACAATGCCAAACACACAACATATATGCAAAGATATCAGTCCTAACACACAGCGTCTCACTCAACAAGCAAAACACACAGACCACAGAACACACAGAGTAGAATACACAAAACACACACACAAATCACAGAACCACACATCACACGACACACACAAGCATCCCGCACAGAAAATATCACAACTCATAACACACACAACACTCTCCAAACCATAGGCAAAGCACATATAACCAACAAAGACAAGTAGCACACATTTCACACACTACACACTGCACACACAATCACGCACAGACACACCACACATACATCCTCACACAGGAGCGCAACGCAGTACATACACACAACACAGAAACACGCAACACAACAGACACCATAAACACACCACACACTTGAAGGCACATAACTCCTGCTCACAATGCACACGAAAACCATTGCGCAGACCACGTACTGTATGCAAGAGTTGTACAAAACAACCACAGCCACACACGGTCAACACATCTCACATCATGTGCGTAAATCAAACAGCCAAACACACACACAGCCTCTCTTTCACAACAACACACAAACCACAACCACACACACAAAACTGACACAACACATACAAATGCACACAAAACTGACGAAACGCATGCAACACACATAGCACACTGCACACAGCACGCACAACCACAATCCTATCATAGAGAGCACGTGCAGCCCCACACGCAGACAGCACGAACGAAAACACCCCCCACACACAACATACACATGCACACAACACGCCCGACACAAGGCGAACCCATCATTACACACAATGCTCAAATGACACAGCCCACGCAACACTACCCAGTATGTCACACACAGAAAGCCTAAAGGCAGCACTCACACAACCCAGAACTCAGAACATAACACAACAAACAAGAGAATTTATAAGACGCGGAAATCACATTGCGCACTGAATTCGTTGTATGCGGGTATTTTCCTGACAGCCAGGCTTCCTCAGCAAAACCTCACGTTAATGGCCTCACAAATGAGCACCTGACACTCAGCAAAAGATGTCTCTACAGAGCGGACTTCACTCATGCGCTTAGAGTGCAGTCACACAGGACTGACTCGGAAACCACATTGCGAGCTGAATTCGTTGTATGCGGGTATTTTCCTGATGGCCAGTCTTCCTCAACAAAGCCTCACGTTAATGGTCACTTAAATGAGCACATGACACTCAGCAAAAGGGAGCTCTACACAGAAGTCCTCTTTCAGGTGCTTAGAGTGCAGGCACACAGGACAGACACGGAAACCACATTGAGAGTTCAATTCGTTGTATGCGGGTATTTTCCTGATGGCCAGGATTCCTCAGCAAAAGCTCACGTTAAAGGCCAGAAAAATGAGCACCCGACACTGAGAAAAAGACATCTCTACAGAGCAGACTTCCATCATGCACTTAGAGTGCAGTCACACAAGACAGACACGGAAACCACGTTGTGAGCTAAATTCGTTGTATGCGGGCATAGTGCCTGACGGCCAGGCTTCCTCAGCATGGACTCACGTTCATGGCCACACAGACATGGTGGGAAGCACATTGCAAGCTCTGTTTCAGCCTCCACTGCCAGGGCTTCAACGATTCCTTGAATGGGCCATCCTGCAGTGCTTTCTTTCACTCACATAAGCTGAATCCAAAGCTGACTTGCCTCCACTGCTGTCACTACAATGCATCATCTTCTGCAACTTCCAGTGTCGCTAGAGCAAAGGCCTATTCGCAGCCCACCTACATCTTTGAGATAGAGGGCATACAGAGAACACCGCGTTCTACTGCAATGTTTGCTGTTTTCCTTATCACGTAGGAGCAAATTGCATGCAAAATGAAAGCAGCCTAGTATTCTCTCAGGGAGGGTCTCCTCAGTGCATGGTGGATTGTTTCTGCGGCAGAGTTTGTCATAAGGCTCTCCTGCAGCAGATTCTGACACTTTACTACAAAGGCGTCTTCAGGGCCTTGGCAGTAAAGAGATGAGGTGGCTCTCTGCGCCCTCATGAAACAAGGCCCTCCTGGAGTATTACAATCCTGTGGAGAAAACCGCCAAGCACGAGAGGCTGTCTTCTGTGCACTTGAATGCAGAAGTCCCTCCACACACAGCACATCACACCGAGAATATAACTGCCCACCATACACATGAACCACGGTTCTCAGAGTGAACACAACTCACCCAGTGAGGCACACTGACCAAGCTTGACCACACACATCACAAATTACACTCCTTACTCAAAGAGCCAGCCACACACACAACCTGTCAAACACAACCACTCACATAGAAACCAACATGCAAAACACACACCGTCCACAACAAAAAGAACACAAAGATTACGCAACACACATTTCACACACTACACACATCACTCCAAACACACATGAAACAGACAGCACACACAGCCTCACAGAATGCACAATGCCAAACACACAACATATATGCAAAGATATCAGTCCTAACACACAGCGTCTCACTCAACAAGCAAAACACACAGACCACAGAACACACAGAGTAGAATACACAAAACACACACACAAATCACAGAACCACACATCACACGACACACACAAGCATCCCGCACAGAAAATATCACAACTCATAACACACACAACACTCCCCAAACCATAGGCAAACCACATATAACCAACAAAGACAAGTAGCACACATTTCACACACTACACACTGCACACACAATCACGCACAGACACACCACACATACATCCTCACACAGGAGCGCAACGCAGTACATACACACAACACAGAAACACGCAACACAACAGACACCATAAACACACCACACACTTGAAGGCACATAACTCCTGCTCACAATGCACACGAAAACCATTGCGCAGACCACGTACTGTATGCAAGAGTTGTACAAAACAACCACAGCCACACACGGTCAACACATCTCACATCATGTGCGTAAATCAAACAGCCAAACACACACACAGCCTCTCTTTCACAACAACACACAAACCACAACCACACACACAAAACTGACACAACACATACAAATGCACACAAAACTGACGAAACGCATGCAACACACATAGCACACTGCACACAGCACGCACAACCACAATCCTATCATAGAGAGCACGTGCAGCCCCACACGCAGACAGCACGAACGAAAACACCCCCCACACACAACATACACATGCACACAACACGCCCGACACAAGGCGAACCCATCATTACACACAATGCTCAAATGACACAGCCCACGCAACACTACCCAGTATGTCACACACAGAAAGCCTAAAGGCAGCACTCACACAACCCAGAACTCAGAACATAACACAACAAACAAGAGAATTTATAAGACGCGGAAATCACATTGCGCACTGAATTCGTTGTATGCGGGTATTTTCCTGACAGCCAGGCTTCCTCAGCAAAACCTCACGTTAATGGCCTCACAAATGAGCACCTGACACTCAGCAAAAGATGTCTCTACAGAGCGGACTTCACTCATGCGCTTAGAGTGCAGTCACACAGGACTGACTCGGAAACCACATTGCGAGCTGAATTCGTTGTATGCGGGTATTTTCCTGATGGCCAGTCTTCCTCAACAAAGCCTCACGTTAATGGTCACTTAAATGAGCACATGACACTCAGCAAAAGGGAGCTCTACACAGAAGTCCTCTTTCAGGTGCTTAGAGTGCAGGCACACAGGACAGACACGGAAACCACATTGAGAGTTCAATTCGTTGTATGCGGGTATTTTCCTGATGGCCAGGATTCCTCAGCAAAAGCTCACGTTAAAGGCCAGAAAAATGAGCACCCGACACTGAGAAAAAGACATCTCTACAGAGCAGACTTCCATCATGCACTTAGAGTGCAGTCACACAAGACAGACACGGAAACCACGTTGTGAGCTAAATTCGTTGTATGCGGGCATAGTGCCTGACGGCCAGGCTTCCTCAGCATGGACTCACGTTCATGGCCACACAGACATGGTGGGAAGCACATTGCAAGCTCTGTTTCAGCCTCCACTGCCAGGGCTTCAATGATTCCTTGAATGGGCCATCCTGCAGTGCTTTCTTTCACTCACATAAGCTGAATCCAAAGCTGACTTGCCTCCACTGCTGTCACTACAATGCATCATCTTCTGCAACTTCCAGTGTCGCTAGAGCAAAGGCCTATTCGCAGCCCACCTACAACTTTGAGATAGAGGGCATACAGAGAACACCGCGTTCTACTGCAATGTTTGCTGTTTTCCTTATCACGTAGGAGCAAATTGCATGCAAAATGAAAGCAGCCTAGTATTCTCTCAGGGAGGGTCTCCTCAGTGCATGGTGGATTGTTTCTGCGGCAGAGTTTGTCATAAGGCTCTCCTGCAGCAGATTCTGACACTTTACTACAAAGGCGTCTTCAGGGCCTTGGCAGTAAAGAGATGAGGTGGCTCTCTGCGCCCTCATGAAACAAGGCCCTCCTGGAGTATTACAATCCTGTGGAGAAAACCGCCAAGCACGAGAGGCTGTCTTCTGTGCACTTGAATGCAGAAGTCCCTCCACACACAGCACATCACACCGAGAATATAACTGCCCACCATACACATGAACCACGGTTCTCAGAGTGAACACAACTCACCCAGTGAGGCACACTGACCAAGCTTGACCACACACATCACAAATTACACTCCTTACTCAAAGAGCCAGCCACACACACAACCTGTCAAACACAACCACTCACATAGAAACCAACATGCAAAACACACACCGTCCACAACAAAAAGAACACAAAGATTACGCAACACACATTTCACACACTACACACATCACTCCAAACACACATGAAACAGACAGCACACACAGCCTCACAGAATGCACAATGCCAAACACACAACATATATGCAAAGATATCAGTCCTAACACACAGCGTCTCACTCAACAAGCAAAACACACAGACCACAGAACACACAGAGTAGAATACACAAAACACACACACAAATCACAGAACCACACATCACACGACACACACAAGCATCCCGCACAGAAAATATCACAACTCATAACACACACAACACTCCCCAAACCATAGGCAAACCACATATAACCAACAAAGACAAGTAGCACACATTTCACACACTACACACTGCACACACAATCACGCACAGACACACCACACATACATCCTCACACAGGAGCGCAACGCAGTACATACACACAACACAGAAACACGCAACACAACAGACACCATAAACACACCACACACTTGAAGGCACATAACTCCTGCTCACAATGCACACGAAAACCATTGCGCAGACCACGTACTGTATGCAAGAGTTGTACAAAACAACCACAGCCACACACGGTCAACACATCTCACATCATGTGCGTAAATCAAACAGCCAAACACACACACAGCCTCTCTTTCACAACAACACACAAACCACAACCACACACACAAAACTGACACAACACATACAAATGCACACAAAACTGACGAAACGCATGCAACACACATAGCACACTGCACACAGCACGCACAACCACAATCCTATCATAGAGAGCACGTGCAGCCCCACACGCAGACAGCACGAACGAAAACACCCCCCACACACAACATACACATGCACACAACACGCCCGACACAAGGCGAACCCATCATTACACACAATGCTCAAATGACACAGCCCACGCAACACTACCCAGTATGTCACACACAGAAAGCCTAAAGGCAGCACTCACACAACCCAGAACTCAGAACATAACACAACAAACAAGAGAATTTATAAGACGCGGAAATCACATTGCGCACTGAATTCGTTGTATGCGGGTATTTTCCTGACAGCCAGGCTTCCTCAGCAAAACCTCACGTTAATGGCCTCACAAATGAGCACCTGACACTCAGCAAAAGATGTCTCTACAGAGCGGACTTCACTCATGCGCTTAGAGTGCAGTCACACAGGACTGACTCGGAAACCACATTGCGAGCTGAATTCGTTGTATGCGGGTATTTTCCTGATGGCCAGTCTTCCTCAACAAAGCCTCACGTTAATGGTCACTTAAATGAGCACATGACACTCAGCAAAAGGGAGCTCTACACAGAAGTCCTCTTTCAGGTGCTTAGAGTGCAGGCACACAGGACAGACACGGAAACCACATTGAGAGTTCAATTCGTTGTATGCGGGTATTTTCCTGATGGCCAGGATTCCTCAGCAAAAGCTCACGTTAAAGGCCAGAAAAATGAGCACCCGACACTGAGAAAAAGACATCTCTACAGAGCAGACTTCCATCATGCACTTAGAGTGCAGTCACACAAGACAGACACGGAAACCACGTTGTGAGCTAAATTCGTTGTATGCGGGCATAGTGCCTGACGGCCAGGCTTCCTCAGCATGGACTCACGTTCATGGCCACACAGACATGGTGGGAAGCACATTGCAAGCTCTGTTTCAGCCTCCACTGCCAGGGCTTCAATGATTCCTTGAATGGGCCATCCTGCAGTGCTTTCTTTCACTCACATAAGCTGAATCCAAAGCTGACTTGCCTCCACTGCTGTCACTACAATGCATCATCTTCTGCAACTTCCAGTGTCGCTAGAGCAAAGGCCTATTCGCAGCCCACCTACAACTTTGAGATAGAGGGCATACAGAGAACACCGCGTTCTACTGCAATGTTTGCTGTTTTCCTTATCACGTAGGAGCAAATTGCATGCAAAATGAAAGCAGCCTAGTATTCTCTCAGGGAGGGTCTCCTCAGTGCATGGTGGATTGTTTCTGCGGCAGAGTTTGTCATAAGGCTCTCCTGCAGCAGATTCTGACACTTTACTACAAAGGCGTCTTCAGGGCCTTGGTAGTAAAGAGATGAGGTGGCTCTCTGCGCCCTCATGAAACAAGGCCCTCCTGGAGTATTACAATCCTGTGGAGAAAACCGCCAAGCACGAGAGGCTGTCTTCTGTGCACTTGAATGCAGAAGTCCCTCCACACACAGCACATCACACCGAGAATATAACTGCCCACCATACACATGAACCACGGTTCTCAGAGTGAACACAACTCACCCAGTGAGGCACACTGACCAAGCTTGACCACACACATCACAAATTACACTCCTTACTCAAAGAGCCAGCCACACACACAACCTGTCAAACACAACCACTCACATAGAAACCAACATGCAAAACACACACCGTCCACAACAAAAAGAACACAAAGATTACGCAACACACATTTCACACACTACACACATCACTCCAAACACACATGAAACAGACAGCACACACAGCCTCACAGAATGCACAATGCCAAACACACAACATATATGCAAAGATATCAGTCCTAACACACAGCGTCTCACTCAACAAGCAAAACACACAGACCACAGAACACACAGAGTAGAATACACAAAACACACACACAAATCACAGAACCACACATCACACGACACACACAAGCATCCCGCACAGAAAATATCACAACTCATAACACACACAACACTCCCCAAACCATAGGCAAACCACATATAACCAACAAAGACAAGTAGCACACATTTCACACACTACACACTGCACACACAATCACGCACAGACACACCACACATACATCCTCACACAGGAGCGCAACGCAGTACATACACACAACACAGAAACACGCAACACAACAGACACCATAAACACACCACACACTTGAAGGCACATAACTCCTGCTCACAATGCACACGAAAACCATTGCGCAGACCACGTACTGTATGCAAGAGTTGTACAAAACAACCACAGCCACACACGGTCAACACATCTCACATCATGTGCGTAAATCAAACAGCCAAACACACACACAGCCTCTCTTTCACAACAACACACAAACCACAACCACACACACAAAACTGACACAACACATACAAATGCACACAAAACTGACGAAACGCATGCAACACACATAGCACACTGCACACAGCACGCACAACCACAATCCTATCATAGAGAGCACGTGCAGCCCCACACGCAGACAGCACGAACGAAAACACCCCCCACACACAACATACACATGCACACAACACGCCCGACACAAGGCGAACCCATCATTACACACAATGCTCAAATGACACAGCCCACGCAACACTACCCAGTATGTCACACACAGAAAGCCTAAAGGCAGCACTCACACAACCCAGAACTCAGAACATAACACAACAAACAAGAGAATTTATAAGACGCGGAAATCACATTGCGCACTGAATTCGTTGTATGCGGGTATTTTCCTGACAGCCAGGCTTCCTCAGCAAAACCTCACGTTAATGGCCTCACAAATGAGCACCTGACACTCAGCAAAAGATGTCTCTACAGAGCGGACTTCACTCATGCGCTTAGAGTGCAGTCACACAGGACTGTCTCGGAAACCACATTGCGAGCTGAATTCGTTGTATGCGGGTATTTTCCTGATGGCCAGTCTTCCTCAACAAAGCCTCACGTTAATGGTCACTTAAATGAGCACATGACACTCAGCAAAAGGGAGCTCTACACAGAAGTCCTCTTTCAGGTGCTTAGAGTGCAGGCACACAGGACAGACACGGAAACCACATTGAGAGTTCAATTCGTTGTATGCGGGTATTTTCCTGATGGCCAGGATTCCTCAGCAAAAGCTCACGTTAAAGGCCAGAAAAATGAGCACCCGACACTGAGAAAAAGACATCTCTACAGAGCAGACTTCCATCATGCACTTAGAGTGCAGTCACACAAGACAGACACGGAAACCACGTTGTGAGCTAAATTCGTTGTATGCGGGCATAGTGCCTGACGGCCAGGCTTCCTCAGCATGGACTCACGTTCATGGCCACACAGACATGGTGGGAAGCACATTGCAAGCTCTGTTTCAGCCTCCACTGCCAGGGCTTCAACGATTCCTTGAATGGGCCATCCTGCAGTGCTTTCTTTCACTCACATAAGCTGAATCCAAAGCTGACTTGCCTCCACTGCTGTCACTACAATGCATCATCTTCTGCAACTTCCAGTGTCGCTAGAGCAAAGGCCTATTCGCAGCCCACCTACATCTTTGAGATAGAGGGCATACAGAGAACACCGCGTTCTACTGCAATGTTTGCTGTTTTCCTTATCACGTAGGAGCAAATTGCATGCAAAATGAAAGCAGCCTAGTATTCTCTCAGGGAGGGTCTCCTCAGTGCATGGTGGATTGTTTCTGCGGCAGAGTTTGTCATAAGGCTCTCCTGCAGCAGATTCTGACACTTTACTACAAAGGCGTCTTCAGGGCCTTGGCAGTAAAGAGATGAGGTGGCTCTCTGCGCCCTCATGAAACAAGGCCCTCCTGGAGTATTACAATCCTGTGGAGAAAACCGCCAAGCACGAGAGGCTGTCTTCTGTGCACTTGAATGCAGAAGTCCCTCCACACACAGCACATCACACCGAGAATATAACTGCCCACCATACACATGAACCACGGTTCTCAGAGTGAACACAACTCACCCAGTGAGGCACACTGACCAAGCTTGACCACACACATCACAAATTACACTCCTTACTCAAAGAGCCAGCCACACACACAACCTGTCAAACACAACCACTCACATAGAAACCAACATGCAAAACACACACCGTCCACAACAAAAAGAACACAAAGATTACGCAACACACATTTCACACACTACACACATCACTCCAAACACACATGAAACAGACAGCACACACAGCCTCACAGAATGCACAATGCCAAACACACAACATATATGCAAAGATATCAGTCCTAACACACAGCGTCTCACTCAACAAGCAAAACACACAGACCACAGAACACACAGAGTAGAATACACAAAACACACACACAAATCACAGAACCACACATCACACGACACACACAAGCATCCCGCACAGAAAATATCACAACTCATAACACACACAACACTCCCCAAACCATAGGCAAACCACATATAACCAACAAAGACAAGTAGCACACATTTCACACACTACACACTGCACACACAATCACGCACAGACACACCACACATACATCCTCACACAGGAGCGCAACGCAGTACATACACACAACACAGAAACACGCAACACAACAGACACCATAAACACACCACACACTTGAAGGCACATAACTCCTGCTCACAATGCACACGAAAACCATTGCGCAGACCACGTACTGTATGCAAGAGTTGTACAAAACAACCACAGCCACACACGGTCAACACATCTCACATCATGTGCGTAAATCAAACAGCCAAACACACACACAGCCTCTCTTTCACAACAACACACAAACCACAACCACACACACAAAACTGACACAACACATACAAATGCACACAAAACTGACGAAACGCATGCAACACACATAGCACACTGCACACAGCACGCACAACCACAATCCTATCATAGAGAGCACGTGCAGCCCCACACGCAGACAGCACGAACGAAAACACCCCCCACACACAACATACACATGCACACAACACGCCCGACACAAGGCGAACCCATCATTACACACAATGCTCAAATGACACAGCCCACGCAACACTACCCAGTATGTCACACACAGAAAGCCTAAAGGCAGCACTCACACAACCCAGAACTCAGAACATAACACAACAAACAAGAGAATTTATAAGACGCGGAAATCACATTGCGCACTGAATTCGTTGTATGCGGGTATTTTCCTGACAGCCAGGCTTCCTCAGCAAAACCTCACGTTAATGGCCTCACAAATGAGCACCTGACACTCAGCAAAAGATGTCTCTACAGAGCGGACTTCACTCATGCGCTTAGAGTGCAGTCACACAGGACTGACTCGGAAACCACATTGCGAGCTGAATTCGTTGTATGCGGGTATTTTCCTGATGGCCAGTCTTCCTCAACAAAGCCTCACGTTAATGGTCACTTAAATGAGCACATGACACTCAGCAAAAGGGAGCTCTACACAGAAGTCCTCTTTCAGGTGCTTAGAGTGCAGGCACACAGGACAGACACGGAAACCACATTGAGAGTTCAATTCGTTGTATGCGGGTATTTTCCTGATGGCCAGGATTCCTCAGCAAAAGCTCACGTTAAAGGCCAGAAAAATGAGCACCCGACACTGAGAAAAAGACATCTCTACAGAGCAGACTTCCATCATGCACTTAGAGTGCAGTCACACAAGACAGACACGGAAACCACGTTGTGAGCTAAATTCGTTGTATGCGGGCATAGTGCCTGACGGCCAGGCTTCCTCAGCATGGACTCACGTTCATGGCCACACAGACATGGTGGGAAGCACATTGCAAGCTCTGTTTCAGCCTCCACTGCCAGGGCTTCAATGATTCCTTGAATGGGCCATCCTGCAGTGCTTTCTTTCACTCACATAAGCTGAATCCAAAGCTGACTTGCCTCCACTGCTGTCACTACAATGCATCATCTTCTGCAACTTCCAGTGTCGCTAGAGCAAAGGCCTATTCGCAGCCCACCTACATCTTTGAGATAGAGGGCATACAGAGAACACCGCGTTCTACTGCAATGTTTGCTGTTTTCCTTATCACGTAGGAGCAAATTGCATGCAAAATGAAAGCAGCCTAGTATTCTCTCAGGGAGGGTCTCCTCAGTGCATGGTGGATTGTTTCTGCGGCAGAGTTTGTCATAAGGCTCTCCTGCAGCAGATTCTGACACTTTACTACAAAGGCGTCTTCAGGGCCTTGGCAGTAAAGAGATGAGGTGGCTCTCTGCGCCCTCATGAAACAAGGCCCTCCTGGAGTATTACAATCCTGTGGAGAAAACCGCCAAGCACGAGAGGCTGTCTTCTGTGCACTTGAATGCAGAAGTCCCTCCACACACAGCACATCACACCGAGAATATAACTGCCCACCATACACATGAACCACGGTTCTCAGAGTGAACACAACTCACCCAGTGAGGCACACTGACCAAGCTTGACCACACACATCACAAATTACACTCCTTACTCAAAGAGCCAGCCACACACACAACCTGTCAAACACAACCACTCACATAGAAACCAACATGCAAAACACACACCGTCCACAACAAAAAGAACACAAAGATTACGCAACACACATTTCACACACTACACACATCACTCCAAACACACATGAAACAGACAGCACACACAGCCTCACAGAATGCACAATGCCAAACACACAACATATATGCAAAGATATCAGTCCTAACACACAGCGTCTCACTCAACAAGCAAAACACACAGACCACAGAACACACAGAGTAGAATACACAAAACACACACACAAATCACAGAACCACACATCACACGACACACACAAGCATCCCGCACAGAAAATATCACAACTCATAACACACACAACACTCCCCAAACCATAGGCAAACCACATATAACCAACAAAGACAAGTAGCACACATTTCACACACTACACACTGCACACACAATCACGCACAGACACACCACACATACATCCTCACACAGGAGCGCAACGCAGTACATACACACAACACAGAAACACGCAACACAACAGACACCATAAACACACCACACACTTGAAGGCACATAACTCCTGCTCACAATGCACACGAAAACCATTGCGCAGACCACGTACTGTATGCAAGAGTTGTACAAAACAACCACAGCCACACACGGTCAACACATCTCACATCATGTGCGTAAATCAAACAGCCAAACACACACACAGCCTCTCTTTCACAACAACACACAAACCACAACCACACACACAAAACTGACACAACACATACAAATGCACACAAAACTGACGAAACGCATGCAACACACATAGCACACTGCACACAGCACGCACAACCACAATCCTATCATAGAGAGCACGTGCAGCCCCACACGCAGACAGCACGAACGAAAACACCCCCCACACACAACATACACATGCACACAACACGCCCGACACAAGGCGAACCCATCATTACACACAATGCTCAAATGACACAGCCCACGCAACACTACCCAGTATGTCACACACAGAAAGCCTAAAGGCAGCACTCACACAACCCAGAACTCAGAACATAACACAACAAACAAGAGAATTTATAAGACGCGGAAATCACATTGCGCACTGAATTCGTTGTATGCGGGTATTTTCCTGACAGCCAGGCTTCCTCAGCAAAACCTCACGTTAATGGCCTCACAAATGAGCACCTGACACTCAGCAAAAGATGTCTCTACAGAGCGGACTTCACTCATGCGCTTAGAGTGCAGTCACACAGGACTGACTCGGAAACCACATTGCGAGCTGAATTCGTTGTATGCGGGTATTTTCCTGATGGCCAGTCTTCCTCAACAAAGCCTCACGTTAATGGTCACTTAAATGAGCACATGACACTCAGCAAAAGGGAGCTCTACACAGAAGTCCTCTTTCAGGTGCTTAGAGTGCAGGCACACAGGACAGACACGGAAACCACATTGAGAGTTCAATTCGTTGTATGCGGGTATTTTCCTGATGGCCAGGATTCCTCAGCAAAAGCTCACGTTAAAGGCCAGAAAAATGAGCACCCGACACTGAGAAAAAGACATCTCTACAGAGCAGACTTCCATCATGCACTTAGAGTGCAGTCACACAAGACAGACACGGAAACCACGTTGTGAGCTAAATTCGTTGTATGCGGGCATAGTGCCTGACGGCCAGGCTTCCTCAGCATGGACTCACGTTCATGGCCACACAGACATGGTGGGAAGCACATTGCAAGCTCTGTTTCAGCCTCCACTGCCAGGGCTTCAATGATTCCTTGAATGGGCCATCCTGCAGTGCTTTCTTTCACTCACATAAGCTGAATCCAAAGCTGACTTGCCTCCACTGCTGTCACTACAATGCATCATCTTCTGCAACTTCCAGTGTCGCTAGAGCAAAGGCCTATTCGCAGCCCACCTACAACTTTGAGATAGAGGGCATACAGAGAACACCGCGTTCTACTGCAATGTTTGCTGTTTTCCTTATCACGTAGGAGCAAATTGCATGCAAAATGAAAGCAGCCTAGTATTCTCTCAGGGAGGGTCTCCTCAGTGCATGGTGGATTGTTTCTGCGGCAGAGTTTGTCATAAGGCTCTCCTGCAGCAGATTCTGACACTTTACTACAAAGGCGTCTTCAGGGCCTTGGCAGTAAAGAGATGAGGTGGCTCTCTGCGCCCTCATGAAACAAGGCCCTCCTGGAGTATTACAATCCTGTGGAGAAAACCGCCAAGCACGAGAGGCTGTCTTCTGTGCACTTGAATGCAGAAGTCCCTCCACACACAGCACATCACACCGAGAATATAACTGCCCACCATACACATGAACCACGGTTCTCAGAGTGAACACAACTCACCCAGTGAGGCACACTGACCAAGCTTGACCACACACATCACAAATTACACTCCTTACTCAAAGAGCCAGCCACACACACAACCTGTCAAACACAACCACTCACATAGAAACCAACATGCAAAACACACACCGTCCACAACAAAAAGAACACAAAGATTACGCAACACACATTTCACACACTACACACATCACTCCAAACACACATGAAACAGACAGCACACACAGCCTCACAGAATGCACAATGCCAAACACACAACATATATGCAAAGATATCAGTCCTAACACACAGCGTCTCACTCAACAAGCAAAACACACAGACCACAGAACACACAGAGTAGAATACACAAAACACACACACAAATCACAGAACCACACATCACACGACACACACAAGCATCCCGCACAGAAAATATCACAACTCATAACACACACAACACTCCCCAAACCATAGGCAAACCACATATAACCAACAAAGACAAGTAGCACACATTTCACACACTACACACTGCACACACAATCACGCACAGACACACCACACATACATCCTCACACAGGAGCGCAACGCAGTACATACACACAACACAGAAACACGCAACACAACAGACACCATAAACACACCACACACTTGAAGGCACATAACTCCTGCTCACAATGCACACGAAAACCATTGCGCAGACCACGTACTGTATGCAAGAGTTGTACAAAACAACCACAGCCACACACGGTCAACACATCTCACATCATGTGCGTAAATCAAACAGCCAAACACACACACAGCCTCTCTTTCACAACAACACACAAACCACAACCACACACACAAAACTGACACAACACATACAAATGCACACAAAACTGACGAAACGCATGCAACACACATAGCACACTGCACACAGCACGCACAACCACAATCCTATCATAGAGAGCACGTGCAGCCCCACACGCAGACAGCACGAACGAAAACACCCCCCACACACAACATACACATGCACACAACACGCCCGACACAAGGCGAACCCATCATTACACACAATGCTCAAATGACACAGCCCACGCAACACTACCCAGTATGTCACACACAGAAAGCCTAAAGGCAGCACTCACACAACCCAGAACTCAGAACATAACACAACAAACAAGAGAATTTATAAGACGCGGAAATCACATTGCGCACTGAATTCGTTGTATGCGGGTATTTTCCTGACAGCCAGGCTTCCTCAGCAAAACCTCACGTTAATGGCCTCACAAATGAGCACCTGACACTCAGCAAAAGATGTCTCTACAGAGCGGACTTCACTCATGCGCTTAGAGTGCAGTCACACAGGACTGACTCGGAAACCACATTGCGAGCTGAATTCGTTGTATGCGGGTATTTTCCTGATGGCCAGTCTTCCTCAACAAAGCCTCACGTTAATGGTCACTTAAATGAGCACATGACACTCAGCAAAAGGGAGCTCTACACAGAAGTCCTCTTTCAGGTGCTTAGAGTGCAGGCACACAGGACAGACACGGAAACCACATTGAGAGTTCAATTCGTTGTATGCGGGTATTTTCCTGATGGCCAGGATTCCTCAGCAAAAGCTCACGTTAAAGGCCAGAAAAATGAGCACCCGACACTGAGAAAAAGACATCTCTACAGAGCAGACTTCCATCATGCACTTAGAGTGCAGTCACACAAGACAGACACGGAAACCACGTTGTGAGCTAAATTCGTTGTATGCGGGCATAGTGCCTGACGGCCAGGCTTCCTCAGCATGGACTCACGTTCATGGCCACACAGACATGGTGGGAAGCACATTGCAAGCTCTGTTTCAGCCTCCACTGCCAGGGCTTCAATGATTCCTTGAATGGGCCATCCTGCAGTGCTTTCTTTCACTCACATAAGCTGAATCCAAAGCTGACTTGCCTCCACTGCTGTCACTACAATGCATCATCTTCTGCAACTTCCAGTGTCGCTAGAGCAAAGGCCTATTCGCAGCCCACCTACAACTTTGAGATAGAGGGCATACAGAGAACACCGCGTTCTACTGCAATGTTTGCTGTTTTCCTTATCACGTAGGAGCAAATTGCATGCAAAATGAAAGCAGCCTAGTATTCTCTCAGGGAGGGTCTCCTCAGTGCATGGTGGATTGTTTCTGCGGCAGAGTTTGTCATAAGGCTCTCCTGCAGCAGATTCTGACACTTTACTACAAAGGCGTCTTCAGGGCCTTGGTAGTAAAGAGATGAGGTGGCTCTCTGCGCCCTCATGAAACAAGGCCCTCCTGGAGTATTACAATCCTGTGGAGAAAACCGCCAAGCACGAGAGGCTGTCTTCTGTGCACTTGAATGCAGAAGTCCCTCCACACACAGCACATCACACCGAGAATATAACTGCCCACCATACACATGAACCACGGTTCTCAGAGTGAACACAACTCACCCAGTGAGGCACACTGACCAAGCTTGACCACACACATCACAAATTACACTCCTTACTCAAAGAGCCAGCCACACACACAACCTGTCAAACACAACCACTCACATAGAAACCAACATGCAAAACACACACCGTCCACAACAAAAAGAACACAAAGATTACGCAACACACATTTCACACACTACACACATCACTCCAAACACACATGAAACAGACAGCACACACAGCCTCACAGAATGCACAATGCCAAACACACAACATATATGCAAAGATATCAGTCCTAACACACAGCGTCTCACTCAACAAGCAAAACACACAGACCACAGAACACACAGAGTAGAATACACAAAACACACACACAAATCACAGAACCACACATCACACGACACACACAAGCATCCCGCACAGAAAATATCACAACTCATAACACACACAACACTCCCCAAACCATAGGCAAACCACATATAACCAACAAAGACAAGTAGCACACATTTCACACACTACACACTGCACACACAATCACGCACAGACACACCACACATACATCCTCACACAGGAGCGCAACGCAGTACATACACACAACACAGAAACACGCAACACAACAGACACCATAAACACACCACACACTTGAAGGCACATAACTCCTGCTCACAATGCACACGAAAACCATTGCGCAGACCACGTACTGTATGCAAGAGTTGTACAAAACAACCACAGCCACACACGGTCAACACATCTCACATCATGTGCGTAAATCAAACAGCCAAACACACACACAGCCTCTCTTTCACAACAACACACAAACCACAACCACACACACAAAACTGACACAACACATACAAATGCACACAAAACTGACGAAACGCATGCAACACACATAGCACACTGCACACAGCACGCACAACCACAATCCTATCATAGAGAGCACGTGCAGCCCCACACGCAGACAGCACGAACGAAAACACCCCCCACACACAACATACACATGCACACAACACGCCCGACACAAGGCGAACCCATCATTACACACAATGCTCAAATGACACAGCCCACGCAACACTACCCAGTATGTCACACACAGAAAGCCTAAAGGCAGCACTCACACAACCCAGAACTCAGAACATAACACAACAAACAAGAGAATTTATAAGACGCGGAAATCACATTGCGCACTGAATTCGTTGTATGCGGGTATTTTCCTGACAGCCAGGCTTCCTCAGCAAAACCTCACGTTAATGGCCTCACAAATGAGCACCTGACACTCAGCAAAAGATGTCTCTACAGAGCGGACTTCACTCATGCGCTTAGAGTGCAGTCACACAGGACTGACTCGGAAACCACATTGCGAGCTGAATTCGTTGTATGCGGGTATTTTCCTGATGGCCAGTCTTCCTCAACAAAGCCTCACGTTAATGGTCACTTAAATGAGCACATGACACTCAGCAAAAGGGAGCTCTACACAGAAGTCCTCTTTCAGGTGCTTAGAGTGCAGGCACACAGGACAGACACGGAAACCACATTGAGAGTTCAATTCGTTGTATGCGGGTATTTTCCTGATGGCCAGGATTCCTCAGCAAAAGCTCACGTTAAAGGCCAGAAAAATGAGCACCCGACACTGAGAAAAAGACATCTCTACAGAGCAGACTTCCATCATGCACTTAGAGTGCAGTCACACAAGACAGACACGGAAACCACGTTGTGAGCTAAATTCGTTGTATGCGGGCATAGTGCCTGACGGCCAGGCTTCCTCAGCATGGACTCACGTTCATGGCCACACAGACATGGTGGGAAGCACATTGCAAGCTCTGTTTCAGCCTCCACTGCCAGGGCTTCAACGATTCCTTGAATGGGCCATCCTGCAGTGCTTTCTTTCACTCACATAAGCTGAATCCAAAGCTGACTTGCCTCCACTGCTGTCACTACAATGCATCATCTTCTGCAACTTCCAGTGTCGCTAGAGCAAAGGCCTATTCGCAGCCCACCTACAACTTTGAGATAGAGGGCATACAGAGAACACCGCGTTCTACTGCAATGTTTGCTGTTTTCCTTATCACGTAGGAGCAAATTGCATGCAAAATGAAAGCAGCCTAGTATTCTCTCAGGGAGGGTCTCCTCAGTGCATGGTGGATTGTTTCTGCGGCAGAGTTTGTCATAAGGCTCTCCTGCAGCAGATTCTGACACTTTACTACAAAGGCGTCTTCAGGGCCTTGGTAGTAAAGAGATGAGGTGGCTCTCTGCGCCCTCATGAAACAAGGCCCTCCTGGAGTATTACAATCCTGTGGAGAAAACCGCCAAGCACGAGAGGCTGTCTTCTGTGCACTTGAATGCAGAAGTCCCTCCACACACAGCACATCACACCGAGAATATAACTGCCCACCATACACATGAACCACGGTTCTCAGAGTGAACACAACTCACCCAGTGAGGCACACTGACCAAGCTTGACCACACACATCACAAATTACACTCCTTACTCAAAGAGCCAGCCACACACACAACCTGTCAAACACAACCACTCACATAGAAACCAACATGCAAAACACACACCGTCCACAACAAAAAGAACACAAAGATTACGCAACACACATTTCACACACTACACACATCACTCCAAACACACATGAAACAGACAGCACACACAGCCTCACAGAATGCACAATGCCAAACACACAACATATATGCAAAGATATCAGTCCTAACACACAGCGTCTCACTCAACAAGCAAAACACACAGACCACAGAACACACAGAGTAGAATACACAAAACACACACACAAATCACAGAACCACACATCACACGACACACACAAGCATCCCGCACAGAAAATATCACAACTCATAACACACACAACACTCCCCAAACCATAGGCAAACCACATATAACCAACGAAGACAAGTAGCACACATTTCACACACTACACACTGCACACACAATCACGCACAGACACACCACACATACATCCTCACACAGGAGCGCAACGCAGTACATACACACAACACAGAAACACGCAACACAACAGACACCATAAACACACCACACACTTGAAGGCACATAACTCCTGCTCACAATGCACACGAAAACCATTGCGCAGACCACGTACTGTATGCAAGAGTTGTACAAAACAACCACAGCCACACACGGTCAACACATCTCACATCATGTGCGTAAATCAAACAGCCAAACACACACACAGCCTCTCTTTCACAACAACACACAAACCACAACCACACACACAAAACTGACACAACACATACAAATGCACACAAAACTGACGAAACGCATGCAACACACATAGCACACTGCACACAGCACGCACAACCACAATCCTATCATAGAGAGCACGTGCAGCCCCACACGCAGACAGCACGAACGAAAACACCCCCCACACACAACATACACATGCACACAACACGCCCGACACAAGGCGAACCCATCATTACACACAATGCTCAAATGACACAGCCCACGCAACACTACCCAGTATGTCACACACAGAAAGCCTAAAGGCAGCACTCACACAACCCAGAACTCAGAACATAACACAACAAACAAGAGAATTTATAAGACGCGGAAATCACATTGCGCACTGAATTCGTTGTATGCGGGTATTTTCCTGACAGCCAGGCTTCCTCAGCAAAACCTCACGTTAATGGCCTCACAAATGAGCACCTGACACTCAGCAAAAGATGTCTCTACAGAGCGGACTTCACTCATGCGCTTAGAGTGCAGTCACACAGGACTGTCTCGGAAACCACATTGCGAGCTGAATTCGTTGTATGCGGGTATTTTCCTGATGGCCAGTCTTCCTCAACAAAGCCTCACGTTAATGGTCACTTAAATGAGCACATGACACTCAGCAAAAGGGAGCTCTACACAGAAGTCCTCTTTCAGGTGCTTAGAGTGCAGGCACACAGGACAGACACGGAAACCACATTGAGAGTTCAATTCGTTGTATGCGGGTATTTTCCTGATGGCCAGGATTCCTCAGCAAAAGCTCACGTTAAAGGCCAGAAAAATGAGCACCCGACACTGAGAAAAAGACATCTCTACAGAGCAGACTTCCATCATGCACTTAGAGTGCAGTCACACAAGACAGACACGGAAACCACGTTGTGAGCTAAATTCGTTGTATGCGGGCATAGTGCCTGACGGCCAGGCTTCCTCAGCATGGACTCACGTTCATGGCCACACAGACATGGTGGGAAGCACATTGCAAGCTCTGTTTCAGCCTCCACTGCCAGGGCTTCAATGATTCCTTGAATGGGCCATCCTGCAGTGCTTTCTTTCACTCACATAAGCTGAATCCAAAGCTGACTTGCCTCCACTGCTGTCACTACAATGCATCATCTTCTGCAACTTCCAGTGTCGCTAGAGCAAAGGCCTATTCGCAGCCCACCTACAACTTTGAGATAGAGGGCATACAGAGAACACCGCGTTCTACTGCAATGTTTGCTGTTTTCCTTATCACGTAGGAGCAAATTGCATGCAAAATGAAAGCAGCCTAGTATTCTCTCAGGGAGGGTCTCCTCAGTGCATGGTGGATTGTTTCTGCGGCAGAGTTTGTCATAAGGCTCTCCTGCAGCAGATTCTGACACTTTACTACAAAGGCGTCTTCAGGGCCTTGGTAGTAAAGAGATGAGGTGGCTCTCTGCGCCCTCATGAAACAAGGCCCTCCTGGAGTATTACAATCCTGTGGAGAAAACCGCCAAGCACGAGAGGCTGTCTTCTGTGCACTTGAATGCAGAAGTCCCTCCACACACAGCACATCACACCGAGAATATAACTGCCCACCATACACATGAACCACGGTTCTCAGAGTGAACACAACTCACCCAGTGAGGCACACTGACCAAGCTTGACCACACACATCACAAATTACACTCCTTACTCAAAGAGCCAGCCACACACACAACCTGTCAAACACAACCACTCACATAGAAACCAACATGCAAAACACACACCGTCCACAACAAAAAGAACACAAAGATTACGCAACACACATTTCACACACTACACACATCACTCCAAACACACATGAAACAGACAGCACACACAGCCTCACAGAATGCACAATGCCAAACACACAACATATATGCAAAGATATCAGTCCTAACACACAGCGTCTCACTCAACAAGCAAAACACACAGACCACAGAACACACAGAGTAGAATACACAAAACACACACACAAATCACAGAACCACACATCACACGACACACACAAGCATCCCGCACAGAAAATATCACAACTCATAACACACACAACACTCCCCAAACCATAGGCAAACCACATATAACCAACAAAGACAAGTAGCACACATTTCACACACTACACACTGCACACACAATCACGCACAGACACACCACACATACATCCTCACACAGGAGCGCAACGCAGTACATACACACAACACAGAAACACGCAACACAACAGACACCATAAACACACCACACACTTGAAGGCACATAACTCCTGCTCACAATGCACACGAAAACCATTGCGCAGACCACGTACTGTATGCAAGAGTTGTACAAAACAACCACAGCCACACACAGTCAACACATCTCACATCATGTGCGTAAATCAAACAGCCAAACACACACACAGCCTCTCTTTCACAACAACACACAAACCACAACCACACACACAAAACTGACACAACACATACAAATGCACACAAAACTGACGAAACGCATGCAACACACATAGCACACTGCACACAGCACGCACAACCACAATCCTATCATAGAGAGCACGTGCAGCCCCACACGCAGACAGCACGAACGAAAACACCCCCCACACACAACATACACATGCACACAACACGCCCGACACAAGGCGAACCCATCATTACACACAATGCTCAAATGACACAGCCCACGCAACACTACCCAGTATGTCACACACAGAAAGCCTAAAGGCAGCACTCACACAACCCAGAACTCAGAACATAACACAACAAACAAGAGAATTTATAAGACGCGGAAATCACATTGCGCACTGAATTCGTTGTATGCGGGTATTTTCCTGACAGCCAGGCTTCCTCAGCAAAACCTCACGTTAATGGCCTCACAAATGAGCACCTGACACTCAGCAAAAGATGTCTCTACAGAGCGGACTTCACTCATGCGCTTAGAGTGCAGTCACACAGGACTGACTCGGAAACCACATTGCGAGCTGAATTCGTTGTATGCGGGTATTTTCCTGATGGCCAGTCTTCCTCAACAAAGCCTCACGTTAATGGTCACTTAAATGAGCACATGACACTCAGCAAAAGGGAGCTCTACACAGAAGTCCTCTTTCAGGTGCTTAGAGTGCAGGCACACAGGACAGACACGGAAACCACATTGAGAGTTCAATTCGTTGTATGCGGGTATTTTCCTGATGGCCAGGATTCCTCAGCAAAAGCTCACGTTAAAGGCCAGAAAAATGAGCACCCGACACTGAGAAAAAGACATCTCTACAGAGCAGACTTCCATCATGCACTTAGAGTGCAGTCACACAAGACAGACACGGAAACCACATTGGGAGCTAAATTCGTTGTATGCGGGCATAGTGCCTGACGGCCAGGCTTCCTCAGCATGGACTCACGTTCATGGCCACACAGACATGGTGGGAAGCACATTGCAAGCTCTGTTTCAGCCTCCACTGCCAGGGCTTCAATGATTCCTTGAATGGGCCATCCTGCAGTGCTTTCTTTCACTCACATAAGCTGAATCCAAAGCTGACTTGCCTCCACTGCTGTCACTACAATGCATCATCTTCTGCAACTTCCAGTGTCGCTAGAGCAAAGGCCTATTCGCAGCCCACCTACATCTTTGAGATAGAGGGCATACAGAGAACACCGCGTTCTACTGCAATGTTTGCTGTTTTCCTTATCACGTAGGAGCAAATTGCATGCAAAATGAAAGCAGCCTAGTATTCTCTCAGGGAGGGTCTCCTCAGTGCATGGTGGATTGTTTCTGCGGCAGAGTTTGTCATAAGGCTCTCCTGCAGCAGATTCTGACACTTTACTACAAAGGCGTCTTCAGGGCCTTGGTAGTAAAGAGATGAGGTGGCTCTCTGCGCCCTCATGAAACAAGGCCCTCCTGGAGTATTACAATCCTGTGGAGAAAACCGCCAAGCACGAGAGGCTGTCTTCTGTGCACTTGAATGCAGAAGTCCCTCCACACACAGCACATCACACCGAGAATATAACTGCCCACCATACACATGAACCACGGTTCTCAGAGTGAACACAACTCACCCAGTGAGGCACACTGACCAAGCTTGACCACACACATCACAAATTACACTCCTTACTCAAAGAGCCAGCCACACACACAACCTGTCAAACACAACCACTCACATAGAAACCAACATGCAAAACACACACCGTCCACAACAAAAAGAACACAAAGATTACGCAACACACATTTCACACACTACACACATCACTCCAAACACACATGAAACAGACAGCACACACAGCCTCACAGAATGCACAATGCCAAACACACAACATATATGCAAAGATATCAGTCCTAACACACAGCGTCTCACTCAACAAGCAAAACACACAGACCACAGAACACACAGAGTAGAATACACAAAACACACACACAAATCACAGAACCACACATCACACGACACACACAAGCATCCCGCACAGAAAATATCACAACTCATAACACACACAACACTCCCCAAACCATAGGCAAACCACATATAACCAACAAAGACAAGTAGCACACATTTCACACACTACACACTGCACACACAATCACGCACAGACACACCACACATACATCCTCACACAGGAGCGCAACGCAGTACATACACACAACACAGAAACACGCAACACAACAGACACCATAAACACACCACACACTTGAAGGCACATAACTCCTGCTCACAATGCACACGAAAACCATTGCGCAGACCACGTACTGTATGCAAGAGTTGTACAAAACAACCACAGCCACACACGGTCAACACATCTCACATCATGTGCGTAAATCAAACAGCCAAACACACACACAGCCTCTCTTTCACAACAACACACAAATCACAACCACACACACAAAACTGACACAACACATACAAATGCACACAAAACTGACGAAACGCATGCAACACACATAGCACACTGCACACAGCACGCACAACCACAATCCTATCATAGAGAGCACGTGCAGCCCCACACGCAGACAGCACGAACGAAAACACCCCCCACACACAACATACACATGCACACAACACGCCCGACACAAGGCGAACCCATCATTACACACAATGCTCAAATGACACAGCCCACGCAACACTACCCAGTATGTCACACACAGAAAGCCTAAAGGCAGCACTCACACAACCCAGAACTCAGAACATAACACAACAAACAAGGGAATTTATAAGACGCGGAAATCACATTGCGCACTGAATTCGTTGTATGCGGGTATTTTCCTGACAGCCAGGCTTCCTCAGCAAAACCTCACGTTAATGGCCTCACAAATGAGCACCTGACACTCAGCAAAAGATGTCTCTACAGAGCGGACTTCACTCATGCGCTTAGAGTGCAGTCACACAGGACTGACTCGGAAACCACATTGCGAGCTGAATTCGTTGTATGCGGGTATTTTCCTGATGGCCAGTCTTCCTCAACAAAGCCTCACGTTAATGGTCACTTAAATGAGCACATGACACTCAGCAAAAGGGAGCTCTACACAGAAGTCCTCTTTCAGGTGCTTAGAGTGCAGGCACACAGGACAGACACGGAAACCACATTGAGAGTTCAATTCGTTGTATGCGGGTATTTTCCTGATGGCCAGGATTCCTCAGCAAAAGCTCACGTTAAAGGCCAGAAAAATGAGCACCCGACACTGAGAAAAAGACATCTCTACAGAGCAGACTTCCATCATGCACTTAGAGTGCAGTCACACAAGACAGACACGGAAACCACGTTGTGAGCTAAATTCGTTGTATGCGGGCATAGTGCCTGACGGCCAGGCTTCCTCAGCATGGACTCACGTTCATGGCCACACAGACATGGTGGGAAGCACATTGCAAGCTCTGTTTCAGCCTCCACTGCCAGGGCTTCAATGATTCCTTGAATGGGCCATCCTGCAGTGCTTTCTTTCACTCACATAAGCTGAATCCAAAGCTGACTTGCCTCCACTGCTGTCACTACAATGCATCATCTTCTGCAACTTCCAGTGTCGCTAGAGCAAAGGCCTATTCGCAGCCCACCTACATCTTTGAGATAGAGGGCATACAGAGAACACCGCGTTCTACTGCAATGTTTGCTGTTTTCCTTATCACGTAGGAGCAAATTGCATGCAAAATGAAAGCAGCCTAGTATTCTCTCAGGGAGGGTCTCCTCAGTGCATGGTGGATTGTTTCTGCGGCAGAGTTTGTCATAAGGCTCTCCTGCAGCAGATTCTGACACTTTACTACAAAGGCGTCTTCAGGGCCTTGGTAGTAAAGAGATGAGGTGGCTCTCTGCGCCCTCATGAAACAAGGCCCTCCTGGAGTATTACAATCCTGTGGAGAAAACCGCCAAGCACGAGAGGCTGTCTTCTGTGCACTTGAATGCAGAAGTCCCTCCACACACAGCACATCACACCGAGAATATAACTGCCCACCATACACATGAACCACGGTTCTCAGAGTGAACACAACTCACCCAGTGAGGCACACTGACCAAGCTTGACCACACACATCACAAATTACACTCCTTACTCAAAGAGCCAGCCACACACACAACCTGTCAAACACAACCACTCACATAGAAACCAACATGCAAAACACACACCGTCCACAACAAAAAGAACACAAAGATTACGCAACACACATTTCACACACTACACACATCACTCCAAACACACATGAAACAGACAGCACACACAGCCTCACAGAATGCACAATGCCAAACACACAACATATATGCAAAGATATCAGTCCTAACACACAGCGTCTCACTCAACAAGCAAAACACACAGACCACAGAACACACAGAGTAGAATACACAAAACACACACACAAATCACAGAACCACACATCACACGACACACACAAGCATCCCGCACAGAAAATATCACAACTCATAACACACACAACACTCCCCAAACCATAGGCAAACCACATATAACCAACAAAGACAAGTAGCACACATTTCACACACTACACACTGCACACACAATCACGCACAGACACACCACACATACATCCTCACACAGGAGCGCAACGCAGTACATACACACAACACAGAAACACGCAACACAACAGACACCATAAACACACCACACACTTGAAGGCACATAACTCCTGCTCACAATGCACACGAAAACCATTGCGCAGACCACGTACTGTATGCAAGAGTTGTACAAAACAACCACAGCCACACACGGTCAACACATCTCACATCATGTGCGTAAATCAAACAGCCAAACACACACACAGCCTCTCTTTCACAACAACACACAAATCACAACCACACACACAAAACTGACACAACACATACAAATGCACACAAAACTGACGAAACGCATGCAACACACATAGCACACTGCACACAGCACGCACAACCACAATCCTATCATAGAGAGCACGTGCAGCCCCACACGCAGACAGCACGAACGAAAACACCCCCCACACACAACATACACATGCACACAACACGCCCGACACAAGGCGAACCCATCATTACACACAGTGCTCAAATGACACAGCCCACGCAACACTACCCAGTATGTCACACACAGAAAGCCTAAAGGCAGCACTCACACAACCCAGAACTCAGAACATAACACAACAAACAAGAGAATTTATAAGACGCGGAAATCACATTGCGCACTGAATTCGTTGTATGCGGGTATTTTCCTGACAGCCAGGCTTCCTCAGCAAAACCTCACGTTAATGGCCTCACAAATGAGCACCTGACACTCAGCAAAAGATGTCTCTACAGAGCGGACTTCACTCATGCGCTTAGAGTGCAGTCACACAGGACTGACTCGGAAACCACATTGCGAGCTGAATTCGTTGTATGCGGGTATTTTCCTGATGGCCAGTCTTCCTCAACAAAGCCTCACGTTAATGGTCACTTAAATGAGCACATGACACTCAGCAAAAGGGAGCTCTACACAGAAGTCCTCTTTCAGGTGCTTAGAGTGCAGGCACACAGGACAGACACGGAAACCACATTGAGAGTTCAATTCGTTGTATGCGGGTATTTTCCTGATGGCCAGGATTCCTCAGCAAAAGCTCACGTTAAAGGCCAGAAAAATGAGCACCCGACACTGAGAAAAAGACATCTCTACAGAGCAGACTTCCATCATGCACTTAGAGTGCAGTCACACAAGACAGACACGGAAACCACATTGTGAGCTAAATTCGTTGTATGCGGGCATAGTGCCTGACGGCCAGGCTTCCTCAGCATGGACTCACGTTCATGGCCACACAGACATGGTGGGAAGCACATTGCAAGCTCTGTTTCAGCCTCCACTGCCAGGGCTTCAATGATTCCTTGAATGGGCCATCCTGCAGTGCTTTCTTTCACTCACATAAGCTGAATCCAAAGCTGACTTGCCTCCACTGCTGTCACTACAATGCATCATCTTCTGCAACTTCCAGTGTCGCTAGAGCAAAGGCCTATTCGCAGCCCACCTACATCTTTGAGATAGAGGGCATACAGAGAACACCGCGTTCTACTGCAATGTTTGCTGTTTTCCTTATCACGTAGGAGCAAATTGCATGCAAAATGAAAGCAGCCTAGTATTCTCTCAGGGAGGGTCTCCTCAGTGCATGGTGGATTGTTTCTGCGGCAGAGTTTGTCATAAGGCTCTCCTGCAGCAGATTCTGACACTTTACTACAAAGGCGTCTTCAGGGCCTTGGTAGTAAAGAGATGAGGTGGCTCTCTGCGCCCTCATGAAACAAGGCCCTCCTGGAGTATTACAATCCTGTGGAGAAAACCGCCAAGCACGAGAGGCTGTCTTCTGTGCACTTGAATGCAGAAGTCCCTCCACACACAGCACATCACACCGAGAATATAACTGCCCACCATACACATGAACCACGGTTCTCAGAGTGAACACAACTCACCCAGTGAGGCACACTGACCAAGCTTGACCACACACATCACAAATTACACTCCTTACTCAAAGAGCCAGCCACACACACAACCTGTCAAACACAACCACTCACATAGAAACCAACATGCAAAACACACACCGTCCACAACAAAAAGAACACAAAGATTACGCAACACACATTTCACACACTACACACATCACTCCAAACACACATGAAACAGACAGCACACACAGCCTCACAGAATGCACAATGCCAAACACACAACATATATGCAAAGATATCAGTCCTAACACACAGCGTCTCACTCAACAAGCAAAACACACAGACCACAGAACACACAGAGTAGAATACACAAAACACACACACAAATCACAGAACCACACATCACACGACACACACAAGCATCCCGCACAGAAAATATCACAACTCATAACACACACAACACTCCCCAAACCATAGGCAAACCACATATAACCAACAAAGACAAGTAGCACACATTTCACACACTACACACTGCACACACAATCACGCACAGACACAGCACACATACATCCTCACACAGGAGCGCAACGCAGTACATACACACAACACAGAAACACGCAACACAACAGACACCATAAACACACCACACACTTGAAGGCACATAACTCCTGCTCACAATGCACACGAAAACCATTGCGCAGACCACGTACTGTATGCAAGAGTTGTACAAAACAACCACAGCCACACACGGTCAACACATCTCACATCATGTGCGTAAATCAAACAGCCAAACACACACACAGCCTCTCTTTCACAACAACACACAAATCACAACCACACACACAAAACTGACACAACACATACAAATGCACACAAAACTGACGAAACGCATGCAACACACATAGCACACTGCACACAGCACGCACAACCACAATCCTATCATAGAGAGCACGTGCAGCCCCACACGCAGACAGCACGAACGAAAACACCCCCCACACACAACATACACATGCACACAACACGCCCGACACAAGGCGAACCCATCATTACACACAATGCTCAAATGACACAGCCCACGCAACACTACCCAGTATGTCACACACAGAAAGCCTAAAGGCAGCACTCACACAACCCAGAACTCAGAACATAACACAACAAACAAGAGAATTTATAAGACGCGGAAATCACATTGCGCACTGAATTCGTTGTATGCGGGTATTTTCCTGACAGCCAGGCTTCCTCAGCAAAACCTCACGTTAATGGCCTCACAAATGAGCACCTGACACTCAGCAAAAGATGTCTCTACAGAGCGGACTTCACTCATGCGCTTAGAGTGCAGTCACACAGGACTGACTCGGAAACCACATTGCGAGCTGAATTCGTTGTATGCGGGTATTTTCCTGATGGCCAGTCTTCCTCAACAAAGCCTCACGTTAATGGTCACTTAAATGAGCACATGACACTCAGCAAAAGGGAGCTCTACACAGAAGTCCTCTTTCAGGTGCTTAGAGTGCAGGCACACAGGACAGACACGGAAACCACATTGAGAGTTCAATTCGTTGTATGCGGGTATTTTCCTGATGGCCAGGATTCCTCAGCAAAAGCTCACGTTAAAGGCCAGAAAAATGAGCACCCGACACTGAGAAAAAGACATCTCTACAGAGCAGACTTCCATCATGCACTTAGAGTGCAGTCACACAAGACAGACACGGAAACCACGTTGTGAGCTAAATTCGTTGTATGCGGGCATAGTGCCTGACGGCCAGGCTTCCTCAGCATGGACTCACGTTCATGGCCACACAGACATGGTGGGAAGCACATTGCAAGCTCTGTTTCAGCCTCCACTGCCAGGGCTTCAATGATTCCTTGAATGGGCCATCCTGCAGTGCTTTCTTTCACTCACATAAGCTGAATCCAAAGCTGACTTGCCTCCACTGCTGTCACTACAATGCATCATCTTCTGCAACTTCCAGTGTCGCTAGAGCAAAGGCCTATTCGCAGCCCACCTACAACTTTGAGATAGAGGGCATACAGAGAACACCGCGTTCTACTGCAATGTTTGCTGTTTTCCTTATCACGTAGGAGCAAATTGCATGCAAAATGAAAGCAGCCTAGTATTCTCTCAGGGAGGGTCTCCTCAGTGCATGGTGGATTGTTTCTGCGGCAGAGTTTGTCATAAGGCTCTCCTGCAGCAGATTCTGACACTTTACTACAAAGGCGTCTTCAGGGCCTTGGTAGTAAAGAGATGAGGTGGCTCTCTGCGCCCTCATGAAACAAGGCCCTCCTGGAGTATTACAATCCTGTGGAGAAAACCGCCAAGCACGAGAGGCTGTCTTCTGTGCACTTGAATGCAGAAGTCCCTCCACACACAGCACATCACACCGAGAATATAACTGCCCACCATACACATGAACCACGGTTCTCAGAGTGAACACAACTCACCCAGTGAGGCACACTGACCAAGCTTGACCACACACATCACAAATTACACTCCTTACTCAAAGAGCCAGCCACACACACAACCTGTCAAACACAACCACTCACATAGAAACCAACATGCAAAACACACACCGTCCACAACAAAAAGAACACAAAGATTACGCAACACACATTTCACACACTACACACATCACTCCAAACACACATGAAACAGACAGCACACACAGCCTCACAGAATGCACAATGCCAAACACACAACATATATGCAAAGATATCAGTCCTAACACACAGCGTCTCACTCAACAAGCAAAACACACAGACCACAGAACACACAGAGTAGAATACACAAAACACACACACAAATCACAGAACCACACATCACACGACACACACAAGCATCCCGCACAGAAAATATCACAACTCATAACACACACAACACTCCCCAAACCATAGGCAAACCACATATAACCAACAAAGACAAGTAGCACACATTTCACACACTACACACTGCACACACAATCACGCACAGACACACCACACATACATCCTCACACAGGAGCGCAACGCAGTACATACACACAACACAGAAACACGCAACACAACAGACACCATAAACACACCACACACTTGAAGGCACATAACTCCTGCTCACAATGCACACGAAAACCATTGCGCAGACCACGTACTGTATGCAAGAGTTGTACAAAACAACCACAGCCACACACGGTCAACACATCTCACATCATGTGCGTAAATCAAACAGCCAAACACACACACAGCCTCTCTTTCACAACAACACACAAACCACAACCACACACACAAAACTGACACAACACATACAAATGCACACAAAACTGACGAAACGCATGCAACACACATAGCACACTGCACACAGCACGCACAACCACAATCCTATCATAGAGAGCACGTGCAGCCCCACACGCAGACAGCACGAACGAAAACACCCCCCACACACAACATACACATGCACACAACACGCCCGACACAAGGCGAACCCATCATTACACACAATGCTCAAATGACACAGCCCACGCAACACTACCCAGTATGTCACACACAGAAAGCCTAAAGGCAGCACTCACACAACCCAGAACTCAGAACATAACACAACAAACAAGAGAATTTATAAGACGCGGAAATCACATTGCGCACTGAATTCGTTGTATGCGGGTATTTTCCTGACAGCCAGGCTTCCTCAGCAAAACCTCACGTTAATGGCCTCACAAATGAGCACCTGACACTCAGCAAAAGATGTCTCTACAGAGCGGACTTCACTCATGCGCTTAGAGTGCAGTCACACAGGACTGACTCGGAAACCACATTGCGAGCTGAATTCGTTGTATGCGGGTATTTTCCTGATGGCCAGTCTTCCTCAACAAAGCCTCACGTTAATGGTCACTTAAATGAGCACATGACACTCAGCAAAAGGGAGCTCTACACAGAAGTCCTCTTTCAGGTGCTTAGAGTGCAGGCACACAGGACAGACACGGAAACCACATTGAGAGTTCAATTCGTTGTATGCGGGTATTTTCCTGATGGCCAGGATTCCTCAGCAAAAGCTCACGTTAAAGGCCAGAAAAATGAGCACCCGACACTGAGAAAAAGACATCTCTACAGAGCAGACTTCCATCATGCACTTAGAGTGCAGTCACACAAGACAGACACGGAAACCACGTTGTGAGCTAAATTCGTTGTATGCGGGCATAGTGCCTGACGGCCAGGCTTCCTCAGCATGGACTCACGTTCATGGCCACACAGACATGGTGGGAAGCACATTGCAAGCTCTGTTTCAGCCTCCACTGCCAGGGCTTCAATGATTCCTTGAATGGGCCATCCTGCAGTGCTTTCTTTCACTCACATAAGCTGAATCCAAAGCTGACTTGCCTCCACTGCTGTCACTACAATGCATCATCTTCTGCAACTTCCAGTGTCGCTAGAGCAAAGGCCTATTCGCAGCCCACCTACATCTTTGAGATAGAGGGCATACAGAGAACACCGCGTTCTACTGCAATGTTTGCTGTTTTCCTTATCACGTAGGAGCAAATTGCATGCAAAATGAAAGCAGCCTAGTATTCTCTCAGGGAGGGTCTCCTCAGTGCATGGTGGATTGTTTCTGCGGCAGAGTTTGTCATAAGGCTCTCCTGCAGCAGATTCTGACACTTTACTACAAAGGCGTCTTCAGGGCCTTGGTAGTAAAGAGATGAGGTGGCTCTCTGCGCCCTCATGAAACAAGGCCCTCCTGGAGTATTACAATCCTGTGGAGAAAACCGCCAAGCACGAGAGGCTGTCTTCTGTGCACTTGAATGCAGAAGTCCCTCCACACACAGCACATCACACCGAGAATATAACTGCCCACCATACACATGAACCACGGTTCTCAGAGTGAACACAACTCACCCAGTGAGGCACACTGACCAAGCTTGACCACACACATCACAAATTACACTCCTTACTCAAAGAGCCAGCCACACACACAACCTGTCAAACACAACCACTCACATAGAAACCAACATGCAAAACACACACCGTCCACAACAAAAAGAACACAAAGATTACGCAACACACATTTCACACACTACACACATCACTCCAAACACACATGAAACAGACAGCACACACAGCCTCACAGAATGCACAATGCCAAACACACAACATATATGCAAAGATATCAGTCCTAACACACAGCGTCTCACTCAACAAGCAAAACACACAGACCACAGAACACACAGAGTAGAATACACAAAACACACACACAAATCACAGAACCACACATCACACGACACACACAAGCATCCCGCACAGAAAATATCACAACTCATAACACACACAACACTCCCCAAACCATAGGCAAACCACATATAACCAACAAAGACAAGTAGCACACATTTCACACACTACACACTGCACACACAATCACGCACAGACACACCACACATACATCCTCACACAGGAGCGCAACGCAGTACATACACACAACACAGAAACACGCAACACAACAGACACCATAAACACACCACACACTTGAAGGCACATAACTCCTGCTCACAATGCACACGAAAACCATTGCGCAGACCACGTACTGTATGCAAGAGTTGTACAAAACAACCACAGCCACACACGGTCAACACATCTCACATCATGTGCGTAAATCAAACAGCCAAACACACACACAGCCTCTCTTTCACAACAACACACAAATCACAACCACACACACAAAACTGACACAACACATACAAATGCACACAAAACTGACGAAACGCATGCAACACACATAGCACACTGCACACAGCACGCACAACCACAATCCTATCATAGAGAGCACGTGCAGCCCCACACGCAGACAGCACGAACGAAAACACCCCCCACACACAACATACACATGCACACAACACGCCCGACACAAGGCGAACCCATCATTACACACAATGCTCAAATGACACAGCCCACGCAACACTACCCAGTATGTCACACACAGAAAGCCTAAAGGCAGCACTCACACAACCCAGAACTCAGAACATAACACAACAAACAAGAGAATTTATAAGACGCGGAAATCACATTGCGCACTGAATTCGTTGTATGCGGGTATTTTCCTGACAGCCAGGCTTCCTCAGCAAAACCTCACGTTAATGGCCTCACAAATGAGCACCTGACACTCAGCAAAAGATGTCTCTACAGAGCGGACTTCACTCATGCGCTTAGAGTGCAGTCACACAGGACTGACTCGGAAACCACATTGCGAGCTGAATTCGTTGTATGCGGGTATTTTCCTGTTGGCCAGTCTTCCTCAACAAAGCCTCACGTTAATGGTCACTTAAATGAGCACATGACACTCAGCAAAAGGGAGCTCTACACAGAAGTCCTCTTTCAGGTGCTTAGAGTGCAGGCACACAGGACAGACACGGAAACCACATTGAGAGTTCAATTCGTTGTATGCGGGTATTTTCCTGATGGCCAGGATTCCTCAGCAAAAGCTCACGTTAAAGGCCAGAAAAATGAGCACCCGACACTGAGAAAAAGACATCTCTACAGAGCAGACTTCCATCATGCACTTAGAGTGCAGTCACACAAGACAGACACGGAAACCACGTTGTGAGCTAAATTCGTTGTATGCGGGCATAGTGCCTGACGGCCAGGCTTCCTCAGCATGGACTCACGTTCATGGCCACACAGACATGGTGGGAAGCACATTGCAAGCTCTGTTTCAGCCTCCACTGCCAGGGCTTCAATGATTCCTTGAATGGGCCATCCTGCAGTGCTTTCTTTCACTCACATAAGCTGAATCCAAAGCTGACTTGCCTCCACTGCTGTCACTACAATGCATCATCTTCTGCAACTTCCAGTGTCGCTAGAGGAAAGGCCTATTCGCAGCCCACCTACATCTTTGAGATAGAGGGCATACAGAGAACACCGCGTTCTACTGCAATGTTTGCTGTTTTCCTTATCACGTAGGAGCAAATTGCATGCAAAATGAAAGCAGCCTAGTATTCTCTCAGGGAGGGTCTCCTCAGTGCATGGTGGATTGTTTCTGCGGCAGAGTTTGTCATAAGGCTCTCCTGCAGCAGATTCTGACACTTTACTACAAAGGCGTCTTCAGGGCCTTGGTAGTAAAGAGATGAGGTGGCTCTCTGCGCCCTCATGAAACAAGGCCCTCCTGGAGTATTACAATCCTGTGGAGAAAACCGCCAAGCACGAGAGGCTGTCTTCTGTGCACTTGAATGCAGAAGTCCCTCCACACACAGCACATCACACCGAGAATATAACTGCCCACCATACACATGAACCACGGTTCTCAGAGTGAACACAACTCACCCAGTGAGGCACACTGACCAAGCTTGACCACACACATCACAAATTACACTCCTTACTCAAAGAGCCAGCCACACACACAACCTGTCAAACACAACCACTCACATAGAAACCAACATGCAAAACACACACCGTCCACAACAAAAAGAACACAAAGATTACGCAACACACATTTCACACACTACACACATCACTCCAAACACACATGAAACAGACAGCACACACAGCCTCACAGAATGCACAATGCCAAACACACAACATATATGCAAAGATATCAGTCCTAACACACAGCGTCTCACTCAACAAGCAAAACACACAGACCACAGAACACACAGAGTAGAATACACAAAACACACACACAAATCACAGAACCACACATCACACGACACACACAAGCATCCCGCACAGAAAATATCACAACTCATAACACACACAACACTCCCCAAACCATAGGCAAACCACATATAACCAACAAAGACAAGTAGCACACATTTCACACACTACACACTGCACACACAATCACGCACAGACACACCACACATACATCCTCACACAGGAGCGCAACGCAGTACATACACACAACACAGAAACACGCAACACAACAGACACCATAAACACACCACACACTTGAAGGCACATAACTCCTGCTCACAATGCACACGAAAACCATTGCGCAGACCACGTACTGTATGCAAGAGTTGTACAAAACAACCACAGCCACACACGGTCAACACATCTCACATCATGTGCGTAAATCAAACAGCCAAACACACACACAGCCTCTCTTTCACAACAACACACAAATCACAACCACACACACAAAACTGACACAACACATACAAATGCACACAAAACTGACGAAACGCATGCAACACACATAGCACACTGCACACAGCACGCACAACCACAATCCTATCATAGAGAGCACGTGCAGCCCCACACGCAGACAGCACGAACGAAAACACCCCCCACACACAACATACACATGCACACAACACGCCCGACACAAGGCGAACCCATCATTACACACAATGCTCAAATGACACAGCCCACGCAACACTACCCAGTATGTCACACACAGAAAGCCTAAAGGCAGCACTCACACAACCCAGAACTCAGAACATAACACAACAAACAAGAGAATTTATAAGACGCGGAAATCACATTGCGCACTGAATTCGTTGTATGCGGGTATTTTCCTGACAGCCAGGCTTCCTCAGCAAAACCTCACGTTAATGGCCTCACAAATGAGCACCTGACACTCAGCAAAAGATGTCTCTACAGAGCGGACTTCACTCATGCGCTTAGAGTGCAGTCACACAGGACTGACTCGGAAACCACATTGCGAGCTGAATTCGTTGTATGCGGGTATTTTCCTGATGGCCAGTCTTCCTCAACAAAGCCTCACGTTAATGGTCACTTAAATGAGCACATGACACTCAGCAAAAGGGAGCTCTACACAGAAGTCCTCTTTCAGGTGCTTAGAGTGCAGGCACACAGGACAGACACGGAAACCACATTGAGAGTTCAATTCGTTGTATGCGGGTATTTTCCTGATGGCCAGGATTCCTCAGCAAAAGCTCACGTTAAAGGCCAGAAAAATGAGCACCCGACACTGAGAAAAAGACATCTCTACAGAGCAGACTTCCATCATGCACTTAGAGTGCAGTCACACAAGACAGACACGGAAACCACGTTGTGAGCTAAATTCGTTGTATGCGGGCATAGTGCCTGACGGCCAGGCTTCCTCAGCATGGACTCACGTTCATGGCCACACAGACATGGTGGGAAGCACATTGCAAGCTCTGTTTCAGCCTCCACTGCCAGGGCTTCAACGATTCCTTGAATGGGCCATCCTGCAGTGCTTTCTTTCACTCACATAAGCTGAATCCAAAGCTGACTTGCCTCCACTGCTGTCACTACAATGCATCATCTTCTGCAACTTCCAGTGTCGCTAGAGCAAAGGCCTATTCGCAGCCCACCTACATCTTTGAGATAGAGGGCATACAGAGAACACCGCGTTCTACTGCAATGTTTGCTGTTTTCCTTATCACGTAGGAGCAAATTGCATGCAAAATGAAAGCAGCCTAGTATTCTCTCAGGGAGGGTCTCCTCAGTGCATGGTGGATTGTTTCTGCGGCAGAGTTTGTCATAAGGCTCTCCTGCAGCAGATTCTGACACTTTACTACAAAGGCGTCTTCAGGGCCTTGGCAGTAAAGAGATGAGGTGGCTCTCTGCGCCCTCATGAAACAAGGCCCTCCTGGAGTATTACAATCCTGTGGAGAAAACCGCCAAGCACGAGAGGCTGTCTTCTGTGCACTTGAATGCAGAAGTCCCTCCACACACAGCACATCACACCGAGAATATAACTGCCCACCATACACATGAACCACGGTTCTCAGAGTGAACACAACTCACCCAGTGAGGCACACTGACCAAGCTTGACCACACACATCACAAATTACACTCCTTACTCAAAGAGCCAGCCACACACACAACCTGTCAAACACAACCACTCACATAGAAACCAACATGCAAAACACACACCGTCCACAACAAAAAGAACACAAAGATTACGCAACACACATTTCACACACTACACACATCACTCCAAACACACATGAAACAGACAGCACACACAGCCTCACAGAATGCACAATGCCAAACACACAACATATATGCAAAGATATCAGTCCTAACACACAGCGTCTCACTCAACAAGCAAAACACACAGACCACAGAACACACAGAGTAGAATACACAAAACACACACACAAATCACAGAACCACACATCACACGACACACACAAGCATCCCGCACAAAAAATATCTCATATCATAACACACACAACAGTCCCCAAACCATAAGGAAACCAGACATAAACAACAAAAACAAGTAGCACACATTTCACACACTACACACTGCACACACAATCACGCACAGACACACCACACATACATCCTCACACAGGAGCGCAACGCAGTACATACACACAACACAGAAACACGCAACACAACAGACACCATAAACACACCACACACTTGAAGGCACATAACTCCTGCTCACAATGCACACGAAAACCATTGCGCAGACCACGTACTGTATGCAAGAGTTGTACAAAACAACCACAGCCACACACGGTCAACACATCTCACATCATGTGCGTAAATCAAACAGCCAAACACACACACAGCCTCTCTTTCACAACAACACACAAATCACAACCACACACACAAAACTGACACAACACATACAAATGCACACAAAACTGACGAAACGCATGCAACACACAGCACACTGCACACAGCACGCACAACCACAATCCTATCATAGAGAGCACGTGCAGCCCCACACGCAGACAGCACGAACGAAAACACCCCCCACACACAACATACACATGCACACAACACGCCCGACACAAGGCGAACCCATCATTACACACAATGCTCAAATGACACAGCCCACGCAACACTACCCAGTATGTCACACACAGAAAGCCTAAAGGCAGCACTCACACAACCCAGAACTCAGAACATAACACAACAAACAAGAGAATTTATAAGACGCGGAAATCACATTGCGCACTGAATTCGTTGTATGCGGGTATTTTCCTGACAGCCAGGCTTCCTCAGCAAAACCTCACGTTAATGGCCTCACAAATGAGCACCTGACACTCAGCAAAAGATGTCTCTACAGAGCGGACTTCACTCATGCGCTTAGAGTGCAGTCACACAGGACTGACTCGGAAACCACATTGCGAGCTGAATTCGTTGTATGCGGGTATTTTCCTGATGGCCAGTCTTCCTCAACAAAGCCTCACGTTAATGGTCACTTAAATGAGCACATGACACTCAGCAAAAGGGAGCTCTACACAGAAGTCCTCTTTCAGGTGCTTAGAGTGCAGGCACACAGGACAGACACGGAAACCACATTGAGAGTTCAATTCGTTGTATGCGGGTATTTTCCTGATGGCCAGGATTCCTCAGCAAAAGCTCACGTTAAAGGCCAGAAAAATGAGCACCCGACACTGAGAAAAAGACATCTCTACAGAGCAGACTTCCATCATGCACTTAGAGTGCAGTCACACAAGACAGACACGGAAACCACGTTGTGAGCTAAATTCGTTGTATGCGGGCATAGTGCCTGACGGCCAGGCTTCCTCAGCATGGACTCACGTTCATGGCCACACAGACATGGTGGGAAGCACATTGCAAGCTCTGTTTCAGCCTCCACTGCCAGGGCTTCAACGATTCCTTGAATGGGCCATCCTGCAGTGCTTTCTTTCACTCACATAAGCTGAATCCAAAGCTGACTTGCCTCCACTGCTGTCACTACAATGCATCATCTTCTGCAACTTCCAGTGTCGCTAGAGCAAAGGCCTATTCGCAGCCCACCTACATCTTTGAGATAGAGGGCATACAGAGAACACCGCGTTCTACTGCAATGTTTGCTGTTTTCCTTATCACGTAGGAGCAAATTGCATGCAAAATGAAAGCAGCCTAGTATTCTCTCAGGGAGGGTCTCCTCAGTGCATGGTGGATTGTTTCTGCGGCAGAGTTTGTCATAAGGCTCTCCTGCAGCAGATTCTGACACTTTACTACAAAGGCGTCTTCAGGGCCTTGGCAGTAAAGAGATGAGGTGGCTCTCTGCGCCCTCATGAAACAAGGCCCTCCTGGAGTATTACAATCCTGTGGAGAAAACCGCCAAGCACGAGAGGCTGTCTTCTGTGCACTTGAATGCAGAAGTCCCTCCACACACAGCACATCACACCGAGAATATAACTGCCCACCATACACATGAACCACGGTTCTCAGAGTGAACACAACTCACCCAGTGAGGCACACTGACCAAGCTTGACCACACACATCACAAATTACACTCCTTACTCAAAGAGCCAGCCACACACACAACCTGTCAAACACAACCACTCACATAGAAACCAACATGCAAAACACACACCGTCCACAACAAAAAGAACACAAAGATTACGCAACACACATTTCACACACTACACACATCACTCCAAACACACATGAAACAGACAGCACACACAGCCTCACAGAATGCACAATGCCAAACACACAACATATATGCAAAGATATCAGTCCTAACACACAGCGTCTCACTCAACAAGCAAAACACACAGACCACAGAACACACAGAGTAGAATACACAAAACACACACACAAATCACAGAACCACACATCACACGACACACACAAGCATCCCGCACAGAAAATATCACAACTCATAACACACACAACACTCCCCAAACCATAGGCAAACCACATATAACCAACAAAGACAAGTAGCACACATTTCACACACTACACACTGCACACACAATCACGCACAGACACACCACACATACATCCTCACACAGGAGCGCAACGCAGTACATACACACAACACAGAAACACGCAACACAACAGACACCATAAACACACCACACACTTGAAGGCACATAACTCCTGCTCACAATGCACACGAAAACCATTGCGCAGACCACGTACTGTATGCAAGAGTTGTACAAAACAACCACAGCCACACACGGTCAACACATCTCACATCATGTGCGTAAATCAAACAGCCAAACACACACACAGCCTCTCTTTCACAACAACACACAAATCACAACCACACACACAAAACTGACACAACACATACAAATGCACACAAAACTGACGAAACGCATGCAACACACAGCACACTGCACACAGCACGCACAACCACAATCCTATCATAGAGAGCACGTGCAGCCCCACACGCAGACAGCACGAACGAAAACACCCCCCACACACAACATACACATGCACACAACACGCCCGACACAAGGCGAACCCATCATTACACACAATGCTCAAATGACACAGCCCACGCAACACTACCCAGTATGTCACACACAGAAAGCCTAAAGGCAGCACTCACACAACCCAGAACTCAGAACATAACACAACAAACAAGAGAATTTATAAGACGCGGAAATCACATTGCGCACTGAATTCGTTGTATGCGGGTATTTTCCTGACAGCCAGGCTTCCTCAGCAAAACCTCACGTTAATGGCCTCACAAATGAGCACCTGACACTCAGCAAAAGATGTCTCTACAGAGCGGACTTCACTCATGCGCTTAGAGTGCAGTCACACAGGACTGACTCGGAAACCACATTGCGAGCTGAATTCGTTGTATGCGGGTATTTTCCTGATGGCCAGTCTTCCTCAACAAAGCCTCACGTTAATGGTCACTTAAATGAGCACATGACACTCAGCAAAAGGGAGCTCTACACAGAAGTCCTCTTTCAGGTGCTTAGAGTGCAGGCACACAGGACAGACACGGAAACCACATTGAGAGTTCAATTCGTTGTATGCGGGTATTTTCCTGATGGCCAGGATTCCTCAGCAAAAGCTCACGTTAAAGGCCAGAAAAATGAGCACCCGACACTGAGAAAAAGACATCTCTACAGAGCAGACTTCCATCATGCACTTAGAGTGCAGTCACACAAGACAGACACGGAAACCACGTTGTGAGCTAAATTCGTTGTATGCGGGCATAGTGCCTGACGGCCAGGCTTCCTCAGCATGGACTCACGTTCATGGCCACACAGACATGGTGGGAAGCACATTGCAAGCTCTGTTTCAGCCTCCACTGCCAGGGCTTCAACGATTCCTTGAATGGGCCATCCTGCAGTGCTTTCTTTCACTCACATAAGCTGAATCCAAAGCTGACTTGCCTCCACTGCTGTCACTACAATGCATCATCTTCTGCAACTTCCAGTGTCGCTAGAGCAAAGGCCTATTCGCAGCCCACCTACAACTTTGAGATAGAGGGCATACAGAGAACACCGCGTTCTACTGCAATGTTTGCTGTTTTCCTTATCACGTAGGAGCAAATTGCATGCAAAATGAAAGCAGCCTAGTATTCTCTCAGGGAGGGTCTCCTCAGTGCATGGTGGATTGTTTCTGCGGCAGAGTTTGTCATAAGGCTCTCCTGCAGCAGATTCTGACACTTTACTACAAAGGCGTCTTCAGGGCCTTGGCAGTAAAGAGATGAGGTGGCTCTCTGCGCCCTCATGAAACAAGGCCCTCCTGGAGTATTACAATCCTGTGGAGAAAACCGCCAAGCACGAGAGGCTGTCTTCTGTGCACTTGAATGCAGAAGTCCCTCCACACACAGCACATCACACCGAGAATATAACTGCCCACCATACACATGAACCACGGTTCTCAGAGTGAACACAACTCACCCAGTGAGGCACACTGACCAAGCTTGACCACACACATCACAAATTACACTCCTTACTCAAAGAGCCAGCCACACACACAACCTGTCAAACACAACCACTCACATAGAAACCAACATGCAAAACACACACCGTCCACAACAAAAAGAACACAAAGATTACGCAACACACATTTCACACACTACACACATCACTCCAAACACACATGAAACAGACAGCACACACAGCCTCACAGAATGCACAATGCCAAACACACAACATATATGCAAAGATATCAGTCCTAACACACAGCGTCTCACTCAACAAGCAAAACACACAGACCACAGAACACACAGAGTAGAATACACAAAACACACACACAAATCACAGAACCACACATCACACGACACACACAAGCATCCCGCACAGAAAATATCACAATTAATAATAATCACAACACTCATCAAATCATAGACAAACCACATATAACCAGCAAAGACATGTAGCACACATTTCACACACTACACACTGCACACACAATCACGCACAGACACACCACACATACATCCTCACACAGGAGCGCAACGCAGTACATACACACAACACAGAAACACGCAACACAACAGACACCATAAACACACCACACACTTGAAGGCACATAACTCCTGCTCACAATGCACACGAAAACCATTGCGCAGACCACGTACTGTATGCAAGAGTTGTACAAAACAACCACAGCCACACACGGTCAACACATCTCACATCATGTGCGTAAATCAAACAGCCAAACACACACACAGCCTCTCTTTCACAACAACACACAAATCACAACCACACACACAAAACTGACACAACACATACAAATGCACACAAAACTGACGAAACGCATGCAACACACAGCACACTGCACACAGCACGCACAACCACAATCCTATCATAGAGAGCACGTGCAGCCCCACACGCAGACAGCACGAACGAAAACACCCCCCACACACAACATACACATGCACACAACACGCCCGACACAAGGCGAACCCATCATTACACACAATGCTCAAATGACACAGCCCACGCAACACTACCCAGTATGTCACACACAGAAAGCCTAAAGGCAGCACTCACACAACCCAGAACTCAGAACATAACACAACAAACAAGAGAATTTATAAGACGCGGAAATCACATTGCGCACTGAATTCGTTGTATGCGGGTATTTTCCTGACAGCCAGGCTTCCTCAGCAAAACCTCACGTTAATGGCCTCACAAATGAGCACCTGACACTCAGCAAAAGATGTCTCTACAGAGCGGACTTCACTCATGCGCTTAGAGTGCAGTCACACAGGACTGACTCGGAAACCACATTGCGAGCTGAATTCGTTGTATGCGGGTATTTTCCTGATGGCCAGTCTTCCTCAACAAAGCCTCACGTTAATGGTCACTTAAATGAGCACATGACACTCAGCAAAAGGGAGCTCTACACAGAAGTCCTCTTTCAGGTGCTTAGAGTGCAGGCACACAGGACAGACACGGAAACCACATTGAGAGTTCAATTCGTTGTATGCGGGTATTTTCCTGATGGCCAGGATTCCTCAGCAAAAGCTCACGTTAAAGGCCAGAAAAATGAGCACCCGACACTGAGAAAAAGACATCTCTACAGAGCAGACTTCCATCATGCACTTAGAGTGCAGTCACACAAGACAGACACGGAAACCACGTTGTGAGCTAAATTCGTTGTATGCGGGCATAGTGCCTGACGGCCAGGCTTCCTCAGCATGGACTCACGTTCATGGCCACACAGACATGGTGGGAAGCACATTGCAAGCTCTGTTTCAGCCTCCACTGCCAGGGCTTCAACGATTCCTTGAATGGGCCATCCTGCAGTGCTTTCTTTCACTCACATAAGCTGAATCCAAAGCTGACTTGCCTCCACTGCTGTCACTACAATGCATCATCTTCTGCAACTTCCAGTGTCGCTAGAGCAAAGGCCTATTCGCAGCCCACCTACAACTTTGAGATAGAGGGCATACAGAGAACACCGCGTTCTACTGCAATGTTTGCTGTTTTCCTTATCACGTAGGAGCAAATTGCATGCAAAATGAAAGCAGCCTAGTATTCTCTCAGGGAGGGTCTCCTCAGTGCATGGTGGATTGTTTCTGCGGCAGAGTTTGTCATAAGGCTCTCCTGCAGCAGATTCTGACACTTTACTACAAAGGCGTCTTCAGGGCCTTGGCAGTAAAGAGATGAGGTGGCTCTCTGCGCCCTCATGAAACAAGGCCCTCCTGGAGTATTACAATCCTGTGGAGAAAACCGCCAAGCACGAGAGGCTGTCTTCTGTGCACTTGAATGCAGAAGTCCCTCCACACACAGCACATCACACCGAGAATATAACTGCCCACCATACACATGAACCACGGTTCTCAGAGTGAACACAACTCACCCAGTGAGGCACACTGACCAAGCTTGACCACACACATCACAAATTACACTCCTTACTCAAAGAGCCAGCCACACACACAACCTGTCAAACACAACCACTCACATAGAAACCAACATGCAAAACACACACCGTCCACAACAAAAAGAACACAAAGATTACGCAACACACATTTCACACACTACACACATCACTCCAAACACACATGAAACAGACAGCACACACAGCCTCACAGAATGCACAATGCCAAACACACAACATATATGCAAAGATATCAGTCCTAACACACAGCGTCTCACTCAACAAGCAAAACACACAGACCACAGAACACACAGAGTAGAATACACAAAACACACACACAAATCACAGAACCACACATCACACGACACACACAAGCATCCCGCACAGAAAATATCACAACTCATAACACACACAACACTCCCCAAACCATAGGCAAACCACATATAACCAACAAAGACAAGTAGCACACATTTCACACACTACACACTGCACACACAATCACGCACAGACACACCACACATACATCCTCACACAGGAGCGCAACGCAGTACATACACACAACACAGAAACACGCAACACAACAGACACCATAAACACACCACACACTTGAAGGCACATAACTCCTGCTCACAATGCACACGAAAACCATTGCGCAGACCACGTACTGTATGCAAGAGTTGTACAAAACAACCACAGCCACACACGGTCAACACATCTCACATCATGTGCGTAAATCAAACAGCCAAACACACACACAGCCTCTCTTTCACAACAACACACAAATCACAACCACACACACAAAACTGACACAACACATACAAATGCACACAAAACTGACGAAACGCATGCAACACACAGCACACTGCACACAGCACGCACAACCACAATCCTATCATAGAGAGCACGTGCAGCCCCACACGCAGACAGCACGAACGAAAACACCCCCCACACACAACATACACATGCACACAACACGCCCGACACAAGGCGAACCCATCATTACACACAATGCTCAAATGACACAGCCCACGCAACACTACCCAGTATGTCACACACAGAAAGCCTAAAGGCAGCACTCACACAACCCAGAACTCAGAACATAACACAACAAACAAGAGAATTTATAAGACGCGGAAATCACATTGCGCACTGAATTCGTTGTATGCGGGTATTTTCCTGACAGCCAGGCTTCCTCAGCAAAACCTCACGTTAATGGCCTCACAAATGAGCACCTGACACTCAGCAAAAGATGTCTCTACAGAGCGGACTTCACTCATGCGCTTAGAGTGCAGTCACACAGGACTGACTCGGAAACCACATTGCGAGCTGAATTCGTTGTATGCGGGTATTTTCCTGATGGCCAGTCTTCCTCAACAAAGCCTCACGTTAATGGTCACTTAAATGAGCACATGACACTCAGCAAAAGGGAGCTCTACACAGAAGTCCTCTTTCAGGTGCTTAGAGTGCAGGCACACAGGACAGACACGGAAACCACATTGAGAGTTCAATTCGTTGTATGCGGGTATTTTCCTGATGGCCAGGATTCCTCAGCAAAAGCTCACGTTAAAGGCCAGAAAAATGAGCACCCGACACTGAGAAAAAGACATCTCTACAGAGCAGACTTCCATCATGCACTTAGAGTGCAGTCACACAAGACAGACACGGAAACCACGTTGTGAGCTAAATTCGTTGTATGCGGGCATAGTGCCTGACGGCCAGGCTTCCTCAGCATGGACTCACGTTCATGGCCACACAGACATGGTGGGAAGCACATTGCAAGCTCTGTTTCAGCCTCCACTGCCAGGGCTTCAACGATTCCTTGAATGGGCCATCCTGCAGTGCTTTCTTTCACTCACATAAGCTGAATCCAAAGCTGACTTGCCTCCACTGCTGTCACTACAATGCATCATCTTCTGCAACTTCCAGTGTCGCTAGAGCAAAGGCCTATTCGCAGCCCACCTACAACTTTGAGATAGAGGGCATACAGAGAACACCGCGTTCTACTGCAATGTTTGCTGTTTTCCTTATCACGTAGGAGCAAATTGCATGCAAAATGAAAGCAGCCTAGTATTCTCTCAGGGAGGGTCTCCTCAGTGCATGGTGGATTGTTTCTGCGGCAGAGTTTGTCATAAGGCTCTCCTGCAGCAGATTCTGACACTTTACTACAAAGGCGTCTTCAGGGCCTTGGCAGTAAAGAGATGAGGTGGCTCTCTGCGCCCTCATGAAACAAGGCCCTCCTGGAGTATTACAATCCTGTGGAGAAAACCGCCAAGCACGAGAGGCTGTCTTCTGTGCACTTGAATGCAGAAGTCCCTCCACACACAGCACATCACACCGAGAATATAACTGCCCACCATACACATGAACCACGGTTCTCAGAGTGAACACAACTCACCCAGTGAGGCACACTGACCAAGCTTGACCACACACATCACAAATTACACTCCTTACTCAAAGAGCCAGCCACACACACAACCTGTCAAACACAACCACTCACATAGAAACCAACATGCAAAACACACACCGTCCACAACAAAAAGAACACAAAGATTACGCAACACACATTTCACACACTACACACATCACTCCAAACACACATGAAACAGACAGCACACACAGCCTCACAGAATGCACAATGCCAAACACACAACATATATGCAAAGATATCAGTCCTAACACACAGCGTCTCACTCAACAAGCAAAACACACAGACCACAGAACACACAGAGTAGAATACACAAAACACACACACAAATCACAGAACCACACATCACACGACACACACAAGCATCCCGCACAGAAAATATCACAACTCATAACACACACAACACTCCCCAAACCATAGGCAAACCACATATAACCAACAAAGACAAGTAGCACACATTTCACACACTACACACTGCACACACAATCACGCACAGACACACCACACATACATCCTCACACAGGAGCGCAACGCAGTACATACACACAACACAGAAACACGCAACACAACAGACACCATAAACACACCACACACTTGAAGGCACATAACTCCTGCTCACAATGCACACGAAAACCATTGCGCAGACCACGTACTGTATGCAAGAGTTGTACAAAACAACCACAGCCACACACGGTCAACACATCTCACATCATGTGCGTAAATCAAACAGCCAAACACACACACAGCCTCTCTTTCACAACAACACACAAATCACAACCACACACACAAAACTGACACAACACATACAAATGCACACAAAACTGACGAAACGCATGCAACACACAGCACACTGCACACAGCACGCACAACCACAATCCTATCATAGAGAGCACGTGCAGCCCCACACGCAGACAGCACGAACGAAAACACCCCCCACACACAACATACACATGCACACAACACGCCCGACACAAGGCGAACCCATCATTACACACAATGCTCAAATGACACAGCCCACGCAACACTACCCAGTATGTCACACACAGAAAGCCTAAAGGCAGCACTCACACAACCCAGAACTCAGAACATAACACAACAAACAAGAGAATTTATAAGACGCGGAAATCACATTGCGCACTGAATTCGTTGTATGCGGGTATTTTCCTGACAGCCAGGCTTCCTCAGCAAAACCTCACGTTAATGGCCTCACAAATGAGCACCTGACACTCAGCAAAAGATGTCTCTACAGAGCGGACTTCACTCATGCGCTTAGAGTGCAGTCACACAGGACTGACTCGGAAACCACATTGCGAGCTGAATTCGTTGTATGCGGGTATTTTCCTGATGGCCAGTCTTCCTCAACAAAGCCTCACGTTAATGGTCACTTAAATGAGCACATGACACTCAGCAAAAGGGAGCTCTACACAGAAGTCCTCTTTCAGGTGCTTAGAGTGCAGGCACACAGGACAGACACGGAAACCACATTGAGAGTTCAATTCGTTGTATGCGGGTATTTTCCTGATGGCCAGGATTCCTCAGCAAAAGCTCACGTTAAAGGCCAGAAAAATGAGCACCCGACACTGAGAAAAAGACATCTCTACAGAGCAGACTTCCATCATGCACTTAGAGTGCAGTCACACAAGACAGACACGGAAACCACGTTGTGAGCTAAATTCGTTGTATGCGGGCATAGTGCCTGACGGCCAGGCTTCCTCAGCATGGACTCACGTTCATGGCCACACAGACATGGTGGGAAGCACATTGCAAGCTCTGTTTCAGCCTCCACTGCCAGGGCTTCAACGATTCCTTGAATGGGCCATCCTGCAGTGCTTTCTTTCACTCACATAAGCTGAATCCAAAGCTGACTTGCCTCCACTGCTGTCACTACAATGCATCATCTTCTGCAACTTCCAGTGTCGCTAGAGCAAAGGCCTATTCGCAGCCCACCTACAACTTTGAGATAGAGGGCATACAGAGAACACCGCGTTCTACTGCAATGTTTGCTGTTTTCCTTATCACGTAGGAGCAAATTGCATGCAAAATGAAAGCAGCCTAGTATTCTCTCAGGGAGGGTCTCCTCAGTGCATGGTGGATTGTTTCTGCGGCAGAGTTTGTCATAAGGCTCTCCTGCAGCAGATTCTGACACTTTACTACAAAGGCGTCTTCAGGGCCTTGGCAGTAAAGAGATGAGGTGGCTCTCTGCGCCCTCATGAAACAAGGCCCTCCTGGAGTATTACAATCCTGTGGAGAAAACCGCCAAGCACGAGAGGCTGTCTTCTGTGCACTTGAATGCAGAAGTCCCTCCACACACAGCACATCACACCGAGAATATAACTGCCCACCATACACATGAACCACGGTTCTCAGAGTGAACACAACTCACCCAGTGAGGCACACTGACCAAGCTTGACCACACACATCACAAATTACACTCCTTACTCAAAGAGCCAGCCACACACACAACCTGTCAAACACAACCACTCACATAGAAACCAACATGCAAAACACACACCGTCCACAACAAAAAGAACACAAAGATTACGCAACACACATTTCACACACTACACACATCACTCCAAACACACATGAAACAGACAGCACACACAGCCTCACAGAATGCACAATGCCAAACACACAACATATATGCAAAGATATCAGTCCTAACACACAGCGTCTCACTCAACAAGCAAAACACACAGACCACAGAACACACAGAGTAGAATACACAAAACACACACACAAATCACAGAACCACACATCACACGACACACACAAGCATCCCGCACAGAAAATATCACAACTCATAACACACACAACACTCCCCCAACCATAGGCAAACCACATATAACCAACAAAGACAAGTAGCACACATTTCACACACTACACACTGCACACACAATCACGCACAGACACACCACACATACATCCTCACACAGGAGCGCAACGCAGTACATACACACAACACAGAAACACGCAACACAACAGACACCATAAACACACCACACACTTGAAGGCACATAACTCCTGCTCACAATGCACACGAAAACCATTGCGCAGACCACGTACTGTATGCAAGAGTTGTACAAAACAACCACAGCCACACACGGTCAACACATCTCACATCATGTGCGTAAATCAAACAGCCAAACACACACACAGCCTCTCTTTCACAACAACACACAAATCACAACCACACACACAAAACTGACACAACACATACAAATGCACACAAAACTGACGAAACGCATGCAACACACATAGCACACTGCACACAGCACGCACAACCACAATCCTATCATAGAGAGCACGTGCAGCCCCACACGCAGACAGCACGAACGAAAACACCCCCCACACACAACATACACATGCACACAACACGCCCGACACAAGGCGAACCCATCATTACACACAATGCTCAAATGACACAGCCCACGCAACACTACCCAGTATGTCACACACAGAAAGCCTAAAGGCAGCACTCACACAACCCAGAACTCAGAACATAACACAACAAACAAGAGAATTTATAAGACGCGGAAATCACATTGCGCACTGAATTCGTTGTATGCGGGTATTTTCCTGACAGCCAGGCTTCCTCAGCAAAACCTCACGTTAATGGCCTCACAAATGAGCACCTGACACTCAGCAAAAGATGTCTCTACAGAGCGGACTTCACTCATGCGCTTAGAGTGCAGTCACACAGGACTGACTCGGAAACCACATTGCGAGCTGAATTCGTTGTATGCGGGTATTTTCCTGATGGCCAGTCTTCCTCAACAAAGCCTCACGTTAATGGTCACTTAAATGAGCACATGACACTCAGCAAAAGGGAGCTCTACACAGAAGTCCTCTTTCAGGTGCTTAGAGTGCAGGCACACAGGACAGACACGGAAACCACATTGAGAGTTCAATTCGTTGTATGCGGGTATTTTCCTGATGGCCAGGATTCCTCAGCAAAAGCTCACGTTAAAGGCCAGAAAAATGAGCACCCGACACTGAGAAAAAGACATCTCTACAGAGCAGACTTCCATCATGCACTTAGAGTGCAGTCACACAAGACAGACACGGAAACCACGTTGTGAGCTAAATTCGTTGTATGCGGGCATAGTGCCTGACGGCCAGGCTTCCTCAGCATGGACTCACGTTCATGGCCACACAGACATGGTGGGAAGCACATTGCAAGCTCTGTTTCAGCCTCCACTGCCAGGGCTTCAACGATTCCTTGAATGGGCCATCCTGCAGTGCTTTCTTTCACTCACATAAGCTGAATCCAAAGCTGACTTGCCTCCACTGCTGTCACTACAATGCATCATCTTCTGCAACTTCCAGTGTCGCTAGAGCAAAGGCCTATTCGCAGCCCACCTACAACTTTGAGATAGAGGGCATACAGAGAACACCGCGTTCTACTGCAATGTTTGCTGTTTTCCTTATCACGTAGGAGCAAATTGCATGCAAAATGAAAGCAGCCTAGTATTCTCTCAGGGAGGGTCTCCTCAGTGCATGGTGGATTGTTTCTGCGGCAGAGTTTGTCATAAGGCTCTCCTGCAGCAGATTCTGACACTTTACTACAAAGGCGTCTTCAGGGCCTTGGCAGTAAAGAGATGAGGTGGCTCTCTGCGCCCTCATGAAACAAGGCCCTCCTGGAGTATTACAATCCTGTGGAGAAAACCGCCAAGCACGAGAGGCTGTCTTCTGTGCACTTGAATGCAGAAGTCCCTCCACACACAGCACATCACACCGAGAATATAACTGCCCACCATACACATGAACCACGGTTCTCAGAGTGAACACAACTCACCCAGTGAGGCACACTGACCAAGCTTGACCACACACATCACAAATTACACTCCTTACTCAAAGAGCCAGCCACACACACAACCTGTCAAACACAACCACTCACATAGAAACCAACATGCAAAACACACACCGTCCACAACAAAAAGAACACAAAGATTACGCAACACACATTTCACACACTACACACATCACTCCAAACACACATGAAACAGACAGCACACACAGCCTCACAGAATGCACAATGCCAAACACACAACATATATGCAAAGATATCAGTCCTAACACACAGCGTCTCACTCAACAAGCAAAACACACAGACCACAGAACACACAGAGTAGAATACACAAAACACACACACAAATCACAGAACCACACATCACACGACACACACAAGCATCCCGCACAGAAAATATCACAACTCATAACACACACAACACTCCCCAAACCATAGGCAAACCACATATAACCAACAAAGACAAGTAGCACACATTTCACACACTACACACTGCACACACAATCACGCACAGACACACCACACATACATCCTCACACAGGAGCGCAACGCAGTACATACACACAACACAGAAACACGCAACACAACAGACACCATAAACACACCACACACTTGAAGGCACATAACTCCTGCTCACAATGCACACGAAAACCATTGCGCAGACCACGTACTGTATGCAAGAGTTGTACAAAACAACCACAGCCACACACGGTCAACACATCTCACATCATGTGCGTAAATCAAACAGCCAAACACACACACAGCCTCTCTTTCACAACAACACACAAATCACAACCACACACACAAAACTGACACAACACATACAAATGCACACAAAACTGACGAAACGCATGCAACACACATAGCACACTGCACACAGCACGCACAACCACAATCCTATCATAGAGAGCACGTGCAGCCCCACACGCAGACAGCACGAACGAAAACACCCCCCACACACAACATACACATGCACACAACACGCCCGACACAAGGCGAACCCATCATTACACACAATGCTCAAATGACACAGCCCACGCAACACTACCCAGTATGTCACACACAGAAAGCCTAAAGGCAGCACTCACACAACCCAGAACTCAGAACATAACACAACAAACAAGAGAATTTATAAGACGCGGAAATCACATTGCGCACTGAATTCGTTGTATGCGGGTATTTTCCTGACAGCCAGGCTTCCTCAGCAAAACCTCACGTTAATGGCCTCACAAATGAGCACCTGACACTCAGCAAAAGATGTCTCTACAGAGCGGACTTCACTCATGCGCTTAGAGTGCAGTCACACAGGACTGACTCGGAAACCACATTGCGAGCTGAATTCGTTGTATGCGGGTATTTTCCTGATGGCCAGTCTTCCTCAACAAAGCCTCACGTTAATGGTCACTTAAATGAGCACATGACACTCAGCAAAAGGGAGCTCTACACAGAAGTCCTCTTTCAGGTGCTTAGAGTGCAGGCACACAGGACAGACACGGAAACCACATTGAGAGTTCAATTCGTTGTATGCGGGTATTTTCCTGATGGCCAGGATTCCTCAGCAAAAGCTCACGTTAAAGGCCAGAAAAATGAGCACCCGACACTGAGAAAAAGACATCTCTACAGAGCAGACTTCCATCATGCACTTAGAGTGCAGTCACACAAGACAGACACGGAAACCACGTTGTGAGCTAAATTCGTTGTATGCGGGCATAGTGCCTGACGGCCAGGCTTCCTCAGCATGGACTCACGTTCATGGCCACACAGACATGGTGGGAAGCACATTGCAAGCTCTGTTTCAGCCTCCACTGCCAGGGCTTCAACGATTCCTTGAATGGGCCATCCTGCAGTGCTTTCTTTCACTCACATAAGCTGAATCCAAAGCTGACTTGCCTCCACTGCTGTCACTACAATGCATCATCTTCTGCAACTTCCAGTGTCGCTAGAGCAAAGGCCTATTCGCAGCCCACCTACAACTTTGAGATAGAGGGCATACAGAGAACACCGCGTTCTACTGCAATGTTTGCTGTTTTCCTTATCACGTAGGAGCAAATTGCATGCAAAATGAAAGCAGCCTAGTATTCTCTCAGGGAGGGTCTCCTCAGTGCATGGTGGATTGTTTCTGCGGCAGAGTTTGTCATAAGGCTCTCCTGCAGCAGATTCTGACACTTTACTACAAAGGCGTCTTCAGGGCCTTGGCAGTAAAGAGATGAGGTGGCTCTCTGCGCCCTCATGAAACAAGGCCCTCCTGGAGTATTACAATCCTGTGGAGAAAACCGCCAAGCACGAGAGGCTGTCTTCTGTGCACTTGAATGCAGAAGTCCCTCCACACACAGCACATCACACCGAGAATATAACTGCCCACCATACACATGAACCACGGTTCTCAGAGTGAACACAACTCACCCAGTGAGGCACACTGACCAAGCTTGACCACACACATCACAAATTACACTCCTTACTCAAAGAGCCAGCCACACACACAACCTGTCAAACACAACCACTCACATAGAAACCAACATGCAAAACACACACCGTCCACAACAAAAAGAACACAAAGATTACGCAACACACATTTCACACACTACACACATCACTCCAAACACACATGAAACAGACAGCACACACAGCCTCACAGAATGCACAATGCCAAACACACAACATATATGCAAAGATATCAGTCCTAACACACAGCGTCTCACTCAACAAGCAAAACACACAGACCACAGAACACACAGAGTAGAATACACAAAACACACACACAAATCACAGAACCACACATCACACGACACACACAAGCATCCCGCACAGAAAATATCACAACTCATAACACACACAACACTCCCCAAACCATAGGCAAACCACATATAACCAACAAAGTCAAGTAGCACACATTTCACACACTACACACTGCACACACAATCACGCACAGACACACCACACATACATCCTCACACAGGAGCGCAACGCAGTACATACACACAACACAGAAACACGCAACACAACAGACACCATAAACACACCACACACTTGAAGGCACATAACTCCTGCTCACAATGCACACGAAAACCATTGCGCAGACCACGTACTGTATGCAAGAGTTGTACAAAACAACCACAGCCACACACGGTCAACACATCTCACATCATGTGCGTAAATCAAACAGCCAAACACACACACAGCCTCTCTTTCACAACAACACACAAATCACAACCACACACACAAAACTGACACAACACATACAAATGCACACAAAACTGACGAAACGCATGCAACACACATAGCACACTGCACACAGCACGCACAACCACAATCCTATCATAGAGAGCACGTGCAGCCCCACACGCAGACAGCACGAACGAAAACACCCCCCACACACAACATACACATGCACACAACACGCCCGACACAAGGCGAACCCATCATTACACACAATGCTCAAATGACACAGCCCACGCAACACTACCCAGTATGTCACACACAGAAAGCCTAAAGGCAGCACTCACACAACCCAGAACTCAGAACATAACACAACAAACAAGAGAATTTATAAGACGCGGAAATCACATTGCGCACTGAATTCGTTGTATGCGGGTATTTTCCTGACAGCCAGGCTTCCTCAGCAAAACCTCACGTTAATGGCCTCACAAATGAGCACCTGACACTCAGCAAAAGATGTCTCTACAGAGCGGACTTCACTCATGCGCTTAGAGTGCAGTCACACAGGACTGACTCGGAAACCACATTGCGAGCTGAATTCGTTGTATGCGGGTATTTTCCTGATGGCCAGTCTTCCTCAACAAAGCCTCACGTTAATGGTCACTTAAATGAGCACATGACACTCAGCAAAAGGGAGCTCTACACAGAAGTCCTCTTTCAGGTGCTTAGAGTGCAGGCACACAGGACAGACACGGAAACCACATTGAGAGTTCAATTCGTTGTATGCGGGTATTTTCCTGATGGCCAGGATTCCTCAGCAAAAGCTCACGTTAAAGGCCAGAAAAATGAGCACCCGACACTGAGAAAAAGACATCTCTACAGAGCAGACTTCCATCATGCACTTAGAGTGCAGTCACACAAGACAGACACGGAAACCACGTTGTGAGCTAAATTCGTTGTATGCGGGCATAGTGCCTGACGGCCAGGCTTCCTCAGCATGGACTCACGTTCATGGCCACACAGACATGGTGGGAAGCACATTGCAAGCTCTGTTTCAGCCTCCACTGCCAGGGCTTCAACGATTCCTTGAATGGGCCATCCTGCAGTGCTTTCTTTCACTCACATAAGCTGAATCCAAAGCTGACTTGCCTCCACTGCTGTCACTACAATGCATCATCTTCTGCAACTTCCAGTGTCGCTAGAGCAAAGGCCTATTCGCAGCCCACCTACAACTTTGAGATAGAGGGCATACAGAGAACACCGCGTTCTACTGCAATGTTTGCTGTTTTCCTTATCACGTAGGAGCAAATTGCATGCAAAATGAAAGCAGCCTAGTATTCTCTCAGGGAGGGTCTCCTCAGTGCATGGTGGATTGTTTCTGCGGCAGAGTTTGTCATAAGGCTCTCCTGCAGCAGATTCTGACACTTTACTACAAAGGCGTCTTCAGGGCCTTGGTAGTAAAGAGATGAGGTGGCTCTCTGCGCCCTCATGAAACAAGGCCCTCCTGGAGTATTACAATCCTGTGGAGAAAACCGCCAAGCACGAGAGGCTGTCTTCTGTGCACTTGAATGCAGAAGTCCCTCCACACACAGCACATCACACCGAGAATATAACTGCCCACCATACACATGAACCACGGTTCTCAGAGTGAACACAACTCACCCAGTGAGGCACACTGACCAAGCTTGACCACACACATCACAAATTACACTCCTTACTCAAAGAGCCAGCCACACACACAACCTGTCAAACACAACCACTCACATAGAAACCAACATGCAAAACACACACCGTCCACAACAAAAAGAACACAAAGATTACGCAACACACATTTCACACACTACACACATCACTCCAAACACACATGAAACAGACAGCACACACAGCCTCACAGAATGCACAATGCCAAACACACAACATATATGCAAAGATATCAGTCCTAACACACAGCGTCTCACTCAACAAGCAAAACACACAGACCACAGAACACACAGAGTAGAATACACAAAACACACACACAAATCACAGAACCACACATCACACGACACACACAAGCATCCCGCACAGAAAATATCACAACTCATAACACACACAACACTCCCCAAACCATAGGCAAACCACATATAACCAACAAAGACAAGTAGCACACATTTCACACACTACACACTGCACACACAATCACGCACAGACACACCACACATACATCCTCACACAGGAGCGCAACGCAGTACATACACACAACACAGAAACACGCAACACAACAGACACCATAAACACACCACACACTTGAAGGCACATAACTCCTGCTCACAATGCACACGAAAACCATTGCGCAGACCACGTACTGTATGCAAGAGTTGTACAAAACAACCACAGCCACACACGGTCAACACATCTCACATCATGTGCGTAAATCAAACAGCCAAACACACACACAGCCTCTCTTTCACAACAACACACAAATCACAACCACACACACAAAACTGACACAACACATACAAATGCACACAAAACTGACGAAACGCATGCAACACACATAGCACACTGCACACAGCACGCACAACCACAATCCTATCATAGAGAGCACGTGCAGCCCCACACGCAGACAGCACGAACGAAAACACCCCCCACACACAACATACACATGCACACAACACGCCCGACACAAGGCGAACCCATCATTACACACAATGCTCAAATGACACAGCCCACGCAACACTACCCAGTATGTCACACACAGAAAGCCTAAAGGCAGCACTCACACAACCCAGAACTCAGAACATAACACAACAAACAAGAGAATTTATAAGACGCGGAAATCACATTGCGCACTGAATTCGTTGTATGCGGGTATTTTCCTGACAGCCAGGCTTCCTCAGCAAAACCTCACGTTAATGGCCTCACAAATGAGCACCTGACACTCAGCAAAAGATGTCTCTACAGAGCGGACTTCACTCATGCGCTTAGAGTGCAGTCACACAGGACTGACTCGGAAACCACATTGCGAGCTGAATTCGTTGTATGCGGGTATTTTCCTGATGGCCAGTCTTCCTCAACAAAGCCTCACGTTAATGGTCACTTAAATGAGCACATGACACTCAGCAAAAGGGAGCTCTACACAGAAGTCCTCTTTCAGGTGCTTAGAGTGCAGGCACACAGGACAGACACGGAAACCACATTGAGAGTTCAATTCGTTGTATGCGGGTATTTTCCTGATGGCCAGGATTCCTCAGCAAAAGCTCACGTTAAAGGCCAGAAAAATGAGCACCCGACACTGAGAAAAAGACATCTCTACAGAGCAGACTTCCATCATGCACTTAGAGTGCAGTCACACAAGACAGACACGGAAACCACATTGTGAGCTAAATTCGTTGTATGCGGGCATAGTGCCTGACGGCCAGGCTTCCTCAGCATGGACTCACGTTCATGGCCACACAGACATGGTGGGAAGCACATTGCAAGCTCTGTTTCAGCCTCCACTGCCAGGGCTTCAACGATTCCTTGAATGGGCCATCCTGCAGTGCTTTCTTTCACTCACATAAGCTGAATCCAAAGCTGACTTGCCTCCACTGCTGTCACTACAATGCATCATCTTCTGCAACTTCCAGTGTCGCTAGAGCAAAGGCCTATTCGCAGCCCACCTACATCTTTGAGATAGAGGGCATACAGAGAACACCGCGTTCTACTGCAATGTTTGCTGTTTTCCTTATCACGTAGGAGCAAATTGCATGCAAAATGAAAGCAGCCTAGTATTCTCTCAGGGAGGGTCTCCTCAGTGCATGGTGGATTGTTTCTGCGGCAGAGTTTGTCATAAGGCTCTCCTGCAGCAGATTCTGACACTTTACTACAAAGGCGTCTTCAGGGCCTTGGTAGTAAAGAGATGAGGTGGCTCTCTGCGCCCTCATGAAACAAGGCCCTCCTGGAGTATTACAATCCTGTGGAGAAAACCGCCAAGCACGAGAGGCTGTCTTCTGTGCACTTGAATGCAGAAGTCCCTCCACACACAGCACATCACACCGAGAATATAACTGCCCACCATACACATGAACCACGGTTCTCAGAGTGAACACAACTCACCCAGTGAGGCACACTGACCAAGCTTGACCACACACATCACAAATTACACTCCTTACTCAAAGAGCCAGCCACACACACAACCTGTCAAACACAACCACTCACATAGAAACCAACATGCAAAACACACACCGTCCACAACAAAAAGAACACAAAGATTACGCAACACACATTTCACACACTACACACATCACTCCAAACACACATGAAACAGACAGCACACACAGCCTCACAGAATGCACAATGCCAAACACACAACATATATGCAAAGATATCAGTCCTAACACACAGCGTCTCACTCAACAAGCAAAACACACAGACCACAGAACACACAGAGTAGAATACACAAAACACACACACAAATCACAGAACCACACATCACACGACACACACAAGCATCCCGCACAGAAAATATCACAACTCATAACACACACAACACTCCCCAAACCATAGGCAAACCACATATAACCAACAAAGACAAGTAGCACACATTTCACACACTACACACTGCACACACAATCACGCACAGACACACCACACATACATCCTCACACAGGAGCGCAACGCAGTACATACACACAACACAGAAACACGCAACACAACAGACACCATAAACACACCACACACTTGAAGGCACATAACTCCTGCTCACAATGCACACGAAAACCATTGCGCAGACCACGTACTGTATGCAAGAGTTGTACAAAACAACCACAGCCACACACAGTCAACACATCTCACATCATGTGCGTAAATCAAACAGCCAAACACACACACAGCCTCTCTTTCACAACAACACACAAACCACAACCACACACACAAAACTGACACAACACATACAAATGCACACAAAACTGACGAAACGCATGCAACACACATAGCACACTGCACACAGCACGCACAACCACAATCCTATCATAGAGAGCACGTGCAGCCCCACACGCAGACAGCACGAACGAAAACACCCCCCACACACAACATACACATGCACACAACACGCCCGACACAAGGCGAACCCATCATTACACACAATGCTCAAATGACACAGCCCACGCAACACTACCCAGTATGTCACACACAGAAAGCCTAAAGGCAGCACTCACACAACCCAGAACTCAGAACATAACACAACAAACAAGAGAATTTATAAGACGCGGAAATCACATTGCGCACTGAATTCGTTGTATGCGGGTATTTTCCTGACAGCCAGGCTTCCTCAGCAAAACCTCACGTTAATGGCCTCACAAATGAGCACCTGACACTCAGCAAAAGATGTCTCTACAGAGCGGACTTCACTCATGCGCTTAGAGTGCAGTCACACAGGACTGACTCGGAAACCACATTGCGAGCTGAATTCGTTGTATGCGGGTATTTTCCTGATGGCCAGTCTTCCTCAACAAAGCCTCACGTTAATGGTCACTTAAATGAGCACATGACACTCAGCAAAAGGGAGCTCTACACAGAAGTCCTCTTTCAGGTGCTTAGAGTGCAGGCACACAGGACAGACACGGAAACCACATTGAGAGTTCAATTCGTTGTATGCGGGTATTTTCCTGATGGCCAGGATTCCTCAGCAAAAGCTCACGTTAAAGGCCAGAAAAATGAGCACCCGACACTGAGAAAAAGACATCTCTACAGAGCAGACTTCCATCATGCACTTAGAGTGCAGTCACACAAGACAGACACGGAAACCACGTTGTGAGCTAAATTCGTTGTATGCGGGCATAGTGCCTGACGGCCAGGCTTCCTCAGCATGGACTCACGTTCATGGCCACACAGACATGGTGGGAAGCACATTGCAAGCTCTGTTTCAGCCTCCACTGCCAGGGCTTCAACGATTCCTTGAATGGGCCATCCTGCAGTGCTTTCTTTCACTCACATAAGCTGAATCCAAAGCTGACTTGCCTCCACTGCTGTCACTACAATGCATCATCTTCTGCAACTTCCAGTGTCGCTAGAGCAAAGGCCTATTCGCAGCCCACCTACAACTTTGAGATAGAGGGCATACAGAGAACACCGCGTTCTACTGCAATGTTTGCTGTTTTCCTTATCACGTAGGAGCAAATTGCATGCAAAATGAAAGCAGCCTAGTATTCTCTCAGGGAGGGTCTCCTCAGTGCATGGTGGATTGTTTCTGCGGCAGAGTTTGTCATAAGGCTCTCCTGCAGCAGATTCTGACACTTTACTACAAAGGCGTCTTCAGGGCCTTGGCAGTAAAGAGATGAGGTGGCTCTCTGCGCCCTCATGAAACAAGGCCCTCCTGGAGTATTACAATCCTGTGGAGAAAACCGCCAAGCACGAGAGGCTGTCTTCTGTGCACTTGAATGCAGAAGTCCCTCCACACACAGCACATCACACCGAGAATATAACTGCCCACCATACACATGAACCACGGTTCTCAGAGTGAACACAACTCACCCAGTGAGGCACACTGACCAAGCTTGACCACACACATCACAAATTACACTCCTTACTCAAAGAGCCAGCCACACACACAACCTGTCAAACACAACCACTCACATAGAAACCAACATGCAAAACACACACCGTCCACAACAAAAAGAACACAAAGATTACGCAACACACATTTCACACACTACACACATCACTCCAAACACACATGAAACAGACAGCACACACAGCCTCACAGAATGCACAATGCCAAACACACAACATATATGCAAAGATATCAGTCCTAACACACAGCGTCTCACTCAACAAGCAAAACACACAGACCACAGAACACACAGAGTAGAATACACAAAACACACACACAAATCACAGAACCACACATCACACGACACACACAAGCATCCCGCACAGAAAATATCACAACTCATAACACACACAACACTCCCCAAACCATAGGCAAACCACATATAACCAACAAAGACAAGTAGCACACATTTCACACACTACACACTGCACACACAATCACGCACAGACACACCACACATACATCCTCACACAGGAGCGCAACGCAGTACATACACACAACACAGAAACACGCAACACAACAGACACCATAAACACACCACACACTTGAAGGCACATAACTCCTGCTCACAATGCACACGAAAACCATTGCGCAGACCACGTACTGTATGCAAGAGTTGTACAAAACAACCACAGCCACACACGGTCAACACATCTCACATCATGTGCGTAAATCAAACAGCCAAACACACACACAGCCTCTCTTTCACAACAACACACAAATCACAACCACACACACAAAACTGACACAACACATACAAATGCACACAAAACTGACGAAACGCATGCAACACACATAGCACACTGCACACAGCACGCACAACCACAATCCTATCATAGAGAGCACGTGCAGCCCCACACGCAGACAGCACGAACGAAAACACCCCCCACACACAACATACACATGCACACAACACGCCCGACACAAGGCGAACCCATCATTACACACAATGCTCAAATGACACAGCCCACGCAACACTACCCAGTATGTCACACACAGAAAGCCTAAAGGCAGCACTCACACAACCCAGAACTCAGAACATAACACAACAAACAAGAGAATTTATAAGACGCGGAAATCACATTGCGCACTGAATTCGTTGTATGCGGGTATTTTCCTGACAGCCAGGCTTCCTCAGCAAAACCTCACGTTAATGGCCTCACAAATGAGCACCTGACACTCAGCAAAAGATGTCTCTACAGAGCGGACTTCACTCATGCGCTTAGAGTGCAGTCACACAGGACTGACTCGGAAACCACATTGCGAGCTGAATTCGTTGTATGCGGGTATTTTCCTGATGGCCAGTCTTCCTCAACAAAGCCTCACGTTAATGGTCACTTAAATGAGCACATGACACTCAGCAAAAGGGAGCTCTACACAGAAGTCCTCTTTCAGGTGCTTAGAGTGCAGGCACACAGGACAGACACGGAAACCACATTGAGAGTTCAATTCGTTGTATGCGGGTATTTTCCTGATGGCCAGGATTCCTCAGCAAAAGCTCACGTTAAAGGCCAGAAAAATGAGCACCCGACACTGAGAAAAAGACATCTCTACAGAGCAGACTTCCATCATGCACTTAGAGTGCAGTCACACAAGACAGACACGGAAACCACATTGGGAGCTAAATTCGTTGTATGCGGGCATAGTGCCTGACGGCCAGGCTTCCTCAGCATGGACTCACGTTCATGGCCACACAGACATGGTGGGAAGCACATTGCAAGCTCTGTTTCAGCCTCCACTGCCAGGGCTTCAACGATTCCTTGAATGGGCCATCCTGCAGTGCTTTCTTTCACTCACATAAGCTGAATCCAAAGCTGACTTGCCTCCACTGCTGTCACTACAATGCATCATCTTCTGCAACTTCCAGTGTCGCTAGAGCAAAGGCCTATTCGCAGCCCACCTACATCTTTGAGATAGAGGGCATACAGAGAACACCGCGTTCTACTGCAATGTTTGCTGTTTTCCTTATCACGTAGGAGCAAATTGCATGCAAAATGAAAGCAGCCTAGTATTCTCTCAGGGAGGGTCTCCTCAGTGCATGGTGGATTGTTTCTGCGGCAGAGTTTGTCATAAGGCTCTCCTGCAGCAGATTCTGACACTTTACTACAAAGGCGTCTTCAGGGCCTTGGTAGTAAAGAGATGAGGTGGCTCTCTGCGCCCTCATGAAACAAGGCCCTCCTGGAGTATTACAATCCTGTGGAGAAAACCGCCAAGCACGAGAGGCTGTCTTCTGTGCACTTGAATGCAGAAGTCCCTCCACACACAGCACATCACACCGAGAATATAACTGCCCACCATACACATGAACCACGGTTCTCAGAGTGAACACAACTCACCCAGTGAGGCACACTGACCAAGCTTGACCACACACATCACAAATTACACTCCTTACTCAAAGAGCCAGCCACACACACAACCTGTCAAACACAACCACTCACATAGAAACCAACATGCAAAACACACACCGTCCACAACAAAAAGAACACAAAGATTACGCAACACACATTTCACACACTACACACATCACTCCAAACACACATGAAACAGACAGCACACACAGCCTCACAGAATGCACAATGCCAAACACACAACATATATGCAAAGATATCAGTCCTAACACACAGCGTCTCACTCAACAAGCAAAACACACAGACCACAGAACACACAGAGTAGAATACACAAAACACACACACAAATCACAGAACCACACATCACACGACACACACAAGCATCCCGCACAGAAAATATCACAACTCATAACACACACAACACTCCCCAAACCATAGGCAAACCACATATAACCAACAAAGACAAGTAGCACACATTTCACACACTACACACTGCACACACAATCACGCACAGACACACCACACATACATCCTCACACAGGAGCGCAACGCAGTACATACACACAACACAGAAACACGCAACACAACAGACACCATAAACACACCACACACTTGAAGGCACATAACTCCTGCTCACAATGCACACGAAAACCATTGCGCAGACCACGTACTGTATGCAAGAGTTGTACAAAACAACCACAGCCACACACGGTCAACACATCTCACATCATGTGCGTAAATCAAACAGCCAAACACACACACAGCCTCTCTTTCACAACAACACACAAATCACAACCACACACACAAAACTGACACAACACATACAAATGCACACAAAACTGACGAAACGCATGCAACACACAGCACACTGCACACAGCACGCACAACCACAATCCTATCATAGAGAGCACGTGCAGCCCCACACGCAGACAGCACGAACGAAAACACCCCCCACACACAACATACACATGCACACAACACGCCCGACACAAGGCGAACCCATCATTACACACAATGCTCAAATGACACAGCCCACGCAACACTACCCAGTATGTCACACACAGAAAGCCTAAAGGCAGCACTCACACAACCCAGAACTCAGAACATAACACAACAAACAAGAGAATTTATAAGACGCGGAAATCACATTGCGCACTGAATTCGTTGTATGCGGGTATTTTCCTGACAGCCAGGCTTCCTCAGCAAAACCTCACGTTAATGGCCTCACAAATGAGCACCTGACACTCAGCAAAAGATGTCTCTACAGAGCGGACTTCACTCATGCGCTTAGAGTGCAGTCACACAGGACTGACTCGGAAACCACATTGCGAGCTGAATTCGTTGTATGCGGGTATTTTCCTGATGGCCAGTCTTCCTCAACAAAGCCTCACGTTAATGGTCACTTAAATGAGCACATGACACTCAGCAAAAGGGAGCTCTACACAGAAGTCCTCTTTCAGGTGCTTAGAGTGCAGGCACACAGGACAGACACGGAAACCACATTGAGAGTTCAATTCATGTATGCGGGTATTTTCCTGATGGCCAGGATTCCTCAGCAAAAGCTCACGTTAAAGGCCAGGAAAATGAGCACCCGACACTGAGAAAAAGACATCTCTACAGAGCAGACTTCCATCATGCACTTAGAGTGCAGTCACACAAGACAGACACGGAAACCACATTGTGAGCTAAATTCGTTGTATGCGGGCATAGTGCCTGACGGCCAGGCTTCCTCAGCATGGACTCACGTTCATGGCCACACAGACATGGTGGGAAGCACATTGCAAGCTCTGTTTCAGCCTCCACTGCCAGGGCTTCAACGATTCCTTGAATGGGCCATCCTGCAGTGCTTTCTTTCACTCACATAAGCTGAATCCAAAGCTGACTTGCCTCCACTGCTGTCACTACAATGCATCATCTTCTGCAACTTCCAGTGTCGCTAGAGCAAAGGCCTATTCGCAGCCCACCTACAACTTTGAGATAGAGGGCATACAGAGAACACCGCGTTCTACTGCAATGTTTGCTGTTTTCCTTATCACGTAGGAGCAAATTGCATGCAAAATGAAAGCAGCCTAGTATTCTCTCAGGGAGGGTCTCCTCAGTGCATGGTGGATTGTTTCTGCGGCAGAGTTTGTCATAAGGCTCTCCTGCAGCAGATTCTGACACTTTACTACAAAGGCGTCTTCAGGGCCTTGGCAGTAAAGAGATGAGGTGGCTCTCTGCGCCCTCATGAAACAAGGCCCTCCTGGAGTATTACAATCCTGTGGAGAAAACCGCCAAGCACGAGAGGCTGTCTTCTGTGCACTTGAATGCAGAAGTCCCTCCACACACAGCACATCACACCGAGAATATAACTGCCCACCATACACATGAACCACGGTTCTCAGAGTGAACACAACTCACCCAGTGAGGCACACTGACCAAGCTTGACCACACACATCACAAATTACACTCCTTACTCAAAGAGCCAGCCGCACACACAACCTGTCAAACACAACCACTCACATAGAAACCAACATGCAAAACACACACCGTCCACAACAAAAAGAACACAAAGATTACGCAACACACATTTCACACACTACACACATCACTCCAAACACACATGAAACAGACAGCACACACAGCCTCACAGAATGCACAATGCCAAACACACAACATATATGCAAAGATATCAGTCCTAACACACAGCGTCTCACTCAACAAGCAAAACACACAGACCACAGAACACACAGAGTAGAATACACAAAACACACACACAAATCACAGAACCACACATCACACGACACACACAAGCATCCCGCACAGAAAATATCACAACTCATAACACACACAACACTCCCCAAACCATAGGCAAACCACATATAACCAACAAAGACAAGTAGCACACATTTCACACACTACACACTGCACACACAATCACGCACAGACACACCACACATACATCCTCACACAGGAGCGCAACGCAGTACATACACACAACACAGAAACACGCAACACAACAGACACCATAAACACACCACACACTTGAAGGCACATAACTCCTGCTCACAATGCACACGAAAACCATTGCGCAGACCACGTACTGTATGCAAGAGTTGTACAAAACAACCACAGCCACACACAGTCAACACATCTCACATCATGTGCGTAAATCAAACAGCCAAACACACACACAGCCTCTCTTTCACAACAACACACAAACCACAACCACACACACAAAACTGACACAACACATACAAATGCACACAAAACTGACGAAACGCATGCAACACACATAGCACACTGCACACAGCACGCACAACCACAATCCTATCATAGAGAGCACGTGCAGCCCCACACGCAGACAGCACGAACGAAAACACCCCCCACACACAACATACACATGCACACAACACGCCCGACACAAGGCGAACCCATCATTACACACAATGCTCAAATGACACAGCCCACGCAACACTACCCAGTATGTCACACACAGAAAGCCTAAAGGCAGCACTCACACAACCCAGAACTCAGAACATAACACAACAAACAAGAGAATTTATAAGACGCGGAAATCACATTGCGCACTGAATTCGTTGTATGCGGGTATTTTCCTGACAGCCAGGCTTCCTCAGCAAAACCTCACGTTAATGGCCTCACAAATGAGCACCTGACACTCAGCAAAAGATGTCTCTACAGAGCGGACTTCACTCATGCGCTTAGAGTGCAGTCACACAGGACTGACTCGGAAACCACATTGCGAGCTGAATTCGTTGTATGCGGGTATTTTCCTGATGGCCAGTCTTCCTCAACAAAGCCTCACGTTAATGGTCACTTAAATGAGCACATGACACTCAGCAAAAGGGAGCTCTACACAGAAGTCCTCTTTCAGGTGCTTAGAGTGCAGGCACACAGGACAGACACGGAAACCACATTGAGAGTTCAATTCGTTGTATGCGGGTATTTTCCTGATGGCCAGGATTCCTCAGCAAAAGCTCACGTTAAAGGCCAGAAAAATGAGCACCCGACACTGAGAAAAAGACATCTCTACAGAGCAGACTTCCATCATGCACTTAGAGTGCAGTCACACAAGACAGACACGGAAACCACGTTGTGAGCTAAATTCGTTGTATGCGGGCATAGTGCCTGACGGCCAGGCTTCCTCAGCATGGACTCACGTTCATGGCCACACAGACATGGTGGGAAGCACATTGCAAGCTCTGTTTCAGCCTCCACTGCCAGGGCTTCAACGATTCCTTGAATGGGCCATCCTGCAGTGCTTTCTTTCACTCACATAAGCTGAATCCAAAGCTGACTTGCCTCCACTGCTGTCACTACAATGCATCATCTTCTGCAACTTCCAGTGTCGCTAGAGCAAAGGCCTATTCGCAGCCCACCTACAACTTTGAGATAGAGGGCATACAGAGAACACCGCGTTCTACTGCAATGTTTGCTGTTTTCCTTATCACGTAGGAGCAAATTGCATGCAAAATGAAAGCAGCCTAGTATTCTCTCAGGGAGGGTCTCCTCAGTGCATGGTGGATTGTTTCTGCGGCAGAGTTTGTCATAAGGCTCTCCTGCAGCAGATTCTGACACTTTACTACAAAGGCGTCTTCAGGGCCTTGGCAGTAAAGAGATGAGGTGGCTCTCTGCGCCCTCATGAAACAAGGCCCTCCTGGAGTATTACAATCCTGTGGAGAAAACCGCCAAGCACGAGAGGCTGTCTTCTGTGCACTTGAATGCAGAAGTCCCTCCACACACAGCACATCACACCGAGAATATAACTGCCCACCATACACATGAACCACGGTTCTCAGAGTGAACACAACTCACCCAGTGAGGCACACTGACCAAGCTTGACCACACACATCACAAATTACACTCCTTACTCAAAGAGCCAGCCACACACACAACCTGTCAAACACAACCACTCACATAGAAACCAACATGCAAAACACACACCGTCCACAACAAAAAGAACACAAAGATTACGCAACACACATTTCACACACTACACACATCACTCCAAACACACATGAAACAGACAGCACACACAGCCTCACAGAATGCACAATGCCAAACACACAACATATATGCAAAGATATCAGTCCTAACACACAGCGTCTCACTCAACAAGCAAAACACACAGACCACAGAACACACAGAGTAGAATACACAAAACACACACACAAATCACAGAACCACACATCACACGACACACACAAGCATCCCGCACAGAAAATATCACAACTCATAAAACACACAACACTCCCCAAACCATAGGCAAAACACATATAACAAACAAAGACAAGTAGCACACATGTCACACACAAAAAACTGCACACACAAGAACGCACAGACACACCACACACAGATCCTCACACAGAAGCGCAACGCAGCACATACACATAGCACATAATCACGCAACACAACAGAAACCATAAACACACCACACACTTGAAGGCACATATCTCCTGCTCCCAATGCACACGAAAACCATTGCGCAGACCACGTACTGTATGCAAGAGTTGTACAAAACAACCACAGCCACACACGGTCAACACATCTCACATCATGTGCGTAAATCAAACAGCCAAACACACACACAGCCTCTCTTTCACAACAACACACAAACCACAACCACACACACAAAACTGACACAACACATACAAATGCACACAAAACTGACGAAACGCATGCAACACACATAGCACACTGCACACAGCACGCACAACCACAATCCTATCATAGAGAGCACGTGCAGCCCCACACGCAGACAGCACGAACGAAAACACCCCCCACACACAACATACACATGCACACAACACGCCCGACACAAGGCGAACCCATCATTACACACAATGCTCAAATGACACAGCCCACGCAACACTACCCAGTATGTCACACACAGAAAGCCTAAAGGCAGCACTCACACAACCCAGAACTCAGAACATAACACAACAAACAAGAGAATTTATAAGACGCGGAAATCACATTGCGCACTGAATTCGTTGTATGCGGGTATTTTCCTGACAGCCAGGCTTCCTCAGCAAAACCTCACGTTAATGGCCTCACAAATGAGCACCTGACACTCAGCAAAAGATGTCTCTACAGAGCGGACTTCACTCATGCGCTTAGAGTGCAGTCACACAGGACTGACTCGGAAACCACATTGCGAGCTGAATTCGTTGTATGCGGGTATTTTCCTGATGGCCAGTCTTCCTCAACAAAGCCTCACGTTAATGGTCACTTAAATGAGCACATGACACTCAGCAAAAGGGAGCTCTACACAGAAGTCCTCTTTCAGGTGCTTAGAGTGCAGGCACACAGGACAGACACGGAAACCACATTGAGAGTTCAATTCGTTGTATGCGGGTATTTTCCTGATGGCCAGGATTCCTCAGCAAAAGCTCACGTTAAAGGCCAGAAAAATGAGCACCCGACACTGAGAAAAAGACATCTCTACAGAGCAGACTTCCATCATGCACTTAGAGTGCAGTCACACAAGACAGACACGGAAACCACGTTGTGAGCTAAATTCGTTGTATGCGGGCATAGTGCCTGACGGCCAGGCTTCCTCAGCATGGACTCACGTTCATGGCCACACAGACATGGTGGGAAGCACATTGCAAGCTCTGTTTCAGCCTCCACTGCCAGGGCTTCAACGATTCCTTGAATGGGCCATCCTGCAGTGCTTTCTTTCACTCACATAAGCTGAATCCAAAGCTGACTTGCCTCCACTGCTGTCACTACAATGCATCATCTTCTGCAACTTCCAGTGTCGCTAGAGCAAAGGCCTATTCGCAGCCCACCTACATCTTTGAGATAGAGGGCATACAGAGAACACCGCGTTCTACTGCAATGTTTGCTGTTTTCCTTATCACGTAGGAGCAAATTGCATGCAAAATGAAAGCAGCCTAGTATTCTCTCAGGGAGGGTCTCCTCAGTGCATGGTGGATTGTTTCTGCGGCAGAGTTTGTCATAAGGCTCTCCTGCAGCAGATTCTGACACTTTACTACAAAGGCGTCTTCAGGGCCTTGGTAGTAAAGAGATGAGGTGGCTCTCTGCGCCCTCATGAAACAAGGCCCTCCTGGAGTATTACAATCCTGTGGAGAAAACCGCCAAGCACGAGAGGCTGTCTTCTGTGCACTTGAATGCAGAAGTCCCTCCACACACAGCACATCACACCGAGAATATAACTGCCCACCATACACATGAACCACGGTTCTCAGAGTGAACACAACTCACCCAGTGAGGCACACTGACCAAGCTTGACCACACACATCACAAATTACACTCCTTACTCAAAGAGCCAGCCACACACACAACCTGTCAAACACAACCACTCACATAGAAACCAACATGCAAAACACACACCGTCCACAACAAAAAGAACACAAAGATTACGCAACACACATTTCACACACTACACACATCACTCCAAACACACATGAAACAGACAGCACACACAGCCTCACAGAATGCACAATGCCAAACACACAACATATATGCAAAGATATCAGTCCTAACACACAGCGTCTCACTCAACAAGCAAAACACACAGACCACAGAACACACAGAGTAGAATACACAAAACACACACACAAATCACAGAACCACACATCACACGACACACACAAGCATCCCGCACAGAAAATATCACAACTCATAACACACACAACACTCCCCAAACCATAGGCAAACCACATATAACCAACAAAGACAAGTAGCACACATTTCACACACTACACACTGCACACACAATCACGCACAGACACACCACACATACATCCTCACACAGGAGCGCAACGCAGTACATACACACAACACAGAAACACGCAACACAACAGACACCATAAACACACCACACACTTGAAGGCACATAACTCCTGCTCACAATGCACACGAAAACCATTGCGCAGACCACGTACTGTATGCAAGAGTTGTACAAAACAACCACAGCCACACACGGTCAACACATCTCACATCATGTGCGTAAATCAAACAGCCAAACACACACACAGCCTCTCTTTCACAACAACACACAAATCACAACCACACACACAAAACTGACACAACACATACAAATGCACACAAAACTGACGAAACGCATGCAACACACATAGCACACTGCACACAGCACGCACAACCACAATCCTATCATAGAGAGCACGTGCAGCCCCACACGCAGACAGCACGAACGAAAACACCCCCCACACACAACATACACATGCACACAACACGCCCGACACAAGGCGAACCCATCATTACACACAATGCTCAAATGACACAGCCCACGCAACACTACCCAGTATGTCACACACAGAAAGCCTAAAGGCAGCACTCACACAACCCAGAACTCAGAACATAACACAACAAACAAGAGAATTTATAAGACGCGGAAATCACATTGCGCACTGAATTCGTTGTATGCGGGTATTTTCCTGACAGCCAGGCTTCCTCAGCAAAACCTCACGTTAATGGCCTCACAAATGAGCACCTGACACTCAGCAAAAGATGTCTCTACAGAGCGGACTTCACTCATGCGCTTAGAGTGCAGTCACACAGGACTGACTCGGAAACCACATTGCGAGCTGAATTCGTTGTATGCGGGTATTTTCCTGATGGCCAGTCTTCCTCAACAAAGCCTCACGTTAATGGTCACTTAAATGAGCACATGACACTCAGCAAAAGGGAGCTCTACACAGAAGTCCTCTTTCAGGTGCTTAGAGTGCAGGCACACAGGACAGACACGGAAACCACATTGAGAGTTCAATTCGTTGTATGCGGGTATTTTCCTGATGGCCAGGATTCCTCAGCAAAAGCTCACGTTAAAGGCCAGAAAAATGAGCACCCGACACTGAGAAAAAGACATCTCTACAGAGCAGACTTCCATCATGCACTTAGAGTGCAGTCACACAAGACAGACACGGAAACCACGTTGTGAGCTAAATTCGTTGTATGCGGGCATAGTGCCTGACGGCCAGGCTTCCTCAGCATGGACTCACGTTCATGGCCACACAGACATGGTGGGAAGCACATTGCAAGCTCTGTTTCAGCCTCCACTGCCAGGGCTTCAACGATTCCTTGAATGGGCCATCCTGCAGTGCTTTCTTTCACTCACATAAGCTGAATCCAAAGCTGACTTGCCTCCACTGCTGTCACTACAATGCATCATCTTCTGCAACTTCCAGTGTCGCTAGAGCAAAGGCCTATTCGCAGCCCACCTACAACTTTGAGATAGAGGGCATACAGAGAACACCGCGTTCTACTGCAATGTTTGCTGTTTTCCTTATCACGTAGGAGCAAATTGCATGCAAAATGAAAGCAGCCTAGTATTCTCTCAGGGAGGGTCTCCTCAGTGCATGGTGGATTGTTTCTGCGGCAGAGTTTGTCATAAGGCTCTCCTGCAGCAGATTCTGACACTTTACTACAAAGGCGTCTTCAGGGCCTTGGCAGTAAAGAGATGAGGTGGCTCTCTGCGCCCTCATGAAACAAGGCCCTCCTGGAGTATTACAATCCTGTGGAGAAAACCGCCAAGCACGAGAGGCTGTCTTCTGTGCACTTGAATGCAGAAGTCCCTCCACACACAGCACATCACACCGAGAATATAACTGCCCACCATACACATGAACCACGGTTCTCAGAGTGAACACAACTCACCCAGTGAGGCACACTGACCAAGCTTGACCACACACATCACAAATTACACTCCTTACTCAAAGAGCCAGCCACACACACAACCTGTCAAACACAACCACTCACATAGAAACCAACATGCAAAACACACACCGTCCACAACAAAAAGAACACAAAGATTACGCAACACACATTTCACACACTACACACATCACTCCAAACACACATGAAACAGACAGCACACACAGCCTCACAGAATGCACAATGCCAAACACACAACATATATGCAAAGATATCAGTCCTAACACACAGCGTCTCACTCAACAAGCAAAACACACAGACCACAGAACACACAGAGTAGAATACACAAAACACACACACAAATCACAGAACCACACATCACACGACACACACAAGCATCCCGCACAGAAAATATCACAACTCATAACACACACAACACTCCCCAAACCATAGGCAAACCACATATAACCAACAAAGACAAGTAGCACACATTTCACACACTACACACTGCACACACAATCACGCACAGACACACCACACATACATCCTCACACAGGAGCGCAACGCAGTACATACACACAACACAGAAACACGCAACACAACAGACACCATAAACACACCACACACTTGAAGGCACATAACTCCTGCTCACAATGCACACGAAAACCATTGCGCAGACCACGTACTGTATGCAAGAGTTGTACAAAACAACCACAGCCACACACGGTCAACACATCTCACATCATGTGCGTAAATCAAACAGCCAAACACACACACAGCCTCTCTTTCACAACAACACACAAATCACAACCACACACACAAAACTGACACAACACATACAAATGCACACAAAACTGACGAAACGCATGCAACACACATAGCACACTGCACACAGCACGCACAACCACAATCCTATCATAGAGAGCACGTGCAGCCCCACACGCAGACAGCACGAACGAAAACACCCCCCACACACAACATACACATGCACACAACACGCCCGACACAAGGCGAACCCATCATTACACACAATGCTCAAATGACACAGCCCACGCAACACTACCCAGTATGTCACACACAGAAAGCCTAAAGGCAGCACTCACACAACCCAGAACTCAGAACATAACACAACAAACAAGAGAATTTATAAGACGCGGAAATCACATTGCGCACTGAATTCGTTGTATGCGGGTATTTTCCTGACAGCCAGGCTTCCTCAGCAAAACCTCACGTTAATGGCCTCACAAATGAGCACCTGACACTCAGCAAAAGATGTCTCTACAGAGCGGACTTCACTCATGCGCTTAGAGTGCAGTCACACAGGACTGACTCGGAAACCACATTGCGAGCTGAATTCGTTGTATGCGGGTATTTTCCTGATGGCCAGTCTTCCTCAACAAAGCCTCACGTTAATGGTCACTTAAATGAGCACATGACACTCAGCAAAAGGGAGCTCTACACAGAAGTCCTCTTTCAGGTGCTTAGAGTGCAGGCACACAGGACAGACACGGAAACCACATTGAGAGTTCAATTCGTTGTATGCGGGTATTTTCCTGATGGCCAGGATTCCTCAGCAAAAGCTCACGTTAAAGGCCAGAAAAATGAGCACCCGACACTGAGAAAAAGACATCTCTACAGAGCAGACTTCCATCATGCACTTAGAGTGCAGTCACACAAGACAGACACGGAAACCACGTTGTGAGCTAAATTCGTTGTATGCGGGCATAGTGCCTGACGGCCAGGCTTCCTCAGCATGGACTCACGTTCATGGCCACACAGACATGGTGGGAAGCACATTGCAAGCTCTGTTTCAGCCTCCACTGCCAGGGCTTCAACGATTCCTTGAATGGGCCATCCTGCAGTGCTTTCTTTCACTCACATAAGCTGAATCCAAAGCTGACTTGCCTCCACTGCTGTCACTACAATGCATCATCTTCTGCAACTTCCAGTGTCGCTAGAGCAAAGGCCTATTCGCAGCCCACCTACATCTTTGAGATAGAGGGCATACAGAGAACACCGCGTTCTACTGCAATGTTTGCTGTTTTCCTTATCACGTAGGAGCAAATTGCATGCAAAATGAAAGCAGCCTAGTATTCTCTCAGGGAGGGTCTCCTCAGTGCATGGTGGATTGTTTCTGCGGCAGAGTTTGTCATAAGGCTCTCCTGCAGCAGATTCTGACACTTTACTACAAAGGCGTCTTCAGGGCCTTGGCAGTAAAGAGATGAGGTGGCTCTCTGCGCCCTCATGAAACAAGGCCCTCCTGGAGTATTACAATCCTGTGGAGAAAACCGCCAAGCACGAGAGGCTGTCTTCTGTGCACTTGAATGCAGAAGTCCCTCCACACACAGCACATCACACCGAGAATATAACTGCCCACCATACACATGAACCACGGTTCTCAGAGTGAACACAACTCACCCAGTGAGGCACACTGACCAAGCTTGACCACACACATCACAAATTACACTCCTTACTCAAAGAGCCAGCCACACACACAACCTGTCAAACACAACCACTCACATAGAAACCAACATGCAAAACACACACCGTCCACAACAAAAAGAACACAAAGATTACGCAACACACATTTCACACACTACACACATCACTCCAAACACACATGAAACAGACAGCACACACAGCCTCACAGAATGCACAATGCCAAACACACAACATATATGCAAAGATATCAGTCCTAACACACAGCGTCTCACTCAACAAGCAAAACACACAGACCACAGAACACACAGAGTAGAATACACAAAACACACACACAAATCACAGAACCACACATCACACGACACACACAAGCATCCCGCACAGAAAATATCACAACTCATAACACACACAACACTCCCCAAACCATAGGCAAACCACATATAACCAACAAAGACAAGTAGCACACATTTCACACACTACACACTGCACACACAATCACGCACAGACACACCACACATACATCCTCACACAGGAGCGCAACGCAGTACATACACACAACACAGAAACACGCAACACAACAGACACCATAAACACACCACACACTTGAAGGCACATAACTCCTGCTCACAATGCACACGAAAACCATTGCGCAGACCACGTACTGTATGCAAGAGTTGTACAAAACAACCACAGCCACACACGGTCAACACATCTCACATCATGTGCGTAAATCAAACAGCCAAACACACACACAGCCTCTCTTTCACAACAACACACAAATCACAACCACACACACAAAACTGACACAACACATACAAATGCACACAAAACTGACGAAACGCATGCAACACACATAGCACACTGCACACAGCACGCACAACCACAATCCTATCATAGAGAGCACGTGCAGCCCCACACGCAGACAGCACGAACGAAAACACCCCCCACACACAACATACACATGCACACAACACGCCCGACACAAGGCGAACCCATCATTACACACAATGCTCAAATGACACAGCCCACGCAACACTACCCAGTATGTCACACACAGAAAGCCTAAAGGCAGCACTCACACAACCCAGAACTCAGAACATAACACAACAAACAAGAGAATTTATAAGACGCGGAAATCACATTGCGCACTGAATTCGTTGTATGCGGGTATTTTCCTGACAGCCAGGCTTCCTCAGCAAAACCTCACGTTAATGGCCTCACAAATGAGCACCTGACACTCAGCAAAAGATGTCTCTACAGAGCGGACTTCACTCATGCGCTTAGAGTGCAGTCACACAGGACTGACTCGGAAACCACATTGCGAGCTGAATTCGTTGTATGCGGGTATTTTCCTGATGGCCAGTCTTCCTCAACAAAGCCTCACGTTAATGGTCACTTAAATGAGCACATGACACTCAGCAAAAGGGAGCTCTACACAGAAGTCCTCTTTCAGGTGCTTAGAGTGCAGGCACACAGGACAGACACGGAAACCACATTGAGAGTTCAATTCGTTGTATGCGGGTATTTTCCTGATGGCCAGGATTCCTCAGCAAAAGCTCACGTTAAAGGCCAGAAAAATGAGCACCCGACACTGAGAAAAAGACATCTCTACAGAGCAGACTTCCATCATGCACTTAGAGTGCAGTCACACAAGACAGACACGGAAACCACGTTGTGAGCTAAATTCGTTGTATGCGGGCATAGTGCCTGACGGCCAGGCTTCCTCAGCATGGACTCACGTTCATGGCCACACAGACATGGTGGGAAGCACATTGCAAGCTCTGTTTCAGCCTCCACTGCCAGGGCTTCAACGATTCCTTGAATGGGCCATCCTGCAGTGCTTTCTTTCACTCACATAAGCTGAATCCAAAGCTGACTTGCCTCCACTGCTGTCACTACAATGCATCATCTTCTGCAACTTCCAGTGTCGCTAGAGCAAAGGCCTATTCGCAGCCCACCTACAACTTTGAGATAGAGGGCATACAGAGAACACCGCGTTCTACTGCAATGTTTGCTGTTTTCCTTATCACGTAGGAGCAAATTGCATGCAAAATGAAAGCAGCCTAGTATTCTCTCAGGGAGGGTCTCCTCAGTGCATGGTGGATTGTTTCTGCGGCAGAGTTTGTCATAAGGCTCTCCTGCAGCAGATTCTGACACTTTACTACAAAGGCGTCTTCAGGGCCTTGGCAGTAAAGAGATGAGGTGGCTCTCTGCGCCCTCATGAAACAAGGCCCTCCTGGAGTATTACAATCCTGTGGAGAAAACCGCCAAGCACGAGAGGCTGTCTTCTGTGCACTTGAATGCAGAAGTCCCTCCACACACAGCACATCACACCGAGAATATAACTGCCCACCATACACATGAACCACGGTTCTCAGAGTGAACACAACTCACCCAGTGAGGCACACTGACCAAGCTTGACCACACACATCACAAATTACACTCCTTACTCAAAGAGCCAGCCACACACACAACCTGTCAAACACAACCACTCACATAGAAACCAACATGCAAAACACACACCGTCCACAACAAAAAGAACACAAAGATTACGCAACACACATTTCACACACTACACACATCACTCCAAACACACATGAAACAGACAGCACACACAGCCTCACAGAATGCACAATGCCAAACACACAACATATATGCAAAGATATCAGTCCTAACACACAGCGTCTCACTCAACAAGCAAAACACACAGACCACAGAACACACAGAGTAGAATACACAAAACACACACACAAATCACAGAACCACACATCACACGACACACACAAGCATCCCGCACAGAAAATATCACAACTCATAACACACACAACACTCCCCAAACCATAGGCAAACCACATATAACCAACAAAGACAAGTAGCACACATTTCACACACTACACACTGCACACACAATCACGCACAGACACACCACACATACATCCTCACACAGGAGCGCAACGCAGTACATACACACAACACAGAAACACGCAACACAACAGACACCATAAACACACCACACACTTGAAGGCACATAACTCCTGCTCACAATGCACACGAAAACCATTGCGCAGACCACGTACTGTATGCAAGAGTTGTACAAAACAACCACAGCCACACACGGTCAACACATCTCACATCATGTGCGTAAATCAAACAGCCAAACACACACACAGCCTCTCTTTCACAACAACACACAAATCACAACCACACACACAAAACTGACACAACACATACAAATGCACACAAAACTGACGAAACGCATGCAACACACAGCACACTGCACACAGCACGCACAACCACAATCCTATCATAGAGAGCACGTGCAGCCCCACACGCAGACAGCACGAACGAAAACACCCCCCACACACAACATACACATGCACACAACACGCCCGACACAAGGCGAACCCATCATTACACACAATGCTCAAATGACACAGCCCACGCAACACTACCCAGTATGTCACACACAGAAAGCCTAAAGGCAGCACTCACACAACCCAGAACTCAGAACATAACACAACAAACAAGAGAATTTATAAGACGCGGAAATCACATTGCGCACTGAATTCGTTGTATGCGGGTATTTTCCTGACAGCCAGGCTTCCTCAGCAAAACCTCACGTTAATGGCCTCACAAATGAGCACCTGACACTCAGCAAAAGATGTCTCTACAGAGCGGACTTCACTCATGCGCTTAGAGTGCAGTCACACAGGACTGACTCGGAAACCACATTGCGAGCTGAATTCGTTGTATGCGGGTATTTTCCTGATGGCCAGTCTTCCTCAACAAAGCCTCACGTTAATGGTCACTTAAATGAGCACATGACACTCAGCAAAAGGGAGCTCTACACAGAAGTCCTCTTTCAGGTGCTTAGAGTGCAGGCACACAGGACAGACACGGAAACCACATTGAGAGTTCAATTCGTTGTATGCGGGTATTTTCCTGATGGCCAGGATTCCTCAGCAAAAGCTCACGTTAAAGGCCAGAAAAATGAGCACCCGACACTGAGAAAAAGACATCTCTACAGAGCAGACTTCCATCATGCACTTAGAGTGCAGTCACACAAGACAGACACGGAAACCACGTTGTGAGCTAAATTCGTTGTATGCGGGCATAGTGCCTGACGGCCAGGCTTCCTCAGCATGGACTCACGTTCATGGCCACACAGACATGGTGGGAAGCACATTGCAAGCTCTGTTTCAGCCTCCACTGCCAGGGCTTCAACGATTCCTTGAATGGGCCATCCTGCAGTGCTTTCTTTCACTCACATAAGCTGAATCCAAAGCTGACTTGCCTCCACTGCTGTCACTACAATGCATCATCTTCTGCAACTTCCAGTGTCGCTAGAGCAAAGGCCTATTCGCAGCCCACCTACAACTTTGAGATAGAGGGCATACAGAGAACACCGCGTTCTACTGCAATGTTTGCTGTTTTCCTTATCACGTAGGAGCAAATTGCATGCAAAATGAAAGCAGCCTAGTATTCTCTCAGGGAGGGTCTCCTCAGTGCATGGTGGATTGTTTCTGCGGCAGAGTTTGTCATAAGGCTCTCCTGCAGCAGATTCTGACACTTTACTACAAAGGCGTCTTCAGGGCCTTGGCAGTAAAGAGATGAGGTGGCTCTCTGCGCCCTCATGAAACAAGGCCCTCCTGGAGTATTACAATCCTGTGGAGAAAACCGCCAAGCACGAGAGGCTGTCTTCTGTGCACTTGAATGCAGAAGTCCCTCCACACACAGCACATCACACCGAGAATATAACTGCCCACCATACACATGAACCACGGTTCTCAGAGTGAACACAACTCACCCAGTGAGGCACACTGACCAAGCTTGACCACACACATCACAAATTACACTCCTTACTCAAAGAGCCAGCCACACACACAACCTGTCAAACACAACCACTCACATAGAAACCAACATGCAAAACACACACCGTCCACAACAAAAAGAACACAAAGATTACGCAACACACATTTCACACACTACACACATCACTCCAAACACACATGAAACAGACAGCACACACAGCCTCACAGAATGCACAATGCCAAACACACAACATATATGCAAAGATATCAGTCCTAACACACAGCGTCTCACTCAACAAGCAAAACACACAGACCACAGAACACACAGAGTAGAATACACAAAACACACACACAAATCACAGAACCACACATCACACGACACACACAAGCATCCCGCACAGAAAATATCACAACTCATAACACACACAACACTCCCCAAACCATAGGCAAACCACATATAACCAACAAAGACAAGTAGCACACATTTCACACACTACACACTGCACACACAATCACGCACAGACACACCACACATACATCCTCACACAGGAGCGCAACGCAGTACATACACACAACACAGAAACACGCAACACAACAGACACCATAAACACACCACACACTTGAAGGCACATAACTCCTGCTCACAATGCACACGAAAACCATTGCGCAGACCACGTACTGTATGCAAGAGTTGTACAAAACAACCACAGCCACACACGGTCAACACATCTCACATCATGTGCGTAAATCAAACAGCCAAACACACACACAGCCTCTCTTTCACAACAACACACAAATCACAACCACACACACAAAACTGACACAACACATACAAATGCACACAAAACTGACGAAACGCATGCAACACACAGCACACTGCACACAGCACGCACAACCACAATCCTATCATAGAGAGCACGTGCAGCCCCACACGCAGACAGCACGAACGAAAACACCCCCCACACACAACATACACATGCACACAACACGCCCGACACAAGGCGAACCCATCATTACACACAATGCTCAAATGACACAGCCCACGCAACACTACCCAGTATGTCACACACAGAAAGCCTAAAGGCAGCACTCACACAACCCAGAACTCAGAACATAACACAACAAACAAGAGAATTTATAAGACGCGGAAATCACATTGCGCACTGAATTCGTTGTATGCGGGTATTTTCCTGACAGCCAGGCTTCCTCAGCAAAACCTCACGTTAATGGCCTCACAAATGAGCACCTGACACTCAGCAAAAGATGTCTCTACAGAGCGGACTTCACTCATGCGCTTAGAGTGCAGTCACACAGGACTGACTCGGAAACCACATTGCGAGCTGAATTCGTTGTATGCGGGTATTTTCCTGATGGCCAGTCTTCCTCAACAAAGCCTCACGTTAATGGTCACTTAAATGAGCACATGACACTCAGCAAAAGGGAGCTCTACACAGAAGTCCTCTTTCAGGTGCTTAGAGTGCAGGCACACAGGACAGACACGGAAACCACATTGAGAGTTCAATTCGTTGTATGCGGGTATTTTCCTGATGGCCAGGATTCCTCAGCAAAAGCTCACGTTAAAGGCCAGAAAAATGAGCACCCGACACTGAGAAAAAGACATCTCTACAGAGCAGACTTCCATCATGCACTTAGAGTGCAGTCACACAAGACAGACACGGAAACCACGTTGTGAGCTAAATTCGTTGTATGCGGGCATAGTGCCTGACGGCCAGGCTTCCTCAGCATGGACTCACGTTCATGGCCACACAGACATGGTGGGAAGCACATTGCAAGCTCTGTTTCAGCCTCCACTGCCAGGGCTTCAACGATTCCTTGAATGGGCCATCCTGCAGTGCTTTCTTTCACTCACATAAGCTGAATCCAAAGCTGACTTGCCTCCACTGCTGTCACTACAATGCATCATCTTCTGCAACTTCCAGTGTCGCTAGAGCAAAGGCCTATTCGCAGCCCACCTACAACTTTGAGATAGAGGGCATACAGAGAACACCGCGTTCTACTGCAATGTTTGCTGTTTTCCTTATCACGTAGGAGCAAATTGCATGCAAAATGAAAGCAGCCTAGTATTCTCTCAGGGAGGGTCTCCTCAGTGCATGGTGGATTGTTTCTGCGGCAGAGTTTGTCATAAGGCTCTCCTGCAGCAGATTCTGACACTTTACTACAAAGGCGTCTTCAGGGCCTTGGCAGTAAAGAGATGAGGTGGCTCTCTGCGCCCTCATGAAACAAGGCCCTCCTGGAGTATTACAATCCTGTGGAGAAAACCGCCAAGCACGAGAGGCTGTCTTCTGTGCACTTGAATGCAGAAGTCCCTCCACACACAGCACATCACACCGAGAATATAACTGCCCACCATACACATGAACCACGGTTCTCAGAGTGAACACAACTCACCCAGTGAGGCACACTGACCAAGCTTGACCACACACATCACAAATTACACTCCTTACTCAAAGAGCCAGCCACACACACAACCTGTCAAACACAACCACTCACATAGAAACCAACATGCAAAACACACACCGTCCACAACAAAAAGAACACAAAGATTACGCAACACACATTTCACACACTACACACATCACTCCAAACACACATGAAACAGACAGCACACACAGCCTCACAGAATGCACAATGCCAAACACACAACATATATGCAAAGATATCAGTCCTAACACACAGCGTCTCACTCAACAAGCAAAACACACAGACCACAGAACACACAGAGTAGAATACACAAAACACACACACAAATCACAGAACCACACATCACACGACACACACAAGCATCCCGCACAGAAAATATCACAACTCATAACACACACAACACTCCCCAAACCATAGGCAAACCACATATAACCAACAAAGACAAGTAGCACACATTTCACACACTACACACTGCACACACAATCACGCACAGACACACCACACATACATCCTCACACAGGAGCGCAACGCAGTACATACACACAACACAGAAACACGCAACACAACAGACACCATAAACACACCACACACTTGAAGGCACATAACTCCTGCTCACAATGCACACGAAAACCATTGCGCAGACCACGTACTGTATGCAAGAGTTGTACAAAACAACCACAGCCACACACGGTCAACACATCTCACATCATGTGCGTAAATCAAACAGCCAAACACACACACAGCCTCTCTTTCACAACAACACACAAATCACAACCACACACACAAAACTGACACAACACATACAAATGCACACAAAACTGACGAAACGCATGCAACACACAGCACACTGCACACAGCACGCACAACCACAATCCTATCATAGAGAGCACGTGCAGCCCCACACGCAGACAGCACGAACGAAAACACCCCCCACACACAACATACACATGCACACAACACGCCCGACACAAGGCGAACCCATCATTACACACAATGCTCAAATGACACAGCCCACGCAACACTACCCAGTATGTCACACACAGAAAGCCTAAAGGCAGCACTCACACAACCCAGAACTCAGAACATAACACAACAAACAAGAGAATTTATAAGACGCGGAAATCACATTGCGCACTGAATTCGTTGTATGCGGGTATTTTCCTGACAGCCAGGCTTCCTCAGCAAAACCTCACGTTAATGGCCTCACAAATGAGCACCTGACACTCAGCAAAAGATGTCTCTACAGAGCGGACTTCACTCATGCGCTTAGAGTGCAGTCACACAGGACTGACTCGGAAACCACATTGCGAGCTGAATTCGTTGTATGCGGGTATTTTCCTGATGGCCAGTCTTCCTCAACAAAGCCTCACGTTAATGGTCACTTAAATGAGCACATGACACTCAGCAAAAGGGAGCTCTACACAGAAGTCCTCTTTCAGGTGCTTAGAGTGCAGGCACACAGGACAGACACGGAAACCACATTGAGAGTTCAATTCGTTGTATGCGGGTATTTTCCTGATGGCCAGGATTCCTCAGCAAAAGCTCACGTTAAAGGCCAGAAAAATGAGCACCCGACACTGAGAAAAAGACATCTCTACAGAGCAGACTTCCATCATGCACTTAGAGTGCAGTCACACAAGACAGACACGGAAACCACGTTGTGAGCTAAATTCGTTGTATGCGGGCATAGTGCCTGACGGCCAGGCTTCCTCAGCATGGACTCACGTTCATGGCCACACAGACATGGTGGGAAGCACATTGCAAGCTCTGTTTCAGCCTCCACTGCCAGGGCTTCAACGATTCCTTGAATGGGCCATCCTGCAGTGCTTTCTTTCACTCACATAAGCTGAATCCAAAGCTGACTTGCCTCCACTGCTGTCACTACAATGCATCATCTTCTGCAACTTCCAGTGTCGCTAGAGCAAAGGCCTATTCGCAGCCCACCTACAACTTTGAGATAGAGGGCATACAGAGAACACCGCGTTCTACTGCAATGTTTGCTGTTTTCCTTATCACGTAGGAGCAAATTGCATGCAAAATGAAAGCAGCCTAGTATTCTCTCAGGGAGGGTCTCCTCAGTGCATGGTGGATTGTTTCTGCGGCAGAGTTTGTCATAAGGCTCTCCTGCAGCAGATTCTGACACTTTACTACAAAGGCGTCTTCAGGGCCTTGGCAGTAAAGAGATGAGGTGGCTCTCTGCGCCCTCATGAAACAAGGCCCTCCTGGAGTATTACAATCCTGTGGAGAAAACCGCCAAGCACGAGAGGCTGTCTTCTGTGCACTTGAATGCAGAAGTCCCTCCACACACAGCACATCACACCGAGAATATAACTGCCCACCATACACATGAACCACGGTTCTCAGAGTGAACACAACTCACCCAGTGAGGCACACTGACCAAGCTTGACCACACACATCACAAATTACACTCCTTACTCAAAGAGCCAGCCACACACACAACCTGTCAAACACAACCACTCACATAGAAACCAACATGCAAAACACACACCGTCCACAACAAAAAGAACACAAAGATTACGCAACACACATTTCACACACTACACACATCACTCCAAACACACATGAAACAGACAGCACACACAGCCTCACAGAATGCACAATGCCAAACACACAACATATATGCAAAGATATCAGTCCTAACACACAGCGTCTCACTCAACAAGCAAAACACACAGACCACAGAACACACAGAGTAGAATACACAAAACACACACACAAATCACAGAACCACACATCACACGACACACACAAGCATCCCGCACAGAAAATATCACAACTCATAACACACACAACACTCCCCAAACCATAGGCAAACCACATATAACCAACAAAGACAAGTAGCACACATTTCACACACTACACACTGCACACACAATCACGCACAGACACACCACACATACATCCTCACACAGGAGCGCAACGCAGTACATACACACAACACAGAAACACGCAACACAACAGACACCATAAACACACCACACACTTGAAGGCACATAACTCCTGCTCACAATGCACACGAAAACCATTGCGCAGACCACGTACTGTATGCAAGAGTTGTACAAAACAACCACAGCCACACACGGTCAACACATCTCACATCATGTGCGTAAATCAAACAGCCAAACACACACACAGCCTCTCTTTCACAACAACACACAAATCACAACCACACACACAAAACTGACACAACACATACAAATGCACACAAAACTGACGAAACGCATGCAACACACAGCACACTGCACACAGCACGCACAACCACAATCCTATCATAGAGAGCACGTGCAGCCCCACACGCAGACAGCACGAACGAAAACACCCCCCACACACAACATACACATGCACACAACACGCCCGACACAAGGCGAACCCATCATTACACACAATGCTCAAATGACACAGCCCACGCAACACTACCCAGTATGTCACACACAGAAAGCCTAAAGGCAGCACTCACACAACCCAGAACTCAGAACATAACACAACAAACAAGAGAATTTATAAGACGCGGAAATCACATTGCGCACTGAATTCGTTGTATGCGGGTATTTTCCTGACAGCCAGGCTTCCTCAGCAAAACCTCACGTTAATGGCCTCACAAATGAGCACCTGACACTCAGCAAAAGATGTCTCTACAGAGCGGACTTCACTCATGCGCTTAGAGTGCAGTCACACAGGACTGACTCGGAAACCACATTGCGAGCTGAATTCGTTGTATGCGGGTATTTTCCTGATGGCCAGTCTTCCTCAACAAAGCCTCACGTTAATGGTCACTTAAATGAGCACATGACACTCAGCAAAAGGGAGCTCTACACAGAAGTCCTCTTTCAGGTGCTTAGAGTGCAGGCACACAGGACAGACACGGAAACCACATTGAGAGTTCAATTCGTTGTATGCGGGTATTTTCCTGATGGCCAGGATTCCTCAGCAAAAGCTCACGTTAAAGGCCAGAAAAATGAGCACCCGACACTGAGAAAAAGACATCTCTACAGAGCAGACTTCCATCATGCACTTAGAGTGCAGTCACACAAGACAGACACGGAAACCACGTTGTGAGCTAAATTCGTTGTATGCGGGCATAGTGCCTGACGGCCAGGCTTCCTCAGCATGGACTCACGTTCATGGCCACACAGACATGGTGGGAAGCACATTGCAAGCTCTGTTTCAGCCTCCACTGCCAGGGCTTCAACGATTCCTTGAATGGGCCATCCTGCAGTGCTTTCTTTCACTCACATAAGCTGAATCCAAAGCTGACTTGCCTCCACTGCTGTCACTACAATGCATCATCTTCTGCAACTTCCAGTGTCGCTAGAGCAAAGGCCTATTCGCAGCCCACCTACAACTTTGAGATAGAGGGCATACAGAGAACACCGCGTTCTACTGCAATGTTTGCTGTTTTCCTTATCACGTAGGAGCAAATTGCATGCAAAATGAAAGCAGCCTAGTATTCTCTCAGGGAGGGTCTCCTCAGTGCATGGTGGATTGTTTCTGCGGCAGAGTTTGTCATAAGGCTCTCCTGCAGCAGATTCTGACACTTTACTACAAAGGCGTCTTCAGGGCCTTGGCAGTAAAGAGATGAGGTGGCTCTCTGCGCCCTCATGAAACAAGGCCCTCCTGGAGTATTACAATCCTGTGGAGAAAACCGCCAAGCACGAGAGGCTGTCTTCTGTGCACTTGAATGCAGAAGTCCCTCCACACACAGCACATCACACCGAGAATATAACTGCCCACCATACACATGAACCACGGTTCTCAGAGTGAACACAACTCACCCAGTGAGGCACACTGACCAAGCTTGACCACACACATCACAAATTACACTCCTTACTCAAAGAGCCAGCCACACACACAACCTGTCAAACACAACCACTCACATAGAAACCAACATGCAAAACACACACCGTCCACAACAAAAAGAACACAAAGATTACGCAACACACATTTCACACACTACACACATCACTCCAAACACACATGAAACAGACAGCACACACAGCCTCACAGAATGCACAATGCCAAACACACAACATATATGCAAAGATATCAGTCCTAACACACAGCGTCTCACTCAACAAGCAAAACACACAGACCACAGAACACACAGAGTAGAATACACAAAACACACACACAAATCACAGAACCACACATCACACGACACACACAAGCATCCCGCACAGAAAATATCACAACTCATAACACACACAACACTCCCCAAACCATAGGCAAACCACATATAACCAACAAAGACAAGTAGCACACATTTCACACACTACACACTGCACACACAATCACGCACAGACACACCACACATACATCCTCACACAGGAGCGCAACGCAGTACATACACACAACACAGAAACACGCAACACAACAGACACCATAAACACACCACACACTTGAAGGCACATAACTCCTGCTCACAATGCACACGAAAACCATTGCGCAGACCACGTACTGTATGCAAGAGTTGTACAAAACAACCACAGCCACACACGGTCAACACATCTCACATCATGTGCGTAAATCAAACAGCCAAACACACACACAGCCTCTCTTTCACAACAACACACAAATCACAACCACACACACAAAACTGACACAACACATACAAATGCACACAAAACTGACGAAACGCATGCAACACACATAGCACACTGCACACAGCACGCACAACCACAATCCTATCATAGAGAGCACGTGCAGCCCCACACGCAGACAGCACGAACGAAAACACCCCCCACACACAACATACACATGCACACAACACGCCCGACACAAGGCGAACCCATCATTACACACAATGCTCAAATGACACAGCCCACGCAACACTACCCAGTATGTCACACACAGAAAGCCTAAAGGCAGCACTCACACAACCCAGAACTCAGAACATAACACAACAAACAAGAGAATTTATAAGACGCGGAAATCACATTGCGCACTGAATTCGTTGTATGCGGGTATTTTCCTGACAGCCAGGCTTCCTCAGCAAAACCTCACGTTAATGGCCTCACAAATGAGCACCTGACACTCAGCAAAAGATGTCTCTACAGAGCGGACTTCACTCATGCGCTTAGAGTGCAGTCACACAGGACTGACTCGGAAACCACATTGCGAGCTGAATTCGTTGTATGCGGGTATTTTCCTGATGGCCAGTCTTCCTCAACAAAGCCTCACGTTAATGGTCACTTAAATGAGCACATGACACTCAGCAAAAGGGAGCTCTACACAGAAGTCCTCTTTCAGGTGCTTAGAGTGCAGGCACACAGGACAGACACGGAAACCACATTGAGAGTTCAATTCGTTGTATGCGGGTATTTTCCTGATGGCCAGGATTCCTCAGCAAAAGCTCACGTTAAAGGCCAGAAAAATGAGCACCCGACACTGAGAAAAAGACATCTCTACAGAGCAGACTTCCATCATGCACTTAGAGTGCAGTCACACAAGACAGACACGGAAACCACGTTGTGAGCTAAATTCGTTGTATGCGGGCATAGTGCCTGACGGCCAGGCTTCCTCAGCATGGACTCACGTTCATGGCCACACAGACATGGTGGGAAGCACATTGCAAGCTCTGTTTCAGCCTCCACTGCCAGGGCTTCAACGATTCCTTGAATGGGCCATCCTGCAGTGCTTTCTTTCACTCACATAAGCTGAATCCAAAGCTGACTTGCCTCCACTGCTGTCACTACAATGCATCATCTTCTGCAACTTCCAGTGTCGCTAGAGCAAAGGCCTATTCGCAGCCCACCTACAACTTTGAGATAGAGGGCATACAGAGAACACCGCGTTCTACTGCAATGTTTGCTGTTTTCCTTATCACGTAGGAGCAAATTGCATGCAAAATGAAAGCAGCCTAGTATTCTCTCAGGGAGGGTCTCCTCAGTGCATGGTGGATTGTTTCTGCGGCAGAGTTTGTCATAAGGCTCTCCTGCAGCAGATTCTGACACTTTACTACAAAGGCGTCTTCAGGGCCTTGGCAGTAAAGAGATGAGGTGGCTCTCTGCGCCCTCATGAAACAAGGCCCTCCTGGAGTATTACAATCCTGTGGAGAAAACCGCCAAGCACGAGAGGCTGTCTTCTGTGCACTTGAATGCAGAAGTCCCTCCACACACAGCACATCACACCGAGAATATAACTGCCCACCATACACATGAACCACGGTTCTCAGAGTGAACACAACTCACCCAGTGAGGCACACTGACCAAGCTTGACCACACACATCACAAATTACACTCCTTACTCAAAGAGCCAGCCACACACACAACCTGTCAAACACAACCACTCACATAGAAACCAACATGCAAAACACACACCGTCCACAACAAAAAGAACACAAAGATTACGCAACACACATTTCACACACTACACACATCACTCCAAACACACATGAAACAGACAGCACACACAGCCTCACAGAATGCACAATGCCAAACACACAACATATATGCAAAGATATCAGTCCTAACACACAGCGTCTCACTCAACAAGCAAAACACACAGACCACAGAACACACAGAGTAGAATACACAAAACACACACACAAATCACAGAACCACACATCACACGACACACACAAGCATCCCGCACAGAAAATATCACAACTCATAACACACACAACACTCCCCAAACCATAGGCAAACCACATATAACCAACAAAGACAAGTAGCACACATTTCACACACTACACACTGCACACACAATCACGCACAGACACACCACACATACATCCTCACACAGGAGCGCAACGCAGTACATACACACAACACAGAAACACGCAACACAACAGACACCATAAACACACCACACACTTGAAGGCACATAACTCCTGCTCACAATGCACACGAAAACCATTGCGCAGACCACGTACTGTATGCAAGAGTTGTACAAAACAACCACAGCCACACACGGTCAACACATCTCACATCATGTGCGTAAATCAAACAGCCAAACACACACACAGCCTCTCTTTCACAACAACACACAAATCACAACCACACACACAAAACTGACACAACACATACAAATGCACACAAAACTGACGAAACGCATGCAACACACAGCACACTGCACACAGCACGCACAACCACAATCCTATCATAGAGAGCACGTGCAGCCCCACACGCAGACAGCACGAACGAAAACACCCCCCACACACAACATACACATGCACACAACACGCCCGACACAAGGCGAACCCATCATTACACACAATGCTCAAATGACACAGCCCACGCAACACTACCCAGTATGTCACACACAGAAAGCCTAAAGGCAGCACTCACACAACCCAGAACTCAGAACATAACACAACAAACAAGAGAATTTATAAGACGCGGAAATCACATTGCGCACTGAATTCGTTGTATGCGGGTATTTTCCTGACAGCCAGGCTTCCTCAGCAAAACCTCACGTTAATGGCCTCACAAATGAGCACCTGACACTCAGCAAAAGATGTCTCTACAGAGCGGACTTCACTCATGCGCTTAGAGTGCAGTCACACAGGACTGACTCGGAAACCACATTGCGAGCTGAATTCGTTGTATGCGGGTATTTTCCTGATGGCCAGTCTTCCTCAACAAAGCCTCACGTTAATGGTCACTTAAATGAGCACATGACACTCAGCAAAAGGGAGCTCTACACAGAAGTCCTCTTTCAGGTGCTTAGAGTGCAGGCACACAGGACAGACACGGAAACCACATTGAGAGTTCAATTCGTTGTATGCGGGTATTTTCCTGATGGCCAGGATTCCTCAGCAAAAGCTCACGTTAAAGGCCAGAAAAATGAGCACCCGACACTGAGAAAAAGACATCTCTACAGAGCAGACTTCCATCATGCACTTAGAGTGCAGTCACACAAGACAGACACGGAAACCACGTTGTGAGCTAAATTCGTTGTATGCGGGCATAGTGCCTGACGGCCAGGCTTCCTCAGCATGGACTCACGTTCATGGCCACACAGACATGGTGGGAAGCACATTGCAAGCTCTGTTTCAGCCTCCACTGCCAGGGCTTCAACGATTCCTTGAATGGGCCATCCTGCAGTGCTTTCTTTCACTCACATAAGCTGAATCCAAAGCTGACTTGCCTCCACTGCTGTCACTACAATGCATCATCTTCTGCAACTTCCAGTGTCGCTAGAGCAAAGGCCTATTCGCAGCCCACCTACAACTTTGAGATAGAGGGCATACAGAGAACACCGCGTTCTACTGCAATGTTTGCTGTTTTCCTTATCACGTAGGAGCAAATTGCATGCAAAATGAAAGCAGCCTAGTATTCTCTCAGGGAGGGTCTCCTCAGTGCATGGTGGATTGTTTCTGCGGCAGAGTTTGTCATAAGGCTCTCCTGCAGCAGATTCTGACACTTTACTACAAAGGCGTCTTCAGGGCCTTGGCAGTAAAGAGATGAGGTGGCTCTCTGCGCCCTCATGAAACAAGGCCCTCCTGGAGTATTACAATCCTGTGGAGAAAACCGCCAAGCACGAGAGGCTGTCTTCTGTGCACTTGAATGCAGAAGTCCCTCCACACACAGCACATCACACCGAGAATATAACTGCCCACCATACACATGAACCACGGTTCTCAGAGTGAACACAACTCACCCAGTGAGGCACACTGACCAAGCTTGACCACACACATCACAAATTACACTCCTTACTCAAAGAGCCAGCCACACACACAACCTGTCAAACACAACCACTCACATAGAAACCAACATGCAAAACACACACCGTCCACAACAAAAAGAACACAAAGATTACGCAACACACATTTCACACACTACACACATCACTCCAAACACACATGAAACAGACAGCACACACAGCCTCACAGAATGCACAATGCCAAACACACAACATATATGCAAAGATATCAGTCCTAACACACAGCGTCTCACTCAACAAGCAAAACACACAGACCACAGAACACACAGAGTAGAATACACAAAACACACACACAAATCACAGAACCACACATCACACGACACACACAACCATCGCGCACAGAAAATATCACAACTCATAACACACACAACACTCCCCAAAGCATAGGCAAACCACATATAACCAACAAAGACAAGTAGCACACATTTCACACACTACACACTGCACACACAATCACGCACAGACACACCACACATACATCCTCACACAGGAGCGCAACGCAGTACATACACACAACACAGAAACACGCAACACAACAGACACCATAAACACACCACACACTTGAAGGCACATAACTCCTGCTCACAATGCACACGAAAACCATTGCGCAGACCACGTACTGTATGCAAGAGTTGTACAAAACAACCACAGCCACACACGGTCAACACATCTCACATCATGTGCGTAAATCAAACAGCCAAACACACACACAGCCTCTCTTTCACAACAACACACAAATCACAACCACACACACAAAACTGACACAACACATACAAATGCACACAAAACTGACGAAACGCATGCAACACACATAGCACACTGCACACAGCACGCACAACCACAATCCTATCATAGAGAGCACGTGCAGCCCCACACGCAGACAGCACGAACGAAAACACCCCCCACACACAACATACACATGCACACAACACGCCCGACACAAGGCGAACCCATCATTACACACAATGCTCAAATGACACAGCCCACGCAACACTACCCAGTATGTCACACACAGAAAGCCTAAAGGCAGCACTCACACAACCCAGAACTCAGAACATAACACAACAAACAAGAGAATTTATAAGACGCGGAAATCACATTGCGCACTGAATTCGTTGTATGCGGGTATTTTCCTGACAGCCAGGCTTCCTCAGCAAAACCTCACGTTAATGGCCTCACAAATGAGCACCTGACACTCAGCAAAAGATGTCTCTACAGAGCGGACTTCACTCATGCGCTTAGAGTGCAGTCACACAGGACTGACTCGGAAACCACATTGCGAGCTGAATTCGTTGTATGCGGGTATTTTCCTGATGGCCAGTCTTCCTCAACAAAGCCTCACGTTAATGGTCACTTAAATGAGCACATGACACTCAGCAAAAGGGAGCTCTACACAGAAGTCCTCTTTCAGGTGCTTAGAGTGCAGGCACACAGGACAGACACGGAAACCACATTGAGAGTTCAATTCGTTGTATGCGGGTATTTTCCTGATGGCCAGGATTCCTCAGCAAAAGCTCACGTTAAAGGCCAGAAAAATGAGCACCCGACACTGAGAAAAAGACATCTCTACAGAGCAGACTTCCATCATGCACTTAGAGTGCAGTCACACAAGACAGACACGGAAACCACGTTGTGAGCTAAATTCGTTGTATGCGGGCATAGTGCCTGACGGCCAGGCTTCCTCAGCATGGACTCACGTTCATGGCCACACAGACATGGTGGGAAGCACATTGCAAGCTCTGTTTCAGCCTCCACTGCCAGGGCTTCAACGATTCCTTGAATGGGCCATCCTGCAGTGCTTTCTTTCACTCACATAAGCTGAATCCAAAGCTGACTTGCCTCCACTGCTGTCACTACAATGCATCATCTTCTGCAACTTCCAGTGTCGCTAGAGCAAAGGCCTATTCGCAGCCCACCTACAACTTTGAGATAGAGGGCATACAGAGAACACCGCGTTCTACTGCAATGTTTGCTGTTTTCCTTATCACGTAGGAGCAAATTGCATGCAAAATGAAAGCAGCCTAGTATTCTCTCAGGGAGGGTCTCCTCAGTGCATGGTGGATTGTTTCTGCGGCAGAGTTTGTCATAAGGCTCTCCTGCAGCAGATTCTGACACTTTACTACAAAGGCGTCTTCAGGGCCTTGGTAGTAAAGAGATGAGGTGGCTCTCTGCGCCCTCATGAAACAAGGCCCTCCTGGAGTATTACAATCCTGTGGAGAAAACCGCCAAGCACGAGAGGCTGTCTTCTGTGCACTTGAATGCAGAAGTCCCTCCACACACAGCACATCACACCGAGAATATAACTGCCCACCATACACATGAACCACGGTTCTCAGAGTGAACACAACTCACCCAGTGAGGCACACTGACCAAGCTTGACCACACACATCACAAATTACACTCCTTACTCAAAGAGCCAGCCACACACACAACCTGTCAAACACAACCACTCACATAGAAACCAACATGCAAAACACACACCGTCCACAACAAAAAGAACACAAAGATTACGCAACACACATTTCACACACTACACACATCACTCCAAACACACATGAAACAGACAGCACACACAGCCTCACAGAATGCACAATGCCAAACACACAACATATATGCAAAGATATCAGTCCTAACACACAGCGTCTCACTCAACAAGCAAAACACACAGACCACAGAACACACAGAGTAGAATACACAAAACACACACACAAATCACAGAACCACACATCACACGACACACACAAGCATCCCGCACAGAAAATATCACAACTCATAACACACACAACACTCCCCAAACCATAGGCAAACCACATATAACCAACAAAGACAAGTAGCACACATTTCACACACTACACACTGCACACACAATCACGCACAGACACACCACACATACATCCTCACACAGGAGCGCAACGCAGTACATACACACAACACAGAAACACGCAACACAACAGACACCATAAACACACCACACACTTGAAGGCACATAACTCCTGCTCACAATGCACACGAAAACCATTGCGCAGACCACGTACTGTATGCAAGAGTTGTACAAAACAACCACAGCCACACACGGTCAACACATCTCACATCATGTGCGTAAATCAAACAGCCAAACACACACACAGCCTCTCTTTCACAACAACACACAAATCACAACCACACACACAAAACTGACACAACACATACAAATGCACACAAAACTGACGAAACGCATGCAACACACATAGCACACTGCACACAGCACGCACAACCACAATCCTATCATAGAGAGCACGTGCAGCCCCACACGCAGACAGCACGAACGAAAACACCCCCCACACACAACATACACATGCACACAACACGCCCGACACAAGGCGAACCCATCATTACACACAATGCTCAAATGACACAGCCCACGCAACACTACCCAGTATGTCACACACAGAAAGCCTAAAGGCAGCACTCACACAACCCAGAACTCAGAACATAACACAACAAACAAGAGAATTTATAAGACGCGGAAATCACATTGCGCACTGAATTCGTTGTATGCGGGTATTTTCCTGACAGCCAGGCTTCCTCAGCAAAACCTCACGTTAATGGCCTCACAAATGAGCACCTGACACTCAGCAAAAGATGTCTCTACAGAGCGGACTTCACTCATGCGCTTAGAGTGCAGTCACACAGGACTGACTCGGAAACCACATTGCGAGCTGAATTCGTTGTATGCGGGTATTTTCCTGATGGCCAGTCTTCCTCAACAAAGCCTCACGTTAATGGTCACTTAAATGAGCACATGACACTCAGCAAAAGGGAGCTCTACACAGAAGTCCTCTTTCAGGTGCTTAGAGTGCAGGCACACAGGACAGACACGGAAACCACATTGAGAGTTCAATTCGTTGTATGCGGGTATTTTCCTGATGGCCAGGATTCCTCAGCAAAAGCTCACGTTAAAGGCCAGAAAAATGAGCACCCGACACTGAGAAAAAGACATCTCTACAGAGCAGACTTCCATCATGCACTTAGAGTGCAGTCACACAAGACAGACACGGAAACCACATTGTGAGCTAAATTCGTTGTATGCGGGCATAGTGCCTGACGGCCAGGCTTCCTCAGCATGGACTCACGTTCATGGCCACACAGACATGGTGGGAAGCACATTGCAAGCTCTGTTTCAGCCTCCACTGCCAGGGCTTCAACGATTCCTTGAATGGGCCATCCTGCAGTGCTTTCTTTCACTCACATAAGCTGAATCCAAAGCTGACTTGCCTCCACTGCTGTCACTACAATGCATCATCTTCTGCAACTTCCAGTGTCGCTAGAGCAAAGGCCTATTCGCAGCCCACCTACAACTTTGAGATAGAGGGCATACAGAGAACACCGCGTTCTACTGCAATGTTTGCTGTTTTCCTTATCACGTAGGAGCAAATTGCATGCAAAATGAAAGCAGCCTAGTATTCTCTCAGGGAGGGTCTCCTCAGTGCATGGTGGATTGTTTCTGCGGCAGAGTTTGTCATAAGGCTCTCCTGCAGCAGATTCTGACACTTTACTACAAAGGCGTCTTCAGGGCCTTGGCAGTAAAGAGATGAGGTGGCTCTCTGCGCCCTCATGAAACAAGGCCCTCCTGGAGTATTACAATCCTGTGGAGAAAACCGCCAAGCACGAGAGGCTGTCTTCTGTGCACTTGAATGCAGAAGTCCCTCCACACACAGCACATCACACCGAGAATATAACTGCCCACCATACACATGAACCACGGTTCTCAGAGTGAACACAACTCACCCAGTGAGGCACACTGACCAAGCTTGACCACACACATCACAAATTACACTCCTTACTCAAAGAGCCAGCCACACACACAACCTGTCAAACACAACCACTCACATAGAAACCAACATGCAAAACACACACCGTCCACAACAAAAAGAACACAAAGATTACGCAACACACATTTCACACACTACACACATCACTCCAAACACACATGAAACAGACAGCACACACAGCCTCACAGAATGCACAATGCCAAACACACAACATATATGCAAAGATATCAGTCCTAACACACAGCGTCTCACTCAACAAGCAAAACACACAGACCACAGAACACACAGAGTAGAATACACAAAACACACACACAAATCACAGAACCACACATCACACGACACACACAAGCATCCCGCACAGAAAATATCACAACTCATAACACACACAACACTCCCCAAACCATAGGCAAACCACATATAACCAACAAAGACAAGTAGCACACATTTCACACACTACACACTGCACACACAATCACGCACAGACACACCACACATACATCCTCACACAGGAGCGCAACGCAGTACATACACACAACACAGAAACACGCAACACAACAGACACCATAAACACACCACACACTTGAAGGCACATAACTCCTGCTCACAATGCACACGAAAACCATTGCGCAGACCACGTACTGTATGCAAGAGTTGTACAAAACAACCACAGCCACACACAGTCAACACATCTCACATCATGTGCGTAAATCAAACAGCCAAACACACACACAGCCTCTCTTTCACAACAACACACAAACCACAACCACACACACAAAACTGACACAACACATACAAATGCACACAAAACTGACGAAACGCATGCAACACACATAGCACACTGCACACAGCACGCACAACCACAATCCTATCATAGAGAGCACGTGCAGCCCCACACGCAGACAGCACGAACGAAAACACCCCCCACACACAACATACACATGCACACAACACGCCCGACACAAGGCGAACCCATCATTACACACAATGCTCAAATGACACAGCCCACGCAACACTACCCAGTATGTCACACACAGAAAGCCTAAAGGCAGCACTCACACAACCCAGAACTCAGAACATAACACAACAAACAAGAGAATTTATAAGACGCGGAAATCACATTGCGCACTGAATTCGTTGTATGCGGGTATTTTCCTGACAGCCAGGCTTCCTCAGCAAAACCTCACGTTAATGGCCTCACAAATGAGCACCTGACACTCAGCAAAAGATGTCTCTACAGAGCGGACTTCACTCATGCGCTTAGAGTGCAGTCACACAGGACTGACTCGGAAACCACATTGCGAGCTGAATTCGTTGTATGCGGGTATTTTCCTGATGGCCAGTCTTCCTCAACAAAGCCTCACGTTAATGGTCACTTAAATGAGCACATGACACTCAGCAAAAGGGAGCTCTACACAGAAGTCCTCTTTCAGGTGCTTAGAGTGCAGGCACACAGGACAGACACGGAAACCACATTGAGAGTTCAATTCGTTGTATGCGGGTATTTTCCTGATGGCCAGGATTCCTCAGCAAAAGCTCACGTTAAAGGCCAGAAAAATGAGCACCCGACACTGAGAAAAAGACATCTCTACAGAGCAGACTTCCATCATGCACTTAGAGTGCAGTCACACAAGACAGACACGGAAACCACGTTGTGAGCTAAATTCGTTGTATGCGGGCATAGTGCCTGACGGCCAGGCTTCCTCAGCATGGACTCACGTTCATGGCCACACAGACATGGTGGGAAGCACATTGCAAGCTCTGTTTCAGCCTCCACTGCCAGGGCTTCAACGATTCCTTGAATGGGCCATCCTGCAGTGCTTTCTTTCACTCACATAAGCTGAATCCAAAGCTGACTTGCCTCCACTGCTGTCACTACAATGCATCATCTTCTGCAACTTCCAGTGTCGCTAGAGCAAAGGCCTATTCGCAGCCCACCTACAACTTTGAGATAGAGGGCATACAGAGAACACCGCGTTCTACTGCAATGTTTGCTGTTTTCCTTATCACGTAGGAGCAAATTGCATGCAAAATGAAAGCAGCCTAGTATTCTCTCAGGGAGGGTCTCCTCAGTGCATGGTGGATTGTTTCTGCGGCAGAGTTTGTCATAAGGCTCTCCTGCAGCAGATTCTGACACTTTACTACAAAGGCGTCTTCAGGGCCTTGGTAGTAAAGAGATGAGGTGGCTCTCTGCGCCCTCATGAAACAAGGCCCTCCTGGAGTATTACAATCCTGTGGAGAAAACCGCCAAGCACGAGAGGCTGTCTTCTGTGCACTTGAATGCAGAAGTCCCTCCACACACAGCACATCACACCGAGAATATAACTGCCCACCATACACATGAACCACGGTTCTCAGAGTGAACACAACTCACCCAGTGAGGCACACTGACCAAGCTTGACCACACACATCACAAATTACACTCCTTACTCAAAGAGCCAGCCACACACACAACCTGTCAAACACAACCACTCACATAGAAACCAACATGCAAAACACACACCGTCCACAACAAAAAGAACACAAAGATTACGCAACACACATTTCACACACTACACACATCACTCCAAACACACATGAAACAGACAGCACACACAGCCTCACAGAATGCACAATGCCAAACACACAACATATATGCAAAGATATCAGTCCTAACACACAGCGTCTCACTCAACAAGCAAAACACACAGACCACAGAACACACAGAGTAGAATACACAAAACACACACACAAATCACAGAACCACACATCACACGACACACACAAGCATCCCGCACAGAAAATATCACAACTCATAACACACACAACACTCCCCAAACCATAGGCAAACCACATATAACCAACAAAGACAAGTAGCACACATTTCACACACTACACACTGCACACACAATCACGCACAGACACACCACACATACATCCTCACACAGGAGCGCAACGCAGTACATACACACAACACAGAAACACGCAACACAACAGACACCATAAACACACCACACACTTGAAGGCACATAACTCCTGCTCACAATGCACACGAAAACCATTGCGCAGACCACGTACTGTATGCAAGAGTTGTACAAAACAACCACAGCCACACACGGTCAACACATCTCACATCATGTGCGTAAATCAAACAGCCAAACACACACACAGCCTCTCTTTCACAACAACACACAAATCACAACCACACACACAAAACTGACACAACACATACAAATGCACACAAAACTGACGAAACGCATGCAACACACATAGCACACTGCACACAGCACGCACAACCACAATCCTATCATAGAGAGCACGTGCAGCCCCACACGCAGACAGCACGAACGAAAACACCCCCCACACACAACATACACATGCACACAACACGCCCGACACAAGGCGAACCCATCATTACACACAATGCTCAAATGACACAGCCCACGCAACACTACCCAGTATGTCACACACAGAAAGCCTAAAGGCAGCACTCACACAACCCAGAACTCAGAACATAACACAACAAACAAGAGAATTTATAAGACGCGGAAATCACATTGCGCACTGAATTCGTTGTATGCGGGTATTTTCCTGACAGCCAGGCTTCCTCAGCAAAACCTCACGTTAATGGCCTCACAAATGAGCACCTGACACTCAGCAAAAGATGTCTCTACAGAGCGGACTTCACTCATGCGCTTAGAGTGCAGTCACACAGGACTGACTCGGAAACCACATTGCGAGCTGAATTCGTTGTATGCGGGTATTTTCCTGATGGCCAGTCTTCCTCAACAAAGCCTCACGTTAATGGTCACTTAAATGAGCACATGACACTCAGCAAAAGGGAGCTCTACACAGAAGTCCTCTTTCAGGTGCTTAGAGTGCAGGCACACAGGACAGACACGGAAACCACATTGAGAGTTCAATTCGTTGTATGCGGGTATTTTCCTGATGGCCAGGATTCCTCAGCAAAAGCTCACGTTAAAGGCCAGAAAAATGAGCACCCGACACTGAGAAAAAGACATCTCTACAGAGCAGACTTCCATCATGCACTTAGAGTGCAGTCACACAAGACAGACACGGAAACCACGTTGTGAGCTAAATTCGTTGTATGCGGGCATAGTGCCTGACGGCCAGGCTTCCTCAGCATGGACTCACGTTCATGGCCACACAGACATGGTGGGAAGCACATTGCAAGCTCTGTTTCAGCCTCCACTGCCAGGGCTTCAATGATTCCTTGAATGGGCCATCCTGCAGTGCTTTCTTTCACTCACATAAGCTGAATCCAAAGCTGACTTGCCTCCACTGCTGTCACTACAATGCATCATCTTCTGCAACTTCCAGTGTCGCTAGAGCAAAGGCCTATTCGCAGCCCACCTACAACTTTGAGATAGAGGGCATACAGAGAACACCGCGTTCTACTGCAATGTTTGCTGTTTTCCTTATCACGTAGGAGCAAATTGCATGCAAAATGAAAGCAGCCTAGTATTCTCTCAGGGAGGGTCTCCTCAGTGCATGGTGGATTGTTTCTGCGGCAGAGTTTGTCATAAGGCTCTCCTGCAGCAGATTCAGACACTTTACTACAAAGGCATCTTCAGGGCCTTGGTAGTAAAGAGATGAGGTGGCTCTCTGCGCCCTCATGAAACAAGGCCCTCCTGGAGTATTACAATCCTGTGGAGAAAACCGCCAAGCACGAGAGGCTGTCTTCTGTGCACTTGAATGCAGAAGTCCCTCCACACACAGCACATCACACCGAGAATATAACTGCCCACCATACACATGAATCACGGTTCTCAGAGTGAACACAACTCACCCAGTGAGGCACACTGACCAAGCTTGACCACACACATCACAAATTACACTCCTTACTCAAAGAGCCAGCCACACACACAACCTGTCAAACACAACCACTCACATAGAAACCAACATGCAAAACACACACCGTCCACAACAAAAAGAACACAAAGATTACGCAACACACATTTCACACACTACACACATCACTCCAAACACACATGAAACAGACAGCACACACAGCCTCACAGAATGCACAATGCCAAACACACAACATATATGCAAAGATATCAGTCCTAACACACAGCGTCTCACTCAACAAGCAAAACACACAGACCACAGAACACACAGAGTAGAATACACAAAACACACACACAAATCACAGAACCACACATCACACGACACACACAAGCATCCCGCACAGAAAATATCACAACTCATAACACACACAACACTCCCCAAACCATAGGCAAACCACATATAACCAACAAAGACAAGTAGCACACATTTCACACACTACACACTGCACACACAATCACGCACAGACACAGCACACATACATCCTCACACAGGAGCGCAACGCAGTACATACACACAACACAGAAACACGCAACACAGCAGACACCATAAACACACCACACAATTGAAGGCACATAACTCCTGCTCACAATGCACACGAAAACCATTGCGCAGACCACGTACTGTATGCAAGAGTTGTACAAAACAACCACAGCCACACACGGTCAACACATCTCACATCATGTGCGTAAATCAAACAGCCAAACACACACACAGCCTCTCTTTCACAACAACACACAAACCACAACCACACACACAAAACTGACACAACACATACAAATGCACACAAAACTGACGAAACGCATGCAACACACATAGCACACTGCACACAGCACGCACAACCACAATCCTATCATAGAGAGCACGTGCAGCCCCACACGCAGACAGCACGAACGAAAACACCCCCCACACACAACATACACATGCACACAACACGCCCGACACAAGGCGAACCCATCATTACACACAATGCTCAAATGACACAGCCCACGCAACACTACCCAGTATGTCACACACAGAAAGCCTAAAGGCAGCACTCACACAACCCAGAACTCAGAACATAACACAACAAACAAGAGAATTTATAAGACGCGGAAATCACATTGCGCACTGAATTCGTTGTATGCGGGTATTTTCCTGACAGCCAGGCTTCCTCAGCAAAACCTCACGTTAATGGCCTCACAAATGAGCACCTGACACTCAGCAAAAGATGTCTCTACAGAGCGGACTTCACTCATGCGCTTAGAGTGCAGTCACACAGGACTGACTCGGAAACCACATTGCGAGCTGAATTCGTTGTATGCGGGTATTTTCCTGATGGCCAGTCTTCCTCAACAAAGCCTCACGTTAATGGTCACTTAAATGAGCACATGACACTCAGCAAAAGGGAGCTCTACACAGAAGTCCTCTTTCAGGTGCTTAGAGTGCAGGCACACAGGACAGACACGGAAACCACATTGAGAGTTCAATTCGTTGTATGCGGGTATTTTCCTGATGGCCAGGATTCCTCAGCAAAAGCTCACGTTAAAGGCCAGAAAAATGAGCACCCGACACTGAGAAAAAGACATCTCTACAGAGCAGACTTCCATCATGCACTTAGAGTGCAGTCACACAAGACAGACACGGAAACCACATTGGGAGCTAAATTCGTTGTATGCGGGCATAGTGCCTGACGGCCAGGCTTCCTCAGCATGGACTCACGTTCATGGCCACACAGACATGGTGGGAAGCACATTGCAAGCTCTGTTTCAGCCTCCACTGCCAGGGCTTCAACGATTCCTTGAATGGGCCATCCTGCAGTGCTTTCTTTCACTCACATAAGCTGAATCCAAAGCTGACTTGCCTCCACTGCTGTCACTACAATGCATCATCTTCTGCAACTTCCAGTGTCGCTAGAGCAAAGGCCTATTCGCAGCCCACCTACATCTTTGAGATAGAGGGCATACAGAGAACACCGCGTTCTACTGCAATGTTTGCTGTTTTCCTTATCACGTAGGAGCAAATTGCATGCAAAATGAAAGCAGCCTAGTATTCTCTCAGGGAGGGTCTCCTCAGTGCATGGTGGATTGTTTCTGCGGCAGAGTTTGTCATAAGGCTCTCCTGCAGCAGATTCTGACACTTTACTACAAAGGCGTCTTCAGGGCCTTGGTAGTAAAGAGATGAGGTGGCTCTCTGCGCCCTCATGAAACAAGGCCCTCCTGGAGTATTACAATCCTGTGGAGAAAACCGCCAAGCACGAGAGGCTGTCTTCTGTGCACTTGAATGCAGAAGTCCCTCCACACACAGCACATCACACCGAGAATATAACTGCCCACCATACACATGAACCACGGTTCTCAGAGTGAACACAACTCACCCAGTGAGGCACACTGACCAAGCTTGACCACACACATCACAAATTACACTCCTTACTCAAAGAGCCAGCCACACACACAACCTGTCAAACACAACCACTCACATAGAAACCAACATGCAAAACACACACCGTCCACAACAAAAAGAACACAAAGATTACGCAACACACATTTCACACACTACACACATCACTCCAAACACACATGAAACAGACAGCACACACAGCCTCACAGAATGCACAATGCCAAACACACAACATATATGCAAAGATATCAGTCCTAACACACAGCGTCTCACTCAACAAGCAAAACACACAGACCACAGAACACACAGAGTAGAATACACAAAACACACACACAAATCACAGAACCACACATCACACGACACACACAAGCATCCCGCACAGAAAATATCACAACTCATAACACACACAACACTCCCCAAACCATAGGCACACCACATATAACCAACAAAGACAAGTAGCACACATTTCACACACTACACACTGCACACACAATCACGCACAGACACACCACACATACATCCTCACACAGGAGCGCAACGCAGTACATACACACAACACAGAAACACGCAACACAACAGACACCATAAACACACCACACACTTGAAGGCACATAACTCCTGCTCACAATGCACACGAAAACCATTGCGCAGACCACGTACTGTATGCAAGAGTTGTACAAAACAACCACAGCCACACACGGTCAACACATCTCACATCATGTGCGTAAATCAAACAGCCAAACACACACACAGCCTCTCTTTCACAACAACACACAAACCACAACCACACACACAAAACTGACACAACACATACAAATGCACACAAAACTGACGAAACGCATGCAACACACATAGCACACTGCACACAGCACGCACAACCACAATCCTATCATAGAGAGCACGTGCAGCCCCACACGCAGACAGCACGAACGAAAACACCCCCCACACACAACATACACATGCACACAACACGCCCGACACAAGGCGAACCCATCATTACACACAATGCTCAAATGACACAGCCCACGCAACACTACCCAGTATGTCACACACAGAAAGCCTAAAGGCAGCACTCACACAACCCAGAACTCAGAACATAACACAACAAACAAGAGAATTTATAAGACGCGGAAATCACATTGCGCACTGAATTCGTTGTATGCGGGTATTTTCCTGACAGCCAGGCTTCCTCAGCAAAACCTCACGTTAATGGCCTCACAAATGAGCACCTGACACTCAGCAAAAGATGTCTCTACAGAGCGGACTTCACTCATGCGCTTAGAGTGCAGTCACACAGGACTGTCTCGGAAACCACATTGCGAGCTGAATTCGTTGTATGCGGGTATTTTCTTGATGGCCAGTCTTCCTCAACAAAGCCTCACGTTAATGGTCACTTAAATGAGCACATGACACTCAGCAAAAGGGAGCTCTACACAGAAGTCCTCTTTCAGGTGCTTAGAGTGCAGGCACACAGGACAGACACGGAAACCACATTGAGAGTTCAATTCGTTGTATGCGGGTATTTTCCTGATAGCCAGGATTCCTCAGCAAAAGCTCACGTTAAAGGCCAGAAAAATGAGCACCCGACACTGAGAAAAAGACATCTCTACAGAGCAGACTTCCATCATGCACTTAGAGTGCAGTCACACAAGACAGACACGGAAACCACGTTGTGAGCTAAATTCGTTGTATGCGGGCATAGTGCCTGACGGCCAGGCTTCCTCAGCATGGACTCACGTTCATGGCCACACAGACATGGTGGGAAGCACATTGCAAGCTCTGTTTCAGCCTCCACTGCCAGGGCTTCAACGATTCCTTGAATGGGCCATCCTGCAGTGCTTTCTTTCACTCACATAAGCTGAATCCAAAGCTGACTTGCCTCCACTGCTGTCACTACAATGCATCATCTTCTGCAACTTCCAGTGTCGCTAGAGCAAAGGCCTATTCGCAGCCCACCTACATCTTTGAGATAGAGGGCATACAGAGAACACCGCGTTCTACTGCAATGTTTGCTGTTTTCCTTATCACGTAGGAGCAAATTGCATGCAAAATGAAAGCAGCCTAGTATTCTCTCAGGGAGGGTCTCCTCAGTGCATGGTGGATTGTTTCTGCGGCAGAGTTTGTCATAAGGCTCTCCTGCAGCAGATTCTGACACTTTACTACAAAGGCGTCTTCAGGGCCTTGGCAGTAAAGAGATGAGGTGGCTCTCTGCGCCCTCATGAAACAAGGCCCTCCTGGAGTATTACAATCCTGTGGAGAAAACCGCCAAGCACGAGAGGCTGTCTTCTGTGCACTTGAATGCAGAAGTCCCTCCACACACAGCACATCACACCGAGAATATAACTGCCCACCATACACATGAACCACGGTTCTCAGAGTGAACACAACTCACCCAGTGAGGCACACTGACCAAGCTTGACCACACACATCACAAATTACACTCCTTACTCAAAGAGCCAGCCACACACACAACCTGTCAAACACAACCACTCACATAGAAACCAACATGCAAAACACACACCGTCCACAACAAAAAGAACACAAAGATTACGCAACACACATTTCACACACTACACACATCACTCCAAACACACATGAAACAGACAGCACACACAGCCTCACAGAATGCACAATGCCAAACACACAACATATATGCAAAGATATCAGTCCTAACACACAGCGTCTCACTCAACAAGCAAAACACACAGACCACAGAACACACAGAGTAGAATACACAAAACACACACACAAATCACAGAACCACACATCACACGACACACACAAGCATCCCGCACAGAAAATATCACAACTCATAACACACACAACACTCCCCAAACCAAAGGAAGACCACATATAACCAACAAAGACAAGTAGCACACATTTCACACACTACACACTGCACACACAATCACGCACAGACACACCACACATACATCCTCACACAGGAGCGCAACGCAGTACATACACACAACACAGAAACACGCAACACAACAGACACCATAAACACACCACACACTTGAAGGCACATAACTCCTGCTCACAATGCACACGAAAACCATTGCGCAGACCACGTACTGTATGCAAGAGTTGTACAAAACAACCACAGCCACACACGGTCAACACATCTCACATCATGTGCGTAAATCAAACAGCCAAACACACACACAGCCTCTCTTTCACAACAACACACAAATCACAACCACACACACAAAACTGACACAACACATACAAATGCACACAAAACTGACGAAACGCATGCAACACACAGCACACTGCACACAGCACGCACAACCACAATCCTATCATAGAGAGCACGTGCAGCCCCACACGCAGACAGCACGAACGAAAACACCCCCCACACACAACATACACATGCACACAACACGCCCGACACAAGGCGAACCCATCATTACACACAATGCTCAAATGACACAGCCCACGCAACACTACCCAGTATGTCACACACAGAAAGCCTAAAGGCAGCACTCACACAACCCAGAACTCAGAACATAACACAACAAACAAGAGAATTTATAAGACGCGGAAATCACATTGCGCACTGAATTCGTTGTATGCGGGTATTTTCCTGACAGCCAGGCTTCCTCAGCAAAACCTCACGTTAATGGCCTCACAAATGAGCACCTGACACTCAGCAAAAGATGTCTCTACAGAGCGGACTTCACTCATGCGCTTAGAGTGCAGTCACACAGGACTGACTCGGAAACCACATTGCGAGCTGAATTCGTTGTATGCGGGTATTTTCCTGATGGCCAGTCTTCCTCAACAAAGCCTCACGTTAATGGTCACTTAAATGAGCACATGACACTCAGCAAAAGGGAGCTCTACACAGAAGTCCTCTTTCAGGTGCTTAGAGTGCAGGCACACAGGACAGACACGGAAACCACATTGAGAGTTCAATTCGTTGTATGCGGGTATTTTCCTGATGGCCAGGATTCCTCAGCAAAAGCTCACGTTAAAGGCCAGAAAAATGAGCACCCGACACTGAGAAAAAGACATCTCTACAGAGCAGACTTCCATCATGCACTTAGAGTGCAGTCACACAAGACAGACACGGAAACCACGTTGTGAGCTAAATTCGTTGTATGCGGGCATAGTGCCTGACGGCCAGGCTTCCTCAGCATGGACTCACGTTCATGGCCACACAGACATGGTGGGAAGCACATTGCAAGCTCTGTTTCAGCCTCCACTGCCAGGGCTTCAACGATTCCTTGAATGGGCCATCCTGCAGTGCTTTCTTTCACTCACATAAGCTGAATCCAAAGCTGACTTGCCTCCACTGCTGTCACTACAATGCATCATCTTCTGCAACTTCCAGTGTCGCTAGAGCAAAGGCCTATTCGCAGCCCACCTACAACTTTGAGATAGAGGGCATACAGAGAACACCGCGTTCTACTGCAATGTTTGCTGTTTTCCTTATCACGTAGGAGCAAATTGCATGCAAAATGAAAGCAGCCTAGTATTCTCTCAGGGAGGGTCTCCTCAGTGCATGGTGGATTGTTTCTGCGGCAGAGTTTGTCATAAGGCTCTCCTGCAGCAGATTCTGACACTTTACTACAAAGGCGTCTTCAGGGCCTTGGCAGTAAAGAGATGAGGTGGCTCTCTGCGCCCTCATGAAACAAGGCCCTCCTGGAGTATTACAATCCTGTGGAGAAAACCGCCAAGCACGAGAGGCTGTCTTCTGTGCACTTGAATGCAGAAGTCCCTCCACACACAGCACATCACACCGAGAATATAACTGCCCACCATACACATGAACCACGGTTCTCAGAGTGAACACAACTCACCCAGTGAGGCACACTGACCAAGCTTGACCACACACATCACAAATTACACTCCTTACTCAAAGAGCCAGCCACACACACAACCTGTCAAACACAACCACTCACATAGAAACCAACATGCAAAACACACACCGTCCACAACAAAAAGAACACAAAGATTACGCAACACACATTTCACACACTACACACATCACTCCAAACACACATGAAACAGACAGCACACACAGCCTCACAGAATGCACAATGCCAAACACACAACATATATGCAAAGATATCAGTCCTAACACACAGCGTCTCACTCAACAAGCAAAACACACAGACCACAGAACACACAGAGTAGAATACACAAAACACACACACAAATCACAGAACCACACATCACACGACACACACAAGCATCCCGCACAGAAAATATCACAACTCATAACACACACAACACTCCCCAAACCATAGGCAAACCACATATAACCAACAAAAACAAGTAGCACACATTTCACACACTACACACTGCACACACAATCACGCACAGACACACCACACATACATCCTCACACAGGAGCGCAACGCAGTACATACACACAACACAGAAACACGCAACACAACAGACACCATAAACACACCACACACTTGAAGGCACATAACTCCTGCTCACAATGCACACGAAAACCATTGCGCAGACCACGTACTGTATGCAAGAGTTGTACAAAACAACCACAGCCACACACGGTCAACACATCTCACATCATGTGCGTAAATCAAACAGCCAAACACACACACAGCCTCTCTTTCACAACAACACACAAATCACAACCACACACACAAAACTGACACAACACATACAAATGCACACAAAACTGACGAAACGCATGCAACACACAGCACACTGCACACAGCACGCACAACCACAATCCTATCATAGAGAGCACGTGCAGCCCCACACGCAGACAGCACGAACGAAAACACCCCCCACACACAACATACACATGCACACAACACGCCCGACACAAGGCGAACCCATCATTACACACAATGCTCAAATGACACAGCCCACGCAACACTACCCAGTATGTCACACACAGAAAGCCTAAAGGCAGCACTCACACAACCCAGAACTCAGAACATAACACAACAAACAAGAGAATTTATAAGACGCGGAAATCACATTGCGCACTGAATTCGTTGTATGCGGGTATTTTCCTGACAGCCAGGCTTCCTCAGCAAAACCTCACGTTAATGGCCTCACAAATGAGCACCTGACACTCAGCAAAAGATGTCTCTACAGAGCGGACTTCACTCATGCGCTTAGAGTGCAGTCACACAGGACTGACTCGGAAACCACATTGCGAGCTGAATTCGTTGTATGCGGGTATTTTCCTGATGGCCAGTCTTCCTCAACAAAGCCTCACGTTAATGGTCACTTAAATGAGCACATGACACTCAGCAAAAGGGAGCTCTACACAGAAGTCCTCTTTCAGGTGCTTAGAGTGCAGGCACACAGGACAGACACGGAAACCACATTGAGAGTTCAATTCGTTGTATGCGGGTATTTTCCTGATGGCCAGGATTCCTCAGCAAAAGCTCACGTTAAAGGCCAGAAAAATGAGCACCCGACACTGAGAAAAAGACATCTCTACAGAGCAGACTTCCATCATGCACTTAGAGTGCAGTCACACAAGACAGACACGGAAACCACGTTGTGAGCTAAATTCGTTGTATGCGGGCATAGTGCCTGACGGCCAGGCTTCCTCAGCATGGACTCACGTTCATGGCCACACAGACATGGTGGGAAGCACATTGCAAGCTCTGTTTCAGCCTCCACTGCCAGGGCTTCAACGATTCCTTGAATGGGCCATCCTGCAGTGCTTTCTTTCACTCACATAAGCTGAATCCAAAGCTGACTTGCCTCCACTGCTGTCACTACAATGCATCATCTTCTGCAACTTCCAGTGTCGCTAGAGCAAAGGCCTATTCGCAGCCCACCTACAACTTTGAGATAGAGGGCATACAGAGAACACCGCGTTCTACTGCAATGTTTGCTGTTTTCCTTATCACGTAGGAGCAAATTGCATGCAAAATGAAAGCAGCCTAGTATTCTCTCAGGGAGGGTCTCCTCAGTGCATGGTGGATTGTTTCTGCGGCAGAGTTTGTCATAAGGCTCTCCTGCAGCAGATTCTGACACTTTACTACAAAGGCGTCTTCAGGGCCTTGGCAGTAAAGAGATGAGGTGGCTCTCTGCGCCCTCATGAAACAAGGCCCTCCTGGAGTATTACAATCCTGTGGAGAAAACCGCCAAGCACGAGAGGCTGTCTTCTGTGCACTTGAATGCAGAAGTCCCTCCACACACAGCACATCACACCGAGAATATAACTGCCCACCATACACATGAACCACGGTTCTCAGAGTGAACACAACTCACCCAGTGAGGCACACTGACCAAGCTTGACCACACACATCACAAATTACACTCCTTACTCAAAGAGCCAGCCACACACACAACCTGTCAAACACAACCACTCACATAGAAACCAACATGCAAAACACACACCGTCCACAACAAAAAGAACACAAAGATTACGCAACACACATTTCACACACTACACACATCACTCCAAACACACATGAAACAGACAGCACACACAGCCTCACAGAATGCACAATGCCAAACACACAACATATATGCAAAGATATCAGTCCTAACACACAGCGTCTCACTCAACAAGCAAAACACACAGACCACAGAACACACAGAGTAGAATACACAAAACACACACACAAATCACAGAACCACACATCACACGACACACACAAGCATCCCGCACAGAAAATATCACAACTCATAACACACACAACACTCCCCAAACCATAGGCAAACCACATATAACCAACAAAGACAAGTAGCACACATTTCACACACTACACACTGCACACACAATCACGCACAGACACACCACACATACATCCTCACACAGGAGCGCAACGCAGTACATACACACAACACAGAAACACGCAACACAACAGACACCATAAACACACCACACACTTGAAGGCACATAACTCCTGCTCACAATGCACACGAAAACCATTGCGCAGACCACGTACTGTATGCAAGAGTTGTACAAAACAACCACAGCCACACACGGTCAACACATCTCACATCATGTGCGTAAATCAAACAGCCAAACACACACACAGCCTCTCTTTCACAACAACACACAAATCACAACCACACACACAAAACTGACACAACACATACAAATGCACACAAAACTGACGAAACGCATGCAACACACAGCACACTGCACACAGCACGCACAACCACAATCCTATCATAGAGAGCACGTGCAGCCCCACACGCAGACAGCACGAACGAAAACACCCCCCACACACAACATACACATGCACACAACACGCCCGACACAAGGCGAACCCATCATTACACACAATGCTCAAATGACACAGCCCACGCAACACTACCCAGTATGTCACACACAGAAAGCCTAAAGGCAGCACTCACACAACCCAGAACTCAGAACATAACACAACAAACAAGAGAATTTATAAGACGCGGAAATCACATTGCGCACTGAATTCGTTGTATGCGGGTATTTTCCTGACAGCCAGGCTTCCTCAGCAAAACCTCACGTTAATGGCCTCACAAATGAGCACCTGACACTCAGCAAAAGATGTCTCTACAGAGCGGACTTCACTCATGCGCTTAGAGTGCAGTCACACAGGACTGACTCGGAAACCACATTGCGAGCTGAATTCGTTGTATGCGGGTATTTTCCTGATGGCCAGTCTTCCTCAACAAAGCCTCACGTTAATGGTCACTTAAATGAGCACATGACACTCAGCAAAAGGGAGCTCTACACAGAAGTCCTCTTTCAGGTGCTTAGAGTGCAGGCACACAGGACAGACACGGAAACCACATTGAGAGTTCAATTCGTTGTATGCGGGTATTTTCCTGATGGCCAGGATTCCTCAGCAAAAGCTCACGTTAAAGGCCAGAAAAATGAGCACCCGACACTGAGAAAAAGACATCTCTACAGAGCAGACTTCCATCATGCACTTAGAGTGCAGTCACACAAGACAGACACGGAAACCACGTTGTGAGCTAAATTCGTTGTATGCGGGCATAGTGCCTGACGGCCAGGCTTCCTCAGCATGGACTCACGTTCATGGCCACACAGACATGGTGGGAAGCACATTGCAAGCTCTGTTTCAGCCTCCACTGCCAGGGCTTCAACGATTCCTTGAATGGGCCATCCTGCAGTGCTTTCTTTCACTCACATAAGCTGAATCCAAAGCTGACTTGCCTCCACTGCTGTCACTACAATGCATCATCTTCTGCAACTTCCAGTGTCGCTAGAGCAAAGGCCTATTCGCAGCCCACCTACAACTTTGAGATAGAGGGCATACAGAGAACACCGCGTTCTACTGCAATGTTTGCTGTTTTCCTTATCACGTAGGAGCAAATTGCATGCAAAATGAAAGCAGCCTAGTATTCTCTCAGGGAGGGTCTCCTCAGTGCATGGTGGATTGTTTCTGCGGCAGAGTTTGTCATAAGGCTCTCCTGCAGCAGATTCTGACACTTTACTACAAAGGCGTCTTCAGGGCCTTGGCAGTAAAGAGATGAGGTGGCTCTCTGCGCCCTCATGAAACAAGGCCCTCCTGGAGTATTACAATCCTGTGGAGAAAACCGCCAAGCACGAGAGGCTGTCTTCTGTGCACTTGAATGCAGAAGTCCCTCCACACACAGCACATCACACCGAGAATATAACTGCCCACCATACACATGAACCACGGTTCTCAGAGTGAACACAACTCACCCAGTGAGGCACACTGACCAAGCTTGACCACACACATCACAAATTACACTCCTTACTCAAAGAGCCAGCCACACACACAACCTGTCAAACACAACCACTCACATAGAAACCAACATGCAAAACACACACCGTCCACAACAAAAAGAACACAAAGATTACGCAACACACATTTCACACACTACACACATCACTCCAAACACACATGAAACAGACAGCACACACAGCCTCACAGAATGCACAATGCCAAACACACAACATATATGCAAAGATATCAGTCCTAACACACAGCGTCTCACTCAACAAGCAAAACACACAGACCACAGAACACACAGAGTAGAATACACAAAACACACACACAAATCACAGAACCACACATCACACGACACACACAAGCATCCCGCACAGAAAATATCACAACTCATAACACACACAACACTCCCCAAACCATAGGCAAACCACATATAACCAACAAAGACAAGTAGCACACATTTCACACACTACACACTGCACACACAATCACGCACAGACACACCACACATACATCCTCACACAGGAGCGCAACGCAGTACATACACACAACACAGAAACACGCAACACAACAGACACCATAAACACACCACACACTTGAAGGCACATAACTCCTGCTCACAATGCACACGAAAACCATTGCGCAGACCACGTACTGTATGCAAGAGTTGTACAAAACAACCACAGCCACACACGGTCAACACATCTCACATCATGTGCGTAAATCAAACAGCCAAACACACACACAGCCTCTCTTTCACAACAACACACAAATCACAACCACACACACAAAACTGACACAACACATACAAATGCACACAAAACTGACGAAACGCATGCAACACACAGCACACTGCACACAGCACGCACAACCACAATCCTATCATAGAGAGCACGTGCAGCCCCACACGCAGACAGCACGAACGAAAACACCCCCCACACACAACATACACATGCACACAACACGCCCGACACAAGGCGAACCCATCATTACACACAATGCTCAAATGACACAGCCCACGCAACACTACCCAGTATGTCACACACAGAAAGCCTAAAGGCAGCACTCACACAACCCAGAACTCAGAACATAACACAACAAACAAGAGAATTTATAAGACGCGGAAATCACATTGCGCACTGAATTCGTTGTATGCGGGTATTTTCCTGACAGCCAGGCTTCCTCAGCAAAACCTCACGTTAATGGCCTCACAAATGAGCACCTGACACTCAGCAAAAGATGTCTCTACAGAGCGGACTTCACTCATGCGCTTAGAGTGCAGTCACACAGGACTGACTCGGAAACCACATTGCGAGCTGAATTCGTTGTATGCGGGTATTTTCCTGATGGCCAGTCTTCCTCAACAAAGCCTCACGTTAATGGTCACTTAAATGAGCACATGACACTCAGCAAAAGGGAGCTCTACACAGAAGTCCTCTTTCAGGTGCTTAGAGTGCAGGCACACAGGACAGACACGGAAACCACATTGAGAGTTCAATTCGTTGTATGCGGGTATTTTCCTGATGGCCAGGATTCCTCAGCAAAAGCTCACGTTAAAGGCCAGAAAAATGAGCACCCGACACTGAGAAAAAGACATCTCTACAGAGCAGACTTCCATCATGCACTTAGAGTGCAGTCACACAAGACAGACACGGAAACCACGTTGTGAGCTAAATTCGTTGTATGCGGGCATAGTGCCTGACGGCCAGGCTTCCTCAGCATGGACTCACGTTCATGGCCACACAGACATGGTGGGAAGCACATTGCAAGCTCTGTTTCAGCCTCCACTGCCAGGGCTTCAACGATTCCTTGAATGGGCCATCCTGCAGTGCTTTCTTTCACTCACATAAGCTGAATCCAAAGCTGACTTGCCTCCACTGCTGTCACTACAATGCATCATCTTCTGCAACTTCCAGTGTCGCTAGAGCAAAGGCCTATTCGCAGCCCACCTACAACTTTGAGATAGAGGGCATACAGAGAACACCGCGTTCTACTGCAATGTTTGCTGTTTTCCTTATCACGTAGGAGCAAATTGCATGCAAAATGAAAGCAGCCTAGTATTCTCTCAGGGAGGGTCTCCTCAGTGCATGGTGGATTGTTTCTGCGGCAGAGTTTGTCATAAGGCTCTCCTGCAGCAGATTCTGACACTTTACTACAAAGGCGTCTTCAGGGCCTTGGCAGTAAAGAGATGAGGTGGCTCTCTGCGCCCTCATGAAACAAGGCCCTCCTGGAGTATTACAATCCTGTGGAGAAAACCGCCAAGCACGAGAGGCTGTCTTCTGTGCACTTGAATGCAGAAGTCCCTCCACACACAGCACATCACACCGAGAATATAACTGCCCACCATACACATGAACCACGGTTCTCAGAGTGAACACAACTCACCCAGTGAGGCACACTGACCAAGCTTGACCACACACATCACAAATTACACTCCTTACTCAAAGAGCCAGCCACACACACAACCTGTCAAACACAACCACTCACATAGAAACCAACATGCAAAACACACACCGTCCACAACAAAAAGAACACAAAGATTACGCAACACACATTTCACACACTACACACATCACTCCAAACACACATGAAACAGACAGCACACACAGCCTCACAGAATGCACAATGCCAAACACACAACATATATGCAAAGATATCAGTCCTAACACACAGCGTCTCACTCAACAAGCAAAACACACAGACCACAGAACACACAGAGTAGAATACACAAAACACACACACAAATCACAGAACCACACATCACACGACACACACAAACATCCCGCACACAAAATATCACAACTCATAACACACACAACACTCCCCAAACCATAGGCAAACCACATATAACCAACAAAGACAAGTAGCACACATTTCACACACTACACACTGCACACACAATCACGCACAGACACACCACACATACATCCTCACACAGGAGCGCAACGCAGTACATACACACAACACAGAAACACGCAACACAACAGACACCATAAACACACCACACACTTGAAGGCACATAACTCCTGCTCACAATGCACACGAAAACCATTGCGCAGACCACGTACTGTATGCAAGAGTTGTACAAAACAACCACAGCCACACACGGTCAACACATCTCACATCATGTGCGTAAATCAAACAGCCAAACACACACACAGCCTCTCTTTCACAACAACACACAAATCACAACCACACACACAAAACTGACACAACACATACAAATGCACACAAAACTGACGAAACGCATGCAACACACATAGCACACTGCACACAGCACGCACAACCACAATCCTATCATAGAGAGCACGTGCAGCCCCACACGCAGACAGCACGAACGAAAACACCCCCCACACACAACATACACATGCACACAACACGCCCGACACAAGGCGAACCCATCATTACACACAATGCTCAAATGACACAGCCCACGCAACACTACCCAGTATGTCACACACAGAAAGCCTAAAGGCAGCACTCACACAACCCAGAACTCAGAACATAACACAACAAACAAGAGAATTTATAAGACGCGGAAATCACATTGCGCACTGAATTCGTTGTATGCGGGTATTTTCCTGACAGCCAGGCTTCCTCAGCAAAACCTCACGTTAATGGCCTCACAAATGAGCACCTGACACTCAGCAAAAGATGTCTCTACAGAGCGGACTTCACTCATGCGCTTAGAGTGCAGTCACACAGGACTGACTCGGAAACCACATTGCGAGCTGAATTCGTTGTATGCGGGTATTTTCCTGATGGCCAGTCTTCCTCAACAAAGCCTCACGTTAATGGTCACTTAAATGAGCACATGACACTCAGCAAAAGGGAGCTCTACACAGAAGTCCTCTTTCAGGTGCTTAGAGTGCAGGCACACAGGACAGACACGGAAACCACATTGAGAGTTCAATTCGTTGTATGCGGGTATTTTCCTGATGGCCAGGATTCCTCAGCAAAAGCTCACGTTAAAGGCCAGAAAAATGAGCACCCGACACTGAGAAAAAGACATCTCTACAGAGCAGACTTCCATCATGCACTTAGAGTGCAGTCACACAAGACAGACACGGAAACCACATTGTGAGCTAAATTCGTTGTATGCGGGCATAGTGCCTGACGGCCAGGCTTCCTCAGCATGGACTCACGTTCATGGCCACACAGACATGGTGGGAAGCACATTGCAAGCTCTGTTTCAGCCTCCACTGCCAGGGCTTCAATGATTCCTTGAATGGGCCATCCTGCAGTGCTTTCTTTCACTCACATAAGCTGAATCCAAAGCTGACTTGCCTCCACTGCTGTCACTACAATGCATCATCTTCTGCAACTTCCAGTGTCGCTAGAGCAAAGGCCTATTCGCAGCCCACCTACAACTTTGAGATAGAGGGCATACAGAGAACACCGCGTTCTACTGCAATGTTTGCTGTTTTCCTTATCACGTAGGAGCAAATTGCATGCAAAATGAAAGCAGCCTAGTATTCTCTCAGGGAGGGTCTCCTCAGTGCATGGTGGATTGTTTCTGCGGCAGAGTTTGTCATAAGGCTCTCCTGCAGCAGATTCTGACACTTTACTACAAAGGCGTCTTCAGGGCCTTGGTAGTAAAGAGATGAGGTGGCTCTCTGCGCCCTCATGAAACAAGGCCCTCCTGGAGTATTACAATCCTGTGGAGAAAACCGCCAAGCACGAGAGGCTGTCTTCTGTGCACTTGAATGCAGAAGTCCCTCCACACACAGCACATCACACCGAGAATATAACTGCCCACCATACACATGAACCACGGTTCTCAGAGTGAACACAACTCACCCAGTGAGGCACACTGACCAAGCTTGACCACACACATCACAAATTACACTCCTTACTCAAAGAGCCAGCCACACACACAACCTGTCAAACACAACCACTCACATAGAAACCAACATGCAAAACACACACCGTCCACAACAAAAAGAACACAAAGATTACGCAACACACATTTCACACACTACACACATCACTCCAAACACACATGAAACAGACAGCACACACAGCCTCACAGAATGCACAATGCCAAACACACAACATATATGCAAAGATATCAGTCCTAACACACAGCGTCTCACTCAACAAGCAAAACACACAGACCACAGAACACACAGAGTAGAATACACAAAACACACACACAAATCACAGAACCACACATCACACGACACACACAAGCATCCCGCACAGAAAATATCACAACTCATAACACACACAACACTCCCCAAACCATAGGCAAACCACATATAACCAACAAAGACAAGTAGCACACATTTCACACACTACACACTGCACACACAATCACGCACAGACACACCACACATACATCCTCACACAGGAGCGCAACGCAGTACATACACACAACACAGAAACACGCAACACAACAGACACCATAAACACACCACACACTTGAAGGCACATAACTCCTGCTCACAATGCACACGAAAACCATTGCGCAGACCACGTACTGTATGCAAGAGTTGTACAAAACAACCACAGCCACACACGGTCAACACATCTCACATCATGTGCGTAAATCAAACAGCCAAACACACACACAGCCTCTCTTTCACAACAACACACAAACCACAACCACACACACAAAACTGACACAACACATACAAATGCACACAAAACTGACGAAACGCATGCAACACACATAGCACACTGCACACAGCACGCACAACCACAATCCTATCATAGAGAGCACGTGCAGCCCCACACGCAGACAGCACGAACGAAAACACCCCCCACACACAACATACACATGCACACAACACGCCCGACACAAGGCGAACCCATCATTACACACAATGCTCAAATGACACAGCCCACGCAACACTACCCAGTATGTCACACACAGAAAGCCTAAAGGCAGCACTCACACAACCCAGAACTCAGAACATAACACAACAAACAAGAGAATTTATAAGACGCGGAAATCACATTGCGCACTGAATTCGTTGTATGCGGGTATTTTCCTGACAGCCAGGCTTCCTCAGCAAAACCTCACGTTAATGGCCTCACAAATGAGCACCTGACACTCAGCAAAAGATGTCTCTACAGAGCGGACTTCACTCATGCGCTTAGAGTGCAGTCACACAGGACTGACTCGGAAACCACATTGCGAGCTGAATTCGTTGTATGCGGGTATTTTCCTGATGGCCAGTCTTCCTCAACAAAGCCTCACGTTAATGGTCACTTAAATGAGCACATGACACTCAGCAAAAGGGAGCTCTACACAGAAGTCCTCTTTCAGGTGCTTAGAGTGCAGGCACACAGGACAGACACGGAAACCACATTGAGAGTTCAATTCGTTGTATGCGGGTATTTTCCTGATGGCCAGGATTCCTCAGCAAAAGCTCACGTTAAAGGCCAGAAAAATGAGCACCCGACACTGAGAAAAAGACATCTCTACAGAGCAGACTTCCATCATGCACTTAGAGTGCAGTCACACAAGACAGACACGGAAACCACGTTGTGAGCTAAATTCGTTGTATGCGGGCATAGTGCCTGACGGCCAGGCTTCCTCAGCATGGACTCACGTTCATGGCCACACAGACATGGTGGGAAGCACATTGCAAGCTCTGTTTCAGCCTCCACTGCCAGGGCTTCAACGATTCCTTGAATGGGCCATCCTGCAGTGCTTTCTTTCACTCACATAAGCTGAATCCAAAGCTGACTTGCCTCCACTGCTGTCACTACAATGCATCATCTTCTGCAACTTCCAGTGTCGCTAGAGCAAAGGCCTATTCGCAGCCCACCTACAACTTTGAGATAGAGGGCATACAGAGAACACCGCGTTCTACTGCAATGTTTGCTGTTTTCCTTATCACGTAGGAGCAAATTGCATGCAAAATGAAAGCAGCCTAGTATTCTCTCAGGGAGGGTCTCCTCAGTGCATGGTGGATTGTTTCTGCGGCAGAGTTTGTCATAAGGCTCTCCTGCAGCAGATTCTGACACTTTACTACAAAGGCGTCTTCAGGGCCTTGGCAGTAAAGAGATGAGGTGGCTCTCTGCGCCCTCATGAAACAAGGCCCTCCTGGAGTATTACAATCCTGTGGAGAAAACCGCCAAGCACGAGAGGCTGTCTTCTGTGCACTTGAATGCAGAAGTCCCTCCACACACAGCACATCACACCGAGAATATAACTGCCCACCATACACATGAACCACGGTTCTCAGAGTGAACACAACTCACCCAGTGAGGCACACTGACCAAGCTTGACCACACACATCACAAATTACACTCCTTACTCAAAGAGCCAGCCACACACACAACCTGTCAAACACAACCACTCACATAGAAACCAACATGCAAAACACACACCGTCCACAACAAAAAGAACACAAAGATTACGCAACACACATTTCACACACTACACACATCACTCCAAACACACATGAAACAGACAGCACACACAGCCTCACAGAATGCACAATGCCAAACACACAACATATATGCAAAGATATCAGTCCTAACACACAGCGTCTCACTCAACAAGCAAAACACACAGACCACAGAACACACAGAGTAGAATACACAAAACACACACACAAATCACAGAACCACACATCACACGACACACACAAGCATCCCGCACAGAAAATATCACAACTCATAACACACACAACACTCCCCAAACCATAGGCAAACCACATATAACCAACAAAGACAAGTAGCACACATTTCACACACTACACACTGCACACACAATCACGCACAGACACACCACACATACATCCTCACACAGGAGCGCAACGCAGTACATACACACAACACAGAAACACGCAACACAACAGACACCATAAACACACCACACACTTGAAGGCACATAACTCCTGCTCACAATGCACACGAAAACCATTGCGCAGACCACGTACTGTATGCAAGAGTTGTACAAAACAACCACAGCCACACACGGTCAACACATCTCACATCATGTGCGTAAATCAAACAGCCAAACACACACACAGCCTCTCTTTCACAACAACACACAAACCACAACCACACACACAAAACTGACACAACACATACAAATGCACACAAAACTGACGAAACGCATGCAACACACATAGCACACTGCACACAGCACGCACAACCACAATCCTATCATAGAGAGCACGTGCAGCCCCACACGCAGACAGCACGAACGAAAACACCCCCCACACACAACATACACATGCACACAACACGCCCGACACAAGGCGAACCCATCATTACACACAATGCTCAAATGACACAGCCCACGCAACACTACCCAGTATGTCACACACAGAAAGCCTAAAGGCAGCACTCACACAACCCAGAACTCAGAACATAACACAACAAACAAGAGAATTTATAAGACGCGGAAATCACATTGCGCACTGAATTCGTTGTATGCGGGTATTTTCCTGACAGCCAGGCTTCCTCAGCAAAACCTCACGTTAATGGCCTCACAAATGAGCACCTGACACTCAGCAAAAGATGTCTCTACAGAGCGGACTTCACTCATGCGCTTAGAGTGCAGTCACACAGGACTGACTCGGAAACCACATTGCGAGCTGAATTCGTTGTATGCGGGTATTTTCCTGATGGCCAGTCTTCCTCAACAAAGCCTCACGTTAATGGTCACTTAAATGAGCACATGACACTCAGCAAAAGGGAGCTCTACACAGAAGTCCTCTTTCAGGTGCTTAGAGTGCAGGCACACAGGACAGACACGGAAACCACATTGAGAGTTCAATTCGTTGTATGCGGGTATTTTCCTGATGGCCAGGATTCCTCAGCAAAAGCTCACGTTAAAGGCCAGAAAAATGAGCACCCGACACTGAGAAAAAGACATCTCTACAGAGCAGACTTCCATCATGCACTTAGAGTGCAGTCACACAAGACAGACACGGAAACCACGTTGTGAGCTAAATTCGTTGTATGCGGGCATAGTGCCTGACGGCCAGGCTTCCTCAGCATGGACTCACGTTCATGGCCACACAGACATGGTGGGAAGCACATTGCAAGCTCTGTTTCAGCCTCCACTGCCAGGGCTTCAATGATTCCTTGAATGGGCCATCCTGCAGTGCTTTCTTTCACTCACATAAGCTGAATCCAAAGCTGACTTGCCTCCACTGCTGTCACTACAATGCATCATCTTCTGCAACTTCCAGTGTCGCTAGAGCAAAGGCCTATTCGCAGCCCACCTACAACTTTGAGATAGAGGGCATACAGAGAACACCGCGTTCTACTGCAATGTTTGCTGTTTTCCTTATCACGTAGGAGCAAATTGCATGCAAAATGAAAGCAGCCTAGTATTCTCTCAGGGAGGGTCTCCTCAGTGCATGGTGGATTGTTTCTGCGGCAGAGTTTGTCATAAGGCTCTCCTGCAGCAGATTCTGACACTTTACTACAAAGGCATCTTCAGGGCCTTGGTAGTAAAGAGATGAGGTGGCTCTCTGCGCCCTCATGAAACAAGGCCCTCCTGGAGTATTACAATCCTGTGGAGAAAACCGCCAAGCACGAGAGGCTGTCTTCTGTGCACTTGAATGCAGAAGTCCCTCCACACACAGCACATCACACCGAGAATATAACTGCCCACCATACACATGAATCACGGTTCTCAGAGTGAACACAACTCACCCAGTGAGGCACACTGACCAAGCTTGACCACACACATCACAAATTACACTCCTTACTCAAAGAGCCAGCCACACACACAACCTGTCAAACACAACCACTCACATAGAAACCAACATGCAAAACACACACCGTCCACAACAAAAAGAACACAAAGATTACGCAACACACATTTCACACACTACACACATCACTCCAAACACACATGAAACAGACAGCACACACAGCCTCACAGAATGCACAATGCCAAACACACAACATATATGCAAAGATATCAGTCCTAACACACAGCGTCTCACTCAACAAGCAAAACACACAGACCACAGAACACACAGAGTAGAATACACAAAACACACACACAAATCACAGAACCACACATCACACGACACACACAAGCATCCCGCACAGAAAATATCACAACTCATAACACACACAACACTCCCCAAACCATAGGCAAACCACATATAACCAACAAAGACAAGTAGCACACATTTCACACACTACACACTGCACACACAATCACGCACAGACACACCACACATACATCCTCACACAGGAGCGCAACGCAGTACATACACACAACACAGAAACACGCAACACAGCAGACACCATAAACACACCACACACTTGAAGGCACATAACTCCTGCTCACAATGCACACGAAAACCATTGCGCAGACCACGTACTGTATGCAAGAGTTGTACAAAACAACCACAGCCACACACAGTCAACACATCTCACATCATGTGCGTAAATCAAACAGCCAAACACACACACAGCCTCTCTTTCACAACAACACACAAACCACAACCACACACACAAAACTGACACAACACATACAAATGCACACAAAACTGACGAAACGCATGCAACACACATAGCACACTGCACACAGCACGCACAACCACAATCCTATCATAGAGAGCACGTGCAGCCCCACACGCAGACAGCACGAACGAAAACACCCCCCACACACAACATACACATGCACACAACACGCCCGACACAAGGCGAACCCATCATTACACACAATGCTCAAATGACACAGCCCACGCAACACTACCCAGTATGTCACACACAGAAAGCCTAAAGGCAGCACTCACACAACCCAGAACTCAGAACATAACACAACAAACAAGAGAATTTATAAGACGCGGAAATCACATTGCGCACTGAATTCGTTGTATGCGGGTATTTTCCTGACAGCCAGGCTTCCTCAGCAAAACCTCACGTTAATGGCCTCACAAATGAGCACCTGACACTCAGCAAAAGATGTCTCTACAGAGCGGACTTCACTCATGCGCTTAGAGTGCAGTCACACAGGACTGACTCGGAAACCACATTGCGAGCTGAATTCGTTGTATGCGGGTATTTTCCTGATGGCCAGTCTTCCTCAACAAAGCCTCACGTTAATGGTCACTTAAATGAGCACATGACACTCAGCAAAAGGGATCTCTACACAGAAGTCCTCTTTCAGGTGCTTAGAGTGCAGGCACACAGGACAGACACGGAAACCACATTGAGAGTTCAATTCGTTGTATGCGGGTATTTTCCTGATGGCCAGGATTCCTCAGCAAAAGCTCACGTTAAAGGCCAGAAAAATGAGCACCCGACACTGAGAAAAAGACATCTCTACAGAGCAGACTTCCATCATGCACTTAGAGTGCAGTCACACAAGACAGACACGGAAACCACATTGGGAGCTAAATTCGTTGTATGCGGGCATAGTGCCTGACGGCCAGGCTTCCTCAGCATGGACTCACGTTCATGGCCACACAGACATGGTGGGAAGCACATTGCAAGCTCTGTTTCAGCCTCCACTGCCAGGGCTTCAACGATTCCTTGAATGGGCCATCCTGCAGTGCTTTCTTTCACTCACATAAGCTGAATCCAAAGCTGACTTGCCTCCACTGCTGTCACTACAATGCATCATCTTCTGCAACTTCCAGTGTCGCTAGAGCAAAGGCCTATTCGCAGCCCACCTACATCTTTGAGATAGAGGGCATACAGAGAACACCGCGTTCTACTGCAATGTTTGCTGTTTTCCTTATCACGTAGGAGCAAATTGCATGCAAAATGAAAGCAGCCTAGTATTCTCTCAGGGAGGGTCTCCTCAGTGCATGGTGGATTGTTTCTGCGGCAGAGTTTGTCATAAGGCTCTCCTGCAGCAGATTCTGACACTTTACTACAAAGGCGTCTTCAGGGCCTTGGTAGTAAAGAGATGAGGTGGCTCTCTGCGCCCTCATGAAACAAGGCCCTCCTGGAGTATTACAATCCTGTGGAGAAAACCGCCAAGCACGAGAGGCTGTCTTCTGTGCACTTGAATGCAGAAGTCCCTCCACACACAGCACATCACACCGAGAATATAACTGCCCACCATACACATGAACCACGGTTCTCAGAGTGAACACAACTCACCCAGTGAGGCACACTGACCAAGCTTGACCACACACATCACAAATTACACTCCTTACTCAAAGAGCCAGCCACACACACAACCTGTCAAACACAACCACTCACATAGAAACCAACATGCAAAACACACACCGTCCACAACAAAAAGAACACAAAGATTACGCAACACACATTTCACACACTACACACATCACTCCAAACACACATGAAACAGACAGCACACACAGCCTCACAGAATGCACAATGCCAAACACACAACATATATGCAAAGATATCAGTCCTAACACACAGCGTCTCACTCAACAAGCAAAACACACAGACCACAGAACACACAGAGTAGAATACACAAAACACACACACAAATCACAGAACCACACATCACACGACACACACAAGCATCCCGCACAGAAAATATCACAACTCATAACACACACAACACTCCCCAAACCATAGGCAAACCACATATAACCAACAAAGACAAGTAGCACACATTTCACACACTACACACTGCACACACAATCACGCACAGACACACCACACATACATCCTCACACAGGAGCGCAACGCAGTACATACACACAACACAGAAACACGCAACACAACAGACACCATAAACACACCACACACTTGAAGGCACATAACTCCTGCTCACAATGCACACGAAAACCATTGCACAGACCACGTACTGTAAGCAAGAGTTGTACAAAACAACCACAGCCACACACAGTCAACACATCTCACATCATGTGCGTAAATCAAACAGCCAAACACACACACAGCCTCTCTTTCACAACAACACACAAACCACAACCACACACACAAAACTGACACAACACATACAAATGCACACAAAACTGACGAAACGCATGCAACACACATAGCACACTGCACACAGCACGCACAACCACAATCCTATCATAGAGAGCACGTGCAGCCCCACACGCAGACAGCACGAACGAAAACACCCCCCACACACAACATACACATGCACACAACACGCCCGACACAAGGCGAACCCATCATTACACACAATGCTCAAATGACACAGCCCACGCAACACTACCCAGTATGTCACACACAGAAAGCCTAAAGGCAGCACTCACACAACCCAGAACTCAGAACATAACACAACAAACAAGAGAATTTATAAGACGCGGAAATCACATTGCGCACTGAATTCGTTGTATGCGGGTATTTTCCTGACAGCCAGGCTTCCTCAGCAAAACCTCACGTTAATGGCCTCACAAATGAGCACCTGACACTCAGCAAAAGATGTCTCTACAGAGCGGACTTCACTCATGCGCTTAGAGTGCAGTCACACAGGACTGACTCGGAAACCACATTGCGAGCTGAATTCGTTGTATGCGGGTCCTGATGGCCAGTCTTCCTCAACAAAGCCTCACGTTAATGGTCACTTAAATGAGCACATGACACTCAGCAAAAGGGAGCTCTACACAGAAGTCCTCTTTCAGGTGCTTAGAGTGCAGGCACACAGGACAGACACGGAAACCACATTGAGAGTTCAATTCGTTGTATGCGGGTATTTTCCTGATGGCCAGGATTCCTCAGCAAAAGCTCACGTTAAAGGCCAGAAAAATGAGCACCGACACTGAGAAAAAGACATCTCTACAGAGCAGACTTCCATCATGCACTTAGAGTGCAGTCACACAAGACAGACACGGAAACCACATTGTGAGCTAAATTCGTTGTATGCGGGCATAGTGCCTGACGGCCAGGCTTCCTCAGCATGGACTCACGTTCATGGCCACACAGACATGGTGGGAAGCACATTGCAAGCTCTGTTTCAGCCTCCACTGCCAGGGCATCAATGATTCCTTCAATGGGCCATCCTGCAGTGCTTTCTTTCACTCACATAAGCTGAATCCAAAGCTGACTTGCCTCCACTGCTGTCACTACAATGCATCATCTTCTGCAACTTCCAGTGTCGCTAGAGCAAAGGCCTATTCGCAGCCCACCTACAACTTTGAGATAGAGGGCATACAGAGAACACCGCGTTCTACTGCAATGTTTGCTGTTTTCCTTATCACGTAGGAGCAAATTGCATGCAAAATGAAAGCAGCCTAGTATTCTCTCAGGGAGGGTCTCCTCAGTGCATGGTGGATTGTTTCTGCGGCAGAGTTTGTCATAAGGCTCTCCTGCAGCAGATTCTGACACTTTACTACAAAGGCGTCTTCAGGGCCTTGGTAGTAAAGAGATGAGGTGGCTCTCTGCGCCCTCATGAAACAAGGCCCTCCTGGAGTATTACAATCCTGTGGAGAAAACCGCCAAGCACGAGAGGCTGTCTTCTGTGCACTTGAATGCAGAAGTCCCTCCACACACAGCACATCACACCGAGAATATAACTGCCCACCATACACATGAACCACGGTTCTCAGAGTGAACACAACTCACCCAGTGAGGCACACTGACCAAGCTTGACCACACACATCACAAATTACACTCCTTACTCAAAGAGCCAGCCACACACACAACCTGTCAAACACAACCACTCACATAGAAACCAACATGCAAAACACACACCGTCCACAACAAAAAGAACACAAAGATTACGCAACACACATTTCACACACTACACACATCACTCCAAACACACATGAAACAGACAGCACACACAGCCTCACAGAATGCACAATGCCAAACACACAACATATATGCAAAGATATCAGTCCTAACACACAGCGTCTCACTCAACAAGCAAAACACACAGACCACAGAACACACAGAGTAGAATACACAAAACACACACACAAATCACAGAACCACACATCACACGACACACACAAGCATCCCGCACAGAAAATATCACAACTCATAACACACACAACACTCCCCAAACCATAGGCAAACCACATATAACCAACAAAGACAAGTAGCACACATTTCACACACTACACACTGCACACACAATCACGCACAGACACACCACACATACATCCTCACACAGGAGCGCAACGCAGTACATACACACAACACAGAAACACGCAACACAACAGACACCATAAACACACCACACACTTGAAGGCACATAACTCCTGCTCACAATGCACACGAAAACCATTGCGCAGACCACGTACTGTATGCAAGAGCTGTACAAAACAACCACAGCCACACACGGTCAACACATCTCACATCATGTGCGTAAATCAAACAGCCAAACACACACACAGCCTCTCTTTCACAACAACACACAAACCACAACCACACACACAAAACTGACACAACACATACAAATGCACACAAAACTGACGAAACGCATGCAACACACATAGCACACTGCACACAGCACGCACAACCACAATCCTATCATAGAGAGCACGTGCAGCCCCACACGCAGACAGCACGAACGAAAACACCCCCCACACACAACATACACATGCACACAACACGCCCGACACAAGGCGAACCCATCATTACACACAGTGCTCAAATGACACAGCCCACGCAACACTACCCAGTATGTCACACACAGAAAGCCTAAAGGCAGCACTCACACAACCCAGAACTCAGAACATAACACAACAAACAAGAGAATTTATAAGACGCGGAAATCACATTGCGCACTGAATTCGTTGTATGCGGGTATTTTCCTGACAGCCAGGCTTCCTCAGCAAAACCTCCCGTTAATGGCCTCACAAATGAGCACTTGACACTCAGCAAAAGATGTCTCTACAGAGCGGACTTCACTCATGCGCTTAGAGTGCAGTCACACAGGACTGACTCGGAAACCACATTGCGAGCTGAATTCGTTGTATGCGGGTATTTTCCTGATGGCCAGTCTTCCTCAACAAAGCCTCACGTTAATGGTCACTTAAATGAGCACATGACACTCAGCAAAAGGGAGCTCTACACAGAAGTCCTCTTTCAGGTGCTTAGAGTGCAGGCACACAGGACAGACACGGAAACCACATTGAGAGTTCAATTCGTTGTATGCGGGTATTTTCCTGATGGCCAGGATTCCTCAGCAAAAGCTCACGTTAAAGGCCAGAAAAATGAGCACCCGACACTGAGAAAAAGACATCTCTACAGAGCAGACTTCCATCATGCACTTAGAGTGCAGTCACACAAGACAGACACGGAAACCACGTTGTGAGCTAAATTCGTTGTATGCGGGCATAGTGCCTGACGGCCAGGCTTCCTCAGCATGGACTCACGTTCATGGCCACACAGACATGGTGGGAAGCACATTGCAAGCTCTGTTTCAGCCTCCACTGCCAGGGCTTCAATGATTCCTTGAATGGGCCATCCTGCAGTGCTTTCTTTCACTCACATAAGCTGAATCCAAAGCTGACTTGCCTCCACTGCTGTCACTACAATGCATCATCTTCTGCAACTTCCAGTGTCGCTAGAGCAAAGGCCTATTCGCAGCCCACCTACAACTTTGAGATAGAGGGCATACAGAGAACACCGCGTTCTACTGCAATGTTTGCTGTTTTCCTTATCACGTAGGAGCAAATTGCATGCAAAATGAAAGCAGCCTAGTATTCTCTCAGGGAGGGTCTCCTCAGTGCATGGTGGATTGTTTCTGCGGCAGAGTTTGTCATAAGGCTCTCCTGCAGCAGATTCTGACACTTTACTACAAAGGCATCTTCAGGGCCTTGGTAGTAAAGAGATGAGGTGGCTCTCTGCGCCCTCATGAAACAAGGCCCTCCTGGAGTATTACAATCCTGTGGAGAAAACCGCCAAGCACGAGAGGCTGTCTTCTGTGCACTTGAATGCAGAAGTCCCTCCACACACAGCACATCACACCGAGAATATAACTGCCCACCATACACATGAATCACGGTTCTCAGAGTGAACACAACTCACCCAGTGAGGCACACTGACCAAGCTTGACCACACACATCACAAATTACACTCCTTACTCAAAGAGCCAGCCACACACACAACCTGTCAAACACAACCACTCACATAGAAACCAACATGCAAAACACACACCGTCCACAACAAAAAGAACACAAAGATTACGCAACACACATTTCACACACTACACACATCACTCCAAACACACATGAAACAGACAGCACACACAGCCTCACAGAATGCACAATGCCAAACACACAACATATATGCAAAGATATCAGTCCTAACACACAGCGTCTCACTCAACAAGCAAAACACACAGACCACAGAACACACAGAGTAGAATACACAAAACACACACACAAATCACAGAACCACACATCACACGACACACACAAGCATCCCGCACAGAAAATATCACAACTCATAACACACACAACACTCCCCAAACCATAGGCAAACCACATATAACCAACAAAGACAAGTAGCACACATTTCACACACTACACACTGCACACACAATCACGCACAGACACACCACACATACATCCTCACACAGGAGCGCAACGCAGTACATACACACAACACAGAAACACGCAACACAGCAGACACCATAAACACACCACACACTTGAAGGCACATAACTCCTGCTCACAATGCACACGAAAACCATTGCGCAGACCACGTACTGTATGCAAGAGTTGTACAAAACAACCACAGCCACACACAGTCAACACATCTCACATCATGTGCGTAAATCAAACAGCCAAACACACACACAGCCTCTCTTTCACAACAACACACAAACCACAACCACACACACAAAACTGACACAACACATACAAATGCACACAAAACTGACGAAACGCATGCAACACACATAGCACACTGCACACAGCACGCACAACCACAATCCTATCATAGAGAGCACGTGCAGCCCCACACGCAGACAGCACGAACGAAAACACCCCCCACACACAACATACACATGCACACAACACGCCCGACACAAGGCGAACCCATCATTACACACAATGCTCAAATGACACAGCCCACGCAACACTACCCAGTATGTCACACACAGAAAGCCTAAAGGCAGCACTCACACAACCCAGAACTCAGAACATAACACAACAAACAAGAGAATTTATAAGACGCGGAAATCACATTGCGCACTGAATTCGTTGTATGCGGGTATTTTCCTGACAGCCAGGCTTCCTCAGCAAAACCTCACGTTAATGGCCTCACAAATGAGCACCTGACACTCAGCAAAAGATGTCTCTACAGAGCGGACTTCACTCATGCGCTTAGAGTGCAGTCACACAGGACTGACTCGGAAACCACATTGCGAGCTGAATTCGTTGTATGCGGGTATTTTCCTGATGGCCAGTCTTCCTCAACAAAGCCTCACGTTAATGGTCACTTAAATGAGCACATGACACTCAGCAAAAGGGAGCTCTACACAGAAGTCCTCTTTCAGGTGCTTAGAGTGCAGGCACACAGGACAGACACGGAAACCACATTGAGAGTTCAATTCGTTGTATGCGGGTATTTTCCTGATGGCCAGGATTCCTCAGCAAAAGCTCACGTTAAAGGCCAGAAAAATGAGCACCCGACACTGAGAAAAAGACATCTCTACAGAGCAGACTTCCATCATGCACTTAGAGTGCAGTCACACAAGACAGACACGGAAACCACATTGTGAGCTAAATTCGTTGTATGCGGGCATAGTGCCTGACGGCCAGGCTTCCTCAGCATGGACTCACGTTCATGGCCACACAGACATGGTGGGAAGCACATTGCAAGCTCTGTTTCAGCCTCCACTGCCAGGGCTTCAACGATTCCTTGAATGGGCCATCCTGCAGTGCTTTCTTTCACTCACATAAGCTGAATCCAAAGCTGACTTGCCTCCACTGCTGTCACTACAATGCATCATCTTCTGCAACTTCCAGTGTCGCTAGAGCAAAGGCCTATTCGCAGCCCACCTACAACTTTGAGATAGAGGGCATACAGAGAACACCGCGTTCTACTGCAATGTTTGCTGTTTTCCTTATCACGTAGGAGCAAATTGCATGCAAAATGAAAGCAGCCTAGTATTCTCTCAGGGAGGGTCTCCTCAGTGCATGGTGGATTGTTTCTGCGGCAGAGTTTGTCATAAGGCTCTCCTGCAGCAGATTCTGACACTTTACTACAAAGGCGTCTTCAGGGCCTTGGTAGTAAAGAGATGAGGTGGCTCTCTGCGCCCTCATGAAACAAGGCCCTCCTGGAGTATTACAATCCTGTGGAGAAAACCGCCAAGCACGAGAGGCTGTCTTCTGTGCACTTGAATGCAGAAGTCCCTCCACACACAGCACATCACACCGAGAATATAACTGCCCACCATACACATGAACCACGGTTCTCAGAGTGAACACAACTCACCCAGTGAGGCACACTGACCAAGCTTGACCACACACATCACAAATTACACTCCTTACTCAAAGAGCCAGCCACACACACAACCTGTCAAACACAACCACTCACATAGAAACCAACATGCAAAACACACACCGTCCACAACAAAAAGAACACAAAGATTACGCAACACACATTTCACACACTACACACATCACTCCAAACACACATGAAACAGACAGCACACACAGCCTCACAGAATGCACAATGCCAAACACACAACATATATGCAAAGATATCAGTCCTAACACACAGCGTCTCACTCAACAAGCAAAACACACAGACCACAGAACACACAGAGTAGAATACACAAAACACACACACAAATCACAGAACCACACATCACACGACACACACAAGCATCCCGCACAAAAAATATCACAACTCATAACACACACAACACTCCCCAAACCATAGGCAAACCACATATAACCAACAAAGACAAGTAGCACACATTTCACACACTACACACTGCACACACAATCACGCACAGACACACCACACATACATCCTCACACAGGAGCGCAACGCAGTACATACACACAACACAGAAACACGCAACACAACAGACACCATAAACACACCACACACTTGAAGGCACATAACTCCTGCTCACAATGCACACGAAAACCATTGCACAGACCACGTACTGTAAGCAAGAGTTGTACAAAACAACCACAGCCACACACAGTCAACACATCTCACATCATGTGCGTAAATCAAACAGCCAAACACACACACAGCCTCTCTTTCACAACAACACACAAACCACAACCACACACACAAAACTGACACAACACATACAAATGCACACAAAACTGACGAAACGCATGCAACACACATAGCACACTGCACACAGCACGCACAACCACAATCCTATCATAGAGAGCACGTGCAGCCCCACACGCAGACAGCACGAACGAAAACACCCCCCACACACAACATACACATGCACACAACACGCCCGACACAAGGCGAACCCATCATTACACACAATGCTCAAATGACACAGCCCACGCAACACTACCCAGTATGTCACACACAGAAAGCCTAAAGGCAGCACTCACACAACCCAGAACTCAGAACATAACACAACAAACAAAAGAATTTATAAGACGCGGAAATCACATTGCGCACTGAATTCGTTGTATGCGGGTATTTTCCTGACAGCCAGGCTTCCTCAGCAAAACCTCACGTTAATGGCCTCACAAATGAGCACCTGACACTCAGCAAAAGATGTCTCTACAGAGCGGACTTCACTCATGCGCTTAGAGTGCAGTCACACAGGACTGACTCGGAAACCACATTGCGAGCTGAATTCGTTGTATGCGGGTATTTTCCTGATGGACAGTCTTCCTCAACAAAGCCTCACGTTAATGGTCACTTAAATGAGCACATGACACTCAGCAAAAGGGAGCTCTACACAGAAGTCCTCTTTCAGGTGCTTAGAGTGCAGGCACACAGGACAGACACGGAAACCACATTGAGAGTTCAATTCGTTGTATGCGGGTATTTTCCTGATGGCCAGGATTCCTCAGCAAAAGCTCACGTTAAAGGCCAGAAAAATGAGCACCGACACTGAGAAAAAGACATCTCTACAGAGCAGACTTCCATCATGCACTTAGAGTGCAGTCACACAAGACAGACACGGAAACCACATTGTGAGCTAAATTCGTTGTATGCGGGCATAGTGCCTGACGGCCAGGCTTCCTCAGCATGGACTCACGTTCATGGCCACACAGACATGGTGGGAAGCACATTGCAAGCTCTGTTTCAGCCTCCACTGCCAGGGCATCAATGATTCCTTCAATGGGCCATCCTGCAGTGCTTTCTTTCACTCACATAAGCTGAATCCAAAGCTGACTTGCCTCCACTGCTGTCACTACAATGCATCATCTTCTGCAACTTCCAGTGTCGCTAGAGCAAAGGCCTATTCGCAGCCCACCTACAACTTTGAGATAGAGGGCATACAGAGAACACCGCGTTCTACTGCAATGTTTGCTGTTTTCTTTATCACGTAGGAGCAAATTGCATGCAAAATGAAAGCAGCCTAGTATTCTCTCAGGGAGGGTCTCCTCAGTGCATGGTGGATTGTTTCTGCGGCAGAGTTTGTCATAAGGCTCTCCTGCAGCAGATTCTGACACTTTACTACAAAGGCGTCTTCAGGGCCTTGGTAGTAAAGAGATGAGGTGGCTCTCTGCGCCCTCATGAAACAAGGCCCTCCTGGAGTATTACAATCCTGTGGAGAAAACCGCCAAGCACGAGAGGCTGTCTTCTGTGCACTTGAATGCAGAAGTCCCTCCACACACAGCACATCACACCGAGAATATAACTGCCCACCATACACATGAACCACGGTTCTCAGAGTGAACACAACTCACCCAGTGAGGCACACTGACCAAGCTTGACCACACACATCACAAATTACACTCCTTACTCAAAGAGCCAGCCACACACACAACCTGTCAAACACAACCACTCACATAGAAACCAACATGCAAAACACACACCGTCCACAACAAAAAGAACACAAAGATTACGCAACACACATTTCACACACTACACACATCACTCCAAACACACATGAAACAGACAGCACACACAGCCTCACAGAATGCACAATGCCAAACACACAACATATATGCAAAGATATCAGTCCTAACACACAGCGTCTCACTCAACAAGCAAAACACACAGACCACAGAACACACAGAGTAGAATACACAAAACACACACACAAATCACAGAACCACACATCACACGACACACACAAGCATCCCGCACAGAAAATATCACAACTCATAACACACACAACACTCCCCAAACCATAGGCAAACCACATATAACCAACAAAGACAAGTAGCACACATTTCACACACTACACACTGCACACACAATCACGCACAGACACACCACACATACATCCTCACACAGGAGCGCAACGCAGTACATACACACAACACAGAAACACGCAACACAACAGACACCATAAACACACCACACACTTGAAGGCACATAACTCCTGCTCACAATGCACACGAAAACCATTGCGCAGACCACGTACTGTATGCAAGAGCTGTACAAAACAACCACAGCCACACACGGTCAACACATCTCACATCATGTGCGTAAATCAAACAGCCAAACACACACACAGCCTCTCTTTCACAACAACACACAAACCACAACCACACACACAAAACTGACACAACACATACAAATGCACACAAAACTGACGAAACGCATGCAACACACATAGCACACTGCACACAGCACGCACAACCACAATCCTATCATAGAGAGCACGTGCAGCCCCACACGCAGACAGCACGAACGAAAACACCCCCCACACACAACATACACATGCACACAACACGCCCGACACAAGGCGAACCCATCATTACACACAGTGCTCAAATGACACAGCCCACGCAACACTACCCAGTATGTCACACACAGAAAGCCTAAAGGCAGCACTCACACAACCCAGAACTCAGAACATAACACAACAAACAAGAGAATTTATAAGACGCGGAAATCACATTGCGCACTGAATTCGTTGTATGCGGGTATTTTCCTGACAGCCAGGCTTCCTCAGCAAAACCTCCCGTTAATGGCCTCACAAATGAGCACTTGACACTCAGCAAAAGATGTCTCTACAGAGCGGACTTCACTCATGCGCTTAGAGTGCAGTCACACAGGACTGACTCGGAAACCACATTGCGAGCTGAATTCGTTGTATGCGGGTATTTTCCTGATGGCCAGTCTTCCTCAACAAAGCCTCACGTTAATGGTCACTTAAATGAGCACATGACACTCAGCAAAAGGGAGCTCTACACAGAAGTCCTCTTTCAGGTGCTTAGAGTGCAGGCACACAGGACAGACACGGAAACCACATTGAGAGTTCAATTCGTTGTATGCGGGTATTTTCCTGATGGCCAGGATTCCTCAGCAAAAGCTCACGTTAAAGGCCAGAAAAATGAGCACCCGACACTGAGAAAAAGACATCTCTACAGAGCAGACTTCCATCATGCACTTAGAGTGCAGTCACACAAGACAGACACGGAAACCACGTTGTGAGCTAAATTCGTTGTATGCGGGCATAGTGCCTGACGGCCAGGCTTCCTCAGCATGGACTCACGTTCATGGCCACACAGACATGGTGGGAAGCACATTGCAAGCTCTGTTTCAGCCTCCACTGCCAGGGCTTCAATGATTCCTTGAATGGGCCATCCTGCAGTGCTTTCTTTCACTCACATAAGCTGAATCCAAAGCTGACTTGCCTCCACTGCTGTCACTACAATGCATCATCTTCTGCAACTTCCAGTGTCGCTAGAGCAAAGGCCTATTCGCAGCCCACCTACAACTTTGAGATAGAGGGCATACAGAGAACACCGCGTTCTACTGCAATGTTTGCTGTTTTCCTTATCACGTAGGAGCAAATTGCATGCAAAATGAAAGCAGCCTAGTATTCTCTCAGGGAGGGTCTCCTCAGTGCATGGTGGATTGTTTCTGCGGCAGAGTTTGTCATAAGGCTCTCCTGCAGCAGATTCTGACACTTTACTACAAAGGCATCTTCAGGGCCTTGGTAGTAAAGAGATGAGGTGGCTCTCTGCGCCCTCATGAAACAAGGCCCTCCTGGAGTATTACAATCCTGTGGAGAAAACCGCCAAGCACGAGAGGCTGTCTTCTGTGCACTTGAATGCAGAAGTCCCTCCACACACAGCACATCACACCGAGAATATAACTGCCCACCATACACATGAATCACGGTTCTCAGAGTGAACACAACTCACCCAGTGAGGCACACTGACCAAGCTTGACCACACACATCACAAATTACACTCCTTACTCAAAGAGCCAGCCACACACACAACCTGTCAAACACAACCACTCACATAGAAACCAACATGCAAAACACACACCGTCCACAACAAAAAGAACACAAAGATTACGCAACACACATTTCACACACTACACACATCACTCCAAACACACATGAAACAGACAGCACACACAGCCTCACAGAATGCACAATGCCAAACACACAACATATATGCAAAGATATCAGTCCTAACACACAGCGTCTCACTCAACAAGCAAAACACACAGACCACAGAACACACAGAGTAGAATACACAAAACACACACACAAATCACAGAACCACACATCACACGACACACACAAGCATCCCGCACAGAAAATATCACAACTCATAACACACACAACACTCCCCAAACCATAGGCAAACCACATATAACCAACAAAGACAAGTAGCACACATTTCACACACTACACACTGCACACACAATCACGCACAGACACACCACACATACATCCTCACACAGGAGCACAACGCAGTACATACACACAACACAGAAACACGCAACACAACAGACACCATAAACACACCACACACTTGAAGGCACATAACTCCTGCTCACAATGCACACGAAAACCATTGCGCAGACCACGTACTGTATGCAAGAGCTGTACAAAACAACCACAGCCACACACGGTCAACACATCTCACATCATGTGCGTAAATCAAACAGCCAAACACACACACAGCCTCTCTTTCACAACAACACACAAACCACAACCACACACACAAAACTGACACAACACATACAAATGCACACAAAACTGACGAAACGCATGCAACACACATAGCACACTGCACACAGCACGCACAACCACAATCCTATCATAGAGAGCACGTGCAGCCCCACACGCAGACAGCACGAACGAAAACACCCCCCACACACAACATACACATGCACACAACACGTCCGACACAAGGCGAACCCATCATTACACACAGTGCTCAAATGACACAGCCCACGCAACACTACCCAGTATGTCACACACAGAAAGCCTAAAGGCAGCACTCACACAACCCAGAACTCAGAACATAACACAACAAACAAGAGAATTTATAAGACGCGGAAATCACATTGCGCACTGAATTCGTTGTATGCGGGTATTTTCCTGACAGCCAGGCTTCCTCAGCAAAACCTCCCGTTAATGGCCTCACAAATGAGCACTTGACACTCAGCAAAAGATGTCTCTACAGAGCGGACTTCACTCATGCGCTTAGAGTGCAGTCACACAGGACTGACTCGGAAACCACATTGCGAGCTGAATTCGTTGTATGCGGGTATTTTCCTGATGGCCAGTCTTCCTCAACAAAGCCTCACGTTAATGGTCACTTAAATGAGCACATGACACTCAGCAAAAGGGAGCTCTACACAGAAGTCCTCTTTCAGGTGCTTAGAGTGCAGGCACACAGGACAGACACGGAAACCACATTGAGAGTTCAATTCGTTGTATGCGGGTATTTTCCTGATGGCCAGGATTCCTCAGCAAAAGCTCACGTTAAAGGCCAGAAAAATGAGCACCCGACACTGAGAAAAAGACATCTCTACAGAGCAGACTTCCATCATGCACTTAGAGTGCAGTCACACAAGACAGACACGGAAACCACGTTGTGAGCTAAATTCGTTGTATGCGGGCATAGTGCCTGACGGCCAGGCTTCCTCAGCATGGACTCACGTTCATGGCCACACAGACATGGTGGGAAGCACATTGCAAGCTCTGTTTCAGCCTCCACTGCCAGGGCTTCAATGATTCCTTGAATGGGCCATCCTGCAGTGCTTTCTTTCACTCACATAAGCTGAATCCAAAGCTGACTTGCCTCCACTGCTGTCACTACAATGCATCATCTTCTGCAACTTCCAGTGTCGCTAGAGCAAAGGCCTATTCGCAGCCCACCTACAACTTTGAGATAGAGGGCATACAGAGAACACCGCGTTCTACTGCAATGTTTGCTGTTTTCCTTATCACGTAGGAGCAAATTGCATGCAAAATGAAAGCAGCCTAGTATTCTCTCAGGGAGGGTCTCCTCAGTGCATGGTGGATTGTTTCTGCGGCAGAGTTTGTCATAAGGCTCTCCTGCAGCAGATTCTGACACTTTACTACAAAGGCATCTTCAGGGCCTTGGTAGTAAAGAGATGAGGTGGCTCTCTGCGCCCTCATGAAACAAGGCCCTCCTGGAGTATTACAATCCTGTGGAGAAAACCGCCAAGCACGAGAGGCTGTCTTCTGTGCACTTGAATGCAGAAGTCCCTCCACACACAGCACATCACACCGAGAATATAACTGCCCACCATACACATGAATCACGGTTCTCAGAGTGAACACAACTCACCCAGTGAGGCACACTGACCAAGCTTGACCACACACATCACAAATTACACTCCTTACTCAAAGAGCCAGCCACACACACAACCTGTCAAACACAACCACTCACATAGAAACCAACATGCAAAACACACACCGTCCACAACAAAAAGAACACAAAGATTACGCAACACACATTTCACACACTACACACATCACTCCAAACACACATGAAACAGACAGCACACACAGCCTCACAGAATGCACAATGCCAAACACACAACATATATGCAAAGATATCAGTCCTAACACACAGCGTCTCACTCAACAAGCAAAACACACAGACCACAGAACACACAGAGTAGAATACACAAAACACACACACAAATCACAGAACCACACATCACACGACACACACAAGCATCCCGCACAGAAAATATCACAACTCATAACACACACAACACTCCCCAAACCATAGGCAAACCACATATAACCAACAAAGACAAGTAGCACACATTTCACACACTACACACTGCACACACAATCACGCACAGACACACCACACATACATCCTCACACAGGAGCGCAACGCAGTACATACACACAACACAGAAACACGCAACACAGCAGACACCATAAACACACCACACACTTGAAGGCACATAACTCCTGCTCACAATGCACACGAAAACCATTGCGCAGACCACGTACTGTATGCAAGAGTTGTACAAAACAACCACAGCCACACACAGTCAACACATCTCACATCATGTGCGTAAATCAAACAGCCAAACACACACACAGCCTCTCTTTCACAACAACACACAAACCACAACCACACACACAAAACTGACACAACACATACAAATGCACACAAAACTGACGAAACGCATGCAACACACATAGCACACTGCACACAGCACGCACAACCACAATCCTATCATAGAGAGCACGTGCAGCCCCACACGCAGACAGCACGAACGAAAACACCCCCCACACACAACATACACATGCACACAACACGCCCGACACAAGGCGAACCCATCATTACACACAATGCTCAAATGACACAGCCCACGCAACACTACCCAGTATGTCACACACAGAAAGCCTAAAGGCAGCACTCACACAACCCAGAACTCAGAACATAACACAACAAACAAGAGAATTTATAAGACGCGGAAATCACATTGCGCACTGAATTCGTTGTATGCGGGTATTTTCCTGACAGCCAGGCTTCCTCAGCAAAACCTCACGTTAATGGCCTCACAAATGAGCACCTGACACTCAGCAAAAGATGTCTCTACAGAGCGGACTTCACTCATGCGCTTAGAGTGCAGTCACACAGGACTGACTCGGAAACCACATTGCGAGCTGAATTCGTTGTATGCGGGTATTTTCCTGATGGCCAGTCTTCCTCAACAAAGCCTCACGTTAATGGTCACTTAAATGAGCACATGACACTCAGCAAAAGGGATCTCTACACAGAAGTCCTCTTTCAGGTGCTTAGAGTGCAGGCACACAGGACAGACACGGAAACCACATTGAGAGTTCAATTCGTTGTATGCGGGTATTTTCCTGATGGCCAGGATTCCTCAGCAAAAGCTCACGTTAAAGGCCAGAAAAATGAGCACCCGACACTGAGAAAAAGACATCTCTACAGAGCAGACTTCCATCATGCACTTAGAGTGCAGTCACACAAGACAGACACGGAAACCACATTGGGAGCTAAATTCGTTGTATGCGGGCATAGTGCCTGACGGCCAGGCTTCCTCAGCATGGACTCACGTTCATGGCCACACAGACATGGTGGGAAGCACATTGCAAGCTCTGTTTCAGCCTCCACTGCCAGGGCTTCAACGATTCCTTGAATGGGCCATCCTGCAGTGCTTTCTTTCACTCACATAAGCTGAATCCAAAGCTGACTTGCCTCCACTGCTGTCACTACAATGCATCATCTTCTGCAACTTCCAGTGTCGCTAGAGCAAAGGCCTATTCGCAGCCCACCTACATCTTTGAGATAGAGGGCATACAGAGAACACCGCGTTCTACTGCAATGTTTGCTGTTTTCCTTATCACGTAGGAGCAAATTGCATGCAAAATGAAAGCAGCCTAGTATTCTCTCAGGGAGGGTCTCCTCAGTGCATGGTGGATTGTTTCTGCGGCAGAGTTTGTCATAAGGCTCTCCTGCAGCAGATTCTGACACTTTACTACAAAGGCGTCTTCAGGGCCTTGGTAGTAAAGAGATGAGGTGGCTCTCTGCGCCCTCATGAAACAAGGCCCTCCTGGAGTATTACAATCCTGTGGAGAAAACCGCCAAGCACGAGAGGCTGTCTTCTGTGCACTTGAATGCAGAAGTCCCTCCACACACAGCACATCACACCGAGAATATAACTGCCCACCATACACATGAACCACGGTTCTCAGAGTGAACACAACTCACCCAGTGAGGCACACTGACCAAGCTTGACCACACACATCACAAATTACACTCCTTACTCAAAGAGCCAGCCACACACACAACCTGTCAAACACAACCACTCACATAGAAACCAACATGCAAAACACACACCGTCCACAACAAAAAGAACACAAAGATTACGCAACACACATTTCACACACTACACACATCACTCCAAACACACATGAAACAGACAGCACACACAGCCTCACAGAATGCACAATGCCAAACACACAACATATATGCAAAGATATCAGTCCTAACACACAGCGTCTCACTCAACAAGCAAAACACACAGACCACAGAACACACAGAGTAGAATACACAAAACACACACACAAATCACAGAACCACACATCACACGACACACACAAGCATCCCGCACAGAAAATATCACAACTCATAACACACACAACACTCCCCAAACCATAGGCAAACCACATATAACCAACAAAGACAAGTAGCACACATTTCACACACTACACACTGCACACACAATCACGCACAGACACACCACACATACATCCTCACACAGGAGCGCAACGCAGTACATACACACAACACAGAAACACGCAACACAACAGACACCATAAACACACCACACACTTGAAGGCACATAACTCCTGCTCACAATGCACACGAAAACCATTGCACAGACCACGTACTGTAAGCAAGAGTTGTACAAAACAACCACAGCCACACACAGTCAACACATCTCACATCATGTGCGTAAATCAAACAGCCAAACACACACACAGCCTCTCTTTCACAACAACACACAAACCACAACCACACACACAAAACTGACACAACACATACAAATGCACACAAAACTGACGAAACGCATGCAACACACATAGCACACTGCACACAGCACGCACAACCACAATCCTATCATAGAGAGCACGTGCAGCCCCACACGCAGACAGCACGAACGAAAACACCCCCCACACACAACATACACATGCACACAACACGCCCGACACAAGGCGAACCCATCATTACACACAATGCTCAAATGACACAGCCCACGCAACACTACCCAGTATGTCACACACAGAAAGCCTAAAGGCAGCACTCACACAACCCAGAACTCAGAACATAACACAACAAACAAGAGAATTTATAAGACGCGGAAATCACATTGCGCACTGAATTCGTTGTATGCGGGTATTTTCCTGACAGCCAGGCTTCCTCAGCAAAACCTCACGTTAATGGCCTCACAAATGAGCACCTGACACTCAGCAAAAGATGTCTCTACAGAGCGGACTTCACTCATGCGCTTAGAGTGCAGTCACACAGGACTGACTCGGAAACCACATTGCGAGCTGAATTCGTTGTATGCGGGTCCTGATGGCCAGTCTTCCTCAACAAAGCCTCACGTTAATGGTCACTTAAATGAGCACATGACACTCAGCAAAAGGGAGCTCTACACAGAAGTCCTCTTTCAGGTGCTTAGAGTGCAGGCACACAGGACAGACACGGAAACCACATTGAGAGTTCAATTCGTTGTATGCGGGTATTTTCCTGATGGCCAGGATTCCTCAGCAAAAGCTCACGTTAAAGGCCAGAAAAATGAGCACCGACACTGAGAAAAAGACATCTCTACAGAGCAGACTTCCATCATGCACTTAGAGTGCAGTCACACAAGACAGACACGGAAACCACATTGTGAGCTAAATTCGTTGTATGCGGGCATAGTGCCTGACGGCCAGGCTTCCTCAGCATGGACTCACGTTCATGGCCACACAGACATGGTGGGAAGCACATTGCAAGCTCTGTTTCAGCCTCCACTGCCAGGGCATCAATGATTCCTTCAATGGGCCATCCTGCAGTGCTTTCTTTCACTCACATAAGCTGAATCCAAAGCTGACTTGCCTCCACTGCTGTCACTACAATGCATCATCTTCTGCAACTTCCAGTGTCGCTAGAGCAAAGGCCTATTCGCAGCCCACCTACAACTTTGAGATAGAGGGCATACAGAGAACACCGCGTTCTACTGCAATGTTTGCTGTTTTCCTTATCACGTAGGAGCAAATTGCATGCAAAATGAAAGCAGCCTAGTATTCTCTCAGGGAGGGTCTCCTCAGTGCATGGTGGATTGTTTCTGCGGCAGAGTTTGTCATAAGGCTCTCCTGCAGCAGATTCTGACACTTTACTACAAAGGCGTCTTCAGGGCCTTGGTAGTAAAGAGATGAGGTGGCTCTCTGCGCCCTCATGAAACAAGGCCCTCCTGGAGTATTACAATCCTGTGGAGAAAACCGCCAAGCACGAGAGGCTGTCTTCTGTGCACTTGAATGCAGAAGTCCCTCCACACACAGCACATCACACCGAGAATATAACTGCCCACCATACACATGAACCACGGTTCTCAGAGTGAACACAACTCACCCAGTGAGGCACACTGACCAAGCTTGACCACACACATCACAAATTACACTCCTTACTCAAAGAGCCAGCCACACACACAACCTGTCAAACACAACCACTCACATAGAAACCAACATGCAAAACACACACCGTCCACAACAAAAAGAACACAAAGATTACGCAACACACATTTCACACACTACACACATCACTCCAAACACACATGAAACAGACAGCACACACAGCCTCACAGAATGCACAATGCCAAACACACAACATATATGCAAAGATATCAGTCCTAACACACAGCGTCTCACTCAACAAGCAAAACACACAGACCACAGAACACACAGAGTAGAATACACAAAACACACACACAAATCACAGAACCACACATCACACGACACACACAAGCATCCCGCACAGAAAATATCACAACTCATAACACACACAACACTCCCCAAACCATAGGCAAACCACATATAACCAACAAAGACAAGTAGCACACATTTCACACACTACACACTGCACACACAATCACGCACAGACACACCACACATACATCCTCACACAGGAGCGCAACGCAGTACATACACACAACACAGAAACACGCAACACAACAGACACCATAAACACACCACACACTTGAAGGCACATAACTCCTGCTCACAATGCACACGAAAACCATTGCGCAGACCACGTACTGTATGCAAGAGCTGTACAAAACAACCACAGCCACACACGGTCAACACATCTCACATCATGTGCGTAAATCAAACAGCCAAACACACACACAGCCTCTCTTTCACAACAACACACAAACCACAACCACACACACAAAACTGACACAACACATACAAATGCACACAAAACTGACGAAACGCATGCAACACACATAGCACACTGCACACAGCACGCACAACCACAATCCTATCATAGAGAGCACGTGCAGCCCCACACGCAGACAGCACGAACGAAAACACCCCCCACACACAACATACACATGCACACAACACGCCCGACACAAGGCGAACCCATCATTACACACAGTGCTCAAATGACACAGCCCACGCAACACTACCCAGTATGTCACACACAGAAAGCCTAAAGGCAGCACTCACACAACCCAGAACTCAGAACATAACACAACAAACAAGAGAATTTATAAGACGCGGAAATCACATTGCGCACTGAATTCGTTGTATGCGGGTATTTTCCTGACAGCCAGGCTTCCTCAGCAAAACCTCCCGTTAATGGCCTCACAAATGAGCACTTGACACTCAGCAAAAGATGTCTCTACAGAGCGGACTTCACTCATGCGCTTAGAGTGCAGTCACACAGGACTGACTCGGAAACCACATTGCGAGCTGAATTCGTTGTATGCGGGTATTTTCCTGATGGCCAGTCTTCCTCAACAAAGCCTCACGTTAATGGTCACTTAAATGAGCACATGACACTCAGCAAAAGGGAGCTCTACACAGAAGTCCTCTTTCAGGTGCTTAGAGTGCAGGCACACAGGACAGACACGGAAACCACATTGAGAGTTCAATTCGTTGTATGCGGGTATTTTCCTGATGGCCAGGATTCCTCAGCAAAAGCTCACGTTAAAGGCCAGAAAAATGAGCACCCGACACTGAGAAAAAGACATCTCTACAGAGCAGACTTCCATCATGCACTTAGAGTGCAGTCACACAAGACAGACACGGAAACCACGTTGTGAGCTAAATTCGTTGTATGCGGGCATAGTGCCTGACGGCCAGGCTTCCTCAGCATGGACTCACGTTCATGGCCACACAGACATGGTGGGAAGCACATTGCAAGCTCTGTTTCAGCCTCCACTGCCAGGGCTTCAATGATTCCTTGAATGGGCCATCCTGCAGTGCTTTCTTTCACTCACATAAGCTGAATCCAAAGCTGACTTGCCTCCACTGCTGTCACTACAATGCATCATCTTCTGCAACTTCCAGTGTCGCTAGAGCAAAGGCCTATTCGCAGCCCACCTACAACTTTGAGATAGAGGGCATACAGAGAACACCGCGTTCTACTGCAATGTTTGCTGTTTTCCTTATCACGTAGGAGCAAATTGCATGCAAAATGAAAGCAGCCTAGTATTCTCTCAGGGAGGGTCTCCTCAGTGCATGGTGGATTGTTTCTGCGGCAGAGTTTGTCATAAGGCTCTCCTGCAGCAGATTCTGACACTTTACTACAAAGGCATCTTCAGGGCCTTGGTAGTAAAGAGATGAGGTGGCTCTCTGCGCCCTCATGAAACAAGGCCCTCCTGGAGTATTACAATCCTGTGGAGAAAACCGCCAAGCACGAGAGGCTGTCTTCTGTGCACTTGAATGCAGAAGTCCCTCCACACACAGCACATCACACCGAGAATATAACTGCCCACCATACACATGAATCACGGTTCTCAGAGTGAACACAACTCACCCAGTGAGGCACACTGACCAAGCTTGACCACACACATCACAAATTACACTCCTTACTCAAAGAGCCAGCCACACACACAACCTGTCAAACACAACCACTCACATAGAAACCAACATGCAAAACACACACCGTCCACAACAAAAAGAACACAAAGATTACGCAACACACATTTCACACACTACACACATCACTCCAAACACACATGAAACAGACAGCACACACAGCCTCACAGAATGCACAATGCCAAACACACAACATATATGCAAAGATATCAGTCCTAACACACAGCGTCTCACTCAACAAGCAAAACACACAGACCACAGAACACACAGAGTAGAATACACAAAACACACACACAAATCACAGAACCACACATCACACGACACACACAAGCATCCCGCACAGAAAATATCACAACTCATAACACACACAACACTCCCCAAACCATAGGCAAACCACATATAACCAACAAAGACAAGTAGCACACATTTCACACACTACACACTGCACACACAATCACGCACAGACACAGCACACATACATCCTCACACAGGAGCGCAACGCAGTACATACACACAACACAGAAACACGCAACACAGCAGACACCATAAACACACCACACACTTGAAGGCACATAACTCCTGCTCACAATGCACACGAAAACCATTGCGCAGACCACGTACTGTATGCAAGAGTTGTACAAAACAACCACAGCCACACACAGTCAACACATCTCACATCATGTGCGTAAATCAAACAGCCAAACACACACACAGCCTCTCTTTCACAACAACACACAAACCACAACCACACACACAAAACTGACACAACACATACAAATGCACACAAAACTGACGAAACGCATGCAACACACATAGCACACTGCACACAGCACGCACAACCACAATCCTATCATAGAGAGCACGTGCAGCCCCACACGCAGACAGCACGAACGAAAACACCCCCCACACACAACATACACATGCACACAACACGCCCGACACAAGGCGAACCCATCATTACACACAATGCTCAAATGACACAGCCCACGCAACACTACCCAGTATGTCACACACAGAAAGCCTAAAGGCAGCACTCACACAACCCAGAACTCAGAACATAACACAACAAACAAGAGAATTTATAAGACGCGGAAATCACATTGCGCACTGAATTCGTTGTATGCGGGTATTTTCCTGACAGCCAGGCTTCCTCAGCAAAACCTCACGTTAATGGCCTCACAAATGAGCACCTGACACTCAGCAAAAGATGTCTCTACAGAGCGGACTTCACTCATGCGCTTAGAGTGCAGTCACACAGGACTGACTCGGAAACCACATTGCGAGCTGAATTCGTTGTATGCGGGTATTTTCCTGATGGCCAGTCTTCCTCAACAAAGCCTCACGTTAATGGTCACTTAAATGAGCACATGACACTCAGCAAAAGGGATCTCTACACAGAAGTCCTCTTTCAGGTGCTTAGAGTGCAGGCACACAGGACAGACACGGAAACCACATTGAGAGTTCAATTCGTTGTATGCGGGTATTTTCCTGATGGCCAGGATTCCTCAGCAAAAGCTCACGTTAAAGGCCAGAAAAATGAGCACCCGACACTGAGAAAAAGACATCTCTACAGAGCAGACTTCCATCATGCACTTAGAGTGCAGTCACACAAGACAGACACGGAAACCACATTGGGAGCTAAATTCGTTGTATGCGGGCATAGTGCCTGACGGCCAGGCTTCCTCAGCATGGACTCACGTTCATGGCCACACAGACATGGTGGGAAGCACATTGCAAGCTCTGTTTCAGCCTCCACTGCCAGGGCTTCAACGATTCCTTGAATGGGCCATCCTGCAGTGCTTTCTTTCACTCACATAAGCTGAATCCAAAGCTGACTTGCCTCCACTGCTGTCACTACAATGCATCATCTTCTGCAACTTCCAGTGTCGCTAGAGCAAAGGCCTATTCGCAGCCCACCTACATCTTTGAGATAGAGGGCATACAGAGAACACCGCGTTCTACTGCAATGTTTGCTGTTTTCCTTATCACGTAGGAGCAAATTGCATGCAAAATGAAAGCAGCCTAGTATTCTCTCAGGGAGGGTCTCCTCAGTGCATGGTGGATTGTTTCTGCGGCAGAGTTTGTCATAAGGCTCTCCTGCAGCAGATTCTGACACTTTACTACAAAGGCGTCTTCAGGGCCTTGGTAGTAAAGAGATGAGGTGGCTCTCTGCGCCCTCATGAAACAAGGCCCTCCTGGAGTATTACAATCCTGTGGAGAAAACCGCCAAGCACGAGAGGCTGTCTTCTGTGCACTTGAATGCAGAAGTCCCTCCACACACAGCACATCACACCGAGAATATAACTGCCCACCATACACATGAACCACGGTTCTCAGAGTGAACACAACTCACCCAGTGAGGCACACTGACCAAGCTTGACCACACACATCACAAATTACACTCCTTACTCAAAGAGCCAGCCACACACACAACCTGTCAAACACAACCACTCACATAGAAACCAACATGCAAAACACACACCGTCCACAACAAAAAGAACACAAAGATTACGCAACACACATTTCACACACTACACACATCACTCCAAACACACATGAAACAGACAGCACACACAGCCTCACAGAATGCACAATGCCAAACACACAACATATATGCAAAGATATCAGTCCTAACACACAGCGTCTCACTCAACAAGCAAAACACACAGACCACAGAACACACAGAGTAGAATACACAAAACACACACACAAATCACAGAACCACACATCACACGACACACACAAGCATCCCGCACAGAAAATATCACAACTCATAACACACACAACACTCCCCAAACCATAGGCAAACCACATATAACCAACAAAGACAAGTAGCACACATTTCACACACTACACACTGCACACACAATCACGCACAGACACACCACACATACATCCTCACACAGGAGCGCAACGCAGTACATACACACAACACAGAAACACGCAACACAACAGACACCATAAACACACCACACACTTGAAGGCACATAACTCCTGCTCACAATGCACACGAAAACCATTGCACAGACCACGTACTGTAAGCAAGAGTTGTACAAAACAACCACAGCCACACACAGTCAACACATCTCACATCATGTGCGTAAATCAAACAGCCAAACACACACACAGCCTCTCTTTCACAACAACACACAAACCACAACCACACACACAAAACTGACACAACACATACAAATGCACACAAAACTGACGAAACGCATGCAACACACATAGCACACTGCACACAGCACGCACAACCACAATCCTATCATAGAGAGCACGTGCAGCCCCACACGCAGACAGCACGAACGAAAACACCCCCCACACACAACATACACATGCACACAACACGCCCGACACAAGGCGAACCCATCATTACACACAATGCTCAAATGACACAGCCCACGCAACACTACCCAGTATGTCACACACAGAAAGCCTAAAGGCAGCACTCACACAACCCAGAACTCAGAACATAACACAACAAACAAAAGAATTTATAAGACGCGGAAATCACATTGCGCACTGAATTCGTTGTATGCGGGTATTTTCCTGACAGCCAGGCTTCCTCAGCAAAACCTCACGTTAATGGCCTCACAAATGAGCACCTGACACTCAGCAAAAGATGTCTCTACAGAGCGGACTTCACTCATGCGCTTAGAGTGCAGTCACACAGGACTGACTCGGAAACCACATTGCGAGCTGAATTCGTTGTATGCGGGTATTTTCCTGATGGACAGTCTTCCTCAACAAAGCCTCACGTTAATGGTCACTTAAATGAGCACATGACACTCAGCAAAAGGGAGCTCTACACAGAAGTCCTCTTTCAGGTGCTTAGAGTGCAGGCACACAGGACAGACACGGAAACCACATTGAGAGTTCAATTCGTTGTATGCGGGTATTTTCCTGATGGCCAGGATTCCTCAGCAAAAGCTCACGTTAAAGGCCAGAAAAATGAGCACCGACACTGAGAAAAAGACATCTCTACAGAGCAGACTTCCATCATGCACTTAGAGTGCAGTCACACAAGACAGACACGGAAACCACATTGTGAGCTAAATTCGTTGTATGCGGGCATAGTGCCTGACGGCCAGGCTTCCTCAGCATGGACTCACGTTCATGGCCACACAGACATGGTGGGAAGCACATTGCAAGCTCTGTTTCAGCCTCCACTGCCAGGGCATCAATGATTCCTTCAATGGGCCATCCTGCAGTGCTTTCTTTCACTCACATAAGCTGAATCCAAAGCTGACTTGCCTCCACTGCTGTCACTACAATGCATCATCTTCTGCAACTTCCAGTGTCGCTAGAGCAAAGGCCTATTCGCAGCCCACCTACAACTTTGAGATAGAGGGCATACAGAGAACACCGCGTTCTACTGCAATGTTTGCTGTTTTCTTTATCACGTAGGAGCAAATTGCATGCAAAATGAAAGCAGCCTAGTATTCTCTCAGGGAGGGTCTCCTCAGTGCATGGTGGATTGTTTCTGCGGCAGAGTTTGTCATAAGGCTCTCCTGCAGCAGATTCTGACACTTTACTACAAAGGCGTCTTCAGGGCCTTGGTAGTAAAGAGATGAGGTGGCTCTCTGCGCCCTCATGAAACAAGGCCCTCCTGGAGTATTACAATCCTGTGGAGAAAACCGCCAAGCACGAGAGGCTGTCTTCTGTGCACTTGAATGCAGAAGTCCCTCCACACACAGCACATCACACCGAGAATATAACTGCCCACCATACACATGAACCACGGTTCTCAGAGTGAACACAACTCACCCAGTGAGGCACACTGACCAAGCTTGACCACACACATCACAAATTACACTCCTTACTCAAAGAGCCAGCCACACACACAACCTGTCAAACACAACCACTCACATAGAAACCAACATGCAAAACACACACCGTCCACAACAAAAAGAACACAAAGATTACGCAACACACATTTCACACACTACACACATCACTCCAAACACACATGAAACAGACAGCACACACAGCCTCACAGAATGCACAATGCCAAACACACAACATATATGCAAAGATATCAGTCCTAACACACAGCGTCTCACTCAACAAGCAAAACACACAGACCACAGAACACACAGAGTAGAATACACAAAACACACACACAAATCACAGAACCACACATCACACGACACACACAAGCATCCCGCACAGAAAATATCACAACTCATAACACACACAACACTCCCCAAACCATAGGCAAACCACATATAACCAACAAAGACAAGTAGCACACATTTCACACACTACACACTGCACACACAATCACGCACAGACACACCACACATACATCCTCACACAGGAGCGCAACGCAGTACATACACACAACACAGAAACACGCAACACAACAGACACCATAAACACACCACACACTTGAAGGCACATAACTCCTGCTCACAATGCACACGAAAACCATTGCGCAGACCACGTACTGTATGCAAGAGCTGTACAAAACAACCACAGCCACACACGGTCAACACATCTCACATCATGTGCGTAAATCAAACAGCCAAACACACACACAGCCTCTCTTTCACAACAACACACAAACCACAACCACACACACAAAACTGACACAACACATACAAATGCACACAAAACTGACGAAACGCATGCAACACACATAGCACACTGCACACAGCACGCACAACCACAATCCTATCATAGAGAGCACGTGCAGCCCCACACGCAGACAGCACGAACGAAAACACCCCCCACACACAACATACACATGCACACAACACGCCCGACACAAGGCGAACCCATCATTACACACAGTGCTCAAATGACACAGCCCACGCAACACTACCCAGTATGTCACACACAGAAAGCCTAAAGGCAGCACTCACACAACCCAGAACTCAGAACATAACACAACAAACAAGAGAATTTATAAGACGCGGAAATCACATTGCGCACTGAATTCGTTGTATGCGGGTATTTTCCTGACAGCCAGGCTTCCTCAGCAAAACCTCCCGTTAATGGCCTCACAAATGAGCACTTGACACTCAGCAAAAGATGTCTCTACAGAGCGGACTTCACTCATGCGCTTAGAGTGCAGTCACACAGGACTGACTCGGAAACCACATTGCGAGCTGAATTCGTTGTATGCGGGTATTTTCCTGATGGCCAGTCTTCCTCAACAAAGCCTCACGTTAATGGTCACTTAAATGAGCACATGACACTCAGCAAAAGGGAGCTCTACACAGAAGTCCTCTTTCAGGTGCTTAGAGTGCAGGCACACAGGACAGACACGGAAACCACATTGAGAGTTCAATTCGTTGTATGCGGGTATTTTCCTGATGGCCAGGATTCCTCAGCAAAAGCTCACGTTAAAGGCCAGAAAAATGAGCACCCGACACTGAGAAAAAGACATCTCTACAGAGCAGACTTCCATCATGCACTTAGAGTGCAGTCACACAAGACAGACACGGAAACCACGTTGTGAGCTAAATTCGTTGTATGCGGGCATAGTGCCTGACGGCCAGGCTTCCTCAGCATGGACTCACGTTCATGGCCACACAGACATGGTGGGAAGCACATTGCAAGCTCTGTTTCAGCCTCCACTGCCAGGGCTTCAATGATTCCTTGAATGGGCCATCCTGCAGTGCTTTCTTTCACTCACATAAGCTGAATCCAAAGCTGACTTGCCTCCACTGCTGTCACTACAATGCATCATCTTCTGCAACTTCCAGTGTCGCTAGAGCAAAGGCCTATTCGCAGCCCACCTACAACTTTGAGATAGAGGGCATACAGAGAACACCGCGTTCTACTGCAATGTTTGCTGTTTTCCTTATCACGTAGGAGCAAATTGCATGCAAAATGAAAGCAGCCTAGTATTCTCTCAGGGAGGGTCTCCTCAGTGCATGGTGGATTGTTTCTGCGGCAGAGTTTGTCATAAGGCTCTCCTGCAGCAGATTCTGACACTTTACTACAAAGGCATCTTCAGGGCCTTGGTAGTAAAGAGATGAGGTGGCTCTCTGCGCCCTCATGAAACAAGGCCCTCCTGGAGTATTACAATCCTGTGGAGAAAACCGCCAAGCACGAGAGGCTGTCTTCTGTGCACTTGAATGCAGAAGTCCCTCCACACACAGCACATCACACCGAGAATATAACTGCCCACCATACACATGAATCACGGTTCTCAGAGTGAACACAACTCACCCAGTGAGGCACACTGACCAAGCTTGACCACACACATCACAAATTACACTCCTTACTCAAAGAGCCAGCCACACACACAACCTGTCAAACACAACCACTCACATAGAAACCAACATGCAAAACACACACCGTCCACAACAAAAAGAACACAAAGATTACGCAACACACATTTCACACACTACACACATCACTCCAAACACACATGAAACAGACAGCACACACAGCCTCACAGAATGCACAATGCCAAACACACAACATATATGCAAAGATATCAGTCCTAACACACAGCGTCTCACTCAACAAGCAAAACACACAGACCACAGAACACACAGAGTAGAATACACAAAACACACACACAAATCACAGAACCACACATCACACGACACACACAAGCATCCCGCACAGAAAATATCACAACTCATAACACACACAACACTCCCCAAACCATAGGCAAACCACATATAACCAACAAAGACAAGTAGCACACATTTCACACACTACACACTGCACACACAATCACGCACAGACACACCACACATACATCCTCACACAGGAGCGCAACGCAGTACATACACACAACACAGAAACACGCAACACAACAGACACCATAAACACACCACACACTTGAAGGCACATAACTCCTGCTCACAATGCACACGAAAACCATTGCGCAGACCACGTACTGTATGCAAGAGTTGTACAAAACAACCACAGCCACACACGGTCAACACATCTCACATCATGTGCGTAAATCAAACAGCCAAACACACACACAGCCTCTCTTTCACAACAACACACAAATCACAACCACACACACAAAACTGACACAACACATACAAATGCACACAAAACTGACGAAACGCATGCAACACACATAGCACACTGCACACAGCACGCACAACCACAATCCTATCATAGAGAGCACGTGCAGCCCCACACGCAGACAGCACGAACGAAAACACCCCCCACACACAACATACACATGCACACAACACGCCCGACACAAGGCGAACCCATCATTACACACAATGCTCAAATGACACAGCCCACGCAACACTACCCAGTATGTCACACACAGAAAGCCTAAAGGCAGCACTCACACAACCCAGAACTCAGAACATAACACAACAAACAAGAGAATTTATAAGACGCGGAAATCACATTGCGCACTGAATTCGTTGTATGCGGGTATTTTCCTGACAGCCAGGCTTCCTCAGCAAAACCTCACGTTAATGGCCTCACAAATGAGCACCTGACACTCAGCAAAAGATGTCTCTACAGAGCGGACTTCACTCATGCGCTTAGAGTGCAGTCACACAGGACTGACTCGGAAACCACATTGCGAGCTGAATTCGTTGTATGCGGGTATTTTCCTGATGGCCAGTCTTCCTCAACAAAGCCTCACGTTAATGGTCACTTAAATGAGCACATGACACTCAGCAAAAGGGAGCTCTACACAGAAGTCCTCTTTCAGGTGCTTAGAGTGCAGGCACACAGGACAGACACGGAAACCACATTGAGAGTTCAATTCGTTGTATGCGGGTATTTTCCTGATGGCCAGGATTCCTCAGCAAAAGCTCACGTTAAAGGCCAGAAAAATGAGCACCCGACACTGAGAAAAAGACATCTCTACAGAGCAGACTTCCATCATGCACTTAGAGTGCAGTCACACAAGACAGACACGGAAACCACGTTGTGAGCTAAATTCGTTGTATGCGGGCATAGTGCCTGACGGCCAGGCTTCCTCAGCATGGACTCACGTTCATGGCCACACAGACATGGTGGGAAGCACATTGCAAGCTCTGTTTCAGCCTCCACTGCCAGGGCTTCAATGATTCCTTGAATGGGCCATCCTGCAGTGCTTTCTTTCACTCACATAAGCTGAATCCAAAGCTGACTTGCCTCCACTGCTGTCACTACAATGCATCATCTTCTGCAACTTCCAGTGTCGCTAGAGCAAAGGCCTATTCGCAGCCCACCTACAACTTTGAGATAGAGGGCATACAGAGAACACCGCGTTCTACTGCAATGTTTGCTGTTTTCCTTATCACGTAGGAGCAAATTGCATGCAAAATGAAAGCAGCCTAGTATTCTCTCAGGGAGGGTCTCCTCAGTGCATGGTGGATTGTTTCTGCGGCAGAGTTTGTCATAAGGCTCTCCTGCAGCAGATTCTGACACTTTACTACAAAGGCGTCTTCAGGGCCTTGGTAGTAAAGAGATGAGGTGGCTCTCTGCGCCCTCATGAAACAAGGCCCTCCTGGAGTATTACAATCCTGTGGAGAAAACCGCCAAGCACGAGAGGCTGTCTTCTGTGCACTTGAATGCAGAAGTCCCTCCACACACAGCACATCACACCGAGAATATAACTGCCCACCATACACATGAACCACGGTTCTCAGAGTGAACACAACTCACCCAGTGAGGCACACTGACCAAGCTTGACCACACACATCACAAATTACACTCCTTACTCAAAGAGCCAGCCACACACACAACCTGTCAAACACAACCACTCACATAGAAACCAACATGCAAAACACACACCGTCCACAACAAAAAGAACACAAAGATTACGCAACACACATTTCACACACTACACACATCACTCCAAACACACATGAAACAGACAGCACACACAGCCTCACAGAATGCACAATGCCAAACACACAACATATATGCAAAGATATCAGTCCTAACACACAGCGTCTCACTCAACAAGCAAAACACACAGACCACAGAACACACAGAGTAGAATACACAAAACACACACACAAATCACAGAACCACACATCACACGACACACACAAGCATCCCGCACAGAAAATATCACAACTCATAACACACACAACACTCCCCAAACCATAGGCAAACCACATATAACCAACAAAGACAAGTAGCACACATTTCACACACTACACACTGCACACACAATCACGCACAGACACACCACACATACATCCTCACACAGGAGCGCAACGCAGTACATACACACAACACAGAAACACGCAACACAACAGACACCATAAACACACCACACACTTGAAGGCACATAACTCCTGCTCACAATGCACACGAAAACCATTGCGCAGACCACGTACTGTATGCAAGAGTTGTACAAAACAACCACAGCCACACACAGTCAACACATCTCACATCATGTGCGTAAATCAAACAGCCAAACACACACACAGCCTCTCTTTCACAACAACACACAAACCACAACCACACACACAAAACTGACACAACACATACAAATGCACACAAAACTGACGAAACGCATGCAACACACATAGCACACTGCACACAGCACGCACAACCACAATCCTATCATAGAGAGCACGTGCAGCCCCACACGCAGACAGCACGAACGAAAACACCCCCCACACACAACATACACATGCACACAACACGCCCGACACAAGGCGAACCCATCATTACACACAATGCTCAAATGACACAGCCCACGCAACACTACCCAGTATGTCACACACAGAAAGCCTAAAGGCAGCACTCACACAACCCAGAACTCAGAACATAACACAACAAACAAGAGAATTTATAAGACGCGGAAATCACATTGCGCACTGAATTCGTTGTATGCGGGTATTTTCCTGACAGCCAGGCTTCCTCAGCAAAACCTCACGTTAATGGCCTCACAAATGAGCACCTGACACTCAGCAAAAGATGTCTCTACAGAGCGGACTTCACTCATGCGCTTAGAGTGCAGTCACACAGGACTGACTCGGAAACCACATTGCGAGCTGAATTCGTTGTATGCGGGTATTTTCCTGATGGCCAGTCTTCCTCAACAAAGCCTCACGTTAATGGTCACTTAAATGAGCACATGACACTCAGCAAAAGGGAGCTCTACACAGAAGTCCTCTTTCAGGTGCTTAGAGTGCAGGCACACAGGACAGACACGGAAACCACATTGAGAGTTCAATTCGTTGTATGCGGGTATTTTCCTGATGGCCAGGATTCCTCAGCAAAAGCTCACGTTAAAGGCCAGAAAAATGAGCACCCGACACTGAGAAAAAGACATCTCTACAGAGCAGACTTCCATCATGCACTTAGAGTGCAGTCACACAAGACAGACACGGAAACCACATTGTGAGCTAAATTCGTTGTATGCGGGCATAGTGCCTGACGGCCAGGCTTCCTCAGCATGGACTCACGTTCATGGCCACACAGACATGGTGGGAAGCACATTGCAAGCTCTGTTTCAGCCTCCACTGCCAGGGCTTCAACGATTCCTTGAATGGGCCATCCTGCAGTGCTTTCTTTCACTCACATAAGCTGAATCCAAAGCTGACTTGCCTCCACTGCTGTCACTACAATGCATCATCTTCTGCAACTTCCAGTGTCGCTAGAGCAAAGGCCTATTCGCAGCCCACCTACATCTTTGAGATAGAGGGCATACAGAGAACACCGCGTTCTACTGCAATGTTTGCTGTTTTCCTTATCACGTAGGAGCAAATTGCATGCAAAATGAAAGCAGCCTAGTATTCTCTCAGGGAGGGTCTCCTCAGTGCATGGTGGATTGTTTCTGCGGCAGAGTTTGTCATAAGGCTCTCCTGCAGCAGATTCTGACACTTTACTACAAAGGCGTCTTCAGGGCCTTGGTAGTAAAGAGATGAGGTGGCTCTCTGCGCCCTCATGAAACAAGGCCCTCCTGGAGTATTACAATCCTGTGGAGAAAACCGCCAAGCACGAGAGGCTGTCTTCTGTGCACTTGAATGCAGAAGTCCCTCCACACACAGCACATCACACCGAGAATATAACTGCCCACCATACACATGAACCACGGTTCTCAGAGTGAACACAACTCACCCAGTGAGGCACACTGACCAAGCTTGACCACACACATCACAAATTACACTCCTTACTCAAAGAGCCAGCCACACACACAACCTGTCAAACACAACCACTCACATAGAAACCAACATGCAAAACACACACCGTCCACAACAAAAAGAACACAAAGATTACGCAACACACATTTCACACACTACACACATCACTCCAAACACACATGAAACAGACAGCACACACAGCCTCACAGAATGCACAATGCCAAACACACAACATATATGCAAAGATATCAGTCCTAACACACAGCGTCTCACTCAACAAGCAAAACACACAGACCACAGAACACACAGAGTAGAATACACAAAACACACACACAAATCACAGAACCACACATCACACGACACACACAAGCATCCCGCACAGAAAATATCACAACTCATAACACACACAACACTCCCCAAACCATAGGCAAACCACATATAACCAACAAAGACAAGTAGCACACATTTCACACACTACACACTGCACACACAATCACGCACAGACACACCACACATACATCCTCACACAGGAGCGCAACGCAGTACATACACACAACACAGAAACACGCAACACAACAGACACCATAAACACACCACACACTTGAAGGCACATAACTCCTGCTCACAATGCACACGAAAACCATTGCACAGACCACGTACTGTATGCAAGAGTTGTACAAAACAACCACAGCCACACACAGTCAACACATCTCACATCATGTGCGTAAATCAAACAGCCAAACACACACACAGCCTCTCTTTCACAACAACACACAAACCACAACCACACACACAAAACTGACACAACACATACAAATGCACACAAAACTGACGAAACGCATGCAACACACATAGCACACTGCACACAGCACGCACAACCACAATCCTATCATAGAGAGCACGTGCAGCCCCACACGCAGACAGCACGAACGAAAACACCCCCCACACACAACATACACATGCACACAACACGCCCGACACAAGGCGAACCCATCATTACACACAATGCTCAAATGACACAGCCCACGCAACACTACCCAGTATGTCACACACAGAAAGCCTAAAGGCAGCACTCACACAACCCAGAACTCAGAACATAACACAACAAACAAGAGAATTTATAAGACGCGGAAATCACATTGCGCACTGAATTCGTTGTATGCGGGTATTTTCCTGACAGCCAGGCTTCCTCAGCAAAACCTCACGTTAATGGCCTCACAAATGAGCACCTGACACTCAGCAAAAGATGTCTCTACAGAGCGGACTTCACTCATGCGCTTAGAGTGCAGTCACACAGGACTGACTCGGAAACCACATTGCGAGCTGAATTCGTTGTATGCGGGTATTTTCCTGATGGCCAGTCTTCCTCAACAAAGCCTCACGTTAATGGTCACTTAAATGAGCACATGACACTCAGCAAAAGGGAGCTCTACACAGAAGTCCTCTTTCAGGTGCTTAGAGTGCAGGCACACAGGACAGACACGGAAACCACATTGAGAGTTCAATTCGTTGTATGCGGGTATTTTCCTGATGGCCAGGATTCCTCAGCAAAAGCTCACGTTAAAGGCCAGAAAAATGAGCACCCGACACTGAGAAAAAGACATCTCTACAGAGCAGACTTCCATCATGCACTTAGAGTGCAGTCACACAAGACAGACACGGAAACCACATTGTGAGCTAAATTCGTTGTATGCGGGCATAGTGCCTGACGGCCAGGCTTCCTCAGCATGGACTCACGTTCATGGCCACACAGACATGGTGGGAAGCACATTGCAAGCTCTGTTTCAGCCTCCACTGCCAGGGCTTCAATGATTCCTTGAATGGGCCATCCTGCAGTGCTTTCTTTCACTCACATAAGCTGAATCCAAAGCTGACTTGCCTCCACTGCTGTCACTACAATGCATCATCTTCTGCAACTTCCAGTGTCGCTAGAGCAAAGGCCTATTCGCAGCCCACCTACAACTTTGAGATAGAGGGCATACAGAGAACACCGCGTTCTACTGCAATGTTTGCTGTTTTCCTTATCACGTAGGAGCAAATTGCATGCAAAATGAAAGCAGCCTAGTATTCTCTCAGGGAGGGTCTCCTCAGTGCATGGTGGATTGTTTCTGCGGCAGAGTTTGTCATAAGGCTCTCCTGCAGCAGATTCTGACACTTTACTACAAAGGCGTCTTCAGGGCCTTGGTAGTAAAGAGATGAGGTGGCTCTCTGCGCCCTCATGAAACAAGGCCCTCCTGGAGTATTACAATCCTGTGGAGAAAACCGCCAAGCACGAGAGGCTGTCTTCTGTGCACTTGAATGCAGAAGTCCCTCCACACACAGCACATCACACCGAGAATATAACTGCCCACCATACACATGAACCACGGTTCTCAGAGTGAACACAACTCACCCAGTGAGGCACACTGACCAAGCTTGACCACACACATCACAAATTACACTCCTTACTCAAAGAGCCAGCCACACACACAACCTGTCAAACACAACCACTCACATAGAAACCAACATGCAAAACACACACCGTCCACAACAAAAAGAACACAAAGATTACGCAACACACATTTCACACACTACACACATCACTCCAAACACACATGAAACAGACAGCACACACAGCCTCACAGAATGCACAATGCCAAACACACAACATATATGCAAAGATATCAGTCCTAACACACAGCGTCTCACTCAACAAGCAAAACACACAGACCACAGAACACACAGAGTAGAATACACAAAACACACACACAAATCACAGAACCACACATCACACGACACACACAAGCATCCCGCACAGAAAATATCACAACTCATAACACACACAACACTCCCCAAACCATAGGCAAACCACATATAACCAACAAAGACAAGTAGCACACATTTCACACACTACACACTGCACACACAATCACGCACAGACACACCACACATACATCCTCACACAGGAGCGCAACGCAGTACATACACACAACACAGAAACACGCAACACAACAGACACCATAAACACACCACACACTTGAAGGCACATAACTCCTGCTCACAATGCACACGAAAACCATTGCGCAGACCACGTACTGTATGCAAGAGTTGTACAAAACAACCACAGCCACACACGGTCAACACATCTCACATCATGTGCGTAAATCAAACAGCCAAACACACACACAGCCTCTCTTTCACAACAACACACAAATCACAACCACACACACAAAACTGACACAACACATACAAATGCACACAAAACTGACGAAACGCATGCAACACACATAGCACACTGCACACAGCACGCACAACCACAATCCTATCATAGAGAGCACGTGCAGCCCCACACGCAGACAGCACGAACGAAAACACCCCCCACACACAACATACACATGCACACAACACGCCCGACACAAGGCGAACCCATCATTACACACAATGCTCAAATGACACAGCCCACGCAACACTACCCAGTATGTCACACACAGAAAGCCTAAAGGCAGCACTCACACAACCCAGAACTCAGAACATAACACAACAAACAAGAGAATTTATAAGACGCGGAAATCACATTGCGCACTGAATTCGTTGTATGCGGGTATTTTCCTGACAGCCAGGCTTCCTCAGCAAAACCTCACGTTAATGGCCTCACAAATGAGCACCTGACACTCAGCAAAAGATGTCTCTACAGAGCGGACTTCACTCATGCGCTTAGAGTGCAGTCACACAGGACTGACTCGGAAACCACATTGCGAGCTGAATTCGTTGTATGCGGGTATTTTCCTGATGGCCAGTCTTCCTCAACAAAGCCTCACGTTAATGGTCACTTAAATGAGCACATGACACTCAGCAAAAGGGAGCTCTACACAGAAGTCCTCTTTCAGGTGCTTAGAGTGCAGGCACACAGGACAGACACGGAAACCACATTGAGAGTTCAATTCGTTGTATGCGGGTATTTTCCTGATGGCCAGGATTCCTCAGCAAAAGCTCACGTTAAAGGCCAGAAAAATGAGCACCCGACACTGAGAAAAAGACATCTCTACAGAGCAGACTTCCATCATGCACTTAGAGTGCAGTCACACAAGACAGACACGGAAACCACATTGTGAGCTAAATTCGTTGTATGCGGGCATAGTGCCTGACGGCCAGGCTTCCTCAGCATGGACTCACGTTCATGGCCACACAGACATGGTGGGAAGCACATTGCAAGCTCTGTTTCAGCCTCCACTGCCAGGGCTTCAATGATTCCTTGAATGGGCCATCCTGCAGTGCTTTCTTTCACTCACATAAGCTGAATCCAAAGCTGACTTGCCTCCACTGCTGTCACTACAATGCATCATCTTCTGCAACTTCCAGTGTCGCTAGAGCAAAGGCCTATTCGCAGCCCACCTACAACTTTGAGATAGAGGGCATACAGAGAACACCGCGTTCTACTGCAATGTTTGCTGTTTTCCTTATCACGTAGGAGCAAATTGCATGCAAAATGAAAGCAGCCTAGTATTCTCTCAGGGAGGGTCTCCTCAGTGCATGGTGGATTGTTTCTGCGGCAGAGTTTGTCATAAGGCTCTCCTGCAGCAGATTCTGACACTTTACTACAAAGGCGTCTTCAGGGCCTTGGCAGTAAAGAGATGAGGTGGCTCTCTGCGCCCTCATGAAACAAGGCCCTCCTGGAGTATTACAATCCTGTGGAGAAAACCGCCAAGCACGAGAGGCTGTCTTCTGTGCACTTGAATGCAGAAGTCCCTCCACACACAGCACATCACACCGAGAATATAACTGCCCACCATACACATGAACCACGGTTCTCAGAGTGAACACAACTCACCCAGTGAGGCACACTGACCAAGCTTGACCACACACATCACAAATTACACTCCTTACTCAAAGAGCCAGCCACACACACAACCTGTCAAACACAACCACTCACATAGAAACCAACATGCAAAACACACACCGTCCACAACAAAAAGAACACAAAGATTACGCAACACACATTTCACACACTACACACATCACTCCAAACACACATGAAACAGACAGCACACACAGCCTCACAGAATGCACAATGCCAAACACACAACATATATGCAAAGATATCAGTCCTAACACACAGCGTCTCACTCAACAAGCAAAACACACAGACCACAGAACACACAGAGTAGAATACACAAAACACACACACAAATCACAGAACCACACATCACACGACACACACAAGCATCCCGCACAGAAAATATCACAACTCATAACACACACAACACTCCCCAAACCATAGGCAAACCACATATAACCAACAAAGACAAGTAGCACACATTTCACACACTACACACTGCACACACAATCACGCACAGACACACCACACATACATCCTCACACAGGAGCGCAACGCAGTACATACACACAACACAGAAACACGCAACACAACAGACACCATAAACACACCACACACTTGAAGGCACATAACTCCTGCTCACAATGCACACGAAAACCATTGCGCAGACCACGTACTGTATGCAAGAGTTGTACAAAACAACCACAGCCACACACGGTCAACACATCTCACATCATGTGCGTAAATCAAACAGCCAAACACACACACAGCCTCTCTTTCACAACAACACACAAACCACAACCACACACACAAAACTGACACAACACATACAAATGCACACAAAACTGACGAAACGCATGCAACACACATAGCACACTGCACACAGCACGCACAACCACAATCCTATCATAGAGAGCACGTGCAGCCCCACACGCAGACAGCACGAACGAAAACACCCCCCACACACAACATACACATGCACACAACACGCCCGACACAAGGCGAACCCATCATTACACACAATGCTCAAATGACACAGCCCACGCAACACTACCCAGTATGTCACACACAGAAAGCCTAAAGGCAGCACTCACACAACCCAGAACTCAGAACATAACACAACAAACAAGAGAATTTATAAGACGCGGAAATCACATTGCGCACTGAATTCGTTGTATGCGGGTATTTTCCTGACAGCCAGGCTTCCTCAGCAAAACCTCACGTTAATGGCCTCACAAATGAGCACCTGACACTCAGCAAAAGATGTCTCTACAGAGCGGACTTCACTCATGCGCTTAGAGTGCAGTCACACAGGACTGACTCGGAAACCACATTGCGAGCTGAATTCGTTGTATGCGGGTATTTTCCTGATGGCCAGTCTTCCTCAACAAAGCCTCACGTTAATGGTCACTTAAATGAGCACATGACACTCAGCAAAAGGGAGCTCTACACAGAAGTCCTCTTTCAGGTGCTTAGAGTGCAGGCACACAGGACAGACACGGAAACCACATTGAGAGTTCAATTCGTTGTATGCGGGTATTTTCCTGATGGCCAGGATTCCTCAGCAAAAGCTCACGTTAAAGGCCAGGAAAATGAGCACCCGACACTGAGAAAAAGACATCTCTACAGAGCAGACTTCCATCATGCACTTAGAGTGCAGTCACACAAGACAGACACGGAAACCACATTGTGAGCTAAATTCGTTGTATGCGGGCATAGTGCCTGACGGCCAGGCTTCCTCAGCATGGACTCACGTTCATGGCCACACAGACATGGTGGGAAGCACATTGCAAGCTCTGTTTCAGCCTCCACTGCCAGGGCTTCAATGATTCCTTGAATGGGCCATCCTGCAGTGCTTTCTTTCACTCACATAAGCTGAATCCAAAGCTGACTTGCCTCCACTGCTGTCACTACAATGCATCATCTTCTGCAACTTCCAGTGTCGCTAGAGCAAAGGCCTATTCGCAGCCCACCTACAACTTTGAGATAGAGGGCATACAGAGAACACCGCGTTCTACTGCAATGTTTGCTGTTTTCCTTATCACGTAGGAGCAAATTGCATGCAAAATGAAAGCAGCCTAGTATTCTCTCAGGGAGGGTCTCCTCAGTGCATGGTGGATTGTTTCTGCGGCAGAGTTTGTCATAAGGCTCTCCTGCAGCAGATTCTGACACTTTACTACAAAGGCGTCTTCAGGGCCTTGGTAGTAAAGAGATGAGGTGGCTCTCTGCGCCCTCATGAAACAAGGCCCTCCTGGAGTATTACAATCCTGTGGAGAAAACCGCCAAGCACGAGAGGCTGTCTTCTGTGCACTTGAATGCAGAAGTCCCTCCACACACAGCACATCACACCGAGAATATAACTGCCCACCATACACATGAACCACGGTTCTCAGAGTGAACACAACTCACCCAGTGAGGCACACTGACCAAGCTTGACCACACACATCACAAATTACACTCCTTACTCAAAGAGCCAGCCACACACACAACCTGTCAAACACAACCACTCACATAGAAACCAACATGCAAAACACACACCGTCCACAACAAAAAGAACACAAAGATTACGCAACACACATTTCACACACTACACACATCACTCCAAACACACATGAAACAGACAGCACACACAGCCTCACAGAATGCACAATGCCAAACACACAACATATATGCAAAGATATCAGTCCTAACACACAGCGTCTCACTCAACAAGCAAAACACACAGACCACAGAACACACAGAGTAGAATACACAAAACACACACACAAATCACAGAACCACACATCACACGACACACACAAGCATCCCGCACAGAAAATATCACAACTCATAACACACACAACACTCCCCAAACCATAGGCAAACCACATATAACCAACAAAGACAAGTAGCACACATTTCACACACTACACACTGCACACACAATCACGCACAGACACACCACACATACATCCTCACACAGGAGCGCAACGCAGTACATACACACAACACAGAAACACGCAACACAACAGACACCATAAACACACCACACACTTGAAGGCACATAACTCCTGCTCACAATGCACACGAAAACCATTGCGCAGACCACGTACTGTATGCAAGAGTTGTACAAAACAACCACAGCCACACACGGTCAACACATCTCACATCATGTGCGTAAATCAAACAGCCAAACACACACACAGCCTCTCTTTCACAACAACACACAAACCACAACCACACACACAAAACTGACACAACACATACAAATGCACACAAAACTGACGAAACGCATGCAACACACATAGCACACTGCACACAGCACGCACAACCACAATCCTATCATAGAGAGCACGTGCAGCCCCACACGCAGACAGCACGAACGAAAACACCCCCCACACACAACATACACATGCACACAACACGCCCGACACAAGGCGAACCCATCATTACACACAGTGCTCAAATGACACAGCCCACGCAACACTACCCAGTATGTCACACACAGAAAGCCTAAAGGCAGCACTCACACAACCCAGAACTCAGAACATAACACAACAAACAAGAGAATTTACAAGACGCGGAAATCACATTGCGCACTGAATTCGTTGTATGCGGGTATTTTCCTGACAGCCAGGCTTCCTCAGCAAAACCTCACGTTAATGGCCTCACAAATGAGCACCTGACACTCAGCAAAAGATGTCTCTACAGAGCGGACTTCACTCATGCGCTTAGAGTGCAGTCACACAGGACTGACTCGGAAACCACATTGCGAGCTGAATTCGTTGTATGCGGGTATTTTCCTGATGGCCAGTCTTCCTCAACAAAGCCTCACGTTAATGGTCACTTAAATGAGCACATGACACTCAGCAAAAGGGAGCTCTACACAGAAGTCCTCTTTCAGGTGCTTAGAGTGCAGGCACACAGGACAGACACGGAAACCACATTGAGAGTTCAATTCGTTGTATGCGGGTATTTTCCTGATGGCCAGGATTCCTCAGCAAAAGCTCACGTTAAAGGCCAGGAAAATGAGCACCCGACACTGAGAAAAAGACATCTCTACAGAGCAGACTTCCATCATGCACTTAGAGTGCAGTCACACAAGACAGACACGGAAACCACATTGTGAGCTAAATTCGTTGTATGCGGGCATAGTGCCTGACGGCCAGGCTTCCTCAGCATGGACTCACGTTCATGGCCACACAGACATGGTGGGAAGCACATTGCAAGCTCTGTTTCAGCCTCCACTGCCAGGGCTTCAATGATTCCTTGAATGGGCCATCCTGCAGTGCTTTCTTTCACTCACATAAGCTGAATCCAAAGCTGACTTGCCTCCACTGCTGTCACTACAATGCATCATCTTCTGCAACTTCCAGTGTCGCTAGAGCAAAGGCCTATTCGCAGCCCACCTACAACTTTGAGATAGAGGGCATACAGAGAACACCGCGTTCTACTGCAATGTTTGCTGTTTTCCTTATCACGTAGGAGCAAATTGCATGCAAAATGAAAGCAGCCTAGTATTCTCTCAGGGAGGGTCTCCTCAGTGCATGGTGGATTGTTTCTGCGGCAGAGTTTGTCATAAGGCTCTCCTGCAGCAGATTCTGACACTTTACTACAAAGGCGTCTTCAGGGCCTTGGTAGTAAAGAGATGAGGTGGCTCTCTGCGCCCTCATGAAACAAGGCCCTCCTGGAGTATTACAATCCTGTGGAGAAAACCGCCAAGCACGAGAGGCTGTCTTCTGTGCACTTGAATGCAGAAGTCCCTCCACACACAGCACATCACACCGAGAATATAACTGCCCACCATACACATGAACCACGGTTCTCAGAGTGAACACAACTCACCCAGTGAGGCACACTGACCAAGCTTGACCACACACATCACAAATTACACTCCTTACTCAAAGAGCCAGCCACACACACAACCTGTCAAACACAACCACTCACATAGAAACCAACATGCAAAACACACACCGTCCACAACAAAAAGAACACAAAGATTACGCAACACACATTTCACACACTACACACATCACTCCAAACACACATGAAACAGACAGCACACACAGCCTCACAGAATGCACAATGCCAAACACACAACATATATGCAAAGATATCAGTCCTAACACACAGCGTCTCACTCAACAAGCAAAACACACAGACCACAGAACACACAGAGTAGAATACACAAAACACAGACACAAATCACAGAACCACACATCACACGACACACACAAGCATCCCGCACAGAAAATATCACAACTCATAACACACACAACACTCCCCAAACCACAGGCAAACCACATATAACCAACAAAGACAAGTAGCACACATTTCACACACTACACACTGCACACACAATCACGCACAGACACACCACACATACATCCTCACACAGGAGCGCAACGCAGTACATACACACAACACAGAAACACGCAACACAACAGACACCATAAACACACCACACACTTGAAGGCACATAACTCCTGCTCACAATGCACACGAAAACCATTGCGCAGACCACGTACTGTATGCAAGAGTTGTACAAAACAACCACAGCCACACACGGTCAACACATCTCACATCATGTGCGTAAATCAAACAGCCAAACACACACACAGCCTCTCTTTCACAACAACACACAAACCACAACCACACACACAAAACTGACACAACACATACAAATGCACACAAAACTGACGAAACGCATGCAACACACATAGCACACTGCACACAGCACGCACAACCACAATCCTATCATAGAGAGCACGTGCAGCCCCACACGCAGACAGCACGAACGAAAACACCCCCCACACACAACATACACATGCACACAACACGCCCGACACAAGGCGAACCCATCATTACACACAGTGCTCAAATGACACAGCCCACGCAACACTACCCAGTATGTCACACACAGAAAGCCTAAAGGCAGCACTCACACAACCCAGAACTCAGAACATAACACAACAAACAAGAGAATTTATAAGACGCGGAAATCACATTGCGCACTGAATTCGTTGTATGCGGGTATTTTCCTGACAGCCAGGCTTCCTCAGCAAAACCTCACGTTAATGGCCTCACAAATGAGCACCTGACACTCAGCAAAAGATGTCTCTACAGAGCGGACTTCACTCATGCGCTTAGAGTGCAGTCACACAGGACTGACTCGGAAACCACATTGCGAGCTGAATTCGTTGTATGCGGGTATTTTCCTGATGGCCAGTCTTCCTCAACAAAGCCTCACGTTAATGGTCACTTAAATGAGCACATGACACTCAGCAAAAGGGAGCTCTACACAGAAGTCCTCTTTCAGGTGCTTAGAGTGCAGGCACACAGGACAGACACGGAAACCACATTGAGAGTTCAATTCGTTGTATGCGGGTATTTTCCTGATGGCCAGGATTCCTCAGCAAAAGCTCACGTTAAAGGCCAGGAAAATGAGCACCCGACACTGAGAAAAAGACATCTCTACAGAGCAGACTTCCATCATGCACTTAGAGTGCAGTCACACAAGACAGACACGGAAACCACATTGTGAGCTAAATTCGTTGTATGCGGGCATAGTGCCTGACGGCCAGGCTTCCTCAGCATGGACTCACGTTCATGGCCACACAGACATGGTGGGAAGCACATTGCAAGCTCTGTTTCAGCCTCCACTGCCAGGGCTTCAATGATTCCTTGAATGGGCCATCCTGCAGTGCTTTCTTTCACTCACATAAGCTGAATCCAAAGCTGACTTGCCTCCACTGCTGTCACTACAATGCATCATCTTCTGCAACTTCCAGTGTCGCTAGAGCAAAGGCCTATTCGCAGCCCACCTACAACTTTGAGATAGAGGGCATACAGAGAACACCGCGTTCTACTGCAATGTTTGCTGTTTTCCTTATCACGTAGGAGCAAATTGCATGCAAAATGAAAGCAGCCTAGTATTCTCTCAGGGAGGGTCTCCTCAGTGCATGGTGGATTGTTTCTGCGGCAGAGTTTGTCATAAGGCTCTCCTGCAGCAGATTCTGACACTTTACTACAAAGGCGTCTTCAGGGCCTTGGCAGTAAAGAGATGAGGTGGCTCTCTGCGCCCTCATGAAACAAGGCCCTCCTGGAGTATTACAATCCTGTGGAGAAAACCGCCAAGCACGAGAGGCTGTCTTCTGTGCACTTGAATGCAGAAGTCCCTCCACACACAGCACATCACACCGAGAATATAACTGCCCACCATACACATGAACCACGGTTCTCAGAGTGAACACAACTCACCCAGTGAGGCACACTGACCAAGCTTGACCACACACATCACAAATTACACTCCTTACTCAAAGAGCCAGCCACACACACAACCTGTCAAACACAACCACTCACATAGAAACCAACATGCAAAACACACACCGTCCACAACAAAAAGAACACAAAGATTACGCAACACACATTTCACACACTACACACATCACTCCAAACACACATGAAACAGACAGCACACACAGCCTCACAGAATGCACAATGCCAAACACACAACATATATGCAAAGATATCAGTCCTAACACACAGCGTCTCACTCAACAAGCAAAACACACAGACCACAGAACACACAGAGTAGAATACACAAAACACACACACAAATCACAGAACCACACATCACACGACACACACAAGCATCCCGCACAGAAAATATCACAACTCATAACACACACAACACTCCCCAAACCACAGGCAAACCACATATAACCAACAAAGACAAGTAGCACACATTTCACACACTACACACTGCACACACAATCACGCACAGACACAGCACACATACATCCTCACACAGGAGCGCAACGCAGTACATACACACAACACAGAAACACGCAACACAACAGACACCATAAACACACCACACACTTGAAGGCACATAACTCCTGCTCACAATGCACACGAAAACCATTGCGCAGACCACGTACTGTATGCAAGAGTTGTACAAAACAACCACAGCCACACACGGTCAACACATCTCACATCATGTGCGTAAATCAAACAGCCAAACACACACACAGCCTCTCTTTCACAACAACACACAAACCACAACCACACACACAAAACTGACACAACACATACAAATGCACACAAAACTGACGAAACGCATGCAACACACATAGCACACTGCACACAGCACGCACAACCACAATCCTATCATAGAGAGCACGTGCAGCCCCACACGCAGACAGCACGAACGAAAACACCCCCCACACACAACATACACATGCACACAACACGCCCGACACAAGGCGAACCCATCATTACACACAGTGCTCAAATGACACAGCCCACGCAACACTACCCAGTATGTCACACACAGAAAGCCTAAAGGCAGCACTCACACAACCCAGAACTCAGAACATAACACAACAAACAAGAGAATTTATAAGACGCGGAAATCACATTGCGCACTGAATTCGTTGTATGCGGGTATTTTCCTGACAGCCAGGCTTCCTCAGCAAAACCTCACGTTAATGGCCTCACAAATGAGCACCTGACACTCAGCAAAAGATGTCTCTACAGAGCGGACTTCACTCATGCGCTTAGAGTGCAGTCACACAGGACTGACTCGGAAACCACATTGCGAGCTGAATTCGTTGTATGCGGGTATTTTCCTGATGGCCAGTCTTCCTCAACAAAGCCTCACGTTAATGGTCACTTAAATGAGCACATGACACTCAGCAAAAGGGAGCTCTACACAGAAGTCCTCTTTCAGGTGCTTAGAGTGCAGGCACACAGGACAGACACGGAAACCACATTGAGAGTTCAATTCGTTGTATGCGGGTATTTTCCTGATGGCCAGGATTCCTCAGCAAAAGCTCACGTTAAAGGCCAGGAAAATGAGCACCCGACACTGAGAAAAAGACATCTCTACAGAGCAGACTTCCATCATGCACTTAGAGTGCAGTCACACAAGACAGACACGGAAACCACATTGTGAGCTAAATTCGTTGTATGCGGGCATAGTGCCTGACGGCCAGGCTTCCTCAGCATGGACTCACGTTCATGGCCACACAGACATGGTGGGAAGCACATTGCAAGCTCTGTTTCAGCCTCCACTGCCAGGGCTTCAATGATTCCTTGAATGGGCCATCCTGCAGTGCTTTCTTTCACTCACATAAGCTGAATCCAAAGCTGACTTGCCTCCACTGCTGTCACTACAATGCATCATCTTCTGCAACTTCCAGTGTCGCTAGAGCAAAGGCCTATTCGCAGCCCACCTACAACTTTGAGATAGAGGGCATACAGAGAACACCGCGTTCTACTGCAATGTTTGCTGTTTTCCTTATCACGTAGGAGCAAATTGCATGCAAAATGAAAGCAGCCTAGTATTCTCTCAGGGAGGGTCTCCTCAGTGCATGGTGGATTGTTTCTGCGGCAGAGTTTGTCATAAGGCTCTCCTGCAGCAGATTCTGACACTTTACTACAAAGGCGTCTTCAGGGCCTTGGCAGTAAAGAGATGAGGTGGCTCTCTGCGCCCTCATGAAACAAGGCCCTCCTGGAGTATTACAATCCTGTGGAGAAAACCGCCAAGCACGAGAGGCTGTCTTCTGTGCACTTGAATGCAGAAGTCCCTCCACACACAGCACATCACACCGAGAATATAACTGCCCACCATACACATGAACCACGGTTCTCAGAGTGAACACAACTCACCCAGTGAGGCACACTGACCAAGCTTGACCACACACATCACAAATTACACTCCTTACTCAAAGAGCCAGCCACACACACAACCTGTCAAACACAACCACTCACATAGAAACCAACATGCAAAACACACACCGTCCACAACAAAAAGAACACAAAGATTACGCAACACACATTTCACACACTACACACATCACTCCAAACACACATGAAACAGACAGCACACACAGCCTCACAGAATGCACAATGCCAAACACACAACATATATGCAAAGATATCAGTCCTAACACACAGCGTCTCACTCAACAAGCAAAACACACAGACCACAGAACACACAGAGTAGAATACACAAAACACACACACAAATCACAGAACCACACATCACACGACACACACAAGCATCCCGCACAGAAAATATCACAACTCATAACACACACAACACTCCCCAAACCACAGGCAAACCACATATAACCAACAAAGACAAGTAGCACACATTTCACACACTACACACTGCACACACAATCACGCACAGACACAGCACACATACATCCTCACACAGGAGCGCAACGCAGTACATACACACAACACAGAAACACGCAACACAACAGACACCATAAACACACCACACACTTGAAGGCACATAACTCCTGCTCACAATGCACACGAAAACCATTGCGCAGACCACGTACTGTATGCAAGAGTTGTACAAAACAACCACAGCCACACACGGTCAACACATCTCACATCATGTGCGTAAATCAAACAGCCAAACACACACACAGCCTCTCTTTCACAACAACACACAAACCACAACCACACACACAAAACTGACACAACACATACAAATGCACACAAAACTGACGAAACGCATGCAACACACATAGCACACTGCACACAGCACGCACAACCACAATCCTATCATAGAGAGCACGTGCAGCCCCACACGCAGACAGCACGAACGAAAACACCCCCCACACACAACATACACATGCACACAACACGCCCGACACAAGGCGAACCCATCATTACACACAGTGCTCAAATGACACAGCCCACGCAACACTACCCAGTATGTCACACACAGAAAGCCTAAAGGCAGCACTCACACAACCCAGAACTCAGAACATAACACAACAAACAAGAGAATTTATAAGACGCGGAAATCACATTGCGCACTGAATTCGTTGTATGCGGGTATTTTCCTGACAGCCAGGCTTCCTCAGCAAAACCTCACGTTAATGGCCTCACAAATGAGCACCTGACACTCAGCAAAAGATGTCTCTACAGAGCGGACTTCACTCATGCGCTTAGAGTGCAGTCACACAGGACTGACTCGGAAACCACATTGCGAGCTGAATTCGTTGTATGCGGGTATTTTCCTGATGGCCAGTCTTCCTCAACAAAGCCTCACGTTAATGGTCACTTAAATGAGCACATGACACTCAGCAAAAGGGAGCTCTACACAGAAGTCCTCTTTCAGGTGCTTAGAGTGCAGGCACACAGGACAGACACGGAAACCACATTGAGAGTTCAATTCGTTGTATGCGGGTATTTTCCTGATGGCCAGGATTCCTCAGCAAAAGCTCACGTTAAAGGCCAGGAAAATGAGCACCCGACACTGAGAAAAAGACATCTCTACAGAGCAGACTTCCATCATGCACTTAGAGTGCAGTCACACAAGACAGACACGGAAACCACATTGTGAGCTAAATTCGTTGTATGCGGGCATAGTGCCTGACGGCCAGGCTTCCTCAGCATGGACTCACGTTCATGGCCACACAGACATGGTGGGAAGCACATTGCAAGCTCTGTTTCAGCCTCCACTGCCAGGGCTTCAATGATTCCTTGAATGGGCCATCCTGCAGTGCTTTCTTTCACTCACATAAGCTGAATCCAAAGCTGACTTGCCTCCACTGCTGTCACTACAATGCATCATCTTCTGCAACTTCCAGTGTCGCTAGAGCAAAGGCCTATTCGCAGCCCACCTACAACTTTGAGATAGAGGGCATACAGAGAACACCGCGTTCTACTGCAATGTTTGCTGTTTTCCTTATCACGTAGGAGCAAATTGCATGCAAAATGAAAGCAGCCTAGTATTCTCTCAGGGAGGGTCTCCTCAGTGCATGGTGGATTGTTTCTGCGGCAGAGTTTGTCATAAGGCTCTCCTGCAGCAGATTCTGACACTTTACTACAAAGGCGTCTTCAGGGCCTTGGCAGTAAAGAGATGAGGTGGCTCTCTGCGCCCTCATGAAACAAGGCCCTCCTGGAGTATTACAATCCTGTGGAGAAAACCGCCAAGCACGAGAGGCTGTCTTCTGTGCACTTGAATGCAGAAGTCCCTCCACACACAGCACATCACACCGAGAATATAACTGCCCACCATACACATGAACCACGGTTCTCAGAGTGAACACAACTCACCCAGTGAGGCACACTGACCAAGCTTGACCACACACATCACAAATTACACTCCTTACTCAAAGAGCCAGCCACACACACAACCTGTCAAACACAACCACTCACATAGAAACCAACATGCAAAACACACACCGTCCACAACAAAAAGAACACAAAGATTACGCAACACACATTTCACACACTACACACATCACTCCAAACACACATGAAACAGACAGCACACACAGCCTCACAGAATGCACAATGCCAAACACACAACATATATGCAAAGATATCAGTCCTAACACACAGCGTCTCACTCAACAAGCAAAACACACAGACCACAGAACACACAGAGTAGAATACACAAAACACACACACAAATCACAGAACCACACATCACACGACACACACAAGCATCCCGCACAGAAAATATCACAACTCATAACACACACAACACTCCCCAAACCACAGGCAAACCACATATAACCAACAAAGACAAGTAGCACACATTTCACACACTACACACTGCACACACAATCACGCACAGACACACCACACATACATCCTCACACAGGAGCGCAACGCAGTACATACACACAACACAGAAACACGCAACACAACAGACACCATAAACACACCACACACTTGAAGGCACATAACTCCTGCTCACAATGCACACGAAAACCATTGCGCAGACCACGTACTGTATGCAAGAGTTGTACAAAACAACCACAGCCACACACGGTCAACACATCTCACATCATGTGCGTAAATCAAACAGCCAAACACACACACAGCCTCTCTTTCACAACAACACACAAACCACAACCACACACACAAAACTGACACAACACATACAAATGCACACAAAACTGACGAAACGCATGCAACACACATAGCACACTGCACACAGCACGCACAACCACAATCCTATCATAGAGAGCACGTGCAGCCCCACACGCAGACAGCACGAACGAAAACACCCCCCACACACAACATACACATGCACACAACACGCCCGACACAAGGCGAACCCATCATTACACACAGTGCTCAAATGACACAGCCCACGCAACACTACCCAGTATGTCACACACAGAAAGCCTAAAGGCAGCACTCACACAACCCAGAACTCAGAACATAACACAACAAACAAGAGAATTTATAAGACGCGGAAATCACATTGCGCACTGAATTCGTTGTATGCGGGTATTTTCCTGACAGCCAGGCTTCCTCAGCAAAACCTCACGTTAATGGCCTCACAAATGAGCACCTGACACTCAGCAAAAGATGTCTCTACAGAGCGGACTTCACTCATGCGCTTAGAGTGCAGTCACACAGGACTGACTCGGAAACCACATTGCGAGCTGAATTCGTTGTATGCGGGTATTTTCCTGATGGCCAGTCTTCCTCAACAAAGCCTCACGTTAATGGTCACTTAAATGAGCACATGACACTCAGCAAAAGGGAGCTCTACACAGAAGTCCTCTTTCAGGTGCTTAGAGTGCAGGCACACAGGACAGACACGGAAACCACATTGAGAGTTCAATTCGTTGTATGCGGGTATTTTCCTGATGGCCAGGATTCCTCAGCAAAAGCTCACGTTAAAGGCCAGGAAAATGAGCACCCGACACTGAGAAAAAGACATCTCTACAGAGCAGACTTCCATCATGCACTTAGAGTGCAGTCACACAAGACAGACACGGAAACCACATTGTGAGCTAAATTCGTTGTATGCGGGCATAGTGCCTGACGGCCAGGCTTCCTCAGCATGGACTCACGTTCATGGCCACACAGACATGGTGGGAAGCACATTGCAAGCTCTGTTTCAGCCTCCACTGCCAGGGCTTCAATGATTCCTTGAATGGGCCATCCTGCAGTGCTTTCTTTCACTCACATAAGCTGAATCCAAAGCTGACTTGCCTCCACTGCTGTCACTACAATGCATCATCTTCTGCAACTTCCAGTGTCGCTAGAGCAAAGGCCTATTCGCAGCCCACCTACAACTTTGAGATAGAGGGCATACAGAGAACACCGCGTTCTACTGCAATGTTTGCTGTTTTCCTTATCACGTAGGAGCAAATTGCATGCAAAATGAAAGCAGCCTAGTATTCTCTCAGGGAGGGTCTCCTCAGTGCATGGTGGATTGTTTCTGCGGCAGAGTTTGTCATAAGGCTCTCCTGCAGCAGATTCTGACACTTTACTACAAAGGCGTCTTCAGGGCCTTGGTAGTAAAGAGATGAGGTGGCTCTCTGCGCCCTCATGAAACAAGGCCCTCCTGGAGTATTACAATCCTGTGGAGAAAACCGCCAAGCACGAGAGGCTGTCTTCTGTGCACTTGAATGCAGAAGTCCCTCCACACACAGCACATCACACCGAGAATATAACTGCCCACCATACACATGAACCACGGTTCTCAGAGTGAACACAACTCACCCAGTGAGGCACACTGACCAAGCTTGACCACACACATCACAAATTACACTCCTTACTCAAAGAGCCAGCCACACACACAACCTGTCAAACACAACCACTCACATAGAAACCAACATGCAAAACACACACCGTCCACAACAAAAAGAACACAAAGATTACGCAACACACATTTCACACACTACACACATCACTCCAAACACACATGAAACAGACAGCACACACAGCCTCACAGAATGCACAATGCCAAACACACAACATATATGCAAAGATATCAGTCCTAACACACAGCGTCTCACTCAACAAGCAAAACACACAGACCACAGAACACACAGAGTAGAATACACAAAACACACACACAAATCACAGAACCACACATCACACGACACACACAAGCATCCCGCACAGAAAATATCACAACTCATAACACACACAACACTCCCCAAACCACAGGCAAACCACATATAACCAACAAAGACAAGTAGCACACATTTCACACACTACACACTGCACACACAATCACGCACAGACACACCACACATACATCCTCACACAGGAGCGCAACGCAGTACATACACACAACACAGAAACACGCAACACAACAGACACCATAAACACACCACACACTTGAAGGCACATAACTCCTGCTCACAATGCACACGAAAACCATTGCGCAGACCACGTACTGTATGCAAGAGTTGTACAAAACAACCACAGCCACACACGGTCAACACATCTCACATCATGTGCGTAAATCAAACAGCCAAACACACACACAGCCTCTCTTTCACAACAACACACAAACCACAACCACACACACAAAACTGACACAACACATACAAATGCACACAAAACTGACGAAACGCATGCAACACACATAGCACACTGCACACAGCACGCACAACCACAATCCTATCATAGAGAGCACGTGCAGCCCCACACGCAGACAGCACGAACGAAAACACCCCCCACACACAACATACACATGCACACAACACGCCCGACACAAGGCGAACCCATCATTACACACAGTGCTCAAATGACACAGCCCACGCAACACTACCCAGTATGTCACACACAGAAAGCCTAAAGGCAGCACTCACACAACCCAGAACTCAGAACATAACACAACAAACAAGAGAATTTATAAGACGCGGAAATCACATTGCGCACTGAATTCGTTGTATGCGGGTATTTTCCTGACAGCCAGGCTTCCTCAGCAAAACCTCACGTTAATGGCCTCACAAATGAGCACCTGACACTCAGCAAAAGATGTCTCTACAGAGCGGACTTCACTCATGCGCTTAGAGTGCAGTCACACAGGACTGACTCGGAAACCACATTGCGAGCTGAATTCGTTGTATGCGGGTATTTTCCTGATGGCCAGTCTTCCTCAACAAAGCCTCACGTTAATGGTCACTTAAATGAGCACATGACACTCAGCAAAAGGGAGCTCTACACAGAAGTCCTCTTTCAGGTGCTTAGAGTGCAGGCACACAGGACAGACACGGAAACCACATTGAGAGTTCAATTCGTTGTATGCGGGTATTTTCCTGATGGCCAGGATTCCTCAGCAAAAGCTCACGTTAAAGGCCAGGAAAATGAGCACCCGACACTGAGAAAAAGACATCTCTACAGAGCAGACTTCCATCATGCACTTAGAGTGCAGTCACACAAGACAGACACGGAAACCACATTGTGAGCTAAATTCGTTGTATGCGGGCATAGTGCCTGACGGCCAGGCTTCCTCAGCATGGACTCACGTTCATGGCCACACAGACATGGTGGGAAGCACATTGCAAGCTCTGTTTCAGCCTCCACTGCCAGGGCTTCAATGATTCCTTGAATGGGCCATCCTGCAGTGCTTTCTTTCACTCACATAAGCTGAATCCAAAGCTGACTTGCCTCCACTGCTGTCACTACAATGCATCATCTTCTGCAACTTCCAGTGTCGCTAGAGCAAAGGCCTATTCGCAGCCCACCTACAACTTTGAGATAGAGGGCATACAGAGAACACCGCGTTCTACTGCAATGTTTGCTGTTTTCCTTATCACGTAGGAGCAAATTGCATGCAAAATGAAAGCAGCCTAGTATTCTCTCAGGGAGGGTCTCCTCAGTGCATGGTGGATTGTTTCTGCGGCAGAGTTTGTCATAAGGCTCTCCTGCAGCAGATTCTGACACTTTACTACAAAGGCGTCTTCAGGGCCTTGGTAGTAAAGAGATGAGGTGGCTCTCTGCGCCCTCATGAAACAAGGCCCTCCTGGAGTATTACAATCCTGTGGAGAAAACCGCCAAGCACGAGAGGCTGTCTTCTGTGCACTTGAATGCAGAAGTCCCTCCACACACAGCACATCACACCGAGAATATAACTGCCCACCATACACATGAACCACGGTTCTCAGAGTGAACACAACTCACCCAGTGAGGCACACTGACCAAGCTTGACCACACACATCACAAATTACACTCCTTACTCAAAGAGCCAGCCACACACACAACCTGTCAAACACAACCACTCACATAGAAACCAACATGCAAAACACACACCGTCCACAACAAAAAGAACACAAAGATTACGCAACACACATTTCACACACTACACACATCACTCCAAACACACATGAAACAGACAGCACACACAGCCTCACAGAATGCACAATGCCAAACACACAACATATATGCAAAGATATCAGTCCTAACACACAGCGTCTCACTCAACAAGCAAAACACACAGACCACAGAACACACAGAGTAGAATACACAAAACACAGACACAAATCACAGAACCACACATCACACGACACACACAAGCATCCCGCACAGAAAATATCACAACTCATAACACACACAACACTCCCCAAACCATAGGCAAACCACATATAACCAACAAAGACAAGTAGCACACATTTCACACACTACACACTGCACACACAATCACGCACAGACACACCACACATACATCCTCACACAGGAGCGCAACGCAGTACATACACACAACACAGAAACACGCAACACAACAGACACCATAAACACACCACACACTTGAAGGCACATAACTCCTGCTCACAATGCACACGAAAACCATTGCGCAGACCACGTACTGTATGCAAGAGTTGTACAAAACAACCACAGCCACACACGGTCAACACATCTCACATCATGTGCGTAAATCAAACAGCCAAACACACACACAGCCTCTCTTTCACAACAACACACAAACCACAACCACACACACAAAACTGACACAACACATACAAATGCACACAAAACTGACGAAACGCATGCAACACACATAGCACACTGCACACAGCACGCACAACCACAATCCTATCATAGAGAGCACGTGCAGCCCCACACGCAGACAGCACGAACGAAAACACCCCCCACACACAACATACACATGCACACAACACGCCCGACACAAGGCGAACCCATCATTACACACAGTGCTCAAATGACACAGCCCACGCAACACTACCCAGTATGTCACACACAGAAAGCCTAAAGGCAGCACTCACACAACCCAGAACTCAGAACATAACACAACAAACAAGAGAATTTATAAGACGCGGAAATCACATTGCGCACTGAATTCGTTGTATGCGGGTATTTTCCTGACAGCCAGGCTTCCTCAGCAAAACCTCACGTTAATGGCCTCACAAATGAGCACCTGACACTCAGCAAAAGATGTCTCTACAGAGCGGACTTCACTCATGCGCTTAGAGTGCAGTCACACAGGACTGACTCGGAAACCACATTGCGAGCTGAATTCGTTGTATGCGGGTATTTTCCTGATGGCCAGTCTTCCTCAACAAAGCCTCACGTTAATGGTCACTTAAATGAGCACATGACACTCAGCAAAAGGGAGCTCTACACAGAAGTCCTCTTTCAGGTGCTTAGAGTGCAGGCACACAGGACAGACACGGAAACCACATTGAGAGTTCAATTCGTTGTATGCGGGTATTTTCCTGATGGCCAGGATTCCTCAGCAAAAGCTCACGTTAAAGGCCAGGAAAATGAGCACCCGACACTGAGAAAAAGACATCTCTACAGAGCAGACTTCCATCATGCACTTAGAGTGCAGTCACACAAGACAGACACGGAAACCACATTGTGAGCTAAATTCGTTGTATGCGGGCATAGTGCCTGACGGCCAGGCTTCCTCAGCATGGACTCACGTTCATGGCCACACAGACATGGTGGGAAGCACATTGCAAGCTCTGTTTCAGCCTCCACTGCCAGGGCTTCAATGATTCCTTGAATGGGCCATCCTGCAGTGCTTTCTTTCACTCACATAAGCTGAATCCAAAGCTGACTTGCCTCCACTGCTGTCACTACAATGCATCATCTTCTGCAACTTCCAGTGTCGCTAGAGCAAAGGCCTATTCGCAGCCCACCTACAACTTTGAGATAGAGGGCATACAGAGAACACCGCGTTCTACTGCAATGTTTGCTGTTTTCCTTATCACGTAGGAGCAAATTGCATGCAAAATGAAAGCAGCCTAGTATTCTCTCAGGGAGGGTCTCCTCAGTGCATGGTGGATTGTTTCTGCGGCAGAGTTTGTCATAAGGCTCTCCTGCAGCAGATTCTGACACTTTACTACAAAGGCGTCTTCAGGGCCTTGGTAGTAAAGAGATGAGGTGGCTCTCTGCGCCCTCATGAAACAAGGCCCTCCTGGAGTATTACAATCCTGTGGAGAAAACCGCCAAGCACGAGAGGCTGTCTTCTGTGCACTTGAATGCAGAAGTCCCTCCACACACAGCACATCACACCGAGAATATAACTGCCCACCATACACATGAACCACGGTTCTCAGAGTGAACACAACTCACCCAGTGAGGCACACTGACCAAGCTTGACCACACACATCACAAAATACACTCCTTACTCAAAAAGCCAGCCACACACACATACCTGTCAAACACAACCACTCACATAGAAACCAACATGCAAAACACACACCGTTCACAACAAAAAGAACACAAAGATTACGCAACACACATTTCACACACTACACACATCACTCCAAACACACATGAAACAGACAGCACACACAGCCTCACAGAATGCACAATGCCAAACACACAACATATATGCAAAAATATCAGTCCTAACCACACAGCGTCTCACTCAACAAGCAAAACACACAGACCACAGAACACACAGAGTAGAATACACAAAACACACACACAAATCACAGAACCACACATCACACGACACACACAAGCATCCCGCACAGAAAATATCACAACTCATAACACACACACCACTCCCCAAACCATAGGCAAACCACATATAACCAACAAAGACAAGTAGCACACATTTCACACACTACACACTGCACACACAATCACGCACAGACACACCACACATACATCCTCACACAGGAGCGCAACGCAGTACATACACACAACACAGAAACACGCAACACAACAGACACCATAAACACACCACACACTTGAAGGCACATAACTCCTGCTCACAATGCACACGAAAACCATTGCGCAGACCACGTACTGTATGCAAGAGTTGTACAAAACAACCACAGCCACACACGGTCAACACATCTCACATCATGTGCGTAAATCAAACAGCCAAACACACACACAGCCTCTCTTTCACAACAACACACAAACCACAACCACACACACAAAACTGACACAACACATACAAATGCACACAAAACTGACGAAACGCATGCAACACACATAGCACACTGCACACAGCACGCACAACCACAATCCTATCATAGAGAGCACGTGCAGCCCCACACGCAGACAGCACGAACGAAAACACCCCCCACACACAACATACACATGCACACAACACGCCCGACACAAGGCGAACCCATCATTACACACAATGCTCAAATGACACAGCCCACGCAACACTACCCAGTATGTCACACACAGAAAGCCTAAAGGCAGCACTCACACAACCCAGAACTCAGAACATAACACAACAAACAAGAGAATTTATAAGACGCGGAAATCACATTGGCCACTGAATTCGTTGTATGCGGGTATTTTCCTGACAGCCAGGCTTCCTCAGCAAAACCTCACGTTAATGGCCTCACAAATGAGCACCTGACACTCAGCAAAAGATGTCTCTACAGAGCGGACTTCACTCATGCGCTTAGAGTGCAGTCACACAGGACTGACTCGGAAACCACATTGCGAGCTGAATTCGTTGTATGCGGGTATTTTCCTGATGGCCAGTCTTCCTCAACAAAGCCTCACGTTAATGGTCACTTAAATGAGCACATGACACTCAGCAAAAGGGAGCTCTACACAGAAGTCCTCTTTCAGGTGCTTAGAGTGCAGGCACACAGGACAGACACGGAAACCACATTGAAAGTTCAATTCGTTGTATGCGGGTATTTTCCTGATGGCCAGGATTCCTCAGCAAAAGCTCACGTTAAAGGCCAGAAAAATGAGCACCCGACACTGAGAAAAAGACATCTCTACAGAGCAGACTTCCATCATGCACTTAGAGTGCAGTCACACAAGACAGACACGGAAACCACATTGTGAGCTAAATTCGTTGTATGCGGGCATAGTGCCTGACGGCCAGGCTTCCTCAGCATGGACTCACGTTCATGGCCACAACAGACATGGTGGGAAGCACATTGCAAGCTCTGTTTCAGCCTCCACTGCCAGGGCTTCAACGATTCCTTGAATGGGCCATCCTGCAGTGCTTTCTTTCACTCACATAAGCTGAAACCAAAGCTGACTTGCCTCCACTGCTGTCACTACAATGCATCATCTTCTGCAACTTCCAGTGTCGCTAGAGCAAAGGCCCTATTCGCAGCCCACCTACAACTTTGAGATAGAGGGCATACAGAGAACACCGCGTTCTACTGCAATGTTTGCTGTTTTCCTTATCACGTAGGAGCAAATTGCATGCAAAATGAAAGGCAGCCTAGTATTCTCTCAGGGAGGGTCTCCTCAGTGCATGGTGGATTGTTTCTGCGGCAGAGTTTGTCATATGGCTCTCCTGCAGCAGATTCTGACACTTTACTACAAAGGCGTCTTCAGGGCCTTGGTAGTAAAGAGATGAGGTGGCTCTCTGCGCCCTCATGAAACAAGGCCCTCCTGGAGTATTACAATCCTGTGGAGAAAACCGCCAAGCACGAGAGGCTGTCTTCTGTGCACTTGAATGCAGAAGTCCCTCCACACACAGCACATCACACCGAGAATATAACTGCCCACCATACACATGAACCACGGTTCTCAGAGTGAACACAACTCACCCAGTGAGGCACACTGACCAAGCTTGACCACACACATCACAAATTACACTCCTTACTCAAAGAGCCAGCCACACACACAACCTGTCAAACACAACCACTCACATAGAAACCAACATGCAAAACACACACCGTCCACAACAAAAAGAACACAAAGATTACGCAACACACATTTCACACACTACACACATCACTCCAAACACACATGAAACAGACAGCACACACAGCCTCACAGAATGCACAATGCCAAACACACAACATCTATGCAACATTATCAGTCCTACCACACAACGTCTCACTCACCAAGCAAAACACACACGCCAGAAAACACACAGAGTAGATTACAGAAAAGACACACACAAATCACAGAACCACACATCACACGACACACACAAGCATCCCGCACAGAAAATATCACAACTCATAACACACACAACACTCCCCAAACCATAGGCAAACCACATATAACCAACAAAGACAAGTAGCACACATTTCACACACTACACACTGCACACACAATCACGCACAGACACACCACACATACATCCTCACACAGGAGCGCAACGCAGTACATACACACAACACAGAAACACGCAACACAACAGACACCATAAACACACCACACACTTGAAGGCACATAACTCCTGCTCACAATGCACACGAAAACCATTGCGCAGACCACGTACTGTATGCAAGAGTTGTACAAAACAACCACAGCCACACACGGTCAACACATCTCACATCATGTGCGTAAATCAAACAGCCAAACACACACACAGACTCTCTTTCACAACAACACACAAACCACAACCACACACACAAAACTGACACAACACATACAAATGCACACAAAACTGACGAAACGCATGCAACACACATAGCACACTGCACACAGCACGCACAACCACAATCCTATCATAGAGAGCACGTGCAGCCCCACACGCAGACAGCACGAACGAAAACACCCCCCACACACAACATACACATGCACACAACACGCCCGACACAAGGCGAACCCATCATTACACACAATGCTCAAATGACACAGCCCACGCAACACTACCCAGTATGTCACACACAGAAAGCCTAAAGGCAGCACTCACACAACCCAGAACTCAGAACATAACACAACAAACAAGAGAATTTATAAGACGCGGAAATCACATTGCGCACTGAATTCGTTGTATGCGGGTATTTTCCTGACAGCCAGGCTTCCTCAGCAAAACCTCACGTTAATGGCCTCACAAATGAGCACCTGACACTCAGCAAAAGATGTCTCTACAGAGCGGACTTCACTCATGCGCTTAGAGTGCAGTCACACAGGACTGACTCGGAAACCACATTGCGAGCTGAATTCGTTGTATGCGGGTATTTTCCTGATGGCCAGTCTTCCTCAACAAAGCCTCACGTTAATGGTCACTTAAATGAGCACATGACACTCAGCAAAAGGGAGCTCTACACAGAAGTCCTCTTTCAGGTGCTTAGAGTGCAGGCACACAGGACAGACACGGAAACCACATTGAGAGTTCAATTCGTTGTATGCGGGTATTTTCCTGATGGCCAGGATTCCTCAGCAAAAGCTCACGTTAAAGGCCAGAAAAATGAGCACCCGACACTGAGAAAAAGACATCTCTACAGAGCAGACTTCCATCATGCACTTAGAGTGCAGTCACACAAGACAGACACGGAAACCACATTGTGAGCTAAATTCGTTGTATGCGGGCATAGTGCCTGACGGCCAGGCTTCCTCAGCATGGACTCACGTTCATGGCCACACAGACATGGTGGGAAGCACATTGCAAGCTCTGTTTCAGCCTCCACTGCCAGGGCTTCAACGATTCCTTGAATGGGCCATCCTGCAGTGCTTTCTTTCACTCACATAAGCTGAATCCAAAGCTGACTTGCCTCCACTGCTGTCACTACAATGCATCATCTTCTGCAACTTCCAGTGTCGCTAGAGCAAAGGCCTATTCGCAGCCCACCTACAACTTTGAGATAGAGGGCATACAGAGAACACCGCGTTCTACTGCAATGTTTGCTGTTTTCCTTATCACGTAGGAGCAAATTGCATGCAAAATGAAAGCAGCCTAGTATTCTCTCAGGGAGGGTCTCCTCAGTGCATGGTGGATTGTTTCTGCGGCAGAGTTTGTCATAAGGCTCTCCTGCAGCAGATTCTGACACTTTACTACAAAGGCGTCTTCAGGGCCTTGGTAGTAAAGAGATGAGGTGGCTCTCTGCGCCCTCATGAAACAAGGCCCTCCTGGAGTATTACAATCCTGTGGAGAAAACCGCCAAGCACGAGAGGCTGTCTTCTGTGCACTTGAATGCAGAAGTCCCTCCACACACAGCACATCACACCGAGAATATAACTGCCCACCATACACATGAACCACGGTTCTCAGAGTGAACACAACTCACCCAGTGAGGCACACTGACCAAGCTTGACCACACACATCACAAATTACACTCCTTACTCAAAGAGCCAGCCACACACACAACCTGTCAAACACAACCACTCACATAGAAACCAACATGCAAAACACACACCGTCCACAACAAAAAGAACACAAAGATTACGCAACACACATTTCACACACTACACACATCACTCCAAACACACATGAAACAGACAGCACACACAGCCTCACAGAATGCACAATGCCAAACACACAACATATATGCAAAGATATCAGTCCTAACACACAGCGTCTCACTCAACAAGCAAAACACACAGACCACAGAACACACAGAGTAGAATACACAAAACACACACACAAATCACAGAACCACACATCACACGACACACACAAGCATCCCGCACAGAAAATATCACAACTCATAACACACACAACACTCCCCAAACCATAGGCAAACCACATATAACCAACAAAGACAAGTAGCACACATTTCACACACTACACACTGCACACACAATCACGCACAGACACACCACACATACATCCTCACACAGGAGCGCAACGCAGTACATACACACAACACAGAAACACGCAACACAACAGACACCATAAACACACCACACACTTGAAGGCACATAACTCCTGCTCACAATGCACACGAAAACCATTGCGCAGACCACGTACTGTATGCAAGAGTTGTACAAAACAACCACAGCCACACACGGTCAACACATCTCACATCATGTGCGTAAATCAAACAGCCAAACACACACACAGCCTCTCTTTCACAACAACACACAAACCACAACCACACACACAAAACTGACACAACACATACAAATGCACACAAAACTGACGAAACGCATGCAACACACATAGCACACTGCACACAGCACGCACAACCACAATCCTATCATAGAGAGCACGTGCAGCCCCACACGCAGACAGCACGAACGAAAACACCCCCCACACACAACATACACATGCACACAACACGCCCGACACAAGGCGAACCCATCATTACACACAATGCTCAAATGACACAGCCCACGCAACACTACCCAGTATGTCACACACAGAAAGCCTAAAGGCAGCACTCACACAACCCAGAACTCAGAACATAACACAACAAACAAGAGAATTTATAAGACGCGGAAATCACATTGCGCACTGAATTCGTTGTATGCGGGTATTTTCCTGACAGCCAGGCTTCCTCAGCAAAACCTCACGTTAATGGCCTCACAAATGAGCACCTGACACTCAGCAAAAGATGTCTCTACAGAGCGGACTTCACTCATGCGCTTAGAGTGCAGTCACACAGGACTGACTCGGAAACCACATTGCGAGCTGAATTCGTTGTATGCGGGTATTTTCCTGATGGCCAGTCTTCCTCAACAAAGCCTCACGTTAATGGTCACTTAAATGAGCACATGACACTCAGCAAAAGGGAGCTCTACACAGAAGTCCTCTTTCAGGTGCTTAGAGTGCAGGCACACAGGACAGACACGGAAACCACATTGAGAGTTCAATTCGTTGTATGCGGGTATTTTCCTGATGGCCAGGATTCCTCAGCAAAAGCTCACGTTAAAGGCCAGAAAAATGAGCACCCGACACTGAGAAAAAGACATCTCTACAGAGCAGACTTCCATCATGCACTTAGAGTGCAGTCACACAAGACAGACACGGAAACCACATTGTGAGCTAAATTCGTTGTATGCGGGCATAGTGCCTGACGGCCAGGCTTCCTCAGCATGGACTCACGTTCATGGCCACACAGACATGGTGGGAAGCACATTGCAAGCTCTGTTTCAGCCTCCACTGCCAGGGCTTCAATGATTCCTTGAATGGGCCATCCTGCAGTGCTTTCTTTCACTCACATAAGCTGAATCCAAAGCTGACTTGCCTCCACTGCTGTCACTACAATGCATCATCTTCTGCAACTTCCAGTGTCGCTAGAGCAAAGGCCTATTCGCAGCCCACCTACAACTTTGAGATAGAGGGCATACAGAGAACACCGCGTTCTACTGCAATGTTTGCTGTTTTCCTTATCACGTAGGAGCAAATTGCATGCAAAATGAAAGCAGCCTAGTATTCTCTCAGGGAGGGTCTCCTCAGTGCATGGTGGATTGTTTCTGCGGCAGAGTTTGTCATAAGGCTCTCCTGCAGCAGATTCTGACACTTTACTACAAAGGCGTCTTCAGGGCCTTGGTAGTAAAGAGATGAGGTGGCTCTCTGCGCCCTCATGAAACAAGGCCCTCCTGGAGTATTACAATCCTGTGGAGAAAACCGCCAAGCACGAGAGGCTGTCTTCTGTGCACTTGAATGCAGAAGTCCCTCCACACACAGCACATCACACCGAGAATATAACTGCCCACCATACACATGAACCACGGTTCTCAGAGTGAACACAACTCACCCAGTGAGGCACACTGACCAAGCTTGACCACACACATCACAAATTACACTCCTTACTCAAAGAGCCAGCCACACACACAACCTGTCAAACACAACCACTCACATAGAAACCAACATGCAAAACACACACCGTCCACAACAAAAAGAACACAAAGATTACGCAACACACATTTCACACACTACACACATCACTCCAAACACACATGAAACAGACAGCACACACAGCCTCACAGAATGCACAATGCCAAACACACAACATATATGCAAAGATATCAGTCCTAACACACAGCGTCTCACTCAACAAGCAAAACACACAGACCACAGAACACACAGAGTAGAATACACAAAACACACACACAAATCACAGAACCACACATCACACGACACACACAAGCATCCCGCACAGAAAATATCACAACTCATAACACACACAACACTCCCCAAACCATAGGCAAACCACATATAACCAACAAAGACAAGTAGCACACATTTCACACACTACACACTGCACACACAATCACGCACAGACACACCACACATACATCCTCACACAGGAGCGCAACGCAGTACATACACACAACACAGAAACACGCAACACAACAGACACCATAAACACACCACACACTTGAAGGCACATAACTCCTGCTCACAATGCACACGAAAACCATTGCGCAGACCACGTACTGTATGCAAGAGTTGTACAAAACAACCACAGCCACACACGGTCAACACATCTCACATCATGTGCGTAAATCAAACAGCCAAACACACACACAGCCTCTCTTTCACAACAACACACAAACCACAACCACACACACAAAACTGACACAACACATACAAATGCACACAAAACTGACGAAACGCATGCAACACACATAGCACACTGCACACAGCACGCACAACCACAATCCTATCATAGAGAGCACGTGCAGCCCCACACGCAGACAGCACGAACGAAAACACCCCCCACACACAACATACACATGCACACAACACGCCCGACACAAGGCGAACCCATCATTACACACAATGCTCAAATGACACAGCCCACGCAACACTACCCAGTATGTCACACACAGAAAGCCTAAAGGCAGCACTCACACAACCCAGAACTCAGAACATAACACAACAAACAAGAGAATTTATAAGACGCGGAAATCACATTGCGCACTGAATTCGTTGTATGCGGGTATTTTCCTGACAGCCAGGCTTCCTCAGCAAAACCTCACGTTAATGGCCTCACAAATGAGCACCTGACACTCAGCAAAAGATGTCTCTACAGAGCGGACTTCACTCATGCGCTTAGAGTGCAGTCACACAGGACTGACTCGGAAACCACATTGCGAGCTGAATTCGTTGTATGCGGGTATTTTCCTGATGGCCAGTCTTCCTCAACAAAGCCTCACGTTAATGGTCACTTAAATGAGCACATGACACTCAGCAAAAGGGAGCTCTACACAGAAGTCCTCTTTCAGGTGCTTAGAGTGCAGGCACACAGGACAGACACGGAAACCACATTGAGAGTTCAATTCGTTGTATGCGGGTATTTTCCTGATGGCCAGGATTCCTCAGCAAAAGCTCACGTTAAAGGCCAGAAAAATGAGCACCCGACACTGAGAAAAAGACATCTCTACAGAGCAGACTTCCATCATGCACTTAGAGTGCAGTCACACAAGACAGACACGGAAACCACATTGTGAGCTAAATTCGTTGTATGCGGGCATAGTGCCTGACGGCCAGGCTTCCTCAGCATGGACTCACGTTCATGGCCACACAGACATGGTGGGAAGCACATTGCAAGCTCTGTTTCAGCCTCCACTGCCAGGGCTTCAATGATTCCTTGAATGGGCCATCCTGCAGTGCTTTCTTTCACTCACATAAGCTGAATCCAAAGCTGACTTGCCTCCACTGCTGTCACTACAATGCATCATCTTCTGCAACTTCCAGTGTCGCTAGAGCAAAGGCCTATTCGCAGCCCACCTACAACTTTGAGATAGAGGGCATACAGAGAACACCGCGTTCTACTGCAATGTTTGCTGTTTTCCTTATCACGTAGGAGCAAATTGCATGCAAAATGAAAGCAGCCTAGTATTCTCTCAGGGAGGGTCTCCTCAGTGCATGGTGGATTGTTTCTGCGGCAGAGTTTGTCATAAGGCTCTCCTGCAGCAGATTCTGACACTTTACTACAAAGGCGTCTTCAGGGCCTTGGTAGTAAAGAGATGAGGTGGCTCTCTGCGCCCTCATGAAACAAGGCCCTCCTGGAGTATTACAATCCTGTGGAGAAAACCGCCAAGCACGAGAGGCTGTCTTCTGTGCACTTGAATGCAGAAGTCCCTCCACACACAGCACATCACACCGAGAATATAACTGCCCACCATACACATGAACCACGGTTCTCAGAGTGAACACAACTCACCCAGTGAGGCACACTGACCAAGCTTGACCACACACATCACAAATTACACTCCTTACTCAAAGAGCCAGCCACACACACAACCTGTCAAACACAACCACTCACATAGAAACCAACATGCAAAACACACACCGTCCACAACAAAAAGAACACAAAGATTACGCAACACACATTTCACACACTACACACATCACTCCAAACACACATGAAACAGACAGCACACACAGCCTCACAGAATGCACAATGCCAAACACACAACATATATGCAAAGATATCAGTCCTAACACACAGCGTCTCACTCAACAAGCAAAACACACAGACCACAGAACACACAGAGTAGAATACACAAAACACACACACAAATCACAGAACCACACATCACACGACACACACAAGCATCCCGCACAGAAAATATCACAACTCATAACACACACAACACTCCCCAAACCATAGGCAAACCACATATAACCAACAAAGACAAGTAGCACACATTTCACACACTACACACTGCACACACAATCACGCACAGACACACCACACATACATCCTCACACAGGAGCGCAACGCAGTACATACACACAACACAGAAACACGCAACACAACAGACACCATAAACACACCACACACTTGAAGGCACATAACTCCTGCTCACAATGCACACGAAAACCATTGCGCAGACCACGTACTGTATGCAAGAGTTGTACAAAACAACCACAGCCACACACGGTCAACACATCTCACATCATGTGCGTAAATCAAACAGCCAAACACACACACAGCCTCTCTTTCACAACAACACACAAACCACAACCACACACACAAAACTGACACAACACATACAAATGCACACAAAACTGACGAAACGCATGCAACACACATAGCACACTGCACACAGCACGCACAACCACAATCCTATCATAGAGAGCACGTGCAGCCCCACACGCAGACAGCACGAACGAAAACACCCCCCACACACAACATACACATGCACACAACACGCCCGACACAAGGCGAACCCATCATTACACACAATGCTCAAATGACACAGCCCACGCAACACTACCCAGTATGTCACACACAGAAAGCCTAAAGGCAGCACTCACACAACCCAGAACTCAGAACATAACACAACAAACAAGAGAATTTATAAGACGCGGAAATCACATTGCGCACTGAATTCGTTGTATGCGGGTATTTTCCTGACAGCCAGGCTTCCTCAGCAAAACCTCACGTTAATGGCCTCACAAATGAGCACCTGACACTCAGCAAAAGATGTCTCTACAGAGCGGACTTCACTCATGCGCTTAGAGTGCAGTCACACAGGACTGACTCGGAAACCACATTGCGAGCTGAATTCGTTGTATGCGGGTATTTTCCTGATGGCCAGTCTTCCTCAACAAAGCCTCACGTTAATGGTCACTTAAATGAGCACATGACACTCAGCAAAAGGGAGCTCTACACAGAAGTCCTCTTTCAGGTGCTTAGAGTGCAGGCACACAGGACAGACACGGAAACCACATTGAGAGTTCAATTCGTTGTATGCGGGTATTTTCCTGATGGCCAGGATTCCTCAGCAAAAGCTCACGTTAAAGGCCAGAAAAATGAGCACCCGACACTGAGAAAAAGACATCTCTACAGAGCAGACTTCCATCATGCACTTAGAGTGCAGTCACACAAGACAGACACGGAAACCACGTTGTGAGCTAAATTCGTTGTATGCGGGCATAGTGCCTGACGGCCAGGCTTCCTCAGCATGGACTCACGTTCATGGCCACACAGACATGGTGGGAAGCACATTGCAAGCTCTGTTTCAGCCTCCACTGCCAGGGCTTCAATGATTCCTTGAATGGGCCATCCTGCAGTGCTTTCTTTCACTCACATAAGCTGAATCCAAAGCTGACTTGCCTCCACTGCTGTCACTACAATGCATCATCTTCTGCAACTTCCAGTGTCGCTAGAGCAAAGGCCTATTCGCAGCCCACCTACAACTTTGAGATAGAGGGCATACAGAGAACACCGCGTTCTACTGCAATGTTTGCTGTTTTCCTTATCACGTAGGAGCAAATTGCATGCAAAATGAAAGCAGCCTAGTATTCTCTCAGGGAGGGTCTCCTCAGTGCATGGTGGATTGTTTCTGCGGCAGAGTTTGTCATAAGGCTCTCCTGCAGCAGATTCTGACACTTTACTACAAAGGCGTCTTCAGGGCCTTGGTAGTAAAGAGATGAGGTGGCTCTCTGCGCCCTCATGAAACAAGGCCCTCCTGGAGTATTACAATCCTGTGGAGAAAACCGCCAAGCACGAGAGGCTGTCTTCTGTGCACTTGAATGCAGAAGTCCCTCCACACACAGCACATCACACCGAGAATATAACTGCCCACCATACACATGAACCACGGTTCTCAGAGTGAACACAACTCACCCAGTGAGGCACACTGACCAAGCTTGACCACACACATCACAAATTACACTCCTTACTCAAAGAGCCAGCCACACACACAACCTGTCAAACACAACCACTCACATAGAAACCAACATGCAAAACACACACCGTCCACAACAAAAAGAACACAAAGATTACGCAACACACATTTCACACACTACACACATCACTCCAAACACACATGAAACAGACAGCACACACAGCCTCACAGAATGCACAATGCCAAACACACAACATATATGCAAAGATATCAGTCCTAACACACAGCGTCTCACTCAACAAGCAAAACACACAGACCACAGAACACACAGAGTAGAATACACAAAACACACACACAAATCACAGAACCACACATCACACGACACACACAAGCATCCCGCACAGAAAATATCACAACTCATAACACACACAACACTCCCCAAACCATAGGCAAACCACATATAACCAACAAAGACAAGTAGCACACATTTCACACACTACACACTGCACACACAATCACGCACAGACACACCACACATACATCCTCACACAGGAGCGCAACGCAGTACATACACACAACACAGAAACACGCAACACAACAGACACCATAAACACACCACACACTTGAAGGCACATAACTCCTGCTCACAATGCACACGAAAACCATTGCGCAGACCACGTACTGTATGCAAGAGTTGTACAAAACAACCACAGCCACACACGGTCAACACATCTCACATCATGTGCGTAAATCAAACAGCCAAACACACACACAGCCTCTCTTTCACAACAACACACAAATCACAACCACACACACAAAACTGACACAACACATACAAATGCACACAAAACTGACGAAACGCATGCAACACACATAGCACACTGCACACAGCACGCACAACCACAATCCTATCATAGAGAGCACGTGCAGCCCCACACGCAGACAGCACGAACGAAAACACCCCCCACACACAACATACACATGCACACAACACGCCCGACACAAGGCGAACCCATCATTACACACAATGCTCAAATGACACAGCCCACGCAACACTACCCAGTATGTCACACACAGAAAGCCTAAAGGCAGCACTCACACAACCCAGAACTCAGAACATAACACAACAAACAAGAGAATTTATAAGACGCGGAAATCACATTGCGCACTGAATTCGTTGTATGCGGGTATTTTCCTGACAGCCAGGCTTCCTCAGCAAAACCTCACGTTAATGGCCTCACAAATGAGCACCTGACACTCAGCAAAAGATGTCTCTACAGAGCGGACTTCACTCATGCGCTTAGAGTGCAGTCACACAGGACTGACTCGGAAACCACATTGCGAGCTGAATTCGTTGTATGCGGGTATTTTCCTGATGGCCAGTCTTCCTCAACAAAGCCTCACGTTAATGGTCACTTAAATGAGCACATGACACTCAGCAAAAGGGAGCTCTACACAGAAGTCCTCTTTCAGGTGCTTAGAGTGCAGGCACACAGGACAGACACGGAAACCACATTGAGAGTTCAATTCGTTGTATGCGGGTATTTTCCTGATGGCCAGGATTCCTCAGCAAAAGCTCACGTTAAAGGCCAGAAAAATGAGCACCCGACACTGAGAAAAAGACATCTCTACAGAGCAGACTTCCATCATGCACTTAGAGTGCAGTCACACAAGACAGACACGGAAACCACGTTGTGAGCTAAATTCGTTGTATGCGGGCATAGTGCCTGACGGCCAGGCTTCCTCAGCATGGACTCACGTTCATGGCCACACAGACATGGTGGGAAGCACATTGCAAGCTCTGTTTCAGCCTCCACTGCCAGGGCTTCAATGATTCCTTGAATGGGCCATCCTGCAGTGCTTTCTTTCACTCACATAAGCTGAATCCAAAGCTGACTTGCCTCCACTGCTGTCACTACAATGCATCATCTTCTGCAACTTCCAGTGTCGCTAGAGCAAAGGCCTATTCGCAGCCCACCTACATCTTTGAGATAGAGGGCATACAGAGAACACCGCGTTCTACTGCAATGTTTGCTGTTTTCCTTATCACGTAGGAGCAAATTGCATGCAAAATGAAAGCAGCCTAGTATTCTCTCAGGGAGGGTCTCCTCAGTGCATGGTGGATTGTTTCTGCGGCAGAGTTTGTCATAAGGCTCTCCTGCAGCAGATTCTGACACTTTACTACAAAGGCATCTTCAGGGCCTTGGCAGTAAAGAGATGAGGTGGCTCTCTGCGCCCTCATGAAACAAGGCCCTCCTGGAGTATTACAATCCTGTGGAGAAAACCGCCAAGCACGAGAGGCTGTCTTCTGTGCACTTGAATGCAGAAGACCCTCCACACACAGCACATCACACCGAGAATATAACTGCCCACCATACACATGAACCACGGTTCTCAGAGTGAACACAACTCACCCAGTGAGGCACACTGACCAAGCTTGACCACACACATCACAAATTACACTCCTTACTCAAAGAGCCAGCCACACACACAACCTGTCAAACACAACCACTCACATAGAAACCAACATGCAAAACACACACCGTCCACAACAAAAAGAAAACAAAGATTACGCAACACACATTTCACACACTACACACATCACTCCAAACACACATGAAACAGACAGCACACACAGCCTCACAGAATGCACAATGCCAAACACACAACATATATGCAAAGATATCAGTCCTAACACACAGCGTCTCACTCAACAAGCAAAACACACAGACCACAGAACACACAGAGTAGAATACCACAAAACACACACACAAATCACAGAACCACACATCACACGACACACACAAGCATCCCGCACAGAAAATATCACAACTCATAACACACACAACACTCCCCAAACCATAGGCAAACCACATATAACCAACAAAGACAAGTAGCACACATTTCACACACTACACACTGCACACACAATCACGCACAGACACACACACACATACATCCTCACACAGGAGCGCAACGCAGTACATACACACAACACAGAAACACGCAACACAACAGACACCATAAACACACCACACACTTGAAGGCACATAACTCCTGCTCACAATGCACACGAAAACCATTGCGCAGACCACGTACTGTATGCAAGAGTTGTACAAAACAACCACAGCCACACACAGTCAACACATCTCACATCATGTGCGTAAATCAAACAGCCAAACACACACACAGCCTCTCTTTCACAACAACACACAAACCACAACCACACACACAAAACTGACACAACACATACAAATGCACACAAAACTGACGAAACGCATGCAACACACATAGCACACTGCACACAGCACGCACAACCACAATCCTATCATAGAGAGCACGTGCAGCCCCACACGCAGACAGCACGAACGAAAACACCCCCCACACACAACATACACATGCACACAACACACCCGACACAAGGCGAACCCATCATTACACACAATGCTCAAATGACACAGCCCACGCAACACTACCCAGTATGTCACACACAGAAAGCCTAAAGGCAGCACTCACACAACCCAGAACTCAGAACATAACACAACAAACAAGAGAATTTATAAGACGCGGAAATCACATTGCGCACTGAATTCGTTGTATGCGGGTATTTTCCTGACAGCCAGGCTTCCTCAGCAAAACCTCACGTTAATGGCCTCACAAATGAGCACCTGACACTCAGCAAAAGATGTCTCTACAGAGCGGACTTCACTCATGCGCTTAGAGTGCAGTCACACAGGACTGTCTCGGAAACCACATTGCGAGCTGAATTCGTTGTATGCGGGTATTTTCCTGATGGCCAGTCTTCCTCAACAAAGCCTCACGTTAATGGTCACTTAAATGAGCACATGACACTCAGCAAAATGGAGCTCTACACCGAAGTCCTCTTTCAGGTGCTTAGAGTGCAGGCACACAGGACAGACACGGAAACCACATTGAGAGTTCAATTCGTTGTATGCGGGTATTTTCCTGATGGCCAGGATTCCTCAGCAAAAGCTCACGTTAAAGGCCAGAAAAATGAGCACCCGACACTGAGAAAAAGACATCTCTACAGAGCAGACTTCCATCATGCACTTAGAGTGCAGTCACACAAGACAGACACGGAAACCACGTTGTGAGCTAAATTCGTTGTATGCGGGCATAGTGCCTGACGGCCAGGCTTCCTCAGCATGGACTCACGTTCATGGCCACACAGACATGGTGGGAAGCACATTGCAAGCTCTGTTTCAGCCTCCACTGCCAGGGCATCAATGATTCCTTGAATGGGCCATCCTGCAGTGCTTTCTTTCACTCACATAAGCTGAATCCAAAGCTGACTTGCCTCCACTGCTGTCACTACAATGCATCATCTTCTGCAACTTCCAGTGTCGCTAGAGCAAAGGCCTATTCGCAGCCCACCTACAACTTTGAGATAGAGGGCATACAGAGAACACCGCGTTCTACTGCAATGTTTGCTGTTTTCCTTATCACGTAGGAGCAAATTGCATGCAAAATGAAAGCAGCCTAGTATTCTCTCAGGGAGGGTCTCCTCAGTGCATGGTGGATTGTTTCTGCGGCAGAGTTTGTCATAAGGCTCTCCTGCAGCAGATTCTGACACTTTACTACAAAGGCGTCTTCAGGGCCTTGGCAGTAAAGAGATGAGGTGGCTCTCTGCGCCCTCATGAAACAAGGCCCTCCTGGAGTATTACAATCCTGTGGAGAAAACCGCCAAGCACGAGAGGCTGTCTTCTGTGCACTTGAATGCAGAAGTCCCTCCACACACAGCACATCACACCGAGAATATAACTGCCCACCATACACATGAACCACGGTTCTCAGAGTGAACACAACTCACCCAGTGAGGCACACTGACCAAGCTTGACCACACACATCACAAATTACACTCCTTACTCAAAGAGCCAGCCACACACACAACCTGTCAAACACAACCACTCACATAGAAACCAACATGCAAAACACACACCGTCCACAACAAAAAGAACACAAAGATTACGCAACACACATTTCACACACTACACACATCACTCCAAACACACATGAAACAGACAGCACACACAGCCTCACAGAATGCACAATGCCAAACACACAACATATATGCAAAGATATCAGTCCTAACACACAGCGTCTCACTCAACAAGCAAAACACACAGACCACAGAACACACAGAGTAGAATACACAAAACACACACACAAATCACAGAACCACACATCACACGACACACACAAGCATCCCGCACAGAAAATATCACAACTCATAACACACACAACACTCCCCAAACCATAGGCAAACCACATATAACCAACAAAGACAAGTAGCACACATTTCACACACTACACACTGCACACACAATCACGCACAGACACACCACACATACATCCTCACACAGGAGCGCAACGCAGTACATACACACAACACAGAAACACGCAACACAACAGACACCATAAACACACCACACACTTGAAGGCACATAACTCCTGCTCACAATGCACACGAAAACCATTGCGCAGACCACGTACTGTATGCAAGAGTTGTACAAAACAACCACAGCCACACACGGTCAACACATCTCACATCATGTGCGTAAATCAAACAGCCAAACACACACACAGCCTCTCTTTCACAACAACACACAAACCACAACCACACACACAAAACTGACACAACACATACAAATGCACACAAAACTGACGAAACGCATGCAACACACATAGCACACTGCACACAGCACGCACAACCACAATCCTATCATAGAGAGCACGTGCAGCCCCACACGCAGACAGCACGAACGAAAACACCCCCCACACACAACATACACATGCACACAACACGCCCGACACAAGGCGAACCCATCATTACACACAATGCTCAAATGACACAGCCCACGCAACACTACCCAGTATGTCACACACAGAAAGCCTAAAGGCAGCACTCACACAACCCAGAACTCAGAACATAACACAACAAACAAGAGAATTTATAAGACGCGGAAATCACATTGCGCACTGAATTCGTTGTATGCGGGTATTTTCCTGACAGCCAGGCTTCCTCAGCAAAACCTCACGTTAATGGCCTCACAAATGAGCACCTGACACTCAGCAAAAGATGTCTCTACAGAGCGGACTTCACTCATGCGCTTAGAGTGCAGTCACACAGGACTGACTCGGAAACCACATTGCGAGCTGAATTCGTTGTATGCGGGTATTTTCCTGATGGCCAGTCTTCCTCAACAAAGCCTCACGTTAATGGTCACTTAAATGAGCACATGACACTCAGCAAAAGGGAGCTCTACACAGAAGTCCTCTTTCAGGTGCTTAGAGTGCAGGCACACAGGACAGACACGGAAACCACATTGAGAGTTCAATTCGTTGTATGCGGGTATTTTCCTGATGGCCAGGATTCCTCAGCAAAAGCTCACGTTAAAGGCCAGAAAAATGAGCACCCGACACTGAGAAAAAGACATCTCTACAGAGCAGACTTCCATCATGCACTTAGAGTGCAGTCACACAAGACAGACACGGAAACCACGTTGTGAGCTAAATTCGTTGTATGCGGGCATAGTGCCTGACGGCCAGGCTTCCTCAGCATGGACTCACGTTCATGGCCACACAGACATGGTGGGAAGCACATTGCAAGCTCTGTTTCAGCCTCCACTGCCAGGGCTTCAATGATTCCTTGAATGGGCCATCCTGCAGTGCTTTCTTTCACTCACATAAGCTGAATCCAAAGCTGACTTGCCTCCACTGCTGTCACTACAATGCATCATCTTCTGCAACTTCCAGTGTCGCTAGAGCAAAGGCCTATTCGCAGCCCACCTACATCTTTGAGATAGAGGGCATACAGAGAACACCGCGTTCTACTGCAATGTTTGCTGTTTTCCTTATCACGTAGGAGCAAATTGCATGCAAAATGAAAGCAGCCTAGTATTCTCTCAGGGAGGGTCTCCTCAGTGCATGGTGGATTGTTTCTGCGGCAGAGTTTGTCATAAGGCTCTCCTGCAGCAGATTCTGACACTTTACTACAAAGGCGTCTTCAGGGCCTTGGCAGTAAAGAGATGAGGTGGCTCTCTGCGCCCTCATGAAACAAGGCCCTCCTGGAGTATTACAATCCTGTGGAGAAAACCGCCAAGCACGAGAGGCTGTCTTCTGTGCACTTGAATGCAGAAGTCCCTCCACACACAGCACATCACACCGAGAATATAACTGCCCACCATACACATGAACCACGGTTCTCAGAGTGAACACAACTCACCCAGTGAGGCACACTGACCAAGCTTGACCACACACATCACAAATTACACTCCTTACTCAAAGAGCCAGCCACACACACAACCTGTCAAACACAACCACTCACATAGAAACCAACATGCAAAACACACACCGTCCACAACAAAAAGAACACAAAGATTACGCAACACACATTTCACACACTACACACATCACTCCAAACACACATGAAACAGACAGCACACACAGCCTCACAGAATGCACAATGCCAAACACACAACATATATGCAAAGATATCAGTCCTAACACACAGCGTCTCACTCAACAAGCAAAACACACAGACCACAGAACACACAGAGTAGAATACACAAAACACACACACAAATCACAGAACCACACATCACACGACACACACAAGCATCCCGCACAGAAAATATCACAACTCATAACACACACAACACTCCCCAAACCATAGGCAAACCACATATAACCAACAAAGACAAGTAGCACACATTTCACACACTACACACTGCACACACAATCACGCACAGACACACCACACATACATCCTCACACAGGAGCGCAACGCAGTACATACACACAACACAGAAACACGCAACACAACAGACACCATAAACACACCACACACTTGAAGGCACATAACTCCTGCTCACAATGCACACGAAAACCATTGCGCAGACCACGTACTGTATGCAAGAGTTGTACAAAACAACCACAGCCACACACGGTCAACACATCTCACATCATGTGCGTAAATCAAACAGCCAAACACACACACAGCCTCTCTTTCACAACAACACACAAACCACAACCACACACACAAAACTGACACAACACATACAAATGCACACAAAACTGACGAAACGCATGCAACACACATAGCACACTGCACACAGCACGCACAACCACAATCCTATCATAGAGAGCACGTGCAGCCCCACACGCAGACAGCACGAACGAAAACACCCCCCACACACAACATACACATGCACACAACACGCCCGACACAAGGCGAACCCATCATTACACACAATGCTCAAATGACACAGCCCACGCAACACTACCCAGTATGTCACACACAGAAAGCCTAAAGGCAGCACTCACACAACCCAGAACTCAGAACATAACACAACAAACAAGAGAATTTATAAGACGCGGAAATCACATTGCGCACTGAATTCGTTGTATGCGGGTATTTTCCTGACAGCCAGGCTTCCTCAGCAAAACCTCACGTTAATGGCCTCACAAATGAGCACCTGACACTCAGCAAAAGATGTCTCTACAGAGCGGACTTCACTCATGCGCTTAGAGTGCAGTCACACAGGACTGTCTCGGAAACCACATTGCGAGCTGAATTCGTTGTATGCGGGTATTTTCCTGATGGCCAGTCTTCCTCAACAAAGCCTCACGTTAATGGTCACTTAAATGAGCACATGACACTCAGCAAAAGGGAGCTCTACACAGAAGTCCTCTTTCAGGTGCTTAGAGTGCAGGCACACAGGACAGACACGGAAACCACATTGAGAGTTCAATTCGTTGTATGCGGGTATTTTCCTGATGGCCAGGATTCCTCAGCAAAAGCTCACGTTAAAGGCCAGAAAAATGAGCACCCGACACTGAGAAAAAGACATCTCTACAGAGCAGACTTCCATCATGCACTTAGAGTGCAGTCACACAAGACAGACACGGAAACCACGTTGTGAGCTAAATTCGTTGTATGCGGGCATAGTGCCTGACGGCCAGGCTTCCTCAGCATGGACTCACGTTCATGGCCACACAGACATGGTGGGAAGCACATTGCAAGCTCTGTTTCAGCCTCCACTGCCAGGGCTTCAACGATTCCTTGAATGGGCCATCCTGCAGTGCTTTCTTTCACTCACATAAGCTGAATCCAAAGCTGACTTGCCTCCACTGCTGTCACTACAATGCATCATCTTCTGCAACTTCCAGTGTCGCTAGAGCAAAGGCCTATTCGCAGCCCACCTACATCTTTGAGATAGAGGGCATACAGAGAACACCGCGTTCTACTGCAATGTTTGCTGTTTTCCTTATCACGTAGGAGCAAATTGCATGCAAAATGAAAGCAGCCTAGTATTCTCTCAGGGAGGGTCTCCTCAGTGCATGGTGGATTGTTTCTGCGGCAGAGTTTGTCATAAGGCTCTCCTGCAGCAGATTCTGACACTTTACTACAAAGGCGTCTTCAGGGCCTTGGCAGTAAAGAGATGAGGTGGCTCTCTGCGCCCTCATGAAACAAGGCCCTCCTGGAGTATTACAATCCTGTGGAGAAAACCGCCAAGCACGAGAGGCTGTCTTCTGTGCACTTGAATGCAGAAGTCCCTCCACACACAGCACATCACACCGAGAATATAACTGCCCACCATACACATGAACCACGGTTCTCAGAGTGAACACAACTCACCCAGTGAGGCACACTGACCAAGCTTGACCACACACATCACAAATTACACTCCTTACTCAAAGAGCCAGCCACACACACAACCTGTCAAACACAACCACTCACATAGAAACCAACATGCAAAACACACACCGTCCACAACAAAAAGAACACAAAGATTACGCAACACACATTTCACACACTACACACATCACTCCAAACACACATGAAACAGACAGCACACACAGCCTCACAGAATGCACAATGCCAAACACACAACATATATGCAAAGATATCAGTCCTAACACACAGCGTCTCACTCAACAAGCAAAACACACAGACCACAGAACACACAGAGTAGAATACACAAAACACACACACAAATCACAGAACCACACATCACACGACACACACAAGCATCCCGCACAGAAAATATCACAACTCATAACACACACAACACTCCCCAAACCATAGGCAAACCACATATAACCAACAAAGACAAGTAGCACACATTTCACACACTACACACTGCACACACAATCACGCACAGACACACCACACATACATCCTCACACAGGAGCGCAACGCAGTACATACACACAACACAGAAACACGCAACACAACAGACACCATAAACACACCACACACTTGAAGGCACATAACTCCTGCTCACAATGCACACGAAAACCATTGCGCAGACCACGTACTGTATGCAAGAGTTGTACAAAACAACCACAGCCACACACGGTCAACACATCTCACATCATGTGCGTAAATCAAACAGCCAAACACACACACAGCCTCTCTTTCACAACAACACACAAACCACAACCACACACACAAAACTGACACAACACATACAAATGCACACAAAACTGACGAAACGCATGCAACACACATAGCACACTGCACACAGCACGCACAACCACAATCCTATCATAGAGAGCACGTGCAGCCCCACACGCAGACAGCACGAACGAAAACACCCCCCACACACAACATACACATGCACACAACACGCCCGACACAAGGCGAACCCATCATTACACACAATGCTCAAATGACACAGCCCACGCAACACTACCCAGTATGTCACACACAGAAAGCCTAAAGGCAGCACTCACACAACCCAGAACTCAGAACATAACACAACAAACAAGAGAATTTATAAGACGCGGAAATCACATTGCGCACTGAATTCGTTGTATGCGGGTATTTTCCTGACAGCCAGGCTTCCTCAGCAAAACCTCACGTTAATGGCCTCACAAATGAGCACCTGACACTCAGCAAAAGATGTCTCTACAGAGCGGACTTCACTCATGCGCTTAGAGTGCAGTCACACAGGACTGACTCGGAAACCACATTGCGAGCTGAATTCGTTGTATGCGGGTATTTTCCTGATGGCCAGTCTTCCTCAACAAAGCCTCACGTTAATGGTCACTTAAATGAGCACATGACACTCAGCAAAAGGGAGCTCTACACAGAAGTCCTCTTTCAGGTGCTTAGAGTGCAGGCACACAGGACAGACACGGAAACCACATTGAGAGTTCAATTCGTTGTATGCGGGTATTTTCCTGATGGCCAGGATTCCTCAGCAAAAGCTCACGTTAAAGGCCAGAAAAATGAGCACCCGACACTGAGAAAAAGACATCTCTACAGAGCAGACTTCCATCATGCACTTAGAGTGCAGTCACACAAGACAGACACGGAAACCACGTTGTGAGCTAAATTCGTTGTATGCGGGCATAGTGCCTGACGGCCAGGCTTCCTCAGCATGGACTCACGTTCATGGCCACACAGACATGGTGGGAAGCACATTGCAAGCTCTGTTTCAGCCTCCACTGCCAGGGCTTCAATGATTCCTTGAATGGGCCATCCTGCAGTGCTTTCTTTCACTCACATAAGCTGAATCCAAAGCTGACTTGCCTCCACTGCTGTCACTACAATGCATCATCTTCTGCAACTTCCAGTGTCGCTAGAGCAAAGGCCTATTCGCAGCCCACCTACAACTTTGAGATAGAGGGCATACAGAGAACACCGCGTTCTACTGCAATGTTTGCTGTTTTCCTTATCACGTAGGAGCAAATTGCATGCAAAATGAAAGCAGCCTAGTATTCTCTCAGGGAGGGTCTCCTCAGTGCATGGTGGATTGTTTCTGCGGCAGAGTTTGTCATAAGGCTCTCCTGCAGCAGATTCTGACACTTTACTACAAAGGCGTCTTCAGGGCCTTGGCAGTAAAGAGATGAGGTGGCTCTCTGCGCCCTCATGAAACAAGGCCCTCCTGGAGTATTACAATCCTGTGGAGAAAACCGCCAAGCACGAGAGGCTGTCTTCTGTGCACTTGAATGCAGAAGTCCCTCCACACACAGCACATCACACCGAGAATATAACTGCCCACCATACACATGAACCACGGTTCTCAGAGTGAACACAACTCACCCAGTGAGGCACACTGACCAAGCTTGACCACACACATCACAAATTACACTCCTTACTCAAAGAGCCAGCCACACACACAACCTGTCAAACACAACCACTCACATAGAAACCAACATGCAAAACACACACCGTCCACAACAAAAAGAACACAAAGATTACGCAACACACATTTCACACACTACACACATCACTCCAAACACACATGAAACAGACAGCACACACAGCCTCACAGAATGCACAATGCCAAACACACAACATATATGCAAAGATATCAGTCCTAACACACAGCGTCTCACTCAACAAGCAAAACACACAGACCACAGAACACACAGAGTAGAATACACAAAACACACACACAAATCACAGAACCACACATCACACGACACACACAAGCATCCCGCACAGAAAATATCACAACTCATAACACACACAACACTCCCCAAACCATAGGCAAACCACATATAACCAACAAAGACAAGTAGCACACATTTCACACACTACACACTGCACACACAATCACGCACAGACACACCACACATACATCCTCACACAGGAGCGCAACGCAGTACATACACACAACACAGAAACACGCAACACAACAGACACCATAAACACACCACACACTTGAAGGCACATAACTCCTGCTCACAATGCACACGAAAACCATTGCGCAGACCACGTACTGTATGCAAGAGTTGTACAAAACAACCACAGCCACACACGGTCAACACATCTCACATCATGTGCGTAAATCAAACAGCCAAACACACACACAGCCTCTCTTTCACAACAACACACAAACCACAACCACACACACAAAACTGACACAACACATACAAATGCACACAAAACTGACGAAACGCATGCAACACACATAGCACACTGCACACAGCACGCACAACCACAATCCTATCATAGAGAGCACGTGCAGCCCCACACGCAGACAGCACGAACGAAAACACCCCCCACACACAACATACACATGCACACAACACGCCCGACACAAGGCGAACCCATCATTACACACAATGCTCAAATGACACAGCCCACGCAACACTACCCAGTATGTCACACACAGAAAGCCTAAAGGCAGCACTCACACAACCCAGAACTCAGAACATAACACAACAAACAAGAGAATTTATAAGACGCGGAAATCACATTGCGCACTGAATTCGTTGTATGCGGGTATTTTCCTGACAGCCAGGCTTCCTCAGCAAAACCTCACGTTAATGGCCTCACAAATGAGCACCTGACACTCAGCAAAAGATGTCTCTACAGAGCGGACTTCACTCATGCGCTTAGAGTGCAGTCACACAGGACTGACTCGGAAACCACATTGCGAGCTGAATTCGTTGTATGCGGGTATTTTCCTGATGGCCAGTCTTCCTCAACAAAGCCTCACGTTAATGGTCACTTAAATGAGCACATGACACTCAGCAAAAGGGAGCTCTACACAGAAGTCCTCTTTCAGGTGCTTAGAGTGCAGGCACACAGGACAGACACGGAAACCACATTGAGAGTTCAATTCGTTGTATGCGGGTATTTTCCTGATGGCCAGGATTCCTCAGCAAAAGCTCACGTTAAAGGCCAGAAAAATGAGCACCCGACACTGAGAAAAAGACATCTCTACAGAGCAGACTTCCATCATGCACTTAGAGTGCAGTCACACAAGACAGACACGGAAACCACGTTGTGAGCTAAATTCGTTGTATGCGGGCATAGTGCCTGACGGCCAGGCTTCCTCAGCATGGACTCACGTTCATGGCCACACAGACATGGTGGGAAGCACATTGCAAGCTCTGTTTCAGCCTCCACTGCCAGGGCTTCAATGATTCCTTGAATGGGCCATCCTGCAGTGCTTTCTTTCACTCACATAAGCTGAATCCAAAGCTGACTTGCCTCCACTGCTGTCACTACAATGCATCATCTTCTGCAACTTCCAGTGTCGCTAGAGCAAAGGCCTATTCGCAGCCCACCTACAACTTTGAGATAGAGGGCATACAGAGAACACCGCGTTCTACTGCAATGTTTGCTGTTTTCCTTATCACGTAGGAGCAAATTGCATGCAAAATGAAAGCAGCCTAGTATTCTCTCAGGGAGGGTCTCCTCAGTGCATGGTGGATTGTTTCTGCGGCAGAGTTTGTCATAAGGCTCTCCTGCAGCAGATTCTGACACTTTACTACAAAGGCGTCTTCAGGGCCTTGGTAGTAAAGAGATGAGGTGGCTCTCTGCGCCCTCATGAAACAAGGCCCTCCTGGAGTATTACAATCCTGTGGAGAAAACCGCCAAGCACGAGAGGCTGTCTTCTGTGCACTTGAATGCAGAAGTCCCTCCACACACAGCACATCACACCGAGAATATAACTGCCCACCATACACATGAACCACGGTTCTCAGAGTGAACACAACTCACCCAGTGAGGCACACTGACCAAGCTTGACCACACACATCACAAATTACACTCCTTACTCAAAGAGCCAGCCACACACACAACCTGTCAAACACAACCACTCACATAGAAACCAACATGCAAAACACACACCGTCCACAACAAAAAGAACACAAAGATTACGCAACACACATTTCACACACTACACACATCACTCCAAACACACATGAAACAGACAGCACACACAGCCTCACAGAATGCACAATGCCAAACACACAACATATATGCAAAGATATCAGTCCTAACACACAGCGTCTCACTCAACAAGCAAAACACACAGACCACAGAACACACAGAGTAGAATACACAAAACACACACACAAATCACAGAACCACACATCACACGACACACACAAGCATCCCGCACAGAAAATATCACAACTCATAACACACACAACACTCCCCAAACCATAGGCAAACCACATATAACCAACAAAGACAAGTAGCACACATTTCACACACTACACACTGCACACACAATCACGCACAGACACACCACACATACATCCTCACACAGGAGCGCAACGCAGTACATACACACAACACAGAAACACGCAACACAACAGACACCATAAACACACCACACACTTGAAGGCACATAACTCCTGCTCACAATGCACACGAAAACCATTGCGCAGACCACGTACTGTATGCAAGAGTTGTACAAAACAACCACAGCCACACACGGTCAACACATCTCACATCATGTGCGTAAATCAAACAGCCAAACACACACACAGCCTCTCTTTCACAACAACACACAAACCACAACCACACACACAAAACTGACACAACACATACAAATGCACACAAAACTGACGAAACGCATGCAACACACATAGCACACTGCACACAGCACGCACAACCACAATCCTATCATAGAGAGCACGTGCAGCCCCACACGCAGACAGCACGAACGAAAACACCCCCCACACACAACATACACATGCACACAACACGCCCGACACAAGGCGAACCCATCATTACACACAATGCTCAAATGACACAGCCCACGCAACACTACCCAGTATGTCACACACAGAAAGCCTAAAGGCAGCACTCACACAACCCAGAACTCAGAACATAACACAACAAACAAGGGAATTTATAAGACGCGGAAATCACATTGCGCACTGAATTCGTTGTATGCGGGTATTTTCCTGACAGCCAGGCTTCCTCAGCAAAACCTCACGTTAATGGCCTCACAAATGAGCACCTGACACTCAGCAAAAGATGTCTCTACAGAGCGGACTTCACTCATGCGCTTAGAGTGCAGTCACACAGGACTGACTCGGAAACCACATTGCGAGCTGAATTCGTTGTATGCGGGTATTTTCCTGATGGCCAGTCTTCCTCAACAAAGCCTCACGTTAATGGTCACTTAAATGAGCACATGACACTCAGCAAAAGGGAGCTCTACACAGAAGTCCTCTTTCAGGTGCTTAGAGTGCAGGCACACAGGACAGACACGGAAACCACATTGAGAGTTCAATTCGTTGTATGCGGGTATTTTCCTGATGGCCAGGATTCCTCAGCAAAAGCTCACGTTAAAGGCCAGAAAAATGAGCACCCGACACTGAGAAAAAGACATCTCTACAGAGCAGACTTCCATCATGCACTTAGAGTGCAGTCACACAAGACAGACACGGAAACCACGTTGTGAGCTAAATTCGTTGTATGCGGGCATAGTGCCTGACGGCCAGGCTTCCTCAGCATGGACTCACGTTCATGGCCACACAGACATGGTGGGAAGCACATTGCAAGCTCTGTTTCAGCCTCCACTGCCAGGGCTTCAATGATTCCTTGAATGGGCCATCCTGCAGTGCTTTCTTTCACTCACATAAGCTGAATCCAAAGCTGACTTGCCTCCACTGCTGTCACTACAATGCATCATCTTCTGCAACTTCCAGTGTCGCTAGAGCAAAGGCCTATTCGCAGCCCACCTACATCTTTGAGATAGAGGGCATACAGAGAACACCGCGTTCTACTGCAATGTTTGCTGTTTTCCTTATCACGTAGGAGCAAATTGCATGCAAAATGAAAGCAGCCTAGTATTCTCTCAGGGAGGGTCTCCTCAGTGCATGGTGGATTGTTTCTGCGGCAGAGTTTGTCATAAGGCTCTCCTGCAGCAGATTCTGACACTTTACTACAAAGGCGTCTTCAGGGCCTTGGTAGTAAAGAGATGAGGTGGCTCTCTGCGCCCTCATGAAACAAGGCCCTCCTGGAGTATTACAATCCTGTGGAGAAAACCGCCAAGCACGAGAGGCTGTCTTCTGTGCACTTGAATGCAGAAGTCCCTCCACACACAGCACATCACACCGAGAATATAACTGCCCACCATACACATGAACCACGGTTCTCAGAGTGAACACAACTCACCCAGTGAGGCACACTGACCAAGCTTGACCACACACATCACAAATTACACTCCTTACTCAAAGAGCCAGCCACACACACAACCTGTCAAACACAACCACTCACATAGAAACCAACATGCAAAACACACACCGTCCACAACAAAAAGAACACAAAGATTACGCAACACACATTTCACACACTACACACATCACTCCAAACACACATGAAACAGACAGCACACACAGCCTCACAGAATGCACAATGCCAAACACACAACATATATGCAAAGATATCAGTCCTAACACACAGCGTCTCACTCAACAAGCAAAACACACAGACCACAGAACACACAGAGTAGAATACACAAAACACACACACAAATCACAGAACCACACATCACACGACACACACAAGCATCCCGCACAGAAAATATCACAACTCATAACACACACAACACTCCCCAAACCATAGGCAAACCACATATAACCAACAAAGACAAGTAGCACACATTTCACACACTACACACTGCACACACAATCACGCACAGACACACCACACATACATCCTCACACAGGAGCGCAACGCAGTACATACACACAACACAGAAACACGCAACACAACAGACACCATAAACACACCACACACTTGAAGGCACATAACTCCTGCTCACAATGCACACGAAAACCATTGCGCAGACCACGTACTGTATGCAAGAGTTGTACAAAACAACCACAGCCACACACGGTCAACACATCTCACATCATGTGCGTAAATCAAACAGCCAAACACACACACAGCCTCTCTTTCACAACAACACACAAACCACAACCACACACACAAAACTGACACAACACATACAAATGCACACAAAACTGACGAAACGCATGCAACACACATAGCACACTGCACACAGCACGCACAACCACAATCCTATCATAGAGAGCACGTGCAGCCCCACACGCAGACAGCACGAACGAAAACACCCCCCACACACAACATACACATGCACACAACACGCCCGACACAAGGCGAACCCATCATTACACACAATGCTCAAATGACACAGCCCACGCAACACTACCCAGTATGTCACACACAGAAAGCCTAAAGGCAGCACTCACACAACCCAGAACTCAGAACATAACACAACAAACAAGAGAATTTATAAGACGCGGAAATCACATTGCGCACTGAATTCGTTGTATGCGGGTATTTTCCTGACAGCCAGGCTTCCTCAGCAAAACCTCACGTTAATGGCCTCACAAATGAGCACCTGACACTCAGCAAAAGATGTCTCTACAGAGCGGACTTCACTCATGCGCTTAGAGTGCAGTCACACAGGACTGACTCGGAAACCACATTGCGAGCTGAATTCGTTGTATGCGGGTATTTTCCTGATGGCCAGTCTTCCTCAACAAAGCCTCACGTTAATGGTCACTTAAATGAGCACATGACACTCAGCAAAAGGGAGCTCTACACAGAAGTCCTCTTTCAGGTGCTTAGAGTGCAGGCACACAGGACAGACACGGAAACCACATTGAGAGTTCAATTCGTTGTATGCGGGTATTTTCCTGATGGCCAGGATTCCTCAGCAAAAGCTCACGTTAAAGGCCAGAAAAATGAGCACCCGACACTGAGAAAAAGACATCTCTACAGAGCAGACTTCCATCATGCACTTAGAGTGCAGTCACACAAGACAGACACGGAAACCACGTTGTGAGCTAAATTCGTTGTATGCGGGCATAGTGCCTGACGGCCAGGCTTCCTCAGCATGGACTCACGTTCATGGCCACACAGACATGGTGGGAAGCACATTGCAAGCTCTGTTTCAGCCTCCACTGCCAGGGCTTCAATGATTCCTTGAATGGGCCATCCTGCAGTGCTTTCTTTCACTCACATAAGCTGAATCCAAAGCTGACTTGCCTCCACTGCTGTCACTACAATGCATCATCTTCTGCAACTTCCAGTGTCGCTAGAGCAAAGGCCTATTCGCAGCCCACCTACAACTTTGAGATAGAGGGCATACAGAGAACACCGCGTTCTACTGCAATGTTTGCTGTTTTCCTTATCACGTAGGAGCAAATTGCATGCAAAATGAAAGCAGCCTAGTATTCTCTCAGGGAGGGTCTCCTCAGTGCATGGTGGATTGTTTCTGCGGCAGAGTTTGTCATAAGGCTCTCCTGCAGCAGATTCTGACACTTTACTACAAAGGCGTCTTCAGGGCCTTGGTAGTAAAGAGATGAGGTGGCTCTCTGCGCCCTCATGAAACAAGGCCCTCCTGGAGTATTACAATCCTGTGGAGAAAACCGCCAAGCACGAGAGGCTGTCTTCTGTGCACTTGAATGCAGAAGTCCCTCCACACACAGCACATCACACCGAGAATATAACTGCCCACCATACACATGAACCACGGTTCTCAGAGTGAACACAACTCACCCAGTGAGGCACACTGACCAAGCTTGACCACACACATCACAAATTACACTCCTTACTCAAAGAGCCAGCCACACACACAACCTGTCAAACACAACCACTCACATAGAAACCAACATGCAAAACACACACCGTCCACAACAAAAAGAACACAAAGATTACGCAACACACATTTCACACACTACACACATCACTCCAAACACACATGAAACAGACAGCACACACAGCCTCACAGAATGCACAATGCCAAACACACAACATATATGCAAAGATATCAGTCCTAACACACAGCGTCTCACTCAACAAGCAAAACACACAGACCACAGAACACACAGAGTAGAATACACAAAACACACACACAAATCACAGAACCACACATCACACGACACACACAAGCATCCCGCACAGAAAATATCACAACTCATAACACACACAACACTCCCCAAACCATAGGCAAACCACATATAACCAACAAAGACAAGTAGCACACATTTCACACACTACACACTGCACACACAATCACGCACAGACACACCACACATACATCCTCACACAGGAGCGCAACGCAGTACATACACACAACACAGAAACACGCAACACAACAGACACCATAAACACACCACACACTTGAAGGCACATAACTCCTGCTCACAATGCACACGAAAACCATTGCGCAGACCACGTACTGTATGCAAGAGTTGTACAAAACAACCACAGCCACACACGGTCAACACATCTCACATCATGTGCGTAAATCAAACAGCCAAACACACACACAGCCTCTCTTTCACAACAACACACAAACCACAACCACACACACAAAACTGACACAACACATACAAATGCACACAAAACTGACGAAACGCATGCAACACACATAGCACACTGCACACAGCACGCACAACCACAATCCTATCATAGAGAGCACGTGCAGCCCCACACGCAGACAGCACGAACGAAAACACCCCCCACACACAACATACACATGCACACAACACGCCCGACACAAGGCGAACCCATCATTACACACAATGCTCAAATGACACAGCCCACGCAACACTACCCAGTATGTCACACACAGAAAGCCTAAAGGCAGCACTCACACAACCCAGAACTCAGAACATAACACAACAAACAAGGGAATTTATAAGACGCGGAAATCACATTGCGCACTGAATTCGTTGTATGCGGGTATTTTCCTGACAGCCAGGCTTCCTCAGCAAAACCTCACGTTAATGGCCTCACAAATGAGCACCTGACACTCAGCAAAAGATGTCTCTACAGAGCGGACTTCACTCATGCGCTTAGAGTGCAGTCACACAGGACTGACTCGGAAACCACATTGCGAGCTGAATTCGTTGTATGCGGGTATTTTCCTGATGGCCAGTCTTCCTCAACAAAGCCTCACGTTAATGGTCACTTAAATGAGCACATGACACTCAGCAAAAGGGAGCTCTACACAGAAGTCCTCTTTCAGGTGCTTAGAGTGCAGGCACACAGGACAGACACGGAAACCACATTGAGAGTTCAATTCGTTGTATGCGGGTATTTTCCTGATGGCCAGGATTCCTCAGCAAAAGCTCACGTTAAAGGCCAGAAAAATGAGCACCCGACACTGAGAAAAAGACATCTCTACAGAGCAGACTTCCATCATGCACTTAGAGTGCAGTCACACAAGACAGACACGGAAACCACGTTGTGAGCTAAATTCGTTGTATGCGGGCATAGTGCCTGACGGCCAGGCTTCCTCAGCATGGACTCACGTTCATGGCCACACAGACATGGTGGGAAGCACATTGCAAGCTCTGTTTCAGCCTCCACTGCCAGGGCTTCAATGATTCCTTGAATGGGCCATCCTGCAGTGCTTTCTTTCACTCACATAAGCTGAATCCAAAGCTGACTTGCCTCCACTGCTGTCACTACAATGCATCATCTTCTGCAACTTCCAGTGTCGCTAGAGCAAAGGCCTATTCGCAGCCCACCTACAACTTTGAGATAGAGGGCATACAGAGAACACCGCGTTCTACTGCAATGTTTGCTGTTTTCCTTATCACGTAGGAGCAAATTGCATGCAAAATGAAAGCAGCCTAGTATTCTCTCAGGGAGGGTCTCCTCAGTGCATGGTGGATTGTTTCTGCGGCAGAGTTTGTCATAAGGCTCTCCTGCAGCAGATTCTGACACTTTACTACAAAGGCGTCTTCAGGGCCTTGGTAGTAAAGAGATGAGGTGGCTCTCTGCGCCCTCATGAAACAAGGCCCTCCTGGAGTATTACAATCCTGTGGAGAAAACCGCCAAGCACGAGAGGCTGTCTTCTGTGCACTTGAATGCAGAAGTCCCTCCACACACAGCACATCACACCGAGAATATAACTGCCCACCATACACATGAACCACGGTTCTCAGAGTGAACACAACTCACCCAGTGAGGCACACTGACCAAGCTTGACCACACACATCACAAATTACACTCCTTACTCAAAGAGCCAGCCACACACACAACCTGTCAAACACAACCACTCACATAGAAACCAACATGCAAAACACACACCGTCCACAACAAAAAGAACACAAAGATTACGCAACACACATTTCACACACTACACACATCACTCCAAACACACATGAAACAGACAGCACACACAGCCTCACAGAATGCACAATGCCAAACACACAACATATATGCAAAGATATCAGTCCTAACACACAGCGTCTCACTCAACAAGCAAAACACACAGACCACAGAACACACAGAGTAGAATACACAAAACACACACACAAATCACAGAACCACACATCACACGACACACACAAGCATCCCGCACAGAAAATATCACAACTCATAACACACACAACACTCCCCAAACCATAGGCAAACCACATATAACCAACAAAGACAAGTAGCACACATTTCACACACTACACACTGCACACACAATCACGCACAGACACACCACACATACATCCTCACACAGGAGCGCAACGCAGTACATACACACAACACAGAAACACGCAACACAACAGACACCATAAACACACCACACACTTGAAGGCACATAACTCCTGCTCACAATGCACACGAAAACCATTGCGCAGACCACGTACTGTATGCAAGAGTTGTACAAAACAACCACAGCCACACACGGTCAACACATCTCACATCATGTGCGTAAATCAAACAGCCAAACACACACACAGCCTCTCTTTCACAACAACACACAAACCACAACCACACACACAAAACTGACACAACACATACAAATGCACACAAAACTGACGAAACGCATGCAACACACATAGCACACTGCACACAGCACGCACAACCACAATCCTATCATAGAGAGCACGTGCAGCCCCACACGCAGACAGCACGAACGAAAACACCCCCCACACACAACATACACATGCACACAACACGCCCGACACAAGGCGAACCCATCATTACACACAATGCTCAAATGACACAGCCCACGCAACACTACCCAGTATGTCACACACAGAAAGCCTAAAGGCAGCACTCACACAACCCAGAACTCAGAACATAACACAACAAACAAGAGAATTTATAAGACGCGGAAATCACATTGCGCACTGAATTCGTTGTATGCGGGTATTTTCCTGACAGCCAGGCTTCCTCAGCAAAACCTCACGTTAATGGCCTCACAAATGAGCACCTGACACTCAGCAAAAGATGTCTCTACAGAGCGGACTTCACTCATGCGCTTAGAGTGCAGTCACACAGGACTGTCTCGGAAACCACATTGCGAGCTGAATTCGTTGTATGCGGGTATTTTCCTGATGGCCAGTCTTCCTCAACAAAGCCTCACGTTAATGGTCACTTAAATGAGCACATGACACTCAGCAAAAGGGAGCTCTACACAGAAGTCCTCTTTCAGGTGCTTAGAGTGCAGGCACACAGGACAGACACGGAAACCACATTGAGAGTTCAATTCGTTGTATGCGGGTATTTTCCTGATGGCCAGGATTCCTCAGCAAAAGCTCACGTTAAAGGCCAGAAAAATGAGCACCCGACACTGAGAAAAAGACATCTCTACAGAGCAGACTTCCATCATGCACTTAGAGTGCAGTCACACAAGACAGACACGGAAACCACGTTGTGAGCTAAATTCGTTGTATGCGGGCATAGTGCCTGACGGCCAGGCTTCCTCAGCATGGACTCACGTTCATGGCCACACAGACATGGTGGGAAGCACATTGCAAGCTCTGTTTCAGCCTCCACTGCCAGGGCTTCAACGATTCCTTGAATGGGCCATCCTGCAGTGCTTTCTTTCACTCACATAAGCTGAATCCAAAGCTGACTTGCCTCCACTGCTGTCACTACAATGCATCATCTTCTGCAACTTCCAGTGTCGCTAGAGCAAAGGCCTATTCGCAGCCCACCTACATCTTTGAGATAGAGGGCATACAGAGAACACCGCGTTCTACTGCAATGTTTGCTGTTTTCCTTATCACGTAGGAGCAAATTGCATGCAAAATGAAAGCAGCCTAGTATTCTCTCAGGGAGGGTCTCCTCAGTGCATGGTGGATTGTTTCTGCGGCAGAGTTTGTCATAAGGCTCTCCTGCAGCAGATTCTGACACTTTACTACAAAGGCGTCTTCAGGGCCTTGGCAGTAAAGAGATGAGGTGGCTCTCTGCGCCCTCATGAAACAAGGCCCTCCTGGAGTATTACAATCCTGTGGAGAAAACCGCCAAGCACGAGAGGCTGTCTTCTGTGCACTTGAATGCAGAAGTCCCTCCACACACAGCACATCACACCGAGAATATAACTGCCCACCATACACATGAACCACGGTTCTCAGAGTGAACACAACTCACCCAGTGAGGCACACTGACCAAGCTTGACCACACACATCACAAATTACACTCCTTACTCAAAGAGCCAGCCACACACACAACCTGTCAAACACAACCACTCACATAGAAACCAACATGCAAAACACACACCGTCCACAACAAAAAGAACACAAAGATTACGCAACACACATTTCACACACTACACACATCACTCCAAACACACATGAAACAGACAGCACACACAGCCTCACAGAATGCACAATGCCAAACACACAACATATATGCAAAGATATCAGTCCTAACACACAGCGTCTCACTCAACAAGCAAAACACACAGACCACAGAACACACAGAGTAGAATACACAAAACACACACACAAATCACAGAACCACACATCACACGACACACACAAGCATCCCGCACAGAAAATATCACAACTCATAACACACACAACACTCCCCAAACCATAGGCAAACCACATATAACCAACAAAGACAAGTAGCACACATTTCACACACTACACACTGCACACACAATCACGCACAGACACACCACACATACATCCTCACACAGGAGCGCAACGCAGTACATACACACAACACAGAAACACGCAACACAACAGACACCATAAACACACCACACACTTGAAGGCACATAACTCCTGCTCACAATGCACACGAAAACCATTGCGCAGACCACGTACTGTATGCAAGAGTTGTACAAAACAACCACAGCCACACACAGTCAACACATCTCACATCATGTGCGTAAATCAAACAGCCAAACACACACACAGCCTCTCTTTCACAACAACACACAAACCACAACCACACACACAAAACTGACACAACACATACAAATGCACACAAAACTGACGAAACGCATGCAACACACATAGCACACTGCACACAGCACGCACAACCACAATCCTATCATAGAGAGCACGTGCAGCCCCACACGCAGACAGCACGAACGAAAACACCCCCCACACACAACATACACATGCACACAACACGCCCGACACAAGGCGAACCCATCATTACACACAATGCTCAAATGACACAGCCCACGCAACACTACCCAGTATGTCACACACAGAAAGCCTAAAGGCAGCACTCACACAACCCAGAACTCAGAACATAACACAACAAACAAGAGAATTTATAAGACGCGGAAATCACATTGCGCACTGAATTCGTTGTATGCGGGTATTTTCCTGACAGCCAGGCTTCCTCAGCAAAACCTCACGTTAATGGCCTCACAAATGAGCACCTGACACTCAGCAAAAGATGTCTCTACAGAGCGGACTTCACTCATGCGCTTAGAGTGCAGTCACACAGGACTGTCTCGGAAACCACATTGCGAGCTGAATTCGTTGTATGCGGGTATTTTCCTGATGGCCAGTCTTCCTCAACAAAGCCTCACGTTAATGGTCACTTAAATGAGCACATGACACTCAGCAAAAGGGAGCTCTACACAGAAGTCCTCTTTCAGGTGCTTAGAGTGCAGGCACACAGGACAGACACGGAAACCACATTGAGAGTTCAATTCGTTGTATGCGGGTATTTTCCTGATGGCCAGGATTCCTCAGCAAAAGCTCACGTTAAAGGCCAGAAAAATGAGCACCCGACACTGAGAAAAAGACATCTCTACAGAGCAGACTTCCATCATGCACTTAGAGTGCAGTCACACAAGACAGACACGGAAACCACGTTGTGAGCTAAATTCGTTGTATGCGGGCATAGTGCCTGACGGCCAGGCTTCCTCAGCATGGACTCACGTTCATGGCCACACAGACATGGTGGGAAGCACATTGCAAGCTCTGTTTCAGCCTCCACTGCCAGGGCTTCAATGATTCCTTGAATGGGCCATCCTGCAGTGCTTTCTTTCACTCACATAAGCTGAATCCAAAGCTGACTTGCCTCCACTGCTGTCACTACAATGCATCATCTTCTGCAACTTCCAGTGTCGCTAGAGCAAAGGCCTATTCGCAGCCCACCTACATCTTTGAGATAGAGGGCATACAGAGAACACCGCGTTCTACTGCAATGTTTGCTGTTTTCCTTATCACGTAGGAGCAAATTGCATGCAAAATGAAAGCAGCCTAGTATTCTCTCAGGGAGGGTCTCCTCAGTGCATGGTGGATTGTTTCTGCGGCAGAGTTTGTCATAAGGCTCTCCTGCAGCAGATTCTGACACTTTACTACAAAGGCGTCTTCAGGGCCTTGGTAGTAAAGAGATGAGGTGGCTCTCTGCGCCCTCATGAAACAAGGCCCTCCTGGAGTATTACAATCCTGTGGAGAAAACCGCCAAGCACGAGAGGCTGTCTTCTGTGCACTTGAATGCAGAAGTCCCTCCACACACAGCACATCACACCGAGAATATAACTGCCCACCATACACATGAACCACGGTTCTCAGAGTGAACACAACTCACCCAGTGAGGCACACTGACCAAGCTTGACCACACACATCACAAATTACACTCCTTACTCAAAGAGCCAGCCACACACACAACCTGTCAAACACAACCACTCACATAGAAACCAACATGCAAAACACACACCGTCCACAACAAAAAGAACACAAAGATTACGCAACACACATTTCACACACTACACACATCACTCCAAACACACATGAAACAGACAGCACACACAGCCTCACAGAATGCACAATGCCAAACACACAACATATATGCAAAGATATCAGTCCTAACACACAGCGTCTCACTCAACAAGCAAAACACACAGACCACAGAACACACAGAGTAGAATACACAAAACACACACACAAATCACAGAACCACACATCACACGACACACACAAGCATCCCGCACAGAAAATATCACAACTCATAACACACACAACACTCCCCAAACCATAGGCAAACCACATATAACCAACAAAGACAAGTAGCACACATTTCACACACTACACACTGCACACACAATCACGCACAGACACACCACACATACATCCTCACACAGGAGCGCAACGCAGTACATACACACAACACAGAAACACGCAACACAACAGACACCATAAACACACCACACACTTGAAGGCACATAACTCCTGCTCACAATGCACACGAAAACCATTGCGCAGACCACGTACTGTATGCAAGAGTTGTACAAAACAACCACAGCCACACACGGTCAACACATCTCACATCATGTGCGTAAATCAAACAGCCAAACACACACACAGCCTCTCTTTCACAACAACACACAAATCACAACCACACACACAAAACTGACACAACACATACAAATGCACACAAAACTGACGAAACGCATGCAACACACATAGCACACTGCACACAGCACGCACAACCACAATCCTATCATAGAGAGCACGTGCAGCCCCACACGCAGACAGCACGAACGAAAACACCCCCCACACACAACATACACATGCACACAACACGCCCGACACAAGGCGAACCCATCATTACACACAATGCTCAAATGACACAGCCCACGCAACACTACCCAGTATGTCACACACAGAAAGCCTAAAGGCAGCACTCACACAACCCAGAACTCAGAACATAACACAACAAACAAGAGAATTTATAAGACGCGGAAATCACATTGCGCACTGAATTCGTTGTATGCGGGTATTTTCCTGACAGCCAGGCTTCCTCAGCAAAACCTCACGTTAATGGCCTCACAAATGAGCACCTGACACTCAGCAAAAGATGTCTCTACAGAGCGGACTTCACTCATGCGCTTAGAGTGCAGTCACACAGGACTGACTCGGAAACCACATTGCGAGCTGAATTCGTTGTATGCGGGTATTTTCCTGATGGCCAGTCTTCCTCAACAAAGCCTCACGTTAATGGTCACTTAAATGAGCACATGACACTCAGCAAAAGGGAGCTCTACACAGAAGTCCTCTTTCAGGTGCTTAGAGTGCAGGCACACAGGACAGACACGGAAACCACATTGAGAGTTCAATTCGTTGTATGCGGGTATTTTCCTGATGGCCAGGATTCCTCAGCAAAAGCTCACGTTAAAGGCCAGAAAAATGAGCACCCGACACTGAGAAAAAGACATCTCTACAGAGCAGACTTCCATCATGCACTTAGAGTGCAGTCACACAAGACAGACACGGAAACCACGTTGTGAGCTAAATTCGTTGTATGCGGGCATAGTGCCTGACGGCCAGGCTTCCTCAGCATGGACTCACGTTCATGGCCACACAGACATGGTGGGAAGCACATTGCAAGCTCTGTTTCAGCCTCCACTGCCAGGGCTTCAACGATTCCTTGAATGGGCCATCCTGCAGTGCTTTCTTTCACTCACATAAGCTGAATCCAAAGCTGACTTGCCTCCACTGCTGTCACTACAATGCATCATCTTCTGCAACTTCCAGTGTCGCTAGAGCAAAGGCCTATTCGCAGCCCACCTACATCTTTGAGATAGAGGGCATACAGAGAACACCGCGTTCTACTGCAATGTTTGCTGTTTTCCTTATCACGTAGGAGCAAATTGCATGCAAAATGAAAGCAGCCTAGTATTCTCTCAGGGAGGGTCTCCTCAGTGCATGGTGGATTGTTTCTGCGGCAGAGTTTGTCATAAGGCTCTCCTGCAGCAGATTCTGACACTTTACTACAAAGGCGTCTTCAGGGCCTTGGTAGTAAAGAGATGAGGTGGCTCTCTGCGCCCTCATGAAACAAGGCCCTCCTGGAGTATTACAATCCTGTGGAGAAAACCGCCAAGCACGAGAGGCTGTCTTCTGTGCACTTGAATGCAGAAGTCCCTCCACACACAGCACATCACACCGAGAATATAACTGCCCACCATACACATGAACCACGGTTCTCAGAGTGAACACAACTCACCCAGTGAGGCACACTGACCAAGCTTGGCCACACACATCACAAATTACACTCCTTACTCAAAGAGCCAGCCACACACACAACCTGTCAAACACAACCACTCACATAGAAACCAACATGCAAAACACACACCGTCCACAACAAAAAGAACACAAAGATTACGCAACACACATTTCACACACTACACACATCACTCCAAACACACATGAAACAGACAGCACACACAGCCTCACAGAATGCACAATGCCAAACACACAACATATATGCAAAGATATCAGTCCTAACACACAGCGTCTCACTCAACAAGCAAAACACACAGACCACAGAACACACAGAGTAGAATACACAAAACACACACACAAATCACAGAACCACACATCACACGACACACACAAGCATCCCGCACAGAAAATATCACAACTCATAACACACACAACACTCCCCAAACCATAGGCAAACCACATATAACCAACAAAGACAAGTAGCACACATTTCACACACTACACACTGCACACACAATCACGCACAGACACACCACACATACATCCTCACACAGGAGCGCAACGCAGTACATACACACAACACAGAAACACGCAACACAACAGACACCATAAACACACCACACACTTGAAGGCACATAACTCCTGCTCACAATGCACACGAAAACCATTGCGCAGACCACGTACTGTATGCAAGAGTTGTACAAAACAACCACAGCCACACACGGTCAACACATCTCACATCATGTGCGTAAATCAAACAGCCAAACACACACACAGCCTCTCTTTCACAACAACACACAAACCACAACCACACACACAAAACTGACACAACACATACAAATGCACACAAAACTGACGAAACGCATGCAACACACATAGCACACTGCACACAGCACGCACAACCACAATCCTATCATAGAGAGCACGTGCAGCCCCACACGCAGACAGCACGAACGAAAACACCCCCCACACACAACATACACATGCACACAACACGCCCGACACAAGGCGAACCCATCATTACACACAATGCTCAAATGACACAGCCCACGCAACACTACCCAGTATGTCACACACAGAAAGCCTAAAGGCAGCACTCACACAACCCAGAACTCAGAACATAACACAACAAACAAGAGAATTTATAAGACGCGGAAATCACATTGCGCACTGAATTCGTTGTATGCGGGTATTTTCCTGACAGCCAGGCTTCCTCAGCAAAACCTCACGTTAATGGCCTCACAAATGAGCACCTGACACTCAGCAAAAGATGTCTCTACAGAGCGGACTTCACTCATGCGCTTAGAGTGCAGTCACACAGGACTGTCTCGGAAACCACATTGCGAGCTGAATTCGTTGTATGCGGGTATTTTCCTGATGGCCAGTCTTCCTCAACAAAGCCTCACGTTAATGGTCACTTAAATGAGCACATGACACTCAGCAAAAGGGAGCTCTACACAGAAGTCCTCTTTCAGGTGCTTAGAGTGCAGGCACACAGGACAGACACGGAAACCACATTGAGAGTTCAATTCGTTGTATGCGGGTATTTTCCTGATGGCCAGGATTCCTCAGCAAAAGCTCACGTTAAAGGCCAGAAAAATGAGCACCCGACACTGAGAAAAAGACATCTCTACAGAGCAGACTTCCATCATGCACTTAGAGTGCAGTCACACAAGACAGACACGGAAACCACGTTGTGAGCTAAATTCGTTGTATGCGGGCATAGTGCCTGACGGCCAGGCTTCCTCAGCATGGACTCACGTTCATGGCCACACAGACATGGTGGGAAGCACATTGCAAGCTCTGTTTCAGCCTCCACTGCCAGGGCTTCAATGATTCCTTGAATGGGCCATCCTGCAGTGCCTTCTTTCACTCACATAAGCTGACTTGCCTCCACTGCTGTCACTACAATGCATCATCTTCTGCAACTTCCAGTGTCGCTAGAGCAAAGGCCTATTCGCAGCCCACCTACAACTTTGAGATAGAGGGCATACAGAGAACACCGCGTTCTACTGCAATGTTTGCTGTTTTCCTTATCACATAGGAGCAAATTGCATGCAAAATGAAAGCAGCCTAGTATTCTCTCAGGGAGGGTCTCCTCAGTGCATGGTGGATTGTTTCTGCGGCAGAGTTTGTCATAAGGCTCTCCTGCAGCAGATTCTGACACTTTACTACAAAGGCGTCTTCAGGGCCTTGGTAGTAAAGAGATGAGGTGGCTCTCTGCGCCCTCATGAAACAAGGCCCTCCTGGAGTATTACAATCCTGTGGAGAAAACCGCCAAGCACGAGAGGCTGTCTTCTGTGCACTTGAATGCAGAAGTCCCTCCACACATAGCACATCACACCGAGAATATAACTGCCCACCATACACATGAACCACGGTTCTCAGAGTGAACACAACTCACCCAGTGAGGCACACTGACCAAGCTTGACCACACACATCACAAATTACACTCCTTACTCAAAGAGCCAGCCACACACACAACCTGTCAAACACAACCACTCACATAGAAACCAACATGCAAAACACACACCGTCCACAACAAAAAGAACACAAAGATTACGCAACACACATTTCACACACTACACACATCACTCCAAACACACATGAAACAGACAGCACACACAGCCTCACAGAATGCACAATGCCAAACACACAACATATATGCAAAGATATCAGTCCTAACACACAGCGTCTCACTCAACAAGCAAAACACACAGACCACAGAACACACAGAGTAGAATACACAAAACACACACACAAATCACAGAACCACACATCACACGACACACACAAGCATCCCGCACAGAAAATATCACAACTCATAACACACACAACACTCCCCAAACCATAGGCAAAACACATATAACCAACAAAGACAAGTAGCACACATTTCACACACTACACACTGCACACACAATCACGCACAGACACACCACACATACATCCTCACACAGGAGCGCAACGCAGTACATACACACAACACAGAAACACGCAACACAACAGACACCATAAACACACCACACACTTGAAGGCACATAACTCCTGCTCACAATGCACACGAAAAACCATTGCACAGACCACGTACTGTATGCAAGAGTTGTACAAAACAACCACAGTCACACACAGTCAACACATCTCACATCATGTGCGTAAATCAAACAGCCAAACACACACACAGCCTCTCTTTCACAACAACACACAAACCACAACCACCACACACAAAACTGACACAACACATACAAATGCACACAAAACTGACGAAACGCATGCAACACACATAGCACACTGCACACAGCACGCACAAACCACAATCCTATCATAGAGAGCACGTGCAGCCCCCACACGCAGACAGCACGAACGAAAACACCCCCCACACACAACATACACATGCACACAACACGCCCCGACACAAGGCGAACCCATCATTACACACAATGCTCAAATGACACAGCCCACGCAACACTACCCAGTATGTCACACACAGAAAGCCTAAAGGCAGCACTCACACAACCCAGAACTCAGAACATAACACAACAAACAAGAGAATTTATAAGACGCGGAAATCACATTGCGCACTGAATTCGTTGTATGCGGGTATTTTTCCTGACAGCCAGGCTTCCTCAGCAAAACCTCACGTTAATGGCCTCACAAATGAGCACCTGACACTCAGCAAAAGATGTCTCTACAGAGCGGACTTCACTCATGCGCTTAGAGTGCAGTCACACAGGACTGTCTCGGAAACCACATTGCGAGCTGAATTCGTTGTATGCGGGTATTTTCCTGATGGCCAGTCTTCCTCAACAAAGCCTCACGTTAATGGTCACTTAAATGAGCACATGACACTCAGCAAAAGGGAGCTCTACACAGAAGTCCTCTTTCAGGTGCTTAGAGTGCAGGCACACAGGACAGACACGGAAACCACATTGAGAGTTCAATTCGTTGTATGCGGGTATTTTCCTGATGGCCAGGATTCCTCAGCAAAAGCTCACGTTAAAGGCCAGAAAAATGAGCACCCGACACTGAGAAAAAGACATCTCTACAGAGCAGACTTCCATCATGCACTTAGAGTGCAGTCACACAAGACAGACACGGAAACCACATTGTGAGCTAAATTCGTTGTATGCGGGCATAGTGCCTGACGGCCAGGCTTCCTCAGCATGGACTCACGTTCATGGCCACACAGACATGGTGGGAAGCACATTGCAAGCTCTGTTTCAGCCTCCACTGCCAGGGCTTCAATGATTTCTTGAATATGCCATCCTGCAGTGCCTTCTTTCACTCACATAAGCTGACTTGCCTCCACTGCTGTCACTACAATGCATCATCTTCTGCAACTTCCAGTGTCGCTAGAGCAAAGGCCTATTCGCAGCCCACCTACAACTTTGAGATAGAGGGCATACAGAGAACACCGCGTTCTACTGCAATGTTTGCTGTTTTCCGTATCACGTAGGAGCAAATTGCATGCAAAATGAAAGCAGCCTAGTATTCTCTCAGGGAGGGTCTCCTCAGTGCATGGTGGATTGTTTCTGCGGCAGAGTTTGTCATAAGGCTCTCCTGCAGCAGATTCTGACACTTTACTACAAAGGCGTCTTCAGGGCCTTGGTAGTAAAGAGATGAGGTGGCTCTCTGCGCCCTCATGAAACAAGGCCCTCCTGGTGAATTACAATCCTGTGGAGAACACCGCCAAGCACGAGAGGCTGTCTTCTGTGCACTTGAATGCAGAAGTCCCTCCACACACAGCACATCACACCGAGAATATAGCTGCCCACCATACACATGAACCACGGTTCTCAGAGTGAACACAACTCACCCAGTGAGGCACACTGACCAAGCTTGACCACACACATCACAAATTACACTCCTTACTCAAAGAGCCAGCCACACACACAACCTGTCAAACACAACCACTCACATAGAAACCAACATGCAAAACACACACCGTCCACAACAAAAAGAACACAAAGATTACGCAACACACATTTCACACACTACACACATCACTCCAAACACACATGAAACAGACAGCACACACAGCCTCACAGAATGCACAATGCCAAACACACAACATATATGCAAAGATATCAGTCCTAACACACAGCGTCTCACTCAACAAGCAAAACACACAGACCACAGAACACACAGAGTAGAATACACAAAACACACACACAAATCACAGAACCACACATCACACGACACACACAAGCATCCCGCACAGAAAATATCACAACTCATAACACACACAACACTCCCCAAACCATAGGCAAACCACATATAACCAACAAAGACAAGTAGCACACATTTCACACACTACACACTGCACACACAATCACGCACAGACACACCACACATACATCCTCACACAGGAGCGCAACGCAGTACATACACACAACACAGAAACACGCAACACAACAGACACCATAAACACACCACACACTTGAAGGCACATAACTCCTGCTCACAATGCACACGAAAACCATTGCACAGACCACGTACTGTATGCAAGAGTTGTACAAAACAACCACAGCCACACACGGTCAACACATCTCACATCATGTGCGTAAATCAAACAGCCAAACACACACACAGCCTCTCTTTCACAACAACACACAAACCACAACCACACACACAAAACTGACACAACACATACAAATGCACACAAAACTGACGAAACGCATGCAACACACATAGCACACTGCACACAGCACGCACAACCACAATCCTATCATAGAGAGCACGTGCAGCCCCACACGCAGACAGCACGAACGAAAACACCCCCCACACACAACATACACATGCACACAACACGCCCGACACAAGGCGAACCCATCATTACACACAATGCTCAAATGACACAGCCCACGCAACACTACCCAGTATGTCACACACAGAAAGCCTAAAGGCAGCACTCACACAACCCAGAACTCAGAACATAACACAACAAACAAGGGAATTTATAAGACGCGGAAATCACATTGCGCACTGAATTCGTTGTATGCGGGTATTTTCCTGACAGCCAGGCTTCCTCAGCAAAACCTCACGTTAATGGCCTCACAAATGAGCACCTGACACTCAGCAAAAGATGTCTCTACAGAGCGGACTTCACTCATGCGCTTAGAGTGCAGTCACACAGGACTGACTCGGAAACCACATTGCGAGCTGAATTCGTTGTATGCGGGTATTTTCCTGATGGCCAGTCTTCCTCAACAAAGCCTCACGTTAATGGTCACTTAAATGAGCACATGACACTCAGCAAAAGGGAGCTCTACACAGAAGTCCTCTTTCAGGTGCTTAGAGTGCAGGCACACAGGACAGACACGGAAACCACATTGAGAGTTCAATTCGTTGTATGCGGGTATTTTCCTGATGGCCAGGATTCCTCAGCAAAAGCTCACGTTAAAGGCCAGAAAAATGAGCACCCGACACTGAGAAAAAGACATCTCTACAGAGCAGACTTCCATCATGCACTTAGAGTGCAGTCACACAAGACAGACACGGAAACCACGTTGTGAGCTAAATTCGTTGTATGCGGGCATAGTGCCTGACGGCCAGGCTTCCTCAGCATGGACTCACGTTCATGGCCACACAAACATGGTGGGAAGCACATTGCAAGCTCTGTTTCAGCCTCCACTGCCAGGGCTTCAATGATTCCTTGAATGGGCCATCCTGCAGTGCTTTCTTTCACTCACATAAGCTGAATCCAAAGCTGACTTGCCTCCACTGCTGTCACTACAATGCATCATCTTCTGCAACTTCCAGTGTCGCTAGAGCAAAGGCCTATTCGCAGCCCACCTACAACTTTGAGATAGAGGGCATACAGAGAACACCGCGTTCTACTGCAATGTTTGCTGTTTTCCTTATCACGTAGGAGCAAATTGCATGCAAAATGAAAGCAGCCTAGTATTCTCTCAGGGAGGGTCTCCTCAGTGCATGGTGGATTGTTTCTGCGGCAGAGTTTGTCATAAGGCTCTCCTGCAGCAGATTCTGACACTTTACTACAAAGGCGTCTTCAGGGCCTTGGTAGTAAAGAGATGAGGTGGCTCTCTGCGCCCTCATGAAACAAGGCCCTCCTGGAGTATTACAATCCTGTGGAGAAAACCGCCAAGCACGAGAGGCTGTCTTCTGTGCACTTGAATGCAGAAGTCCCTCCACACAGAGCACATCACACCGAGAATATAACTGCCCACCATACACATGAACCACGGTTCTCAGAGTGAACACAACTCACCCAGTGAGGCACACTGACCAAGCTTGACCACACACATCACAAATTACACTCCTTACTCAAAGAGCCAGCCACACACACAACCTGTCAAACACAACCACTCACATAGAAACCAACATGCAAAACACACACCGTCCACAACAAAAAGAACACAAAGATTACGCAACACACATTTCACACACTACACACATCACTCCAAACACACATGAAACAGACAGCACACACAGCCTCACAGAATGCACAATGCCAAACACACAACATATATGCAAAGATATCAGTCCTAACACACAGCGTCTCACTCAACAAGCAAAACACACAGACCACAGAACACACAGAGTAGAATACACAAAACACACACACAAATCACAGAACCACACATCACACGACACACACAAGCATCCCGCACAGAAAATATCACAACTCATAACACACACAACACTCCCCAAACCATAGGCAAACCACATATAACCAACAAAGACAAGTAGCACACATTTCACACACTACACACTGCACACACAATCACGCACAGACACACCACACATACATCCTCACACAGGAGCGCAACGCAGTACATACACACAACACAGAAACACGCAACACAACAGACACCATAAACACACCACACACTTGAAGGCACATAACTCCTGCTCACAATGCACACGAAAACCATTGCGCAGACCACGTACTGTATGCAAGAGTTGTACAAAACAACCACAGCCACACACGGTCAACACATCTCACATCATGTGCGTAAATCAAACAGCCAAACACACACACAGCCTCTCTTTCACAACAACACACAAATCACAACCACACACACAAAACTGACACAACACATACAAATGCACACAAAACTGACGAAACGCATGCAACACACATAGCACACTGCACACAGCACGCACAACCACAATCCTATCATAGAGAGCACGTGCAGCCCCACACGCAGACAGCACGAACGAAAACACCCCCCACACACAACATACACATGCACACAACACGCCCGACACAAGGCGAACCCATCATTACACACAATGCTCAAATGACACAGCCCACGCAACACTACCCAGTATGTCACACACAGAAAGCCTAAAGGCAGCACTCACACAACCCAGAACTCAGAACATAACACAACAAACAAGGGAATTTATAAGACGCGGAAATCACATTGCGCACTGAATTCGTTGTATGCGGGTATTTTCCTGACAGCCAGGCTTCCTCAGCAAAACCTCACGTTAATGGCCTCACAAATGAGCACCTGACACTCAGCAAAAGATGTCTCTACAGAGCGGACTTCACTCATGCGCTTAGAGTGCAGTCACACAGGACTGACTCGGAAACCACATTGCGAGCTGAATTCGTTGTATGTGGGTATTTTCCTGATGGCCAGTCTTCCTCAACAAAGCCTCACGTTAATGGTCACTTAAATGAGCACATGACACTCAGCAAAAGGGAGCTCTACACAGAAGTCCTCTTTCAGGTGCTTAGAGTGCAGGCACACAGGACAGACACGGAAACCACATTGAGAGTTCAATTCGTTGTATGCGGGTATTTTCCTGATGGCCAGGATTCCTCAGCAAAAGCTCACGTTAAAGGCCAGAAAAATGAGCACCCGACACTGAGAAAAAGACATCTCTACAGAGCAGACTTCCATCATGCACTTAGAGTGCAGTCACACAAGACAGACACGGAAACCACGTTGTGAGCTAAATTCGTTGTATGCGGGCATAGTGCCTGACGGCCAGGCTTCCTCAGCATGGACTCACGTTCATGGCCACACAGACATGGTGGGAAGCACATTGCAAGCTCTGTTTCAGCCTCCACTGCCAGGGCATCAATGATTCCTTGAATGGGCCATCCTGCAGTGCTTTCTTTCACTCACATAAGCTGAATCCAAAGCTGACTTGCCTCCACTGCTGTCACTACAATGCATCATCTTCTGCAACTTCCAGTGTCGCTAGAGCAAAGGCCTATTCGCAGCCCACCTACAACTTTGAGATAGAGGGCATACAGAGAACACCGCGTTCTACTGCAATGTTTGCTGTTTTCCTTATCACGTAGGAGCAAATTGCATGCAAAATGAAAGCAGCCTAGTATTCTCTCAGGGAGGGTCTCCTCAGTGCATGGTGGATTGTTTCTGCGGCAGAGTTTGTCATAAGGCTCTCCTGCAGCAGATTCTGACACTTTACTACAAAGGCGTCTTCAGGGCCTTGGTAGTAAAGAGATGAGGTGGCTCTCTGCGCCCTCATGAAACAAGGCCCTCCTGGAGTATTACAATCCTGTGGAGAAAACCGCCAAGCACGAGAGGCTGTCTTCTGTGCACTTGAATGCAGAAGTCCCTCCACACACAGCACATCACACCGAGAATATAACTGCCCACCATACACATGAACCACGGTTCTCAGAGTGAACACAACTCACCCAGTGAGGCACACTGACCAAGCTTGACCACACACATCACAAATTACACTCCTTACTCAAAGAGCCAGCCACACACACAACCTGTCAAACACAACCACTCACATAGAAACCAACATGCAAAACACACACCGTCCACAACAAAAAGAACACAAAGATTACGCAACACACATTTCACACACTACACACATCACTCCAAACACACATGAAACAGACAGCACACACAGCCTCACAGAATGCACAATGCCAAACACACAACATATATGCAAAGATATCAGTCCTAACACACAGCGTCTCACTCAACAAGCAAAACACACAGACCACAGAACACACAGAGTAGAATACACAAAACACACACACAAATCACAGAACCACACATCACACGACACACACAAGCATCCCGCACAGAAAATATCACAACTCATAACACACACAACACTCCCCAAACCATAGGCAAACCACATATAACCAACAAAGACAAGTAGCACACATTTCACACACTACACACTGCACACACAATCACGCACAGACACACCACACATACATCCTCACACAGGAGCGCAACGCAGTACATACACACAACACAGAAACACGCAACACAACAGACACCATAAACACACCACACACTTGAAGGCACATAACTCCTGCTCACAATGCACACGAAAACCATTGCGCAGACCACGTACTGTATGCAAGAGTTGTACAAAACAACCACAGCCACACACGGTCAACACATCTCACATCATGTGCGTAAATCAAACAGCCAAACACACACACAGCCTCTCTTTCACAACAACACACAAACCACAACCACACACACAAAACTGACACAACACATACAAATGCACACAAAACTGACGAAACGCATGCAACACACATAGCACACTGCACACAGCACGCACAACCACAATCCTATCATAGAGAGCACGTGCAGCCCCACACGCAGACAGCACGAACGAAAACACCCCCCACACACAACATACACATGCACACAACACGCCCGACACAAGGCGAACCCATCATTACACACAATGCTCAAATGACACAGCCCACGCAACACTACCCAGTATGTCACACACAGAAAGCCTAAAGGCAGCACTCACACAACCCAGAACTCAGAACATAACACAACAAACAAGGGAATTTATAAGACGCGGAAATCACATTGCGCACTGAATTCGTTGTATGCGGGTATTTTCCTGACAGCCAGGCTTCCTCAGCAAAACCTCACGTTAATGGCCTCACAAATGAGCACCTGACACTCAGCAAAAGATGTCTCTACAGAGCGGACTTCACTCATGCGCTTAGAGTGCAGTCACACAGGACTGACTCGGAAACCACATTGCGAGCTGAATTCGTTGTATGCGGGTATTTTCCTGATGGCCAGTCTTCCTCAACAAAGCCTCACGTTAATGGTCACTTAAATGAGCACATGACACTCAGCAAAAGGGAGCTCTACACAGAAGTCCTCTTTCAGGTGCTTAGAGTGCAGGCACACAGGACAGACACGGAAACCACATTGAGAGTTCAATTCGTTGTATGCGGGTATTTTCCTGATGGCCAGGATTCCTCAGCAAAAGCTCACGTTAAAGGCCAGAAAAATGAGCACCCGACACTGAGAAAAAGACATCTCTACAGAGCAGACTTCCATCATGCACTTAGAGTGCAGTCACACAAGACAGACACGGAAACCACGTTGTGAGCTAAATTCGTTGTATGCGGGCATAGTGCCTGACGGCCAGGCTTCCTCAGCATGGACTCACGTTCATGGCCACACAAACATGGTGGGAAGCACATTGCAAGCTCTGTTTCAGCCTCCACTGCCAGGGCTTCAATGATTCCTTGAATGGGCCATCCTGCAGTGCTTTCTTTCACTCACATAAGCTGAATCCAAAGCTGACTTGCCTCCACTGCTGTCACTACAATGCATCATCTTCTGCAACTTCCAGTGTCGCTAGAGCAAAGGCCTATTCGCAGCCCACCTACAACTTTGAGATAGAGGGCATACAGAGAACACCGCGTTCTACTGCAATGTTTGCTGTTTTCCTTATCACGTAGGAGCAAATTGCATGCAAAATGAAAGCAGCCTAGTATTCTCTCAGGGAGGGTCTCCTCAGTGCATGGTGGATTGTTTCTGCGGCAGAGTTTGTCATAAGGCTCTCCTGCAGCAGATTCTGACACTTTACTACAAAGGCGTCTTCAGGGCCTTGGTAGTAAAGAGATGAGGTGGCTCTCTGCGCCCTCATGAAACAAGGCCCTCCTGGAGTATTACAATCCTGTGGAGAAAACCGCCAAGCACGAGAGGCTGTCTTCTGTGCACTTGAATGCAGAAGTCCCTCCACACACAGCACATCACACCGAGAATATAACTGCCCACCATACACATGAACCACGGTTCTCAGAGTGAACACAACTCACCCAGTGAGGCACACTGACCAAGCTTGACCACACACATCACAAATTACACTCCTTACTCAAAGAGCCAGCCACACACACAACCTGTCAAACACAACCACTCACATAGAAACCAACATGCAAAACACACACCGTCCACAACAAAAAGAACACAAAGATTACGCAACACACATTTCACACACTACACACATCACTCCAAACACACATGAAACAGACAGCACACACAGCCTCACAGAATGCACAATGCCAAACACACAACATATATGCAAAGATATCAGTCCTAACACACAGCGTCTCACTCAACAAGCAAAACACACAGACCACAGAACACACAGAGTAGAATACACAAAACACACACACAAATCACAGAACCACACATCACACGACACACACAAGCATCCCGCACAGAAAATATCACAACTCATAACACACACAACACTCCCCAAACCATAGGCAAACCACATATAACCAACAAAGACAAGTAGCACACATTTCACACACTACACACTGCACACACAATCACGCACAGACACACCACACATACATCCTCACACAGGAGCGCAACGCAGTACATACACACAACACAGAAACACGCAACACAACAGACACCATAAACACACCACACACTTGAAGGCACATAACTCCTGCTCACAATGCACACGAAAACCATTGCGCAGACCACGTACTGTATGCAAGAGTTGTACAAAACAACCACAGCCACACACGGTCAACACATCTCACATCATGTGCGTAAATCAAACAGCCAAACACACACACAGCCTCTCTTTCACAACAACACACAAATCACAACCACACACACAAAACTGACACAACACATACAAATGCACACAAAACTGACGAAACGCATGCAACACACATAGCACACTGCACACAGCACGCACAACCACAATCCTATCATAGAGAGCACGTGCAGCCCCACACGCAGACAGCACGAACGAAAACACCCCCCACACACAACATACACATGCACACAACACGCCCGACACAAGGCGAACCCATCATTACACACAATGCTCAAATGACACAGCCCACGCAACACTACCCAGTATGTCACACACAGAAAGCCTAAAGGCAGCACTCACACAACCCAGAACTCAGAACATAACACAACAAACAAGGGAATTTATAAGACGCGGAAATCACATTGCGCACTGAATTCGTTGTATGCGGGTATTTTCCTGACAGCCAGGCTTCCTCAGCAAAACCTCACGTTAATGGCCTCACAAATGAGCACCTGACACTCAGCAAAAGATGTCTCTACAGAGCGGACTTCACTCATGCGCTTAGAGTGCAGTCACACAGGACTGACTCGGAAACCACATTGCGAGCTGAATTCGTTGTATGCGGGTATTTTCCTGATGGCCAGTCTTCCTCAACAAAGCCTCACGTTAATGGTCACTTAAATGAGCACATGACACTCAGCAAAAGGGAGCTCTACACAGAAGTCCTCTTTCAGGTGCTTAGAGTGCAGGCACACAGGACAGACACGGAAACCACATTGAGAGTTCAATTCGTTGTATGCGGGTATTTTCCTGATGGCCAGGATTCCTCAGCAAAAGCTCACGTTAAAGGCCAGAAAAATGAGCACCCGACACTGAGAAAAAGACATCTCTACAGAGCAGACTTCCATCATGCACTTAGAGTGCAGTCACACAAGACAGACACGGAAACCACGTTGTGAGCTAAATTCGTTGTATGCGGGCATAGTGCCTGACGGCCAGGCTTCCTCAGCATGGACTCACGTTCATGGCCACACAGACATGGTGGGAAGCACATTGCAAGCTCTGTTTCAGCCTCCACTGCCAGGGCATCAATGATTCCTTGAATGGGCCATCCTGCAGTGCTTTCTTTCACTCACATAAGCTGAATCCAAAGCTGACTTGCCTCCACTGCTGTCACTACAATGCATCATCTTCTGCAACTTCCAGTGTCGCTAGAGCAAAGGCCTATTCGCAGCCCACCTACAACTTTGAGATAGAGGGCATACAGAGAACACCGCGTTCTACTGCAATGTTTGCTGTTTTCCTTATCACGTAGGAGCAAATTGCATGCAAAATGAAAGCAGCCTAGTATTCTCTCAGGGAGGGTCTCCTCAGTGCATGGTGGATTGTTTCTGCGGCAGAGTTTGTCATAAGGCTCTCCTGCAGCAGATTCTGACACTTTACTACAAAGGCGTCTTCAGGGCCTTGGTAGTAAAGAGATGAGGTGGCTCTCTGCGCCCTCATGAAACAAGGCCCTCCTGGAGTATTACAATCCTGTGGAGAAAACCGCCAAGCACGAGAGGCTGTCTTCTGTGCACTTGAATGCAGAAGTCCCTCCACACACAGCACATCACACCGAGAATATAACTGCCCACCATACACATGAACCACGGTTCTCAGAGTGAACACAACTCACCCAGTGAGGCACACTGACCAAGCTTGACCACACACATCACAAATTACACTCCTTACTCAAAGAGCCAGCCACACACACAACCTGTCAAACACAACCACTCACATAGAAACCAACATGCAAAACACACACCGTCCACAACAAAAAGAACACAAAGATTACGCAACACACATTTCACACACTACACACATCACTCCAAACACACATGAAACAGACAGCACACACAGCCTCACAGAATGCACAATGCCAAACACACAACATATATGCAAAGATATCAGTCCTAACACACAGCGTCTCACTCAACAAGCAAAACACACAGACCACAGAACACACAGAGTAGAATACACAAAACACACACACAAATCACAGAACCACACATCACACGACACACACAAGCATCCCGCACAGAAAATATCACAACTCATAACACACACAACACTCCCCAAACCATAGGCAAACCACATATAACCAACAAAGACAAGTAGCACACATTTCACACACTACACACTGCACACACAATCACGCACAGACACACCACACATACATCCTCACACAGGAGCGCAACGCAGTACATACACACAACACAGAAACACGCAACACAACAGACACCATAAACACACCACACACTTGAAGGCACATAACTCCTGCTCACAATGCACACGAAAACCATTGCGCAGACCACGTACTGTATGCAAGAGTTGTACAAAACAACCACAGCCACACACGGTCAACACATCTCACATCATGTGCGTAAATCAAACAGCCAAACACACACACAGCCTCTCTTTCACAACAACACACAAATCACAACCACACACACAAAACTGACACAACACATACAAATGCACACAAAACTGACGAAACGCATGCAACACACATAGCACACTGCACACAGCACGCACAACCACAATCCTATCATAGAGAGCACGTGCAGCCCCACACGCAGACAGCACGAACGAAAACACCCCCCACACACAACATACACATGCACACAACACGCCCGACACAAGGCGAACCCATCATTACACACAATGCTCAAATGACACAGCCCACGCAACACTACCCAGTATGTCACACACAGAAAGCCTAAAGGCAGCACTCACACAACCCAGAACTCAGAACATAACACAACAAACAAGGGAATTTATAAGACGCGGAAATCACATTGCGCACTGAATTCGTTGTATGCGGGTATTTTCCTGACAGCCAGGCTTCCTCAGCAAAACCTCACGTTAATGGCCTCACAAATGAGCACCTGACACTCAGCAAAAGATGTCTCTACAGAGCGGACTTCACTCATGCGCTTAGAGTGCAGTCACACAGGACTGACTCGGAAACCACATTGCGAGCTGAATTCGTTGTATGCGGGTATTTTCCTGATGGCCAGTCTTCCTCAACAAAGCCTCACGTTAATGGTCACTTAAATGAGCACATGACACTCAGCAAAAGGGAGCTCTACACAGAAGTCCTCTTTCAGGTGCTTAGAGTGCAGGCACACAGGACAGACACGGAAACCACATTGAGAGTTCAATTCGTTGTATGCGGGTATTTTCCTGATGGCCAGGATTCCTCAGCAAAAGCTCACGTTAAAGGCCAGAAAAATGAGCACCCGACACTGAGAAAAAGACATCTCTACAGAGCAGACTTCCATCATGCACTTAGAGTGCAGTCACACAAGACAGACACGGAAACCACGTTGTGAGCTAAATTCGTTGTATGCGGGCATAGTGCCTGACGGCCAGGCTTCCTCAGCATGGACTCACGTTCATGGCCACACAGACATGGTGGGAAGCACATTGCAAGCTCTGTTTCAGCCTCCACTGCCAGGGCATCAATGATTCCTTGAATGGGCCATCCTGCAGTGCTTTCTTTCACTCACATAAGCTGAATCCAAAGCTGACTTGCCTCCACTGCTGTCACTACAATGCATCATCTTCTGCAACTTCCAGTGTCGCTAGAGCAAAGGCCTATTCGCAGCCCACCTACAACTTTGAGATAGAGGGCATACAGAGAACACCGCGTTCTACTGCAATGTTTGCTGTTTTCCTTATCACGTAGGAGCAAATTGCATGCAAAATGAAAGCAGCCTAGTATTCTCTCAGGGAGGGTCTCCTCAGTGCATGGTGGATTGTTTCTGCGGCAGAGTTTGTCATAAGGCTCTCCTGCAGCAGATTCTGACACTTTACTACAAAGGCGTCTTCAGGGCCTTGGTAGTAAAGAGATGAGGTGGCTCTCTGCGCCCTCATGAAACAAGGCCCTCCTGGAGTATTACAATCCTGTGGAGAAAACCGCCAAGCACGAGAGGCTGTCTTCTGTGCACTTGAATGCAGAAGTCCCTCCACACAGAGCACATCACACCGAGAATATAACTGCCCACCATACACATGAACCACGGTTCTCAGAGTGAACACAACTCACCCAGTGAGGCACACTGACCAAGCTTGACCACACACATCACAAATTACACTCCTTACTCAAAGAGCCAGCCACACACACAACCTGTCAAACACAACCACTCACATAGAAACCAACATGCAAAACACACACCGTCCACAACAAAAAGAACACAAAGATTACGCAACACACATTTCACACACTACACACATCACTCCAAACACACATGAAACAGACAGCACACACAGCCTCACAGAATGCACAATGCCAAACACACAACATATATGCAAAGATATCAGTCCTAACACACAGCGTCTCACTCAACAAGCAAAACACACAGACCACAGAACACACAGAGTAGAATACACAAAACACACACACAAATCACAGAACCACACATCACACGACACACACAAGCATCCCGCACAGAAAATATCACAACTCATAACACACACAACACTCCCCAAACCATAGGCAAACCACATATAACCAACAAAGACAAGTAGCACACATTTCACACACTACACACTGCACACACAATCACGCACAGACACACCACACATACATCCTCACACAGGAGCGCAACGCAGTACATACACACAACACAGAAACACGCAACACAACAGACACCATAAACACACCACACACTTGAAGGCACATAACTCCTGCTCACAATGCACACGAAAACCATTGCGCAGACCACGTACTGTATGCAAGAGTTGTACAAAACAACCACAGCCACACACGGTCAACACATCTCACATCATGTGCGTAAATCAAACAGCCAAACACACACACAGCCTCTCTTTCACAACAACACACAAATCACAACCACACACACAAAACTGACACAACACATACAAATGCACACAAAACTGACGAAACGCATGCAACACACATAGCACACTGCACACAGCACGCACAACCACAATCCTATCATAGAGAGCACGTGCAGCCCCACACGCAGACAGCACGAACGAAAACACCCCCCACACACAACATACACATGCACACAACACGCCCGACACAAGGCGAACCCATCATTACACACAATGCTCAAATGACACAGCCCACGCAACACTACCCAGTATGTCACACACAGAAAGCCTAAAGGCAGCACTCACACAACCCAGAACTCAGAACATAACACAACAAACAAGGGAATTTATAAGACGCGGAAATCACATTGCGCACTGAATTCGTTGTATGCGGGTATTTTCCTGACAGCCAGGCTTCCTCAGCAAAACCTCACGTTAATGGCCTCACAAATGAGCACCTGACACTCAGCAAAAGATGTCTCTACAGAGCGGACTTCACTCATGCGCTTAGAGTGCAGTCACACAGGACTGACTCGGAAACCACATTGCGAGCTGAATTCGTTGTATGCGGGTATTTTCCTGATGGCCAGTCTTCCTCAACAAAGCCTCACGTTAATGGTCACTTAAATGAGCACATGACACTCAGCAAAAGGGAGCTCTACACAGAAGTCCTCTTTCAGGTGCTTAGAGTGCAGGCACACAGGACAGACACGGAAACCACATTGAGAGTTCAATTCGTTGTATGCGGGTATTTTCCTGATGGCCAGGATTCCTCAGCAAAAGCTCACGTTAAAGGCCAGAAAAATGAGCACCCGACACTGAGAAAAAGACATCTCTACAGAGCAGACTTCCATCATGCACTTAGAGTGCAGTCACACAAGACAGACACGGAAACCACGTTGTGAGCTAAATTCGTTGTATGCGGGCATAGTGCCTGACGGCCAGGCTTCCTCAGCATGGACTCACGTTCATGGCCACACAGACATGGTGGGAAGCACATTGCAAGCTCTGTTTCAGCCTCCACTGCCAGGGCATCAATGATTCCTTGAATGGGCCATCCTGCAGTGCTTTCTTTCACTCACATAAGCTGAATCCAAAGCTGACTTGCCTCCACTGCTGTCACTACAATGCATCATCTTCTGCAACTTCCAGTGTCGCTAGAGCAAAGGCCTATTCGCAGCCCACCTACAACTTTGAGATAGAGGGCATACAGAGAACACCGCGTTCTACTGCAATGTTTGCTGTTTTCCTTATCACGTAGGAGCAAATTGCATGCAAAATGAAAGCAGCCTAGTATTCTCTCAGGGAGGGTCTCCTCAGTGCATGGTGGATTGTTTCTGCGGCAGAGTTTGTCATAAGGCTCTCCTGCAGCAGATTCTGACACTTTACTACAAAGGCGTCTTCAGGGCCTTGGTAGTAAAGAGATGAGGTGGCTCTCTGCGCCCTCATGAAACAAGGCCCTCCTGGAGTATTACAATCCTGTGGAGAAAACCGCCAAGCACGAGAGGCTGTCTTCTGTGCACTTGAATGCAGAAGTCCCTCCACACAGAGCACATCACACCGAGAATATAACTGCCCACCATACACATGAACCACGGTTCTCAGAGTGAACACAACTCACCCAGTGAGGCACACTGACCAAGCTTGACCACACACATCACAAATTACACTCCTTACTCAAAGAGCCAGCCACACACACAACCTGTCAAACACAACCACTCACATAGAAACCAACATGCAAAACACACACCGTCCACAACAAAAAGAACACAAAGATTACGCAACACACATTTCACACACTACACACATCACTCCAAACACACATGAAACAGACAGCACACACAGCCTCACAGAATGCACAATGCCAAACACACAACATATATGCAAAGATATCAGTCCTAACACACAGCGTCTCACTCAACAAGCAAAACACACAGACCACAGAACACACAGAGTAGAATACACAAAACACACACACAAATCACAGAACCACACATCACACGACACACACAAGCATCCCGCACAGAAAATATCACAACTCATAACACACACAACACTCCCCAAACCATAGGCAAACCACATATAACCAACAAAGACAAGTAGCACACATTTCACACACTACACACTGCACACACAATCACGCACAGACACACCACACATACATCCTCACACAGGAGCGCAACGCAGTACATACACACAACACAGAAACACGCAACACAACAGACACCATAAACACACCACACACTTGAAGGCACATAACTCCTGCTCACAATGCACACGAAAACCATTGCGCAGACCACGTACTGTATGCAAGAGTTGTACAAAACAACCACAGCCACACACGGTCAACACATCTCACATCATGTGCGTAAATCAAACAGCCAAACACACACACAGCCTCTCTTTCACAACAACACACAAATCACAACCACACACACAAAACTGACACAACACATACAAATGCACACAAAACTGACGAAACGCATGCAACACACATAGCACACTGCACACAGCACGCACAACCACAATCCTATCATAGAGAGCACGTGCAGCCCCACACGCAGACAGCACGAACGAAAACACCCCCCACACACAACATACACATGCACACAACACGCCCGACACAAGGCGAACCCATCATTACACACAATGCTCAAATGACACAGCCCACGCAACACTACCCAGTATGTCACACACAGAAAGCCTAAAGGCAGCACTCACACAACCCAGAACTCAGAACATAACACAACAAACAAGGGAATTTATAAGACGCGGAAATCACATTGCGCACTGAATTCGTTGTATGCGGGTATTTTCCTGACAGCCAGGCTTCCTCAGCAAAACCTCACGTTAATGGCCTCACAAATGAGCACCTGACACTCAGCAAAAGATGTCTCTACAGAGCGGACTTCACTCATGCGCTTAGAGTGCAGTCACACAGGACTGACTCGGAAACCACATTGCGAGCTGAATTCGTTGTATGCGGGTATTTTCCTGATGGCCAGTCTTCCTCAACAAAGCCTCACGTTAATGGTCACTTAAATGAGCACATGACACTCAGCAAAAGGGAGCTCTACACAGAAGTCCTCTTTCAGGTGCTTAGAGTGCAGGCACACAGGACAGACACGGAAACCACATTGAGAGTTCAATTCGTTGTATGCGGGTATTTTCCTGATGGCCAGGATTCCTCAGCAAAAGCTCACGTTAAAGGCCAGAAAAATGAGCACCCGACACTGAGAAAAAGACATCTCTACAGAGCAGACTTCCATCATGCACTTAGAGTGCAGTCACACAAGACAGACACGGAAACCACGTTGTGAGCTAAATTCGTTGTATGCGGGCATAGTGCCTGACGGCCAGGCTTCCTCAGCATGGACTCACGTTCATGGCCACACAGACATGGTGGGAAGCACATTGCAAGCTCTGTTTCAGCCTCCACTGCCAGGGCTTCAATGATTCCTTGAATGGGCCATCCTGCAGTGCTTTCTTTCACTCACATAAGCTGAATCCAAAGCTGACTTGCCTCCACTGCTGTCACTACAATGCATCATCTTCTGCAACTTCCAGTGTCGCTAGAGCAAAGGCCTATTCGCAGCCCACCTACAACTTTGAGATAGAGGGCATACAGAGAACACCGCGTTCTACTGCAATGTTTGCTGTTTTCCTTATCACGTAGGAGCAAATTGCATGCAAAATGAAAGCAGCCTAGTATTCTCTCAGGGAGGGTCTCCTCAGTGCATGGTGGATTGTTTCTGCGGCAGAGTTTGTCATAAGGCTCTCCTGCAGCAGATTCTGACACTTTACTACAAAGGCGTCTTCAGGGCCTTGGTAGTAAAGAGATGAGGTGGCTCTCTGCGCCCTCATGAAACAAGGCCCTCCTGGAGTATTACAATCCTGTGGAGAAAACCGCCAAGCACGAGAGGCTGTCTTCTGTGCACTTGAATGCAGAAGTCCCTCCACACACAGCACATCACACCGAGAATATAACTGCCCACCATACACATGAACCACGGTTCTCAGAGTGAACACAACTCACCCAGTGAGGCACACTGACCAAGCTTGACCACACACATCACAAATTACACTCCTTACTCAAAGAGCCAGCCACACACACAACCTGTCAAACACAACCACTCACATAGAAACCAACATGCAAAACACACACCGTCCACAACAAAAAGAACACAAAGATTACGCAACACACATTTCACACACTACACACATCACTCCAAACACACATGAAACAGACAGCACACACAGCCTCACAGAATGCACAATGCCAAACACACAACATATATGCAAAGATATCAGTCCTAACACACAGCGTCTCACTCAACAAGCAAAACACACAGACCACAGAACACACAGAGTAGAATACACAAAACACACACACAAATCACAGAACCACACATCACACGACACACACAAGCATCCCGCACAGAAAATATCACAACTCATAACACACACAACACTCCCCAAACCATAGGCAAACCACATATAACCAACAAAGACAAGTAGCACACATTTCACACACTACACACTGCACACACAATCACGCACAGACACACCACACATACATCCTCACACAGGAGCGCAACGCAGTACATACACACAACACAGAAACACGCAACACAACAGACACCATAAACACACCACACACTTGAAGGCACATAACTCCTGCTCACAATGCACACGAAAACCATTGCGCAGACCACGTACTGTATGCAAGAGTTGTACAAAACAACCACAGCCACACACGGTCAACACATCTCACATCATGTGCGTAAATCAAACAGCCAAACACACACACAGCCTCTCTTTCACAACAACACACAAACCACAACCACACACACAAAACTGACACAACACATACAAATGCACACAAAACTGACGAAACGCATGCAACACACATAGCACACTGCACACAGCACGCACAACCACAATCCTATCATAGAGAGCACGTGCAGCCCCACACGCAGACAGCACGAACGAAAACACCCCCCACACACAACATACACATGCACACAACACGCCCGACACAAGGCGAACCCATCATTACACACAATGCTCAAATGACACAGCCCACGCAACACTACCCAGTATGTCACACACAGAAAGCCTAAAGGCAGCACTCACACAACCCAGAACTCAGAACATAACACAACAAACAAGGGAATTTATAAGACGCGGAAATCACATTGCGCACTGAATTCGTTGTATGCGGGTATTTTCCTGACAGCCAGGCTTCCTCAGCAAAACCTCACGTTAATGGCCTCACAAATGAGCACCTGACACTCAGCAAAAGATGTCTCTACAGAGCGGACTTCACTCATGCGCTTAGAGTGCAGTCACACAGGACTGACTCGGAAACCACATTGCGAGCTGAATTCGTTGTATGCGGGTATTTTCCTGATGGCCAGTCTTCCTCAACAAAGCCTCACGTTAATGGTCACTTAAATGAGCACATGACACTCAGCAAAAGGGAGCTCTACACAGAAGTCCTCTTTCAGGTGCTTAGAGTGCAGGCACACAGGACAGACACGGAAACCACATTGAGAGTTCAATTCGTTGTATGCGGGTATTTTCCTGATGGCCAGGATTCCTCAGCAAAAGCTCACGTTAAAGGCCAGAAAAATGAGCACCCGACACTGAGAAAAAGACATCTCTACAGAGCAGACTTCCATCATGCACTTAGAGTGCAGTCACACAAGACAGACACGGAAACCACGTTGTGAGCTAAATTCGTTGTATGCGGGCATAGTGCCTGACGGCCAGGCTTCCTCAGCATGGACTCACGTTCATGGCCACACAGACATGGTGGGAAGCACATTGCAAGCTCTGTTTCAGCCTCCACTGCCAGGGCTTCAATGATTCCTTGAATGGGCCATCCTGCAGTGCTTTCTTTCACTCACATAAGCTGAATCCAAAGCTGACTTGCCTCCACTGCTGTCACTACAATGCATCATCTTCTGCAACTTCCAGTGTCGCTAGAGCAAAGGCCTATTCGCAGCCCACCTACAACTTTGAGATAGAGGGCATACAGAGAACACCGCGTTCTACTGCAATGTTTGCTGTTTTCCTTATCACGTAGGAGCAAATTGCATGCAAAATGAAAGCAGCCTAGTATTCTCTCAGGGAGGGTCTCCTCAGTGCATGGTGGATTGTTTCTGCGGCAGAGTTTGTCATAAGGCTCTCCTGCAGCAGATTCTGACACTTTACTACAAAGGCGTCTTCAGGGCCTTGGTAGTAAAGAGATGAGGTGGCTCTCTGCGCCCTCATGAAACAAGGCCCTCCTGGAGTATTACAATCCTGTGGAGAAAACCGCCAAGCACGAGAGGCTGTCTTCTGTGCACTTGAATGCAGAAGTCCCTCCACACACAGCACATCACACCGAGAATATAACTGCCCACCATACACATGAACCACGGTTCTCAGAGTGAACACAACTCACCCAGTGAGGCACACTGACCAAGCTTGACCACACACATCACAAATTACACTCCTTACTCAAAGAGCCAGCCACACACACAACCTGTCAAACACAACCACTCACATAGAAACCAACATGCAAAACACACACCGTCCACAACAAAAAGAACACAAAGATTACGCAACACACATTTCACACACTACACACATCACTCCAAACACACATGAAACAGACAGCACACACAGCCTCACAGAATGCACAATGCCAAACACACAACATATATGCAAAGATATCAGTCCTAACACACAGCGTCTCACTCAACAAGCAAAACACACAGACCACAGAACACACAGAGTAGAATACACAAAACACACACACAAATCACAGAACCACACATCACACGACACACACAAGCATCCCGCACAGAAAATATCACAACTCATAACACACACAACACTCCCCAAACCATAGGCAAACCACATATAACCAACAAAGACAAGTAGCACACATTTCACACACTACACACTGCACACACAATCACGCACAGACACACCACACATACATCCTCACACAGGAGCGCAACGCAGTACATACACACAACACAGAAACACGCAACACAACAGACACCATAAACACACCACACACTTGAAGGCACATAACTCCTGCTCACAATGCACACGAAAACCATTGCGCAGACCACGTACTGTATGCAAGAGTTGTACAAAACAACCACAGCCACACACGGTCAACACATCTCACATCATGTGCGTAAATCAAACAGCCAAACACACACACAGCCTCTCTTTCACAACAACACACAAATCACAACCACACACACAAAACTGACACAACACATACAAATGCACACAAAACTGACGAAACGCATGCAACACACATAGCACACTGCACACAGCACGCACAACCACAATCCTATCATAGAGAGCACGTGCAGCCCCACACGCAGACAGCACGAACGAAAACACCCCCCACACACAACATACACATGCACACAACACGCCCGACACAAGGCGAACCCATCATTACACACAATGCTCAAATGACACAGCCCACGCAACACTACCCAGTATGTCACACACAGAAAGCCTAAAGGCAGCACTCACACAACCCAGAACTCAGAACATAACACAACAAACAAGGGAATTTATAAGACGCGGAAATCACATTGCGCACTGAATTCGTTGTATGCGGGTATTTTCCTGACAGCCAGGCTTCCTCAGCAAAACCTCACGTTAATGGCCTCACAAATGAGCACCTGACACTCAGCAAAAGATGTCTCTACAGAGCGGACTTCACTCATGCGCTTAGAGTGCAGTCACACAGGACTGACTCGGAAACCACATTGCGAGCTGAATTCGTTGTATGCGGGTATTTTCCTGATGGCCAGTCTTCCTCAACAAAGCCTCACGTTAATGGTCACTTAAATGAGCACATGACACTCAGCAAAAGGGAGCTCTACACAGAAGTCCTCTTTCAGGTGCTTAGAGTGCAGGCACACAGGACAGACACGGAAACCACATTGAGAGTTCAATTCGTTGTATGCGGGTATTTTCCTGATGGCCAGGATTCCTCAGCAAAAGCTCACGTTAAAGGCCAGAAAAATGAGCACCCGACACTGAGAAAAAGACATCTCTACAGAGCAGACTTCCATCATGCACTTAGAGTGCAGTCACACAAGACAGACACGGAAACCACGTTGTGAGCTAAATTCGTTGTATGCGGGCATAGTGCCTGACGGCCAGGCTTCCTCAGCATGGACTCACGTTCATGGCCACACAGACATGGTGGGAAGCACATTGCAAGCTCTGTTTCAGCCTCCACTGCCAGGGCATCAATGATTCCTTGAATGGGCCATCCTGCAGTGCTTTCTTTCACTCACATAAGCTGAATCCAAAGCTGACTTGCCTCCACTGCTGTCACTACAATGCATCATCTTCTGCAACTTCCAGTGTCGCTAGAGCAAAGGCCTATTCGCAGCCCACCTACAACTTTGAGATAGAGGGCATACAGAGAACACCGCGTTCTACTGCAATGTTTGCTGTTTTCCTTATCACGTAGGAGCAAATTGCATGCAAAATGAAAGCAGCCTAGTATTCTCTCAGGGAGGGTCTCCTCAGTGCATGGTGGATTGTTTCTGCGGCAGAGTTTGTCATAAGGCTCTCCTGCAGCAGATTCTGACACTTTACTACAAAGGCGTCTTCAGGGCCTTGGTAGTAAAGAGATGAGGTGGCTCTCTGCGCCCTCATGAAACAAGGCCCTCCTGGAGTATTACAATCCTGTGGAGAAAACCGCCAAGCACGAGAGGCTGTCTTCTGTGCACTTGAATGCAGAAGTCCCTCCACACACAGCACATCACACCGAGAATATAACTGCCCACCATACACATGAACCACGGTTCTCAGAGTGAACACAACTCACCCAGTGAGGCACACTGACCAAGCTTGACCACACACATCACAAATTACACTCCTTACTCAAAGAGCCAGCCACACACACAACCTGTCAAACACAACCACTCACATAGAAACCAACATGCAAAACACACACCGTCCACAACAAAAAGAACACAAAGATTACGCAACACACATTTCACACACTACACACATCACTCCAAACACACATGAAACAGACAGCACACACAGCCTCACAGAATGCACAATGCCAAACACACAACATATATGCAAAGATATCAGTCCTAACACACAGCGTCTCACTCAACAAGCAAAACACACAGACCACAGAACACACAGAGTAGAATACACAAAACACACACACAAATCACAGAACCACACATCACACGACACACACAAGCATCCCGCACAGAAAATATCACAACTCATAACACACACAACACTCCCCAAACCATAGGCAAACCACATATAACCAACAAAGACAAGTAGCACACATTTCACACACTACACACTGCACACACAATCACGCACAGACACACCACACATACATCCTCACACAGGAGCGCAACGCAGTACATACACACAACACAGAAACACGCAACACAACAGACACCATAAACACACCACACACTTGAAGGCACATAACTCCTGCTCACAATGCACACGAAAACCATTGCGCAGACCACGTACTGTATGCAAGAGTTGTACAAAACAACCACAGCCACACACGGTCAACACATCTCACATCATGTGCGTAAATCAAACAGCCAAACACACACACAGCCTCTCTTTCACAACAACACACAAATCACAACCACACACACAAAACTGACACAACACATACAAATGCACACAAAACTGACGAAACGCATGCAACACACATAGCACACTGCACACAGCACGCACAACCACAATCCTATCATAGAGAGCACGTGCAGCCCCACACGCAGACAGCACGAACGAAAACACCCCCCACACACAACATACACATGCACACAACACGCCCGACACAAGGCGAACCCATCATTACACACAATGCTCAAATGACACAGCCCACGCAACACTACCCAGTATGTCACACACAGAAAGCCTAAAGGCAGCACTCACACAACCCAGAACTCAGAACATAACACAACAAACAAGGGAATTTATAAGACGCGGAAATCACATTGCGCACTGAATTCGTTGTATGCGGGTATTTTCCTGACAGCCAGGCTTCCTCAGCAAAACCTCACGTTAATGGCCTCACAAATGAGCACCTGACACTCAGCAAAAGATGTCTCTACAGAGCGGACTTCACTCATGCGCTTAGAGTGCAGTCACACAGGACTGACTCGGAAACCACATTGCGAGCTGAATTCGTTGTATGCGGGTATTTTCCTGATGGCCAGTCTTCCTCAACAAAGCCTCACGTTAATGGTCACTTAAATGAGCACATGACACTCAGCAAAAGGGAGCTCTACACAGAAGTCCTCTTTCAGGTGCTTAGAGTGCAGGCACACAGGACAGACACGGAAACCACATTGAGAGTTCAATTCGTTGTATGCGGGTATTTTCCTGATGGCCAGGATTCCTCAGCAAAAGCTCACGTTAAAGGCCAGAAAAATGAGCACCCGACACTGAGAAAAAGACATCTCTACAGAGCAGACTTCCATCATGCACTTAGAGTGCAGTCACACAAGACAGACACGGAAACCACGTTGTGAGCTAAATTCGTTGTATGCGGGCATAGTGCCTGACGGCCAGGCTTCCTCAGCATGGACTCACGTTCATGGCCACACAGACATGGTGGGAAGCACATTGCAAGCTCTGTTTCAGCCTCCACTGCCAGGGCTTCAATGATTCCTTGAATGGGCCATCCTGCAGTGCTTTCTTTCACTCACATAAGCTGAATCCAAAGCTGACTTGCCTCCACTGCTGTCACTACAATGCATCATCTTCTGCAACTTCCAGTGTCGCTAGAGCAAAGGCCTATTCGCAGCCCACCTACAACTTTGAGATAGAGGGCATACAGAGAACACCGCGTTCTACTGCAATGTTTGCTGTTTTCCTTATCACGTAGGAGCAAATTGCATGCAAAATGAAAGCAGCCTAGTATTCTCTCAGGGAGGGTCTCCTCAGTGCATGGTGGATTGTTTCTGCGGCAGAGTTTGTCATAAGGCTCTCCTGCAGCAGATTCTGACACTTTACTACAAAGGCGTCTTCAGGGCCTTGGTAGTAAAGAGATGAGGTGGCTCTCTGCGCCCTCATGAAACAAGGCCCTCCTGGAGTATTACAATCCTGTGGAGAAAACCGCCAAGCACGAGAGGCTGTCTTCTGTGCACTTGAATGCAGAAGTCCCTCCACACAGAGCACATCACACCGAGAATATAACTGCCCACCATACACATGAACCACGGTTCTCAGAGTGAACACAACTCACCCAGTGAGGCACACTGACCAAGCTTGACCACACACATCACAAATTACACTCCTTACTCAAAGAGCCAGCCACACACACAACCTGTCAAACACAACCACTCACATAGAAACCAACATGCAAAACACACACCGTCCACAACAAAAAGAACACAAAGATTACGCAACACACATTTCACACACTACACACATCACTCCAAACACACATGAAACAGACAGCACACACAGCCTCACAGAATGCACAATGCCAAACACACAACATATATGCAAAGATATCAGTCCTAACACACAGCGTCTCACTCAACAAGCAAAACACACAGACCACAGAACACACAGAGTAGAATACACAAAACACACACACAAATCACAGAACCACACATCACACGACACACACAAGCATCCCGCACAGAAAATATCACAACTCATAACACACACAACACTCCCCAAACCATAGGCAAACCACATATAACCAACAAAGACAAGTAGCACACATTTCACACACTACACACTGCACACACAATCACGCACAGACACACCACACATACATCCTCACACAGGAGCGCAACGCAGTACATACACACAACACAGAAACACGCAACACAACAGACACCATAAACACACCACACACTTGAAGGCACATAACTCCTGCTCACAATGCACACGAAAACCATTGCGCAGACCACGTACTGTATGCAAGAGTTGTACAAAACAACCACAGCCACACACGGTCAACACATCTCACATCATGTGCGTAAATCAAACAGCCAAACACACACACAGCCTCTCTTTCACAACAACACACAAATCACAACCACACACACAAAACTGACACAACACATACAAATGCACACAAAACTGACGAAACGCATGCAACACACATAGCACACTGCACACAGCACGCACAACCACAATCCTATCATAGAGAGCACGTGCAGCCCCACACGCAGACAGCACGAACGAAAACACCCCCCACACACAACATACACATGCACACAACACGCCCGACACAAGGCGAACCCATCATTACACACAATGCTCAAATGACACAGCCCACGCAACACTACCCAGTATGTCACACACAGAAAGCCTAAAGGCAGCACTCACACAACCCAGAACTCAGAACATAACACAACAAACAAGGGAATTTATAAGACGCGGAAATCACATTGCGCACTGAATTCGTTGTATGCGGGTATTTTCCTGACAGCCAGGCTTCCTCAGCAAAACCTCACGTTAATGGCCTCACAAATGAGCACCTGACACTCAGCAAAAGATGTCTCTACAGAGCGGACTTCACTCATGCGCTTAGAGTGCAGTCACACAGGACTGACTCGGAAACCACATTGCGAGCTGAATTCGTTGTATGCGGGTATTTTCCTGATGGCCAGTCTTCCTCAACAAAGCCTCACGTTAATGGTCACTTAAATGAGCACATGACACTCAGCAAAAGGGAGCTCTACACAGAAGTCCTCTTTCAGGTGCTTAGAGTGCAGGCACACAGGACAGACACGGAAACCACATTGAGAGTTCAATTCGTTGTATGCGGGTATTTTCCTGATGGCCAGGATTCCTCAGCAAAAGCTCACGTTAAAGGCCAGAAAAATGAGCACCCGACACTGAGAAAAAGACATCTCTACAGAGCAGACTTCCATCATGCACTTAGAGTGCAGTCACACAAGACAGACACGGAAACCACGTTGTGAGCTAAATTCGTTGTATGCGGGCATAGTGCCTGACGGCCAGGCTTCCTCAGCATGGACTCACGTTCATGGCCACACAGACATGGTGGGAAGCACATTGCAAGCTCTGTTTCAGCCTCCACTGCCAGGGCTTCAATGATTCCTTGAATGGGCCATCCTGCAGTGCTTTCTTTCACTCACATAAGCTGAATCCAAAGCTGACTTGCCTCCACTGCTGTCACTACAATGCATCATCTTCTGCAACTTCCAGTGTCGCTAGAGCAAAGGCCTATTCGCAGCCCACCTACAACTTTGAGATAGAGGGCATACAGAGAACACCGCGTTCTACTGCAATGTTTGCTGTTTTCCTTATCACGTAGGAGCAAATTGCATGCAAAATGAAAGCAGCCTAGTATTCTCTCAGGGAGGGTCTCCTCAGTGCATGGTGGATTGTTTCTGCGGCAGAGTTTGTCATAAGGCTCTCCTGCAGCAGATTCTGACACTTTACTACAAAGGCGTCTTCAGGGCCTTGGTAGTAAAGAGATGAGGTGGCTCTCTGCGCCCTCATGAAACAAGGCCCTCCTGGAGTATTACAATCCTGTGGAGAAAACCGCCAAGCACGAGAGGCTGTCTTCTGTGCACTTGAATGCAGAAGTCCCTCCACACACAGCACATCACACCGAGAATATAACTGCCCACCATACACATGAACCACGGTTCTCAGAGTGAACACAACTCACCCAGTGAGGCACACTGACCAAGCTTGACCACACACATCACAAATTACACTCCTTACTCAAAGAGCCAGCCACACACACAACCTGTCAAACACAACCACTCACATAGAAACCAACATGCAAAACACACACCGTCCACAACAAAAAGAACACAAAGATTACGCAACACACATTTCACACACTACACACATCACTCCAAACACACATGAAACAGACAGCACACACAGCCTCACAGAATGCACAATGCCAAACACACAACATATATGCAAAGATATCAGTCCTAACACACAGCGTCTCACTCAACAAGCAAAACACACAGACCACAGAACACACAGAGTAGAATACACAAAACACACACACAAATCACAGAACCACACATCACACGACACACACAAGCATCCCGCACAGAAAATATCACAACTCATAACACACACAACACTCCCCAAACCATAGGCAAACCACATATAACCAACAAAGACAAGTAGCACACATTTCACACACTACACACTGCACACACAATCACGCACAGACACACCACACATACATCCTCACACAGGAGCGCAACGCAGTACATACACACAACACAGAAACACGCAACACAACAGACACCATAAACACACCACACACTTGAAGGCACATAACTCCTGCTCACAATGCACACGAAAACCATTGCGCAGACCACGTACTGTATGCAAGAGTTGTACAAAACAACCACAGCCACACACGGTCAACACATCTCACATCATGTGCGTAAATCAAACAGCCAAACACACACACAGCCTCTCTTTCACAACAACACACAAACCACAACCACACACACAAAACTGACACAACACATACAAATGCACACAAAACTGACGAAACGCATGCAACACACATAGCACACTGCACACAGCACGCACAACCACAATCCTATCATAGAGAGCACGTGCAGCCCCACACGCAGACAGCACGAACGAAAACACCCCCCACACACAACATACACATGCACACAACACGCCCGACACAAGGCGAACCCATCATTACACACAATGCTCAAATGACACAGCCCACGCAACACTACCCAGTATGTCACACACAGAAAGCCTAAAGGCAGCACTCACACAACCCAGAACTCAGAACATAACACAACAAACAAGGGAATTTATAAGACGCGGAAATCACATTGCGCACTGAATTCGTTGTATGCGGGTATTTTCCTGACAGCCAGGCTTCCTCAGCAAAACCTCACGTTAATGGCCTCACAAATGAGCACCTGACACTCAGCAAAAGATGTCTCTACAGAGCGGACTTCACTCATGCGCTTAGAGTGCAGTCACACAGGACTGACTCGGAAACCACATTGCGAGCTGAATTCGTTGTATGCGGGTATTTTCCTGATGGCCAGTCTTCCTCAACAAAGCCTCACGTTAATGGTCACTTAAATGAGCACATGACACTCAGCAAAAGGGAGCTCTACACAGAAGTCCTCTTTCAGGTGCTTAGAGTGCAGGCACACAGGACAGACACGGAAACCACATTGAGAGTTCAATTCGTTGTATGCGGGTATTTTCCTGATGGCCAGGATTCCTCAGCAAAAGCTCACGTTAAAGGCCAGAAAAATGAGCACCCGACACTGAGAAAAAGACATCTCTACAGAGCAGACTTCCATCATGCACTTAGAGTGCAGTCACACAAGACAGACACGGAAACCACATTGTGAGCTAAATTCGTTGTATGCGGGCATAGTGCCTGACGGCCAGGCTTCCTCAGCATGGACTCACGTTCATGGCCACACAGACATGGTGGGAAGCACATTGCAAGCTCTGTTTCAGCCTCCACTGCCAGGGCATCAATGATTCCTTGAATGGGCCATCCTGCAGTGCTTTCTTTCACTCACATAAGCTGAATCCAAAGCTGACTTGCCTCCACTGCTGTCACTACAATGCATCATCTTCTGCAACTTCCAGTGTCGCTAGAGCAAAGGCCTATTCGCAGCCCACCTACAACTTTGAGATAGAGGGCATACAGAGAACACCGCGTTCTACTGCAATGTTTGCTGTTTTCCTTATCACGTAGGAGCAAATTGCATGCAAAATGAAAGCAGCCTAGTATTCTCTCAGGGAGGGTCTCCTCAGTGCATGGTGGATTGTTTCTGCGGCAGAGTTTGTCATAAGGCTCTCCTGCAGCAGATTCTGACACTTTACTACAAAGGCGTCTTCAGGGCCTTGGTAGTAAAGAGATGAGGTGGCTCTCTGCGCCCTCATGAAACAAGGCCCTCCTGGAGTATTACAATCCTGTGGAGAAAACCGCCAAGCACGAGAGGCTGTCTTCTGTGCACTTGAATGCAGAAGTCCCTCCACACACAGCACATCACACCGAGAATATAACTGCCCACCATACACATGAACCACGGTTCTCAGAGTGAACACAACTCACCCAGTGAGGCACACTGACCAAGCTTGACCACACACATCACAAATTACACTCCTTACTCAAAGAGCCAGCCACACACACAACCTGTCAAACACAACCACTCACATAGAAACCAACATGCAAAACACACACCGTCCACAACAAAAAGAACACAAAGATTACGCAACACACATTTCACACACTACACACATCACTCCAAACACACATGAAACAGACAGCACACACAGCCTCACAGAATGCACAATGCCAAACACACAACATATATGCAAAGATATCAGTCCTAACACACAGCGTCTCACTCAACAAGCAAAACACACAGACCACAGAACACACAGAGTAGAATACACAAAACACACACACAAATCACAGAACCACACATCACACGACACACACAAGCATCCCGCACAGAAAATATCACAACTCATAACACACACAACACTCCCCAAACCATAGGCAAACCACATATAACCAACAAAGACAAGTAGCACACATTTCACACACTACACACTGCACACACAATCACGCACAGACACACCACACATACATCCTCACACAGGAGCGCAACGCAGTACATACACACAACACAGAAACACGCAACACAACAGACACCATAAACACACCACACACTTGAAGGCACATAACTCCTGCTCACAATGCACACGAAAACCATTGCGCAGACCACGTACTGTATGCAAGAGTTGTACAAAACAACCACAGCCACACACGGTCAACACATCTCACATCATGTGCGTAAATCAAACAGCCAAACACACACACAGCCTCTCTTTCACAACAACACACAAATCACAACCACACACACAAAACTGACACAACACATACAAATGCACACAAAACTGACGAAACGCATGCAACACACATAGCACACTGCACACAGCACGCACAACCACAATCCTATCATAGAGAGCACGTGCAGCCCCACACGCAGACAGCACGAACGAAAACACCCCCCACACACAACATACACATGCACACAACACGCCCGACACAAGGCGAACCCATCATTACACACAATGCTCAAATGACACAGCCCACGCAACACTACCCAGTATGTCACACACAGAAAGCCTAAAGGCAGCACTCACACAACCCAGAACTCAGAACATAACACAACAAACAAGGGAATTTATAAGACGCGGAAATCACATTGCGCACTGAATTCGTTGTATGCGGGTATTTTCCTGACAGCCAGGCTTCCTCAGCAAAACCTCACGTTAATGGCCTCACAAATGAGCACCTGACACTCAGCAAAAGATGTCTCTACAGAGCGGACTTCACTCATGCGCTTAGAGTGCAGTCACACAGGACTGACTCGGAAACCACATTGCGAGCTGAATTCGTTGTATGCGGGTATTTTCCTGATGGCCAGTCTTCCTCAACAAAGCCTCACGTTAATGGTCACTTAAATGAGCACATGACACTCAGCAAAAGGGAGCTCTACACAGAAGTCCTCTTTCAGGTGCTTAGAGTGCAGGCACACAGGACAGACACGGAAACCACATTGAGAGTTCAATTCGTTGTATGTATTTTCGCGGGTATTTTCCTGATGGCCAGGATTCCTCAGCAAAAGCTCACGTTAAAGGCCAGAAAAATGAGCACCCGACACTGAGAAAAAGACATCTCTACAGAGCAGACTTCCATCATGCACTTAGAGTGCAGTCACACAAGACAGACACGGAAACCACGTTGTGAGCTAAATTCGTTGTATGCGGGCATAGTGCCTGACGGCCAGGCTTCCTCAGCATGGACTCACGTTCATGGCCACACAGACATGGTGGGAAGCACATTGCAAGCTCTGTTTCAGCCTCCACTGCCAGGGCATCAATGATTCCTTGAATGGGCCATCCTGCAGTGCTTTCTTTCACTCACATAAGCTGAATCCAAAGCTGACTTGCCTCCACTGCTGTCACTACAATGCATCATCTTCTGCAACTTCCAGTGTCGCTAGAGCAAAGGCCTATTCGCAGCCCACCTACATCTTTGAGATAGAGGGCATACAGAGAACACCGCGTTCTACTGCAATGTTTGCTGTTTTCCTTATCACGTAGGAGCAAATTGCATGCAAAATGAAAGCAGCCTAGTATTCTCTCAGGGAGGGTCTCCTCAGTGCATGGTGGATTGTTTCTGCGGCAGAGTTTGTCATAAGGCTCTCCTGCAGCAGATTCTGACACTTTACTACAAAGGCGTCTTCAGGGCCTTGGTAGTAAAGAGATGAGGTGGCTCTCTGCGCCCTCATGAAACAAGGCCCTCCTGGAGTATTACAATCCTGTGGAGAAAACCGCCAAGCACGAGAGGCTGTCTTCTGTGCACTTGAATGCAGAAGTCCCTCCACACACAGCACATCACACCGAGAATATAACTGCCCACCATACACATGAACCACGGTTCTCAGAGTGAACACAACTCACCCAGTGAGGCACACTGACCAAGCTTGACCACACACATCACAAATTACACTCCTTACTCAAAGAGCCAGCCACACACACAACCTGTCAAACACAACCACTCACATAGAAACCAACATGCAAAACACACACCGTCCACAACAAAAAGAACACAAAGATTACGCAACACACATTTCACACACTACACACATCACTCCAAACACACATGAAACAGACAGCACACACAGCCTCACAGAATGCACAATGCCAAACACACAACATATATGCAAAGATATCAGTCCTAACACACAGCGTCTCACTCAACAAGCAAAACACACAGACCACAGAACACACAGAGTAGAATACACAAAACACACACACAAATCACAGAACCACACATCACACGACACACACAAGCATCCCGCACAGAAAATATCACAACTCATAACACACACAACACTCCCCAAACCATAGGCAAACCACATATAACCAACAAAGACAAGTAGCACACATTTCACACACTACACACTGCACACACAATCACGCACAGACACACCACACATACATCCTCACACAGGAGCGCAACGCAGTACATACACACAACACAGAAACACGCAACACAACAGACACCATAAACACACCACACACTTGAAGGCACATAACTCCTGCTCACAATGCACACGAAAACCATTGCGCAGACCACGTACTGTATGCAAGAGTTGTACAAAACAACCACAGCCACACACGGTCAACACATCTCACATCATGTGCGTAAATCAAACAGCCAAACACACACACAGCCTCTCTTTCACAACAACACACAAATCACAACCACACACACAAAACTGACACAACACATACAAATGCACACAAAACTGACGAAACGCATGCAACACACATAGCACACTGCACACAGCACGCACAACCACAATCCTATCATAGAGAGCACGTGCAGCCCCACACGCAGACAGCACGAACGAAAACACCCCCCACACACAACATACACATGCACACAACACGCCCGACACAAGGCGAACCCATCATTACACACAATGCTCAAATGACACAGCCCACGCAACACTACCCAGTATGTCACACACAGAAAGCCTAAAGGCAGCACTCACACAACCCAGAACTCAGAACATAACACAACAAACAAGGGAATTTATAAGACGCGGAAATCACATTGCGCACTGAATTCGTTGTATGCGGGTATTTTCCTGACAGCCAGGCTTCCTCAGCAAAACCTCACGTTAATGGCCTCACAAATGAGCACCTGACACTCAGCAAAAGATGTCTCTACAGAGCGGACTTCACTCATGCGCTTAGAGTGCAGTCACACAGGACTGACTCGGAAACCACATTGCGAGCTGAATTCGTTGTATGCGGGTATTTTCCTGATGGCCAGTCTTCCTCAACAAAGCCTCACGTTAATGGTCACTTAAATGAGCACATGACACTCAGCAAAAGGGAGCTCTACACAGAAGTCCTCTTTCAGGTGCTTAGAGTGCAGGCACACAGGACAGACACGGAAACCACATTGAGAGTTCAATTCGTTGTATGCGGGTATTTTCCTGATGGCCAGGATTCCTCAGCAAAAGCTCACGTTAAAGGCCAGAAAAATGAGCACCCGACACTGAGAAAAAGACATCTCTACAGAGCAGACTTCCATCATGCACTTAGAGTGCAGTCACACAAGACAGACACGGAAACCACGTTGTGAGCTAAATTCGTTGTATGCGGGCATAGTGCCTGACGGCCAGGCTTCCTCAGCATGGACTCACGTTCATGGCCACACAGACATGGTGGGAAGCACATTGCAAGCTCTGTTTCAGCCTCCACTGCCAGGGCATCAATGATTCCTTGAATGGGCCATCCTGCAGTGCTTTCTTTCACTCACATAAGCTGAATCCAAAGCTGACTTGCCTCCACTGCTGTCACTACAATGCATCATCTTCTGCAACTTCCAGTGTCGCTAGAGCAAAGGCCTATTCGCAGCCCACCTACAACTTTGAGATAGAGGGCATACAGAGAACACCGCGTTCTACTGCAATGTTTGCTGTTTTCCTTATCACGTAGGAGCAAATTGCATGCAAAATGAAAGCAGCCTAGTATTCTCTCAGGGAGGGTCTCCTCAGTGCATGGTGGATTGTTTCTGCGGCAGAGTTTGTCATAAGGCTCTCCTGCAGCAGATTCTGACACTTTACTACAAAGGCGTCTTCAGGGCCTTGGTAGTAAAGAGATGAGGTGGCTCTCTGCGCCCTCATGAAACAAGGCCCTCCTGGAGTATTACAATCCTGTGGAGAAAACCGCCAAGCACGAGAGGCTGTCTTCTGTGCACTTGAATGCAGAAGTCCCTCCACACAGAGCACATCACACCGAGAATATAACTGCCCACCATACACATGAACCACGGTTCTCAGAGTGAACACAACTCACCCAGTGAGGCACACTGACCAAGCTTGACCACACACATCACAAATTACACTCCTTACTCAAAGAGCCAGCCACACACACAACCTGTCAAACACAACCACTCACATAGAAACCAACATGCAAAACACACACCGTCCACAACAAAAAGAACACAAAGATTACGCAACACACATTTCACACACTACACACATCACTCCAAACACACATGAAACAGACAGCACACACAGCCTCACAGAATGCACAATGCCAAACACACAACATATATGCAAAGATATCAGTCCTAACACACAGCGTCTCACTCAACAAGCAAAACACACAGACCACAGAACACACAGAGTAGAATACACAAAACACACACACAAATCACAGAACCACACATCACACGACACACACAAGCATCCCGCACAGAAAATATCACAACTCATAACACACACAACACTCCCCAAACCATAGGCAAACCACATATAACCAACAAAGACAAGTAGCACACATTTCACACACTACACACTGCACACACAATCACGCACAGACACACCACACATACATCCTCACACAGGAGCGCAACGCAGTACATACACACAACACAGAAACACGCAACACAACAGACACCATAAACACACCACACACTTGAAGGCACATAACTCCTGCTCACAATGCACACGAAAACCATTGCGCAGACCACGTACTGTATGCAAGAGTTGTACAAAACAACCACAGCCACACACGGTCAACACATCTCACATCATGTGCGTAAATCAAACAGCCAAACACACACACAGCCTCTCTTTCACAACAACACACAAATCACAACCACACACACAAAACTGACACAACACATACAAATGCACACAAAACTGACGAAACGCATGCAACACACATAGCACACTGCACACAGCACGCACAACCACAATCCTATCATAGAGAGCACGTGCAGCCCCACACGCAGACAGCACGAACGAAAACACCCCCCACACACAACATACACATGCACACAACACGCCCGACACAAGGCGAACCCATCATTACACACAATGCTCAAATGACACAGCCCACGCAACACTACCCAGTATGTCACACACAGAAAGCCTAAAGGCAGCACTCACACAACCCAGAACTCAGAACATAACACAACAAACAAGAGAATTTATAAGACGCGGAAATCACATTGCGCACTGAATTCGTTGTATGCGGGTATTTTCCTGACAGCCAGGCTTCCTCAGCAAAACCTCACGTTAATGGCCTCACAAATGAGCACCTGACACTCAGCAAAAGATGTCTCTACAGAGCGGACTTCACTCATGCGCTTAGAGTGCAGTCACACAGGACTGTCTCGGAAACCACATTGCGAGCTGAATTCGTTGTATGCGGGTATTTTCCTGATGGCCAGTCTTCCTCAACAAAGCCTCACGTTAATGGTCACTTAAATGAGCACATGACACTCAGCAAAATGGAGCTCTACACCGAAGTCCTCTTTCAGGTGCTTAGAGTGCAGGCACACAGGACAGACACGGAAACCACATTGAGAGTTCAATTCGTTGTATGCGGGTATTTTCCTGATGGCCAGGATTCCTCAGCAAAAGCTCACGTTAAAGGCCAGAAAAATGAGCACCCGACACTGAGAAAAAGACATCTCTACAGAGCAGACTTCCATCATGCACTTAGAGTGCAGTCACACAAGACAGACACGGAAACCACGTTGTGAGCTAAATTCGTTGTATGCGGGCATAGTGCCTGACGGCCAGGCTTCCTCAGCATGGACTCACGTTCATGGCCACACAGACATGGTGGGAAGCACATTGCAAGCCCTGTTTCAGCCTCCACTGCCAGGGCTTCAATGATTCCTTGAATGGGCCATCCTGCAGTGCTTTCTTTCACTCACATAAGCTGAATCCAAAGCTGACTTGCCTCCACTGCTGTCACTACAATGCATCATCTTCTGCAACTTCCAGTGTCGCTAGAGCAAAGGCCTATTCGCAGCCCACCTACAACTTTGAGATAGAGGGCATACAGAGAACACCGCGTTCTACTGCAATGTTTGCTGTTTTCCTTATCACGTAGGAGCAAATTGCATGCAAAATGAAAGCAGCCTAGTATTCTCTCAGGGAGGGTCTCCTCAGTGCATGGTGGATTGTTTCTGCGGCAGAGTTTGTCATAAGGCTCTCCTGCAGCAGATTCTGACACTTTACTACAAAGGCGTCTTCAGGGCCTTGGTAGTAAAGAGATGAGGTGGCTCTCTGCGCCCTCATGAAACAAGGCCCTCCTGGAGTATTACAATCCTGTGGAGAAAACCGCCAAGCACGAGAGGCTGTCTTCTGTGCACTTGAATGCAGAAGTCCCTCCACACACAGCACATCACACCGAGAATATAACTGCCCACCATACACATGAACCACGGTTCTCAGAGTGAACACAACTCACCCAGTGAGGCACACTGACCAAGCTTGACCACACACATCACAAATTACACTCCTTACTCAAAGAGCCAGCCACACACACAACCTGTCAAACACAACCACTCACATAGAAACCAACATGCAAAACACACACCGTCCACAACAAAAAGAACACAAAGATTACGCAACACACATTTCACACACTACACACATCACTCCAAACACACATGAAACAGACAGCACACACAGCCTCACAGAATGCACAATGCCAAACACACAACATATATGCAAAGATATCAGTCCTAACACACAGCGTCTCACTCAACAAGCAAAACACACAGACCACAGAACACACAGAGTAGAATACACAAAACACACACACAAATCACAGAACCACACATCACACGACACACACAAGCATCCCGCACAGAAAATATCACAACTCATAACACACACAACACTCCCCAAACCATAGGCAAACCACATATAACCAACAAAGACAAGTAGCACACATTTCACACACTACACACTGCACACACAATCACGCACAGACACACCACACATACATCCTCACACAGGAGCGCAACGCAGTACATACACACAACACAGAAACACGCAACACAACAGACACCATAAACACACCACACACTTGAAGGCACATAACTCCTGCTCACAATGCACACGAAAACCATTGCGCAGACCACGTACTGTATGCAAGAGTTGTACAAAACAACCACAGCCACACACGGTCAACACATCTCACATCATGTGCGTAAATCAAACAGCCAAACACACACACAGCCTCTCTTTCACAACAACACACAAACCACAACCACACACACAAAACTGACACAACACATACAAATGCACACAAAACTGACGAAACGCATGCAACACACATAGCACACTGCACACAGCACGCACAACCACAATCCTATCATAGAGAGCACGTGCAGCCCCACACGCAGACAGCACGAACGAAAACACCCCCCACACACAACATACACATGCACACAACACGCCCGACACAAGGCGAACCCATCATTACACACAATGCTCAAATGACACAGCCCACGCAACACTACCCAGTATGTCACACACAGAAAGCCTAAAGGCAGCACTCACACAACCCAGAACTCAGAACATAACACAACAAACAAGAGAATTTATAAGACGCGGAAATCACATTGCGCACTGAATTCGTTGTATGCGGGTATTTTCCTGACAGCCAGGCTTCCTCAGCAAAACCTCACGTTAATGGCCTCACAAATGAGCACCTGACACTCAGCAAAAGATGTCTCTACAGAGCGGACTTCACTCATGCGCTTAGAGTGCAGTCACACAGGACTGACTCGGAAACCACATTGCGAGCTGAATTCGTTGTATGCGGGTATTTTCCTGATGGCCAGTCTTCCTCAACAAAGCCTCACGTTAATGGTCACTTAAATGAGCACATGACACTCAGCAAAAGGGAGCTCTACACAGAAGTCCTCTTTCAGGTGCTTAGAGTGCAGGCACACAGGACAGACACGGAAACCACATTGAGAGTTCAATTCGTTGTATGCGGGTATTTTCCTGATGGCCAGGATTCCTCAGCAAAAGCTCACGTTAAAGGCCAGAAAAATGAGCACCCGACACTGAGAAAAAGACATCTCTACAGAGCAGACTTCCATCATGCACTTAGAGTGCAGTCACACAAGACAGACACGGAAACCACGTTGTGAGCTAAATTCGTTGTATGCGGGCATAGTGCCTGACGGCCAGGCTTCCTCAGCATGGACTCACGTTCATGGCCACACAGACATGGTGGGAAGCACATTGCAAGCCCTGTTTCAGCCTCCACTGCCAGGGCTTCAATGATTCCTTGAATGGGCCATCCTGCAGTGCTTTCTTTCACTCACATAAGCTGAATCCAAAGCTGACTTGCCTCCACTGCTGTCACTACAATGCATCATCTTCTGCAACTTCCAGTGTCGCTAGAGGAAAGGCCTATTCGCAGCCCACCTACATCTTTGAGATAGAGGGCATACAGAGAACACCGCGTTCTACTGCAATGTTTGCTGTTTTCCTTATCACGTAGGAGCAAATTGCATGCAAAATGAAAGCAGCCTAGTATTCTCTCAGGGAGGGTCTCCTCAGTGCATGGTGGATTGTTTCTGCGGCAGAGTTTGTCATAAGGCTCTCCTGCAGCAGATTCTGACACTTTACTACAAAGGCGTCTTCAGGGCCTTGGTAGTAAAGAGATGAGGTGGCTCTCTGCGCCCTCATGAAACAAGGCCCTCCTGGAGTATTACAATCCTGTGGAGAAAACCGCCAAGCACGAGAGGCTGTCTTCTGTGCACTTGAATGCAGAAGTCCCTCCACACACAGCACATCACACCGAGAATATAACTGCCCACCATACACATGAACCACGGTTCTCAGAGTGAACACAACTCACCCAGTGAGGCACACTGACCAAGCTTGACCACACACATCACAAATTACACTCCTTACTCAAAGAGCCAGCCACACACACAACCTGTCAAACACAACCACTCACATAGAAACCAACATGCAAAACACACACCGTCCACAACAAAAAGAACACAAAGATTACGCAACACACATTTCACACACTACACACATCACTCCAAACACACATGAAACAGACAGCACACACAGCCTCACAGAATGCACAATGCCAAACACACAACATATATGCAAAGATATCAGTCCTAACACACAGCGTCTCACTCAACAAGCAAAACACACAGACCACAGAACACACAGAGTAGAATACACAAAACACACACACAAATCACAGAACCACACATCACACGACACACACAAGCATCCCGCACAGAAAATATCACAACTCATAACACACACAACACTCCCCAAACCATAGGCAAACCACATATAACCAACAAAGACAAGTAGCACACATTTCACACACTACACACTGCACACACAATCACGCACAGACACACCACACATACATCCTCACACAGGAGCGCAACGCAGTACATACACACAACACAGAAACACGCAACACAACAGACACCATAAACACACCACACACTTGAAGGCACATAACTCCTGCTCACAATGCACACGAAAACCATTGCGCAGACCACGTACTGTATGCAAGAGTTGTACAAAACAACCACAGCCACACACGGTCAACACATCTCACATCATGTGCGTAAATCAAACAGCCAAACACACACACAGCCTCTCTTTCACAACAACACACAAACCACAACCACACACACAAAACTGACACAACACATACAAATGCACACAAAACTGACGAAACGCATGCAACACACATAGCACACTGCACACAGCACGCACAACCACAATCCTATCATAGAGAGCACGTGCAGCCCCACACGCAGACAGCACGAACGAAAACACCCCCCACACACAACATACACATGCACACAACACGCCCGACACAAGGCGAACCCATCATTACACACAATGCTCAAATGACACAGCCCACGCAACACTACCCAGTATGTCACACACAGAAAGCCTAAAGGCAGCACTCACACAACCCAGAACTCAGAACATAACACAACAAACAAGGGAATTTATAAGACGCGGAAATCACATTGCGCACTGAATTCGTTGTATGCGGGTATTTTCCTGACAGCCAGGCTTCCTCAGCAAAACCTCACGTTAATGGCCTCACAAATGAGCACCTGACACTCAGCAAAAGATGTCTCTACAGAGCGGACTTCACTCATGCGCTTAGAGTGCAGTCACACAGGACTGACTCGGAAACCACATTGCGAGCTGAATTCGTTGTATGCGGGTATTTTCCTGATGGCCAGTCTTCCTCAACAAAGCCTCACGTTAATGGTCACTTAAATGAGCACATGACACTCAGCAAAAGGGAGCTCTACACAGAAGTCCTCTTTCAGGTGCTTAGAGTGCAGGCACACAGGACAGACACGGAAACCACATTGAGAGTTCAATTCGTTGTATGCGGGTATTTTCCTGATGGCCGGTCTTCCTCAACAAAGCCTCACGTTAATGGTCACTTAAATGAGCACATGACACTCAGCAAAATGGAGCTCTACACCGAAGTCCTCTTTCAGGTGCTTAGAGTGCAGGCACACAGGACAGACACGGAAACCACATTGAGAGTTCAATTCGTTGTATGCGGGTATTTTCCTGATGGCCAGGATTCCTCAGCAAAAGCTCACGTTAAAGGCCAGAAAAATGAGCACCCGACACTGAGAAAAAGACATCTCTACAGAGCAGACTTCCATCATGCACTTAGAGTGCAGTCACACAAGACAGACACGGAAACCACGTTGTGAGCTAAATTCGTTGTATGCGGGCATAGTGCCTGACGGCCAGGCTTCCTCAGCATGGACTCACGTTCATGGCCACACAGACATGGTGGGAAGCACATTGCAAGCTCTGTTTCAGCCTCCACTGCCAGGGCTTCAATGATTCCTTGAATGGGCCATCCTGCAGTGCTTTCTTTCACTCACATAAGCTGAATCCAAAGCTGACTTGCCTCCACTGCTGTCACTACAATGCATCATCTTCTGCAACTTCCAGTGTCGCTAGAGCAAAGGCCTATTCGCAGCCCACCTACATCTTTGAGATAGAGGGCATACAGAGAACACCGCGTTCTACTGCAATGTTTGCTGTTTTCCTTATCACGTAGGAGCAAATTGCATGCAAAATGAAAGCAGCCTAGTATTCTCTCAGGGAGGGTCTCCTCAGTGCATGGTGGATTGTTTCTGCGGCAGAGTTTGTCATAAGGCTCTCCTGCAGCAGATTCTGACACTTTACTACAAAGGCGTCTTCAGGGCCTTGGTAGTAAAGAGATGAGGTGGCTCTCTGCGCCCTCATGAAACAAGGCCCTCCTGGAGTATTACAATCCTGTGGAGAAAACCGCCAAGCACGAGAGGCTGTCTTCTGTGCACTTGAATGCAGAAGTCCCTCCACACACAGCACATCACACCGAGAATATAACTGCCCACCATACACATGAACCACGGTTCTCAGAGTGAACACAACTCACCCAGTGAGGCACACTGACCAAGCTTGACCACACACATCACAAATTACACTCCTTACTCAAAGAGCCAGCCACACACACAACCTGTCAAACACAACCACTCACATAGAAACCAACATGCAAAACACACACCGTCCACAACAAAAAGAACACAAAGATTACGCAACACACATTTCACACACTACACACATCACTCCAAACACACATGAAACAGACAGCACACACAGCCTCACAGAATGCACAATGCCAAACACACAACATATATGCAAAGATATCAGTCCTAACACACAGCGTCTCACTCAACAAGCAAAACACACAGACCACAGAACACACAGAGTAGAATACACAAAACACACACACAAATCACAGAACCACACATCACACGACACACACAAGCATCCCGCACAGAAAATATCACAACTCATAACACACACAACACTCCCCAAACCATAGGCAAACCACATATAACCAACAAAGACAAGTAGCACACATTTCACACACTACACACTGCACACACAATCACGCACAGACACACCACACATACATCCTCACACAGGAGCGCAACGCAGTACATACACACAACACAGAAACACGCAACACAACAGACACCATAAACACACCACACACTTGAAGGCACATAACTCCTGCTCACAATGCACACGAAAACCATTGCGCAGACCACGTACTGTATGCAAGAGTTGTACAAAACAACCACAGCCACACACGGTCAACACATCTCACATCATGTGCGTAAATCAAACAGCCAAACACACACACAGCCTCTCTTTCACAACAACACACAAATCACAACCACACACACAAAACTGACACAACACATACAAATGCACACAAAACTGACGAAACGCATGCAACACACATAGCACACTGCACACAGCACGCACAACCACAATCCTATCATAGAGAGCACGTGCAGCCCCACACGCAGACAGCACGAACGAAAACACCCCCCACACACAACATACACATGCACACAACACGCCCGACACAAGGCGAACCCATCATTACACACAATGCTCAAATGACACAGCCCACGCAACACTACCCAGTATGTCACACACAGAAAGCCTAAAGGCAGCACTCACACAACCCAGAACTCAGAACATAACACAACAAACAAGGGAATTTATAAGACGCGGAAATCACATTGCGCACTGAATTCGTTGTATGCGGGTATTTTCCTGACAGCCAGGCTTCCTCAGCAAAACCTCACGTTAATGGCCTCACAAATGAGCACCTGACACTCAGCAAAAGATGTCTCTACAGAGCGGACTTCACTCATGCGCTTAGAGTGCAGTCACACAGGACTGACTCGGAAACCACATTGCGAGCTGAATTCGTTGTATGCGGGTATTTTCCTGATGGCCAGTCTTCCTCAACAAAGCCTCACGTTAATGGTCACTTAAATGAGCACATGACACTCAGCAAAAGGGAGCTCTACACAGAAGTCCTCTTTCAGGTGCTTAGAGTGCAGGCACACAGGACAGACACGGAAACCACATTGAGAGTTCAATTCGTTGTATGCGGGTATTTTCCTGATGGCCAGGATTCCTCAGCAAAAGCTCACGTTAAAGGCCAGAAAAATGAGCACCCGACACTGAGAAAAAGACATCTCTACAGAGCAGACTTCCATCATGCACTTAGAGTGCAGTCACACAAGACAGACACGGAAACCACGTTGTGAGCTAAATTCGTTGTATGCGGGCATAGTGCCTGACGGCCAGGCTTCCTCAGCATGGACTCACGTTCATGGCCACACAGACATGGTGGGAAGCACATTGCAAGCTCTGTTTCAGCCTCCACTGCCAGGGCTTCAATGATTCCTTGAATGGGCCATCCTGCAGTGCTTTCTTTCACTCACATAAGCTGAATCCAAAGCTGACTTGCCTCCACTGCTGTCACTACAATGCATCATCTTCTGCAACTTCCAGTGTCGCTAGAGCAAAGGCCTATTCGCAGCCCACCTACATCTTTGAGATAGAGGGCATACAGAGAACACCGCGTTCTACTGCAATGTTTGCTGTTTTCCTTATCACGTAGGAGCAAATTGCATGCAAAATGAAAGCAGCCTAGTATTCTCTCAGGGAGGGTCTCCTCAGTGCATGGTGGATTGTTTCTGCGGCAGAGTTTGTCATAAGGCTCTCCTGCAGCAGATTCTGACACTTTACTACAAAGGCGTCTTCAGGGCCTTGGCAGTAAAGAGATGAGGTGGCTCTCTGCGCCCTCATGAAACAAGGCCCTCCTGGAGTATTACAATCCTGTGGAGAAAACCGCCAAGCACGAGAGGCTGTCTTCTGTGCACTTGAATGCAGAAGTCCCTCCACACACAGCACATCACACCGAGAATATAACTGCCCACCATACACATGAACCACGGTTCTCAGAGTGAACACAACTCACCCAGTGAGGCACACTGACCAAGCTTGACCACACACATCACAAATTACACTCCTTACTCAAAGAGCCAGCCACACACACAACCTGTCAAACACAACCACTCACATAGAAACCAACATGCAAAACACACACCGTCCACAACAAAAAGAACACAAAGATTACGCAACACACATTTCACACACTACACACATCACTCCAAACACACATGAAACAGACAGCACACACAGCCTCACAGAATGCACAATGCCAAACACACAACATATATGCAAAGATATCAGTCCTAACACACAGCGTCTCACTCAACAAGCAAAACACACAGACCACAGAACACACAGAGTAGAATACACAAAACACACACACAAATCACAGAACCACACATCACACGACACACACAAGCATCCCGCACAGAAAATATCACAACTCATAACACACACAACACTCCCCAAACCATAGGCAAACCACATATAACCAACAAAGACAAGTAGCACACATTTCACACACTACACACTGCACACACAATCACGCACAGACACACCACACATACATCCTCACACAGGAGCGCAACGCAGTACATACACACAACACAGAAACACGCAACACAACAGACACCATAAACACACCACACACTTGAAGGCACATAACTCCTGCTCACAATGCACACGAAAACCATTGCGCAGACCACGTACTGTATGCAAGAGTTGTACAAAACAACCACAGCCACACACGGTCAACACATCTCACATCATGTGCGTAAATCAAACAGCCAAACACACACACAGCCTCTCTTTCACAACAACACACAAATCACAACCACACACACAAAACTGACACAACACATACAAATGCACACAAAACTGACGAAACGCATGCAACACACAGCACACTGCACACAGCACGCACAACCACAATCCTATCATAGAGAGCACGTGCAGCCCCACACGCAGACAGCACGAACGAAAACACCCCCCACACACAACATACACATGCACACAACACGCCCGACACAAGGCGAACCCATCATTACACACAATGCTCAAATGACACAGCCCACGCAACACTACCCAGTATGTCACACACAGAAAGCCTAAAGGCAGCACTCACACAACCCAGAACTCAGAACATAACACAACAAACAAGAGAATTTATAAGACGCGGAAATCACATTGCGCACTGAATTCGTTGTATGCGGGTATTTTCCTGACAGCCAGGCTTCCTCAGCAAAACCTCACGTTAATGGCCTCACAAATGAGCACCTGACACTCAGCAAAAGATGTCTCTACAGAGCGGACTTCACTCATGCGCTTAGAGTGCAGTCACACAGGACTGACTCGGAAACCACATTGCGAGCTGAATTCGTTGTATGCGGGTATTTTCCTGATGGCCAGTCTTCCTCAACAAAGCCTCACGTTAATGGTCACTTAAATGAGCACATGACACTCAGCAAAAGGGAGCTCTACACAGAAGTCCTCTTTCAGGTGCTTAGAGTGCAGGCACACAGGACAGACACGGAAACCACATTGAGAGTTCAATTCGTTGTATGCGGGTATTTTCCTGATGGCCAGGATTCCTCAGCAAAAGCTCACGTTAAAGGCCAGAAAAATGAGCACCCGACACTGAGAAAAAGACATCTCTACAGAGCAGACTTCCATCATGCACTTAGAGTGCAGTCACACAAGACAGACACGGAAACCACGTTGTGAGCTAAATTCGTTGTATGCGGGCATAGTGCCTGACGGCCAGGCTTCCTCAGCATGGACTCACGTTCATGGCCACACAGACATGGTGGGAAGCACATTGCAAGCTCTGTTTCAGCCTCCACTGCCAGGGCATCAATGATTCCTTGAATGGGCCATCCTGCAGTGCTTTCTTTCACTCACATAAGCTGAATCCAAAGCTGACTTGCCTCCACTGCTGTCACTACAATGCATCATCTTCTGCAACTTCCAGTGTCGCTAGAGCAAAGGCCTATTCGCAGCCCACCTACATCTTTGAGATAGAGGGCATACAGAGAACACCGCGTTCTACTGCAATGTTTGCTGTTTTCCTTATCACGTAGGAGCAAATTGCATGCAAAATGAAAGCAGCCTAGTATTCTCTCAGGGAGGGTCTCCTCAGTGCATGGTGGATTGTTTCTGCGGCAGAGTTTGTCATAAGGCTCTCCTGCAGCAGATTCTGACACTTTACTACAAAGGCGTCTTCAGGGCCTTGGCAGTAAAGAGATGAGGTGGCTCTCTGCGCCCTCATGAAACAAGGCCCTCCTGGAGTATTACAATCCTGTGGAGAAAACCGCCAAGCACGAGAGGCTGTCTTCTGTGCACTTGAATGCAGAAGTCCCTCCACACACAGCACATCACACCGAGAATATAACTGCCCACCATACACATGAACCACGGTTCTCAGAGTGAACACAACTCACCCAGTGAGGCACACTGACCAAGCTTGACCACACACATCACAAATTACACTCCTTACTCAAAGAGCCAGCCACACACACAACCTGTCAAACACAACCACTCACATAGAAACCAACATGCAAAACACACACCGTCCACAACAAAAAGAACACAAAGATTACGCAACACACATTTCACACACTACACACATCACTCCAAACACACATGAAACAGACAGCACACACAGCCTCACAGAATGCACAATGCCAAACACACAACATATATGCAAAGATATCAGTCCTAACACACAGCGTCTCACTCAACAAGCAAAACACACAGACCACAGAACACACAGAGTAGAATACACAAAACACACACACAAATCACAGAACCACACATCACACGACACACACAAGCATCCCGCACAGAAAATATCACAACTCATAACACACACAACACTCCCCAAACCATAGGCAAACCACATATAACCAACAAAGACAAGTAGCACACATTTCACACACTACACACTGCACACACAATCACGCACAGACACACCACACATACATCCTCACACAGGAGCACAACGCAGTACATACACACAACACAGAAACACGCAACACAACAGACACCATAAACACACCACACACTTGAAGGCACATAACTCCTGCTCACAATGCACACGAAAACCATTGCGCAGACCACGTACTGTATGCAAGAGTTGTACAAAACAACCACAGCCACACACGGTCAACACATCTCACATCATGTGCGTAAATCAAACAGCCAAACACACACACAGCCTCTCTTTCACAACAACACACAAATCACAACCACACACACAAAACTGACACAACACATACAAATGCACACAAAACTGACGAAACGCATGCAACACACAGCACACTGCACACAGCACGCACAACCACAATCCTATCATAGAGAGCACGTGCAGCCCCACACGCAGACAGCACGAACGAAAACACCCCCCACACACAACATACACATGCACACAACACGCCCGACACAAGGCGAACCCATCATTACACACAATGCTCAAATGACACAGCCCACGCAACACTACCCAGTATGTCACACACAGAAAGCCTAAAGGCAGCACTCACACAACCCAGAACTCAGAACATAACACAACAAACAAGAGAATTTATAAGACAGCGGAAATCACATTTGCGCACTGAATTCGTTGTATGCGGGTATTTTCCTGACAGCCAGGCTTCCTCAGCAAAACCTCACTTTAATGGCCTCACAAATGAGCAACCTGACACTCAGCAAAAGATGTCTCTACAGAGCGGACTTCACTCATGCGCTTAGAGTGCAGTCACACAGAGACTGACTCGGAAACCACATTGCGAGCTGAATTCGTTGTATGCGGGTATTTTCCTGTTGGCCAGTCTTCCTCAACAAAGCCTCACGTTAATGGTCACTTAAATGAGCACATGACACTCAGCAAAAGGGAGCTCTACACAGAAGTCCTCTTTCAGGTGCTTAGAGTCAGGCACACAGGACAGACACGGAAACCACATTGAGAGTTCAATTCGTTGTATGCGGGTATTTTCCTGCATGGCCAGGATTCCTCAGCAAAAGCTCACGTTAAAGGCCACAAAAATGAGCACCCGACACTGAGAAAAAGACATCTCTACAGAGCAGACTTCCATCATGCACTTAGAGTGCAGTCACACAAGACAGACACGGAAACCACATTGGGAGCTAAATTCGTTGTATGCGGGCATAGTGCCTGACGGCCAGGCTTCCTCAGCATGGACCTCACGTCATGGCCACACAGACATGGTGGGAAGCACATTGCAAGCCCTGTTTCAGCCTCCACTGCCAGGGCTTCAATGATTCCTTGAATGGGCCATCCTGCAGTGCTTTCTTTCACTCACATAAGCTGAATCCAAAGCTGACTTGCCTCCACTGCTGTCACTACAATGCATCATCTTCTGCAACTTCCAGTGTCGCTAGAGGAAAGGCCTATTCGCAGCCCACCTACATCTTTGAGATAGAGGGCATACAGAGAACACCGCGTTCTACTGCAATGGTTGCTGTTTGCCTTATGCACGTAGGAGCAAATTGCATGCAAAATGAAAGCAGCCTAGTATTCTCTCAGGGAGGGTCCTCCTCAGTGCATGGTGGATTGTTTCTGCGGCAGAGTTTGTCATAAGGCTCTCCTGCAGCAGATTCTGACACTTTACTACAAAGGCGTCTTCAGGGCCTTGGTAGTAAACGAGATGAGGTGGCTCTCTGCGCCCTCATGAAACAGAGGCCCTCCTGGAGTATTACAATCCTGTGGAGAAAACCGCCAAGCACGAGAGGCTGTCTTCTGTGCACTTGAATGCAGAAGTCCCTCCACACACAGCACATCACACCGAGAATATAACTGCCCACCATACACATGAACCACGGTTCTCAGAGTGAACACAACTCACCCAGTGAGGCACACTGACCAAGCTTGACCACACACATCACAAATTACACTCCTTACTCAAAGAGCCAGCCACGACACACAACCTGTCAAACACTACCACTCACATAGAAACCAACATGCAAAACACACACCGTCCACAACAAAAAGAACACAAGATTACGCAACACACATTTCACACACTACACACATCACTCCAAACACAGCATGAAACAGACAGCACACACAGCCTCACAGAATGCACAATGCCAAACACACAACATATATGCAAAGATATCAGTCCTAACACACAGCGTCTCACTCAACAAGCAAAACACACAGACCACAGAACACAGAGTAGAATACACAAAACACACACACAAATCACAGAACCACACATCACACGACACACACAAGCATCCCGCACAGAAAAATATCACAACTCATACACACACAACACTCCCCAAACCATAGGGCAAACCACATATAACCAACAAAGACAAGTAGCACACATCTTCACACACTACACACTGCACACACAATCACGCACGAGACACACCACACATACATCCTCACACAGGAGCGCAACGCAGTACATACACACAACACAGAAACACCGCAACACAACAGACACCATAAACACACCACACACTTGAAGGCACATAACTCCTGCTCACAATGCACACGAAACCATTGCGCAGACCACGTACTGTATGCAAGAGTTGTACAAAACAACCACAGCCACACACGGTCAACACATCTCACATCATGTGCGTAATCAAACAGCCAAACACACACACAGCCTCTCTTCACAACAACACACAAACCACAACCACACACACAAAACTGACACAGACACATACAAATGCACACAAAACTGACGAAACGCATGCAACACACATAGCACACTGCACACAGCACGCACAACCACAATCTATCATAGAGAGCACGTGCAGCCCCACACGCAGACAGCACGAACGAAAACACCCCCCACACACAACATACACATGCACCACAACACGCCCGACAAGGCGAACCCATCATTACACACAATGCTCAAATGACACAGCCCACGCAACACTACCCAGTATGTCACACACAGAAAGCCTAAAGGCAGCACTCACACAACCCAGAACTCAGAACATAACACAACAAACAAGAGAATTTATAAGGACGCGGAAATCACATTGCGCACTGAATTCGTTGTATGCGGGTATTTTCCTGACAGCCAGGCTTCCTC